>NC_047660.1:51491720-52691720 GCF_011762505.2 Arvicanthis niloticus | reverse complement strand
ATGCATGCCTCTGGACTGAAATGTTCTGAGAGATACTCAGTTCTTGAGGGATAAAAATTACCCTGCTGGACAAGCCATGCTTTATGGTTGGCTTGAGGTTAAGCTTGCTGGGGACAAGACTCAGTTCCTTACAAGCATGAGGAACTGAGTTTGATTCCCAGCACTCCTACAAAAATGCCGGTGGTGGCATTACAAGCCTGTAATCCCAGCACTGGGGAGGCAGGGAAAGGAAGATTCCTGGGGTTTGTTTGCTGGCCTGTCTAGCCAACTCAGTGTGGTCAGGGCCAGTGAGAGACCCTGCCTCAAAGGAGATCTGTAGCACTGCAGCCTTTATGAGAATGACACCGAAGGTTGTCCTCTGGCCTACACACACACACACACACACACACACACACACACACACACACACTAGCATCTACGAATACACATTTGATGATGATGATGATTTAGTATTTTGAAGGAAAAAATTACCTGAACATCAACTTTCATGGCTTTTAACTGTGGATACAATATGACCAGCCAACCTCACGCTCTTGTCACCATTACTTCTCCACCATGATGGACTGTATCTTTGAACTGTGAGCCAAAATAAACCCCTTCTCCATTAAGTTGCTTCCATCAAGAAACTTTTATCAGAGCATCAGACAAGTGACTGATACAGAAGCTACAAGACCAGTGGCTAATGCTCAACTCGGGCTGGATGTGTGCTCTTTGCTTTCAACCTGGAGTTCAGTTTCGGATATGTTGCAAGATTAAAGCCCTGTTTCTTTCCACAGTAAACATCTGATAATTCCAGCAAATCCAGCCAGCAACATCCTTGCCCCACTTCTATAAATCCACACGGAGTAAATGACATAGGCATTCCGTCTACATAACTCTTGCAAATGCCTTTTCCATTCCCTACAGAGATCCTTAAATTAAATCTATCTCAATGTCACCATAAATACCAAGTGAAGACACTTCATTTATTTCCCATTTCTGATTACACTCAGTTGACTCATCCATCTACATGCAACAGATAAATGAACTCAGTGCATTCCAAATATAAAATAGCTCCTTGTCATGTGAAATTTCATGAGTTTGTTTAGTTGGGGAGGGGGGCCAATGGCTATGTGTGTGTGTAAGGATATTCCCAGTCTGCGCACAAGGCAAGGCTAGAGTGGACACTGGGTGTCTTCCTCTATCCGTTTTCATTTAATTTTCAAGACAGAGTCCCTTGGTGATCCTGGAGCTCCCCATCTGAGCCACACTGGGTGAGCCTCTAGGTCCTGCCTATCTCCATCCCCTAGTTCTGGGATGGTGGGTGTGCATCACCATGCCAGCATCTACAGGAAGGCTGAGCATCCTAACTCAGGTATGCATGACTGCATAGCAGGCCCTTTATCCACTAGCTATTGCTGCTGTGTCCCCAGATTTCATATCTGAAGCTCACCTTTCCAACAGTGCAAGGCTCTCCTCATCTCATAAAGGAAATGAGGTCTACAAAACCAGTCTCCAGACAGCCTAATACACACCATACTGTGTGGTGGTTTGGATGAGATGTCGTACACCCCACACACCCATCCTGATTCGCAGGATTTTGAACACCTGGTCTCCAATTGGTGGTGCTGTCTGGTGAGGCTTAAAAGTGAAGAGTTGGGACCTGCTAGAGGAACTGTATAACTGGTGTATAACTGGGTCAGGCTTTGATGTTTCCAAACCCATGTGTCATTCCCAAGTCTGTCTCTGTCTCTCTCTGTGTGTCTCTCTCTGTCTCTCTCTGTTTCTTTTTGTCTCTCTGTCTCTCTCTCTGTCTCTGTCTCTCTGTCTCTCTTTCTCTCTGTCTCTCTCTCTCTCTCTCTCTCTCTCTCTCTCTCTCTCTCTCTCTCTCTCTCTCTCTCTCTCTCTCTTTCTCTCTCTCTCCTTGCTGCATATGGTTTGAGACTGAGACCTCTCTACTATCCCTGATGCCATACCTGTATGCTGCCAGGCTCCCCACAGCTACCATGGTCAGCAGAGCCAGGATCCATGGAAGTCAAGAAGATACTTCAACTCAATATGCCTAAGTAGCCAGTATTAGTTCAAACTTTCAGATCTGACTCTGATTATCTTATTTTAGGCATATTTAAGCATAGCACAATTTGGTGAAAACTTTCCTAAGGATAACTCAATTCCCTGTGCACAAGAAAGCACACATCAATCTTGTTGAGGAGCAATGTAAGCTAAGTAAAGGTCAGGCTATTAACCACATCTCCTCCCAGCCTTCTGGGCAGATTACAGGTTAGGCATCTCCTCATTTGAACTCTGTGTTTTTAACATTCCAGATTCCCAGAGCTTACTTGTGTGCACAAGGACCTTTCCTACTCTAGTGGTGATGGCCTCTTATCCTTCTAGTACCATAAGCCCAAAATAAACCTTTCTCTTTGTGTAAGTTGCCTTGGTCATGGTGTTTTATCACAGCAATAGAAAACTAATTCATGGGTCCCAATGTCTCCAAGTTCCTTGATGTGCCAAGATTCCTCCATCCAGAAGACACTCCAGGTGCCTGGCTCTGAAGCCTGCATTCTCCAGAGCCAGGCTACTATACACTAAGACCGAACCTGTAAAATAAGATCCCACTAGCTCTAGCTCGCACAGGTCACACTTATCCAAACTTCCATGCTCCCTCTGGCCTCAGAGTTTGTAAAGGAAATTTCAGAAATAAAGAAAGGACAGACACACATACAGAATAGCTGGGGTGAGGTGGGCTATGCACACCTTGATGGTGTGGTACCAACGGTGTAACAGCATGGAACACTAGAGCATTTATTAAATACGGGGCTGGGGGAGGGGCTGTGGTTAGTCCTGCTCAGAGGACTAAGAGGTATCTGTGGGTGAGCAGTGTCAGGATGTGTACATCCTGAGGAGGAAGCTGCCATTGCTAGTTTGCATGCACACTGGCCAATCATTTATAAACACTCACACTTGGACCAAAGGGAGGCTTTGCCTTTACAAGCCTGATCTGAAGGACGTGTGAGTATGTCCGATGCATCTAAAGCCTTAGTCTTTGACATGGCCAGCTCATATCAAACAATACACATCCATTCTGAACTTCACTCTCTCCCTACAGGGATCTACCAGCTAGAGAAACTAATGAGTCTCTCATAAAGAGACATTGTAAAACAAAAAAGTCACAAGTACCTATGACTTGCAGTGATGTAAACTGTAGTTCTCCTAGTTTGTGGGCCATTTGTGATGATGCTTTGTTCCATGTCTTCTAAATAACAAAAGACTTGTAAACACCAATTTCAATCTTCACCTTCCTCTTGACCCTCATGTGACTAGTACCTCAAAGTCACTCCAGAATACATTTTAATAACACAAACTCCATGTGTCAGTCCTAAGAAGCATTCTCCAGGGCTGGTGAGATAGCTCAGTGGGTAATGGTGTGTGAGATAATCTGAGTTCTATTGCTGAGTCACAGTGAATGGATAGGAACCACTCCTGACATTTGTCCAGTACCTCCATATGCATAGTGGAAGCAGGGAGCATCTCTAGGGTGGTTTTTAATTTCCTTATCAAAGCAATACCCACATGTGCTAGACTCATCACCATTGTGATAAATACCTGAGAATGTAAATTACAGAAAAGAAAGACTTGCCTGGGCTCATGGTTTCAGTTCACTGTCATCTGGATCTGTTGCTCAGCCTGAGGTGAGGCTGAACATCACGGTGGTAGGAGTATGCGGCAGAGACTGCTTGCTTCGTGGCAGCCAAGAAGCAGAAAGAAATAGCAGGAAAGAGTTAGGACCAAGATCCACCCTTTTAACATACACACACACACTCACTCACACTCACATATACATACTCACACTCACCCATGCACACACACTCACACACACATACACACACTCACCCATGCACACACACACTCACACATACACATACTCACACTCACCCATGCACACACTCACACACACATACACACACTCACACTCACACTCACCCATACACACTCACATACACATACTCACACTCACCCATGCACACACACATACACACACTCACACTCTCACGCACTCACACACATACTCGCACTCACACATACTCACACTCACACACACACTAACAACCATGCTCTTCTAACAACTAAATCCTACTTTTCACATTTTACTAGCTACCAGTAGTCCAAAAAAACACAAGTTATGTGAGCACCCCATGATCTAATCATATTTAGCAAGCCCTCACAGGCAGACTGGGAGTGTGCTTTACAAATCTCCGAAGGCATCTCTCAATCCAATCAAGTTGACATTCGAGATAAACCCTCAGGCCACTTAACTCTATTCTTCTGGAGTGCCATCTGTCAGCTAGGTTAAGGAGCCAAATTAAAGGAGAATAAAGAGACAGTGATAAATGCTACCAGGCTCTTTATCTGAGTCACATCTGGTGGGGCCCTTGAACTGGCTTTTTCTTCCATTTGGAACCAGCTCTGCCTGCTTCTCTGGGGACCGTACATTCAGACAAGCCATTTGGCTGACTGATACCAATCAGGTCCTCAAATTGATGGCTCACCTCTAGTGGCACCTGATTGTCCTTTAAAAACGTCTTCTACCACAAGCACCTAGTCTCTTCTGATGGGAATTTGCCAAACACTAAAGCATTCAGTGACTGGTGGGGTTGGTGAGAACTAAATAAACTCTGGAGCACCTGGCACAGACCCTGGCTCCGTCTTTTCTACATCCAGCAGTGTGGGTGTCAACTGTGCTTCAGGAGAAGGGGATTGGCCAACATCTAGAAACTTCGTGCTCTCTATTTTGTCCACAGATGCTTCTGAGAGGGTCTCTAAAGCATTTAATCAAAAAGGACAAAACTGAGAAAGTGATAAATTATCCTGACAAATGAGGATTGGGCTAAAATGCTCCCTGCTTTTCTGTGGAGTCACTCATGTTCCTCTCTGCTTAAAACTGACATCTCCATTTTCTCTATAATCCCCTCTTCACCAAGCCCTCACCTGGACTCCCTCTGCCATCTTCAACGGCTGACTCTGCTCCTCCAACTATCCTCCTGCCTGCTTGCTGGGAAAGCTTTTCCATCTCTCTAACCTCTTTCTACTCTTCCTTAGGCCTCGTGTGAACCACATCTGCCCCTCCCAGATGCCAAGGCTTCGTCAGATCTTCTGGGTACATAGTCTAATAGCAGCCCCCAATTGCTTGCAGTGCTTACAAGATTGTTAAGTAAAAGTGTGATTTGTAAATATATATATCTGTGTCTGGGAGGTCCTGGCTCCAGGATGGACCATCTTGGATATACCAAAACCCAGATGTGCTCAAGTCCCTTCTCTACAAGAGCATGCCATGTGTGTATTAGCTCTGCACATCTTCTTGTATACACCAAATCATCTCTGCATTACTTAAAAGACAGAGCACAATGCAATGTAACGTAAGTCATTGTTATGTCCTATTGCAATGGTTCTCAACCGCAGATGAAATAAACCAATTCAAGCTGAATTGAGAGTCAAAATCAGGTTTATTTGGGGGCAGCTCTCAGGAAGGTTCACTGGTCCCAGTGAACAGGGCCAGGGAAATAGACAGGGAGATGGGGGAGGGGGAAGGGACGCATGTACACAGTACACACAGGGAAAGAGAAATGGAGAGACACTGAGAGAGAATAAAAGAGAGAGGAGAGAGAGTAAGAGAGAGAGAGAGAACAAATGAGAACAAAATATCTAGATTGTATAGGGGCCTCTGGGAGAGGTGAAGCCCAGACCTGGAAAATTCAGGGTATGCCAGCCATACCTTGTAACAGGTAGGGACTGAGGGATGCTGGGAGAACCTGGAGGCCAGGTCTGCTTTGATATGTTAAATAGACACCTCCCAGGCTGAAACCCAACACTTCCTAAAGCTTCAACCATTTATTACAGTTCTTTGTGTTGTAGTGACCCCCAACCATAAAATTACATTGCTACTTCATAACCGTAATTTTACTTCTATTATGAATCATAATGTAAATATCTGATATGCAGTATATCTAATTTCACAGGCTTGACTAACCCTATGAAAATGATACTAGGGTTACTCAACTCCCAAAGACATAGCACCCCACAGGCTGAGAACAACTGCTCTATTGTATAAAGCCTAGTGACAAGAAAAGACAGTACTATACATGTATAGTACTGATAAATGTTTCCCCATTTTTAGTATGTGTGTGTGCATATGTATATATATATACATGGGATGTGTTCATGTTGGGAGGGAGATCGCTTACGCATGTGTGTGCCTGTAGAGATCAGAAGTACATGTCAAATATCTTTCCCCTGTCACTCTCTGCCTTATCTGTTAGGCGAGGTCCCCCACTCAGCCTGGAGTTCACCATGTTGGCTAGATGAGCCTGCCGTCAAGCCTCTGGGATTTGCCTGCCTTTGCCCTATCTGCACTGAGGTTACAGGGGTGTCCCACAGCATCGGGATTTTACACAGCTCCTGGGGTTCTGAACTCAGGTCCTTATGCTTGTGGAGCGAGTGCTTTATCTTCTGAACCATCTCCCCAGACCTTCCCAGAATATGCCTGATCCATGGTTGGTTAGAACTACATGTATAGAACTCATGGATTTTGAGGGCTGGCTAAATTTAGTTAGCTTGCCTCAAAAGAACATGAGCTCCATTTGGTGCAGCGGGAACCATGTCTGTTAAAATTTGTTTGTCTTCTCATCTAATACAAAGCCTAGTGCACAGCAAGAGAGCAAAAATATCCATTGATTATGTAAACAAGTTGAGTGGGCTCTGATGCTAAGGAAGAGCTCACAATTTCCTGCCCTTCCTGGTTCTGTGTTTGTCTAGTCTGCTTTCAAATGTCAATCTCACTGTTCCTGGGTGACTCAATTCCCTTCAGTCATCCCTGGCCAAGGCTCACATAAATCAGCACTGAGCACAGTCCGGCAAGCCTCCTAGCTTCATATCCATCATTCAGGTACCACATGTTCTGTGCCTCTCCCTATAAATCAAGCTCTCCTGTCTCTTCTCAGAGCAATCAGCCTCAACCTTTGAAATGCTATTTTTCCTAGAAAACTCTTTGCTCTTAAGAGAAAAATGAAAGCTATTAGACACTCCCTGTACTGACCCATCTTTTCTTTTGCAAAAAAACTAATGTGTTAGAAAAAAATCTTTACTGACATACCCTGGATCTCGGTCTCAGCTATGACCACACTGCGTGGACTTGTGTGCAGTCAAAACTGACCCAAACTGGTGGTAGCATTTCTGACATTAAACACCACAATTTTGACTACGTTGTTATTCGTGGTAGGGAAAGAGGATGAGGTGTCAAGATTTAGCTAAAGATTTAGATTCAAACTTGGATTCCTATTCTGAAAATCTCTTTAACAACTGTGAGACCACACTCAGTTTCTTAACCTCCCAAAGCTTAGGTGTTTCTCTTTGTACTATGGATACATGGGTGACAATATACCCCACAAGGTCATTGGGGATAAAAAAGAACAATGATGTTTATGAATGTTTAAAATCCCTAGACCTCTAAAACGTTGTTGTAAAAAGTTGTAGCTATCATCAACACTGGCCTGGGTCACCTTCTGTTGTAGGGTCAGATTCCCTAGCTCACTCCACAAAGTATCCTTCTCAGCTCCTGGGAGCCTAGTCAATTCTTCAAGAATGATCAAGAGGTTAGGCCACACCAAAAATAAGGAGGGAACAGAATACCTAGTGTATAGGGCAGGTCCTTAGGGACTCATCTGAGAAGGATGAATTTAACCTCACTAAATTTATTTATTCTTTTAATGTTTAAACTTTCCACTGGGATTCAGAAGTCATGATGTTTAAAATTCTCACCTATTGAAAAAACATTTTTTCAACCAGTAATGTTCATCATAGTCCATTTTCATTGCTGTATCCATTTACCAGAGTCTGGATGCCTTATAAAGAATAAAGGTTTAGTCAACTCACGGTTCAATGGATTGGGAGATACAAGGTCAAGAGCCTGTACCTAATGGTAGCTTTTTTGTTGGTGACATGAGGAATGAAGTGCTGAGAGGGATAAAAGAGAATGATAAAATCAAATCGTTTTTTGTATCATGCACTATCCAGACAGTGAAATAATCATTAATCCATCAGACTCTGAAGGGATTAACTTATTAATAAGGGCTCTGTCTCATGACCTAATTACTTCTAAAGGTCTTACTTCTTAAGTAATGTTTTATTTATTCTTTGAGAATTTCACATAGGTACCTAGTATACACAGGAATATAGTGTACTTGGACCATAGTCTCCCCTGATTCCCTATCTCACTCCCTCTGAACCCCTCCTTTGTCCCAACACATGCTCCCCTTCCCAGTTTTCATATCTTTTTTAATGACACATGTAGTTTAATTAGGGTTTTTTGCAAGCATGTGGGTAGGGCAGCTCCCCATCCAGGCTGGCATATTGATGGGCTAGGTCTTGTGCAGGTAACCACACCCACTGTGAGTTTGTGAGTGCAGTGGTCATGTCATGGCTCAAAGGCAGTGTCTCACAGCACCCCTCCTAGCCCCTCACTCTTACATTAGTGTCACCCCCTCTCCTGCAACTTGAACATGGAAGAGGGGGTGATACATCTATCCCATCGAAGGTTAAGTTTCTCTTCTGAATGTCTCACAATGGGAATTAAACTTCAGCATAAGCCTTGATGGACATTGAAACACTAACAAACATCCATATCTTGTAGATGGAGCTCTTGCAAAATCAGCACAGGGAAATGCTACAGACCTCGTTTGATAAAGGAGAACTCAAAGAAGTAATGGCAGGGAAAGAAATAACTTGGGTTATCAAAACCTCCCATAAGGAGCCAGCTGCCCCATCTCCAGACTCCTTGCACTAAATAATCTAACTATATGCCCCAATATGCTAGCTTCCTGAGACTTCGGTGAGAAAATACAACAAATGTGACAGCTTAAAGCAATGGACATATATGCTGTCATGATTTTGAAGACCTGATGTCTGAGATTAAGGTGTGACCAGAGTAGCACTTGTGAACTCCCGGCAGATGTAATGGCCTGAATACCACCTGTGCAAAATTGAGCTGTCAGCTGTTCATGGTGGATAGGAGAGGTTCCCTGAGGGGAAGTCCCTTCTGGGACCCCTGCTATATTCTGCCAGCTACCAGCAATCCTTGTATTCCTTGGCTTTTAGCTGTACCATGCCAGTGTTGTTTCTGTCTATATGGCTTGACTCTGTTTCTATTTGTGTCTTATTTTACTTACATGTTTACTTACACATGATATTAGACTCAAGGCCCAACCTAATTTAAGATAAGCTCCATTTAAAACCTTAACAACCACAGTCTTTTCTTCTAAATGTGGTCATATTCTGAAGTGCTGAGTGCATCTCTGAAGGAGAAATACCCATGAGCCTACTCTCCTCTGTGTTTAATTCATCTTTCCCTGTGATGAAATGCCTTAGAAAAGCCACTTGAGGCACAGCTTACTTTAGGCACAGCTTCAATCCACCACACTGTGGAGATGTTGGGTGCCTGGGTGACAGGAACATGAGACTCCTTGCATCTCAGTGAATCAGGAAGTGGAGACAAGACTAAAAATGGGGAGAGGCTGTACACTGAAAGCCCCACCTCCAATGATCTCCCTTTGCCTGTGAGGTCCCATAATCTCCTCTAAGCAACACTACCAGTTGGGATCAGCTGTTCAAACACATGATCCCATGAGTGACACTTCACAGGCAAACCCTAAAACACACGGAGTTAATTTTTCCCAAGTATTTGGAAAGCAATGCTCCAGAACCAACATGCAGCCTCTAAGAATCATTGCAGGCTCTTTAGCCTGGTTGTGTGTGTGTGTGTGTGTCCCCCACCATCAATCTGACCTCAGCCACACTTGAATCTTTAAGCCTTCCTTCTTTTTCCCCCTACATTGAGTCAATACCCCTTCTAGAATGTTCAACAGCCTGCCACTGCAGTGCGATCTCCCATGTCTTCCCTTAGAATATTTTCTCTGCAGTTTCTTCATCTTTTGTGATACCAATTAAATCCCAGCTTCTGCAAAAGTGCTTCCTTGGTAATATTTGGATGAAGAATAAACACCTTGTATCTTTTACCTAAGTTGCACTTTTCCTATTTATTATTTACTCCAAGACCCCAGTTTATGGCACGGTGACACACAAATCTGGTGTACATCTTTCTACCTCAACACAATCTAAAACCTTTCACTTGGATGTGCCCAGAGGTTTGTTTCTGCAGCCGACTCTAAATCTCATCAAGGTTACTTCACACTAGGCCCTGATTAAAAACTAACACAAATATCTTAAAGTTCCTGAAGAATGCAGTGCAGAAATTTTCCAGTGTTACCAAATTCACTTACAAAAATGCACAGCCTCATAAGAAAAATAGCTCATCATTGAAGTATATACAAAGTGCCATAGCACCCTCTGTTTCTGTTCTAATTTCACTTCTTCACTTCTGTGCCTGGGATTAAAAAACTAAATCACTGATCAAAAGCATCAAATGGAAGAAAAGAGTTTGTTCAGCTTAGCATTCCAGGTGATAGTCCCTACTGAGGGACATCGGGACAGGACACTTGAAGCAGGGATTGAAGGCAGCCCACTTGCTGTATTACACATTATTACATCCAAGGAGCTCACTTCACAGCAGGAACCATAGAGGATGCTGCCCTCTGGCCGGCTTGTAGGCTCTCTGGTACTCAGCTATCTTTCTCATGTACTTCAGGACCACCTACCTGCCTAGGGATACCACTGCCCATGGTAGGCTGGACTCGCCTACATCAACCACCAATCAACAGAATCTCTCATAGACATGGATGCCTGTGGGGAGCCAACAGAAGGCGGCTATCATCCTTGCAGCCATCTTGAGCCATATACCCTGACAAGAGACTTGATTACATTAGCCTACAACAGCTGAGCACACTCGGATAACATCTTGCTTTAGATAACCAGGATTTCCCCTTGGGTGTGTGAGACTTAAAGGTGTGTGACTTAAGGGTGTGACTTAGAGATCAGATTTAGAGACAAGACCTAAGGGCATGATTAAAGGCGTGACTTAGAGGCGTGGTTTAGAAGTGAGACATATAAAAGGCAAGAGGCAGACAGGAGAGAACAGAACAATTTGGAGGACAGAGAATCAGACACTTCAAAGAGTACAACTTGGAGTAGGAATTAGGCACTTGAGTCTTGGCACTTGGAGGAAGAGCTTGGAATTAGACATTAGGCACTTAGCACTTGGAAGAAGGAACTTGGAACTTGGAGGCACTAGGGACTAGGAACTAGGGACTAGGAACTCAAGACTTGGGACTTGGACTAGGAAGAAAGACTGAAGAATAAACGGGATTGAATCACACTCTGTCTGGTCTCCATTCCTCGAGTCCATCCTCACTCTCTCTTTCTTGCTGAACCCCGACCCTCGGACTGGAACAGCTTGGGGCAGTGCAGGCTCTAACAGTTTAGCCCCCAAGGTTTTGGTAGTGTGGGTTCCAACACTGACAGAACAGTCCAAGACATTTTGGCCCCCAAACGTGGGCTAGAGCGGCTCTCAACATTTTTGACACCCAACATGAGGTAGTGCAGTTCTCAACATTTCTGGCCCCCCAAGCATGGGGTAGCTTGGGCCGTAACAGATGCCCACAGGCCAATTTGATCTGAACAATTTCTCAACTGAGGCTTTCCTCTCAGATGATTTGAGGCTGTGTGGAGTTAACAGACACAATCAGGACAGTCTCTAACTCAGTATTCTTCTCTCTTCCTACAAATTCCATGAGACACACATGCTACAAAACATCCCAGGCTAGGTTCCATGAAATAATAACAGACCAGCCTCTTAGCTTACAGAGAAGGTCATAACTGAAATCCTACACTTGACCTTGGACAACTAGAAGCTCCAAACCATGCCAGCCCTCCAAATCTGTTTGTGACAGATAAACATGCAATGAAAACTTCTGAAGTTAAGCAGTCAACTCCCTGCTGATTGCCCATCACCCACTTCTCTTATAATGAAGAGTCTGGCAGGGAAGCTCACACACAGCATACACCTGAACAGGTCTAGACTGCTGTCAACTTCAAAAGAACAGCACCTCAACTGTATAGAAACTTTAAGCACATTCATTGGTTTGGTCTTCACTGTTAATATAGTTGCTGTGTACTGGTTCAGACCATTAGTCTGGCTCTTCGCTCAAGGTCACAGTAGTGAGATGATCATTTATTGTGGATCCAAGGACAGTCAATAAGTCTTAACTGAGCTGAGCATGTGCTAGACAGAGTGATATGCAACTGAGGGTTGGTTTTTTTTTTTTTTTTTTTTTGAGGCAACAGAAGCCACACCTTGCTAACTAGAAATGTATTAAGAGTATATCAGCAAGCTTCCAAAACTGCCAAGAATGTGAAAGATGGTAGAAGGGTCTGTCAAATAGACCCCCAGAAGGAACACAGCTGAAGTCACTTTACATCTATCAAATGAGAGCACCATTTCCAGATTTGATTGTAAAGAAACTTTTATTCGCCAGATATAATGGTTTTCTCAGAGGCTTACTGTTGAATAACCTTTCTAGCTGTTTCTCAATTCTGGCTGGCTGGTTCAACTCAGGTGCTCTGGCTCAAATGCCTCTTCAAACTGACTGATTCAACCCAGCTTCTCTTGGCTTCTTACTGAATTGCTCTGCTTAGCTTCAACTAACTCTGGCAATTTGTTCTAAACTTCTGTCTCCTTCTTACTCCCTGGCTTCAACTGCCTCTGCTGACCTGCACTGAAATGTGTGAACTCATGAATGAACTCAGCTCCACTGCCCTCACTGCACTCACTGCACTGACTCCAACTGACTCAACTCGACCACACAGAAGTCACTCAACAGAACTGCACCAAACTCCACTTAACTGAACTGACTCTCCCTGTGCTGCTCCTAAGTAGCCTCTCATTCCTGCCTTGTGAAGGTTGGATGTACCCTACCTCTGACTCAGTCTGTCAGGTCTTTCTCTCATTTGTCACATGGTCTGTCCCTCAATCACTTTTAAACATGGCTGCCTTCTTCTACAAACTGACTTTGCCTACATTGTTTGGGATTAAAGGTGTGTACTGAGGGTATGTCTGTACTCCAGCCACATCTATTGTAACCCAGGGCATGTCTGCATTCTAGACAGCCATACAGGTCTTTTGATGCAATCCCTTGCCAGAGCAGCCATGTTGTTGGGTTAAAATTCCTCTACATCTCATTCCTCTATTACCATCACAGCAACTGAACAACCATCCCCCTGAGCAGTGTGTGGGCTCACTCTGCAAATTCAGTGTTCCAGAATGACTAAACTTAGATTATGACTGTATCTGTAAGGCTTGAAGACAAGAAAGCTGGGTCCTAAGGTTTTCTTTTCCTTTAGGGAGGCCATGTCCTCTTCCAACACTTATATAATGGAGTTTTCCCCAAAGTAAGAAGGGAATTGATCCAGTTACTGGATAGTAAAATACAACAAATATTCCCTGTAAAGAGGAATTTTTTAAAAGTATGATATGAATCTTTCTCTAAAGCAATTTAGCTCAAGTACACATAACAACCAAAAGAATTACCAGGCTGAAATGATGAATCAGTCGTTAAGAGCACTTGCTGTAACCGAGAGGCTCCACCCAGCAGCTGACAGAAACAGATGCAGATACCCACAGCCAAACACTGGACAGAGCTCAGGGACTCGTATAGAAGAGTTGGAGGAAGGACTGATCTTGAAGGGGCCAGGAACTCCACAGGAAGGCCAATAGGTCAACTAACCTGGACCTTTGGGGGCTCTCAGAGACTAAACCACCAACCAAAGAATATACAAGGGATGGACTTAGCACCTCTGTAAACACATATGTAGCAGATATGCAGCTTGGTTTTCATGTGGGTCCCCAGACAACTGGAGAAGAGGGTTATCCCTAAAACTCTTGCCCTAATACATTGCCTTAATACATTCCCCTAACTGGGCTGCCTTGCCTGGCCTCAGTGGAAGAGGATGTGCCTAGCCCTGCAGAGACTTCATATGCTAGTGTGGGAAGATGCCCAGGGGGATCTCCACCCTCTCAGAGGAGAGAGAGGTAGTGAGAGAAGGGATTGTGTGAGGAGGGGACTGGTGGGGGAGCTGCAATTGGGATATAAAGTAAATACATACATACATACATACATACATACATACTTACGAACACCTGCTACTCATCCAGAGGACCTGAGTTCCACTCTTTGCACTCACACTGGGCAATACATAACTGCCTGTAACTCCAGCTGGGAGGGGGTTCCTATGCTCTCTTCTAGCCTCCATGGGCACTGCACATGCACAACTTTTAAAAATAAAATAAATCTTTTTAAAAGAAAGAATTACAACCTTGTCCTTATAGAATTAGGTAAAAATATTAAATTACAAAATAAGGAACCATTAGTCTGAGATGGACATTAAGAAGGAGGTCTTACTAGCCACTAAGCAAAGCAGGCAACTTCAGGAAAAAATTCATCCTTCAAAGTTTCTTTTCCCTTATCTTCAACTAAAACTTCATGGTGTAGGCTGAACATGCTCAAAGGTCTTCCTGTCCATCACGTTAATGTTTCAAACATGTGCTCTACGATTCTAAACTGAGCGTGTGTGCGTGAGTGCGCGAGAATGTATTCATTCCCACATGACCAAGTATGAGGACCAGAGTTCAATCCCCACCACCCACTTAGGGAGAAAAAAAGCATGGTGGTACCTGTTTGTAATTCTAACACTGGGGACAGAGAGACAGCAGGATCACTGGAGCTCCCTAGTCAGCCAGACTAGACAACACAGCCAACTTCAAAGGAATGACACCTGAGTTTAGCCTCAGGACTCCACACAAATGCACACACATGGGTGCACATTAGCCTGCAAGCATGAGAGGAGAGAGAGAGCAAGAGAGAGAGAGAGAGAGAGAGAGAGAGAGAGAGAGAGAGAGAGAGAGAGATGATCATAAACTAATTTAGTTCCAAATCTTGTCCAGAACATCAGACATCAGATCTCTTCTTTCCTGCTCTGGTGTTTTCTGGGTCCTAAGCCACTGCCACCCACAGGCATACAAGGCTGTAACAGCTCCTGCTTCTTCAGATGCTTGAGCTCAGACTCGAATGAACATCAGAAACACCAATGGGCAGGCTGCTGAACTGAGCCTGCAACTAACCAGGTACCGTGCTAGAATAGTTGGAAGCTGAGCCACAGAGAAGGCTTCTGACTTGGCTAGAACATGTTCCTGGCCCCTGCAAAAACAATCCAGTTGATTCCAGCTTCTAATTATCAATCCAGTGTCCACTGCTTGTCTATGATGAAAAGTGGAAAGTCTCAGCTTCTGTCCAGAAGAGACACACAAAGAAAGGGAAAGAAAGAATGAAAGAATGAAAGAATGAAAGAACGAAAGAAAGAAAGAAAGAAAGAAAGAAAGAAAGAAAGAAAGAAAGAAAGGGAGGAAGAAAGAAAGGGAGGAAGGAAGGAAGGAAAAAAGAAAAAGGGGAAAGAGAGAAATAAAGAGAGGGAAAGAAAGGAAAGAAAAGAAAGGGAAAGGAAGGAAGGAAGGAAGGAAGGAAGGAAGGAAGGAAGGAAGGAAGGAAGGAAGGAAGGAAAAAGAAATTTGGTTTCTTAGTGAAGCAACCCACTTTGATCCCAAATAAAGACCCTCAAGACGGGAAGTTAGACCATTCTAGAGTCCTGGAAACCAAGATATTACTCCCAATTTTTAGTGGGACAATGTTCACTCCCATCCATAAGCTAGCATCCCTAGGACATGAGAGACACTTCTGCATCCTCAGGTCTGCAGCTGGGCTATTTTTAAGTGAGCCCAGGACTGTAGCATAACTAAATTTCCAGATGTATTCAACAAACTGGAAAGAGGCATTTAAATTATATACTGGAGTTTAACTTTCCCATTCCCGGCCCCCTGGAATCACCCGTGAAGGCAGCTCCTGCTTTCATCAGAGAGCACTACTGTAAAGCTCAACCCCAGCGCTCTGTTCATAGCCTGTGGGTGTGGATGCACTCTGGGACCATCAACCCCACAGTTACATTCATGGCTTGTAGATGTGGATGTATTCTGGAGCCCCCATCTGTGCCCATGGCATGTGGATGTGTTCTGGGGCCTCCATCCCCACAGCTCATTCATGGCCCTGTGGACAGGGATGTAATCTGGGACTTCTATCCCCAGAGCAGCGTTCACAGCCTGTGGATATAGACTCATTCTGAGGCCTGCAGCACAGTTACTCTCCACCAGGTCTCAGTGTTCTCCCTGGTGGGAGGGGTGGGACAGCAAGAGGGAAATGTCCATTAAGAAGATGAAGAGGGGACACATGAGGAGAACAATCCTGCCTTAGAAGGCAGCTCATAAAGAAGATAAGGCTAAGGCTGGCACTTTCCAGAAAAATCTCCCCAAATCCTCCAACACAAAGGAATGCTGTAAAGACCCTCAGGGTTTGTCCTTGGGGCTTTCTGAGGTTCCCCTACAGTGGTCTGGCTCCTGGCTACCTTACTCAGCACCTCAGCATCAGGGCAGTCCTAGTTCAGCAATGACTACCCAATAGAGAGGCTTCTCCTCTGCCTGCAGCCTTGCTTCTGCCTGGGGACATCTGGCAATAATCATTTCACTCATTTGCACTGGATGAATGGTGTCTTATTTCCTCCCTGTGCGCAAAGCCTCAAGTATGGCCATTAGAAGCTCTCATGTGTCATCGGATGTTCTGTTTTGCCAAGAAAGTCTTGTTCCCTGATTTGAAGCTCTTAGAACAATCCCATTTTAGGATATCTTCTATCTGGACGGCTTCTCAACAGTTCTCAGCACGTGCTTTCTTAAAAGATGACTTATCCTTGAGTTTCCACACTGGGCCTCTCTGGATCTCCTTTTGAAATGTTCTTGTATTGCTATCCAATGTCCCTCCTCGTTCACTTGAGAAGACAGCAGTGCTCATATCTGCTGAGGTATTGACCATAATGACTCCAATGGTCAACACCAAAGAAGTGTCTGGGGTATTGGAATTCTTCTGTATCCTGTCTGTGATGGGTATCGTGAGAATCTAGAGGCGGAGGGAATGAGAGATAGCAATGTCAAGGGAGAAAGACAGATCTTGTGTGGGTTCTCTTATGTAGAATCCTGAGTGTGTGTGTGTGTGTGTGTGTGTGTGTGTGTGTGTGTGTGTGTAACATTGTTGATATGGTGTGGTAATGATGGATGGTGGTATGGAGTGGAATAGCACCAGATGGCACGGGAGGTGACAAAAGTAGAAGGGAGATTAATTGTGGGAGAGAAAAAGACCAGCAAGAAAAGGGAACAGGAAGAGTAACACGAGGAGGGCAAAGACGAGCAAAGTACAGCGGCATACATGTAAAGAAGAACAAGAAAGGGGGAAGGAAGAGGAGGGAGAGGAGGAAGAAGAAGAAGAGGAGGAGGGAGAGGAGGAGGAAAAAGAAGAGGAGGAAGGATGTATGATGATATATTTTACTTTAAATCCCTGACCCTAACTCATATCCAAACTAATCAATTCATAGTTTCTGGGTAGATACAAGGTATCTGTATTTTCCCCAAGTTCCCCCAAGGTTTCCAGAGTGCAGTCAAGGTCAAGAGCAAGAGTGTGAGTAATGTTTGTTCTACATCAAAAGCTGTTTTGTCAGCAGCTCACTGTTCAGTTCCCAGAGGCAACTTCTGTCAGTCAGGACACACCTGCCACAGCTTGGGCAAAGGACTAGTTTTGTGACTGTCTTCACCAAATGACTTCCTTAGAGACTGTGGTTTCTGTCACTGCATCCCAGTCAGGAACCTAGAAGTAGTCCCAAGAGGCACAGAGTAGACCAGGACCCTATGTTTTCAAATTCACTGTGGGACCACCACCACTATAGATGATTACAAGCTAACAAACACCCATTGTTTTAAAGGCATAGGAGGACTTCCTGGTCTCATGGCTCATGGTTTTAGTCACAGTACTTGGGAGTTGGAAGCAAGACAACTCTCATGCATTTGGAGATAAGCTGAATGGACTGTTCAACAAACCTATCCTTAAAAAGAGAGAAGAAAAGGCACAGATGATCAGAACATTCAAGGGTCAGCATTATGTGTCAATTTGACTTGTCCACAGAGTGCCCAAGAGGTCACCCCACCAGCTGAAGACCTAAACAGACAAAACACTCACTGACAGAAGCTTCTCTTTCCTGTGTGACCTCAGGCTGAAACCTCAGCGTCTTCCTGTCTACGGGTCTAGAGCCTGCAGCCTCCAGCTAGAACTTGTGAGAACAGACCTGCCAAGGCCGGTCTTGAGATCCTCAGCCTTCAGAGAGTTGGTTGAACTAATTTCCTGAAGAAAATAACTACACACACCCTCTCTCTTTCTCTCTTCTCTCTTCTCTCTTTCTGTTTCTCTGGTGAGTTCTGAAATAATGAATCTTTCTTTCATTTTTTTTTGGAAAAAAAAACTTTCTATGGAGTGTGTACATGGGTGTGAATGTGTATATAAATGTGAGTGTGTATATGTGTACATGT
The DNA here is from genome assembly GCF_011762505.2 of Arvicanthis niloticus. Classification (NCBI taxonomy): domain Eukaryota; kingdom Metazoa; phylum Chordata; class Mammalia; order Rodentia; family Muridae; genus Arvicanthis; species Arvicanthis niloticus. Next base: position 52,673,284 of record NC_047660.1, on the reverse strand, counting down.
GTGTATGTGTGTATATGAGTGTGTGTTTGACTGTGTATGTGTATATCTGTGTAGGAGTGTGTATGTGTATATCTGTGTATTGTGTATGTGTATGTAAGTGTGAGTGTGTATATGTGTGCATATGTGTGTATGTATGTGTGTATGTGTGTGTGTTTATGTGTGTGTATGTGTGTGTGTTTATGTGTGTGTATGTTTGTATAGTGTATGTCTGTATACGTGTATGTGGGTGGGTGGGTATGGGTATATCTGTGCCATGATATATGTGTAACAGCTCACAGGAACTGGTTCAGATCATCAAGCTTGGTTACAGGTGCCTTTGCCTGCTGAGCCATTCGCTTTTCTATGTCCTCCAGCAATTTCCGTAAAGTTTTGAGAAACTGATACAATGTTACAGGAAACGCCAGCATCATCTCTTCCCTCTCTCCTCTGCCTCTTCCTTAACTCCTAGCTACGTTTTTTTTTTCCATTTTTGTCATTTCAAAAATTGCATAAATTATGTCACACAAGAGGCTACTTCTTACCACTAAGTTATACTGCTTTAAAAATAACAAAAATCCCTTTTCCTGGACATTTCTAAGACTAGAAAGATTGTGATGGGGCTCATGGCCCTTCCTAACATGCTTCCACTCTGAGACACACCTTTCTTTATAGCAGCCATCAGAGAGAGAGAGAGAGAGAGAAAGAGAGAGAGAGAGAGAGAGACCATAAAAGCAGTCAGGAGACAGAGGGCAACCGTCCCTGGCATTTTCCTAGAACTCAGTGGTCACATCTGCCATAGAACAAACTTTGAAGCCCTGTTCAATCAGAGCTTCACCACTGCTCAATTTCAGTTGCTCCAGCCCTGCCTGAGTAGATGGGAAAGTGTGCCAGGCTGTCCTCCCTCTCCTGCATTGGGCTCCTTCTTCCTCACCCCAGTGTGCCCACCCAGCAGGTCACTGCCTGCAGGGCCCACTGCATTGCTTTAATTACTTTTTAACTTCAACAATGAAACAAAGAGTCTGTTCTGTTCCTATGTAACAATATACTTCATTCTTTCTCCTCTGTCTTGATCTTCCCCCATTCTTCTGACACCTCTTGCTGGTCCCCTTCATCCCCAGGCCCCAGTATCCTCCTTTCTGCCTTCATGTTTACTCTTCCTCTTAGGGTCCCTCCCTCTTTCCCTTCCTCCCTCCCTCCCTCCCTCCCTCCCTCCCCCGCCATTGTCCCTTTTTTAAGTTGAAGCTGCTGCATCTGTAACTGCTGTGTTATACACTCTAACTTTGAGTCCCACGCTCTTCCTTTATGGCAGCACATTCTCTTCTTGTAATCTTCTAACCCTCTGTCACTGAAACAGGCAAATGACCTCTTCAATGCCCTTCTGCCTCCATTGGAGCTGGTGTGTCCTCTAGATGAACCTACAGGAGTTACCTGTCACTGTTGCTGGGGTGGGACCGCACAAGCCCCAGAGTGAAACATCTTCTGTTGACTGATTCAATAAAGAGAAGATACCTATCTAGACTCCTTGTTTAGATTAACATTGTTTCCATGTTAGAAATCAGACCTACTCCAAGAGATAGCAGCATGTTTCCAGAAACTAAACCTACTCTCAAAATCTGAACACTTCCCGCCACCAAAATGTTGAAGGCAGTATGAGCCACGGGCTCCTATGAGCTGTTTCCCACCTGTGTTCTGCACAGCTCTAGGGTTTACTACAATTCAAGGTGTGCTGGCTGCCTTTGGCCCTGAATGTTCTCTGCTACAGTGCTGGCTGGATTTCTGTCCCTAACTTGCAGCTGGAGAGGAGCTGCTGGATTCAGCAACAGGATCGACTTCCATGTCTAGAAAGCTTTTGTCTGGTGTGATTCTGTGAAGCTAAAGTAAAATCAATTTTTGTGTCCAGGACATGGCTCTCTGCTACTTGGAATAGATGAAGCACACACAAAATCCAGTCCACAAAATGTACTCCCACTGGGTTTAGTCTCTGACCTTCCACAAAGTGCATAATTTAGGGGGTCAATGGCAGAGATGAGTTAAACAGCTCCCCATGAAATATGCCCTGGCCAACTCCTTCTGTCTTCATTATTAACCAATGGACAGAGATGGAACCCAGGTTCAGGAGGGACCCAATCTGCCCTTGCCACAGCACAGACCATTTGGCTGCTCGGTCTTTCATTGAGGGTTTCTAAAACATCTGCTTTGTACAAGTCTTCTCCAGGTGAGTCTGTAATAAAGTGCCCTTTGAGGAACTTCCATGCTAAGAGGTAGAGAGTTCATAAGTATCTGTGAAAATGAAGTGTTAATGTCTAAGACTAAGAGGCATAGAGCAATCAGAAGATTGGAAGTGCCCAGAAAGCTGAGTGATCCCGGGAAGGCATCTTACAAATTGAGTTTTAGTAACTGTTTCCTACAAGATAAATATGGCATGCAAGACCAATGTATGAAACAGAATGTGTAGTTTTAATAGGGCACTCTGCTCCTCCCTGGGGACCCTTGCATCTCATCACAGAGCCTAGAGCTGTGCAGAACACAGGTGGGAAACAGCTCATAGGAGCCCGTGGCTCATACTGCCTTCAACATTTTGGTGGCAGGAAGTGTTCAGATTTTGAGAGTAGGTTTAGTTTCTGGAAACATGCTGCTATCTCTTGGAGTAGGTCTGATTTCTAACATGAATAAACAATCTGGAATTTGCATTTAGAACCCCCAAAAACAAGAAAATTGAATATGACTATTTTTTGTCATAAGAATGAGACTCGTAAAGAGTAGTAACTGCGAGGGTTAACTGCCAAGCGGTCAAAAGCAACTTCAGCTTTGGAATAAAGAGCTATCTAGATGAAGCCCTGCAAAAACACACATGGCATGTTTGGGTCGGTGATTCCTGGTGTGTTTAATTTTCTTTAATGCCCAAATCCCCAGGAAGAAGGAGCCTATAATAGAAAGAAAAAATTGGTTTTGTTCACAAAGACTTGAGACTGAAGCCCTGGATAACTCAAGATGCTCATATAACCTCAGACAAGGGAAGTGATCTCTCTGAGTATGAGTCCTCTCCTGTGGAGAGACGAGCATACCCAGAACTGGTGAACATAGGGAGATGTTCATGTTCAGGGAAATGCAGAGCCAGAATTCCACAAACTGTTACTTTGTACCAGGCAGGAAGAAGGTCTAGAAAGTCAGGTGACATTGAGTGCTGGGGAACATTGACCGTCTTGCAGGTTGCTCACAGATACACGTGAGAAGCTAGACTGGAAAGCAACAAGGCCCTTAATATACACCCTGGGAGTCGGGGCTCACTCCTACAGAGACATGAATGCCTATTTGTACCCATTTCCCCTTAAGCCATGGTAGCTAAAGACTCTTCTGACTCCAACAAAGCAGTTAAACTACGGTAACACAAGTTGCTCGTCAGATTCATTAGTGTAGGTCAAAGTTCAAAGACAGTAAGCCATACTAAAAATGAGCTATTACAAGGGACTGTGATGGTTTGGGTACCATTGCATCATTGTGCAAAGAGAAAGTGGGCTCTCTCTCTCTCTCTCTATCTATCTATCTATCTATCTATCTATATATATATATATATATATATATATCTCCTCTCTCCCTCCCTCTCTCTTCCTTTTTTCCACCCTTCCTCCTTTACTCTCAGATGTGAAGGGAAGGGATGTCCCATAAACTGTCTTTCTATGAAATTCTCTAGTACAGTCTAGAAGGACATTTGGGTCACTAGTCAAGTGCTTGTCCTCAGTGGTAGTTACATGGACACTCTTGTGTTAATCTCTATGTGTGTTATGTTCTTCACAAAATGACTACTTTCTTTCTAGAACTAGAACATTCACAAATAAAATTCAAATGGGATGTCTTGAACTGAACCCCTGGGAAGTCTTGACATAATATCCAAATGTCAAAATGTCATTCTGTCATGTCTCCTTGTGGCCATCTTCATCACCCTATCGATGGCTTGTTTTTGCTCTTCCGTGCTTCTCAGTTAGAGGTTAGGCTCCCCCCCCCCCCAGGGAAGCATTTATCTCCTTCATCTGTGCATCCACCTTTGAGCACACAACATACAAGTGGAGCGTAGGGAGGATTCCTTAGCAATAAGCCAGTGAAGTGCAAAAGAATGGTTTTCCAAGGAATGATCCTCCTGTTGTTACCTGTCACAAGTCACAGTTAGAAATAAAATGGGCAAGGTAGAGATTAGATCACAGTGACAGAGCAAATAGTGTTGAGAGAAAGATGATACACATCTTGGACTCTGAAGATGAGGAGAACGTTGGTAGGGAGGCCTGTGGACAAGCATTCTCTACATAGCTTAGAGAATTTGAAGGGTGTGGAGAGAAAGGGCCCATAGAACCATGGGCACAGCTCCAGAGCAGAGGAAACCCGAGCTGTAAAACAGCCAAGCATCCGAATAAAGAAAGAAAAAAAAAAAAAAAAAGGTGAACGGCCCCAGCTTCTGCAACACACAGGAACCCATGAGGAGATCTACCCACTTCCACAAAGGCAGAGTCTGTGGACTCCAGCTCTTCTTCCGTAGGACTCTTCGTGTCAGGAAATCAAGTTTCACACAAATCTGTTCCCAAGATGCTGACTGAGGAGTGGGCATGGCCTTCCACTGTCTTTGGTGTTCCAGAAAGAACTGGGTTGTCATCGGGGCCTTCAGTATCTGCCATAAAGTGTAGATAATCCTCTTAGGAAAAGGCCTTTGATTCCCATCCAGAGTGTGTGGGAGCCAAGTTCTGATACAGAATTCCTTACCACAAGATATAAGAGGCTGAGACTCCAGCAGTGATTAGATTCAATGTGGTCCACAGAGCTGGGTTACATCATCCAGGGATTTATATCTTTATTTTTGACCATTAATAAGTTAGACTGTCACTTTCTGTGCTGAGTTGATGTGCTTTTTTTGTCTAGGAAAATGTGCAACCTCTGTTATGCTTGGCAATGCCAATCACACCATAGATGGTCCCCCCATGGGCAATATGTTGACCCCCTAGCTCATTGTTCTTAACTGCTCTCCATGCAAATTTCCAAGTTGCTTCTCTTTCTTTAGGCTCCTATAGACTTCAGTGCAACTTCCCTAACTCTATAGAGTTTCTTTTAAACTTCTGCTTTTTTTTTTTTTTTTTTAGACAGACTCATACTAATACCCAGGCTGTATCTGAATGCTCAAACTGACCTTAAACTCACAGCATGCCTCAGCCTCCCAAGTGCTAGGATTCTGGATGCTTTGTAGCACATCCAGATACTCTATAGCTTTTATTTCTTTAAGTTTATTACATTTATAAAGGAAATATAGAGCATCGTGCCAGCACTGAATTTAATTTTTAAAAATGATGGACTTAAGAAAAGGCAGAGAGAAGAGAAACAGAGAAACTGTTGGAGCAAAGATTTGATTCATGCCTGTCTTAATTGTTAATTCCCAGTGGCCTCTTCTGCTTGTCCTTTAATGGGAGAGAAGATGATCAATGCTTTGACCTAGAATGAACTTGGGGTGATGGATGGCCTGGCCATTTGATAATTACATTCTGTGTGTGTAAAAGAAACTTCTCTTGCCTGCACTGAAAGCTAGGCTTGGTTGATTCGCAATTCCCACAAAGGCCAGAGGCAGCACTCCGAGCGGTTGAAATGCCAGTGTTTCTTCTGCTTTAAAGGATGCTGTGTTTGGTAAACTCTTTGTCCTGGAATTCACAGAGAAGGTCTCATACCTCACACATTTGGAAGCAATTACCCAGCCTTATGAGCTGCCTTTGTTTAGTGCCATGTGTTCTCTAACATCAAAGAACATTTTCCTTTGAAAACAAAATGCAAGTGGGCCAAAGAAAATATACCTTCTGTCCTTACCTCGAATTAATAATCATCTGCAATTTGTTTCCCTACATTCTCCCAACACCTTGTATGTGAAAGAATTGCAAAGAAGCGCATGTCTGTGTGTCCCCGCATCAGCACTTTGAAGCTGCACAGTCAGTAAGATGGTATTGGGAACTATTAGGCTTAGACGAAGCTGGGGCCCTCAGCATGGAGTTAGTGACCTCGTTTGAGGAAGAGACTGCAGTTCTAGTCTGAATGCAGCGTGTGCACTGCAGGCTCATGGGTTTGAATACTTGGTCTCCAGCTGGTGGCTCTGTTTTGAGAGGTCATGGAGCTTTTACAGTTGTGGTGTTGCTGGAGGAAGTAGGTCACTAGAAGCAAGGGGACACCTTGCGGTTACAACCCAGACCCACTGCTGATGTTGCCTGGCTAGAAGTGTGGGTAAGGTGAACAGTTTTACATTTAAACCTCCAGCCCCTCCCTGCCATGATGAACTGTAGTCCCTCAAACCATGAGCCAACAGAGAGCCAGAAAATGTTGGCCACCTATTTTTGTTGAAAAAAAACTCTAAATCACTGTCTAGGCATTCATATTAATTGTGATATGGTTTTAAGTGCAAAGGTTGATTTTAAATGTAAAAATATCAATGACAGTCATTAACTTTCTTTAAATAACTTTAAAAGTAAAATCTCTAATTCTCTGCTTGCCTCCCTGCTGACTGAAAAAGACATCACACTTGTGATGTGTTCAAGACCAACCAGGAAAAAATTTAACAACGTTTTATTATATTAGCATCTAATGGGACAGATTCCTCCTTCAAGGAGATAAAAGAAGAAAATAGTGGACTGGGCAGATGGCTGAGGTGAAGAGAGTGTACTGCTCTTGCAGAGGGCCTGAGTTTAGATCCCAGTTAGCCTCACAACTGCTTGTAACTCTGGCCCCAGGGGTTCTGACACCCTCTTCTGGTCTCAGAGGGCAATATATAGCATCCCTAGTTTCTTCTTTTTTTAAAGTTTATTTATTTAATGTAAGTACACTGTAGCTGTCTTCAGACACCCCATAAGAGGGCATCAGTTCTCATTACAGATGGTTGTGAGCCACCATGTGAAAAAGAAGAAGGTTCTTCGCTTTGGGGATGTTGCAGGTCACACAAACAGCTAGTGAGGCCCCAGCTGCCACGGCATCCCTGACATGACACTATGAAGGAAATATATCTCCCCCTACCTAAGTCATTCCATTGAGTATTTTCCCCAAAGGTGAGAAAAAGAACTGATACCCAGGGCAAACTCTTTCTTTCCCTCACCCTCGGCTCTCTGGCTGCAAAGCTTTAGTCTCCTGAAAGGACAGGAGGAGATGTGAGTGACGATTCCTCTGAGTTCTCGGGATAACCAAGTCCACATCCACAGGACTAAATGCACATAGTAGGCAGTGACAGCAAGGGCTGGGCCAGGCTATCAAAACCCTGTGCTTGAGCAAAACCAGGAGTATCTTCCTACTGACTCTTTGGGTTTCTTTTTCTTCCCCCAGCTCAGAGAAATAGCACCGCTCTACTGTCTTCTTGAAAATAGAATATAGGAGCATGTAGCTGGTTTGATTCCTTGACATTTTCCAGGAAACCACTTAGCAAACTCTTAGACTGTAGTACTGGACACTTCAGAGGTCTCTGCTGCGCTTGGGACAGCTGCTACTAAATTGCTTGCCATTCAATAATGGATACTTTGTTGGGGTGTCTGCAGATCTCATCATCAAGATATAATTTGTTTACAGGAAGTAGATCTGAATCGATTTAAATGAGTTCTTAGAAAGAAGACAGACCAAAACAGTCCTCGGGACCTCAGCTCGAATCTGAGGAAGCAGAATTGCTATTTGCATGCTGCACTCCACCGCAATCAGAGAAAAGTGCAGTTAAGAGCTACTGCCTTTTGCTTCTGGATATGAGATTGTAGTGTGTAGCAAGGGGGTTGATGAAATAAGTATAAAACTTGGCTAAGGACTGCAATGGTGACCCAGTCAGTCGGTGGGATGCCTACTGTGCAATCATGAGTTGAGTTCAGATGCCCAGCACAAAGAAGAAGAAAAAAGCCAAGTGTGGTGAGACACAGCAGGGGTGATGGGAGTGGGAAGACAGACCCATGGAGTTCACTGCCCAGCCAGCACAGCTGAGGTGATGATCCACAAGAGACCTACCTCCAAGAAGTTGGAAAAGCAGACATAGTGTGGCCCAGCTATAATCCCAACACTCCAGGAGGTGCGGGAGACAGGAGGATCAGGAGTTCAAGTTCATCACTGGCTACATAGTTACTTCCAAGCTAGCCTGAGATCCATGAGACCCTGTCTTTTAAAAACAATTGAATTAAATTTCAAAGGTAAAGCTTAATTAAAGAAGACACTGAACATTGACCTCTAAACTCCATAGGTACATGCAGATATATAAACGCACCCACCTACACATTCATACACCCACTGGAACATGCACATATTCCATACACAAATACATACATCATAAAATGATTAATTTCAAAATGTAAAAATAGGGCTGGCGAGATGGCTCAGTGGTTAAGAGCACTGTCTATACTTCTAGAGGTCTTGAGTTCAATTTCCAGCAACTACATGGTGGCTCACAACCATCTGTAATAGGATCCAATGCCCTCTTCTGTTGTGTCAGAAGATAGGGATGGTATGCCCATATAAATAAAATAAGTAAATCTTTTAAAAACATAAAAATAAATAAAACTAAATGCCTCTTGTGTCTGTGCATCTATGACAGAGAAAGTCATAGATATTTCTGAGAATATCTAGATATACCCTGTCTGTGGGGTTTGTTTTAATGTAAATATCACAGGATTCACACCAGCCCCTTCTTAGACACTCCAAAGGAGCAGTCTGTAATGCAGCCACTTCGTCCAGGCTGGACATGACCATCACCATCTAGAACCAAATAGCTGTGAAGACCCAGGTCAGGACGTCACAGCATTGGACCCATTGAGTAGTAATGCTTCCACAGAGGGAAGAGGGAGGGTGATGAGTCTTACATGAGGCCTTCATAAGAGCCTCTTGGACCCTCTCCTCCCCAAGAGTCCAATCCCCAATACATAAGAGGTGAACAGCAGTCTGTAGTGGGACCCCTCATGGTGTATCTGCCCACAAGTCACACAGGGGACTTCTAGTGGTATATCTCCCTGTTAGTCACCCATGCTTCTGTGAGTAACCTCAACAGACTCATTGGTTCACCATGCTGAACTGGAATGGAATCCTTTGCTTTGTTGGGGCCCTCTGTGACTGGGCTGAATAGCTGATCTCTTTATACATCTTTGAAAACCTCATACGATAGGGCCCAAGAGCAAATATAGGTCAATCTGTGCACTTGACTATAATCAACTTTAATTTTGGTGAGAGGCACTAAGACAAGATTCAGTTTTTTCTTGTGTATTAATTTTTGTTAGTATACAAGATAATAGATGGGTTCCACCATGACATCATCATGTACAGTGCTTATTCACCCCACACTACCTCTTCTTGACTCTCCTCCCCTACCTGTTGGTTCCCTTCTTGTCTCTAAACAACTCCCTTTACACTTATGGATGGATAGATAGATAGATAGATAGATAGATAGATAGATAGATAGAGACTCTGGTGAGCCTTAGCTTACTGGGGACCCCCTGAGTGAACCACAAGGAGCCAAGAATAGATGCAAAAAGCAAGAGGAATTTATTGTTCCAATGCATTGAGGTCATCCTGCACCCAAAGGAGAGGAGACCCATTTGGTCAGTTTTTATACAGTTTTCAGGGGTATAATAGAGAAACAACAACTAGGCATGATATAATTGGCAGAACAGTGTGACTTTTAAACTGATTGGTCTTTAGGGAATGAGGTGGCAAGGACTTCCCTTGTCTATGGGTGGCCGAAGGTAGTCCTGTGGAATGTGCCTCAACCCTGCAGGTTGGTTTTCTCCCCTGTTGTCTGAGGAATAATGGTTAGCCTCTCTCTTCTGGAGCCATTCCTGAGCTGACCAGAAATGTTAATTAGTCTCTCCCTTCTGTAGGGACAAGTGTTTCAAAGTTCCTGAGCTGACCTCTTCAATAGATAGATAGGTAGATAGATGATAGATAGATAGATAGATAGATAGATAGATAGATAGATAGATAGATGATAGATAAAGAGATAGATAGATAGATAGATAGATAGATAGATAGATAGATAGATGATAGATAGATAGATTCCACATATGAAAACAAATGTAAAATCTGGACTTCTTTCCTCCATTATCCACTCATTCTTTCTCTCCTCCTAATCTCCTTTTTCCTTCCTATAGTGCTTTGTCTGCTTTTATGTCACATATGTGAGTGTGTCTGTGTGTGTATGTGTCTGTGTGTGTCTGTGTGTGTCTCTGTGTGTACACAAGTCTAGATTCTGATGCACACAAAAGAAAAGTTGTACTGTTTGTCTTTCTGACTTTGCTTTATTCACATGGCAGGATGTTCCCCAATGTCTTCTGTCTTCTTGGAAATGACAACATTTTGCTCTAATTCACAGCTACGTAAAACCCCATAGGGGAACTAACACCGCATCTCCTTCATCCATTCACTCATTGATGGGCATGGTTCCTATTCTTATCAGAAGCACGTGTGTCCATGAGGTAGGGTGCATGCACCCTTTAACCCTGTATAACAGAGCACCTTAGCTTGCAAATGTTGATATCACTGATGCTCCTTCAATTGTGAGGATGAGTAAGGCAGAGGCTTACCATTAAGAGAGGGGAGGTAGTTGTTCATTCAAACTGGAGGCACTCTGACTTGAACACACATCCTGGTTTGCTCAAGTACTTACAAGAGCTTATGGAGAAAGCTGTTTCCTAGAACTGGACATTAAGTCCCACCTGAGAATTCACAAAAGCAAACAACTGACCTGAAGCTTTTTGGCCTCTCCAGTTCCCCAACCATAGCCCATAGGTAGGTGAACTGCCTACACTCAGAGCTGGGATGACAAGGCTTCACAGAGGCATTCAGATAAAAACTTGCATCACCCGGGAGCAGGACCAAAGCGTAAACCCTTTATTTAACTAGATGTTAAACAGTTTGATTCTCTCAGGTTCAGAGAACTCAGCCCAGACACCGATGCAACTCTGGATCTCATAAACCATCTGGAGTTTGCAAAAGGAGCTCAGGGCTTTCATGCAACAGTATTGCAAGAGGGGGGCTGTCTCCATTCACCTCAATGCTGTAGAGGGCCTGCCTGACCTTTACCCTCAGAGGGTCTATCTCCACTAATAGACAGGAAGCAGCACTGTGTGTGACCCTATAACAAGAACAATGCACTTACATAGTTAGGCTACATAGACACATAGTTAGGTTACATAGACAGGATTTTGCAACTGTCATACCATCACTGTCCAAGGACTTTACTCAAAGCATTAACATTGGTGACTCCAATGTTACTTGAACCAATTGCCGTTATTATGCTTCCCTTGACCAAGGGGCATTTTCTGCTCTTGTTTTGATCCCCATGGCAGATATAAAGAGGCCAGTCACAGTGCTGGACAATCAGCATCCAAAGATGTTGTCGTGCACTGCACAGAGCTAGCTTCAAAGCTCTGGGTTATCATTCAAGCCTTGGAAAGTACCCTTCAGCAACTTCATTCAAATTTCCTTTAAAGTATCAGACCTTCCAGGACTGGGATGATGGCTCAGAAGGTAAAGCACTGGCTACAGAAGCATGAGGACTCAAGTTCTGATTCCCAGAATTACATAAACACGGGCCTGGTAGCACATATCTATAACCTCAGGGCTCCTGGAGCAAGGTTTGGAAGGTAGAATCAGGAGCACACCTAGAAGCTCACAGGCCAATCATCTCAGCATACACAGTGAACAAGAGACCCTGTCTTAAATAGGGTAGAAATCAAGGGTCAACATCCAAGATTGTCTCCTGACCTCCACATGCAAATCATGGTATGTGTGCATGTGCGTGCTAAGGCACTCAGCACTGCTCTCTCCACTAAAGGATAGATTACATACTCAAATGCTTTCCACCCCAGAACATCCAAATACTAATAAGCCCCTACTGATTTATCCTGTAGACAAGCAGAATTACTGCAGCTCGGTATGGAGCTATGTGTGCTCTATTCTTGGGAGGCAATGGTTGGTGTGGTGTGAGAATTACTGGGGAATGATGGGAAGCACGGAGAGTAACAACCGTCAAGAGTCTGACTGCAGACACTGCAACTGGAACTCCAGTTTCAGGGGATCCAGAACCCTCTTCTGGCCTCTTCAGGCACTGCATGGCTGACTGCATACTTGTGGTATACATACATAGACACCTTTGGAAGATCCAGGAATCTTCATCTCAGTATCAGCAAAGGATGGCAGTGGCAGCAGTGGCAGCAGCAATAACAACAGGGTAGATGAGGCAATGGCAAGAGGGAACTTAAGCAGGCAAAGAAGCAATGCTTGGATTCTTTTATGTCTGACTGCTGTCAGAAAGTGCCACCTGCTCTGGAGGTGGGGCTCCCCACAGTCATTCCACTTTGAAAATGACATCACAGACCCACCCAGAGCTGTGTCTCTTAATTGATTTCAAATCCAATCAACTTGGGAATGAGACCAACCATCACTACTAGGAGAATGCCTGGACCTTTGGGGGATTATCAACGCCACCTCAGAATTCATCTGATTTCTAAGGATTCAAATCCTCTTTGTGGTCTAATAGTCATCACAGGGGAAGGGGGTTGTGTCAATCAACTAGCAAAGCAGCTCAAGTCCAGATTACAGTGAGCCCAAACGGTACAAGGAAAATGACTACCCATTTCTTCCCCGCGCCCTGAATAAACAATAGAATGTTGCCACTCAATGACAGAATTCCACACTGGCTCTCTGGCACACAGAGCTACTGTTTTAAGAAAGATTGAGCCCAACATCTTTACTCTGCTCAGACAGTGAACGTCAAACTATACTATGTCCCAAGTGGCAGAATGCAGATGTCATCTGCAGCTTCATAGCACGTTCAGGGCTAGCTTGCACTGCATGATATTCTGCCTCAAATAACCAAAATAAAATAAAATGTGCAGTTCTGACCAATTTGCTTATCTAAATGAAGACTGGGGATAAGGAAGTGACTGTGGCAAGCTAAGACCCCAAAGCAAACTGCTCTGTCACTTGGGCCTTCTGACCCAGAATATCCATGATGCATGAAATCTCCATGGAAACCAGCAGGATTGTGTGAAGACTCTGACATGCTTCAGTGGAGGCAGCATCCTGCAGGGCTGGGAAGCTTCAGAACAGAGCACTGTCCTTGCTGTCAGCCAAACATTTCTCCACTGCAGAAATGGCTCCCAGCTTACAGCTGGGCCTGCTGAAGACCGAGCACCTGACCATGGCACATCCTGGGGCCATAGCTGCCTGTGGCCTGAGCTGCCATTTTGAAGGGGATGTGGTAGGAGACAGTACCTCCCAGGGTTTGGAACTGCAAGGTCTGAGATGTATGTTTATATGTACTAACGGTATACTGAATCCAAGCTGAGCAGCTTCAAAGACACAACACACCCATGCAGATGCCTCAGGCTCGCCAACACCCAACCCTCTTCATCTTTGCATTCCCGGCCTCAAGCCAACCTTTAAAACTAACCTAGTCTATTTTCTGTCTTCCTGAGGCACACCATGGATTTGGTTTGGCTTACAGTTCATCACTGAGGGAAGTCAGGGCTGAAACTCAAGACAGTAACCTGGAGACAGGAACTAATGCAAAGGCCACGGAGAAGGACTGCTTACTGGCTTGTTCTTTGCTCTTCGTGCTTGACTCGGATTTTATTCTCTTATGCAATCCATAACCACCTGCTCGAGGGTAGCACTGAATACAGTGGTCTGGGCTCCCCCATCAATTATTAATCAAGAAAGCACTACCCAGTCCCCATAGACTTGCTTACAGGCCAATCTGATGGAGGCGAGTTGAGGCTTTCTCTCGCTGGATGTCTTTAGTTTGTGTCAAGTTGACAAATAGCAATGACCACAGCTACCTAGTGGGGATTCCTTGTCAGCCACTGATAAAGAGAGAAATGGACTCTGACCCTGTGGGTGGGTGGTTCCAAGCAAAACAGGAACAGGAAATGGGTTAATAGCCCACTCAGTGGTGCTCTGAAAGACAGAAGAGAACTTCAATCAACACACTGTCTGTCTTCTGGGAAGAGGTAGTCAGAGGCAGAGACTTCAACTGATTTTCGTAGAGGTGATAATGTCACAGCAGATGGTCAGGTACTTGGAGAGAAAAGGATTGGGAGATTAGCAAGCAGATATGAGGGTAGATCTGCGAATACTGATAGGTGTGGAGACATGTATGCATGTGACTGGGTTTCCTCCACCACAGAGGCTCTGGGTGGTTAGGTAGGTGTTGCCTATCAAGCAAAAGAAGCTTGAATACTGGGGGTGGAGGTGCTACATGCATCCATTAATGGGTCTAGCTACCATCCCTATTTAATCTCTCAACACAAAGACCAACATTGGACATGAATCATGGGACTTCTCCCTGGGGATATTAGCAACTATCTGGTTGTCGTTCATTAGTCTTGACCTCTCCCACAAAAAAAAAGGAGTCATGAATTTAACCTCACAATATAGAAATGAATTACACTCTCTGTATGCAAGTACTTCACCAGTGTCTTCATGTTTAAACTTGGATGTTCTCTCCTGGAGTTGTGGGTTTAAGAAAGAATGCTACCAAGTGTCCTTCTTGTCATAGCATTATCACAGGGGACAGAGCCACCACGTGGTATCACTAGTGATGGATGTTACCCTTCATCTCCTGGTTAAGGTCATGTGCAACCAGTTTCACCACTGCCAAGCTGCTACTGTTTTCTTTTCGCTGTGTGTTCATTTGAATTGAGTCCCAAAGTCCAGATCCACCTTAAAGGATAGTGTCGAATGGTGTGCTTCCTCTCAAGAGGTGGCTAGGGTCCACATATGCCATCAGGAATTGCTCTGTAAGAAGAGCCATCATCAGCTGGAGGATAGCTCATCCATTAAAGTGATTGCCACATGGTCAAAGCCTAAGGACCCAAATAGATGGCAGCAGAGTGTGTAATCAGAGGAGCTCTCCTGTAACTCCTGCCTCAGGAAGGAGGAGACAAGGAGATTCCAGAGCAAGTTGACTAGGGAGACTAGACATATTAGCAAGCTGTGGGTTTAATGGCGAGATCCAGCCTCAGCTGACAAGGTGGAAGAGTAATGGAGGAGAATTCCTAACATCGACCTTGGGCATCCATGAATGTGCACACACACAGGAATATGAATGTGCATGCATATGCATGGAAATGGAAACGGACTAAAAAGAGCTGTGTTCACATCTATTAATCACCTGTCCTTCAGTGGGGCTTCATCTGTGTTTTGAGTTGTAATTAAAAAGTAGTCAATTGTGTATTGGACAGAAATTTCCTCCCAGATAGAATCTCCCATATTGGAGGGAAGCTCACTAAGACATGGGATGTTCTAAAGGGAAGTAAACATTCCATCCTTCAAGGAAGCTCACCGATCTCAAAGTAAACAATTCAATGACTTCAGGAAGTCCCTGAAAATGACTAAATATTCTAGATCCCTCCCTCCCCAGGTGAATAGAAGCGAAACACTCTGAGAGAAGCTGAGCTGCCCAAAAGTGGCAGAGACCACTCAGGCTGCCCAGACAAATCTCAGACCTACTAAGTGCCTGGAAGAGACACTCTCCAACCTATTGAACTGCCTGCAGGCTGTGTAGCATGCTGCAGGTTCCCAGCTTTGTGAGCTGTCATCCATGCTGGGGTGGGCTTTTGGTGACATAGCTGTCCTTGAGTCATTACTGCTCCTGTAAGTAACCTCTTGCTTATATTCCTGTAAGTGAGACCAATGATCTCATTAGTTCACCAAAGTGAACTTCGGCGGTGTCTTTACTAATGACAATGGTCATCATCCAGGGTGAGTGTGCACATATGTCCATCTCTCCCCAGGAATAGTCACACAACGACATAGCACTGCAAACCTTTTGTCCCAGCACTCAAAGGCAGAGACGAGTGGAGCTCTGCAAGTTC
The DNA here is from genome assembly GCF_011762505.2 of Arvicanthis niloticus. Taxonomy (NCBI): domain Eukaryota; kingdom Metazoa; phylum Chordata; class Mammalia; order Rodentia; family Muridae; genus Arvicanthis; species Arvicanthis niloticus. The sequence continues at coordinate 52,657,460 of NC_047660.1, read as the reverse complement.
CAGGACAGCCTAGATTACATAGTCTGTTCAGGTTAGCCCAGGCTACATAGTTGAACATAACCTCAAAAAGAAAATATATATATCGGCTAGTTCAAGTTGTGCTTACTCATTTTGTACTTCCCATTGTCCCCTTTTTGTCCATGGGGAGCTACTGCAGCTTCTTTGTCTTTCATGGGGAGAGTCTGGAGCTTATTTATATGAAGATGGTGTCATCTGATGAGGCCAAAAACTAACAGTTAATACTGTGGATATTTGGATGCTCACACATGAAATGTGGACGCTGAGTAAATGGTAACTTATTAAGCTATTATCTGTCATCTCCAAAACCTCCCTTTCCATCCTGGGCTCTATCTACAGTGTAAGAACTCGACTCCTGAAAATGCAATTTCTCCTTTGTCAGTGAACTTGCTGCTAGCTTCTGCCAGTAGGAGGCAGTAGAGGGAGATCAGCTGGATGGAGGAGTCTGGCCCCTCCTTCCTGCCAGCCACGTATAACAATGACCCTTCACCATAGTGGCTGCAGTTACTTCAGCTTCTAGACTCTTTCCAAACTTCCAGAGCCAGCATTACATTACATTACATTACATTACATTACATTACATTACATTACATGCTTTTACAGTGTCATGTGCAGCCTGATCTCTACATGACACCATTGTCCACACGCATTGCCTGTGCTTTCTTGCTTGGATTCCTCACAGATACAGAAGTAAAACATAAGCATGCAACTAAGAAATGAGAAGCCATCTGCAAACTGAAAGCAGTTGCTTTGGTGGGGCATGCTCACAGGGGCTTTCTTTTCTGTCTTCCAGGACTCCTGAAGTCCTGCCATGACAGGATTTCATAAGCCTCTGTCCTTTGCGGAGGACAGTATGTACCCAGGGCAAACTGCCTCCCACAGGCAATGATAGGTAAGGAGACCAATTTATGTAACTTATTGGTAATTGCCAGGTGGGCGGAGACAGTGTGCGAATTGCTGGAAGAGAGAGTAAACAGAATCCTGAGAGAGATAGTATCTAGGGAGAAATGTTTTCTGGAAACAGCAAAGGCTATTGCAGGGTTCAAAGACAGCAGACACATTTGACTACATTAGAAGCGCCCACATATAGAAAGTGAAGTGATGACTCAGTAGGTCAAGTGCTTGCCGAACAAACATGAGAACCTGGGTCTGGATCCCCAACACCTGTGTAAAGGGTGAGTAATGACCACTTACCTGTAACCCCTGTGCTAGAGTGGAGGAGACACAGGTGGACCCCCAGCAATCTCTAGCCAGCCAGTCTAACCTACCTAATCTGTGAAGTAGAGGCTCAGTGGGGAGCTAAGACAGAGAGCCACAAGTGGACACAGCATAAACCTCTGGCCTGTATGCATGTGTATCCGAATGTTCTCTCTCTCTCTCTCTCTCTCTCTCTCTCTCTCTCTCTCTCTCTCTCTCTCTCTCTCTCTCTCTCTCACACACACACACACACACACACACACACACACACAAATATTATGACCGTTTATTTCTTACCATGTGTAAAAAAGTAGTGTACACAAGACAAGGAAACTTGGGTGTACATAAGAAAAGCAAGCTGGGCTCCCAGAAGCTTTCAGCGCCCTCTGCTGGTCAGAATGCAGAGCACACTGCAGACTGCCGGAATAGCTTTAAACTGACCCACCCAAAGTGTGTTTTGAAGACCCAACTCCCAGCCCCTCTGACTGTGACTGCTTTATGCTAAAATGAGATCTTTAGGATGGGCTCTAATCTAATATGTCTAGTGTCCTTTGACGATGAAGCAAACGGGCACAGACAGAAGAAAAACATGGGAGACAAACCATGCACCATTATGGAGACTCAAAAGGATCCCACCGAGCCAGGGACTCAGTTTCAGAGTTGACTATCCAGAGATATGATAAGATAATTTCCTGTGGATTTTCATTGCATTTTTATTTATTTATGCAGGAAGGGTTGTGTACCACAGCACATGTGGAGGTCAGGGAACACATTTCTGAAGCTGGTCCTCTCACTCCACCATGTGGATCCCAGAGATCAAACTCAGGTCATCCGGCTTAGGAACAGGTGTTTTTACCCATTGAGCCTCTTTGTTGGCCTCAGTTTCTGGTCCTTAACCTAGTCTGTGGTGTTTTACTATGGAGACCTCATCAAACTAATAGTTTGAGTTCTTTGGTTACAGTCCCTCATGCTAAGATCCCACTTGAGAAGAATACTTTTTCTAGACAGAACTGGGACCCAAGTTCTTACCAGGTCTTCTGTGCTGAATGAACTGAGATAGACAAAGAATTCCCTGTAAGGAGCATGTGGCGGTGTGCCTTAGTGGAGACAGCCTAGCCTGGATCCCATAGTTCTAAATGCTAACCACACCACTCCCTGCATGAAACAGCAGACACAAGATCCTTATGGTTTCCTTCTTGATAAAATATAGCCAGTACTCCCCCACACACAAAGCCATGCTCCAAAAATGTTCTTCTGAAGCATACCATTCACGAGGTAGTTCAGATTAGACTGTGACTCAGTATGTAGCCCAGGCTGGCCTGGAATTCACAGCAATCCTCCTACCTTAGACTCACTTCTTCAAAATTGTTGTATTGACATTCTAACTCCCGAGTGGTTGTATTTTGAGATTGTCTATCTAAAGAAATAGTTATGATTCATGAGGTCATCATGGAAATCTCTGCTCTAAAATTTATTCTTAGGAAAAAAAAAAAACTGGGCCAGGAAAATGGCTGAGTGGGTAAGATGCCTGATACCAAGCCTGATGACCTGAATTTAAATCCTGGTCCCAGTGATGAAAGGAAACACTGGCTTGAACAAGTTGTCCTCTGACTTCCACATGTGCACTGTACACACACACATATATACAGACACATGCATGCACACGTATAAACTAATTAATAATATATAAAAAGCAAAAAAAAAAAAGTCAAGTTTTTTGAAGAAAAGACACCAAAGATATGTGCCCAGAAAGTCTATAGGAGTACATAGGAAGCAGCCATATTCATACCAGCTAGAAAGTCCTCACCAGAAGTGGGATATTGACCTTGAATATTTAGCCTGCAGCCACTGAGAAAATAACTGAGTGTGAGGCTGGAGTCATGATGTTGTTATGAAATGGTAAGTTGCTAATCCATTCTGAACTCCCCAAAGGTGGCATGTGCTTCTCGTTACCGCTCGCCAAATGCTCTGGATTTCCAAAAGACAGACACATATACTCAGCCTTATGTTTTAAATACCTTAAACAGCTCAATTGCTGGGCACTTCCAAACCTCCCCATAGCTAGCACGCTCTCCCTTCTGACATCCCTGAAATACTACTTTCTAAAATCTATATTTCATCTCTGCTACCCCAGATCAAATTGGGATGAACAGATGGATGATGGATGGATGGATGGACAGATGGATGGATGGATGGATGGATGATGGATGGATGATGGATGGATGGATGGATGATGGATGGACAGATGGATGGATGGATGGATGGATGGATGGACAGATGGATGATGGATGGATGGATGATGGATGGACAGATGGATGGATGGATGGATGGACAGATGGATGGATGGATGGATGGATGATGGATGGATGGATGGATGCTTTTTTTCCTACTCCCTCAAGTCTAATCTCTGTGCTTCACCATTATGGCCATTCTAAAAACTGCTTCTTTCTTCTCCTCCCTTGCCCAGGAAATTGAAAGTCCCGCCTCTGTCTCCCTGCCCAGCCATTGGCTGCAGACAACTTTATTTCATCAACCAAAGCCAACTGGGAGCAGGGACCCTCATTGTCTTACAGGCAGACATGCTGGTTCCACTATAATCTGGGGAGCTGAATTAACACAGATAACATTAGAACCAATCCAGAACATTGTTATGCGAACCCAGGCTGACCAGCACACCCATAGCAATGCCTTACCTTAGCTGATTAAGTAAGAAGCTAGCATCTAAACAAGCAGTTCTCAATCTGTGGGTCACAACCCCTTTGGCAAACCTCTATCTCCCAAACTATTTACATTATGGTTTGTAACAGTAGCAAAATTGTAGTTGTGAAGTGGCAGTGAAAATAATTTTATGTTTGGGGGTCACTACAGCATGAAGAGCTGTGTTAAAGGGTTGCAGCATTAGGAAGGTCAAAAACCACTGATATAACCAACTCAGTTCTGCTTGGTCTACCCCATGCAGAACTGAATCTGGCCTAGTATGAGCCTTTGAAACACCCCACTTAGTTTTTTTTTATTTTGAGGTGCCCCTCGAAACTATCTTTATCTCTATCCCTCTGCATTCATAGTTCCATCTGGTATCATTTTCTTCCCAGCAAAGGGATTTGCTTTGACACTTCTGCAGAATGAGAATACTATCAATACATTCTCTCAGCATTTCATGTCTGAAGAATTCTGCATATGTATTTTGATTTTTTATTTTCAAAAACATCTATTGTTGTTGTTGTTGTTGTTGTTAAATCTTTACCTAGAATTTTTCCCTCTGGGTCTCCCTCCACGGTCTTCTTGTGCCAACATTCTTACATTTGTTTTTTGCTCACATGTCTTCTTCTGGTGGCTTTTTAAACAAAAATTAATAGACTTTGTTTTCAAGAAATTTTAAGTTTGCAGAAAAAAAATAAGCAAGGCATGTAGAGGTGTCTTCTCCCTCCTCTGTTTCCTATGCTTCACATCTTGCAGTGGTGTGGTGTGTTTGTTGCAGTGGATGAATTCGTATTAATGTATTATTGTCACTAAAGTCCATATAAGGCACACCTCAGTCCAAACTGTATAGTTCTGAGATTTCTCCAAACATTGGATGTCATTTAGCCCCCATGACAGAATCATTTTACAGCCTGTACTGGCTGGTTTTGTGTCAACTTGACACAGGCAGGAATCATCACAGAGAAAAAAGCTTCAGTTGAGGAAATACCTCCATGAGATCCAGCTGTAAGGCATTTTCTCAACCCTGAACTGTGGTCAGGGGTTCTATAAGAAGGCAGTCTGAGCAAGCCATGGGAGCAAGCCAGTAAGCAGACCCTACCCCTCCATGACCTCTGCATCAGCTCCTGCCTCCAGGGTCCTGCCCTGCTTGAGTTCCTTCAATAATGAAAAGCAATATGGAAATGTAAGCCAAAGAGACCCTTTTCTCCCCAACTTGCTTTTTGGCCATGGTGTTTCATCGAAGCAACAGAAACCCTGACTAGGACACCTCCTTAGAGTCCCTTTGTCCTGCTTCTTCTTTCCTCCCCACTTCCCCTTGAGTCACCCATCACTGCCCCTTCTATTGGCTGTGTAGACATGGTTCCGCAGCTGCTCTTCACTGTGTAGACGTGGTTTCCCTGGCTGCTCCTCACTCACTGCAGGAGAATCCACACAGTCTAAGAGTTTCCATTTTACACATTTCTAAGTGTACATTTCAGTGGCACTATGTGCATTCACAATTTTGTGCAACGAAATCCACTCTCCATTCCCCAAATAGAAGCTGAGCTGAGGGGCATGTGACAACCCCGAACGAAGGACATCCATGTTTTCTTATAATTGTTAGGGGGCTTTAGCATCTTAAGGAGACTTCGTCAACATGCCCAACTTTTAACTCTTTTTTTTTTCACTCTTCATATATGAAATAAATCAAATTCCTTTAATTGGACATATTTATAACCAGTAACGGCTCCAGGCTCGGACAGTTTTATGGGTGAGTCCATTTAGATTTTCAAATAGACAGTTCTTCTGCTATGTAAGTAAATCACTCTGCAGCCCAGAGCATATGGACACAGGCCCCAACTGATTTAACAGGCCACTTTATAGATACAAAACTAACATATACATCAGAAGATACTTAGAGCTAGACCAGGTGTAAACACTGCTCAAAATAAAAAACAAAATCAAAACAAGGTATCAATTTTGTCTTACAAATAATACTGATGCTGTGATCTAGCTTGCTTTTCTGCTACTGTAACCAACAGGGACAAAAACCAACATGGGGGAGGGAAAAGTTATTTGGCCTATAGGTTACATACATTACATCATCCAGGAAAGCCAAGGCCAGAGCATAAGAAGATTGTGGAGGAATGCTGGTTACGGGCTTGCTGCTCATAGCTTACTCCATTTACTTTTCTTTTCTTTTTGTTTTGATTAATTTATTGATTGATTCACTTTACATCCCAATCACTGCCTCACATCCTCCCTGCCCCACCTCACACAGTCCCTCTCCCATCCCGCATCCCCTTCTTCTCTGAAAGGGGAAAGACCCTTCCTGGGTATCACCCCATCCTGGCACATGAAGTCTCTGCAGAACTAGGCACATCTTCTCCCACTGAGGCCAGACAAGATACCTCAGGCAGGCAACAAATTCTGAGACAGCCCCCTCCCACTCCAGTTGTTAGAGACCCTCAGTTTGCTTTTCTTATTCAATCCTGGACCACATTCCTGGGGTGGCATTACCCACGGTGAGCTGAACCCTCCCACACCAATCATCAATTAAGAAAGTGCACCCCCAGATTTGCTTATAGGCCAATCTGATAGAGCCAATTCCTCAACTGAGAGTCTCTCTTCCCAGGTGACATTTGTGTCAAATTCACACAACCAGGCAGTGCATGCAGCTAGAGTTTGTCTCTTTCATGGGTAAAAAAGCTAGATAGTTGTTCCAATAAGATTTGTTGAAATTAAGTATCTCTTCTTTAAAAAGAAAAAACTAGCATTTTTATGTTTACTAAAAATTTTTACATTTAATTTTTACATTTATTTGGGGGTGGGCATGCATGCCACAGCAGGTATGGAGGTCAGAGGGCAACTTATATGAGTTGTTTCTCTCCTTCTACCACATGGATTGTAGGGATCAAACTCAGGTTGTCAGGCTTAGCCACAAGTGACGTTACACACTGGGATATCTCCCCCGCCAAAATTATACTGTCCTAAAGTGATAACCCTAGAGTCAGTATTATATCTACTTTGTATTTCTGGAAACATATTCCAAATAGTGTCTTTCTGATTTTTATTAGTACGATATTATTAGTAAGAACCATGTAAGGTTCAAACTCTTAAGTTTTGAATAAATGTGAGACATGATTAATCAAACAAATGAAATAACTGTATGCACGATCACACACTGTAACACCCCCATGTCCCCTGCCCATGTGACATACAGGACAATGCTTCCATAAGGTGGCCCACCAGAAAGCACTTTATTGAAATCTGCTTTAGGGAGTGTAGTAGCGATCGGCTCCTAACAATGGGAGAGAAGGAGAAATTGCTGCTGGCTCCTTTATGACATTGCCCTACCAGTCCAGACTTAAAACTCCTCACCTAACACAGGGGAAGAGTGGACCTTAGGAGGTTTGAATTGCTGACAGCTTCACCTACCGTCACTCATACAACATTCTGTCCACCAACAATGACATCTCTTCTCCGGAGTGCTGGGGACACAGTCCAAGATGGACCGTCTTTAGGGCCATCAAACAAGTGTCAATAAATGGAGGTTAAGTTACAGTAAACGTGTTCTCTAACCATACAGAAATCACACTGGCAAGATCTGCGGACCCCTCACTGGAAACGTGTTCTCTAACCATACAGAAATCACACTGGCAAGATCTGCGGACCCCCTCACTGGAAACTAAGACGCATTCTTCCTACAGCCTTGGGGTGAAGTGAACAAGAGTTTCATTTGTAAATACAAGTTTTATTTGTAAAAAAAAATTAGTTTTTTGAAAGACGATACTTCCTAAAAGGCCTTCCCACAAACTGAACTCCAGGACTCAACTGCCGCAGTGGTGAATTAACCACAGGTAAAGAAAAAGTCACACCAAGTCTGCACGCACTCTTTCAAAATATGGGAAAGAAAATCTGATAACCAGATATGCTATGAACTCAATACTACATTGATTCATTGCTAAAGACATTAGCGCTGAACTCTATGGTCTTCATAAATAGATGTAAAAAAGGAAATTCTAAAAGGTTTAGCGGATTGAACCAAATAACATGAGAGAAGGATACTATGCCACGACCAAGATTGGTTCACCCAGCAATGCAAAGTTGGGTTAGCATTTGACTATATTAACACATTTTTTTAAATTTTTAAAAATTCATCTCGATAGGCAAAGAAAGTGTATTGAATAAAATCCAAAGTCTTTTACCATTTTTTTAAATTCTCAGAAAGCAATGAGTGGAGGGAACCCCTCAACTTTGTAAAACATGGTGCACTCTACAAAAGATACAGTGAATTCACATGGTAACGCGTAGTCTACAAAAGACACAACAAGGGGCTGGAGAAGTGGCTCAGCAGTTAACAGCACTGACTGATCTTCCAAAGGTCCTGAGTTCAATTCCCAGCAACCACATGGTGGTTGTCTGATGCCCTCTTCTGGTATGTCTGAAGATGGCTATAGTGTACTCATATAAATAAAATAAATTAAAAGAATAAAAAGGATACAGTGAATCCACACTGTAACATGTAGTCTACAAAAGCTATAATGAATCTGCACGCTGTAAAACATAGTCTACCAAAGATACTGGGAATCCACACAGCCTGGATGCTTTGCGCATAAACTCTCGTTCCACTTCTGAACTGCTCTAGCAAAGCAGTCAATGTGATAAGGCTAGAATAGCATAGTTGCCAAAAAGAAGGAAATAAAAATGTCTTCATTTGCAGACAACCTGATTGTCTACATGTAATTCCAGGAGGGCTTGGGAAAAAGTAGTGGAAGATTAGCAGGGCTACAAAATCAGTATATAGAAATAATGTGTAGAGGTATAGGGATGGCTCAGCAGGTGAAGGTGCTACCGTCAGGCCTGATGACCTGAATTCCACTCCCAGAACCTACATGGTGGAAGGAGAGAACCAGCTTTGAGGGTTGTCCTCTGACCTACACACAGACACACACACATACAGACACACATACAGACAGACACACACACACACCACAAATAAATAAGGGTTCTGAGGAGCTAGCTCAGTGGTTGAGAGCACTTGCTTCAGTGGATCATGTAAGTTCAAGCCCAGCCTGGTCTACAGAGAGAATTCCAAGCCAGCCAGGGCAACACAGAGAAATCCTGTCTCATAAAAAGCAAGGCAACACAGAGAAATCCTGTCTCATAAAAAGCAAACAACCCAAAAAGAACATCTGCTTCTTCCACAGAGGATCTGGGTTTGGTTCCCAGCATCAAAATGGCAGCTCATAATCACCTTTACTTCAGCTCAGGGGAGCCGACTCCCTCTTCTGGCCACCATAGGCATAACATGCATGTACCGCACATACAAAAATGCAGGCAAAAAAACATTTATGTGCATAAAATAACTCTTCAAAACATAATATATAAACAAAATTAAAAATTAAATAGCAGTATGCTCTAAACATTAAGTCATATGATTATGTATGCAATGAAACTTAGAATAGCATTAAAATAAGAGCTACAAATAAATCTGAAAGGACATTTACTACCAGCACATTAAAATGTATATGCTCCACTCTGTTAAGACAAAAAACCCTACCTACCCTCATTTCAAAAGCATACTGTTCAAAGAAATGAGACACAGTAATTTTATTTTTTAAAAAAAATCTGATAACCACTTCCTCAGCTAAGTGACCAAGATAAACAAGTGACGCACATTAGACCACAGAGATGGTTCGTGGTTAATCATTAGCCACACAAGCGTGAGGACCCAGTCCCGATCAACAGAACCGAAAAAATACTGGGAGGGAAGAAGAGGAAGGGGAGGGGTGGTGGGAAAGACTAAGGAGGGAGAGCAGGAAGGGAGAAGGAGGAAGAGTGGGGGGATACTAGGAAGACTGAGAAAGGAGGGGAGGGAAGGGAACTTGGGGAGGGAGAGGGGGAGGAGAAAACTAAGGGGAAAGGCAGGAGAGGACCGGATGGAAGGAAAGGGAAGGAGGGGGGAGAGAGACTATCTGACCACAGGACATCACCAGTTCCTAACCTTTTTGGCATTTAAGAATGTTTTTATCCATATATTTTGATCATGTTTTCTCCTCCCAATCCTCCCCACCCGCCTTAGTAACACTGTATGCATCCTGTTGGAGAACAAGCTAAGACTCTGGGCCAAACGGCTTGATGTACTCGGTGACTTCTTAGCTGAACAACCTACTTCTGGATCACACAATGTCCCTGAACTTCCAGGGGTTTTGGTTGGTTCTTTTGTTTTGTTTTTGTTGTTTGTTTGTTTGTTTGTTTGTTTTTGAACCCACAGCTAGGTGCTACTGGCTCCAGATCAGCAGAAACCTTATGCTCCAGCGTGCCTCCAGCACGCTGGCTGTCTTCTTCTCAGGCTCGTGCAATGCCGCCATCTACCGGCAAACTGCGCACACTGCACAGCCAAGGGCCATTCGTTCTGAATTCCCTAAAGGACAGCTCTCACTTCTGTCCACCAGGTCTTTGTGAAAGTGAAGTTAAGGACACCAGGCAAAGGGCTGTTGTTCTCAGGATGACCCTAGGGGCTAGGATGCTCATTCTGGAAATGTGAGAAGTGCCATTATTTCTGTTCTTCGATGCCACACTATGTTTTATAAGGCAGACCCATGGACACTTAACACTTGTTAGTGGAAGAAACTGTTAAGTGCTATGGGCAAGGAATAAAACACGTTTCTGTCCTCAAGGATCTGATAGTCACATATAAAATGAGATCACGCTACTACTAACGCCCACTAGACATGGAGAGCAAAGGCTAATGGTACCCCCTGGAAAGTTCCTATGCGGGTGTGGATCCTGGTACACTCTATAAGCCAACTCATCTGGACCTCACATGACTACCCTTCAGAGGGAAAAGCTGAGAGTTTCCACAAACAGCCTGCACACTCAGCTCAGAGATAGGCTAGCGGTGAGCAGGGACATAGACCAGTTATTAATACAAAGCATTGATTCCTCACCAGGTAACCAAATGCAGGGTTGGAACCATTGTCTGTCTCCTTTACTTTGGGGCTACCTACCTAACTCTACACATGGATATGTCAGTCACTTCAGGAATGTCTGTGTGACCCCACTTCATCCCTCCTTCAAGGCTGGAAACACAAATCAGTTATCAACGTAAACCTTCAGACACCTTGAACCTCTCAAGACAGACTGCCCTTTACAACTTCCCAGAGAACAGCCATCCAGTATAGCAAGGCTGCATCCTGAAGTAAGTATCTCCTAAGAGCCAGACTGGTCTCCCTAAGTGATGATAAATACCAGGACTCCTTCCAGCCATTCTGCATGACCTGCAACAGTGGCCCGCCAGACAATCCCATGACGGCGGCTGCTCAACCATGAACACCTCTCACCGCCTGCCCCGATTCTTCTTCTATAAGTTTAAACCTTATGTCAGAACCTCGATGAGAAGACTTGGGGCAACACTGAACTCCTAGATGTGTTCCTCTTCCCACAGTGAGCACAGGAAAAGATCTCCCACCCTGGTTTCTACCATTACACATCTCTTCAATTGGTGTGTTATAGCAAGTGGCCCACTCTAGCCTCTTGGGGTTGCTGAAGACCAGCCTTTGTCCAAAAATTCCAGTAACAAATACACATCTGTGCATGGCCACAGAGCCCACGCTCATCCGCACTGTCTTAGGGTTTCCATTGCTGTGACCAGACACCATTACCAAGGCAACTCCTATAAAGGACAACATTTAGTTGGGGCTGGCTTACAGATTCAGAGGTTCAGTCCATTATCAAGGCAGGAGCATGGCAGCATCCAGGCAGGCATGGTGCCGAAGGAGCTAAGAGTTCTACATCTTGATCTGAAGGCTGCTAGTGGAAGACTAGCAGCTAGGAGGAGGGTCTAAGAGACAACCCCCACAGTGACACACTTCCTCCAACAAGGCCACACTTCCTCCAATAAGGCCACACTTCCTCCAACAAGGCCACACCTCCTAATTAGAACCACTGAAACCACCACATACACTGACTTCTTTATTGTCTTGTGACTAGCAAAAAAAAAAAAGTCCAAGAGAGGACCCATGCATTTCAAACTTTGTCATTTACTGGGAATATAAGACTTGAGTTGGAGAGATGGCTCGGCAGTTCATAGCCTTCCTTGCTATACAGAGAACCTGGATTCAGCTCCCAGCACCCACACTGAGTGGCTTATAACCACTTATAATTACAATTCTGACATCATCTTCGGACCTCTCTGGACACCAGCACACATGGACTGTTCAAACATACATGCGGGCCCTCACACATACACATAAAATAAAAATAATTTTTAAAAGACTTGACTCTTACTTAGGCTGTTTCTCCATAATTAGAGATCACACTACCTGCCTTTCTTCACAGTGATGATATTATTAGTACTCATGTACTCATTAGCTACAACGGATGGCAGCAGATGCAGAGACCCACAGGCAAACACTAGGCAGAGTCAAAGGAACCCCCTAGAAGGGAATGGGAGGAAGGGTTATAGGAGCCAGAGGGGTCAAGCACACTAGGAGAACAAGGTCCACAGAGTCAACTAAGCAGGACTCACAGGGGCTCACAGAGACCGAAACGACAATCACAGAGCCTGCCTGACTCTGAGCTAGGCCCTGTGCATACATGTGTAGTTTGGTGTTCTCGGAGGACTCCTAAGAGTGGAAGCAGGCTGCCTCTGACTATTGCCTGGTCCTGGGACACTTTTCCTCCTATTGGTTTACCTCGCCCAGCCCTGATATGAGGGTTTGTGTCTGGTCTTACTGTGACTTGTTATGCCATGTTTAGTTGATATCTCTAGGCGGCCTGCCCTTTTACTTTCTGAAAAGAAACAGAGGAGGAGTGAATCTAGGGGAGAAGGGAGGGGAGGTGAGGTTGGGAGGGGAGGGGAGGGGAGGAAGGAGGGGAACTTTTTTCGGGATGTAGTGTATAAGAGAAAATGATCATTTGCCACTAAGACAAACAGGGATAGAGGAGGGCATTTCAAACAGACACTATGGGGTAGAAATCCTGAGATGTGTAACTGGCTTCGGGGCCTCGGAGCTACGAGGAATAACTCACCTCACCGAGTCAGCAAATGATAACACCCTTGATCTTTCTCTCAGTGGAGACTTTCTTGTCTTCCTCCTGAAGTTCCTAACCCAACCCTCTCCCATCTCCTCTAACTTCAGGGCGTTGCCTTCACCCTGCCAAGCTCGCTGTGCTTCAGTTATCTAGCAAACAACACTGACCATGGCCTTCGCCCATCATTTAAGATGGATCTATCTCTTCATCAGAGCAAAACACCTACAAAATAGGGAAAGGATACATATATCATCTCCTGGGTGGGCCACTTCCTAAGGCATAAACCAACGCCTTAAGTTGCCAAAAGATACCTTTTACCTGGGAGGAAGAGAGTGTGTTGGTTTCTTTGTCTGTGATAAAATAACCTGACAAAAGCCACTGAGAAAAAGTGGATACATTTAGATTGACAGCAACTGGGGAAAAGTGGAAACATTTAGACTGACAGCAACTGGAGAAAAAGGTGGATTGGTGTAGACTACTTTTAGCTTGGGTCTTCCTAGATCAACTAACATGATAAAGATAAGTCTTTGTAGACATGGCCAGAGGCCATCATAATCTACAGGATAATTCTAGATTCAGTGCGGTTGATACCCAACACTAAATATCAGAGATAGGGTGGGACAAAGCAAATGAAGGTCACTCTTAGCTTGCAAGACACTAAGCTAAGAGAAGCTAAACTGGAACTGAGGTAACTACTTTTCAAAGGTGCCGAGAGGGTCTATGGAGGCCACTGGAATAGAATTGTCGTAAACAGTTTTTCTAAACTATGGATTTGGGGTGCTATACTGTTGGCCTGCCAGGCAAGATGTGCCCACTAATGCAAGGGGAGTGCAAAGCATGGCTTTTTGAGAGTAGCCAACTACATTATAATGGTATTTGTGGTTCATTGCACAGAAAGTCATGTGGTACTGCAAACCTCTGACTTTAATACGGATGCTACTGCTGTGATTTGCTAACTGGACAGGATGTACCTGTCCAAATTACCTTCTAAATACGTATTTCAAGCCCATAGATTAGTTCCGCTGTCTGCTTTGGCAGCAGGAGGTGGCTCCTGCAGAGACCCATAACTGGTCAAAGTGCTAAAAGTCAACAGATTGTTCAATGTCCAACAATAAACAGAGCATCAAGGTCCCCTGCTCTGTGGCTCAGCAAAACTGTGAGGAAAAAAGGCAGAAAAAGTCTTAAGAGCTGGGAGTCGTGGTGGAGTTGGGAGATTCTGTCCTCAGAGCATAACAGATTTTACAGTCTTGAACAACCAGCAGCTGTGATTATCTGCACAAAACCCATACAGTATGGAGTCAGTCAGCATTCCAGTGTGAAAGGGGAAGGGGCTCATAAAGCCCCACACTTCCCTGAGCATCTACTGGCAGCGGTTTCCTTGGAGAAGGAGAGATGCTGTCTTTTGTTTTTTTTTTTTTATTTACTTATTTATTTATTTGGTGTGGAGGGGTAATGGTTGCAAGATGCGAGTGTGTAGGACATCGGGGCACTTTGTGGAGTCAGTTCTCTCTTTTTATCTCTCTGTGGGTTCAGGTGATGAAACTCAGGCTGCCAGGCTTGTACAAGTGCCTGTAACTGCTGAGCCAACCAGAAGATGTTTTCTCCAGTGGCCTAGCCACCCCATGCTGCTGTAAGCAACCCTAATGGTTCTCATTGGATTCTGGGAGGGAGATAATACAGTAGTCAGGCAATGAGAAAAATAGGCCTGATACATCTCGGGGTTATGTGAAACCACTGTGAAATGTTGATATCCAAATCTTTGTCCACTTTTTCCTGAGCCCTTGGAGACTCTATCGTCTTCCTTATAGTCTCCATCTAGTAACAAGAGCTGCCTCAAAAACTTTCTGGACTCAACTGAGGTAAACCTCATCTTATCCAAGATAAATATATTCTTGCAGGTAACGCTTTCAAGAATCAGTGAGATGCAGGCTCAGGGACTAGAGACAGCAAACAGGGAGAATCCACTCTAGTCCAGTTGCTTCTGTGTCCTCTTTCATACTCCTTTCGCAGAACTTAATTTCTATTTTGACTGGTTTCGGTTCTATGGAAGAATGTTTGGATGAAACCTTGTAGCCAGCTACCACAGTTAGGTTTGGTGGTGGTGGTGGTTTTTGGTTGTTTTTGTTTTTTTTTTTTGTTGTTGTTTTTTTTTTTTTTTTTTTTTTTTTTTTTTTTTTTTTTAGGTATGGACAGAATTCTGAGGTTAGTATTTGGGTAGACCTAAGAGGTACTGTTTTGTTATAGTCAAAAGGCAATGAGGAGGGGGATAGCTCATTTTGGTAACTATTCCCTTTGCTGGACAATAAGTAACGTACAGGAGGAAGGTTATATTGTTCCCAGGTGGAGTTTACAGTCCATCATCAGAGGCATGGCAACAGGAGTGTGAGACAGCATGTGTTCCCAGCCAGGAAGAAGGGAACCATTAGGAAGTGGAACCTCCATAGAGGAAGTAGAGCCTCCCTGGAGGAAGTGATTCACTGTGAGCCCATAAGGAGGGTGATGATGGCACTTAGGACAAAAAGCAAGAGAGACGAGAATAGCATGGATGGAGAGACGCTGGCAGGTTGGGAGACACTGATGCAGCCGAGCTAACAGGGAGGTGTTTATGCAGAGTGGGTGAGGAGCAGCTGCGGGTTGTTCATCACTTGATTGTTGGCTTGCAGTGACTAAAGGCCCTTTGGGTTCTAGGTTATCAAACACTGAACACTGAGACATATGTGTGAACGGGAGAAGAGTAATATTTGTGATCACAAACTACGAAGTGAAGTTGAAGGAAAGGTTAGATATACAACTTTGGCCTTGAAGAGGATTTTGTTTGTTTTTCATTTGGGGTTTTCTTCTGGTGTTTCGTTTTGTTTTGTGTTTTGAGATCGTGGCCTCTTGACAGTATGTAGCACATAAGAACTAAATGTGGAGGAGCTTGCCTAGGAGCACAGGTGCAGGGCAGTGACATAAGAGGCCCGAGTGACAGATCTTCTATGGGTTCTAAATACCAAAATCTGGAGAAGGTGGCTGCCAGGGCGTGTTGATGAGGCAGGGGCATGACAACCCTGCACAGAGGGAAGTCAGTCAAGAGACAGATGGAAACAGCCCTTGGATTTTGTAGCAGGTGATCATTCTGTGTAACCATGATGTTGTGGCTTGAAAGGCGTGGTGACTGTCCCCAGCAGTCATTGTACAAAGATGGTGGTACTGGGAGGGGCCTTTATTAGTAATGTTTCTGTAATAGAACACCTGAAAAATCAATTTAAGGGAAAAAGCAGGTTGTTGGGGCTTATGGTTTGAGGGCTCAGTCTATGGTGACAAAGGAGGGCATGATGACAGAGCAGGAGGCAGCTGGTCATGTGGTGCTTGCAACAGGGAAGCAGAGAGCAATGAACCCTGGTACCCAGTTGCCTTCCTCTTTTTCTCCCCCTTTTCCCTCCAGTCTGAGCTCCTAGTTCACGGGATCATGTCATTCATACTGAGCACGGGTAATCTCATTTCAGAGGGCTCTCCAGGGAAATAAATGCCTGCAAAGAGAGCCCTGGGGTATGTCTTCTATGTGAGTCCAAATCCAGTCAAGTTGACAATGAGGATTAACTATCACACGACCTGTTAGAAGGCCGATAGCTCACTGAAGGCAAGACCTAGAAAACACACGCACATGCACACGCACACGCACACGCACACACGCGCGCACACACACACGCACACGCACGCGCGCACTCACGCACGCACGCACGCGCGCACCTCTTTCATACTAGATGTGAGTGTAAACACTCTTGCTATAGATCCCTGCTGCCAGCCAGCCTCGTCAGAAATTAAACAAACATAGCTGCTGGACTGTGAATTTAAACCTTCAAACCTATCATTTAAATAGACCTTTTCTCGTTATGAGGTGTCTGCCTCTAGTGTTTGGTTGCCGTCCTGCAATGCTGACAAATACAAAATCAGTACTGGGACTTGGGGACAATCAACCCTCTGTCATCATAAAGACCGTGCAGGCTGAGATGAGGCAGGACCTCCCTGGAGAAGGTAGATACTACGCAGTGGAGACAGGAGCATATTGAATAGTGGGTGGATCATAAGCACATCTACAGAGCGTGGGTCTGAGAGGTCCACTCGAAAAAAAGCACAGGGCAGTGTGGATTCAAATGGACAGGAGAGGAAGATAAGTGTGGCCCACTGGGTTGCCATGGCAACTTTGCACAGTAGCACGCGGGTGGCAACGAATTCAGCATTGCCTCGAGAGAAGCTAGGAAGCTATGACTGGGCCATGATTTCCACTCAGTAGTTAGGGTCTTACACTAGCATGGATTACTAGTTAACCATCAAGACAAGACAGGTCAACTGCCCCCTGTGGAATTGACCTCTGGGTTCAGACTGTGGAGCAGGGCTGCTGGTTAGCAGGGATTCGGTCTTAGGGTTTTATTGCTGTGAAGAGACACCATGACCGAGGCAACTCTTATAAAGGCAAACATTCCATCGGGGTTGGCTTACAGATTCAGAGCTTTAGTCCATTATCATCATGGTAGGAAGCATGGCAGCATGCAGTCAAGCATGGTGCTGGAGGAGCCAAGAGTTCTACACCTTGATCTGAAGGGTGCTATGAAGAGACTGCATTCCACACTAGGTGGAGCTTGAGCATAGGAAACCTCAAATCCTGGCCCCACAGTGACAACACTTCTTCCAACAAGACCACATCTACTCCAACAAGGCCACACCTCCTAATAATGCCATTCCCTATGGGCCAAGCATTCAAACACATGAGTCTATGGGGTCCAAACCTATTCAACCAGCACAGATGCCATAGTCAGGGCAGTTCTTCAGGTTCAAGGGGAAGGCTTGTGTTGGAGAAAATTATGAGACCTGTTCAGAAAGTTAAAGTGCCTATCACTTGATCCTGTGGGTACAGGGAAAGCTATGGGGTGGCTAATACAGCTGGAGAGCACAGGATGGAAGGTGTGAGTAGGAGGGAGGGAGGGAGGGAGGGAGGGAGGGAGGGAGGGAGGGAGGGAGGGAGGGAGGGAAGGATGGAAGAAGGGAGAAAGCAGTTGGGAAGATAAGGCTGTGCATCTGTCTTCCTTTCCTCCCGTGAGATGGAGCACTTGGCTCCGTCAAGGCTTGACCTCCTCTTCCTGTTCGGACTTTTGACGAAGCCACCGAGACTTCATTCCCAGCCTCCTCACCACTGCTTTCAGTACATGAGAGGAAAGATGCATCTTCTCCCAGCAGAGGGTGCACAGCATCACAGAGTGGTGAGGAAGAGCAGCCCTTTCTCCCCTAGACATCTCCAGACGGGCAATAAAGGCATCTATGGAGTGACAGGGAAACCTAAGCAAGACGACCCTTAGAGTGGGAAAGCTTAGGAAATGGCTCAGTCACAAACGTGTTTGTTGTCTAAGCGTCTGTTGAGTTCAGTACCCAGAACCTGTGTAAAAAGCCTTCTGATTCTGCTGTTGAGGAGACAAAGACAGGAGGCTCCTCGGGGCTGGATGGCCAACCAGAAAACAGAGCCTGATCAGCGGGCTCCCAGCCAATGGAAGACCCTCTCTCAAAGGGGGAGAAAAAAAGGAAGAGGCCATCCTGAGGAATGATACCCAAGGTTGGCTTTTGCACACACTCACACACACACACGAGAGAGAGAGAGACAGAGAGAGAGAGAGAGAGAGAGAGAGAGAGAGAGAGACAGACAGAGACACAGACAGAGACACAGACACAGACAGAGACACAGACAGAGACACAGACAGAAAGACAGACAGAGACACAGAGACACTACATCTGGAGTCCGCACTTAGAAAAAGTGTAACAGGAAACAAAGATTTTGAGTGCATCCAGAGCACATTCAATTATATATACATGTGTGTGTGTGTGTGTGTGTGTGTGTGTGTGTGTGGTATGATCCTTGTAAAATGTTGACTAATATTCTGTATATATTAATTAATACAGGAGATCATTATGGTAGCAGTTATTCCTTGACTGGCTATTTTCCAAATAAAAGACAGAGACCTTTAGATTCATGACAAGCCTTACAACATCACAGCCAGCAGACATTAACCCTCTAAGCTATCTCGTCTGCTTCCCTGACAAAATCCCCATAAATACTTGCATCTGTTCCCCTTGTGCTGTTCCTGCTTTGTCAGGCCAGCCCTCATGGCCAGATGCTCATGGTCCACACTACCCCATGGCAACTTTCTTCTTCCTCCCCCCTTCCCTTGTGGTCCCTACATGAGACTGCAAGCCTGGGAACCTCTGCCTGGTCTGCCCAGCTACAGGCTGTCAGCAACTTTTATTAACCAATTAGGGATAGTTGGGGGTAAGCTTTACAAAACAAAGGCTGTGCACTTGAGAATCTGCTCATCTGGAGGCCACCAGAGCTTGGGATACAGAATTTAGCATTTGAATACATAGCAATAAACCAAACCCTAACAAGCCATGGGCAAGGTCAAGGCTGGTGGACTAGATAGCTGTCTTCTCTGCCCTCCATCTCTTCCTATTGAACAAGCCAAGATGGCTGAAGGTCCTGCATGGGATGATGGGTTTGTTAGGACAAAGCTAGTTTCTGTATATGTAACAGCGATGAAGCTTAGCAAAGCTCACCACATGAAGCTGTCATGTATTATTTAAACATAAGACTTGATAAACCCTGGTGCTTGGTCTTCTCCAGTCCTTGTAGTGTTCCTCTCATGAGCCCTCAGACTAAGTGTAGCCTTGAGCCAAAGCTGCGCTTCCTCCAGCTTTAGCAAAACCCCGGAGCTCAGGGCTCCACTTGTCGGTCACTAAGTGGGCACTAGCCCTCTCCCGGTGCTCAGGGCTCTCCTTGTCTGCCCTATCCTGGTACTAAAGGGTAATCAACTAGCAATGCATTTAATATCTAGGTCACTTTCCCCGTTTTCAAAAGATTATTTTTGCAAATGATTCTCATGGACATTATTTTACCTACATCCTTGTAAGAATTAATTACGTGTAACTTGGGTATATACACACATGGTCCTTTTCTACCATCCCAACATGTATTTCCCAAACCTTCTTTGGAAAACTGAGCATCTTCAAAATACTATTTTCCTGACAACTGTCATCATCTCCTAGACCACCATTTCCCTGGATTTTTGTGTGTAGTACATACTGTCTGGTCTCCTGACTAGCATTTACATACGTGTGATATGTATGACATGGTCATCCTACACACTCTCTGCTTGCCTACATTTTCTTCATGCTGGATGAGCTGCACGGTCTGTTTCCCTGGTGCTCCCCATCCTCTCACCCCCACCCTTCCAAACAGGAACGTTCTCATAAGAGACTGTGGATAATGGCAATTGGAGGTTCACCTACTGCTTGCTCTATGCATTAAGTAATGCAGCCTTTCCCTCAAGTGCTTCTCAGCCAGTTAGCCAGGGAAGAGGGCATCTTCTGCATCTATTACGGATCCATTCTAGATTCTTCTTTCCTTTCCACTGACTACTTTACTTATATTGCTATCTCTCTTAATTGGTCGTGTATCAGGCTTTATGTGTGGAAAATCCAGTTTGCCTTTTTCATTTTTCTTTTCTCCACAGACTTTCTGGATTGGGTGGGATGGCATATGCCTGTAATTTCAGCATTCAGGAAACTGAGGAAGAAGAATCATGAGTTCAAGGCTAGGCTGAGATACCTAGGGAAACAGTGCTTCCAAAAAGCAAATATATTTGAAGAATGGAGCAAGGGATCAGTGGTTAAGTGGTGAGGAGAATTTGCTGCTCTTGCAGAGGACCCAGGTTCACTTCCATCACCTCCTGCACGGTGGCTCACAGTCAACTGTAACTACAGTTCCAGGGGATCTGATACCTCCTTCTGGCCTTCTTGGGCATTTTTGCAATATTAAATCATAAATGCATAATATATTATATTATTAATAATAATTATATGTGATAATATATCCTATAAATATATTATGAGTAATAGCTACAATACATACACACACAGACTTGACTCTGAGCTGTTCCTCCCTATCTACTAGCCAGCACAATGGCACCTTCTTCACAACTTTTTGCAAAGTTTAGCTCAGTTAATGGGCACAAAGGTCTTACATAGCACAGTGCCTGGTGTGTCATAGTGAATGTTAGCTGTCAGTCATGTGACTTTAACCAACAGATTGTTTGGAAACAATGGATGCCATCTCCA
The DNA here is from genome assembly GCF_011762505.2 of Arvicanthis niloticus. Classification (NCBI taxonomy): domain Eukaryota; kingdom Metazoa; phylum Chordata; class Mammalia; order Rodentia; family Muridae; genus Arvicanthis; species Arvicanthis niloticus. The sequence continues at coordinate 52,636,385 of NC_047660.1, read as the reverse complement.
GCAATCTCCTACATCACCAACAGTCTCTGCAATCTACCAAAGACCTTGGGTGATTACCAATCATTTCTTGATGCTTAGTTCTTAGGAGAGACATGGGGGACACTGTTGCTGGCAGCTTCCTGGTGTCCCTTTGCACTTTCTCTGCCCCATCCATACTTCTTTCCTGGCTTGTCATTCACCAAAGGACAAGAAAGCTGAGGAGTAAACCAGGAGACACTGCCTGGTCCCACCCTGAGAGCTAGGTTTTCTCAATACACTCCTGCTTAGTAGCACCTTGGAGCAGACCCCCATCCAGCTGATGGGAGAAAAGACAGCTTTGCTCTGCTAACAGAATGCATGCTACAGAGCCTTGCCTGAGGATGGAGCCTTCTGCTCAGAACAGTGTGAGGCTTATGCACATCCTCCAAGCAAGGCATGCCTCAGACATTTCCTAGCTTTTCCCTTCTGGCCTCCTTGGGCTTGTATGCATGTGTGTAGACTAAAACATACCAACAGTGACACAGCTGGCTGGCCTTAACCATGCCACCAGCTACCTGGTCCACCTTCAGGTATGGTAGACCATACCTCCTCTGCCTCCTCCAGCTTTCCTCTTGCCATTTAAGAGGAGTAGCTGACAGCTGACGAGACACTACCAGCCAGAGCATGGACTTCAAGCTAGGATACCTGGATCACTTTAAGTGCCTGCTCAAGTAGATCCACCTCCCAGTGCCTTGCGTGGGCCTCTCTGGGATAGCCTGCAACAAAAACAACCTCCAAGGGGTCCAGTGGATGTGGAGTCGTAAGCTACAGGGTGCACAGGCCCTTCTTGGTGTGGAGGGAGTCCGGGGGATGATGGGATGAATCTGAGGTCTTCGTTGTTCTCACACAGGTTCCTCAAGGTTGAAGACTGAGTGTTCCCCTTCCCCACATACGTTTGACTCTGACCACAAAGCCATCCCTACACTCTACATTACGGCTCCCAGAAGAAGCCAGGCTTTCCCATCTGGATCCAGAGTCTATTTTATTTCATCCTTAACCAGGGTGAATGTCGTAACTGGCCATAGAAGGTCATGCTGAGTTGAGTGTGTGAAGGAACTAAGCGGCTATCTCTTGGTCTAAGCCTTGCAGCCTCCTGCTCTTCCTTTCCCTCTCTTTGCTTTAATGATGACATCATCTTTTTCTTTTCACTGGGTTTTTTTTTTTTTTTTTTTTTTTGAATGATCTCATTATGTCACCCAGTCTTACTTCAGCCTCCTGAGTGCTTGGCATTTGCCCCTGTGAACCACCAGGCTGGGCCTGCGTAATTCTGCATGTTACCTCATATACAGTTTGGACAATAATAAATAGTGATGGTAATGATAAGATGTGTGTGTGGGGGGGGGGTAAACCGGCCCTAACATATGATAGACACAGGGCACCCAAAGCACACACCTTCTTCATTCAGAACCAATGCCACTCAAAGCAAGGAACTGCAAACCAATAGCCAGAAACCCAGCATGACTTACCCCCATTATCCTTCATCCTGAGCTACGGGTGGAAGCCTAGGGCTTGGTCCTGATTTTGGCAGCACCTCCACTGAGGTGTCAGGACATGCTAAGCAATCTCTTTTCTCTCCTGCACCCATGTAGTGAGATTTCCCAGGGTAAACATGTGAGAAGCAAGCCCAGCATGTCCATGTAAACCCCACCTCGCCTTCTGCGGGCCCTACTCGAACCCCAGGTTCAAATTTGGCTTGGCACTCTGGGAGGCTCACTGCCTTTCTGGGATGGGGTTTTAAGACACTGATTCTCAACCTCCGTGGCCCTCATCCCCCAGGTATGGCGTTGCATGGGCTGAGACTTTATTCTGTAGCCAGGATATCCATAGGAACCTGTGGCATGGGGGTGAGAACTCCTGGGCTGGACCACAGTCCAAGTCTAAGCCAAGCCGGGGCTTCTCCAGGCATCACTTCAAAGGGGAAACTGACACAACGTGGGAGTCTCAATATAGACACACTTCTGAAACAACCACATTCTGCTTTATTGGTGTTCCGTGGTAATATAACACAGACCTCTTACGGAATAATAAACACGAGACTTGTATTTTACCATAATTATTTTGCCATTAAGACAGTGGTTACAAAAAATAAAACAAAAATTTAAAAAAAAAAAAGTACCTTTCTGGCTACACACACGATCAGCTTTAGCACTGAAAGGTCCCCCCTCGTGGGTCACAATCACAGGTTCAAGGGTTAAAAACCATCTAGCAGTAAATCCCACAATGATTTAGAGCATCAAGTCACTGCAGTTACTCAGTTCTGAGACATTGTTGACTTAGTTTAGCATTTACATATGACATTCATTTAACAGACACAGAAAGCGAGCCAACAGGTAAACATGCTTACACGGACTGCGGAGAGCTTCAGGTTTAAAACTGTTGTGTTTGTTTTTTGTTTTGTCTTTTAAGAAAATGATTGAAAACAACCAAAAGGGCCACAGCCCCATACAACAAACGTCAGGAGTGAGCACTGAAGAGCTGCAAGTTTCTCAGAATCCAAACAAACAAACAAACCCAAAAAAAGGTGTTTTCCAATGTTCAAATTTCCTCTCTAAGTGCAGATAAGGAAAGAAAAAGCAAATATATTAAGTCAACCAATTTTTAAAAGTGCAATTTACCTTTAAAACAACAAAAATTAACATCAAACCCAAAATCTCGACCCTTAACCCCAAAGACAAAATGTGTGGACACTCAGAGTATCACCAATTTTTGATGCTCTGCTTTACCCAGCAGATTGGACCTAACACTGCTTACAGGGACCTGTAAACACACCTGGAAAGAAATATGACAGAAGTCAGCTAATACAGAAAGAAGCCAGCTAGTGAAAACCTGTCACTATGACGGGAAGAGGAAGGGTGACAAATATGAGGTGACATGGTCTCTAAGAGGCGACATGATCTCTAAGTGGGCCATGCGTTCATTTGTGCAGTTTTCTTCCCACGAGATATTGTTTCCTAAAATAGGGTTGTCCCTCTTGTAAAATACTTGCAGTCAAATTATCCCAAATATTTCTATCTTCCCCCACCATGTTAGACCTTTTGAAATAACTGTACAGAAAAAAAAAAAAAGGTTCCCCCCACCACACACACACACACACACAATGAGAAGTCCCAATGTTCTCGAATCCCCAAGGACACTTCCTGTTGAAGGCTGGGAAGGGCTCCTACACAGAAAGAATGGCCCCATCTTGGCTAGCTCCTCCACAGAGACTGGTCCCAGCTTGGTAGGCTCATGTGAGCTTGGGGACTGGGTTTATAGATTTGACTGGAGGCTGTCACTCTTACAGCCTAATTCCTCATCTTTCCACCACATGTGACTCTATTCTGGGTCCACAAGTGACAATACTGGTGACATTCGGGCCATCCTGTGTCTGGCAAGCCTCAAGCTCAGACACCTCCTAGTAATGGGAATCAGATAGCACCAATCTTAACAGAAACCAGGACAGCACAAAACTGTGGTTGTGGGGGCAAAACTAGGGTCCACTCTGGCTATGTCTGAGGCCAAATTGGGTTGCCTGACTTTAAGAGCAGACAGAAAGCACGGGGGGGGGGGGGGGGGGGGGGAGTACATTGTCTCGAAGAAACACAACCCAGGAGACCAACCTCTAAATCTCTCCGTGAGTGCAGAAGAAAAAGCCAGGACAGGAGACACAGGAAAATGGTAGAGAACCTTTAAAAGGTCTAATCTGCTGCAAAATCTAGGCCAATGAAGAAAACCTGCCTTTTCTCAACAGCTGACCCGGAAGAGTAATGGATGGGAGATACAGACACATGGAAACTTTCCAGAGGGGCAGCAGTAGCCTGCAAGCCTCTGAATCAGCTTAATGGTTATATAATTGCATCATTAGGATGTCCAGTTCAAGACCCAAGGATTAATATTGAATTAAGCTTTCAATTTAGTATTAAAAAAAAAAAAAAACAACAACTCTCCACCCCCCACCCCTTCCCAGTCCCACAAAAAAAAAAAAAAATTTTTTTTAATTTTAAAAAGAAAAGAAGGCAGCTCAGGGCAATTCACTAAATCTTCCCCGTGACAGGAAGGTGCTGACTGCACGGCCAAGGATGTGATCGGGGCACCATTGCTGGGATCTGTTTGGTGGCGCATGTCTGCATGTTGGATGCAGCTCCGTGTGGGATGGGTGGCTAGGCTTGGGTGTGGTGTTCATGACTGTGTAGGGACTTGGGTGAGTGAATTCAGAAACTCCAGGGGAGACCGAGTGCAGGGGGCCCAAGAGGAAGCCCCAGGAACTGGCTGCCCACAGCAACTATCACAGGCTCTTTAAAAAAAAAAAAAAAAATGGAAGGAAGGAAGGAAGTCTCAGAATGTCCTCAGGTGTCCCATCCCCTATCCCCACATGGCCTGCAGGCCTAGGGGCTTTAGCCCAGGCTGGTGATGTTGGCGCGGCCACCAGGGGGCGCCACAATGCGCTGGGTGGTGCGGCGGGGAATGTTGTCGTCAATCTGAGCACCTAGAGAAGAGGGAAGAGACAAAAAAAACAAACAAACAAACACGAGCGTGAGGGTCTTTAGAAATAAAATCAGATTCCTGCGGTATGCCCAGGAATAATACTAGGGAAAAGCTGAGCGAAGCACGCATATCCCCACCCCTTTCTCCAAACCTCACTACAGGAAGTTCAAACTACTGGAAGTAGGGGGACCCGCCCGCAATCTCCCCCTGGGGAAGTATAAATTCGATGCAAGGTACTAATGAATATGTTTTTTCTGACCCATGCCTCTCAGGAGGAATATGGATGGTTCAGGTAAAAAACTTGGATCTGAAGCTCCCAAACCCAGAATAATCTAAACTCTACAACTATTTGACAGGATGTGACCAGTGGAAGATTCCACACATGACCTGATGTGACTAACTGTAGTCAAACTTGATGTACTAAAAATGCTGTATTAAATCCCTTTCAAGACTGTGTCATATGTATATGAAACATAGATACATTGCATGTTTGTTTTTTTTAAGATTTTGTTTTTATTTTTAATTATGTGTATATATGTGTATGGGGGGGGTGTTATACACATAAGTGCAGTGCCTGAGGAGGCCAGAAGAGGGCGCTGGATCCCCTGGAGCTAGAGTTCCAAGGGGTTGTAAGCCAGCTGGGAACAAACTTGGGTCCCCTACAAGACCAGAGTTCAATCTTAACTGCTGAGCCATCTGTCCCTGCTCACACTTTGTGTTTGGACTTGAGTTTTAATCACAACATAGTTCATTATCTATATATTTTTCCAATTTTTAAAGAGGTAAACTAGCTTCCAGTCCCAATCATTTCTTCTACGTAATGGACTGGCAACCTGTGCTGTCTATGTGAATGATAAGGCACTACACATTGTGACTGATCTCATACTTTAGGACAGACAATAGGGCTTAAGGGACTGTCTCCCAAACCAAAACACCCTGAAGTGTTCCTCGTTCATCATGGGCACAGGTGGTACTTTTTAAACTCCAGCAGATGGGACAAGAAAAGGAGAGTCTGTAAGGAACTATGATGCATGCTGTGTGCAGGCTACAGGACTTTGGATATCTTTCTCAGCTTAGGAAGCTGGGAGAGTGGAAAGACCCTGTTATAAGCCAAAAGAAAGAGGGGCAGGACGTTTCCAAGATAAAAAATCTACTTTTCTCCACTGAGAGGGTGTTGTGGTAGATGTCACAGCAACTCCACAGGGGACTCTGCTATGACTCACCACACAGAAGGCCTGAGCCAGGTGAGGGTGCTGAAACTCCAGACTCCACACTCTTTAACAATGGACATGACAGATCAGGAAATGCTCCTTCAGTCTGAAAGGAGTCATTCACTGGGTAGGTGTCACATGGCACAAAAACCAATTGACGATTCTGAAACCTGGTTAGTGGGTTTCAATTTATAGTCTTTCAGTTTCTGCAGTAGTGGAGCCAAAAGCCTCAGGCTGGCTCCACAGAGCTTGTTGAACCTACCAGGAACAACCCCCTTCCCCTGACACCCCGCTTCCCCTGCCCCTCCCCACGCCTTACCAGACAAGCTGAATCCAGACTGGTGCAGGTTCCGAACAGGTGGTGCCTGCTGCTTGGCAGGGGATGTCTTAGCTGATGAGGCTGGAGTGACCGTCTTGGGCGTCACAGACACCTCGCAAACGGGGCCATCATACAGGCCACGAGGGACCCCTCTCAGCTCAGCCAGCTGAAACACACAATCACCCCACAGCCTATGTCACATTCACAGAGGACATCTTCCCCACACTTCCTCAGTGTGACAGAATAGTAGCCAAGACAGGCCTGTGATAGTGTCCTATTATGGATGGGTACAACAAGAGACAGATGTGCAACCAACCCCCAAAGTTCCAGGCCAAAAGCTCTCCCAAGGTGACTCCCCTATGAGTTACTCAACTGGTTTCTTAGAACTTTCCCCAGCACCTTTGAACCCTCTAAGAAGCCCCCGATTGTACTGTGAAGATCATCTTGTGTCATTTTCAAGATGAAACTGTCTTCCCAATACCACTCTTCTCTAATGCCCTTAAAGCTCCACCCCTTCTCCACCTCGAAGTTCCTGACCACCAGCCATGTGCTAGTCACCATGCCCTGAACACATTGTACATCTTCCACAGACCATATTCCACCTTCTTGTATCTGTATCTCTATCCTTTGGCTTGAGAAACTCCTACTCTGCCTTCAAAACCCAACTGTCATCTCCCATATCATCTTCCTCCATGATTCTAGAGCAGTGCTCCCCTCCCCTCCTCTGGGTCCTTACCTCACACTCAGCATCAAAGCTCTGATCACCCGACTCATCCAGCAGCAGGTCAAGCCTCAGGATGAAAATGTCAGGTTTTCCTTATCCTTATCCCCCCCCCCCCCCCCCCCGCTGCTCGGTATTCTGACTCATGGTGTTTAATGGGTATCTGTGGAGCCGGAATCAACCCATGATGTTTAAAAGTTTGCAAAGCTGCTCACCCTGCTCCTCGCCTTGATGCGTTTGTACACAAAGTCAGGGAAGGGCTTCCGGGGAATGTAGCGTCCTGAGCCTTCGGTGACATGCAGCGTGCCATCCTCCAGGACAATCTTGCCCTGGCTGATGACCACCAGTGGGGAGCCACGACACTCCATACCTTCAAAGATGTTGTACTCAAGAGCCTGAGAGAGGAGACAAGCCGTCATGAGAGCAATCTCTGGTCCTGGACTCGGCTGGAGCGAGTGTACTGATAAACCCCATAGAAGAAGACTGTCCTTGCTGGCCACCTCAGGGACACTTGCTTTCTTTGCCTAGAATATGAACTCATCCTACCTACATCTCCAAATCTGAGGGGGAAATAGCTGAAGAGAATAATAATAATAATGGTGTGTGTGTGTGTGTGTGTGTGTGTGTGTGTGTGTGTGTGGTCTTGTTGGAGAACACCTATAAACCCAGGATCCTGTGGCAATAAGATCACAGGTCAAGGCCAAGCCTGAGCGAGAGTGTGTTCAAGGCCACTCTGGGGAATTTAGTGGAGTGGAGATGTGACTCTCAATAGTAGAATTTAGTGGTTGAACCCTTAGAATAATGCACAGGGCCCTGGATTCAACCCACAGTACTATAAAAAAGGACAAGAGAAACATTAATGGGGTGGGGTGGGGTGTCTTCCCGTTTCCACCAACTTTCCCCTGCACAGACTGAATTCCCAAGGCTCACCTCTGAACTAGGTCCAAACTAAATTTCAAAGTGAGGCAGTTTTCTCACGGACTTAAGCATCCTGTAGTTCAATCCCATGTGGACTGGTGGCACGTCAAAGACAACAAGCCCGTGACAGGGTTGAGGTTTAGTTTCCTAACCAACCCACCCTTGTTTGGGGGCTCATGTCACTGAGAGTGAAAACAGGCAATCTGGCACACCCTCTCAGGAAACAGGTGGTTTGCCTTCCTGTGTGACTGTCTGTCAGTCGGAAGCAACAGAAAGCCCCATAAGTCAGAGTGGTGTCCCTAATTCTGGCTCAGCTCAGGCTGAACGCCTTGCAGCTCTTTCCACGTGACCGTCTGCAGGCACGAATGGCTACAGCTGGAAGGTAACATGTGGCACAGAGCATGTGCTTCTGGGAAAACTCAGGCCAAGGTGGGGGGAGCTAGAGTGGAGGTTCTCAGCCTGCGGGTAAAGACCCCTTTGGGGATAGGATGACCCTTTCACAAGGGTCACCTAAGACTATCAGAAAACCCAGATGTTTTCATTACGACTCATAAAAGTAGCAAAATTACAGTGGTGAAGCAGCAACCAAAACAATTTTAGGGTTGTGGAAGTGACCACAACACGAGTGATTGTATCAAAGTATCGAAGAGTCCCAGCATTAGGAACATTGAGAATCATTCGAGGTTCTGTGAGAGGCCAGAGCCACACCAACACCCAGGTCACAGGTCATCTCTGCTCTATGCAGTGGCTGGAGGGGACAGAGAAAGGGCACGGTGGCCGAGCAGCATGCATTCCATGTGGAAACGTAGCGCTGCCTGGGCAGTGCCGGTGACTGCTGCCAGCACAGTTCAGAGACTCCACAGAGAAACACGGAGGTTGTTGTAAACAAAAGTGGAGAGACATTGCTGCCGGCAAGCGCCTTCTCTCAAGGATCCCAAAGATGCTGGGTGCCACCATGTCTCCCATCTGTCACTGACCAGAGCTGACTGTGTAAGCACAGTAGCCAGAGTGAGCCAGATCCTCCAGGGGGCTCCCTGGAGGCTCCTGGGGTACCTGGGATGCACCACCTCTGAGGTATCCTACACAGCATTTTCAGCTGAAGGCTGTGGGACCTGCCCAGGCAGTGGGAATTTAAACCTCAAGTCTGTGCAGGCACCAGTTTCTTTCCAGTTCAGAGTCTCAGAAGGAACCTTCTTCCCCACTGCTATCCACTGAAGCAGAGGCATGGTGGGATCTTTCACACAACTTCCCCAAGAACAGATCTCCATCTCCCTGATCCCACACGAAGGCCACGCCAACTCTGCATTTTTTGTCCAGTCCCCACTAGTGACTTCATCTCGGGTGTCATCCTTCATCACATATCTCCTGATCATATTTGTCTTGGAGATGGCAAAAGATGGGCGCTGAATAACAGTGGATCATGTCACTTAAAACCTGCCTGAGAACTTACGTTTCCTTGGTGCCACTCTCCCAAGACACAAGCAGCAACGACACAAAAAGAACCTTTGTGTGTAGACCTTGGTGAGAGGCTCCGTCTCCTCTGAAACGCTCTTGGGAAGGGGCGAGCATCCTCTAAGATCACGGTGAAGCCTGCCTCCTCCCTATCACTTGCTAACAATCCGTCTCCAGACACAGCCTTGACCTTGGGGCCCTTTCATCCCAGGCCTGCCATCCATCAATGGAGTAACCTTAGATACTTCTCTGGCATGCCTAGCCTATGAAAGAATACGTGTCACAAAAGCACCCAGTCCCCTGTCTACTGCTGGCAGATCCCTGCACTTTGCATGAGCACTGGCCCCTGGTACCCAAGGCTTTGGATAACATACAAACCAGGGCTAGTGGCCTAGGAAGGAGCTGATGGTAAGGCTTTTGGACCCAGGTCTCCTCTCCCTTAAAATACACAGGGCAGCAGCATCATGACTCTTAAGTCAGTGGTTCTCAACCTTCCTAAGTCTGTGACACTTAACACGGTTCCTCATGTTGTGCTGACCCCCAACCATAAAATTATTTTTGTTGTCACATCATAACTGTAATTTTGCTGGTTATGAATTGTAATGTAAGTATCTTATATGTAGGCTACCAGATATGGAATCCCATGAAAGGGTCATTTGACACCCCCCCTCCACCAATGGGCCAAGATCCACAGGCTGAGAACCTCTGTTCTACGTGATTTAAAGATATTCAAAGATGGGATCTCAGCGTCCCTATCACTCACTGAGGTGGGAGGCTGCGCCATCACCAAACATGGACATTTTCACTTCACCCACATGAGTTTCCAAAAATTACAGAGCAAGTTGGAATCCTGGGAAATCCTAACGGTAGATTTAAAATAGGGTTATGGATAAGTTAGATTTTCCACACTGAAGCCAGAACCTAAAATCTCTTGCTCGCCCTTCACCAGATGGGCAGTGTCACACAGGCATGCTTAATGCCAGCCCCAACAGCAGGAGGAGACAATGAGGTGCTTGGCAGGACCTCATGCGATACCGCCCAGAACAGGGTGAAATAAAAATGTCATGTGAGCAGAAGACTGTCTTCCCGAACCTTCATTCCTCCCTGCTCTCTTGCCCATTGAGGCAGAGCGGTCCCAATGCCACATAGCAGCCCAGTCACCTGTGTCTTTGATGGGCCTTGACATCCCTTTTTATTCCCTTTGGTGGGGGGTACACTACAAAAGAGGGACAGTGCTTTCCCCACCCACCCTGCACATGCATATGCAGTCTGGTGGGGAAGAAAGTTGAAAAATTAAGGCTTCTAATTCTGGCTCGACCGCAAGATCACTATGTAACGTTAGACTGGCCACTTAAGCTCTCGGCACCTCTCCGTTATTTATCTTCCCACTGGGGATAATCACAGCAGACCCTTTAGTGAGGAGGTCAGATGAACAGAGTGGGATTATGAAATGATATACATATGGACAGAAAGGTCAGCCCTGAGGGCGTCACTGAGGAACCCAGGATGGATGATACAAATTTAAGCAGGCTTGGCACTAAGGCTGTGCTGAACCAGCAGGGCAAAACCAGCTATAATATGGAGTCCAGCAGTCTCCCCACCATCAAGGCACTCACAGGTACCAAAGAAGCTGGCACTGAGCCCAACATGCCCTACCCAAAACCTTCTGTCCAAGAGACAGGATTTTAGATCGTGAGCTGCTAGTGTCTGACAGCCCTGCTTTACGCTCACTGAGTCCACAAACTCGCAGAACACCCGAATCCCTGGTTCTCAGTTGAAATGCCAGGATGCTAACCGACTAACAGATACTAACATCCCCAAGCTCTATGACCAAGAGCTTTCCCATATTTTATAGTTCCTAAACTGTCACCCACTGCCTGGATTATTTCTTCTATGAAAAGAGAAGTCAGAATTTCCTTTTGGACAAGAAGCATAGCTGTCAATCACTCCTGAGAGAGGACTGGCAGGAAATGACTGTGTCCAATGACAGCCTCGGGAGCAGACACTTGGCTGCTCTAGCTAGGTCCCTTGCAGTAAGCACACCACACAAGATGCTGCTCAAACCATGACAATGAAGTGGTGACTGACTTCTAGAAGCTTCTAAGGATCTAAAATCACTCTGGGCCAGTGGCTCTCAATGTTCTTAATGCTGTGACCCTTCAATATGTTGTTGTTACCCCCAACCATAAAATTATTTTTATTGCTACTTCATAACTAAAGTTTTGCTACTGTTATGAATCGTAATTAAATGCAGGATTTCTGATATGTGACTCCTAAGAAAGGGCCATTCAACCCCCAGAGGGTCACAATCCAAGGGCTAAAACCTCTGCTCTAGGGACCTTGAAGGTGTCAGGACAGAGGCTATTACCTCTGAAATATGCCCAAGAGTCTTAGTCTTGTGGATCTCAAAACAGAAAGTGAAAAGGTCAGTCTGGCCCTTCAGATGCTGCAATGCATCCTGGGAAACTGTACTTCTATCCAGTTGAGGTCCTTCCTGAATCCCTGGACTGGTCCTGACTCTCAGTGACTGCAGCACAGACATCTACTCATGACAGGCAGGCCTTACACTGTTGTGCGTCTTGGCAGAGATGGTCTTCACACTGTCAGGGTCCCAGATGACCAAGTCTGCATCAGATCCCACCGAGATGCGACCTTTCCGAGGATAAAGATTGAAGACTTTGGCTGCGTTGGTGCTGGTCACAGCCACAAACTGGTTCTCATCCATCTTCCCAGTGACCTGAGGGGCAGAGCATGTACACACACACACACACACACACAAACACACACAAACACACAGGTGGGGTCAGAAAGATGAAAGTAAAACAGGTCCAGCAATAAAGGATCACATGTTGACATGCAATGCACCCTGGGATTTCCCTTTCAACAAAGTTTCCAGCAGGTCTGGGCTTCTAGTCAGTAAGTCTCAGCCCCATATCTGGCTTTCCAAGGTTAGAGCCAATCATTCCCTGAAATCCTTCCTTTCTAAACAAAGGAGACCAAGGAAGTGAGTGTGCATTAAGAGGAAGAAAAAAAATTAATAGTCAAAAAGCATATTAAAAATTCATTCCAATCAGCAGCCAAAGAAATTGAATATAAAATTAACAAAGACAAAATTTACCAACTCAGTAATGTTTTGGGCTTCTGCTCCTAAAACCTGCTAAGGAGTGCCATACACCATGTCAGATGGCATAATCTTTGCATTACAATATGTATTCACAGACTCCCCTCCACCTGGCAATGTTACTTCCAGAAACTCCTCCTGCAAATATAAAGATGTACCCGGGGAGATGTCTATACCGATACTCATCTCAGTTAAAAAAAAAATAGGAACATCACAAGTTTCCAGTCAAAGAATTATAGACAAATGACTGTTGGTGTTAGGAGAAAACAAGCTTTTCCACAGGTGTGGGGGGCACACTCCTTTGATCCCAGCACTGGGAAGGCAGAGGCAGGTAGACCTCTGTGAGTTCAAGGCCAGCCTGGTCTACATTGCTAGTTTCAGGTCACATAGTGAGACTTTGTCTCAGCTGGGGGGTAGGTGGGAAGAAAATGGAGATAAGTTTCTGTTTCTCCTGTGGATTTAAAAATGATGCATGATATATTAGGAATTGTTTTGACAGGCTATGAAGCTGTGTGTGAGACGCTAATGTCACCTGCATGCTGACAGGCTGTGCACACAGGTGCCAGCAAAGCCTGAAGACACCCCCTATCCCTGTAGCTTACCTCTGACACAGGTGACTGCTCACTCACAAAGTGTAAAGAATTCATTAAGAATCAGATAACCTGGTACTGTATTTTCAAACATTAAAGGGAAAAAGCTTCCAATATGCCCCTGCCCCCAGGTCAGTATCTGTCCAAAACAGGTCCAGCAGAAGCCCATGGTGGGTACAAATACCAAACTTAGAAGCCCTCAGACACACTCTCAAGGAAATGCAGTTGAGGACTGTTGACTGGGAAGGTCAGCAGGGGACTGAGAAAGCTACTTCCTCCTTGATGCAGGACTTATGTGTAATATTTAGAAGGAAATGAGCTTTTAGGAGTCGTTTTGGATTTCCATGCAGGAGAAATACCATCTCCCAAGTTCTAGTTTCTAGAATGTTCTTAACTGGCCAACAATAGCCCCACACCCACAGAGACAGGGACAGGCCTGGGCCAGCCATCAATCCTTACCACAGCTTTATCCCAAATGACAGACATCCGTTCCTCGGTGCCGTTGGTGCCCTCAGGAATCAAGGTGAAGTTGTCCTTCCCCACAGCCTTCTGGGCAGTGTTGAAGGTACAGTGGGCACTGCCAGTGACCTGGAGGTCTCCACTGGAAGGAAACATATGACATGAGGCTTCCTTGCAGACCAACATACCTCGATCTATCTGGTGAGATATTTCACAGGTGATGTGTCACCAACCATATTGGCACTCACTCAGACCCTTCAGCTGGCTGCTCAGAATGACCCAGGGTTATATCAGGAAGTCCCACCCAAGATAGTGACAAAATGATTCCTTATTGTCACTTAGTGACCACAACTTTGGTCAGTAAGGGTCTGTTTTTAAGCCTGTTCCCAGCCACCGTGTTGTCACCTACAGATTCATTTTGCTGTAAGGAGAGCTAGGGTGTGGATGTGAGTGAGTCAACAGTACTCACCAGGACAGCAATGAGTTGAGAAAGTCCGGAGTGGTTGGGTCGGGGCTCAAGGGTGGGGAGGTGACGAAGGCCGCAGCCTTGGCCCAGTTCTTGCTCCAGTAATGAGAGCCATCAGTCCCCAGGCTGGCAGTGATGGGCTCACCATACACCACAGTTCCTGAGAAACAGAACACAGGTGGCTCAGTCTGACACACACACTAAGAACAAGAGACCACTCTTAGCAGACATTACTACAGGCTCAGCACTGTAGATGGCTCTCGGAACTCTCTTCTTGGGGACACAGCCTCACCTCACAGGTGACAACACCGATGACCAAAGTCCAGAGCCCTTGGCAGCCAAGGCCACCCAGCTAGCAAGTACTAAGATGCCCTGCTCTATGGACTCCACCCTCTCTCCTGAGGCAATCCTGAACACTATACATGTTACATGCCATGATCTCCAACTCAGGTAGTTTGCTCCAACACACAAGCCTCAGAACCATCCAGAATCTTCTGCTTTGGATGATGAGTGGATTCAACCTTCCTATGCAGAAGTTGGCCTCCCTGCTCATACCTGAAGCCCCTGCCCTTTATCATGTCTAATTCTAGATACGGAACAGAAATTACAAATAGCATCACAGAGCCGAGGTATCAGACAGCAGTGCCAGAATCTTCCAGAGATGCCCACATGCCTAAGTTGCCCTCGATGACATCTATCAGAGTGACAGCTGACTTCATGAGAATCTACAGTTAGGCCACCGGAGTTTCAGAATCTCCAGAAGCTCAGGATAACCCTATACAATATCCAAGAGAAAATGTCAGCTCCTCTGAAGTCCAAATGCTGTCGTCTCTGTCCACTCAGAGTGGGGCCAGACAGCTGGGCCCCTTACACTGGTGGATCCTTGTGTGCCTTAAATGTCCTCCTCCTTCCCTTGACCAGGCCTTCTCCCTCCTCCCAGCTTATTCCAGCAGATTTTAGGTTTGTGTTTGTTTCTCAGCTCCGAAGCCACACTCTGTGACACGGTGGAGCTTTCTTCACAGAACACCCTCTACATACCCTTCTCCTTCACACCCCACATCTAAGACCCTCTTATGTCATGCCTTCCATGTTTAAAACAAACAAAGTCTATCCATTTCCTGAACACCAATATCTCTCATGATTCAAACCCAAGCTTTTCTTTTTTACCTAGCTGAGGCTGGCCTTGAACCCACTATGTATGTAGCAGAGGATGACCTTGAACCTCTTGTCCTTCTCTCCTGACTCCAGAGAACTGAGATTACAGAAGTGTGCCACCAGGCCTGGCCTTTCAGCCTCCCCTTTAATGGCCTAGACATCACAGCATCCCTGGGCATTGCATTCTACATCCAATCGATCACCCGCTTTTGAACTTTTTGACTCTTGATGGCAACATGATAATCAGTTTTCTGCCTGCACACAGTAGGCACTCAACACACCTAATGATCACTTTTCTACCTGCACACAGTAGGGACTTAATGAACATGTTTGTTTGAAGCCCACTTGGTGCGCTTAACATTCAACTAATTGACGACCAGAGAGCTGGAACTTTCTCTCAGGTTATCCGAATCCTTCTGCCTCTTCTCCCCTCACCCAGCCAAGTTTCTCTCTTCTCCAAATACAAGGCCGTCAAGGCCAAACCCTTCTCAGTCAGGAATGTGTCTCCCTTCCTCTCCGCAGTCCTTGCAAAGGCTTATCACTGGATACTATTCCACAACACCCTCTTTGCCCAGACACTCAAAACTGGCTCCAGGGAGCTGCCCCCTCCTACCTCAGGAATGTCACAAACAAGTGGCTGTTCAGTGAGAGGGTGTTGGAAAGCCACAGCCGCAGCTGCCTCCCATCCATACTCTTTAACATCTCCAGGCAGGAGGAAGGCTTCCAGACCTGGGGGCAAGCATGCCCAGAAGGAAACCCCTAAAAGAAATTGCCAGGAGAGGAACCCAGCACTCCTGACCTACTGGAAGCTCTCCCAGTAGAAGCTTGCACGAGCACACTGGGCACATACCCCCAAATGGAAAAAAGACCTCATAAAGCTAAGGTCGGCTGTTAGTGGTTCCTTGGACCCATCTGAGATGCAGCAGCAAGCGGGGGCAGCAGTGGCTCTTATAGGAACTTCCAACAGATCTGGTGAAATCTAACTCCCAATCCAGCCTGGCCTGAGAGTCCTGCTGCCCACTGCCCACTTGAGCACATGATACCCAAAGCCCCCAGGGTATACAGACTTTGTCACCATAAAAAATTCAGAAGCACAATGGTATTCAGAGGAGAAATCAACAGGTTAGCTATCTGGAAAATCTGCATTCCCAGAATGCCCTGGAATTTGCCGTCCTCCATCCTGTTACTGAGTTTGCAGCTCCATCCTGGCTTTGGAAATCTGACTGGGGGAGGCTGGTACTAGAAACAGATGGGCTTCATCTAAGACCAGAGTGGGAGAGGTGCTGCTTGACAAGGGGTGGGTCCCCTGCCCTCCGCTACTGTAGCAAAAGCCTTCAGCCTGTGGAAACCCCAGGATGGGTCAGAGCTTCCAAGATCACTGGGGACCTTCCTTCTTTGGACAACTGCAGGATGAGGACTCCTGGATAATCCAAGCTGGAGCCATGCAGAGACCTGGGAAGAGTGTGTGTGTGTGTGTGTGTGTGTGTGTGTGTGTGTGTGTGTGTGTGTACATGAATATGGATTATGGAGACATGAGTGTGGGTAGCCAGCAGAGGCTAGAAGAGAATGTTAGATCCCCATGGAGTTACAAGTGGTTGAGAGGAATCCAATGTGGGTGCTAGGAACTGAACTCTGTCTGGTCTTCTGCAAAAGCAAGAATTCTTAATGGCTGAGCAATGTCTCCAGCTCCTGCTTTGCTCCAATCAAACCTCCTGAGGGAGTCAGAGGTCCTTATAAGCTTTTATTTATTTATTTATTTATTTATTTATTTATTTATTTATTTATTTATTAGTTCCATAAATGAGGAAAGGACCCATTGTGTCCAAGGCCTCCACTTTCAGGGAAGTGTGGTTCAGACACTGGTCTTTATATCCCCCCAACACACACACACACACATACACACACACACACACCCTCATTTCAGTGGCTCAGTGCCTTGCTCCTCTTCCTATAAACCCTGTGCTGGAGGGGGCCATGGACTGGCTGGCAGAGCTCAGTCGGACCGCAGACACCAGTAAGCTGCTGTGTGCCAGCAATCATTACCACTGATAATAATAAACCAGGAACAGCTTAATTGGCCTTTTTATGCTTCTCTAAACACACTGCTGATGCTTTCTTGGCAGCTCTTGTAGTTTCATGAGTCTCTTCTCTAGCGAAAGTCTAAACTGAAGGATGTGACCTGAGCCAGACTCTGGCAGGCACACTAGTCAGGCCAAGAATGCAGGGGACGAGCAGGAATGGGAGGATAATGTTTACTCACAACCAGCCCAGAGGCTGAGCACATTCATGAAAAATAACTGCAAGCTGGGGTTTGGAAATGTTTGACAGCTTCAGGCTCCGACAGTCTGTCATTTCCCATGGACGAGAGGCAGGACAAATCCCAAGCAAGAACAATGAAAAAAATCACGTGAAGGGAACTCAGTGCTCAGCCACAGAAGCCCAGGGAAATGAGGCAGACAGACCCACATCACTGTGATTTTCTCCTAACGTGCTCGGGCCACAACTCCAACCGCCTAAGATCTATGCAGTGAGGGCTTGATAGCAAGGGTGGTTCCATTCTATTGCAACAAACTGTGCGTGTGTGTATGCATGCATGTATGAGTGTGTGTATGAGCATGTGTATATGTGTGCATGTATGGATGAGCATGCACGCATGCGTGTATATGAGCATGATGCACATGGTGTAGGGAGTTGCACATGTAGAAGACAGTGCATCTCATTAGGCTGGATCTCTCTAAGTAGGCTAGACTGGCTGGCCAGTGAGCCCGGAGATCTGCCCCCAACACTTGGATTACAGGCATGCACCACCACACACAACTTTCTTTACATGGATTCTGGGAGACAAATTCAGGTCCCTGTGCTTGTCTGCCAACTCTATACCTAGCCCTGTTTTTTGCTTGGTTTTTGTTTTGTTTTGTTTTGTTTGTTGAATCAGGATCATGTTGATATATAGCCCAGCCTGGCCTTCAACTAACAATCCTACTTGTATGTCTCTTTTAACTTCGTCTTAGAATTATGCCTCATCGTCTTATGATCAGACTTCTCATGATATGAATCCCTATCCCTGTGTTGGGATCATAGGCATATACCATCTCATGGGATAAGAAACAAAATGTTGAGAATATGCTTTCTGAAGTCCCTAGAACTGATTCTCTAGTGTGAGGTAATTCGTGAGTACTAACGACTCTTCTTATAGTAAAGAAAACATGTGTAGTCTACACCACAATGATGTGATGAAATGCACAAAATGCCACTGGGAGCCCTGAATCAAATACTTCTATGAGGCAAGGCTCTGGGTGTTGTATTTGATGCCATTCCTAAAAATAAAATTAACAGACCAAATGACACTGGTTGGTTGCCTTTAATGGTGCTAGACAAAATGGTTGGAAAGAATGAATTTGGGGATTCACATTCCCAGCTCAGGCACCAGTCTTCTCTCTGCCCTGAAAGAGCATCTGAATGGGTTACAGATGCAGAGCACAGGAGACTGAAAATAAAACCCAGGATCTTATCCTACCAAGGTGAATTACAATACAATCTGAATTCCCAGCCTCTGGGGCACATGTCGTGCAAAGGGAGGCAGTGCCCAGGAAGTGCTTCTGTCCCCACACAGCCTTCAGATGTTAGTGGCACCATCATCTCTCACCTAGTCTCCAGCCTGACGACTTCCCTAAAGATATCATACTCCAGCAGCGCTACCTCATAAGCCCATGCCTTGAAATAAATCCTCCTCTGTCTGCCTGCCCCCTCCTCATCCTCCAATGGGCTGTTTCTCTGACTAATGGGCTCTGCTGGGAGTTTATAACATTCACAGTCCAACTCACCTGCCACCCTCAATCTTAAGTCTGTTAAATTAGTTTAACCCTAAGGCCTCATCCCACAGTGAAATAATCTTCATATATGACATGACCATGCGATTTTCATGATGTTCAATATTCTGTAGGTCAACAGAAGTCTTATCCTGGATTTGGATTTAGTGCCCCTCAGCAGCCATGACTGTTTGAATGTCCCTTGGTTTTAAGGGTGAGAAAGGAGAGTCCATGAGTGACATCAGCAGGTACTGCCCATAGGTTAGCATTCCCTCAGGAAGGCATCTGTAGCCACACAGGTTTTCTTTCATGAACAAAAGGCAGTCTAAGAAAGGGTGGAGGGAGAAGTCCCCACCCTGGACACACAGGACAAACAGATGGCAGGTGTCTGGAATCATGCCTGTTTCTTCCCACAAGCTGGATGATTGAGAACAACATGTTCAGTTTTTGCATTTTAATTTCTCTTCTGTGGCACGAGCTAACCAAATCAGCCACTGTCTAAATTCTTCTTAAGACTAAAACCCAAGCCAGGATTTGGTGGCTCAGGCCTGTAATCCTCGATATTCAGGATGCTGAGGCAGGAGAATCACAAGTTCATGGCCAGCCTGGGCATCACAGAGACCTTGTCCCAAAATACAAAATAAGACGAGGTACCAGGCTAGAGTGCAGAGAAAGAACACTTGCCTAGCACGTATAAGGCCCTAGGTTCAAACCCCAGTAATGCATAAAAATAAAAGAGAAAATAAGAAAGTCCAGAAAAAAATTAAAATCTGGCTAGGGTATTCCAGTCCTGGCTGTGTTTTGTTTCTCTGCACAGTGAGGTTAGTAAAGTGGTGTGCTGTCACATGGCACAGAACAATGGTAGTCATGGGTCACTTAGAAAAGACAGGCTGCCATTGTGCTGGGTCTAGCTGGCATGTGGCTATAGTTCTAATAGGCGTCTCAGCCCATAGTTTTATACCCATCCCATTTCTCTATTTGACCTAATGTCTCCCACCTTGGACACAGGACCAGAGAGTCTGTGGGTAGGTGAGGAAATTTAATGCACATGAGAGAAGGGTCTGTCAATGTCTACTAAGATTATAACTGTTGTTCTGAGTCCTTCCCACAGCCTGAACCTCACAGGCTCTCTATTCTGTACTCTACTCCTGCTTGGCCACAATGGCACTGACCACTCCCCTTGGACTTTCTGTTCCTGCCTCATCCTCTCTCCAAGGGCAGATGCTGGAGGTCAAGACCACCTTTTGCTCCTGGCACCGAGGCCTGAAACATCATGCAGGAATAACACATGGACGTCTTTACCTTGGCTTGGCATACTGAACACATGCCAGGTTAAACCATCACTTTTCATCCCTCAGTGGCTAGGATGACTGATTACTGGACGCATCATCTCGTTTAAACGCAAGCATCCCTCTGTGAGAAGAGTAACTACCACCATCTTCCCTTTGTAAGTGGGAAACAGATTAGTGATGGCAAGTCACATGGCCAAAGCCCCATAAATAGAGTCTCATCCTGAACCATGTTATTAATCCCAGGGAATGAACCCTAATACAGCCTGCTGCTGTTTCCTTCTTGATAGTTTGAGAAAACTTGTTTCTTATTACCTGGGCCTATGCTGAGGGTCAGCCTCCAGGTTCTACCTGAATTAAGTCCTAACCCGTACAGACCACAAGAATTTCCTCTACTAAAATAACCTCCAAGAGGAAAGGTGAGTTGGTCAAACGTTAACATGGAGCATTGGAGCCTGAAGTTAGATGCTCAGTCATCAAGCTTAGCTCTTCCCAAGCTCTGAGCTTCAGAGGAAAACAAAAGATGAAAGCTGTGCCCAGGCTGCATCCTGAGGATGTTTGGAGACCCCCAACTGAGTGGCAAGAGCCTCCCCAGCTCTCTAGAGGGCTACAGCCTTCTGCTGCTCTTGTTAGCACTGGAAGACAGTGGAATTCCCCAATGACTTTGAAGGATGGCAGAGCAACCCTGAGAAGCATGGTGTGGGCACAGCTGGATTCATGTATGGAAGGTTCTGGAACAGAACCAACTGAACTGCTTCGCTTTCTGGGCAGACTCAAAAGTCAACAGAAACAACAAAAGGCTCCAGTCCCTGAAGCAGCATGCCCAAGTGAAACTGTATGCCACATAAGCATGAGTTAGCCCCACCCTTCAGGGATGACCAGAGGCTTGGGAGAGAGCACAGGTGCTACTGGAGAGCAGCTCACGATTCCACCCCAGCTGTGGTCTGTCAAGGGGCTGACCTCTGCCAAGGTGAGCCTAGGGTATTTTACACTTTGGACCAGGAAAGCCACAGGAATCCAAAGTCATGTGACTATTTGCCTTAACTAACTCCTTATCATCATGTGTGTGCTGAATGACCAGTAAAATACACAAAACCAGCTGCCCGCTTTCAGACACCGAACCCACTATGCCCGTGCTACACTGAAACAGTAGTACCAGCTAACGTGTTCAGTACTGAAGCTGAACACCCAGCCACCTTACAAGTGTGCCTGGATGATAAAGGACTTCGGACTTTAGTCACCACCTACAGGGTCTCCTCAGAAAACACAAAACAAATTCTGAAGAAATTCTGGATGCCTTTCTCAATAGGGCCTGGTGGTACACATCTGTGCTCCCAGCCCCCAGGAGGTGGAGGCAGGGGGGTCAGAAGCTCCATGGTGAGCCACACAGTGAATTCTAGGCCAGCCTGGGCTTCATGAGACCATGTCTCAAAATATCAAAATGCTGCTGCTGCTATTACTAAATAAAATGCAATTTCTTCAAGCATCCAGGAGAGGGCAGACTCTCAAAAATTAATAGCAAGTGGTCAAATTGAGCTCCAGAAAGCTCCAAAGAACAGGGGCCAGATGTCACAGGATCGGTCTGGAAGCTATTGCTTCTTGGGACAGGCTGACTGAGTAGTTATTAGGCAATTTCTTCTGGAGCCTGTACCAAGTCACCCACCAGTGAAACATCCCACAGCCCTTATTGATTCGTGAGGATCATGCAGTGAAGCAGAAACAGCTATACGGGCCAAAAGGCAGAGGCAGAGAGGCAGAGAGGCAGAGAGGCAGAGAGGCAGAGAGGCAGAGAGGCAGAGAGGCAGAGAGGCAGAGAGGCAGAGAGGCAGAGAGGCAGAGAGGCAGAGAGGCAGAGAGGCAGAGAGGCAGAGAGGCAGAGAGGCAGAGAGGCAGAGAGGCAGAGAGGCAGAGAGGCAGAGAGGCAGAGAGGCAGAGAGGCAGAGAGGCAGAGAGGCAGAGAGGCAGAGAGGCAGAGAGGCAGAGAGGCAGAGAGAGAGGCAGAGAGGCAGAGGCAGTGCTCCCCTTGCAGTGCTCACTTCAGATTGAGCTAATGCTGTGCTGCTGCCTAAGCACAAAGCGTGCAGTGCGATTAGCCGAACAGGTAGAGCGCAGCAGGCGGCAATGGAGCTGCTTTGCATAATGAATAAGACGCTCCACAGAACATCCCTGAGGGAAAGTGCTGGAAGCTACACTTAGTGAATTAGTTTCCAAGACCTGTCTTGGGAGAACCAGTCTCGCTCGGTATACAGCCACAATATACCAGCAACGAGTAATCTGGAGTGAATAAACATATGTGTCCCACACAAACCTCTGACTGAGTCCCGGTAGAAATCCCCGCCCAAGGTGGAAGGAAGACACACTTTGCACAATAGCATTCCCCAGAGGGGTTCTGTTGCCAGTGAAAAGTGATGTAACCTATGCGTGTAACTAGTTTGTAAGAATCAACATATAGAGAGAGGAGGATACCTGCCCACGTGGCCTTGGCTTTAAATAGATACGATCAAGGCCACGGAACAAAGGGAGGAAACTAGACCTGTCTGCTCTGCTGGGCTGCAATTAGGTTAATGCTGGAACATGATCAAAGTGGCCCAGTTGGCATGAGGGTTGGAAAAAGAGCCTCCTCCAGGAGCCACCGCCTTCCCCCCACCTGCCCGCCGTATGTCCAAATGGCCCTCCAGGCTCACCCTTCTTCCGTGCCTGGGCGATGACTTCAGCCGCACTCTTGCTCATCACTTTGGTGACATACAGGGGGCAGTTGGTCTGATTGGCAATGGTGATGGACCGGTTCACAGCTTCAGCCTCAACCTACAGGAGGGGAGATAAGCATGAAAACCCCGCCCACCTCCATATTATTCACCAACAGAGACAGATGGATTCCCAAGGCTCTTCCCTAAGTGGCATGCAGGACAAAGTTCCGCAGGCTCCACCTAGACCCACAGACTAGTAACTCTGCACTAGAACCTAGCCAAGTGGGTTGTAACCACCCTGGGTGAATATTGGCAGGAAACAGGATATTCTGAAGATAACTTATGTCACTCCCTTTAGTTATCAAAGTACTCAAACAATGGCTTCTAAGAAATTAGAATTTTCTGAGGAGAAATTTCACAGTGGGAGGAGGAAAAGCCTGAAGCTGGGTGCCTGCCAGAGGAGAAACGTGTCTTCAGGAAAGACAATTCACAGAGTTCTGAGTACACAGAACACCTTCCAGCAAGCTGAGGCCGAGGCAGCGACGGGTGGGAGGGACCACACCGTGACGTGGTCTGTTTAACTAAGCATGCTTCGTGCCTTCTATCGAAAAAGCTCTTATTATTTTGTTCTTTTTAACTATGTGTCCGTCTGTGGGTGGGGCTGAGCACATGCGTGCTGGTACCCGTGGAGAGCAGGGGCACTGACTGTTTCCAGAGCTGGTGGTACAGGTTGTGAGCTGCCAGATGGAGATTCTGAGAACCAAACCTGGGTCCTCTGCAAGAGCACTGTGAACTCTCCTGTACTCTTAGCTACTGAGCCATATCTCCAAGCCATTAAAGTTCCAGGTTGGCCAGAGACTCCTGATCATGTTTCTTTGTCTCCTCACTGTAGCCCACCGAGTATACCACCATGACCAGCAGCCTACTAGTTAAACCTAAACTTTATGTCGGGACTCTGAGGACGACGGGCTTAGGAAGCAGCTGGATCTCCGCTCCTCTTCCTACTCTAACTACACTGAACCAATCTCCTTTCTCCACTGTTCGCCGATGCTTGTTTTTCTAATTAGCCTGTGGATGGTCAAGCCAAGCTTGTTAGGGCTGCCAGGGCCGTCTTTGCCCCATCGTCTGGTAACAATTTCACTTGCTCACATTTGAGAATACCCAGACCCTGGCTGATCTCATGTGGATATTCATTGTGCTCTCAGGGTCCGGAGTGAAGACACTCAATGTTCGTGACTCTGGAGCCAAGCCAGATACTTGTGAGCCAAGCCGGAATCACCCACAAAACAAAACAAGCTTCATGGGACTCAGAGATGGAGTAGGGCTGCACCATGTTCCCCCAAAGTCTGTCTGGCCAGCCACAGCCTGGTACGACCTTCAGCACTGATGAAGAAACTATCCAAATCGAACATCTGGCTCTTTATATCTGATCCTCAGGGAATGGACTTTTAGATTCCACGTCATGTCTACTGAATACACAACCAGGAGGCACATCTTATGTACAATGATGTGTGTTCATCATAACAGATGAAACTGATTCAAACCAGATTCCAAAAGGCCACTGCCAAATCCTAAGAAAACTCTGTGGTGTAAACTCTTGAAGGTAAGAAGGGAGATTGTCTTACTCTTTCTCTACCTACCATACTACCCCACTCTCAGCATCCCCAAGCAGAGGCACAAAAACTCTCGCTGCTGCACATATAAATGGCTTCATCTCATTAATGTAACTTTAAAAGCCAGGCTCTCATTTTTTTTTTCATAAGAAATAGCTGCACTCCTATCCTGCCTTGGCTAGTCCAGTTTCCACTGGAGCACAGCAGGGCTGGGTTCTGTCTCTGCTCTCAGTGCCCATCCCAGCGAGGGAGGCCGGCCTTCATTCACACTCAGCTTCTGGACATCAACTATGGGACAAGAGAGTCTATGAATCTACAGGAAAGCAACCGGCTCTCAGAAAACACTCAGCAAACACTCAAATGTTTCCCATTCCAGGGATAGCTGAAGGGAGCCTCCCTCCTGCTCCCTGCCCTCCTTCCCTTCCCTGGAGCCTCCTGCTGGGCCGTCAGCTCAGAAGTCTCTGAAGTGTGAATGAAAAGGACTCCAAGATGCTCAACACTTCACAGGGATGCCAGAAACAGCCCTACCGATGTCCCAGCACAGACCCTTCACAAAAGGACAGACACACTATAAATAAAGTCTGGGAGCTACACGCCTGTCCTCAGTAAAGCGGGGTGTGCAGTGCCTCTAATTAAGAAGCCAAGTGGGACTGGCTGCCACAAAGACTCATGAGGAAGAATCCTGGTCCCAGGGGTCTGTCTGGATTTGCATACACACTGTGAACAGAATTCAGGCTCCATCTGTCCCCACGGAGTGGCCTGAAATTGGACAGAGGCCAAACTAAAACGCTAGCTCTCTGGAAGAAGAGAGTATTTAAACCTCACTCTCCACTGTCCAGCCACAACAGTCCGGGCCCCACTACACAACAGACACTGCTGTGTGTGTGCTGAGCCGTGACGAAAATCTCTTTAAGTCCTGTAGAAAGGGTGTAATTGCTTAAAAATATAACCTCTCCTCGTTATAGAGATCTTGAACATCTGGGAGGTTGTCTATGTTTTGTAGATGGAGCAGAGCAAACACCACAGGGAAATGACCTATACAAGGACCCATAGTAGACTCCATACAATCTCTGGGCAGCCCCTCCCGCCTTGGCAACCTGCACACCTCAGTCACATATCCTGGGAAGCCCAGCTGGGAAGGTCTTCTCTCCGTGATGGCTTTGCTGTACAGATCTGAATGTCTACTTTCTTCTTCTGCTCCAGGCTCTAACAGCTGCCTTTTGCTAGTAGCCAGTCACATTTTGGCCTGCATATATACTTCCTGTCTGCCTCTTTGTCACCAGCTCATTGAAAGTCTCAGAGAGGCTTTCCCACTTGTCCCACAGCTTGTCCCACGGCCACATATGGCCAGGTACTGCTGTGATCAGAGCATGTGCTTACCACCCGTATAGCCTCAGACAGGTGACCCCCTAAGAATCTGACTTTCTTACCAGTCTCCCTTTTCCCAGCTTCTTAGCTAAAAGCCTGGGAAAATCCTACTGAGGTGCCCACACGGTAGGCTGCAAAGAGCAGCATACGGTGGCAGGGAGCTGCTGACAAGGTTCAAATGCAAGCTGGCCATCGTGGTGCAACTGATGAACGAGACCCTGGCACTACACAAAGTTAAATTGTTATTTAATGTTGTCTCCTACATGCTGGTGGTGTCTAAGTGGACTGTACAGCCAAATCCATTCAGAATGGTTCCATGTTTGATTCTGTGTCACCCCCTCAAGAGTTTAACACACAAAAGACTCAGCTTGACAAACTAAACAACCATCATCCGGAAGAACAGCAAGGGTGAAGGGCCTGGAGTCCTAACTATTCTTCCTGCCTGCCTGCTTGCCTCCTTCCTCCCTCTCTCCCTCCCTCCCTCTCTCCCTCCCTCCCTCTCTCCCTCCCTCCCTCTCTCCCTCACTCCCATCCACAGGACTAACATAGGGTAAAATTACCTACAGCGGTATCAAACTCGGTGCCTGACATAAGTTAGGTTCCTCCAAATAGTCTGAAAAGCCTCTTCACACCAAGGTATGTTCCTAAGCCCCGCTGAGCCTCAGGATGTCCATAACTGGTCACTCAGCACTCTAATTCTGTGAGGCAATGGCCAAAGAGAAGGCCCCTATGCTGAGCTACATACAAACAAATGTAATCTTCCTGCTTAGAGGGACAACCAGAACAGTGGCTTCCTGATAGCTATTTCCTGATAGACACGTGGGCATGCTTCCTGTTTCCATGCTTTGTTCTGCCAAGCCTTGGAATCTGCTGGCTCCATCTCTTTCACAGACCGCTAAACCAAACATCCCCTCTGACCTGTTTTTAGAAGGGAAACCTTAAATGTTGAACCTCCATCCACCTAGGTTCCTGAGGGTCTCCCCTTGCCTGTAATACATCTTTACAGTCTAGGATGTTCCTTTCAGAACTCCTCCATCATCTTCTTCCCTCAGAGTTCTAAGACTACTATTCTACAGAGCATTACCTTGACTAAAGGACCAGCCTCTGAAAGGCATGTAAGGTTAAAACTCTCGTGGTGGTATCTCTGACTCCCAATACATAATACCTGAAGCCTTCTGTCTGACTTAAAAGCTCCACGGTCCTTGTGCTTCTCAGCCTGGGCTAATCCTGCTTACAGTATTCAATGGTTCTGTCCACTAGGCCCTACTAAGTGTGTTGCATTCAGCAAAGACTCATCATGTGCGTTTTAGAGATAGAAAGCAACTCTATGGTTCAATCCTGTGTTTTGGGGCCTGACGGTACTATGATGATGTGCGTTCGTGTGCACACACACACACACACACTTCTTTGAAAGACTAGTGTGCATCCAAAAAGCCCCACTTTCAACAGGTATGGAGGTGGAGGAGAAGGGGCCCTGCACAGAATCTAAGAGACACCAAGTCACATATCCCAGTCCCAGATGATCACCTCCTCTGGCCGGCTCAGCACGTGTCCCTCGGGGCCCGTGATGCCCAGATCCAGGATCCTCTGCTGTTCCTGTAATGTGTACAGAGAGCCAAGTGGTCAGAGAAGGTGGGATTCAGGTGGATGATGCCAAGAGACCTGGGCAAAAAGCTCCCTAGCAAGAAGTGCAATGGGCCCTGCTGGATACCCAGTGCCATGCCAGACCTCAGAAGGGGTCACTATACTAATTCCAGTCCCATTGGAGCAGGACAGATACTCTAGAGCCCTTCCACATGCCCAGCATCCCTGGGGAAGCTGAAAGCCAAGCCACTCCTGGCCCATAGCACAGTATCTGATGATATCCAGGCGTGACTAGGGTGTTCCTCCACTCCGTGCAGAACAGCTACACTGCAGTGCCAAGAGAAGGGGCCTTCCTATAACAGGAACCAACAATATGCCTTACCAAACACTAGCAGGAGCACACTGAAAGAGCCCTAGTACCAGACCAGAAGGCCCTCTGGATTTCCACACTGGTGTTCAGCTTCCAATGCTGTACTACTACGTTCTTGAGCTTGCTTTCCATGAGATGAAGAAAAACGTGAAAGGAAGGGTCCCTTACCTCTGCGATGATGTCACCATTCTCCGCATGGACTTGTGCTATGGCACCAATATCCCGGATCACACTCAGCACTTCATAGATCTGAGGAAGAGGAGGACAAGCTCAGGGACCTGAACCTGCATCTTTCTGGTCAAAGGAAATTCCCTGAGTAAGGGAGGAATAGCGGCCAAACTGCTCTGGCAGGCCTAGCTTGGCAACAGGCTCAAGGGGAGCCTGCACCAGGCGTGACCAAGACTCTCAGCACTACCACTAGGTCACACAGTATCCTGATTAGAGGTTACATTTTAATGCCAGAGTCTGGAGGGGCATGACCCAATCAAAGGCCAATTTCATTAAACCCCAAACCTGCCATCCACGTCCCATTAAGCTATGACTGAGCTATACACACAGAAGAATGTTTCCCCCGATGGCAGCTGTAACCAAACTAAACAGAACATCAGGAGCCTAGTCAGAAAAGTTGGCTTTCTTACCTGGGAATCCGTCAGCTGGAATCGATCTTTGAAAGCCATGTACACGAGGAAGGAGTTTACCCCTGGTGACAGGCAAAGAAGAGAGGCAGACACATGACTTTCAATACATGAACCCAAAGCTAACAATCTGTTCACACATGTGTGTGCACCTGTGCACATCTGTGCAGGGGAGTGGGTGTTGAGGGGGCGAAAGAAGAGAGAAGGAAAGGACACAGTGAGGACAATGGCACAGCCACACGCCTGTCATCCCAGCTACTTGTGGAACTGAAACCAGAGGATCACATGTTCAAGGCCCGTCTGAGCTACAGGGTGCGTTCAAGGCAGTGTAAAACTTAGAGAGACCCTGTCCCTGAAAACACAGACTAGAAAGTGCTGTGTATATCAATCAGCCTAGAGTGCTCGCCTGGCATGACAAAGCCCGGGGTTTAATCTTCAGCACCACAGAATGAAAGAGGAAACGCACAATAGAGACAGACAGACAGACAGACAGACAGACAGACAGATTACAGAAAGACAGAATGAGAAGCAATTGAGAAGCTAGGAACAGGTTTCTGAAAATGCCTTTTAAGGTTCTTATGATTTTCCTGTTTGGGAACTTTCCAGGTCTAACAAAATTAAAAGCTGTAGTCTATAGCTACATAACAGTATAGACTCCTGTCTGCAATAACATAACTCACAACGATGAGAAGGTGGAACCCCACCCCCACCAGCCGGTGAGCATCAGTGGATGAGCAGACACACCAAACACAGTCTCTGTGTAAGCTGGAACACCATTCGGCCTTACAAAGGAAGTTTGGCTGCATGGGACAATAGGAATGAACACTGAAGCCATCCTGCGGAGTGAAAACATCACCCCCGAAAGACAGGTGCTGCAGAACCCCATGTGCGGGATGGGCACGGAGCAGTCAGTGTCACACAGAGAGGGTAGGATGAGGATACCTTGGCTGGAGGAAGGGGAAGGAGGAATTATGGAGATGGATCTTCATTTTAGCAAGATGAAGCATCCTAGAGGTGGAGAGTGGTAGTGTGTGTGTGTGTTTGTGTGTGTGTGTGTTTGTATGGGTGTGTGTGTATAGGTGTATGGGTGTGTATGTATGAGTGTGTGTGTATGTTTGTATGGGTGTGTGTGTATAGGTGTATGGGTGTGTATGAGTGTATGTGTTTATGTGTGTGTATGTATATAGGTGTGTATGTGTGTGTGTGGTTGTATGGGTGTGTGTGTATATGGCTGTATGAGTATGTGTGTGTATATAGACGTATGGGTGAGTATGTATGTGTGTCTGGGTGTTTGGGTGTGTATGTACATGTGTGTATAGGTGTATGGGTGTGTGTATGCATGGTTGTATGGGTGTGTGTGTATAGGTGTTTGGGTGTGTATGTATGAGTGTGTGTGTGTGTATGTATATAGGTGTGTGTGTGTGTGTGTGGTTGTATGGGTATGTGTGTATATGGCTGTATGAGTGTGTGTGTGTGTGTATATAGCTGTATGGGTGAGTGTGTGTGTGTGTGTGTGTCTGGGTGTTTGGGTGTGTGTGTCTGGGTGTTTGGGTATGTGTGTATAGGTCTATGAGTGTGTGTGTGTATATGGTTGTACGGGTGTGTGTGTATGGCTGTATGAGTGTGTGTATATGGCTGTATGGGTGAGTGTATGTGTATATGGCTGTATGGGTGTGTGTGTGTGTGTGTGTGTGTGTGTGTGTGTGTGTGTGTGAATGTGCCTGTGCCACAGCATACTGGTGGAGATCAGAAGAAACTTGTGAGGAGTCAGTTCTCTGCTTCTACCATGTGGACTCGGAGAATCCAATTCAGATCGTCAGACTTGACAGCATTACCTGTTGATCCATCTCAGAGGCCCCATACTGATGGATTAAAAACAAGGAAAAGGGCTGAGCGAATCCACTAAACTGCACACTTAGAAGTGACTTAAATCGTGTTTCTTGGACTGGAAAGTCAGCTCAGAAGCTAAGAGCACTGGTTACACTTCCAGAGGATCCAGGTTTGGTTCCCAGCACCCACTAGTGGCTCACAACTGTGTATCACTCCAGTCCCAGGGGAATCTAATAGGCTCCTCTGGCTTCTGCAGGCAGCAGGCACCCACATGGTGCACAGACACACATACAAGCAAAACACTCATACACATAAAATAAATGTAAAAGGTTTCTTTTACTTTGAAAAGTAAAAGTACTTTTATATTTCATTTTTAAATGAAAAGATAGTCTAATGCTAAATGTATATCATTTATCACACCTTTTTTCTTCAAAAAAAACTTTCTCAAAACAACTCTTTATTCTGACTTTGACAAGAAAATGAATTACAAACTTTTGGCTATAAAAACTGTCTTTTCTTTGGCAAGCCATGCTGGTTTTTAAGAAATATTTAAAAAAAAAAAAATAAGAAAAAAATCCATTAGCTTGGCAAGCAGCTGTCCGTCTTGGAGTTCTTGCCTCCTGAGGCACCAGACCAAACATCCCTCTCCAAGAACCATCACAACTCTAAACAATCGTCTTGACAACCTCAGAGCCTTGGAGCTTAATTCAAGCCACCTGGGGATGCTGGACACTGCCTGAGATAAAGGCCTCTGAGCATCCCAGGTCTTCACTTCGTGCCAGGCAAGAGTTGCCATGGTAACCCGCCTGGCCTGATTTGGGATAGATTGGCCCTAAGAACTGAAAGTTAAAATCCACCAGCATCTGGGGATTCTCAAGATGTGGGAATGGTTCTAGCTGGAGGCCAAAAATGTCAGAAGTGTGTCTGGAGGCTGTGGAACCTGGTCTGGTTCCTAAATGATTTGAGGGTCACCTCTTAGGGTTGTGGGGGGTGTGGGGAGTTTAGAGTAACACTAAATGGCCATTAAGGAAAAGCTGTTGCCTTTTCTCCAGAAGAAATGAAATCTATTTCTGGATGGAGAGGAATAGTTGTCACCTCTGAGTGTGAATCACCTGGTCAAGGGACCACCCCTTTGGTCATCTTAGGCCATGCTAAAAAGATGGGAGGAATAATTAGCCTTTAAATGAGGTAGTGTGTTTTCTGTCCTAAATCTCCACTCCCTAGTGCAGCAGGCTCCAGACTCATAGCCTCAAGGCTTCAGACATCTGCCTGATTTTTCTCAATTCCCTGGGAAGCATAATAATTCTCCTTCTACTTCCTCTTTTCCCTCTCCCTCTTTTCCTTCTTTTTCTCCCTGTTGCTGCTGCTGCTGCTTCTTCTCCTTCTCCTCTGCCACCACCTCCTCCTCCTCTTCCTCCTTCTCTTCTTCCTCTCCATCTTCTGCTGTTACTACTGCTTCTCCTTCTTCTTCTCTTCTTCTCCTTCTCCTTCTCTTCTCCTTCTTCTTCCTTCCCCTTTTTGAATTGAGCTTTCTCTAACACCTTGGCCTTTGCTGCTTCTCCAACTCCCATCCCTGCTTTGTGGCTGCTTGTCTACCATGTGGCTGACCTCCTGCCAGCTCAACTCTAACAGCATGGTCATTTCTCTTTCTCTTGTCTTTCTCCCTCCCTCCTCCAGGCAATGTACCTGCCATTGGGGTTTTTCTTATAGACTCTATTAAAATGGTCCTTGAGCTTCAAAAAAAAAAAAAAAAAAAAAAAAAAAAAAAAAAAAAAAAAAAAAAAAGAATTTTTGGAGTCAAGACTGTTATGAAGGTGACTTCCATGTTAGGAGGGCATCTTAGTCCAATGTTTGCAGAGCAAATTTTCAAAATATTAGAATTCAAAGTTTGCATGAGTTGCCCAAGGTTACATAGTTAGTCTGTGACAAGCTGGCTTCCCATTCTAGAGCCTTCTGTAGCACTTCCATGAAGGTTTCCCCTATCTGTTCCTATACCTGGAGATTTGTCCTCTGACTCACAGCATATACTATTTCTGACTCTGCACCTCTAAGAACAAAAAGTAAAATTCCGGGCTAGGGCCCCTACAATCAGCATGAGTTGTAGCCCCAAGTGCCCACCCACCCACTTGCTCAAGGAAGGCTTTTAGGGTACAACAAAGCATGACCTACCATGGTCCTTCACCAGAGCTTCCATCTCCTCCTGGATGCCCTTGTGCCACTCAGTGATGTCCACATGCAGCGAATAGTCACAGCAGGACTTGCTGTCAGCCCACTCCCTCCACTGATCAAAGGCAGCCAATAGGCTTGTCCCGGGCTCAGGAACAACATGGTCAACTAGGAAGAAACAGACATTTGCCATCCATCATCGTAAGAAATTCATGAGCAGTGCTTACCCACCCACTTGAACCCTGAACTGAGCCGCCTGGGTTCCCACTGGAGACAGTGATCTCTCCAACAATGTCTAGGAATGCACTTAAGCCAACTGAGTACCCAACAGGGAGAAACTTGGCACTGGACAGCCGGCAAGTGAAACCACGCATGAACTACTCAGATCCGATTTATCTGAGACCCGGAGCACATTCCAAGGACAATGAGTCCTTACGGACAATGGCAGTGTCAGAGGGCCAGCAAGAGAAGCCAAACCCTTCTTTGTGCTGCTAGCTGTTGTGAGACACTCCAGTAGACAGCCGGGATTTGGAGAGGCTGGAGTGGAGCCATGCACGACCGGCCTCTCCAAAACACCCGGCAGACCCACTCACTCCTGGCCACTCAGGTTTCCCCTGTGTAATTCCACTCCATAATTGAGGGACAATCTTTCATCTTAAGAGTTCAAAGCATTTTTAAGCTTAGCTTGCTGTAATATTACTAAGGTAGGCTGATACTTTGGACAAATGACCATGAACTCAGGCTGCTCGGTTTGTTCCCGGGCTCTCAGTGGTCACGCGCAGTGCCCTTGGGTACATTACTCTGGCCGCCCTAAATCTCACTGCAGCCTTTAAACGGGATTGTATTTCCTACAGGCTTTGTTATGAAGATCACACAGACAGAAAGTCTATCAAACTTACATTGCTCCTTAATCTAAATCCTCCAGTGCCTTCCTCTCATGTTGCAGATACTGATTAAAGTCCCCAACAAGCTCTGTGAGATCCTGGCTGACCTCCACAGCATGACCCTGTGCGGTCTCTGCCATGTACTCTATCTGCAGGCCATCTTTCAGTTGCTACATCAGGCTATTTCCTCTCACCCCAGGGCCTTTGCACATGCTATTATCTCTCACAGGTCCCCTGGAGGGTTCTTACTCGACTTCCTAGATGACATGAGGTTTTGTGGAACTATTGCAACCTATCTTCTGCACGCATGTAAACACACACACACACACACACACACACACACACACGAAAACACAAAAATTAGTTGTTCAAGGTTCAATAAAACTCATGTAACAATAAGAAAAAAGAACTCAGGTCTCTGGGCACCTAAACCCAGGAGCTATTCTTCCAAATGAAATATTAGATTCCCTACACTCAGGATCAAAACTTGCAGATGCAACTAAGTTGTGATTGACTTAACTTGGTTTCATACATATCAGAGATACAGTCATGAGGTACAGCAGTGGTCCTTGCCTGGCCATTATAAATTGCATACATGTATTGAATATCACACTGCACCCTATAAACCCACATTATTACTAAATGGCAATTAAAATGAATGTATTTTAAAGCATGCTTCTAAGTTCTTTTGAGAGAATTCTTTTTGCACCGCTCACTCACTGGGGTCTTCTCAAGCACAGGCATAAAGAACCGGCTCTGTAATGAAAAGGATCCATAGATACCTAGAATCTAGAACACAATGTCAGCTGATAACAGCTTTCTGTGTCTTAGGGATGTCAAAGAATGTTGCTTACAGATTCTAAGGGTACATCTGAACCCCATTTTACATTTTCAACTGAATGAAAGGTGAGGTTTCCTTCCCTAGAAACTCTGTCAAGACAATTCCAGTTTTTCTCCCTAAACTGTGTTCCCTACTCCACCCCACTCCCCAACAACAAAAACATCACTTTGTTAGCAGCAAGCACTTAGACTGTCTGTGGCTACAGCCAGCCTCACCCCACTCCAACCCCAACTCCCAGGCGGCCACACAGACCTTGTAACACCCTTGATCTGCAACTGCAGCCCCCATGCACCTCTGCCAGGAAGGACAGACTCAAGCATCTCCCCTGAAGCCAGCTAGATTCACCCCAGCAGATGTCTCCAGTGTCCGTTGTACTCTCTGTCCCCAGCATGGTCACTACCACCCATGGCCAAGGTTTCTAACTCCTTTGATTTACTCTGTTCCTGCCCACCCCTCACTCCTTATTCAGGCAGTGTCCCCTCACTCAAATCCATGCCCTTTGCTCTTTACCTGATACCACCTCTCACCAAGCTCATGCGACCATCATCATCTGAGCAAAACACACACACACAAACACACACACACACATGGTACAGACATAAGCTCCTCAGAGCAGGGATGGTGTCCAGATACAGAAGGAGCTCAGTGTATGCCCTGTATAATCATTCCTTGGCACTCAAACCTCACCTTTCATTCAGTTGAAACTGTAAATGGGGTTCAGGTGTACCCTCAGTATCTGTGAGCAACATTCTTTGACATCCCTAGTACACCGAAATCCGTAGATACTCAAGTTCCTTGAATAAATTTTGGCATAGTGCGTGTGTCCCACTACATCCATCTGTGTCCTTTTGTAGAGAGGCGAGAATTGATCCCAGGATCCCAGCATGCTACACCTGGGCTCCATTCCAGACCCTCTCCCTATGCCTTGTACCCTCTCTATCTTGATTGCTTGCAGTGCCCAGTGCAGTGCCACATAGCACTTCACTTGACTGGACCTGCTATTAGTGCAAATTTTAATTTTTGCATTTTGAAACTTTCCATAAATGTTTTCCAAACTTTTTTTTTTATTTGCGGTTTGGCTGAATCTAGAATTAACTAAATCCACAGATGCAGAATCTTTGGATCCGATGAGTCGACTATGCTCTCCTGGTAACGGGGTCAGCTTTCCCATGCAACCCAGAGGGCCGCTATGAAGCCTGGGGACCCTCCTGCCCCACCCTGCTGGTCAAGGAATGTTCCTTCCACCAGACAGAATGGGGCACAAAGAAAAACCGCCATTTTCAATGCTAACTTTTCTAAAATAAAAATAATTTTAAGTAAAGTTAATGTCACATCTACTCAGTTATCATCACCAGCCTCACTCAAATCAACCAACTCAATCTGGAACACTTTCTTCACATCTTTTTGTTCTGCTCATATTTTATTCTATTTCCTTACTTAGAGTCTATCTCCTTCCCAAACACTTAGAAGTGGCTTTAAAAAGATACCCAAGCCAGTCCTGGCTGACACACCTGTAATCCCAGCATGCAGGTGTTAAAGAGAGGAGGAGCTTGGCAAGTTTGAGGCCAGCCTGTGCTACATAGTGAGTAGGTCAACCAGAGACACATAGCGACACCCTGCCAAAAAAAAAAAAAAAAAAAAAAAAAAAAAAAAAAAAAAAAAAGAACAACAATGAAACCTTAAAATATAAGAAGACCCCCATCAAACGGAAACAAGAGAAGTAGAGGACTAGGAGGAAGGGAAAAAATGGTGCACCAAAAAATGAAACCAAGATCAAGGCTGCACATTACATGTTTATATACGTGAAGATGTATATAAATGTATTCGTATTCATATGTACTCATGTGTAGACCTGCATACATGCTGTTAGTATAGTATGCATGCATGCATGTTTGCTTCTATGCGTGTATGCATCTGTAGATAAACAACATTTTGAAAGCCTAATGCATCAGCTAGGCTTCATGTCAGGGCCACACCCAGGAAGCCTGGCATCGAGCAGATCTCCTTCCTTAGGGACCAAGGAGCCGAATCATTTCTCAAGAGGACAACTGAACGCAGCATGCTCAGTCTGGGAATAACAGTGCTCGTCCCAGGGAGTACGGTGATTAGTTTAAGTATCTTAATATTGAGTTGGATAATAATTTAAACCTACACAGTGAATGTTTGATTTGCCCATTTCAGAGAATAAAGACCAATCTCTGTCCCTAGAATGGTTCTTTTGTATCCTGTCAGTAGGAAACAAAGCTGCTTTGAGATACTCTTCTTTAAGACCTAGTTTCAGTTTATGTGTGTGGTGTTTTGCCTTCCTTGGAAGTCTGTTTACCACGTGTGTGTGCCTCGTGCCCACAGAGGCCAGAAGAGAGCACTGGACTCCCGAACTGGAGTTACAGGTGGTTGTGAGTCATCTTGTGGGTGGTGAGAACCAAACGTAGGTTCTCTAGAAGACCGTTAACCACTGAGCCATCTCTCCAACCCCCATGATACCCTTTAAGATCCTACGTATGATAGTTTGTAGATGATTGGCCCAGGGAGTGGCACTATTGGAAGCTGTGGCCCTGTTGGAATAGGTGTGTCACTATGGGTGTGGGCTTTAAGAGAATCATCCTAGTAGCCTGGAAGCCAGTCTTCCACTAGCAGCCTTCAGATGAAGATGTAGAACTCTCAGCTCCTCCTGCACCATGCTTGCCTGGATGCTGCCATATTCCCACCTTGATGATGATGGACTGAACCTCTTAACCTGTAAGCCACCCCCAATTAAATGTCCTTATAAGAGTTTCCTTGACCATGGTGTCTGTTCACAGCAGTAAAACCCTAACTAAGACATTATGTTTTAACAGTTGGTGGTAAAAGTTGGTGACCATTAAACACATGCATATTCATATCCCCCCAGTGCTGGACAACAAACCTAGTGTCTCATGCATGGTGGGCAAGACCTTTATGAATGATTGAACTACATGGTTGGGCCTCTAATTTTTTTTTTTTTTGAGAGAAAAACATTTCTTTCAACAGCCCACTTCTTTCCACAAGACCTGTCTGCTTTCTTTCTTTACCTAAAGAAGCTGAGAGTCCTGTGTAGGGCGCTCTATGCAGGGTGCTTGCTCCTCAGGGCAGCTCAAGCAAGGAGCCTGCTGTGGCTCAGCCTCCATTCACCCTTCCACAAGGCAGTAGCAACAATGGCCAGGGACATCTTCAGACCAGTAACAGGACCCACAAAGAGACTCAGACAATGTGACACCATGCCTCTCCATCCTCAAGGAACAGAAGTGCCTTGGGTGTACAGAACCGTTTATGGTCTCACCCCTTGCCCCTGTTCTGAGATCATGGGCCCAGGTGGTGACCTGGGGAAGGGAGTTTCTGATAAGCAGCCATTGTAAATTTGGCTGAGTGTAGACAGTTTCTCCATTCGCCTCTCCTTTCACTTCCACCCACTCAGGCCTGTGAGGAGCCTGTTCACCACACAACGGTAATGCCATCTTCAAAGAACAGCCAGGGTCCCTGGCTACAAGGCTAGACCCTCTGTCCATATCCAATTCTAGTACGTGATTAGGGAGCCACGTGATGCCCAGCACTTCTGAGAGACAAACAGGATTTCTCTAAGCTAATGACACTTGCAAAACGTGTCCCTGAAAGGCCTGCCTGAGCTTTCCCACCGTTCTCCTCCCATGGAAGGTCTCCAGGGAAGAGCTGTTCCTCGGGAACCGGGCAGAAGGTCGGGATCATTTCCGGAGGGAGCAAGGGTCCTTACTGAGGATGCAATCCGGAAAAAATCACTCACAGATCATCTGTATGATGACCTTCCTGGGCTAGCTGGCCCTGTGAGAAAGGCATAGCCAACCACCAGCAGCCAGCAACAGCAAGGGGCTGAACATTAGGGTCAAAGCACCCCCAAGACACGGGCCTGCTTCCTCTGGTAGCCTTCCTTGGTGTTGTTTTTGGGGATTTCCTGGCTTTGTCTACTAAACAGGCACAAAGCTCCCATCTGTGCAGGGCCGAGAAGGGAACATATGGGGCATGGGGAAAGTATCTGTGAAATGCCTTGC
Organism: Arvicanthis niloticus; assembly: GCF_011762505.2. Classification (NCBI taxonomy): domain Eukaryota; kingdom Metazoa; phylum Chordata; class Mammalia; order Rodentia; family Muridae; genus Arvicanthis; species Arvicanthis niloticus. The sequence goes on along the minus strand of NC_047660.1, from coordinate 52,598,375 downwards.
ACACGCTGGCTTTTCTTCCCTCCTTAGAGCATTGCCACAGAGTCCATAAGTAGCCGTTCATCTGCTGTATGATGAGCTGAGAGCGTGCCCTGGAACTGTTGCCTGAATCTGGACATGCTTTCAATGACAATCCCAGGACTTCCAGAGAATGACTGACCACAAGTTGTCAGTTCTTAATTCTGAAAGACCTAAATCCGCTCCCGAATCTGAAATATCATGACATGGATGGAAAGTTCCACACTGGTCTCATATTGCAGGCATGTTAACGAACTGTACAGAACTGCTCTCAGGGGCCAGAGAAGGAGCTTGGTTGGTAGAAGGCTTTCCTAACATGCTCATGCCCCAGTACTGAAAAAATTAGGTCCATAAAGCCAGCATTTAGGAGGTAGAGGAAGCTGATGGATCAAAGCAAGTTGGAAGCCAGCCGGGGATACAGGATCCATGAGACTGTGTCTCAAAAAAAGTCTTTGGACATTATATAAGGTCAATAATAAACATTACAAGAGAATTTCATGTTTAGACCTGGGCCCCATCTTCAAGATAACTCATTATGTATATCCAAATACCCTACTCTGAAATTTGAAACTCTTCTGGTCTCAAGCACTCCAGATAAAGGGTGCTGGACCTGTATTATTGCCTGTACTTTTGTTTGTTTGTTTGTTTGTTTGTTTGTTTGTTTTTGGTTCCCTGGCTTCCATTTTCATTTCTGACAGGTGCTCAGGAGGCGGTCTGAATAGCTAAACAGTAGGCCACTACTGGGGGTCCTTACCTCCTCTCCACTCCCCTGACCTTCGTCTCTCTCAGAGCCTGCCTTGGTTCTAGCTCTTGCCAGACAATGGAACTGAGGGATGGCTCCCTCTTCAGTATCAGGCAAAATCCACTCCATCCCCCTCATAAACACCTTAAATGGGAGACACTGGTGATAGTCGCTGTCACACAAAGGGAGCTCCCTGTCACAAGATACATGGAGCAGCCTGCCTCTGAAGTCCACCCACCCTGGTGAGAGGAAGTGACCCATTCCTTCCAAGCTGCAGGAAAATGACTCTAGGAGACCAACCAGAGATGAAAGTTGGGAACAAGGGAGAAAGACGGTCAGCATTGCCAACTCGGTGATATCCAATGCTAAAGCCCTTAGAAAGGCACCTCCAGCCTTCACTCTTATCCCAGATGAGAATGCACGCTCACAGCACCTGATTTAAAAAACACACCCACTGTCCTCTCCAGCAATCATCAATGGTGGGGAGAGGACAATGAACCTGTCACAGTGTGACATCTCAACTTGTATTTATTGCACAGCAATCCTGTCAACTCATGGGCATCCTCTTGTCTGAGCACATCGAAAAGTGATATTATGTACATTGATTGATACTTAATGTAGGCAGGTAGGGTGGACACATGACTCTCCAGTCACAGCTATGGGGCACGCGGCCCCCACCCCCGTTGCCTATCTGCTATAGTAATTTGAATGAGAAATGACCCATAGAAGCCCTGGTATTTGCACACTTGGTCCTTAGTTGGTGTCATTGCTTCGGGAAGTTTGGAACTAGGAGATATGGCCTAGCTGAGGGACGTGAATCACTTTGACAGTTATTAGCCTCACCTCATTTGTAGCCCTCTCTGCTTTCTGTGGGTGGAGATACAATCTATCCCTCGGCCTCCTGCCCCAGCATCCTGCGGCCATGCCTCTCCCCCACCACCCACCGCCCACCATTATGGACTCTGTTTCTGAACCGTAAGCCAAAATAAATTCTTCCTTCCATAAGTTGCTTTGGTCATGGGGGTTTATCATACAACAGAATGGTAAGCCATGCAAACTGGGGGTGTGAAGCAGCTCACTTTCCTCCAGCCTCCAGCAACAAGCATCTGTGCTGCAGAGTGGCTTCCCATTCCCACACCCTTGTGTGCCTTCAAGCACATGCAGGTTCACTGAAGCACACAGCTCTAAATGGAACCCCAGGGTCAAAAGGCAAATACCCCCTTGTGTGGGTGAACATCAATCTGGAGGCATCATGATAAGAGCATCAAATGTCAGCCCCACATACTCCTTCCTCTGTGCAGCTCACCCACGTTCCTGGTAACCTAGATAAAAGGCAAGCTAATGAAATCGGAGGGCTGTCATAAAAGGTCATTTATAACATGCAATCCCTTAAGGAGTGACGAGCCAAATGATGAACAGTAATTCCCCGACTCATCAAAAGCAGATCCAGAGGTGATATGAGAAGACATGGAGGGGGTGAGAGCCCTTAGACCATCTGCAGACAGCAGGAGGTCAGGGTCCAAGGAGCAGGTCCACTAGACCCAACTACCAGGCATGGGCCAAGCACAGGAAGAGAAGGCCCAGAATGACCCTCTCCACAACAAACAGCTTCACTGGCTTTCTAGGGCTTGGTGGCTTGAGCTCATTCACTCATCAAGGTTGAACATTGTTTGGGCAAGATCTGAAAGTTTTAACAAACCATGAGCCACGTGGTAGTCTGAATGGCAATGCTCCCCCAATAGGTTCATATATTTATTTTGAATGCTTGATCTGCAGTTGGTGGAACTGTTTGGGAAGGACTGGTGTGGCCTGTTGGAGGAAGTGTGTCACCAAAGGGATGGGCTTTAAGGTTTCAAAAGTCACACCATCCCCAGTTAGTACTTGAGCTCCCTCCCCTCTGTCACTGCCTCATGGTTGTGGATCAGCTGTAAGCTCTCGGGTGCTGCTCCTGCTCTGGTGACTGTCTGCCTGCTCGAATGCTCCCTACCATGATGACAAATGACTAACCCACTGACACTGTAAGCAAGCCTTTGATTAAGTGCTTTCTTTTATAAGACACCTTGGCCTCCGTGTCTTTTCACAGCAGCAGACCTGTGACTAAGGAGAGCCACATGGCTGGGGAGATGGATCAATGGGCAAAGTGGGCAGCATGCTTACTGTACAGCACGAGGGCTGAGTCCAGATTCCAGCACCCACTAAAATGCAAACATGCAGCGTAACCCCAGTACAGCAGCAGGCACGTCCCTATGATGACATGCTGACCAACTTGTCTAGTGAAAACAGTGAATTCCAGGTTCAGTGAGAAACCACTTTATAAAACAAGGTAGAGAGCAACAGAGAAACCATTTGTTATCAACCCCTGGCCTTCGTGCACACACAAAGGTGAGCACACACACACACACCCCAAAAACCTTGAGCCCTGACAATGCATCTGCAGAAGCCCAGGTTAACCACAGAGGGCCTTCAAAGACTAAGACATTATACACGAGACTGTTACCACATGATCAAGAAGCCAACTGTCATAAGTTAGCCGGGCAGCCTAAAATCAGGGATGTCAAAACTAACTAAAATCAGGATGTCAAAAGTTTGCTAGGACCACCTACCACCTTCTAGACAAAGAATCCAGGTTCTAGGCAAGCTTTAAAAGTCACATAATCAGGGTTGTCAAGATGGCTCAGTGGGTAGAAGCTTGCTGCCCTCAAGCCTAATAAATGACCTGAAGCTTGCTGTCCAGAACCACATGGTAGAAGGAGAGAAAGAAGAGGATCCTGCAGGTTATCCTCCAACCTCCACCCTGTGGTACTCCCTCACTCTCATCGTGCATGCACTCACCCCCAAACACTAAATAAATATGTGTGTGCATTTAAAAAAAAAAAATAGTAATTTTTAAAGATGAATACCCAGATGGATCAGCTTTGGAGTTTAACTCAGGTCTGAACCCTAAATCTCTCTTTTTTTTCTTTTTCATTATAATAGAGGAAAAGGTTACCCACAATCCTACCACCTTATTAATAACTATTCGTCATAATCTGTCATGCATATATATATATATGTATGTGTGTGTGTATGTATGTATATATTTTTAATGAGGGGGTAAACACATGCTCCTTGTTTCTTGTGTGGAGCTTCACTTTATCTTAAGAGCATGCTGGGCTACCATCTTCTTGGTCCATCTTCTGATGAAAGTCAAACTTGGGGGTGTCCACCAATTTCACTGTTTCCCTGAGAAACAACCTGTGGCTCTTCTCACATCCCTGTGATGATGCATAATGTTCTTAGGAACAAGCTTGTGTTCCTAACGGGTCCCCTACTTCGAAGTCCTCCCTGGAGGGAATGTTGCAGTCGGCATGGACAGATAGACTCAAGCTCTCAATCCAGATAATCAAAATGGCTTCACTCTGCCACCAGCAGCTCATGGAAACGTGACTCTAGATAATGCTGGGATTCAGTTAACACGTCTACTATTGAAAAGGGCAAACACAACACCCCCTTCACCCTTCCTGGTTGCCTTTGCTTCAGAAAAACTGGCCATTTTTCAAGACCCATCTAGGAAGACGGAGGAACCCATGGAGGGTCTAGTAGACCATGCTGTACAGACAGACTCCCAATCTCACGAAGCCTGGACCAGTGGCCATTTTTTACATTTTAATTCTAACTCCTGTTCACTCCTCCTTCAGCTACCGACTTGAATCCAGGGCAATTCCCAGCTAACACTGACATTAGGCGTGCACCATGGAGGCTACATGGTAGGGCATCCCAGGCCCTAGTTCCCAGCACTGAGAAAAGCTGTGTCCCCTCTCTACTCCATGTTCATGTCACAGCACAGACAATTCATAGAAAATACCATGCCTGCAGCAGGATGACACAACCGTGGCCTACGGGAGAAATCAAGGAGAGCCAAAGGTGAACAAACAGCCAAACCCGTTCACTGGAAATGCTGCAGGCTCCGATGCGTAGGATTTCTCCAAGAAATGTTGAAGTCACTGGCTGAGGGAGGGGTGAGGTTCCTGTTTCCTGTCACTAGACAAGCACTCTGGATCAGACTCAGAACAAAAGCCACATTGACAGCAGCTCACGTCTCCTCTCCAGAGGGAGAAACACACTCTGACTCTGAAGGGTGTGTCAAGTCTGGAATTCCTCTAGCTCTTGGGAAGTGACTGCCCAGCCTGCCAGCCCCCTGCTCTCAGAGACACTGCAAACCTCAGGCTCACCAGCACTCACATCCTCAGTCAAACCATGGGGACTCACTCATCTGAAAAGATGAAATGAAATATTTGCTCATTTAAATGTCTGGGGACCTGTGCTCTAACTGTCCACTCTGAGCTTGCAAGAAACAAGGACATGACAAGTCACAAGTCTAGTCTTGAATCCTGGCACTACCACTGATGAGGTCCAGAAAGCTGAGTAAGTTATTTAACTCCTCAGTGCCTCAACTTCCCCATCTGCAAAAAATGCACAGCAAGAGTGTCTAGGTGGGAAACTGAAACCACAGTGCCTGGGTTTGCACCCTAGTGCCACTTCTCTCACTGGTTGTAGAACCCCAGGGTCCTTGACCCTCTCTGGACCTCAGTTTTCTTATCTGTAAAATAGACATTATTCTAATTACTACAATAAGGCTATTGTGAAATAGCATGTAACATGGTAGGAAGCTGTTTCATGCAATTCCCAGCCAGTGCTGTGGTCTCTAAAGCATAAAGCTCCATCTGGAGAGACCCACTACACACCCAGCAGCAGGGGAAGAGATGGGAATGAGGGTGGCCTCAAGTAGGGAGTTTCATCGAAGAAGAACAGGGCAGGGCGTGGGGAGAAACTGGATAAAGACTGTGTGAGGAAAGGCCAAGGCCACAGCACCACAACAAAGGCTTGGAGCTATGAATCATCCCCTGAGAGGAACAGGCTTCTGCAGAAACAGACCAAAACCCAAGGAACTAGACGAAGCTGTCCTATTTACGGGGCAAGTGGGTAAGTTGGAGAGATCCTCTGAGGGCTGTCGGAAAAGGAGACTTCTCACTTCCTGCGGAAATTCCCTGCACTACCCACCATGACACGTACCTGCCCACTCAGGGACACCAGGATACAAAACAAAGCAAACAAAACAAACAAACAAAAAAAAAATCCCTATATGGAAAGTGTTAGGATCAGGTAAACTCACTTCCCAATGTTAAGAGGACTCAGATGTGGGGAAAGCTGCCAATCAGGGCAGATAACAAACTGGCCTCATTAGCAGGGCTCTCTGTCATGCCAATAAAACACAAAGCAACCTGATCCCAGAGCTTCCTAGAGATCTGCCCATCATCAGCTCCACCCACAGCAGGCTGACAGTACTTACTTTCAAAACCCCTAGGGACACAGGAAGCCCAGGCTGGCTGGATGCCTGGCTCTTTCCCTTTCCCATGTGTGTATATAAACATAGGTGTGTGTGTGTGTGTGTGTGTGTGTGTGTGTGTGTGTGTGTGTTCTCATGCCCATGATCGAATGTATATGTTTGCATGTGGAAGTTCATGAATGCACGTAAGGCCTGTGTTTGAGCGACAAAGAGGCCCTTTGGGCTGCTTAAGGGAACTAGAAGATACTTCCCAATTTTCACCAGAGTCTGCCAGAAATAAATTCCAGACGATGAGCAAATTAGAGAAAGAATCAAGATACGTGATAAATCTGGGGACCGAGGACAACCTAAAGATTTTCCACATGAGGCTAGGTCAACTCTCTCTGGCCAGATTGAGCTGTGAGCACCAACAACCATGAGCACAGTGGCAGGGGGTGGGCCACTGTCTGGGCTGGTCAGATGAGGTGGCTGGAGAAATATGTCATTCATGACACTTCCTCTGTTTGTCTCAGTTTTCAGTTGCCCTGGGCTACAGAACCACAGAGTTGGTGCTGGCTTGCCAGACATAAGAGATTATGGGGCAGGATGGAACATCAGAAGAGAAAGAATGAAGGAAAGGAAAGAGAAGGGAGGGGAGAGGAGGGGAGGGGTGAGAAGAAGAAAGAAGGAAAGAAAGAAAGAAGAAGGGAAGAAAGAAAGGAAGAAGGGAAGGAAGAAAGAGAAAGAAAGAAAGAAAGAAAGAAAGAAAGAAAGAAAGAAAGACAAGCAGACCAGCCATGTGCTATAAAGCTTCTATGTACAAAGAATGGGATTACCTCAGTTTTCATTGCAGAAGCTCCTTGTCCAGAAGACAATCCAAGGATACGCTTGAGGATTCAGACTTCCCCTTAGCAGGGACTAACGGTAACACACACATTTACTTATGCAAAGCTGTCTCAGAATACTCCCAGAAGCCCAAAGGCCACAGACAATAACAGGAAAGAACAATGTGCCGATCAAGGAGAAGGGTCATGTTTACATGTCCCTTGATGTCCACACAGAAACACAGCAGCCTGATCACAGTCACTGATGACAGTCTGTGAAAATATGAATTGAAACAAACAGGACTGTGCTCACACCTATATGTGAGGATATAGTTTATGGATAATGCATGACTGCCATAGAGAAAGGGCCACTTAGTTCAAATGCTAACTGCAGTGCACATAGGACCCCATTCGTACACGGACAAGCGTCCCATCCTTATACAAAACCGCTGGACAGCTGGCTCCCTGTACAGTCAGGAATAGATCAATTTTCTGGGCTTGGAGCTAAACTAAGAAACAAAAACAAAGAAGCTGGCCTCTACTGTTTGTTCCAACATTGCACAATGCCTCTTACATCCCCTCCAAATGAAGTCCAGCAGGGAAGGAAGACTCGGTGAGGTCATCTGTTGACTGGGCTCAATTTAAAGCCAAAAGAAGGGGGGAGGGGAGGGGTGTTTTCTTCCTAGGAACCTGGACTGAATCCAAAAGTACAGCACAAACCACATCACAGCCTCACTGGAGCCTGACACAGCCAAGGCACTGGCCAGTGTCTCCCTTTTCCACTGGGGATGATGGTTCAATGAGAGTGTTTTGTCCCCAGTTGGTTAGAAAGACTGAATAGGAGTCAATCTGGACAGTGCCTGATAAGGGGCCTGTGCTTCGTTAGCATCCAGGAGACACCCGCCAGCACCCAGCACCCATAAATGCAAGTACGTGTTCACAGTAACACAGGCTCGCAATATGTCCTCCCGGTTTTCAGGAATGACAGGGCGACCCAGATGCAAGCACAGCTCCCAATGCAAAAGTCCCTGAAAACTGAAGACCTGGGGAACCATAAATGCAATTAATTCATCCAACCAGCCGAAGAAAATACTCAGCAGTCTTTTATTTTAACAAACATCTAGATCATTCTTCTTCCCCATCCATACACATAAGTAAATTTTAAATACAGTGTTAAATAGTATAGTACATAAAGCATTCATCACTAAAGGTCTCTCTCTTTAAAAATAAAGGGGGAGGGAGTCCATTAGGCACAATGTTGTTTGCCTATAGTCCTAGAATTCAGAAAGTGAGGCAGAAGCTCTCTTGAGCTATGAGTTGAAGACTACTCTAGGCAACAGGAAGAGATAAGACAGCAAACAAATAAAATAAAAATTAGCTAATTAGGGCTGGTAAGATGACTCAGCAGGTAAAGACACTTGCTGCCCAGCCTAATGGTTGGTTATTCAGTCCCCAGGTCCACATGGTAGAAAGAGAGAACCAACTCCTTCAGCTTTTCCTCTGACCTCCGCATACATGCTGTGAAGTGCACGCGCACACACACACACACACTCACTCACACACACACGCACGCACGCACGCACGCACGCACGCACACACGCACTCACACACAAATAAATGCAATTTATATGTTTAATTAAATTTAAATTAGTATAAGTAAAGTAAAATTCATGGTAAAGGGAGTTTGGGTTTGTAATTACTTGGTAATTAGGCTTCACAGGTACAAGGTCTTGGGTTGAAAGCACATGACCCAAAAGAAAAAGCAACATCCAGCTGGCCACACAGACCAGAGTGTCTCCCATGGAGACACTGTGAAGACACCCACATGAGGAGGAGTTTTCCACAGAAGTCTGTAATGACTACACACTGCCTTTTCCTAGAGAGGGAGTTACATTCTTTACTTAACCAGCCACTTTGGTCATTGTGGTTGACTTGATACAAGTAGCACTGCTTCACTATTTTAACTATGACCATTTTGGAGTTTGTTTTAGTATCTGCCCAGTTGTGATCTCCTGTCCCTCTTTATCACAACCTTTTAGAATATTCTCTTCTCTTACCATCCATTTTAATCTCTTACCTGACCTTCAGAAGCACACACTCTCCCACACACACGTGCACCTTTTGAGATTTCTTTTAAGATTTTTATTTTTAAATGTGTGTGGGTGTGTGCCTCACGTGTATGTCCACTTGTCTGGAGTGGGTAGTGTACCTGCACATGAGCACTGGTGCACAGAGAGGGTGCTGGAATCCCTGGAGTTGCATGCAGATAAGAACCACCAACATAGGTGCTGGCAACTGAACTCAGGGCCTCCACAAGTGCAATATACATTCTTAACTTCTGAGCCACCTCCCCAGGGCCATCTTTTGATATTTTAAGTCTATAGAATGTAATCGCAGAAGAATCTTTACAACATGCCGTTTTTCTATGAATGATGCATCTCTTTTCACTTACTAAACTTTTCTCTTAGGTAGCATATGTAGTATTATGTTCCTAAAATCTTTAATTTTGTGTTCCTACTGTAAAAAGGATATTTAAATTATATTTTCCCATTGGTCATGTATGACCACAGCCCTGGCTTAAGGCCAAGCCCCCTTTCTTCAGTGCACCACCCAAGAAACAACCGTAACAAAGACAATCTAAGTCTGGCATCCAGCTCACTACATCCTCAAGGGACAGAATGACATGGGTGTCACAGTTGGTATTTATACTTTCTCCTATGATCTAGGAGAGCTGACTCTCTCCTGAGCTGGAAGCTGTGCCCCACAGAAGAGATGTCCCACCAGGGTAGTGAAGGAGGTGGCACTCGAGCTGCCCTGCCTCAGGAAGCACAAAGCTCAACAAAGCAAATCCCATTCTCAAAAGAAATAGGAAAGCTGCCTCTTTAGATGCTGGGAGTGGGGGCACTGCTGTAACTTTGAACTACAGAGCTCCCCAAAGTGAATGTGTTTACATTTTCATCCTAGATTCTAGTGTCAATGTTGTGTGTCAGTGGCAGGAGCTTCCGGAAGTGGTTAGACTAGAGGAGGTATAAGGATGGGCCCCATCACGGCATTAGTGATCTTATAAGAAGAGGAAGAGAGGCCAAGTCTGACCACATCACGCCATGTAGCACCTCCCTCTGGTCACTTTGCCCTAGCCCCACTACCCTTTCTAAATGCCATCACCATGTTCCTGGACTTCCTAGACTCTCACCAAGGAGCCCCAAACCCTCCATTCTTTATAAATGACCTAGTCTGTGCTATTTAGTTAGAGCCATAGGAAGTGGCGGAACACAAGAAGTCTCCAGTAGCCACGGCTGAATGCTCTTAAAAAGAGAGAAAAATCAGGTGACAATAAGAATGTGTCTCTGAAACAAACAAAACAAGAGCCACTTCAGGGCAGCGAGGAGCATTTTTGGCACGGGGAATCTGTGGTAAAACAATTCTCAACAATGCAGAAGTCAGTTCACAAAACAAATTTAGCCCCCAAATCTCCAGTGAGTCAGACATTCTTACAAACCAGCTGTGCTGTCAGAAGGGAAGCTGATGGGCTGCCTCCCTCCACCTCTGTAACTCACCCCCAACCCCTCCTCGTGCCCAGTTCTGTCTAGTCTACCACACCCTGAACCCTCTCCCAAATGCCAGGAGGCATGAAGGGCCTCCAACCAGCAAGGAAAGCTATGCCGGCATGGGGAGCTTCTTGTTGGAGTTAATAAGCAGCAGTCTATCCCAGAACTAAAGTCTCCTGATTCCCTTCAAGAAGATGCGACCTTGAGAGATCGAGGCCTCAAATTCTTTCCACTGCACCTCATGTTTCCTTAGTGAATCCCTGGGATAGCTACACAAAGGAAAACACAATGCTGAGAGCAACAGTCTCAAGCCCAGACAGTGTGGATTCTTCTCCCTGTCCCTGGACTCCCCACCCCCAACCCCAGCAGCAAAACATCACATTCCTGTGTTGTTTGTTCCACACTCAGGTATAGGGAGGGCTGAGCTGATAAACCTCACAGAGACTTGGGAAAGAGGAGCCCCAGACAAGGTCAAGGAGCCTCTGAAATCAGTTGGCTCAACCTGACATTGAACAGGGGCTGGGACCTCTCCCAAGTGGGATTCACTTAGGCTGGTGAATTCATGGCCTAAGTATTACTGGGGACCGATGTCCAAATAGCCCTGGGGAATGCAGGCGAAATCTAGGTCATGGAGGCAGGGCTTTTGTGGAGAGACCAGAAGCAGTGGAGAGACCAAAGGCAGTCAGTAGACCACCATGGTGGCAAACCTCTCCCCACGGGTGTAGCCTCCCTCTTAGTGGGATATGTACAATAACTGATCATTTTCTCCCTCTATATTACAGAAAAAGGAAAGGCACTTTGAAGTGATGGTTGGTTGGAAATGCAGGATAAAGCCTGAATACTAGAATCTTTCTGCTGTTGGGGAGTCTGGGGACTGGACAGAAGCCTGATCCTGTGGGCCAACTCAAAGTAAGTAGGGGATGTGCCCAGGGTTTCTGTGGCATTCACACACATTCTAATTGTTAAAAAGCAAGCAAGCAAACAAGTGAACCCTTTGGGCTGAGGAAACAGCTTAGTTAATTAAGTTCTTGCCTTACAAATATGAAGACCTGAGATTAATCCCCAGAGCCAATGTAGAAAACTTGGACATAGTAGTGTTCACCATGATAATCCCAGCACTGGAGATGTGGAGATATGTGGACCTCTAGGGCTGTCTGCCTCGCTTCCTGGCTGCACAAACTCTCTGACTTCTATCTGTACACCGTCAGAGCTTGGATCAATCAGAACCTTATCTAGGCTCAGAGTGATGAAATAAGTCCCGAGTCAGCTCTGGGTTTCCTCCCATCCCTTCAGTTCTAGTTAGCTAGTTCAGCTCTTGACCTTCAAGGTCAAAGGGAAGACGGGACCGGAAATGAGGGTCCAGGGTTCGCAGATTCCCAGAGCACTGAATCAATAATCTGTATCTGCAAATAAACTTTCTTCTCTGGTCTTGTAACAGGGGCAGAATCCTGTCCTTGACTCCTGCTGGATGTCTATGGAGGGCTCCAGAAAGCACAGGTGAGGTCATCGGCAGAGCTTGTCAGAGGACAAGGGAACAAAACAGGAGAGCACCTTAATAGCCCACACTTGCCTTCCTTTGGATCAGTCTGGCTTGTACCCATTGCCCCATGTCACATTAATAGGACATAAGTTGAAGTGCATCCATCAGACAGGACCTTAAATGTTTGTCCTTAGAGAAGTTGCACAGAATTGCCCAAAATGGTCCAACACACAACCAAGACTACTTAAGCTGTGACTTCCGATCAGGTTCCCAGCTCAAACCCTGAAGCAAAACTTTCTTTTCTTATAAAATATTAAATGCCCACACCCCTTTCCCTGACACTGTAGGCTTCAGGTAGCCCTGAATACTCTCCCAGGTTTAACTGTGGCTATATTCAGCCTGGCTTTTATCTGTTATGATTTGTACTGATAATGAATTAAGGTGCGAAATAATAAATAATGATAGTAACAACTACCAGTTAAAGGAGAACAGGAGCGGTGTCTGCCATATGCATCTTCTTGAACCAGTCACTTACAGCACCATGGGAGCCATGATGTCATCCACTGGTTTGATGCTATGAGAGAGGAAGGAACAGCCCACAGTGTCCACCAGAGGAGAGAGAGCTCTGCTTTCTGTCAGGCCCTTCATTCCCAAGCCCACTTTCCTGAGTTGTAGGCACTATATGACTAAAAGGTTCCTTAGCCAAACACCCACTGGAAAGGATCTGTCACCAAGGCTGGCAGAGGAAAGACTTGGGGCTGTATCCTAGGATCCTCACCAAGCTACAGGACAGAACGATGGAGCAGAGGATGCTGGTGCCAACTCAGGATGGAATGGACACTAGATCAGATAGCAGGTCCACCATGAAAACCACAGGTCTCAGTGTGCACAGCAGCTCAGAATAGGTGCAGCATTGGCCTCCTTTGAGTTCCAAAGACAACTGAGAAGTGAGATCCAGTGAGAACAGTGTCCTAGGAACACAAATTTACAGCTACAAAGCCAGATGTGCTGCCAAGAAAAATCTAGACTCCAGAGTGGAGGAAAGTAGAAGTTACATTTTTTAACTTTAGTTTGTAATTGTTTTTTCTTGTTGTGTTCAAAAGAGGGGCTGCTTTACATAGGCTTAAACACAAAACAGACTGCAAACTCTTCCTGATCTTATCAAAATACGGTGACACAGCACACATTCAGGCTTAGGTGACTGCATCCTCCATTCAGAGAGACAGACAGATGACTGATGGGAGAGACAGGTTAGATGAATGACAGACAAGACACACAGATAGGTAATTCAATAGATTATAAATATGTATAGACACATTTAATACTGCAGCAAATTATAAAGACACCAATATACACATTAGATTAATGCATATGTGACAGATTAATTAAAAGAGATGAATAGATGACAGACAGACAGGAAGGTAGATAGATGGGTCACAGAGTGAGGTATGACCTCAAGAAGAGTAGTGTCCTCCCCCCAAAAAATCTCATGTTGAAATCCCAACCTCTAGGGGGATAGCATTAGGAGGTAGGGCTTTGGGAGGTGATTAGTTCATGGAACTGTTGACTTCATGAATGGACTTAGTTAGGGTTCTTACTAAAAAGGTCCATGAACTGCCTCCCAATAATTTCCACCATGTGAGGACACAGTGTCTATAACTCATAAAGCAGGCCCTCACAAGACACCGAATCTACTAGTGTCTTGATGCTGGAGACTCCCCAGCATCCATAACTGTGAGAAGTAGATTTCTGTGGTTTGTAAACTGCCCCATATTATATTTTGTCATAGTCATCCAAGGTAGGTAGGTAGGTAGGCAGGCAGAGAGAGAGAGAGAGAGAGAGACAGAGACAGAGACAGAGACAGAGAGACAGAGAGAGAGATTTCCCTATAGATTCAATAGATGACAGATGCATACACATATATATATGTATATATATATATACATAGATACTTAGAATAGATGGATAGATAAATGGATGATAGATAGATAGATGTAGATTAAGATAGGTGTAAGATACATATATGACAGACAACTTACAGATGACAGAGAAAAGATAGATGATAAATATAGACAGATGATAGGTAGACACAGGTAGCTAGGAATACATAGCTCAGAGACACTGGGCAGACTAACAGATGAAGATGGATAAACTACATGAGAGCCACACACACCAGAAACATCACAGCAACCATTTGTAAATATCATGTTATTTAAAACTGCACAAATCTCACCTATTCTGTACATGAGCATAAGAGAAGGCAGCTTTGCCATTCTCACAGATGTAAAATTGCTACCTAGAAAGACATTAGGGTGGTGGCTTCCAAACATTGAGTAAGTACTATATGGGAAAACCAGCTCAGATCTGGTTCTTGGTGCTCTCCTGACACTGCCTGTCATGTGAAGCTCATCCTCTGAAGTGGCCCAATGAGTTCCACCTAGCCACAAGAGCGGGACTAGGACAGATCTCAATGGCTGCCTGAAGTGCCCTGATTCTATGTCATTACCAAGATCATTTGATTCCTTGCACGCAGGCTCCCCACAAGCAAGGACTCCAGTTCTGACCTATCATTAGAGGGAGACTAGGTCATAAACACTACTGAGTCAATCTAAGACAGTAGGCTTCTGGCAGAAGCACAGCACAGCGGGTGGCCCATGGAGCTGGAGATGGCAGTCACTGAGCCGGGATACTTCTGCCATATGCTCCTCTTATCCCAGCTCCTGCTCCTTTTCCTACTCACTCCCTGTCCTAACCCATGCTGGGGAAGGAGCCAAGTGAAACCTTTTAGACACCAAGGACAGCAACTGAATCCGGAGGCTCAGTCCCTCATAGTTTCCCAAGATTCTTGAAGACACTGGCTTTGCAAGCCACGCCCCCAACCAGGTCGTAGCAGTGAAGCCCCTCCTCTTGTAAAGAGGAGAGAGTAGAGCAGGAAACAGAGCCCAGAGGGCACCTCTGGCCTCTAGAGAGCTCTGTGAACATTCATTCAGACCATTTCACCAGAAGCCCAACCGCTGAGACAAGATCTTAGATGCTGGAGGCTTCCAAACTCAAAATGCTAAACCCACCTAGAAATAGGTCAGAAGATTCTGTGCCTGCAGTGTGTTAAAAAACATCTCCCCAGGGGGCCCGAATGTGCAGTTACACTCTTTAATTTTGGCCAGAAATCACTACAGAATTCTCTTTGCTGGAGAGGTCTGGGCCACCACGACCCAACTTCAGGCTGCATCTGCTCTGTCATTAGGGGAAGAGTCCGGCACATTCTAAAAGGGCTGCCTCCCAAACGGGTTAGCCAGAAAGAACTCTAATTTCTACTCGCTAGAATCCCCCTTTATCATTAACCACAGCAGTGGGGCTGAGTAATGACAAGGAATCTGAATGAACTGGCTTTACCCAACAATGGCAGCAAATCTGAGGCAGAAACCTCAAAGCCCAAAGAAATAAGGGACTGTATCGCTGCTGGGGAAGAAATGGAGAAAACGACTACTCAAAAAAGGTAAAGAACGGCAGAAAAGAGCCATAAGGGGGTAACTTAGGGCCAGAGCTAGGAGGAAAAAAAAAAAAAAAAAAAAAAAAAAAAAACGCATCTCCTGGCCAACCACTCCCCAAGGCACTCAGCTTTGCTTTGTAAGTATTGTGCACAATTGTCTGTGTACGTGTGCATATCCTGCATGGTCAGGTGAGTGTGTGTGTGTGTATTCTGTGGGTGAGCAGGTGTGTGTGCAAGCTACAGCGCTCTGAATGAGAAATGTTCCACACAGTCACAGGTATTTGAACATTTGGTGCCCCCCCCCCCCCGCTGGTGGTGCTGTTTGGGTAGGCTTACGTGTACAACCTTGCTGGAGGAAGTATGTCCCTGGGGTGTGGCTATCAGAACTGAAATCCTCAGACCACCTCCAATTTGCTTTCTCTGCTTTGTGCTGATGGTTGAGGAGTTTCTTTCTCCTGCCACCATGCCTGCTTGCTGCTGGGCCTCACCACCATGATGCACACTATTTTTCTGGACCCATAAAACAAAGTAAGCCGTTCCTCCTGTAAATTACACTGGTCATGGGATTTTTTTTTATATATAGTGACTGAGAAGTAGCCAATACAGAAGCCAGAGGAAACTTCTGATGTTGTTCCTCAGGTGCTCACCACTGTTGTGTGTGTGGAGTGTGTGTGGTGTTTCTGTGGGGGGTGTGGCGTGTGTACGTATATATGTGTATGTGTGTATGTGGTGTGGTGTGTGTGTGTGTGTATGTGTGTGTTGGTTTTTGAGATGGAGTCTCTCACTGGCCTGGGACAGGCCAAGCAGGTAAGGCTGACTGGCCAGCAAGTCCCAGGAATTGTCCAGTCTCTGTACTGAGATTATGAGTATGAACCTTCCTACCACACTCAGCTTCTCTCCCTTCCTTTCTTCCTTCCTTTCTTTCTTTCCTTCTTTCTTTCTTCCTTTCTTTCTTTCTTCCTTCCTTTCTTCCTTTCTTTCTTCCTTCCTTTCTTTCTTTCCCTCTTTCTTTCTTTCTTTCTTTTTGTACAAGCTCTGGACAAGAACTCAGGTTCCCCCTCCCCCCTCTTGCATGGTAAGCACTTAAAATGGTTAAACAGATGTTCTACCTCAGGCCCCTCGCTGAATGGAAGGCAAGGTACTTGTTGACCACTAAGCAGAGTGAAGTTTCTGACGTGACTAAGCATTCCTCGTCCATCTACTAAACCTCTTCTACCCTATGACTCAATATGGAAGCTAGCCAGGGCCAGCTGCATCACCACACTGTAGAAGGTAGGTAAGTGATGAAGGCAGGCCACCAGGGAAAAGGGTGGTTTCCACGATGCCCTTCCCCAAACTCTAGGATGGTTCAGAACCTGAGGAGGGGAGCAGCTACCAGCAGGAGAAAGACAAGAGAAAATGGGGGCAAGAAGCTAGGTTTTCCATAGCCCACCAACACCCACAATCCCCACAAGCTGCTCTTATCGGTCCTCTGTCAGGCAGGCGACAATGGGCTGTCCAAGATCACAGTAACACAACCGGCCAGTCAGCCAAGCCAGGGTAGCCAACTCCCAGAAAGTCATGGGCAGAAATGCTAGAGCCCTGTCCTTCAGAAGCTTCGGTCATATTTACTCAGCCGGGATATAGAACAGGGGCTCCTGGGTGATGGAGGCTCTTATGTACCAACAGGAACCCTGAGACTGGGACCGACACCAAGCCATGGAAGCCTGTCACTTGTTCACATTTGAAGGTTGGAGAGACCTGGCTGTAGCCCCAATGTGTTCCCTACAGCCCCACCACTAACTCCTGGCTCCATTCGTCATTCTCACTAATGGGACTGATAGAAAGTTCCCAACAGTCTGAAAACTCAAGGGAAAACCGGGGAGTTCTGGAAGCATCTAAAAACTGAGACTCTTCCAGATCTGTGTGCAACCCCCATGAACAGAGTAGAAGTTGAGGTCCAGGAGGAGGGAGATGTTTCAGGAGATGGAGACCATCCCTTCCTAAGCAGGATTGATCTTTAAGGCTATGTCTGCCAGCTCAAAAAGAGGATACAAGAAAGACACCCTGGGCTCCTTCAAAAGAGAATCCATTACAGACAAGAGCTCTGCTCTCCTCCAGGATGCTTCTCCCTATTGTCAAGCAACAGATATCAAGTGATTGGCCCAGCCATGGACAAAACCTTCCAATTCAGCCACCCAGTGACACCTGAGCAGGAAAAGGCCTTCATGTCCTTAGGTGAATCATGTGACTTAATCCATGTAAAACTTGGGAGAGATAAGAAGCTGAGAGGGGGCAGGGTGTGCCCACTCACTCGGACAGTACACTGGATAACGTGGCCGTATAATCACCAGACCACAGGCAGATTTTGTGGTGACAACTTTGGTCCTGGACTTGGAAGCTTCAGTGTGATGTGGTTGGGTGTTTTATAAACACTTTCTAACCAGAGTCAAATGAGCACTACAAAGGGAATAATCAAAGTATCTATTACAGACACATCCAGCTTACACTGTGTGTTCACACGTAGGCCTGCCACAGGCGGGGAGCAAACCCAAATGCCACATGGATGAACAAATGACAAGCAACGGATGTACCGCAGAGACACTCCTGAGCCACGTCCTCTCAAGTTTCCTCCATCCACAGAAAGGCCTAGGACAAGCCCAAAGGGTCCTGGGAAAGGCTTCTGAGTCTACCAAGGTTTCTAGGGGCATGTCTCCAACAGCTACTGTCCTCAGAGAGCAAGCTCTCTTTGCTATGCGAACCACTGTGAGCACTTACACAAAAACAGCTCAGGGAAAGAGCCTGCCTAGTCCACAACCACAGGCTGACAAGCCTGAGCTCTGGGCTCTCCCCAACTGCTGCCAGAGCTGACCATGGCACTGGTGTTGGTAGTGGGTAGCTAGAGCAGCCACCCGTCATCATAGTGAGCACAAGACACACAGATGTCTTTGAAACATACCAGGCTGTCATACAGCATCACTCAAATCAAGTCTCCTTTGAGTTTTCTTTTATTTCTTCAGCCAGCCAGCTATCATCCATCCCTCTTAGCACTGACACTGGTTGGGTGGGAAACTTGAAAACAAAACAAAGGGTCTCAACGGACACACTACAAGAAACTAAGTGTCACAAGTATAAGACAAAAGCCCATCTTTTGCCAGGATTCAGAAAAGTTATGGACTGCAGGCAGGGGGCACCTCTGCTGAACCTCAGAGAGAGAGAGGATTCTCATAGGCAGACAGAGTCAGTGGGAGTCAAGGCTGGGTAGCAGGTTAGCACCGCACTGCAGACAACTTGGGTTGTGTTCTCTGAGCAGAAGGGGGCCACTAAAGGATTCAGAGGAAGAAGACAGCAAGAGCAAAGCCTGGAAGGAAAGATTCCAGCCACAGAGGACTGGGGCCAAACTACAGGAACAGAAAGCAAACGTGGAAATCGTCTGGCTACAGAGGCAACATGCACCAGAACCGCTGAAGATCCAAGGAGGCTGGCTCTGGGAACCAAGCCAGCTCGACCATGAGGCAATCTCTAAAATTGGGCACTGGAGACACAACAGAGGAGTCACCAGGGTGCACTCTGCCCAGGTTCCACACCTCCAAGAAAAGCATTGAACTTGGGTCAGCACAGTAACTTCTGTCCTTGGAAATTTGGCCTGAGAAGCCAGCACAGGTTTTGGAGAGCCGCACAGTGCTCTGTATTCACACAGTAAATCTGATAAGTCAACTCATCCCAGGTCCAGTTTTTCCCTTTTATTTCATTTTACTGAACATGTGTAAACTTTTCTTGTCATCAAGTCCTGTGCTGGTTATTTTGTTGCAAACTTGACAACATAGAGTCCACTAGGGAAGCAGAGCCTCAACTGGAGAATTGCCTCCATCGGATTGGCCTTTGGCCAATGATCAATGTGAGAGGGCCCGGCCCACTGTGGGCAGCACCATCCCTAAGCAGGCAGGCCTGGGCTGTGTAAGAAAGTCAGTTGAGCAGGAGCCAGAAGGAGTAGTAAGCATCACTCCTCCAGAGCTTCTGCTTGAGATCCTGTCCTGACTTCTCTCAAAGATGGACTGTGACCTGAAGTGTAAATTGACATAAACCCTTTCCTCTACCAGATGCTTTTGGTCAAAGCCACAGGAAAGCAAACTAGAACACACCCTGAAATAACACAACACATCAATTTCCCCCAGCATTTATATTGTATCAGGTGTGATGAATAATTTAGAGGTTATTCAAAGTCTCCAGGAAGTAGTATGTCAGAGACATGTAAATACTACACCATTCTTACATAAGAGACTTGTATGCTCTCAAATTTTAGTATCCTTGTGGGAGTTGTAGAACCAATCCCCATTTTCCTGAAGCAGCATTCCAGAAACCCCCATAAGCAGCCACCTCCAGCCACCACCACAACTGTGGGGCCAGTCTGGATGCCGCCAGCTGGCTATGTCTGGTGTCTCTGCCCACCCATCCCTGGATGGAAAGGGCAAAGGGCATCCTACCACCCTACACTCATCCTACCACCCTACACTGGGTCCCTCACAAAGATCCCATTGTATAAGGCCCAACAGTCACTTGGCTTTATGGTAATGACATGTTCTGCTAGTAATCTGGTAGCATGGGACTATTTCGGCTGCATTTTCTTTAGCAGGTAGAGCCTTGCCAGATGGGAATAGAGCCTCCAGGGACAGGAAAACCAAAGCCAGCAAGGGGAGAGGTGAAGATTCACCCACCTGTGCAGCTGACAGGGATTAGAGGAGGTAAGAGGAGAGAGGGAGAAGGGATGGGCAGGCTTTGTAGCAATTTACCCAGCTACTGTTTCCACAACAGCCAGAAGCTCATCAAGTTTGCAATTGAAAACACCCAAAGCCTTCCCTCCTGGCTCAGTATGTATTCAGGAAGCTAGGGGGCTCTTTAAAGAAGCAATCACTGAGTTCCATGAAGCTATGCCCCTGCCTGCAAAACAAGCTCCAGCCACACACTTAAGCCAAGAAGAATGTGTGTGCACTCAGCAAGCAGAATACAGGGAAAAAAAAAAAATCCCGATCTCTCCCCTGCATCAGTATAGCTCCTCTCAGGGGAAAGGCATGGGCTGCTGGGAATCCTGTCCTCATTAGCAACCACAAGGAATTTTTGCAAGAGTCACTGGCGTTTTTGTTGTTGTTGTTGTTGTTGGTTTGTTTGTTTTTGTTTTTTCACAAACTACCAAATTTGACAAAGGCTGGGTGTGACAGCTGGGAGCACACCCTGTCACCTGATTACCCAGTCTTTCTCTTTCCACCTTTCACAAGGCATGCTTCTACCCAGGTTTTACAACCTGTGATTCAAACTCAGGATCTCGAATATGCAAGTTCTACTCGGAGAGATAGGCTTGTCCCCTGTTCCATGAGATTGTTCATCAAGCCCCCTTGCTATTGAGCCAAACAAACTGCATCTTGAACCCACATTAACACTATCACATCCCATCCCAAGAGACAGAGCCAGCCGTTGAGCCAGCCGTTGTGCCCTCCCCCCAGCTACCATTGTAAGGGGCAAAGCCTGCATCCAGGGAAGGCAGGAAGTCCACAGGTGCTGAATGAGTGAGTGAGAAGGCCAAAGAGATGTCAGGGTAGCAAGAAGGGATATGGCCTGCAGCAGGGGAGGGATGGAAAGGAACAAACTCCAGCTGACGGGAGCTGAGGCTCAGGTCAAGTGCAAGGAGTGAAGAAGCAATGGCAGAGACAGGAGGAAGTGACAGATGGTGCATGTCAGGCTCTCCTCTGGCTTCCAGATGACTCTGAGAGGAAACAAGCCCTTCTGCACCTGTAGAGCAAAGTACAGGTGGCTACAGAAAAATACACATATAATTATATTTATTATTATATAATTATGTTTATGTTTATATATAATTTTTATATATATATATATATATGCATTGCCAGTGTAGGAATGGGAAGACCTTATTTGCTATGTAAATATATAAATTATATTGTATTGCCAGTGTGGGAATGGGAAGAACTTATTAGCTATGTAAATACTTACTGTACAGATGAGATCTAATGCCCAGCAAGTTCATGCTAAGAAAAGACCAGATCCCTAGACTCCTGATTCCTACTGAGGGGTCCTTTCCTGTCACAGAAGCATGGCAATGCTTAATTTAACCACCCACTCCCTGGGGAAATGTTGTTTGTGGAATCATAATCCCCAGAGGCCACCAAGCACAGACCTCTTTGGTGTCCACCTCAACTCAAGGCTGGTTACCACCTGGCTTGGCCTTTCTAGCTGATGTTTGAATGGTCTGCATTTCTTTTGGTTCACGATACTCAGAAAAAAGGGAGAGGGGTCAGGAAGTGACCACTCAGCCAGTAGAATCCTAAGCAGCCAAAAAGACCAGCAAGCCAAGGTAGGGTTGTCCATGAAGGGCTCTCCCAAGAACGTCATCCCAAGGCTAGAGCAAAGCAGAGCAGCAAAGACCACACCTGGAGGGTCTGTCTGGGAACAGAGGGCTGTCCCAAACACTTCAAATTGAAAACCAGGATGGCGGAAACACCAGGGAGCTGAGTATAATTTAAAATGCAGGAGACACAGGACATTGCTCCTCTGGTTTCAAAAACTGACTGATGAGACTCTAAAGCCACAATCATCACTGAAAAACACCCAGGAAGACAGGCTTCAAAAAGCACAAACTGTGGTTTTTTCTATGTTGATCCCAAACCCACTAAACTTTTCCTCCATAACACAGAGTACTGATTTGTGCCTTTGGACAAAATCCCTTTCTAACAAAGGACTCTGATAGGCCACTGTGCAGCTTCCTCCACCTCCTCCAACCCACCAGTCAAAAGGCATGCTGGAATCAAACCACTTGCGAGCGAACTCTGAACACAGCTGCTGAGTCTGGTGAATAGACTTTAGACTCGGTTGAACCAAGAACACAAAACCCTGAGAGGGATAACGTAAAAGGGCACCACTGTGGGTTCCCACAGCATTCCTATCTCATGGACAGCTCATATCAGCGGGTCTTGTCCCCAGCACAGTAAGTAGCCCAGCTCATTCAGTGTCCAGAGCAGGTTAGAAAAGTACTCCCTTGATTGGGCTTCCTACCACTGGAACAGAGGTTTAAAGGAAACACCCCATTGCATCTGAGTGTGACAGCATATGCCTATCATCCCAGAAAAGGGGAGGCAAGGACATGAAGATCAGGAACTAACCTCAGGTACAGAACAGAGGGATTGAGGACAGCCTGGGCTACTTAAGACCATGTCCAAAAAAAAAAAAAAGAAAAGAAAAGAAAAAGAAAAGAAAACCACTTCCCTTATTCTATCTTCATTCTGAGAAGAATCCTTAGAATTTCTATAATTTAGTATTAATGACTTCAAATGCCATATTTCCATAACCCAGGCACATTTTGAGGTCAAGGGAGTTGAAAGTGTCAAAGCAGATAGAGCAACCAGGCTTCCTTTCATCCTCTACAATTCCCCCAAGCTTATCCTCAAATTCAACTGGAGGAGCCAAGTTGAGCAGAAATTAAAGCTAAGGAAATAAGGACAGTTCACTCTCTTGTGGTCACCTTATTGGAGAGATCAAGTTCACCCAGCGGAAGACTCTAGTGACACAGACTCATTTTCACACTGCCCAGAAACCAGGTTAAAGGTGACAGCGCCCAAGCCTTACTGATCATGGTGGTTCCCCCGGCCAGGGCTGCCTTGGTTCCCTGGAAGAAGTCATCAGCTGATGTCATTCCCTGGTCAGGCATCTGGAATCGAGTGTGCACATCAATCCCTCCGGGGATCACCATTCTGGAGTGGGCTTCGATGGTCTTCACCCCTCCTGGCACAATCAGGTTTTCTCCTATTTGCCTAAAAGAGCAGAGTTGGTGAGAGAGGTACCAGGGAAATGTGGAATCGAATTGGATCTAACTTCTGTTTTCATTAAGCTATAAACATACCTTCATCCCTGCACAAAGAGCTCTTTTCGGGTAGTTGCTCTAATCTTTCATGGGAGCCCCGCCCACCCCTCATCCTCACAATCAGATACAGAATGAACTAGGGCACAGGCCCTCATATAATCCCAGCGCTTGGAAGGCTGACATGAGGATTATGTCCAGTTCAAGGTTAGCCTTGGCTACAGAGTGAGTTCCTAGCCCACCTGGGCTAAAGAAACGTAACTTACATGAGGCAGCAAACTCCCATTCAATGGCAAGTTATCAGAAACCCCTAAGACTGAACAACGACAACGCCCCCAAACACTCATACAACATTCGTTCCACCCTCTCCTGATATCCCCCATTCGGCTAGTTTTCCAATAACAACTCACTCTAGAGCTGATTCTCTTTCCCAACATCTGTTTGCCCTATTTTCCCTTTCAATGTGGGAAAAACGGAGGTGGAAGAGTGGAGAGAGAGAAAGAGAGCAAAACAAGGGGAAAAAAAGAAGAGGGAAAAGTAAACACTATAATTCCAGCAACTGCAATGTGGAAGCAGGTGATCATGGACTCAGACAAAGGTAGGAAAACAAGTATCCATGGTGTTGGAAACGCACATCATACCCTTTTGTGGGGACCGGGGTTTGTGGCAGCTTTTTTGTTTGTGAGGCTGTGTTGTGTTGTGTTGTGCTGTGTTTGAGACAGTGTCTCTCTACAGAGCCCTGGCTGCCCTGGTACACACTATGTAGACCAAGTTAACCTCAAACTCACAGAGAACAACCTGCCTATACTTCCCAAAATGTGGGACTAAAAGTGTGCCACCACATCCGGCTGTAGGGTTTTATTTTTGAGACAAGATCTCATCATCCAATTAAATTTTTTTTTTAAATTTTACCACATCTTTTCATCAATTTTTAAAAAGAAAAATGAATAAAGGAGGAGTTGAGTTTCTTAGACAAATGAACTGTACTAAAAATAGCATCAGGCTGCTCCATTCCAAGCCAGTGTCCTTTAGCCAGACCCATCACGCTCTCCAATGATTGGGATGCCAAAGGAATAAGAAAGTCATAGCCTGTGATTGCTCAGAGCTGGGACCGTTACAGACAAACACACATGGAGAAAGCATTAACTATGGAAATATTAAGGCCCATTTTGGCTTCATAAGTCAGGGTGTGAGCTTCCAAGCAATCAGAGCCAGTCCAGCTTGCCCTCCTCCAGACTCACTTGCTGCTGGAGTTTGATGAACACTGCTTATTTAAAAGATGTCATTCACTGTGATGTTTGTCTTTGAGCAGATGTGCTCTCTCTCCAGAGCCTGTAAGCTATCCCCAGAGGAAAGGCATGAAGATATTGTTGTATACTCTGTTCAATTAACCCTCCAGAGTCCCAGCTACCCAAACTTAGAACCCAATGCACAAACAACACGGGTAGCCTTATTTGTGCTAGGAACCACTTCAAGAATTGAAACTTAAGGCTGGAGAGATGGCTCAAGGGTTAAGAGCACTTGCTTCTCTTTTAGAGGAACGCAGGTTCAATTCCCAGCACTCACAAGGTGGCTCACCACCATTCTGTTTCACAGGATCCAATGCCCTCTTCTGACTTTCAAGGACACAACAGGCACACACATGGTGCACATACATACATAGAAGCAACATATCCATTTACATAAAATAAATCTAAAAGAAAAAAATTTTTAAAAAAAAATAAAGAAATGAAATCTAAAAATCCTTCCAGGATTAGGCTTTGTCTGAGTTTCTGGTAATTAACTCAGTGTCCTGTGGCCCTTCCTGATTAAGCAAGCAGATACACATCTTAACAGGACAGGCTGCATTCCACATTTATGTCCTGTGCCTGAGTACTCCATCCCAAATAACTACAGTGTAGCCTATCACAAACCAAGTCTACGAGCTAGCAACAAGAGGATGTTGTGTCACCTCTGTTAAAAATAGTAAATTACATAATACATGGGTGTTTGTGTGTGCTGTGACTTCGAATTCCCTGAATCTGAATCCCCAAATTTATTAATTACCACCAATAAAAACAAGCTTAAAAGATGCTAAATTGGTCACTTTGGGGGTTTTGGCAGTGCCTGACTGATGCCAGATGCACATTCTACCAATGTTGCAACATTTCCAGCCCAAGCTTAGTGACTTGGAATCATTAAAGCTTCAGATTATTTACATGAAAGAAGCTGAAGCTTAGGAACACACACACACACACACACACACACACACACATATATATATATCCACATAGCAATGAAGTGTACTTACTTGATCAACCCATCTTCCATGTATATGTCTGCATAGAAGGACTGGTCATCATTCACAATCTTGCCGCCTTTGATCAGAAGACGATCACTCTGTAACAGAGAGGGGAACAAAGTCATAACACATAACTGCCCTAGAAGCATCAGACCTGAGGAAAGTGAGGTGAAGGGCATGTTTCTTACCATTCAAGAATGATGCTCAAAGCCAGGAGATTTTGGAAGACACCTTAACCAAGGTGAACCTATGCTAGGTAAGCTGTTCCTTACCTGATTCATCAGAAAAAACTGGTCATGCTCACCCTTGATAAACAACCATCTCTTAAAGAACACCTCAAACCGGAAAACAAAAGGGGACATTACAGAACATCCCAGCAAAAGAGAACAATGTTTCTGAAATTGTTTTTGGCTAAACCTCATCTTTTAAAAAATAATTAATTAATTAAAGAAAATTGCACCCACATGTAGGAAAGTCATGTCTTGGCAAAGTTCTTGTCGGGGAAACCTGACCAAAAGTCTGTTGTCATAGCATACACTACACAAACACAGAAACATCGGCCATAACAAGTTTCCAGCTCTGCGAGTCCACTCTGTGCTCATTTATCTGTGCAGTGAATCACAAGACAGCAAGTGCAGTGGGCAAGGGAGGGGCTATAAAAACACACTCATTTAACAGTTAAGAAACAGAGCTTCATGATAAATTAGAGACATGGGAGATTTTAAGTCTAATACCACTACAGATGGTTGACCTGCTTTTATGGAAAAAAAAAATTAAATGATACTCCAACTGAGAAAGCCAAGAGCACATAAAAGAAACACTTTGTTCTGATGCACAGCTATCCAGAATATTTTGGGTGGGATGTATGCAGTGTAACCATCTCTGGTGGGGAGGATATACAGGTTTATTATTTCAGAATAGATATAAAGTGTACAAGCAGAGCCATGCCTGTTTATTATGCTGCACCTTTCTGAACAGCATTCATCTTGATAACAGTCAACCCAGAACTCTGTTACAAAATACAATCTCAGCAAGTGCCACTTGCAATTTGCAACTACCAAAAAAAAAGAAACTATAGTTTCCTTAAAAGATTCATATAATGCTACAGAACAAAGAAAACAAGATACAGTTGTGCACAAATGTAGCCATTATTAGACTTGGAAAAATATTTATTGTTTCTGTTACATTGAAAAACAAGATCAGTTTAGTTTTACACTGTAGGGTCATCTATTCAGGTGAAGCACTGCTAAAGCCCTTGAAAGCAGTCAAGATGGAGAGGGTAAACAAAAAAATCTTTATTAAACCTACCCTTCATAACATGCTATCAGAGCCTTGGAAGCTCTCTGAAGTGAATGGAGCAAGATTATATTACCGTGAGGAAACTGAGGCTCTGTGGGCTTAAGCCTGCAAGGATCCCTCCTTCCTCCCCTGAGGGGGATTGTCTGTAGTCTGGGAGGCAAGAACTCCTGCCCTTTACCATCTCCCCTTCTTCACGATACCTGTCACAAAACATCACTGTGAATCCCCAGCCAACGGGCAGGGGAGGGGGGCCGGAATTATAGTCTGTTCAATCTAGAATCTTCTAGAAGGCTTCTTACATAAGAGGCTGGCCACAGTGACAGAGGGGGAGAACCAGTAGGTCCTAGAACTAGGTAACTTTAAAGGATGGAGGAAGCGCTCTTTTAAAAAGTAGTCTCATTGGTTGCCTATTTTTTTCCCCTCTATACTGTCAAAACGATTTTGTCTTGATCATGCACGAAAACAGCAAATCGTGAGGTTTGCTGGAAATCTCTCCACCCCCACTACCCAGATGCCATCCTTCAGCGCGATGAACATTCAACATTGCGTCGGGTGTGTCAGCCCTTTGGGATCTGGTACCAAGGATTTCAGCGCGAGGGGTGGGGGTTGGTGTGCCTTGAGTAAAGGCTAGTACCCACCCTCGCCTAAGAACAACTCAGCCCAAGCTAGAAACCCCAGGCACACGCCCCCTCCTCTGGGCGACCGTTCCAACTCCTGCAGATGGGTGTGTCCTTGTGCACCAAGGAAAAAGAGGCCGGGGTCCCAGGGACAAGCAGAGCAAAAGCTCATCCTCAAATCCTGTCTTAAAACCCATCTTCCCTATTTGAGATGCCTTCGAATCTGCGTATCCCTGGGTCCAAGCTAGCCAGTGCTATCTCACAGCATTATGTAACAATGAATTTTTCTTGGCGATTCTCCCTGCCTAGGATCTCCGAGGATGTAGAAAATTAGACCGGTGAGATTTTTTTTTATCAGTAAAAGATGCCAGGAGAGGGGGCAGGGGGCAGGGCACCACCCTCTGCATCACTGAAGCACCGTGAATTCCTCGCAGAGGTGCTTGTCTGGGATGGAGGCCCTGAAAGAGGACGGCACCTAGGCCACGACGATCATTGTCTGGGACCGGCCGGGCCATCTGCGCGAGTCGCAGCCAGCGCCATTACCTCCGCGAGCTTGCTCGCTGCTGTCCCCAGCGCCCACCGCCCAGCCCGCTTTGTATGCGCCACCACGGCCTCCTCCCTGGTGGCGGAAGGAGCAGCAAAGAGGAGAAAGCGAGCCGGAAACCCTGCCAAGACCCCAGCCTCAAGCCGAAGGGTTCCTAGGGTCCTCCGCGTCCACAAAAATCTCCCGCCCTTCTCTGCTCAGCATCGAGTCCCGATCCTCCCTTCCCTCCGCATCATCCTGGTACACCCTGCCCTTTTCAGCATCCCTCCCTGTCATGACGCCTCCGGGCTGGAACTCGCTTTCTCACAGGAGGAAGGCTCCAGAAAGCTCTTTCTGGAGGGGGCGGAAGACACGGAAGACTCTGTTTTCCCAGCTCCCCACCACCAAGCTCCCGGATCCCAGCCTCGCTGCACGCAGCCAGAGAACAATATCAGAGCGTCGACCATGCATATTCAATCTGGCATCCATTTGCTTGCACCCCGCGGGCAGCGTTGCAGCATCTCGTGCTGACAATGAAAGATACAGCAGATCTGGCGCGCTACCCAAGGCTACCTCCATGCACTCTCGCGGCTATTTCAATGCTTGCAAATTGCGTGCCTTATAAATGTTATTACATCTCCAACCCCAACCCCCACCTTCACCACCATCGCCACCATCGCCTCTGTTGGCAACAAGAAGGAAAAGTTGAGTCTCTTTCCTCCGCCTTTAAAATACATTTCTTAGATATTCTATGTCACGAAAGGTTGCTCGCCTTTCCCAAGTACCAAACTTACCGTGATGCGTGGAATATTTTTCTTCCCCTGATAAGACATCTCTTCGGGGGGCGGGGGGAAGTAATTTCAAGAGGACAGCTTTAAAGCAAAGATAGCAGGAAAAAAAGACTTGGTTTAAAATATATATATTTATATTTGTAGGAAAAAGGTACAATCCCTTAAGTGGTCTTGCTATTAGGAGATTTCAAAACTATAAGAGACAGATGCAATCCTCTGTCTCTTTTCCTCTCCTCCAACACAGATCCAGCTAGGGCGGAAAAAAGAAAGAGAGGGAGAGAGAACAGGAGGGAAGGGGGTGGAAATAAACTACAGCAATAAAAGCCTTGGTTCCAGTCGGCCTCCACCGCGCATGCGCTCCCAGCCACTCCCTTTCCTCTCAGGCAAAAGCCATCCGCTTCGCGAGAGACTCTTACTGATTGGCCAGAATCGTGGGATATGCAAATGAGATGGGCGAGGCGGGGCGCAGCGCCCAGGCAGCAACTGCTGCAGTGCGCGCAGGGCGCGGTGCGTGCGCCCGAGCTGTGAGCGCGCCTTTCGCGCCCTTTCTGTGAGCCCGGGCGGGCGAGCGGGCACTGCGGCTGGCAGCGGCCCCAGATGCTTCATCTGCATTGCAGGGCACAATGGAGGGGTGATCGTCCCGGGAGGGTTAGGAGGGGTCTCAAGCCCGCGACGGAGGGGCTTCGGTACAGCCCGGGCGGCATGCACACGCCTGCCGGCGCTCCAATCCGCGGAGGCCGCCGCTGCAGCCCCGCGTGGGGTGACTGCGCAGAGCCAATGGCCTCGCTGGCGGCGAGCGCGCGACTGCACCGCGGCTTCCCCCGCCCTGCTCACCAGGCGCGGCCTCCGCCCTGCAGCGGCTGCTGCGGCAGGAGACTGCCTGCTGTAGGAACGAGGACAGCATCCCGGAAGGTCTTGGGCTGCCGGGCACCGGACGCCCCGCCCCAGAACAGTTTTTTGTGACTGCCGGCTACCAAGAACAAGAGATGGAGGCCAGCGCCTGTGGGGCAAAAAGGGCCCAGTCTAGCACCCTGGCCGCCCTCCTGGTTAGCACGCCAAGACTGACTCCTTTGTGTGGTTGCGGTGGTTGCAGATCTAGGGAGGAAAAGCTGTTAGGACATCCTGAGGCCAGAAGCAACGAAGTGGGTTATGAAGGAGCAATAACAAGAGATAGGAAAGGTTATATCCCACAGAAAGGGGAAACTGAGTCATGGAAAAACATAACCTCTAGTTACTAAGGGTGTCCCAAGCCTCCTTTAATGACCCTGGTGGTAAAATAGACCTGGGAGTCTTTAACTGTGTCAAACTAGGCTGTGATCTAACAATGCCAAGGCAAGGGAAGAGCTGGTGCGTGCGGTAGACACGAGGAAGATTCTCTAGACAGATGACAGAACTTCTGCTGAGGCACGACTTTGACCTTCTCACCTTGAGATCAAAGAATGCATGTGGACTCTGCTTAATCTAGGTCATCCGGCACCCTTTCGGGAAGGAAATTATCTGTCTAACTGGTTCACAGTGCTGAGCAAGAATTAGCCAGATAAAGACAGAATTATTCTGAGGCTCTATGTTTTCCCCAGTTTTTGTTTGTTGTTTGTTTGTTGTCTTTTCTGCACAGTAGGGGTCTTCTGCCTTTCTAGTCTCAAAGGAAATATAAAATTCGCCCTTTCAATCCCTGCCTTAAAAATCTACAGTCCCTGAGGGAGGATTATGAGGCAGTCTTCACTTTTAACTAGCTCAAGTTCTTATTTAAGCTGTGCATCTTGAAAACATAAGCCAGTCCTCATGTCCTGTTGCAACTGGATGATGTGCTGTAGCTGGGCAAGCTGATGCCTAAGTACTGGTTCCAGCCACTAGGTAGGCCCTATAATCCCAGCACTCGGGATACAGAGAAAGGAGGATCAAGATCCAGCTGGGCAGTATCATTCATACATAGATGATAGATAGATGATAGATAGATAGATAGATAGATAGATAGATAGATAGATAGATAGATGAAAATAAAGCAAAACTTTCCAGGAAAGCCCTTCTTGGTCAACTAGAAGTCAGCAGGAGAAGGAGGGCCCTATTAAATCACAGGAAAAAATAACTACTTGTCAGGCAAGGTTAATGAGATTCACATTAATTTAAACAAAATAGCCTCTAGTTACATTGTTTGTTTTTGTTGCACTTTCCTGCTCTCGATCTTAATGGATTTAAATACATCTTGTTATTTACCAATTTGCTGTGGAATATTTTGTTTTGTCCTATCTATCCATCTCATTAGTGTCAAGCTCCTTCCTACAGCCATACACACAAGGTTCTTAACCCATGACAATTGACATTTCTGCCCATAAATGTCCAGAGACAGAGGTCAAAACTGATTTATCTGCTCTGGCTGGAGCTTAAGAGAATATTTGGCACATAGAAGGCCCCGGATAAAACAAAACCAACATTAATTAATTAATGAAGGAAAATACTTGTAGTTGGCATATCTTAGCAAACTTACCGCTCAATTCAATGCAGGAAAATAAGAAGGGGTGAGAAGCCTCTACACTGACTGATGGGTTAAGATGAACTGTATTTGTTCACTCTCTTTAAAGACACTCAATGGAAAATTCCTAGGAAATCATTATCTGGGAATAGGATATTGGAAGCCAGTCTCCAGCCAGACTTCTGGGTGTTTAAAAATTAAATGCTTGACAACAAGGATGAATCTGTCTAGTCTGTATTCACAGTCTCTTCCAGAGCCCACCTCCCTGGAATTCCTCACCCAGCACCAGGAGAAGGCAAGCAGTGGTGTCTCTGTGAGACAGTCCTTATGGTGGTAACACCCCAGGCACCTGGTGCCTTCTTGGGGAATAAGCTGAAAAGTGAGTTGAGGTGACTAACTGCAGCCCCCACTGCAGTTGCATGTCCCCCCCCACCCTACCCCCAGACTCAGCAGGTACACAGAGCTTCAAAGCAAATCTCTCCTTGCAGAGAACAAACAGATACATCCCAGTAGTAGAGTGCTTGCCCATGTGCTCAGAGTCCAGAGGCCTTTAGTTAGGCCCGATGTCATAGGCTTGTAACTGCAGCTACTCTGGAAGCTGAAGCAGGAGAATCACAAGATTCACTGCTGGTCTGGCCAACTTACCAAGACTGTATCTCAAAATAAAAAAGAGGTAGAAAAGCACAATGTGCTTTCTCTTCTCTCACTTCTGGTTTCTGTTTGGTTGGGTTTTTTTTCTTTTTCTTTTTTCTTTTCAGATGAAATAGATGCTGTGCAGCAACTTGCTGCCTGACCCCACAGCATGTGTTGATGATCGATAAGTAAATAAATAGGCTTTGTCGCCTCATTGTTAGGGTAAAACCAAAAGACTTTCCCACATTACCACCATGCCAAAACCACACCAGACTCAGTCGTTTTTTGGGCACTGTCACTGTGCTGGGTCTTGGTTCCAGCCACACAGCTCCCCTTCCCCAGGTCCTTGGAACCTCCGTGGAATTCTGCTCTCAAAGCTTATTCGTGTGGGAAGAGGGTATGGGGGGAGGGGGGAAGCTGCCTACGTTTTTCATGCTATGTTTCTCCTAACAAACTCCATGTAATGGGGAGCCTCATTAATCTTGAAATGAAGCTCAGAATCACACAAGGAGCCCCTAGGAAAATGTTCCCATAACTATATTTTCTAAAATTATATTTTGGAGAGCAGTGGATGAAAAAAGGCTCTAACCCAGGACCTAGTGCTTGCTCTGTAGGCACTCTCATGTAGCCATACCCTTGTCCTCTGAAGCTGTCCCTTCCTCCTCTCCACCGTTCTTCATCCTCCCTCCCTTATCCCATACCTTTGTCCTATGTGCCACCTATACTGTGTGGTTCAACTCAGCACAGAGCCTGAGGAGAAGGTAACTCTTTCTTTCTTTCTTTCTTTCTTTCTTTCTTTCTTTCTTTCTTTCTTTGCACTCACAGAGCTAAGAACCTGTGGCAGAGTCTTGCTAATGGCTCACCCTTATAAAGAGTGCAGTAGGTGGACTCTACACTTTGAAAAGATGGCTGTGGAGATGGATGAAGTAGAGATAACACCCACTGGGGCTTTATAAGGTGCTTATACCAGTAAGTGGGATGGTGAGCTAAAGGCTGTCATTCTGGCGCTCCAGGGTGGCCAGCTGCTCTCAGTTCCTCAATAGTTTTCCCAGTATGATTTCTGTCCAGGCCCAGCCCTCCAAATTTCTTGGTTTCAATTTCCCTTCTATGTGGAAAGCCGAAGTAACCATTTCTGCTTCTGAGGCACTGCGGAAGCACAATGTTGAGAATGTCACAGGGAAGGGACATTTGGAGTCAAAATGCTGACAGGAAAATCAGAACCTAGATGTGGCCAAGAAGAAAACCACAAACCCCTGCGCCACTGCGGCCTCCGATGTGGTCTGCAGAGGTTAGGATGACACAGCGGCCAAGAGAAAAAGCAGAGATCCTGCATTGCCAAAATCAAAAGGCTCTGGCCAGGGTTCTCTGCTGCAGATGGGTGCAGGTCATGATGATTGCTTTTTTGACTATGGAACCCCAAAGGGCACAAATTGCCGAAGGACAGCTCTAAGCAGACATACATGAGACCAGCCCGGCTACCACCTTCCATGGGTGCATCTTTTGGGTGGTACCCAGTGGGAATCATCAGGACAGTCATACACTGCTTTTACCAGAATTGGGACCCTATGAACTGCCCCCTTTGGGCTCTGAAAGGGTCCCGAAGATCCCCTGGCTCCCTGAGGCCAAGACAGGTATTAGGGCACAGAAGAAATCGGGGTACTCCACAGAAGCAAACAGAATCAACCTTCTCTTCCAGCCTCCAGTTAGCACAGATACCACCTAAAGGACCCTGAATTACCCACTCTGTGTGAATACAGACTGTCCTTGGGGGTCTCTGTCCTTGCTGGAGATACACAGACATAGCTGGCCTTCCTGTCTCAGGTCTTCCCCCTGGTGGCCAATAGAGAGTATGCATATAATTCACTCCTTTATCCTGGAGCAGTGAGCATCACACTGACTGGGAAGAGAGCTTTGAAGTTACTTGTCCCAGTGATGTGAGCCTATCTGCCCACCAGAATTATCTGACCCTGCCTCCACCTTCAGGGCCTGAGTCTTCCACAAGCCAATCTCAGCAAGTTTAGTCTCCTCTTCGAACTGACCCACAGAGGCAAACTTTCTATTTCTAAAGGAGGAAACCAAGAAAGCATGAGCTAGCAGGAAGCTTTTACCCCTACTGAGAACTTCCTCTCCTCCCCAGAGCGCAATGTGGCCTTCTCTTTCCTTCTTCAAAAGAGGGCTAAGTATTACCGCTAGCTCTCAGTTTGTCTGGTTTCCACTATCAACCCAATCTGCTGCAATGTTCTGTGCAGCTAATGAGGCAGGAAACAGTATGTACAGAGCACAGACTGATACAGTCATGGTGCTGAGAGCTTGAGCGCATATTCCATGTGCAGGTATGGCTCAGTGGGAGAGTTGGCCCAAAAAATGCAAGGTCCTGAATTGGATCTCCAGCACTGGCAAAGTTAAAATTCAATACCAAAACAACAACAACAAAAAACAACAACAACAAAAAAAAACAAAAAACAAAACCCAAACAGACAAAAACAAAACAAAAAAACAACAACCAAAAAACCAATACAAATCTTTCAGCTTCCCCCAAGCCCTACCAGGAGTATCTTTGCATCTTATCATATAGATGGAGAAAGTAAGGCACAAAGAGACCTCCAGTAAAGCACAGCTTCCTGCTGGAGCAAGAGAAATATTCAAATCCAATAACCCCGACATTCAGTAGGCCTGTTGTCTTCATGATAAAGCATTGATTGTAGACCCAGGCCCTGCCTTGTGTGGAAGGAAGGTGTGGCTGATCTACCTACCATCTCTGTCTTCCGTGATTTCTCTCCTTGACTCCCGCTCCAAAACACTTCCCCTTATCCCCCAAATCCATCCCTTTCTTGCCTTATCCCTCCCCACCCCAACCCAAACTGAAACCAGTTTCTCCCAGCAGCCCTGGACTTCCTGTCAGGAGAACCAGCACAGATAGATACCAAAGTTTAAATGAAAAAGTGCTTAGTGTTTCTTCCCACTGGAAGAATAATGTTCACCTCAAAGGCACGTGGGGATCTAGATACACAGTGGGAGTGTGTGTGTGTGTGTGTGTGTGTGTGTGTGTGTGTGTGTGTGTGTGTACATTTGGGGCACAATGGACAAAATCAAATGGAGAAACCCCCCACTGGCCCAACACTCTTAAATCTTCACTATTTACCAGAACTACAGAATTACCAGAATCTGGCCCACGTTTGCATGCAAGACAGCAGAGCCTCTGCAAGACTTGTTCCCTCTGACCTTCAGTCTTACCAGACTGGCCCCACAGTGATGCTTCATGAAGCAACACTGACAGAGCATGTCCATGTCTGAAAAGAAACCTCTCCTGGAGTGAGACGGTCTGTCTCTCACACCCTTCTAATCAGAGAGCAACACTTTGCCAATAGACATCTTGCCGCATGGGAGACATGCTGTACTTGCTGTGCCCACAACCAAGGTACCTCTCACCCCTTGTGGCTGGGGAGCCCTATGGCATAGCTAGAGTGATTGAGGGTTTTTTTTTTTTTTTTTTTTTTTTAGGTTTATTTCTCCCAAATTAAACTGATTTTTATGTAAGTACCCATCTGAGGTGCTTACAAATCACAACTATGTTTAAGTCATAGAACCTGAGGTCTGTTTGTTACAGTAGCAAAATTCTGGCAACACTGACTGCTATCATTGTGATGGTTTATATATGCTTGGCTCAGGGAGTGGCATTATTAGAAGGCATGGCCCTGTTGGAGTAGGTGTGTCACTGGGGGGTGGGCTATATAAGACCCTCATCTTAGCTACCTGGAAGTCAGTCTTCCACTGGCAGCCTGAAGATGTAGAATTTCAGCTCTGTCTACACCATGCCTGCCTGGATGCTGCCATGCTCCTGCATTGATGATAATGGACTGAATCTCTGAACCTACAAGCCAGCCCCAATTAAATGTTGTCCTTATAAGAGTTGCCTTGGTCATGGTGTCTGTTCACAGCAGTAAAATCCTAACTAAGACAATCACAATACCCAGATTTTAAATCTGTATGGAATCCATACATACACATTCTGTCTCCTCCCCTTCTTCCTTAATGCCTTTTCCTTCTGTCCCCTCCCTCCTTTATTCTCATGACCTCAGTGACTTTGACTGGCCATTCTCAGAGCTGTCTGAGCCCTCGTTCCCTCATTATGTCATCAAGAGTGAAAGAATCCCTTCTTCATTCCCAGGTGGACCCCATGGTCCAATGTTTGCACAGCATCCTTCTGTTACTTGGCCTGATAGATGTCCTTGAGTCTGCACCCTGCCCCCCATCTCTCAGGAGCTAACAGAACTTGACCGTCTTTATGTCTCATGCTCAGTCTTGGCCTAGGGGAATTCACTGTCTGCTTAATGAAGCCAGTGCTCAGTGCTCACCAAGAAAGTGATATGGACTGGAGTACCAAGTTCCTGGGACGGAATCACACACACCGACCCTTTCTCCCTTGCCCCATTTGGCCTTTTTGAGACATAATTTCACCATTATAGTTCTGCTTGCCTTGGTTTTTTGGTCTTTCTGCCTTAGCCACTCGAGTGCTGGGATTACAGGTGTGTACCATTCCAGAACACAATTCTCTTCTTCCCTACAGTCAGATAGGAAGAGGTTGTTCAACTGAGGATTATTCCAGAATTTGTATTTGTTCCCATTCCTTCTCCCTCCTGGATCTCAGCCTCTTCCTCTCTACTTCTTATTTCCTTGAACTTGGGGAGATGCTCCCACCCTGTCACCAGCCTGGGCTCTGTGTCCTTACCAGCTATTGCTTTGTCATTGCCCTTTGTTCATGGCTCCACTCAGGCAAGGTGTAGTGTATTGCCGTGGTCCTCACATGCCCAGCTTCTCAAGCCATGACAACTCCCTTCTTCCCCTGCTCCATTGAAAGAGAGTGAACATAGAGTGAGCAACTGGTCAACCTCAGGACGACTTTGTAGACTTTACACTAAGGGACCTGGCCATGACACTTAACTGTTGTCTTTATCTACATTCTTTCAACAATTTTTTGTTTGTTTGTTTGTTTTCGCTTTTTCAAGACAGAGTTTCTCTGTACAGCCTGAGCTGTCCTGGAACTCATTCTGTAGACCAAGCTGGCCTCAAACTCACAGACATCCTCCTGCCTCTGCCTCCAAAGTGCTGGGATTAAAGGCATCCTCTACCACTGCCTGGCAACTGCTAGCTTTTTAGTGTCCACACATATCACTAAATAAATAAAGGTAAGTTACAGTGTTTTATTATATATTATGATCCCCCATTTTAAAACTCAATAAACTTGATTTTAGAGCATTTAAATTCATAGGAAAAAATGAACAGAAAGTAACTAACAAGTGTCCCATATGCCCTCCCCACAGATACACAATGTCCTGTAACAAATGTGTTACCACCAGTGAGCCTAGATAGATATAATCTGAGGCAAGGTCTCATTCTAAGACCAGACTGATCTAGAATTTACTCTGTAGCTCAGGCCAACCTCAAACTGGTGGTGATCTTCCTAGCTCCATTCTCCCAAGTGCTGGGGTTACAAGCATGAGCTACCATATGCAATTAATTTAAAAACATAGCTCACATTAGAGTAAACTTGCTGGATGTGGGTGAGGGCAAAGGATCAAGAGGTCAAATACATTCTCAGCTACATAGTGAGTTGGAGGCCAGCCTATACCATATGCCATCCTGTCTCAAATACCCAGACCACAACAATGAATTTACTCTGGAATATACAGTCTATGCGTTAGGAAGATCAGTGACATTTATCCACCATTACAGTATCATATAGAGTTGTTTCATGGCCCTAAAAAGTTCCCTGCACTGTACAGATTATCACACACACACACACACACACACACACACACACACACCCTTAGCAACCAATCTTCTTGATAACTCCATTTGATAACTTTGATAACTTTATTTGATATTCTTGATAACTTTGTTTCTTTAAGAACATTATATAGGGCCAGGCAGTGGTGGTGCACGCCTTTAATCCCAGCACTTGGGAGTCAGAGGCAGGCAGATTTCTGAGTTCAAGGCCAGCCTGGTCTACAGAGTGAGTTCCAGAGCTACACAGAGAAACCCTGTCTCTAAAAACCAAAAAAAAAAAAAAAAAAAAAAAAAAAAAAAAAAAAAAAAAAAAAAAAGATATAGTCAGAGTCAAATACCAAATAGTCTTTCAAAACTGGCTTTTCTCATTCAGCAATACATGGTTAGAGTTCTCTGTGCCTT
This sequence comes from Arvicanthis niloticus, assembly GCF_011762505.2. Lineage (NCBI taxonomy): Eukaryota > Metazoa > Chordata > Mammalia > Rodentia > Muridae > Arvicanthis > Arvicanthis niloticus. The sequence goes on along the minus strand of NC_047660.1, from coordinate 52,560,325 downwards.
TTCGCAGCTTGATAGATCATTTATTTTTATCACTAATTATTCTATCAGGTGGATAAACTGCTAATCTGCTTCGCTATTGAAAGACATCCATCTTGGGGCCTGGAGAGCACTCAGCAGTTAAGAGGACTTACTTACTAGTCTTTCAAGGACCCAGGTTCAGTTCCCAGTATCCACACGGTAGCTCACTACCACCTGTAACTCCTGTCCCAGGGGATCTTATGTTCTCTTGTACTCTGAGAGCACTGTATGTATGCACATAAACTCAGGCAGGCAAACATGCATATACATTAAGATAATTTTTAAAAATCCAAATCTTAAAAAAAAAAAAAAAAAAAAAAAAAAAGACATCTTGGTGGCTTCCAGAGTTTTGCAATTATGTCCAAAGCTGCTGTAAACATTTCTATTAAGAATTTTTGTCTGAACATATCTTTCATCCCACGAAGGGGTAGGGTCAGTGGATCACCTAGCAAGAGCATATTTAGTTTTGTTTTAAAAAACTTGCTTAACTATGTTCCAACGTGGTTGTTCTGCTTTTGATTCCTGCCAGAGAATAAGTGAGAGACACTGCTGCTTTGCATACTATTAGCCTCTGACCTCCCTTCCAGGCTTGGCATCTTTGACAAGGATTAGCTGACCACATGGAGTGAGGAGATTTTTACTTCTTTTTTTGGTTGTCTTTTGATTTTGTTTTGTTGTTGCTGTTGTTTCTTTTATTTTGGGGAGATGTGGTTTCTCTAGGTAGCCCTGGCTATCCTAAAACTGGCCTTATAAACCAAGTTGGCCTGAAACTCAGAGATCTATCTGTCTCTACTTCTACTGGGACTAAAGGTGCACCAGCACTGCTCGGGCCTTTTCATTCTGTAAATAAAGGTTGTTACTGGTGTTGGTGGTTGGCTTGGGAGATTTTGTTTATTTGTTTTCGGTGCTGGCATTGAACCCTGCTTTTCATGTGTCTAGGCAAGTGCCTTCGTCTCCATAAGACATGATTTGATTTCTGGGCACTACATATAGTAGTGTTGGTTTGTGCCTCTGTCTTTAAGCCATTACTACCTTGTATTTATCACCATAGCGTTTTATATATTTTTGAAGTCAGGAACTTTGATGCCTCCAGATCTGTTCTTGCTCAAAAATGCTTATTAATTCCATATTAGTGAAGACTGGCTTCTATTTCTGTAAAAAGTGCCAAGAGGATCTGAAGGAGACACTGGGCTATCACTAGTTTGGTGAGACAGATAGCTTGTTTTTGTTTGTTTGTTTGTTTGTTGTTTGGTTGGTTTTTTTTGGTTTTTCAAGACAGGGTTTCTCTGTGTAGCCCTGGCTGTCCTAGAACTCTCTCTGTAGACCAGGCTGGCCTCGAACTCAGAAATCTGCCTGCCTCTGCCTCCCAAGTGCTGGGATTAAAGACGTGTGCCACCACTGCCCAGCTTGATAGCTTGTTTTTCTTTTTTCCTGTTTTCACATATCCTCACATATGTGTGAGTACACATCTGTGCGCGAGCATGTGAAGGCCCACGGATATTAGAATCCTCCATTGCTCTTTACCTTCTGTATTGAGGCAAGGCCTCTCAGTCAAGCCCAGAGCTCACTGATCTGGCCAATCTCCCTAGTCAGTTTGCTCTGGAGATCCCATTTTCACCTTCAGAGGCTACAGTTACAGGCTGGCCACACCCACTCAGCATTTATCTGGATTTCTGAGGATCTGAACTCCAGTCCTCATACTCCTGGGGTGGGGAGGGGTCAAGCATTTTAACCACTAAATCATCTTCCAGTCCAAAAATATATAATTTTTTAAATGAGCATGGGATTCCTTTCCATATATCTTTGTTTTTTCTTTTTAATTTTATTTATTTATTTATTTATTTATTTATTTGATATATGTGAGCACATCATGGCTCTCTTCAGACACACCAGAAGAGGGCATCTGATCCTATAACATGTGGTTTCTGGGAATTGAACTCAGGACTATCTGGAAGGGCAGTCAGTGCTCTTAACCACCAAGCCATCTCTCCATCTTTGTCTTCCTTAATTCCCTTATGAATAGTTTGCAGTTTTCAGCACACCACAGTGTACACGCATCTTTCACGTCTTCCGTCACGTGTATCCGGACGTATTGTGTAGTTCCACAGCTCATATGAATGGAATTGTTTTCTAAATTTTCTTTTAAGGATATTTTATGGTGTACCAGAACAAGACTGAGGTCAGGCATGTGATCCGTGCTTATAATACCAGTATCAGAGAGGCTGAGCAGAAGGGTCACGAGTTTGAGGCTAACTTACAGACTACATAGTAAGACTTCATCTCAAAAAAAAATTTTTTTTTAAATTGAGATGTGATGGGAAATGAACCATAAGATAGCTCAGTGGGTAAACTCATATAGCTATAGATGATAAACATATAGGGGTGGTAGATGATAAATAGATAGGTAGATAGGTAGGTAGATAGATAGATAGATAGATAGATAGATAGATAGATAGATAACTCATTCATTGACTCTGTTCTTCTAAAGAACTCAGAGTGATACAGACTGCTTTTCCTTCCTTTCCTTACCTAATTGTCTTCAAAAGTCATATAGGACATCCTTGCTTTGCTCTCAAACTCAGAGAAAAAAATTGTAGATTTCCCCATTAGTTATGGAACCAGCTTTGGAAATCCCCCATCCTGCTCTCTGTGATGTATACACACATGCATATAGGTAGAAGGAGGCTCAGGGAGAAAGTTGGGAGTCCTGTTCCATCTTATTTTCCATCTTATACCCTTGAGGCTGAATCTCCCACTGAATTTAGAGTTAGGCTGGCAGCCAGCACACTCCAGCGATCCTCTTGCCTCCACCCCTAAACCCTCCCATGCTGGCCTTACACACACAGCCATGGGTGAGTGGATTTTGTAATGTGGGTGCTAGTGGTTCACACTAAGGCCCTCAAGCATTCACAGCAAAGGTTCTGTGCTCACTCAGCTTCCTCCCTGCCCTAGATGTGAGTGTACATGGACAGCCTTCACTGTGGTGAGACAGAATCCTTCTGTGGTGGTTTGAATGAGAATGACTGCCACAGGCTCATATATTTGAGTGCTTAGTCAGCATTTAGTTGAATTGTTTGGGAAGGATTAGGAGAAATGGATGGCTTCATTGGAGGAGGTGATTCAGTGGGAGCCAGCTTTGAGGCTTCAAAAGCTTATGCCAGGCTCAGTCTCTCTCTTTCTCTGCATGCTGCCTATGGATCAGGATGTAAAGCTCTCAGCTACTGTTCCAGCAGCGTGCCTGTCTGCTTGCCTCCACAATTATAATGGACTAACCCTCTAACACTGTAAGTAAACTCCCAATTAAATGCTTTCTTTTATGAGTTGCCTTGGTCATGATGTCACTTCACAGCAGTAGAACAGTAACTAAGACACCTTCCACATCTTTTTTGCTTTGTTTGTTTTCCAGATAGGGTTTCTCTGTCTGCCCTGGTGGTCTTGGAACTCACTCTGTAGACCAGGCTGGCCTCCAACTCAGAGAACCCCCTGCCTACGCCTCCAGAGAGCTGGAATTAAAGGTACGTGCCACCACCGCCCAGCTCTAAGACACATTCTACACCTGCTTGATGGAGATGGTTTATTAATGAGCAAGTGTTAGACTCTAGGAAAAGCTGTTTTACGTTTCCTCAGATGGCTCTGTAGGGCTTCCTTTTCACCTTGTCTGCATGTTGTAGGTTGGTTTGCCTGAGTTGAATCCACCCTGTATTCCCCCAAGCAAGTCCCACCTTGTGCTATGCAACCAAGTGATGCTAAGTTTGGTTGAGGATGCTTGTAAGGATCTGTGTTCATCAGGAATGCTGGCCCATGACTTTTTCTTTCTTTTTTTCTTTTTTTCTAGTAGTGTCTGCCTGATTTTAAAATCAAGGCAAATGGTCACTATTCACTAAATGAATTGTAAAGTGTTCTCTATTTTTTTTGGTTTGGGGAAGAGCTTAAGAAAGCCTCAACTCTTTGAGTCGAGATGTACACCATGGCATGGAAGCATTAGAGGCCTCATCATCTCCTTCTGTCTGTGTGACAAAGTCTAGGTCAATGAGACCACTGTAGGTTTGGTTAATAGCCACACGAACTGTCACGGTAATGCGGGGATAGTCTGAGCAGCCACAATGCTAGAGTGTGTATCAGGAGGAGATGGCACAGGTTCTCATGTGTGCTCCACTTTTCTCTGTGGTTGCTGTTCAGCTTCTTGTTTCTTTGCTGTGGCCTAGAACTCTTCCAGTTCTCCTACAGACAGTCCTCTGCTCATTGTTTTTGTGTTGAGGCCTTGATCACAGGGACATTCTAGCATGCTATCTTGCTGGTGACACACTTCCCCAATAAGCATAGGTTTACTAATTAATTTTACAGCTGTCTCTGGCAGCCCCACCACAGCCAGTGGTCACAGTTAAACTGGCTAGTAATTGAACACACTGGCATCTTGTATGCCATGATATGGGAAGGTCTTGGGAGAGACCTGGAATCACTTTAAAGATAAGCACATAGATTACTAAGAGACACCAGATGCTTTTTACCTAAACAGCAGGCTACAAATTAAGTGACCTGTAATCTCCATTAGGTACTGGAGTCAAAAGGTCAGGCAAAGATTGATTTTTCCAGACAGAAAATACTAGGGAGACATGAAAACTGAGTGTAAATGTTGCCTTAGACGGTGGATCCATCTAAGGACATGAGTAAGCAACAGTGTAATGTTAACAGAGTCTCAGTGAGTGGAAGGTGGTACCCTGTCAGACGTGACTTTCTGGCTTTGGTGGTTTAGTTTGGTCATGAGGAAAACGTTCTTGTGTTTTTGGGAATGCACACTGGAGTGCTAAACGATGCTGGAGCAACAGATGGGGAGTGATGCAGAAAAGTGATGCACTTCTCAAGTGATGCAGAAAAAAAAAAAAACATATAGTTAGCAAAGTAGGGGGACACAGAGAGATGAGATGTAGTAAGACATCAGCCTTCAGGGAAGTTAAGTGAAAAACACACAGACCAAGGTTCTTCCTCTCTGTTTTGTCTTACTGTGTTTCCCGGCTAACCAGAAACTCACTGTGCAGATTCTGATAGCCTTGAACTTGGCTTAATCTTCTGCCTCTGCTCCCGAGAACTCGAATGCACTTCAGCTGTGCACCGTTACCAAGCATGACCTCCAAAGCTCTCTAAACATTAAATGTCTTCAAAACGCAAAATACTTTAAAACACTTTTAAAGCCCAAAGTCATTTTTACAAAATTTTATATTAACAATACTAAAAGTTACACACAAATATGACCCAAGAAAACCCACCTCACCCTCCAAAAATAACTCACAAATGCTAGCATATGAGGCCCCTTTCTGCCTCGTCCTGAAGCTCTGAATTTGCCTTGACCTTGAAGCCTCTGGGACAGCTGGCCCAGAACTGGTTCTACCACAATGGAAAGCAGAGACCCAAGGCCACGTCTTATAAAACTGACATGTGTGTCCCACACTGAGACAAAAGTTCAAATCTTACATTCCCTTCTATATAAACAGTCCAAAAACCTAGTAGATGAGCCTTTAAAACGGGCCAATGAATAGATAAAGGCTCCTCCCCCAGATCTCGACACCTTGCTCTAATTAAGTATTTATACAATAATAATGAGATCAACGAGAATTACCTAGGATTTCTATAGCCCTTAATTTAATTATGAACATATTTATTTAAGTAGCCAGGAGGTGGTGGGTGGCGCATGCCTTTAATTCTAGTAGTACTTGGGAGGCTGAGGCAGAGGGATCTCTGAGTTCAAGGTCAGCCTGATCTACAGAGCAAGTTCCAAGACAGCCGGGGCTACACAGAGAAATCCTGTCTCCCCCCACCCCAAGTTTATTTAAGTCACTCATTAGAAAATTAACTTAAAAGAATCTTTCCATGGATCCTATTGCCAAGACTATAGGTTGTTCTCCAGAAATGACACTGAAGACCATACCTACACAAGTCATAGAATGGGAAGATGTCAAGCTGGTCTTCCAGTGTTCGGTACAGAAAGGCACTCTGCCTGCCTGCTATCAAAAGAGAAACGTAAGCACCGAACCAGCCACAAACTCTCTATCTACAATGCCGCACTGCCTGCAAGGTATGCAAGGGCAACGATGTCACAAAGCTTGTGAGAGTGACCAACCAATAACTGATCTGACTTAAGATCCACTCCATGAGATGATTCCCATACCCAACACTGCTTGGGTGACCAAGAACCTGAGAATAGGTAGCCCAAGGACCTAGGATAAAACCAAATAGCACTGGTCTAAAAAAAAGGAGGAGAAGGAAAAAGAATAGAATGATAAAATGACTCCTAATGATGTATTCTGCCATACTCATAGATCAGTGCCTTATTCAGCCATCATCAGAGAAGCTTCCTCTGCAGCAGATGGGAACAAATGCACAACTAAACCTTGGAACCCTCCATCAAATCTCTCCCATTAGAGCTCAGGGAAAGAGAAGGCAGCAAGAGCGTAGGTGGATAGAGGACACCGAGAATTGGGCCCTATCAATAAGCATGAGCAAAGCTCATATGAACTCACAGAGACGAAGCAGTGTGCACACAGCCTGTGCAGGTCAGCACTAGATCCTCTGTGCTTACATTACAGCTTCCAGTTAGTGTTTCTATGGGATTCCTGAGTGAGCGAACGAGTGAGTCTCTGATTCGTGTGCCTTCTCTTGGGCTCTTGTCCTTCTGTTGGTTTGTTTTGTACAATTCTGATCTGTTAATTGTTTTTTGTCTTATCTTCTTATATTTTATATTGTTACATTTAAAGAATGAGTGAATGAATGAATGAATGAATGAAAGAATACCAAGCAACCAGGGTAAAAGTTAACAAACTGTCATTTATACCTGTTGGAGAGGAAAAATCAGTTTTCTCCAATGGAGTGACATTGGGTAATATCAACTACTCCAGGGCAGGTCTCATGTTGAGAAGTTGACCAGCACAAAATGGACTCGTGTGTGTGTGTGTGTGTGTGTGTGTGTGTGTGTGTGTGTACAAGTGCATGTGTGCACATGTGTTTGTAGTGGTCAGTAGGCAACTTTAGTTATTATTTTTCAAGAGCTATCTATTTTGATTTTCGAGACAAGATCTCTCACTGGCCTAATTTGTTGTTGTTGTTTTGTTTTTTCCTTTTGGGTGATAATGTACTTTGTTTTCTAGATTTTGGGCATTTTGTTGTTACATTGGGGTTTTGGTTTGAATAAGGAACTTAAACACAGGTGGGTGGGAAGCAGGAAAGGATCTGGACGAGCTTGGGGGAGGGGAAGAATATGAACAAAATATGGTTAAAGTTAAAAGTGTTTTAAATTATATATATATATATATATAGAAAATATAACCATCCAGCTCCCAGCTCCTGCCAGCATGCCATGCCTTCTCCACCACTTCAGTCTCTTGACTTCTGGAACTGTAAACTAAAATAAACTCTTTGTTCAAAATCTCTTTTATTTATTTATATGTGTATGTTCATGTGTGCACAGATGGGTGTGTGTGCACATGTGTGTACCAGCCAGAAGACAATATTAGCTGTCATATTTTTAGGAGCTGTCCACTTTGAGTTTTGAGATAGGGTCTCTTGATCACCAGCCTGGCTAGAGATTCACTTGTCTTTTGGGATTACAAGCATGCTCCACCACACCTGGCTTTTTAAAACAGACAAACAGACAAACAAACAAAATCACCCAAAACCATGGATTCTGCACATCAAACTCAGGTCCTCATGCCTACATAGCAAACACTTTACCTGCTGAGGTGGTGTCCCAGATCCACTCCTACAAAATCTTTGTAAGCAAGCATGAAGATGCACGTAATCTCAGGCATGACGCTAATTACGGGTAATCTCAACACTGAGGTTGGTGAGAGAGGTGACAGGAAGATTGTGAGTTCAAACCCTGCCTTGGCTAAAGATAGAGAACCAGCTGGGTGGTGGCCTGAGCCTTTAATCCCAGCACTCAGGAGGCAGAAGTCAAGTGGGTTTCTGAGTTCAAAGCCAGCCTGGTCTATAAGTCTGCTGTTTCAGGACAGCCAGGGTTACACAAAGAAAACTCAGACAAACAAAAGAAAGGAAAAGGAAAAATGAAAGAGAACCAGTCTATATTCATTACAGACCCCAGATCTCAGTCTTCACATATTCAGTTGTGAAAATAATCGAGTTTACCAGACTTTTCCCCCAATTCCCAGAGGCCCATTGGTGGCCCAGGTCAAGGGGCAACTGCATCGTCCCAGCTCTCATCTTCCATGTTGTTCATCCACATGGCTACATTCAGAACCACAGGCACCACTTTTCTCTAGTATATGTTATCTGGATTTTGCTTCTCGACTGCTTTTATTAGGCTTAATTCCAAATTCTCCCTTGTTCAAACGTAAGTTGCTCTCTTTCATAAATCCATTGTTCATTCCCAACCCACCTAAAATTTACTTTTTAAAACATACAACCCATACAGCATGTATAATTCAGACAGGGAGAAATCACTAGGAACATGTATCAAGACCACAAAGATGGCAGTGCCAGGCACCAACCACATTCATCTTGTTGACAAAGTGTGCTGGCAGCAGATACTGGCGTGCTCTCTTCAAAGTAATGTCGAGAAGTTAATAATCTCATCTGACTAGCTCGTGTAAATAAATAACTGATTTATGTTCAAATTCATAAAATAATCTGTGTGTCTCTACACTGAAACCAAAATCCAACTCTTACACTCTGTTTTGCATAAACAGATCAAAAACACAGTATTGGGGTCATGGGTAAAGGCAGTTACCACCAAGCTCGATGTCCTGAGTTTTATTTCCAGTATCCACATGATAAAAGTGTTGGGAGCCAACTTGTAGCAGAAAGCGGCTATCAGCTTTGCAGCCATTTCAAGAGCCATATACCCTGACATGAGACTTGTTTTTCAACAGCCTACAACAGCTGAGCACACTCTGATAAACATCTTGTTTATCCCACATATCTTGTTTTGCTGTTTAGTGCCCCCAGCTGCAAGGCTCACGGTGCACGTGCTATCCACGCTATACACACCTGTAAGACATACGTCATTATCCACACCTACAAGGCACATGACAAAAGTGTATAAATACCCTGGACTTCCCTTCAGAGGAGGAGAGATTATAAAGGAGAGACAATAACAGAGAGACATGAAGTGAGACAATAAATAAGGGGAGACAATGAGAGAGAAAAGGAGAGACAATAAGAGAGGAGAGACATGAAGAGAGACAATAAATGAGAAACTGGACTTGATCACACACCCTGTCTTGTCTCCATTCTTTGAGTCTCTTGCTAGGCCCTGACCCACAGACCAGAGCAGCAGAGAGTGGGCCACAACATTTTGGCTCCAAAGTGTGAAGCAGAACGGTCTACAACACAGTGGCTGCCAAGCCGGATAGTATGGGTCTCGACAAAAAGGAGAGAACTAACTCCCACAAGTTGTCTTCTGACCACCACAACAGTGGCAGGCCTGTATTCATATATAACACACTTATACAATAAATAAATAGATAGATAAATAAATAAGTGTAAAAGCTAACTTTTCCTTATTATTCCTTTCTTTTTTGACACAGGGTCTCACAATGTCACCCAGGCTGTCCTCGAACTCATAATTCTCCAGATGTACTCCAGAAGCCTCAGTTTCCCCAGTACTGGGATTGTAGGAGTTTTTACTGTATTTCAGCTCCTTACCTAAAAACTTCAAGTATTATCCTCCCCAACTTGATCCCCCAAACAGCCCTAACATTATAAACTTAATGTTTGTCCCTAAGATTCCTATTCTATTGAAATTCAACCCTCGTGTAATGGTATTTAGAGAGAGGGTCTTTGGTAGGTCATTATTTCATGAGGATTGAGCCCTCCCTGAATGGAGTTAGCACTCTCATTTAAAAAAGAGAATATAGAGCCAGCGTGTAGTCTAACTGCTGTGTCAGGATACAAGAAGTTGGCTGCCTGCAACCAGAAAGAATGGCATCACCAGCACCCAGTCCTGATGGCAGCTGGTCTGAGATATCCAGGCTGCACAACCATGAGAAATCAATGCTCCGATTGTAAGCCATGATTCTGTGCTAACTGGTTCTACCAGCCCACATCAGGCCATCTTACACACTGTTCTTATCCTGAGTGATGAGGAGAAGTTGCTCAGAGAAACACTGCTCTATAATATTCCTACCACAGAAAAGTCACAAGTTCCCATGGTATCCTAGTCATTTTCCTATAACTGTGAAGAGATACAACAACCAAGCCAATTCTTATTTCCTTTAAAAGCATTTAACTGGGGGCTTGCTTATAGTTTCAGAGGGTTGGCACTTTATCGTCCTGGTAGGTAACATGGGAGCAGGCAGGCAAGTACAGCACTAGAGAACCAGCTGAGAGCATGCATGTGATCCATGGGGGAGGAGAAGGGGGAGAAAGAGAATCAGGGAGGGAGCTCAAGCACTAACTGGGGATGGTGTGCACTTCAAAGCCCGCCCCCAGGAACACACTTCCTCCAACAAAGCACACCTACTCCAACAAGGCTACACCTCCTAATCCTTCTAATCCTTTCAAACAGTGCCACTCCCTGGTGACTAAGCATTCAAATGCATGAGCTTACGGGGGGGGGGGGGGGGGGGGGGCTTTCTTATTCACACCACCATTTACTTGGCAACACAGTTCTCAGACTGAACTCTGTCATGTACTAACACAACCATGTATGTTCACACAATGCAGTCCAGCCCTGAAAGAAGCAATGGCCTACTGACACACATTTCACAGGTGGTGAAGCAGTAGTTTGTTAATCCACTTTTTACCTCCTGGCTGAGCCAGTGCCATTCCACCTGTCCCAAAGCTCTGGAGTCCCCAAATGAAAGACATAAATGTATAGCATTATTTTTAATATGCCCTAAGCTAGCTCAATGGTTGGGCCGCTCCTGAACCTCCACATGGCTAACACACTCTCTCTCCCCCAATATTCTTGAGTTATTACTTTCCAAAATTTATACTTTATCTCTACTAGCCCAGACCTAATCTGGGGAGTGGCCCCTGGGGTTGCTTTTCCCTGATTCTTACATGGTTCTCTGTCTTCTATAGCTCTCACGTTTTTATCCTCTGCCTTCTCTCTGCCTGGTGATTCTCCTTCTCCCTTCTCCCTGTCCTGTGTTTCCTCTCCAGACATCCTCAAAGTCCTTCCTCTGTCCCATTGGCTGCTGGCTCTTTACTGACCATCAAAAAAAAAAAAAAAAAAAAAAAAAAAAAAAAAAAAAAAAAAAAAAAAACAACTGTTGACAGGGACCCACAAGTGACACACAAATTCCCATTTAAAAAAAATCCAATTTCCTAGAGGGTGGACTTTGAAACATTATGCTCAGAGAGAGAGAAAGAGAGAGAAGCTCTTCATTTAAAAGAAATCAAAAACAAAAGCTCAAGAATGAACAAATCCACAGTGTCAAAGAGGAAATTAATAACTGACCAAGGCACCAATAGAGGAGAGAGGTTTTTAACTGACCTCTTGGTAGGGGTGGAAGGTGATCAAATGCTTAGTGAATATTTGATAGTGGTGTATTGCTTATGAAAATAGTAAAAGCTGGCCCAGTGGTGATAGTTGTGATGGTTTGTTTATGCTTGGCCCAGGGAGTGGCACTATTAGGAGGTGTGGCCTTGTTGGAATAGGTGTGGGCTTGGAATAGGTGTGTCACTGTGGGCGTGGGTTTTAAGACTCTCATCCTAGCAGCCCAGAAGCCAGTCTTCTAGCTGCCTTCAGAAAAAGAGGTGGAACTCTCAGCTCCTCCAGCCACATGTCTGCCTGAATGCTACCATGTTCCCACCTTGATGATCATGGACTGAATCTTTGAACCTGTAAGCCCGCCTCAATTAAATGTTGTCCTTACAAGAGTTGCCTTGGCCATGGTTTCTGTTCACAGCAGTAAAACCCTAACTAAGACAGTAGTACATGCCTTTAATTTCAGCACTAGGGAGGCAAAGGCAGATAGCCAAAGGACTCCATATCTTCTCGCAGTGAACACATCTCTGTGTTCGTTGCTGCTCTGTGACAGCAAGGAACTGGAAACCACCTTGATGACCATCTACTAATGAATGAACACTAAAACTATATTCATCTACACAGTGAAATGGCAGTCAAGCTGTAAAGAATATAAAGTTATATCTATTTCTGTAAAAAAAAAATAAAATTCTGAAATTTGAAGGAAAATGGCTAGATCTGGAAAGTATACCTAGGGGAGTCCCTTTAAAAGCATCTAGAAGCCCTTGAGCTCCTCTTCCACTAAACTACACTGGACCAGCCCTGTGTTCTCTCTAAGCCCCCCATCACCAGCTTCCATGATTCCTTTTGCATTTCCCTTTTTGCTTTCTGTCTCGGTTGTAGCCTGAATGTGTCCCCCCAAAGTTGATGAGAATGAGCATCCCTCCCAATGCAGCAGTTCTGGGAGGTGAGGGCCTATGGGAAGGTAGTTGGGTCACCAGAGAGAGCGCCACATTCATGAATGCACTGATATCATGGTGACAGTTATTTGTTTTGTAAGCCAAATATAGAGGTCATTACCACTTTGCCATTCTGTGAGGACAGAGCAGGTGTGCCCTTAGCAGACACTGAAACCTAGATCTTGGACTTCCAGCTTCCAGAATGAAGAGAAGGAAGGTGTTCTCTAAACTTTTCAACCAGATATGGTAGGCACATACCTGTAATCCTAACATTTGGGAGGTAACATTTGGGGAAAACAGATCAGAAGTTTGAAGCAGGCCTCTGGTATACAGTAACTTCAAGGACAACCTTGGCTAACTAAAGAAATAGCTAAACAAACAAGACAGCAAACAGACAAATTAAAAATATGTTACATAAAGCCAAGTGGTGGTGGCAAACAACTTTAATCCCAGGCTTGGGAGGCAGAAGCAGGCAGATCTCTGAGTTTAAGGCCAGTTTGGTCTTTGGAGTGAGTTCCAGAACAGCCAGGGATACATAGAGAAACCCTGTTTCAAAAGACAAAATAAAACAAATGCTATATAGCCACAGCTATTCGGTTATGGCAATGCGTGGGCTGAGACAGGCCCAGATGATAGTTCTGACATCCCCCTTTATTTAAGCTTAGCCTTGACATTTAAATTTTTAATTAATTTACTTATTCTATGTATATGAATACACTGTCACTGTCTTCAGACACACTAGAAGAGAGCATCAGATTCCATTAAAGATGGTTGTGAGCCACCATTTGATTGCTGGGAACTGGACTCAGGACCTCTGGAAGAGCAGCCAGTGCTCTTAACTGCTGAGCCATCTCAACAGCCATGCATTTAAATTTTGTACTAAGGAAATCTCTTTTTCTTCATTTCTTGATGCACACATTAAATTTGATATTTGACTGCTCTCATTCTAGAACTATCCTTGGCTTTGAAATCACCCTCCCTCATTCAAAGCCAGTATGTGACACCCACATAAATGTCCCTCAGGTACCTCACACTCAAAATGTCCATATCAAAGTCAATCTCCTGTCCTGCATCCTGTGGCTCTGAATCTCACTTTATCCAAATGAGGAAGAGAGCAACCACCATACCCTCCCACTCTTTCTCACCTCTCCCACCCCAGGATCCCCTGCATCTGGAGCCCATGCCCTCTCTCCCACAGGCCCAGGTCACCACCATCTCACGGTGGCCTGTTACAGAGCCTCCTGCTTCCACCATTGTTCACAGAAGCCCTTTGAGAACCTCAGATCTATTGTGCCAGTCTCCTGCACCGGTTCCCCACTTCCAGAAGCATCAAAGCCAGGGGTTTTCAGATGTCCAACAAAACTCTGTCTATTCGCTTGCCCCATGCGATTCCCAGCAGCTCATTCCCCTTGGCCCAGTAGCAGACACACAGCCCCTCTGCAGCTCAAGTGTTCCAGAGACTCTTTCCTTGAGGTCGTCTTCCTTCTGCCTAGAACTCCTCTTTGGAGCTTCCTAGCTAACTCCTTCAAGTCTTCATACAACTCAGACCTCAATGAGGAAAGCTCGTGGGCCACACCCTATTCCCTCTGGTAGTTCTATTGATAATGTTTGAGGTCCCTCCGATCTGTTTCCCATGATGGCAATAACATCTGTCTCTCAGTTTCTAAACAGCTGTAAGCCTGCGTGAATAGATGATAGAGAACATGGAATCAGCACAATGGTAGGAAACTGTAGTTATTTTCATTTTTCAAATATTGTTTCTATCATTGTTATTTAAATAATTCAATATACTACTGATTATTTCTTTTAATGAATTTATACTTCTTCTTTGGCTTATTTGGCCTTCTTGTTTGGCTATGATTATTTTTAATGAATGAATTAAATATTCTTTATTAGTTCCAAGCCTTACTTTCTAATGTGATGTATGGATATAAGCCACAAAGACAAAGGCCCTCAATAACTTTTAAAGACATAAAGAAATCCTGAGACCTGAAGGTATGAGAGGCAGACAGGTGGGGATACAGAAGAGACAGAGCTGGCAGAAGGCGGACTGCGTGGCTGGATGGAAGTCAGGAACATGTTTCTGAAGGTATAAAAATGACTGAAAGTGAAAAAGCACACTACTCCCTGGATCCTTCTCTTCTTCACACAGACTAGCACTGCTGCTGGCTCCAAGCTTGCCAACCCCAAACTCAAAACTTCACACATCCAGTCACCTAACATCATGTCAATAAGCACCTTAAACCACGCCAAGCCTCCCTGCTTTTCCCTCTACAAAACCACACCCAGCCTGTGCTGGCCAGAGCTAAGTGATGAGCCAAGCCGAGTCACCATAAAGACACTGCTGCTGTCACCTTCCAAACCTTGCTGGCTCAGGAACTCACTTGGACATGTGTCCTCGCCCCACCCCAGATGCTCTCTCCTGTCCTCTTGGATGGGTGGCCCACCTTTCTGTCTGGCAGGTCTCCAACTATGAAGGATGCCCCCCACCCCACCCCCCAATAAGTCCCACCAATGCTTCTGTTGGGTTGTTATCATTTTTCTTTGTTTCCTAAAACAAAGGGGAGTCTGTCTATGAGGGCATCTCCACAAAGGTTTAAGTGGGGGAGAGGACACACCCTGAATGGGAGTGCCATTTTCTCTTCACTGGGAGATTTTTTTTTTCTGCTTACTGACTATGAATGTGATGTGACCAGTTACCTCAAACCCCTGCTGCCACACCTACCCTGCCATGATGGGATGTACTCTCAAACTGGGAGTCAAAACAAACCCTTCTTTCCTTGCATTGCTTTGTCAGGGATTATGCCATAGCAATGAGAAAATTAACCAGTACAGCATGGTCACATTATACTACTATATCCATTAAGATAATGGCAGGTCAGTGCTGCTGAATTCACCCTTTGGGAATACTATGACCTTGACAGGTTTGGGTAAGGGCATGAGCCACATTGGAGTGGGCTGAAGAATGGGCTGTGGTACCCAAAATACATGTACAGCTCTTACAGACCAACTTAAAAAGACAATTATCTTCTCCGTGGAAATCTGGAATCTGATTATAAATATGCAGTTCACAATAGAAAGGTCATGAATAACCAGGCACCATATGAAAAGATGCTCAACTCACAGGCACCAGGGAAAAGGCAAACAAGATTTACAAGAGATGCTGGAGAGATGGCTCAGCAGTTAAGAGTGCTTGCTACTCTATCAGAGGATGCAAATTCAGATCCCAGCACCCCCATCTCACAAACGTGTAACTTCGGCTCTGAAGGAATCTAACCTCTGTGGTCACACACATACACACATATGTGCACACAGAGAGATGCACCCATAAATAAAACACTAAAATAAGTCTTTTATGAAAAGAAAATTGCAAGAGTTCATTATCCCGTATTAATGGCAAGTATTTAAAGTTTGCTATCAAGTGTTGGTATGAAGTCATGGGAGATCGGTCCTCTCAGGAATGGCTCATGGGAGTCTAAAATGAACAGTCTGGGGGTCTGTTAGATGATCAGCAGGTTAAAAATCTTCTACCAACTCTAACCACCTGAGTTCAATCCTCAGGACCCATATAGTGAAAGGAGAGAACCAATTCTCTGGTCCCTGACCCCCATACTCACATGCCTTGGTATAGATGACCATACATGTGGAAACACACAGAGAATAAATAAATAAAAGTCTGATTTTAAAACTTTGAAATGAACAGACACATATGAGGGCCACCTGACACTATCTATAATAATGTTAAATGTCCTTATCCTGGAACCCAGACCATGGATGGCTCTCTCACCCTGCAGGTTCCCCATGGATTCAACCAACTTTGGATGAAAAACAATGTTATAGTACCACTGATGTCTACCATGTAGGTAAAGCAAAGGCGGCCAAGTCAGCCCAGAGAACCTATGGAGTGGCCTTCCTCCCAGGAGCCCCTAAATAGTACATTACAACAATTTGAATTGCATCAGGTATTGTAGGTCATTTATAGCTGGTATGAAGTGGGTATGCTGTGCAGGTTCTATGCACATAAATCATAAGGGAATTGTGCATTTGTGGGTTTTACCGCTGATTTTATAATTTAACTATCCCCAAAACATCTAGAAACCAGAAAGAGGAGAAAGAACATAAATATAAGCACATATGATGCACACGGATGACAATGTCATTGTGAAACCCATTATTTTCAGACTGAGTTTAAAAAGTTGGAGGGGGTGTGCCCAGAGATTTATTTGTCCTGTGTGCTAGCTAGATTCATGCCAACTTGACACAAACTATACTCATTAAAGAGGAAGAAATCTCAACTGAGAAAATGCCTCCATAAGATCCAGTTGTGGACCAGACGGTAGAGCAGTTTCTTAGTCAGTGATCAATGAGGGAGAACCCAGCCCATTGTAGATGGTGTCACTCCGGGAAGGAGGCCAATTCTATAAGAAAGCAGGCTGAGCAAGCCATGTGGAGCAAGCTAGTAAGCAGTACCGCTCCATGGCCTCAGCTCCTGCCCCATGTTCCTTCCCCAGGGTTCCTTCAGTGATATACTACCATATGGAAGTCCAATAAACCCTTTCCTCTCCAACTTGCTTTTTGGTCACGGTGTGGTTTTTTTGTTTTTGTTTTTGTTTGTTTGTTTGTTTGTTTGTTTAATTGCAGCAATAAAAACCCTAACTAAGACAGCCTGAAAGTCTTTGTAATGTTTCCATATTGCTCTAGAAGCTTCTGAACCTGGATAATTCCACTCAAGGATTAGTTACTAAATGTTCCATGATAACTTCAAACTATACTCAATTAGGAGGTAACTAAAAATACCACAGAGGTTATTGTAAAAACAAAACAAAACAAAACAAACAAACAAACAAAAAACCCTGCCACTGTAAAGATATCTTTGCTGGTGTGCTGCAATGGATCCTCACTGGTGGAGACCGTGCGGTGATGGTGGAGTTCTCTGCTGATGGACAAGCTCAAGGTCAGGAAGTAAAGCATTTCCTGCATGGAAATCTCCTGTAGGCCTTGAAGGGAGATGGGGCATGAAGGGGAAGGGGGCAAGGATGGACTATCACAGTGAAGAACAAAAGATTGTTCTAAAAATAGAAACATAAAACACTAGAGAATAGGTTCTCCCGCACCAACCCTGATTTTAACACTGTATTGAGACAAAAACTGTATGTGAGGCATGGTGATGCACCTGGGAAGTAGAAGTAGTCAGATCAGAAGTTCAGGGTCATCTTCAACTATATAGCTAGCTCAAGGCCAGCCTGGGCTACTTGAGACCTTGGAGGGAGAGGTAGAGCAAGAGAGGAAGAGAACCCCTCTGCAAAGGAGATGGTCTCACCTATAATGGGCGGGGTCTTCTAACATCAATCAACAATCATGCCACTCCCCCAAAGACATGCTCACAAGCCAACCTCATATAGGTAATTCCTCATTAATGCTTGCCTTCCAGGAGATTCTATGCTGTAGAAAGTTGGCATTCAGCCCCGACCATTGCACTTATCAGCGTCATCTAAGGTCCTCTTGTCATGTAGTTTCCAAGATCAAAATTCTCTTTAAAACTCCCTTTCACCGAAGTACATAATCAACACGGTGCAGAAGAAAGCCATAGAAAAGGTGAAAATGTTTGCAAATCTTGTGTGTCTGTCTGTTAAATAGTCACTAATAGTTGGTATGTGGACACACTTCTATAACACAGTAATTGTTCAATTTAAGTCAAAAAACTGTCAAGGAAATGAACAGATATTTCTCCAAACAGCATATATGAATGGCCAGGAAGCAACTGAAAAGATGCTGACACCACCATTCAAATCATTAGGGAAATGCAGATCAAACCCACAATGAGATGCCACCTCATATCCATAGGGATAGCTACTAACAAAACAAAAAAGCAAAACAGCAAGGTATCATTGTACACGCCTGTACTCCTGCCTGCTGGGGAGCTGTGGCAGGAGGATCACTTGGTCCCAAGAGTTTGGGGCCTGAGTTGACAACAACATAGTGAGACTTCATTTCAAATGAGGAGGAGGAAGGGGAAGAACAGGAAGAAAAAAAAGAAAGAAAGAAGGAAAGAAAGAAAAAAAGAAAGAAAGAAAGAAAGAAAGAAGGAGAGAGAGGAGGGAGACTTATTTTTAAGTCATAAGGGGGAAAATAGAAGCCCTTTACTCTGCCACTAAGATAAAACAGCATACCTACGGTGGGACGGTGGTCTCTTAAAAAAAAAAAAAAACTAAAATCAGGGGCTACATAGATGGCTTAACAGTTAGGAGCACCTAGTCCTCTTGCACAGGATCTGTTGTTTCTGGTCTCTTTGGGCAATGAACTCACGTGGACATACCCACATATAGAAACACACACAAATATACATCTGAATAATAATAACAATAATGATAATAATAATAATAAAGGCCTGGAGAGATGGTTTATTAAGAGCATTGACTTCTCTTCAAGGGATCTGGGTTTAACTCCCAGTACCCAGTCGGTAGCTTACAATCACCTATAACTCCAATTCCAGGGGATCAGACACCCTCTTCTGGCTTCCAAGGGCATGAAGCATGCACATGGTGCACAGACACATGGACAAGCAAAATACCCATACAGACCAAATAGGTTTATTTTAATAATAATAAATATTTTAAAAATTAAAACAGGACTGGGGACATGGCACAGTTGTGTTTGCCCAGCACACATCAAGTCTTGGGTTCAATCCCCAGCTGCAAACACAGGCTGTGATAGTATGTGCCTGTAATTTCAGCACTCAGGATGTAAAGGCCGGAGATCCCAAAGTTCAAGTCCATCTTCAACTACATAATGAGTCCAACACTCGTTATGGATTATATGAGACCCTGTCTTATAAAAAAAATAAAAATTTTAAGTATAGCAGTGTTATCAAACGATCCAACAATTCCACCTCTGGGTGATAGAACTAAAATAAGGAGCACAAAGAGACTTTTGATACCACATTCATAACAAAATTATCCATCATGTCCACGGGTGGGTGAATAGGTAGACAAAATACGGTTTGCGTCTGGGGGTGTGGCTTGCTGGTGGGTGCTCACCTTGCACAGGCAAGGCCCTGGCTTGGATCCCAGCACCAGGGGGAAAGGAATGTGGTCCTAGCAGTGAGGTAGTATTCAGTCAAAAGAAGGCAGTTCTATCCATGCCGTAACATGAGTGTACCCTGAGACTGTCACAGGAAGGTAGCAGTGCAGCTTCCAGTGAGGACACACCGATGGTGCTGAGATCAGCAGTAACCTAGGGCTGCCAAGTCCTGGAGCTGGGCTATGGCTGAGTCTGCTCAGTGGGGATAAAGCTCCATAGCTGCAAACTGCAAAGAGTTCTGATGAATAAACAAGTGTACGCTTCTCTCTATCACTGTAAACGTCCGTCGTTATGATGATGGATTCTGTGTTATATATATTTTACTCCAATAGAAAAAAAATCATTGAATGAGGTTTTCCAAATTTAATAGTTTTAAATTTCTCTTCTTGATCACCGCCTTCCTCAGTGCCACCCCTGGCATTCCAAGGTTGTTTGTTTGGAAAGCGATTTTCCTCCATATTATTAGGGGTATAGCTTATGTACACACATTAAAATTTTAATTTTATTAATCTATTATATGTATTAAATATTTTCATATATTTTATAATTAGATACGCATATACACAGGAATAATGAAGGAGTCTTCTTTACATGAGCAGAACCAGAAGGTGGAAGGCTCATTATTTAGAGCAAAAACACACAACACTGGGGCACCCAGCTATTGTAAATGAATTTCAAAGCTCCCTGAGGACTTAGTGATTTGACTGTGATTGCAGGAGGAACTCCCCAGAGCTCCAGGATAGATTTCAGGCAGTTCTGTAATCCTAAGGATGGCAAGAGATAATGCAGCAAAACCAGAAACAAGAAGAAAGAGGTAAGTTGGACTTGATTAAAATTAAAACTGGTGTGCCTCCAAGAACACTATTTTTAAAAAATGGTTTAAAAACGGGGCTGGAGAGATGGCTCAGAACTTAAGATGGCTCAGATGCTCTTCCAGAGGACCGAAGTTTGGTTCCCAGCAACCATGTTGGGCAGCTCACAACCACCAGTTGTAATTCCAGTTCCTCGAGATCTGACCTCCAAGGTCACCTGCACACGTGATACATAAAACCAGAGAGACACAGGCACATGCATGCACATAAATTAAAATAAAATAAACCTTTGAAAAAGTGAAAAATAATCCAGGAAAGGAAGAAAATATTACCAGATGCCACATGCCAGGGTTGAAGGAACAGCTGAGGGAGAAAGAGCCTGGCTGTCTTGTGGAAAGTCCTAGGTTTGTTGGCCAGAGCTAACACTGAACAGCAACCACTACCCATCCAATAAAGAGGCAGGATCCGGGATATGTAAGAAATTCGTATCACTCAACAACTTGACAAGGAATCAAACTTAAAGACAGGCAATGAACATCCAGCAAGCACAACAGTATGTTATTGGGAACGGGAATAAAACCACCAAGAGATTCCACAAAAAGAGAGAAATAACCAGTGTTGGAGAGACAATGCAAACATGGGAACTCACACTTGGGCAGACCTAAAATGTAAAGGAGTATGGGTGTTCCTAAAATAGCCAACCTAGAATTACCACAAAGCCCAGGAGCTCCACTCATAGGTAGAATCCCAAAGAAAATGGAGAATATGGTTCTACTTTGAGAAGAATGTGACTCACCGATTTATTCAGAATGGTCAAAAGACGGAAATCTCCCCAGTGCCCAATAAGGGACAAATGGAAAAGCATGCAAAATGAGGCATATTATTCAGCCAGTAAAAGGCATAAAGCCTCCTACACACTACAACTCGAACCTTAACAACAGTGAACTCATTAAGAGAAGGAAGAAACAAATGGCCGAACACTGTTTGAGACTCTAATGGAAGTTTGAGGTCTAATGGAAGTGTCTACTTACTGGGCACAGGGTTTAGTTTGAGCGCGGTGAAAGCATGTGGAATTGGGCAGTTTAGGTGGCATCCACTGATTAGTAAGAACATGACTTTATGCTATAAAAGCAGCTAGGAATGACATAGCTTTCTTTCAGATCCTTTAGTGGAGAGATGGATAAGAAGCCTTGGAGATATAGGCCCACTCGATGGCAGCTCAAGGTCATGCCTGTGGGCCACACAACTCTGAGGTTGCAGAGCCAGGATAGCAGTGGGCCCTTTATGCAGCCTTCTCATTACTAGGCAGGTCTCTGGGAATCCAAACCCACATGTGTCATGTGTATTTGTTCAAAATCAAACCCAGAAGCACCTTTAAGGCATGGTTCTCTCTCCTCAAAGCCAGGGCTTGCTCCCCTGAAGGCCACACTCTGGCCCTTCAGGGTCAGGTTCTCTCCCTCAACCGCAGGGCTCTGTGACCCTTTCACTGAACCACCTGGGTGTGGCTTTCAGCCTCTGCCACCAAACTTCTCATTGGTGAAAAACTCAAGTGTCTGGTAATCCCCACCCCCCCACCCCCATCCCCGTCACTACTTTTGCAACAATTACCTCACCACTCACAAATGAGTCATGACTGCTGAAGATTGCATGTTTGTGTCCCTCAACAATCCACATGCTTAGCCCTACTCCCCAAGACTGCTTCACAAGGTGAGACTTCTGGAAGACATTAGACCATAAAGGTGGAACTGCCCAGTGAGATTAACGTCCTTGGACACAGAGCCTGCTTCAGCATGTGAGGAATATGGAGCAGTTCTCCCCTGATAGGGGATCTGCAAGCATCTTAATCTTGGACTTCAAGAGCACACAGCTGTGAAAACAAATGCCTGGCGTTCTAGAAACCTAGTCTCTAGTAATCTGTTACAGCGGTCCCAGATGCCTTAGACTATGATTGACAGCAACTAGAAAGGGCAGATCGTCATCACAATGCTCTAATCTTAGAAAGGGGTGCCATTCATGCTGTTCAGACTTGGCCTGTGTCCCAGGGGTAGTTGAAGATATTTCTTCTGTTTAAAAATAAATGGACAGAATATCATCCGTTATGGGCACACTCATAAAGACAAATCAATAGTCCATTTGATAAATGACATTGAAGAGTTACAAGTAAAAGAAATGTAGTCACTCAGACTATTTTTGCAGTAACTATTATTTTTGAGATGGATAAGAAATGAAGAATACAAACAGTGGCTTAGAACTGGGTGTGATGGTATACCTTCATTCCCAACACTAGGATCCTGGGACGGGAGGATCACCAGAAGTCCAAGGGTAGTCTAGTCTACTCAGTCCAGGCTACCTAGGGCTACATAATGAGACCCTGTCTCAAAGAGCTAAAGATGGGAGCAACTCAGTATATTTTAGTGATTAAGAAGTTCTCAGTTGTCTGGTTCTGGGTTCAAACCCCACCCTTTGCACTTCATTAGGAAGTTGCTTTTAATTTCAGATACTTCCATTGCAAAATAAGGGTCACAGTAGCACATGCTTCATAAAGCCAATGTAGGATTAATAAAACAGAACACACAAGGCATTGCCCCCAGACCTGCACCATAAAACTATGGTGTTCAGTGGGATGTAAGGACTCTGCCAAGAGAACGGAATCACACCTTGAAGTTCACGAGGCACCACTGTCCACGGACCTGAGCTGCAGAATGCGGTGGAAGAAACACAGGGCAGGTTAGGACAGCTCCATTCTGAGCCCCGTCCATGACTTCCCAGATTAACAAGGCCTCCGTGGTCAGGTGAGTAAACAGCAGTGCGTCTCCACTTCCTGATTTTCAACAGGGTGAGGACACATCTATCCAAGGCAAGGTTTCAAAGTGATGTGGATGTATGAGCCGCCATGGAAACTCACAGCTGAGAGTGGTTTGTAAGCAATGGGCAGGACTCCAGGGAGATGTTTTGTTTTGTTTTGTTTTTCTTTAAGAACTTATACATGTCCCTATTTGGAGCACATTCTTAGTTTTGAAATGTATTAATGTCATAAGTCATAAAGCTGGGGTTTCTTTAAGATAAGATCTTTTAAAGACTTTTAAATCATATTTATTTATTTATTTATTTATTTATTGTATGAGCAAGTGTGTAAACCATAGAAAAATGGACATCGGAGTACAACATGTAGGAGTTGGTTTTTTCCTTCCATGTGTGTGGTTCTAGGGGTTGAACTTGGGAACGTGCATTTACCCAGTGAGACATCACACTGGCTTGAAAAATTCCATATTAAACTCCACATTTACTATGTGGCCAAGGCTGACCTTGAACTCCTCATTCTCCTGCCTCCACTTCCCAAGTACTGGGGTTGCAGGAGTGTGCCAGCACATCCGGCTAGTAACAAGGCTAGGGCTTAAGTGTGGCCAAGAGAAGAGGCCTCCATAGTCACGAGACTGTCAACCGGAGTCCAGGGGCGAAGTCCTTTCTTCACGATTAAATAATGAAGTTTCATTTGAGCTGGGCATTCAAGGTAAAGACAGCACCGGTAGTGTCCAGACAGTGGTCAATTCTGACTCTCCCTCCTTTCTCAAGGAAACAGAAAGACATTGTTGTGCCAAAGGACACCTGAAAACAGTTGCCTTGATGTTGTCAGGGTTACAATGGTGGCTCAGCCCAGCCTTTCTATGGCTTTGAATCTGTACTCTGTGCAACTTTAAAACAGTTGGGGGCAGGTCTTGCTGGTGGTAGCGTCTCCTCTTGAGCTACTGTGGAGAGATCGCTGCAGCTGCTGTTATGAAGCAGGCTGTCCTTCACCTCAGCCTTAGGCACAAGGCTGGGGAATCTTATCTCACCTAAGTTTGATCTTTCCCTTCTTCCTCCTACAATTAATTAGTTAATTGCACATCTACTAACTGAACAAGCTTTTTACTAATGATTTGTTATGATTTTAAAAATTATAAAACTATTGTTAAGCATTAAAAAAATAAGCAAGATTAGGAGATGGTTCAATTGGTTAAGTGCTGACCTTGTAAGCTGACCCAAAGAACTTCTGTAAAAAAAAGTTGAAAGTAGGAACAGGCTCGTAATCCCAGCACTGGGGAGGCTGAGGCAGAAGGACCACTAAGAGTTTTAAGTTACTGGTCTGGATCTAGGCTCCCAGCCAAACTGCCACCACATATCTGTTCTCACACAGGAATCTCAATGGACAGCTTGGGTGTTAGCCATTTACACAGAGGTGCACAGTTTAACCACCAGGATTCTTCTGTAGCAAACGTTCAGGGAAGTTGAGTGGAAGAAGCAAGAACAAAGGGGAAGAGAAGGAATTTAGAACACGGTGTCCTTTAGAGGAAAAGGGAGTAGAGAAAACGTGGTAGGGAGGCTGTTATGAAACACTGGGGACCCAGAGCTGAGGCATGTCAACCTGGGGAGAAGAGATGTGGACCCAGAATGGAAGGGAATATTAAAAACCATTGTATACATGTGGTGACTGTCTCCATCCAATTGGTGCTACTGTAAAAAATACCTAAGTTGAGTAAATTATGACATTTTCCTTGTTCTTTATTTTATTCTATTATGTACTTATTTATATGCACATGTGCAAATATGCATGCATGATTATGTATGTGTGGCTGTACATGTATGTACATGTGTATGAAAGCCAGAGATGGACCTCAAGTATCCTTCCAGGGGCATCCATCTTGTTTTTTGAGACAAAGTCTCTTCCTGGACCCTAGGGAGTGTTACTTTGACAAGGGTGACTGCCCATAAGACACATCTTCCCAGCTGTGTCTTCCCAGCTCTGAGATTATAAGCACACACCACCATAAACCACGGCTTTGTTTTGAGACAGCATCTCACTATGTAGCTGTACTGACTGGCTTTGTGTCAACCTGACCCAAGCTGGAGTTATCACAGAGACAGGAGCCTCCCTTGAGGAAATGCCTCCATGAGATCCAGCTGTAAGGCATTTTCTCAATTAGTGATCAAGGGTAGGAGGGCCCAGTGTGGGTGGTGCCATCCCTGGGCTGGTAGTCTTGGGTTCTATAAGAAAGCAAGCTGAGCAAGCCAGGGGAAGCAAGCCAATAAATAACATCCCTCCATGGCCTCTTCATCAGCTCCTGCTTCCTGACCTGCTTGAGTTCCAGTCCTGACTTCCTTTGGTAATGAAGAGCAATGTGGAAATGTAAGCTGAATAAACCCTTTCCTCCCCAACTTGCTTCTTGGTCATGATGTTTGTGTAGGAATAGAAACCCTGACTAAGACAGTAGCCAAAACTGTTCTGGAAAATATTAAAAACCAGGCTGGTCTTGAACTCACAGAGATGATCTGCCTGTCTCTGCCTCCCAAGTACTAGAATTAAAGGTGTACACCCTGATGCTCAGCCCACACCCATTTTTTTTTCTGTTTTCACTGAGAATTAACTCAGGTCCTCAGGTTTATGCAGCAAGCACTTTATCAACTAAACCATTTCCCCAGTCCTAAATGAGAATCACATTTGGTGGTTGGATCCAGAGGCTGGGGAAGTCTAAGATTACACCATAAGCCTTCATCATTGCCATATGACATGGCAGAAAGCATCACATGGGCAAAAGAGGAAATGCCACACAAGTCCAGAGTCTGGGCCCTTCTATCATCAGTGTTGACAACGAAAGGGTAGGATGCTCCCATCGGCTTCCCAAGACGGCACTACACTAGGATTTAAGTTTCCTGTAAATATCTTATGGGACACTTTTGAGCCACACCATGAATCTGTCAAGCTCAGCAGAGCTCTACAGAGCCCACTCACTGGCATCTTTCCTAGAACAGGGGGCAGTTACTTCCCCGCTTGGTAGTCATCTGCACAGGTTGTTCATAGTTAAATGAACCCAAAAGTTCCTTGAAAAGGGCTCAGGAAATGGTATCCTAGGATGAGAGGATGTTTCTGACCTAATCATATAATCTCAACTTCAGTGGAAGAGAGAGATCCTAGGAGAAAGGGTGGAGCTCAAAGACCCATGTTCACTGGCAAGCAGGCCAGTTGCACTGCATTAGTAATCACTAAATATCCTCCAA
The DNA here is from genome assembly GCF_011762505.2 of Arvicanthis niloticus. Taxonomy (NCBI): domain Eukaryota; kingdom Metazoa; phylum Chordata; class Mammalia; order Rodentia; family Muridae; genus Arvicanthis; species Arvicanthis niloticus. The sequence continues at coordinate 52,534,001 of NC_047660.1, read as the reverse complement.
AGGTTTGTGTGAAGTTTGGATCCCTGGGGAGGTGCTATAGACCTTTAAGAAGTAGGATTTCATAAGAAGTCCCAATGTCATTGTGAGTGTGCCCTCAAAGGGCGATTAGTCTCTGTCTCTCTGTCTCTGTCTCTCTGACTCTTTGTCTCTCTGTCTCTCTCTGCCTCTCTCTGTCTCTCTCTCTCTCTGTCTCTGTCTCTCTCTCTCTCTCTCTCTCTCTCTCTCTCTCTCTCTCTCTCTCTGTGTGTGTGTGTGTCTGTGTGTCTGTGTGTGTGTGTGTGTGTGTGTGTTTCTGCCCCCATTGCTAAACCCATAAGGCAACCTGATCTTAGACCTGAACTTCCAGAACCATAAGACTGAACAAATCTATATTTTTTTAACTTCATACGGACCCCACTCCAGGTTTTTGTTATAGTGATGTGAGGCTTACAAATGCTCCAAAACAGCTGTCCTTTTGTTCTTTATCCCAAAAGGCTCGGGTGCTTCATAGCTGGAAATCAATATAACTTCGTTGCATCCCAAACTGGCTTCTGGGAAACACATGGGAAAGAGAAGCAACAAGATAGAAGCTTCCCTTATTCCTAACTCCTCCACTGGCTCTTTTGGGGCAAACCACTCCTAGTGCTTTCTGGTTATGGCCTGCTCACACCATGCATCATGCTTCACAGTCCCTGGGAATATATCCACTAGCCCCTTTCATCTCCCATAAGTGATGTGGCTAAGGAGCCTGTTCTGGGCCTTTCTTAGCCTTTCCAAAACAGTGGATTCATGGTGTGGTGTGGTGAGTAAGCAAATCATTCTTTCTTTCTTCCTTTCTCTCTTTCTTTCTTTCTTTCTTTCTTTCTTTCTTTCTTTCTTTCTTTCTTTCTTTTTTGAGACATAATTTTGTCATGCAACCCTGGCTGACCTAGAACTCACTGTGTAGATCAAGCTGCCCTTGAACTTGTCAAGGTCCACCTGCATCTGCCTCCACAGTGCTGGATTAAAGGTGTGTGCCATTATGCCCAGCAACTCTGACCATCCTTAAGATTCCTTACAAGCACAGATTTAAGAGAGGAGAAGAGAGCATGACTCATTCCATCTACGTTCTCTGTGCCAGGGCTTATAGAAGAATGCCCCGAAGGCCAGAAGACACACTGCTCATGAGTTAAATACAAGCAATAATCACTAATTCTGTCAAAAGAGTGCGTGCGCCGACCGAGCTTTCAGAAGTCACCATCATTATACATATATGCACAGCCTCTTGTGTAACATGAAAAATTCATATATTGCAAGCACCAAGCTGGATGAATGTCCCTAGTTGTGCATGACAAAAGCCCGGGAGTGCCCTGTTTGTGATAAATGAGCCAGAGAGGGCTGTACAAAGGCCGAGCCAGAGTCAATGTCTTGAACTAATGACCAGGAAGCTGAGGAAGAGATGGATTTCCAGGGTTAAAACTACCCAAGGATTTGGTCTGGCACTTTTGTCTGCAAATTGCCCCCTCCCTTTTATGTGCCTCAGATTTGCAATTTAGAGTTTCTGTTAAATTTAGGGTCTGTTCCAATATTTGCTCCTGATTCTCCAGCCAGTAAAGCAGCCTTTCAGACTATAATATGCTGCCTTTGTTGTACTGAGGTCACCTCATTTGTCACCTTTACATGTTCTCTTACAGATCCTCCAGGTGTGGTCCTGTTCCCTCCAGGTTGTTGGGATGACCCTTATAGCTTGCCTGCTTGAGAGTGCTCTCAGCCTCAGTGTTGTGTGATCTTGGTTTTCACCAGCATACTTCCATAAGGACTCATTCTATACTTACCCAGCTTTTAGTACAATATCGAAACATTTAGTTAAGGATGTAGCTCAGTGATATAACACTTGTTTAGCATGCACAGTCCCTGGGTCCAGGCCTCAGCACCACAAAAAAAAAAAAAAAAAAAAAAAAAGAAAGAAAGAAAGGTAGGTAGGTAGGTAGATAGATAGATAGATAGACAGGCAGACAGGCAAACAGGCAGATAGAATGACAGACCTAGCAAGCTGGTGATCATGGTAGCTCAGATCTGTAATGCCACCACCCAAGAGGTACTGGGATTACTGGGATTGTCATGAATTCAAGTCCAGCCTGGACTGCAAAGTGAGGCTCTATCTCAAAAGAAAAAAGAAAAAGAGAAAAGAAACGTTTGCTTTAATTAACCACCTGGAACAAAACAAGCTTTTTGGATATAGATTCCAGTTGCCTCTTAGTGAAATATAAATATAAAAATCAGAAGATGGATGAGTATAAAATAAATGATTGCTTGCTTCACATTACAAAAATAAAAGGAAATAGTCTCTCCACCCATGCCGCTTCCTTTGGTGAGAAGTGATCCGAGGAAAGTCAAAAGCTAGAACGCTCTGCTGTGTTAGGAAAGGAGGAGGCTGTGTCCCAATCATTGCCCTCAGAGCTGTTCTCTGAGGTTTTCTCTGTAGCACACAACCTGAATCTTGGGCAAGCCCCCCTCCCCCCCAGTAAGCATGTGCAGACCATCCCCAACTTCCCCAGTGGTTGTCTGAAAGGAAGCGCCTTTAGGACTAACCTTCCTCCTGCCCTAGAAGGGAAGGCACATGGGATTCAATATAAAGTCATTCGTAGATTGGTTTTCTATCTTCACCACGAGTATGGGAGAGAAGCAGCAACCGACCGTTAAGACACTGTGCACTGTAAACGATCAGTTGAGGCATTAAAGCTGTGAAAAAAAATATTATACGAGCATAAACATCACCCAGAAATGGAGGGAAATGTGTGTGAAAAGACCCCTGGACTTGAAACGTGCACTGCTGGGAATTACTGGCCCATGTCAAACATTTTCCATGACGAAGGATAACCAAGCTAGCCTTCTTTGTCTCACCATTAACACAATCAGAGAGTCTTGTCTTCAAATGTGAGTCCTCCCCTCCCACCCTCATTTTTCCTTTCCTTTTTGGCTCTTTGGATATAATCCATGTAGCCTCTCCCCATTCCCAAAGTGCCCTCCCATACAGCGCTGGGAAAGCGCTCTGGGAAGCCCTTGCTGCCGAGACACTTAGCAGAACTTTGTTCTCCACATGGGCTATCTAGCTTTCCTCGGTGACATCACAGCCTCTCCGACTCTTCACTGGCTGCGGAACACAGTCCAGGCAATGGTAAGAGGCTCCGGGCGCTGGCCGTGGTCCTGACCTCCGAGCTCAGGACCATGGTGCTGTGCGCACTCGAGGCGGAGACCTTGCCCCACAGAGTAGCCTTGTAAGCCCCTGTCTGTCCCTACGGACCCCAAGGGAGTCCTCTAGCCTTCACTGTAGCCTTCCACTGCTCTCTTTGAGCTGCATCAAAAAAGGGTGGGGCACTGAGCCGCAGCTGCAATCGGATGCCGCCCGGGAGGATTTGAGAACAGCACAGTGGTCCACCCCAATCGCCACTCGACGCCTCCAGCCCGGGGATCAGCTGGTCCCTGACGCGGGTTTCCCACCTCCCAGACACAAGGAGAAGAGGGCAGCCTTTGTGGGAGCTCAGACGCCCACTGGCGAACCCGTGCCTCGCCGCACCCTGAGCGGTGAAGGGGTGGGCAGGGCGCGGTGCGCGTGCAGATGCGGGAGGCAGAGCTCTTGACGCCGCGTGCTGGCTGCCACGCGGGGATGCTCAGTCCTCCGCGACAAGCCAGGGGCCAGCCCCGTGCTCTGTTCCCACCCTACCCCCCATACCAACCTGATCGTAGATGTTCTGCAGGGCTTCTTTGCCCGAGGCCCGCCGGATCTCCACCTTCCGGCTCGATTCAACAGATGGCTCCCCGCTGGCACGCCGGCTCTGCCGGTGCGGGTCGGGGCCCAAGTGGGCGACATCCCGCTGCTGAGCCACCACCTGCCCAGAGCCCCGGCCCACTGAAAGCGAATCGAAATCGATGGTCTTGTTCTCTGAAGACCCTTCCACAGGGCAGAACATGCCGCAGAATTTCTGCCGCGGCTTGGGACTGCCTGAGCCCAGGTTTTTAAAAAAGGCAGGGACCTCTTCGTCTTCTGCTGCCTTCCCAGATTGCTTTCTCTCAGCCATGGCTCGGGGGTCGCCGGGGAAGGTCCTGTCTGTCTGTCCGTCCGTCCGTGGTTCCCTAAGTCTCCCTGGCTGGGTGTGCACTAGCCTCTTGCTGCCGCCGCGGCTGCCGCTCCCTGCCTACCGCAAGGTGCACAGAAAGGATGGAGGGCTGGCGAACGGGCGACCCACCCCTCGCGGTCCCTCCTCCTGACCTCGCTTTCTCCCTCCCTGCCCACGCCCCCCGGCGCCGCCACGCCACCTCCGAGCAAAGTTGGATCTGAGCGGGCGGTCGCTGCGGCAGAGGATGCCAGTTCCTGGCAGCGCGGGGCGGGGCGGGGCGGGCGGAACGCAGGATCAGAAGGGAGGGGACAAGGAGGGAGGGGACCCAGAAGGAGGAGACAGAGAAGGGAGGGTACGAGGGAGTGGGGGGCGCCAGGAGCCCTCGCTCCGGAAGTGAAGCAGCCACTCCACCGGCTAATGGACGCGCAGCAGCCGCCCGACAGACCGCTCTCAGCGCCAGGGTGAGTGGATAGCTACTGCTGGGCAAGAACCCGAAGGAGCAAACCCTGGCCCCTCTCTCCCACCTGCCTCAATGCATTGCTAAGGTGGCCCTGGAGCTCCCCTGGCCTAGGGTGAGGTCTGAGGACTGGAGGGAGCCAAGAGTCAAGCCTGCAGGCTCTTGGAAACTGGGGAGGGGTGACACTGAAAACAACAAGGTCTACTTGGGGATAACCAAGTATCCGGCACCAATGCTTCAGTTTACCTACGACCCGGGGCCTGGGCGCAACTGCAAGGAGCAGAAGGAAAGGAGAATGTTCTTCCTGCTTGCAGCCGCGGTGGTTAGGAGGTGGGGCTCTCAACATGGCGGGGGGCGAAAAAGCAGAGGGGCGTAGCAAAGGGAAGTGATAACCGGGAAAAAGCAGCAAGCTTGTGGTGCGGGGGTGGGGGTTGGGGGGGACTTCGTAAAGAATGCAGGCTGCGGATTGCGCCTCAGCATAGAGACTGGGGACCCTCAACGTAATCTGAAAGGGCCATGCCCTGCAGATAGGCCATTGCCCCAGGAAAGGCTCAGAAGAGTCCTGGATTTGATATCTCCCACACCTACACACCTACACACACACACACACACACACACACCCTAATTACCCTCACTCCCACCCAAAATGGTTGGGAACTAAGCCGACTGAAGCACACTCCGAATCATCTTGCTTTCAAGTCGCCCCGCCTAGCTCCCCCACCCCTGTTGCACGCTGCGCCAGAGGACTGCGAGTTTGCAAGATGCTCCTTCTCTAGGGCCGCAGCGGTTTGCGTGGAGGGCAGAAGTAGGTTGCGGTTTAGGGGAGGGTTAAATGCTGTGAATTGTGGGAAGCCAAAGTGTGGGGATTTGGTGTGTGTGCACGTGCACAAGGTTCAGCCACCAGGTTCGAGGCTTTTCCTTGCTCAGTCCCACCTCCTGGTCCAGGCTCGGGTGCATTTAAGCCCTTCCTGTTTTTCCAGAGTGGCTGAAACCTGCAGAAATGTTGCCCATCCTTTAGGGGTTCGGAGGGAGATCTGAGCATGCTCACTAAGATGTATGGGTTTGGTCTAGGAGAGGCAGTTTACTGCAGCATGTTCTCACAGGGCGTTGTGACCAAGAAATCAGTCCCATTGTCATCCTTTGCTTAGGGGACGATTTTATGCGGATACCAACGCCCCCAGTTGCTAGAGATAGCTTGATGGATGTAGTTATAGTTTGTGCGTATACACACACAAACACACACAAAGACTCCATGTGAGGAGGGCCTCTGGACCCTCCAGATGCACCAGAAGTGATTGGCATTTTAATATAAAGCTTCCATGGGAATTGTCAATGCTGCACTAAAAACCCTGAGGTGAAGAAGTCTTTCATCTTCCCTGCCTTCCAAGTTAGGAGGCATTATGCCTAGGGTCATGTGTCTACTTGAAGCACTCAGTCATTCTAAGCCTTTGTCCCCCCACACCCCATCCCCAACCCCAGCCTGGTTCCTTCAACAGGTTATTCTGTAGGCCCCTTTAGTGAGAAAAGTACTAAATCTTTGCATTCTTCCATCCCCCTGGTGGCTCTGTTGTACATCAAGGGTGTTTCACTTAAGGTCTTAAAATCTTTTTTTACTTAACTTTCATCTTATGTATGTGGGTGTTTTGCTTGAATGTACGTGCAATGTGCCGCATACATGACTGGAGCTGTTGGAGGCCAGATCCTCTGGAATTGAAGTTGCAGAGTCAGCCAACATGTGGGCGCTAGGACCCAAACCTGTGCTTCTAACCACTGAGCAATCTCTCCAGATTCTTGGGATCTTTTTTAATTGAAGATCATCTCTTGTAGGTGTGATTACCATTGGGTTAAATGTCTCAAAGGCTGGCGGATTTTAGTGTGACAATTTTTTTTTTTTTTTTTTTTTTTTTTTTGGTGGATCTGGGCATTCAGTGTCCTTTGTTTGTTTGTTTGTGGTCTTTGTTTATTTGTTTTCTGTTTGTTTCAGTTTTTCAAGTCAGGGTTTCTCTGTGTAACAACTCTGGCTATACTCTGTAGACCAGGCTGGCCTGGAACTCACAGAATTCTGCCTACCTCCGTTTCCCAAGTGTTAGGATTAAAGGCATGTGGCACCACTGACTGGCGTGTCTCTTTTGTTTGTTTTCGCTCTTTCTGAGACAAGGTCTGTATGTAAGCCCAGCCTGACCTCAAACTCCCTATGTAGCCAAGGGAGTTAAACTTCTGATTCACCTGCCTTCACCTCTTAAGTGCTGGGGTAATGGGCATATGTCATGATGTCTGGCCTATGCAGTGCTGGGGACCTAAGTCAAAGCTTTGTGCACAGTGACAAGCACTCCACCAGCTGAGTTACAGTCCCTCCAGTCTTCACACCTCTCAGTCCCCCAAATAACTCCAAGCAGAGGAAGTGCACTCCCATATTTACAAGGAAATCTCAGGCTTGGATTGGTCTGAAGTTCCCGGCCCCCATGCTGTCAGACACAGGGTGAGGCAGCATCTTGCTCTCCTGGTTCTGGTACAGTGGAGCAGCCTTCAGCACCTTCCAGGAAGACTGGATCTGTTCCTGCTGCTGCCATAGTTAAGGCCAGCATCTGTGGCATACAGCCTCCTTCAGAGTGATGGGAAATGTTCAGACCAAGAGGGAAATGGTTGTAGCATCCTAACATACCCTCTACAAATCTCTGAGAGGCACAGTCGAGCACCAAATTACATGTCAGTTGGCATACCACATGGGACCCATAAGAATGCATGGTCTAGTCATGGCACTCTGTGACATTCAGCCAATTAGGAAGCTGTTTCTCTGGAGGCACCCTCATGGCTAAGTGACCACACTGTCACTGGGAGCACTCCCTTTTACATTCTTAGGTCTCCCCAGCCCTGCAGAGCAAGCACACTTGATGCACACATCACTCTGCAGTGGATATGTTTTCTGCTTTTTGCCCTTTTCTCAATGGCCCAGTCAAATTTAAATGACAATGTCAAGTTTAAATGTCTTAGTTACTTTTCTATTTCTTTGACAAAAGCACCATGACCAAGGCAACTTATAGAAGAAAGCATTTAATGGGGGCTCACAGTCTCAGAGGGTGAGTTCGTGGCCATCATGCCAGGAATATGGCAGCAGGCAGGGAGGGATGGTGCTGGAGTAGTAACCAAGAGTTTACATCTGATCCACAAGCATGGGGCACAGATTGACAGTGGGAATGGTATGAGCTTTTAAAATGTTAAAGCCCACGCCTAGTGACACACCTCCTCCAAAATCCTTCTCAAACAGTTCCACCAGCTAAGGACCAAGCATTTGAACATATGAGCTTATGAGGCCCGTTCTCATTCAAAGCACAGCAGGAAGAGTTGGGTTGGTAACTTACCACGGGTGGCCCTCGAAAAGCCTGGCTAGACACAATCAAAGAGGACTGACTCGTAACTCCAAAGTGTACTTCTTTTTCTGAGATTTGCATTTTCTCCACTATACCCATTTTTAATTACTCTCGAGTGTTTGAATGATTTTGTTTAGTTTTGTTTGCATCTTCTTCTTTTGGGACGTGATTTCTCTAGGTAACCCAGATTGACTTCAAACTTGCAATCCTCCTGCCTCAACTTTACAAATGCTGAATGTGCCACCAAACACAATTCAGTCGGATTTGTTTTTAAAGATGGTTCTCATGTAACCCAGACTGGCCTCACACTCCCTATGTGGCTAAGAATGATCCTAAACTCCTGATCCTCCTGTCTCCAGCTTTCAAGTGCTGGGATTACAGAGATGTACCACCATGCTCAGTTTATATGGTGGTGGGAATTGAACCCCAGGCTTCCTAAAGGCTTCTTCTAGACAAGACAAGCACTTTGCAAACTGGGGAGCAGCCCTCGAACTGCATGGGCTTCTCTTCAAAGAAGTATAGTGACTCTGTCCTGTTTAGGATGTTCCATCAAATTCTGAGGGCTGTCATTTCTTTCATCCTTTACTAAACTGTTACATTTTTTAATAAGCACATTAATCTTACTAGATTTTAGGCCTAAAAAATGTTACTCATGTTTGTGTGTAACAGGACAGCTTGGCTTGGCTGAAGACATATACATTCTGTTGTACAGAGGCACGTGATGTCTTCCTGATCCGGAAGCTGAGCAGTTGGATCCTTGACTCTTGAAGAACATTCTGGAACACATAAACAGGTATTTACCTACATTTCCTAATTTCATCTTTTGAATGGTGAGGGTCTTTAATCCCGCTCACTGATGGAGCTTTCAGGGTGGAAAGAATGGATTTTAGCTGATCCACACAGGGAAAAAGTACAGTCAGCAAAGAAGGAGATTTACCAGAGTGGGGCAGACACTGGCGCAGTGGGAATCAGAGCCCTTGGTCCACCCCTAGTTCCACCCCAAACTATAGTGTGAGTGTGTCCTGGGAAGTAAAGGGCTGTGTAGTCAAAATGAGCCTCTGTTTCCCTAGAAGTCCTTGCCATCTTGCTGTGTGACTCCCCAGAGTGGGGTGCTAGAGTGGAAGCCACCTCCCCACTGACTAGAGAGAGGCGAAGTGACAGAAACCAGGAGATGGTGGGAAAAGCAGTTGTTCCAGGTGCCTCCCAGTGACAAGAGTCAGCACCACGAAGCTACAACCGGCCCTCAGAAACAGCAGCAAATCCACTGCAGAGTAACAACCTACCTACGCTGCGGGGACCCATCAACCTTGCTGTGGGCCTGAAGACAAACAGGGAGTGTCTGGTTCTTGCTACTGGGTGAAGAGACAAGGCATTTGGTCCACAAGGCTTTCAGTTGCTTGGAAACCAAGTGAAAAGCATATCCTGGGACAATGGCAGTGGCCTTGCTGGAGGAGTGGTGCAAGATCATGGGTGTAGATGTCCAGAAGTCACTGTTGGTGATTGGCATTCCGGTGGACTGTGGTGAGCCTGAGATCCAGACAGTCCTCCAGGAGGCGCTGAAGTGTGTCGGCAGCTACCGGCTACTAGGCAAGATATTCCAGAAGCAAGACAACACCAGTGCTGTCTTACTAGAACTTATGGAGGACACAGATATGTCTGTGGTCCCCAGTGAGGTACAGGGAAAGGGGGGTGTCTGGAAAGTGATCTTCAAGACCCCTAATCAGGACACTGAATTTCTCCAAAGACTGAACCTCTTTCTAGAAAAAGAGGGGCAGACAGTTGCAGGGATGTTCCGAGCCCTCAAGCATGAGGGAGTGTCTCCAGCTACCACACCCTGCACATCCCCTGAGTTATTGGCCCACTTGGTGGGGCAGGCAATGGTTCATGCCCAGAGGCCTCTGTTGCCTGTGAGGTACTGTAAGTTGAGAGTATTCTCTGGGAGCACAGTAGCTGCCTCAGAGGAGGAGCCCTTTGAGGTCTGGTTGGAACAGGCCACTGAGATAGCCAAAGAGTGGCCCATCTCTGAGGCAGAAAAGAAAAGGTGGGTGACTGAGAGCCTCCGTGGCCCTGCCCTGGACCTCATGCACATAGTACAGGCAGACAACCCTTCCATCAGTGCGGAACAATGTCTGGAGGCCTTTAAGCAGGTGTTTGGGAGCATGGAGAGTCGTAGAACCTCACAGGTAAAATACCTGAAAACCTATCAGCAAGAAGGGGAGAAAATCTCAGCTTATGTGCTCCGGCTGGAAACTCTGCTCCGGAGAGCTGTGGAAAAAAGGGCCATCCCCCGGAACATTGCTGACCAGGTACGCCTGGAACAGGTCATGGCTGGAGCCAACCTTAGCAATGTTCTGTGGTGCAGGCTACGGGAGCTGAAGGATCATGGCCCACTACCCACCTTTTTGCAGCTGATGAAGGTGATACGTGAGGAAGAAGAAGAAGAGGCCTACTTTGAACACGAGAGCAGGGAGGAGCCCAGAGAAAGGGAGGGCTCTGGCCGATGGGACAGTTCAAGGAACAACTGAGAGACATCCCCACTCTGTTCCTGATCTGGTGGACATAGGGATAATGCTTGACAAGGCTAATCCCATTTCAGTGGACTCTTCTTAAAGTGTCGAACTAAAGTCAAACATTAGGACTGAAGGGTTTTTTGTTTTTTTCTTTGTTGTTGTTGTTGTTGTTGTTTTGTTTTGTTTTGTTTTGATAGGGTCTCACCTTATAGCCCAGGCTGGCCTTGAGCTGACAGTCTTCCTGCCTCAGCCTCCCAAGTTTGGAGTTCTGGAATTAGTGGAATATACCACCACTAGATCTCATCTCAGTTTTTCTTTCTGAGAAAAAAAAAAAAAAAAAAAAAAAAAAAAAAGACTAAGTTCCTAAACATACCTAAAACTCCTGAACCTTAGTTTCCCTTAAGACACCAGAGTTGGCCAGACAGCTCAGTTGGTCAAGTTGCTTGCCAGTCTCTTCAGAGGGAGAAATAATGTGGGCAGGAGATATAAATTGGCCAGGCAGGAGCTGGAGAGATGCTTGGCCATTAACCACACTTGCTATTTTTTCAGAGGAGTTCAGATCCCAGCACCCACACAGTGGTTCACAGCTATCTATAACTCTTACTTCAGGGGATCCAACACCTTCTGGTATCTTTGGGCACTGTGCACATGTGGCACACATACATACATGCAGGTCATACACATAAAATAAAAACAAATAACTCTTTAGAAAAGAACCTGGCTAGGTGGTTTCCAGGCATTCCAAAAGTATCCCTGGTTCTCTGGTCCATGAATGCCACAGGGAGCTCTGATTTTCTATTGCCCACTTCCTGAAGGTTACACTTGAGGGTGGGACCTTCATCCAGACACTAATCTATTTGTGGATAGCTTTAGAATTAGGTCCATAGATTTTTCATGATAAAATGGCTTATATCTGTTCCCCAATTTTAATCCATCTCCTAAATGATTTCAGGGTTATCTCATCAGAGGGGGGAATTTACAATAGCCTTGATCAGGGCTTTTCTGAGTCTCATTAAGAGAAAACTATTGCTTTCTGGTCAGAAAAATGGCATCTACCTCTTGCCTAGACAAAGACCTACCACTGCAGGCTAACCAAGACATGAGTTAATCAAGTTGGGCAGGTCCATCACCTGGCAAGTGGACTGCCCATCAGGAAGGCAGATTCACCTAACTCTATGCTAATGAAATGGGAGGAATAATTACCCCTTTAGTGGGGTCATATACTTTTCCTTCTCAGAATCCCTGCTATCTGTAGTCACTACAGAACCACTATGAAATGTATTTTCGCTTTTTCTTTTCTTTTTTTGTTTTGGCTGCTGGACCAGGCCTAAGTTCACACTCTCTACTACTTTGAGCTATTTCACTCTCTCCATGCGGCTGTGTGCTAACCCTGTACCTACTCATAACTTTCTCTCTTCTTTTTTTCTATATCCCTCTTCCAGACAGGTTTGATTCCCATAACCCACAGGGTGGAAGGAGAGAACCAATTCCTGCAAGCTGTCATACACACACACACACACACACACACACACACACACGCACACACGCACACACGCGCACACACACAAATACATGTAATGTTTTAAAGCCACACCAAGTAGACCAATGTTTACTCATACCATAGAAGGATAAACTGACCTTATTTTAAAACAACAACAACTTAAGTGAAACACATATATCCTACTTACTGTGTGCAGCAGTCTACTCTTTATAGGGTGTGTATATGCTTGCATGCATGTATATGTGTGTGGAGGAGGGGTGGTGCTTGTGGTACACATCATAAAGAGAAAGAAGTGAAGGTCAGCTGAGTTGAATGGTCTCAGCGCCAAAATGCTCAGAAGTGATACCAGAACAGAAGCCCAGAACAAAACCTAGGGAATCCGCCTTCTGCTGTGTGTCACTCAAATGTGTTTTCTTAGTTCTTTAGAGGATTGATTTTAAGCAAGTGTGTTTTAAACTCCTTAAATCTCAAACACCCAGCAGGTAGTATCAAGTGTGCTAATGACCAAGTCTCGGCATATCAGTGTTCACCAAGCTTGCTTTTGTTTGCAGGCTGACCCATGGCTGCAGAACAAAGCTCCCTGCTGGCAATGGTGTACACATTCCAACTGTCCTGTACTTGTGCATAGACGTGAAAAGCTGTAGTGTCTTGTGAGTATGTGCCAGGTCAAGTGCACTAGGGCACCATAAACAAACACTGCTTAGTTACATGCCAGGCAGAGCGCAGGCACACTTAATGTACATTGCTGTGTGCTGTTAGCAAGTTGCCTAGTTTCTCTGAACATCAGTTTCCTTATCTAAAAATGGGCGGCCACTAGGATCAAATAACATAACGCATTTTAAACGCTTTGAGTAACGTTTGGAACTTAGAAACCCCTTGGTACAAGAAGGATCTTGGTATTTTTGTGATAGGTTGGCTCAATGCATGTTCTCCTGACTGTTCTTGTTGTATGGAAACAAGTCATGAAGTAACAGACTTCTGTTCCAGTCAGGATGCTCCTTCAGACAGGAAGCATTTTGGCTCCTTTTGGAAATAAGTGTGCACTAGCTGGTTGTCCACATCTGTGGTAAGTATTCCAGAAGTGGTCGGTGACTGTTAGTCGACTTGACTTTTGAAATGATGACTTATTCTGGGTTGTTGGGTTAGTTTAAGTTTAATTGAAGAACAAGAAGTTGTAAGAGTGGCATTTTCTTTTAAAGTCATCATCTGTGATGGTTTATTTTTGGAAATATATTTCTCAACACCGTCCAGCCACAGTGATGGGATTTCTCCCTGACCATTCTATCCTGCCTCTGTGTGGCTTTGTGTTCCTGGGAATAGCTTCATTGTTACACTTATCAACAGACTACAGAGTTAAATGTTACCACTGTGAAGTTACCAAATAAATCTGAGTTAGTGAAATCCTGAGTTATTTTCTGCTTCCTATGTGTCTGAGTGATTGTTTGAAGGAACTTTATTACTAAAAACAAATCAACATCAAGCCAAAGGGGCTGGAGAGACGGCTCCGTAGTTAAGAGCACTTGCTGATCTTCCCGAGGACCTGAGGCCAGTTTCCAGCACCTACATGTGGTGGCTCATAAATACCTATAACTCCAATTCCAAGGGATCTAACACTTTCTTCTGGCCTCGGGGTCCCAGCACACACATGGTATTCACACACTTAAAAATAAATCTTTAAGCCAGGCAGTGGTGGTACACGCCTTTGATCCCAGCACTTGAGAGGCAGAGGCAGGTGGATCTCTGAGTTTGAGGCCAGCCTGGTCTACAGAGTGAGTTCTACGACAGCCAAGTCCACACAGAGAAACCCTTGTCTTGAAAAAACAAACAAATAAACAAATAAAAATAAATTAATTAATTTTAAATAAATCAATAAATCTTTAAGAAAAAGAAATCAAACTAAAGCCAAAGGCTTTGAACTCTCCTAGACAAGAAAATCTGAGCACACAGGACTACAGTAAGTACTCGGGTGGTGTCTCCAGGGACAAGACAAAGCTATACCCACCCACCATTGATTTTCTTATCAAACACACAGGTCTAGACCACTGACTCACTTGCTCAGGTAAGTAAAATTCCAGATCAGCTCTCCAGCCTGAGTTCTACCATGTGTGAGATAACTGAAGGTGGACTCTCTCGTTTGAGTCTGGAGTCAGCTTTTCCATGTAGATCTATACAGAGAAATTGCCTCTTGCCTTTGGAAACCTTAAAGTTGCTTCACCTCTCTGAAGTGCACTGGAGGAACATTTCATATTGTGCTAGACACACTGTCAGCAGTCCATGAGGTTCTCTGCTCCCATCATTTGAGCAAATTCCTCCCAGGAAGGGCTCTCACCTCATCTTCACTCCTACCCCTTAAGGATGGAACAATCCAGGATTCCAGAACCGTTGATTTTGCAGATCACGTTCCTCTTCAATGGGTGTTCCTGGTACAAACTGCAAGCCAGCCCATCAGCTGGCTAATATCATCTGTTGTCCACAACTGCATCAGGCTGGTGCATCCTGCAGGCTTCTGCTTCTGCTTCCCAAACTACAGGCAAGGCTGTCATCAGTTTCATCAAGTCTCTAGTGTGTTCAGCAGATCTTCTGGTCATCCCATTGTTTGCTAGACAAGTGGCCAAGACCAGCAGAATCTTGCTTGTAATGCTTGTCACCCATCTCCTTAACTGAACCCTTGTCTTGCCCCCAGTGTTCTACAGACCTTGTAGCCCCCCTAAAAAGCTGCTCTGCCCCTTCTCCCCCAAGAAAGACTGAAAGGTGTTAGTAGCATTCCTGTGGGCTCCATATCATCCAGGCTCTACTCAAAAGGACACTCATTTCTTTCTGGTATGTGTTCATCCCTCTGCCCACCACCCACTATCCACTTAGACCTAATTATCTGGATGGGAGTTATCCAGAGCAAAAATGAAAGAAAAATGACTTTAAGCTGAGTCCAAGATAGTTCTGTGAGGCTGGGCAAAGCAGGAGGGTCAGAAGCTGCTGCTGGGAAGGAGTGAAGCCTGAAACAGGAGTGAAGAAAGAGGATCAGACATGGACAAGCATTATTAAATGCTCCACCAGCAGAGTTGTTGGATAGTCTAAATACCTATCCTGTGTGCAAACAGACACAGGATAGGTATTTACGTGCGCGCGTGCGCACACACACACACACACACACACACACACACACACACAGGAGGGGGGAGACAGAGACAGAGAGAGAGAGAGAGAGAGAGAGAGAGAGAGAGAGAGAGAGAGAGAGAGAGAGAGAGTAGGAATTTGTCCTGGTCCAGACCTCTGTGACATTGTTCCTCTCTGTGCCCAAGTGCTCCTTGACATCCCAGATGGACAGCTTCATAAAGACTATTGAAGCTCCAGGAGCACAAACCCAGATCAATGTCCCTGAAAGGAAAGGTGTAGGGTTTCCATCTTGCTTTCAATACACCAGCTGGGAGTGCCTATTAGTTGTCTGGGCTTTTTTCAACAGCAGCTGAGGCTTTTCCCCAGCCACCCCACCTCCCCTTAAAGGTCATACTTACAAAGGGGAAGGGGTAGGAAAGGCTAAGACCTATATACTGTGGGATAGCTGGGCTGGGCTAGAAGCCACTGTGAGCGGCACCACAGGAAGGGAAGGGAAGGGAAGATGTCAGGTTCAGTTTCCAGAGTTCATGTGGTGGCTCACAGCCATCTCTTAACTCCAGTTCCAGCCATTCTGATGCCCTCTTCTGGCCTTGGAGATCACTGCACACACGTGGCATACTCACAAAAAAAAAATGCACATAAAGTAAACACAAGTAAATCTTTCAGAATAAAACATATTCCAATGGCTTATTTTTGGGTCAATTTAGAATTTTCTGTTTAAGGAGGAAGGTTGGCACAGCTGCTTTCTCTTCACCAGGAATGGGTTGGACTGTTTTTGAGGAGTGGGGCATGTTATACAGGCCTAAGCTGGGCATCTTGGGGTGGAAAAGGCATCCAGGTCCAGCCAGGGATAGGGATGCATCTTGATATGCATTGAAGAATGAGGGGAGAGGCGGGGATCATTGGATTGTCTCTGTGGGTAAAGGGACTACCACAGAAGCACGACAGCCTGAACTCCATCCAGAGGACTCATGGCGGGAAGAGAGAGCTGGCTCCACAAAGTTGTCATCTGAACCCCACACATGCACTGTGGCATGAGGACTCTTACACACATCCTGCACACACATTAATAACAAATCAAAATAACAAGTTTAAAACGGAAGAGAGCCAGAGACCACATCTACCACCCACCCCCATACATGGAGTGCCGCTGGCATTTGCTGTTGATCAGAAACAAAAGATAGGATTTAGAAATAAAAGAGAATAAGATGTAAGGACAGGGTCAGTGAGATCGCTCAGCAGGGAAGGGTGTTTGCCAACAAGCCAGAAGACCTGAGTTCAAACCCTAGGACCCACGTGCTAGAAAGAGAGCCTACTTCTCCAGTTGTCCTCCAATGTCCACCCACATGCTGTGGCATTCACCCATCCATCCACATATACAAATAAAGAATCCTGGAAGCAGCTATAAGGAAATGATATTTACATAGAGGAACAATCATAGAAATAACTGCTAATACCACATACTATCACATGCAGGCAAAAGGCGGGAATAATGCTATTAAGCCAGTGCTGTATAAGGAGGACTATCAGCTCAGTGAAGATTCAGTACAAATGTGACTTTGTGGTTATCTGAAGCTGGGAGAGTCATAGAAGTGCTTGCCAGGGGAGTGATGTGGGCACTGAGAGGAGGCCTACAGAATGAATTTCATTAATGGCTATTAGATCACTCAGGATTTTGCATTTCCTCTGGGACCAATTTTGATCATTCAGATTTTTTTTTTTTTTTACCATTTATACAGATTTTTCAAATGAAAAGGCATGAATTTGTTAGTCTCCTTTTCTTGTTTTAAAGTATTCATACTTTATGGTTATGGCTTTATTTCCATTCTGAGTCTCTCCCCTACTCTACCCCCTCTCTCTCCATTTTCCATAAGTTTAGCTGTTTTGTTATGTTTTGCAGAGAATCAGTTCTTTCTGTTTCATCATCTTCATCTTCCCTGCACCAACTTCCACTCCGAGTTTTATTCCATATTTCCTTTCATCTGGCTTATAATTAACATACTACCTCATTTCTAGTTTTTCAGGACTGTTCCTTGTCTTTTTTTTTTTTTTTTTTTTTTAATGCTGGGTATAAGACTGTCTCAGTTAGGGTTTTACTGCTCTGAACAGAAACCATGACAAAGGCAAGTCTTATAAGGACAACATGTAATTGGGGCTGGCTTACAGATTCAGAGGTACAGTTCATTATCATCAACGTGGCAACATGGCAGTGCCCATGTAGGCATGGTGCAGGAGGAGCTGAGAGTTCAACATCTTATCTCAAAGGCAAGCAGGAACAGACTGGCTTCCAGGCAGCTAGGATGAGGGTCTTAAAGCCCACACCCACAGTGACACACTTCCTTCAACCAGGCCACACCTCCAAATAATGCTACTCCCTGGGCCAAGCATGTACAAACCATCACAAAGATCCAGGGTTTCATAATACTGAGCTACATCACAGCCCTGGTCTTTATTATCTGTCTTTCTTTTTAAAATTTTATTATTGAATATTTTATTTATTTACTATAGAGATGTCATCCCCTTTCCTCATTTCCCGTCCCTAGAATCCCCTATCCCATCCCTCCTCCTCCTTTATGCTTTTATACCATTTTAATTACATGCATATATTAAGGTCAGTTCTAGGTTGAGGGTCTAGCAATACAATAGATGCAAATAATCAAGGAACAAGCAAGACAATAAATGCAAATAGTAAAAAAAAAAAAAAAAAAGGCAAGGCATTAAACACAATTATGTGAACACTACTATGATAACTGTTCCTAAGGGCTTATCAGGATGACCAAAGTATCTGAGCCTACTTCCCTGTCCTAGCACATGATCATTTTCATGTCTGAAGCCTACTTCCCTGTTCTAGCCTAAAATTTAGAATCCTGTCTGAAATTACTTCTTTGTTCTAGCCTAATATTTAGATTCCTGCTTGAAATTACTTCTTTGTTCTAGTCTAATGTCCGATTCCTGTCTGAAGCCTACTTCCTTGTCCTTGACCAATGTCATACTCCTACCAAGCAGCCCATTTTCTTGCCCTTGGCCCATGTCAGATTCTTGCCAAGCAATGAAAATGTCCTGGACCCATGTCAGATTCTTGCCAAGCAAATGAAGCCATAACCAAAGGCTCTCTGCCTCTCCCCCTTTTTTATTTTATTAACAAGACTGAGCCTGGCTTAGGTTATTCTGACAAGAATGCCTTCCTTACCCATCATGGAATATGCATTATCAATAGCAATGCACTTCTGTCTTAGGTTGGTAAGGCTCTGTGCAGAATCTTACCCATCCTTGGCTTGCCAGCCTGTTAATTTAATAACTTTGTCTGGGGGATTATCTGTCTTTCATGAGTATATTTAAGCATAGAAATGTATGCCAAGGCATCAGATTTTTATATCTTCCTTTTAATTCTTGGCAATACTAGGGATGAAACCTAAGATATCACACATGTTAGGCAAGCACTCTATTACTGAACAACACCCTCCAGTTACTCTATTGCGTGTGTGTGTGTAATTAAATAATGTGATATATATATATATATATATATATATATATATATATACATACATATATATATATTTGGTATATATGTAATCACCTATTATGCATACATTTTATATATTTGTATGTGTTTTAAAATTCTTGTTTGTATTTGTTTATTTGTGTTTGTCTATGTGAACAGGCATATGCACATGAGCACAGTGCCTGTAAAAGCCAGAAGAGGGCATCAGATACCCTGAAACTGGAGCTACAGGTGGTCAAAGTGGGTGCTAGGAACTGAACTTTTGTCCCTTGGAAAAACTGCAAATCCTCTTTACTGCTGAGCCATCTCTCTAGCCTGTTAAATATTTTGTAGTCTTTTCTATTAAAGAATTTGTTCAGTAGGGAGATGGAATAGTATCAATATCTCTTCATTTTAAGAATGAAGTAATTGCAATGTAATTCATGGATATATTTACTTATTTGAGACAGAATCTCATTATATAGCCCTGGATGGTCTCAAACTCACAGAAATCCTGTGCACCGCCACATCTGGTAAGCATAAATATATTTTTTTAATATTTTGATGCTTCATTTTTGTAACTATCTTATTGCTTTGAAAAATCATCTCTATTCTCCATGCACTTTCTTTTTATCCTGCCTCAGCCTCCCAAGTGCCAGGACTGCCAGCATGCACCAGCGCCTCTGCACTGTGGCAGAAGTTCCCTCCAGTTGGAGTAACTATGGAGGGCACTTATCTCTGCTGCCCAGCCTTGGAGATCACAGGCTCTTTTGCCAATTATTCAGTATCTTCAAACTGTTTCTTAATACACTTTTCATACAGTCACCCATATGTGTGTGTCTATAAATCTAACATACTCCATCTTAGCTGGAAATGGAAGTCTTCTGGCACCAATTTCTATTTTTCTAAAGAGACTTAGGAAATGAGAGCAAATGTGCTTCATATTTATTCTTACTTTAGTATTTCTCTTTCTCTCTGCCAAGAAACTCTTTCGATAACTTCTCACAGACTGTGGCAAGGAATTAGCACTGCCTGTTTGTGTGGAACATGCTTTTTCTCTCCATTGTTTAAGGTTGTGTTCCTTGGATATATACTTCTAGGTTGGCTTTTTGAAAGTTCTGTATATGGGCTGGTATTATGACTCAGCAAGTCAGGGTGCTTGTTTAGAAAATATTTCATCTCAATTTGGGGCTTTTACCCTGCCTTTGATCATTCAGTTCCTAGATAAAGGACACACATCTTTTCTTATTTACAATAAGCCTTAATCAGCATTAGAGCTGGGCAGACATCTACCCTCTATGCTATTAGAATCTGCTTTCATATCGATAACCCCAAGTTACTTATTACTTACTGTGTTTTATCTGGGCTGCTCTTAACTCCAAGCCCTCTTGGCCATGCTTCCTTGACTCTTATCCTATGGCATCTTTCTCCTCTCTCCACTTTCTTCTCTCTCCACCTTCTTCTCTTCTCCAACCCCAAGGCCTGGAACACCAAACCCCACTTATCTCAATTATGCCCAGCTAAAGGCTGTAGGCATCTTTATTCACCAGTCAGAAATAACTTGGGGACAAGATCACAAAAGGTCACTTGGGTCTGTGTGCAGACATTCTCATCTCTGGAGCAGCCAGGTCTAAGAGGCTGCACTTAACACTATAATACATAGCAACAGATCAAACCTCAGCAGGTGCTTGCAGCAAGTCTGAGGACCAGGGTTCAATCCCCAACTTGCATATGATGGAAGAACAGAATGGATCAGTGCAAGTGGTTTTCTGACCTCTAAGTGTGTGTTAAGGCAAATACATGCCTCGTGAAGCAAAACTAATTAATTACTTTATTTAAAAGTTTCTTTTCTTTTTTCTTTTGTTCTCTTTCTCTCTCTTTCTTCCTTTTAATTTTCAAATACAGGGTTTCTCTGTGTAGCCCTGGCTGTCCTGGAACTTGCTCTGTAGATCAGGCTGGCCTCGAACTCAGAGATCTGCCTGCCTTTGCATCTCAACTGCTGGGCGTAAAGGCGTGTCCCACCACAGCTGGCTAAAATCAAAAGTTTTAAACGTTCTAAACATCAAAGTCTGCTTTATCCTCTTGCTTGTGCTATTTCTGAAAATATCTGTGGTTCTAGTTTTTATCCTTTTGTACACTTTGTGTCTTTAGTTGAAATTTTTCTAGAAGTTCTTTTTCTAACTTGTTTTCAACAAGTTAGATACACTTTTGATATCTTAAGATCCTGCTTAGTGTTCACTGGCTTCTTGACCATCAAAATGATAGTTTTCATCAAATTTGGAAAATGTTTTCCTCTTTAAATAACTGTCTGATGTCACCCTTGTTGGGAGACTCCAGTCACTCTCATTTCCTGCAGCTTGCGCTGATCTAACATTGTCTAGGGGCAATGTTCCTTTCTTCCTCCTCTCTTCTCCATGTGTCGCCTTGGGCAGTTGCTATTGCTAGGTCTTTGGCCTTGCTGACTTTGATGATGCTGTTGCCATGCTGTGGTACATAATCTAAAGTGAAGCCTAGGGAACTTTTTGGTCCAGATGTTCTGTTTCCGCCCCAACATCCCTCTCAGTTCCTCACCGTGTTCCTCCTTATCTGCTAATTATCTTCACAGTTTCCTCTGAATTCTAGAACAGGCTCTGATGCACCACTAACATCCTTCCCTGTTGCTGTGGTTGTCTCTCTCTCAAGCCTTGGTCTACTTGTCTTGTGTTCCTGATCCCAGTTACATTTCTCAGCTCTATTTCATGTCTAATCATGTTCTTCTATAAGATAGGGATGTGCTGTGATATGTCACTTGTACTAACTGTGGCCCTGGATTCCCTTTTTATTTCATTGCCACAATCTTAGGTTAAACCCAGGGCCTTGAGCTCGCTCGGGCAATTCACTGAGGCCTGTATCACTGAGCTCCACCACAGCTCAGAATCCCCTTTCTAGTATGTTTTTGGTTTAGCTGAGGTACAAAAGATACTCTCTCTTTGAGTTAGAGATAGGAGGGAGGTAGACCTGCAGAACAGGTCCCTTCCCAATACTGAACAAATACCAGCTGATGTGCAGATTCAGAGATTCTTTATGTGTCGTTAAAATATATCATTGTTCCCAGTTAGTTAGTTCATTTCAGTTTGACTGTTTCTGCAGTGCTGGAATCAAATCCAGAACCTCACACATGTCAGTTTTCAAGTTACTGAAATAAAATTTATTTACAGTATGCCTTCCTGACTGAATCATCTGGCAATCTGTCCAATGATTATAACTTTTCATTTTTAATTATGTGTATATGCATGTCTGTGTGGCCCCAGAGGAGGGTCTCCTTCCCCTGAGCAGGAATGACAAGCTGTTGTGAGGTGCCCAATATGGGTGCTAGGGACTGAACTGGGGTCCTTTGGAAGAACAGTACACAACCTTAACAATATGGCTTACTATCAGCCACAGTTGAAAGTCTTTAAAAGAGGATCTGGGCACTTGGAAGGCAGAGACAGGTGGATGTCTGTGAGTTCAAGGCCAGCCAGGAATACATAGAGCCTGTGAAAGAAAGAAAGAAAGAAAGATAGAAAGAAAGAAAGAAAGATAGAAAGAAAGAAAGAAAGGAAGGAAGGAAGGAAGGAGAAATAGGAGGGAGGGAGAGAAAAAGGAAGGGAATAAAGGAGGGAAGAGAAAGAAGAAAAGGAAAGGACAGGAAAGGAAAGGAGATAATTCAGACCATTCCTGAGTTCGGATTCCAAAGGGCAGGTGCCTGCACACTCATGCCAATCCATGACTGTTCACCCTATAGATTTTGAGTTTGCTTAGTGAGCCTCTCATTTACACAAGCCAATTTTCATTTTATATGTTCTTCCATTTTTGAACCCTGACTGGCCTGGGAGTGACACTAGTTGCTGTAAATGTTAGGTTACTGAGTGTCTGGATTGTTTTCTTCCTTTAAAGAATATTAACATTAGTTCTAGTATACGGTTAAATTATTTGTGAAACAGCTTCAGCCTTTTGTGTTTTGTTTTTAAGGTGAGTTAGAATGAGATAGACGGGATTCATTGCTACTATAGTACTAGTAGTAGCAGTAATAGCAGTAGTAGTCTTACCACTAGTATTACTAGTAATAGTCCTGCTGCTAATATCATAGTAGTGTTACTACTTATACATGATCCTTGTATAGTCTCAACTGAGCAATGAAGATGTGCGAAGAGGTTTCCGTCTCCTGGCCAGTCATACTTCAGATATCAGCTGCCCATGTGAGTTCCAGTCTCACACTCAGCTTTCAGTGAAAAACACCAGGTTTGCCTGGTGAAGAGAGTTTTATCCCATGCATGAATGAACATTTGCAGAGTCTTGATTCTTCTCTCAGAAGGTATACAGTGTCTCCTGAGTAGACACTCTGAGCTCTGTTTCCTACATAGCTTCCTGTTCCCCTACACTTTCCTGGGAAATCCAGTGCCCTAGGTGCTCCCTTAAGTCAGCAATAGACACCACTGTCTGTACTGGATACCTCCAGCCATTGCCGTGGTCAAGATGGGGGTCTCCAGGCCACAGTGAATGCACAGATGGCCTTCTGTCTTGGGCCAGAAAACACTCTCCCCTGTCTTTTGTCCAGTCTATTCATGTTTACAGAAGACAAGTGTGGTTCTAAATCCATTATAGGCAAAGTGGAAGTCCACCTTTGTGGTTTGAAAGTATAAAAACAGTACTGGGCTGGCGATGCCACTCAGTTGGTAGAACACTTGCCTAGCATGCAGGAGCCCTGAGCTTGGTCCCCAGCAGCACAGAAACTAATCACAGTGGCACAGTCTGTGACCCCAACACTCTGAAGACAGAAGCAGGAGAATCAGAGGTTCTAGGTCAGCCTCTCTTACACAGTGAATTTGAGGTCAGCCTGGGATACATGTGACTGTCTCTCAATCAATAAATAGCACAATCAAAGTGGACAGGTAAGAATGCTGGAGAGAGAAGCAGAGGATATGCAAGGTGAACTGTGGTTCTGGTTCTGAGTACACAGGGTCCTCAGTAGGAAGATCTCTTCCCTGCACTAGAAGGAAAAAAAGAGGGATTGGTGCTCTACACAAATTGACAGCAGACGACGGGCTGATGTATGTTCAGTATCTTCAGGTCAGGGAAGCAACTTACCATCTATGCTAAATCCCCAGCACAAAACTGAAGGGATTTCAGCTGTGGGATTTGTCTTAAGTTGTGGCCATGGTGGTTGGCAAAGGACAACTCTGTTCCTGTCTCTCCAGGTTTCCTTCCTAACATGAAGCCTACACCAGGAGGCTCTTTCCAGTCTTCTGTTGCCTACTCCTTCCAGCCTCAAAAGAGGGAGGGCTTCGTTAGGCTCAAAGATGATGGAATACACGGGAGAGTATGGGCTGGGGTGGAGCTGGGGCAGAGTATGCACTCAGCATGCTTGAGGCTTGAGTTCATCCTCAGCACAGAAAACAGTGGGAGTGGGGCAGCACAACCTGGGCCTGAGCTGAGCTCCAAGCTACACATGTCTGTGCAAGCACATTCGAGATGAGCCATAAAGGGTTATGTCTCAGAGTGCTAGAGACCAAGAGACCAGATTGTGGAAGGATTTGAGTGCCAGAAGTAGGAATTAAGAATGGTTTCTGCTTTCATTTATTCATTAATTCATTTCTAAAACTGTGCTGAATGCTGATGATATGTAGACTCTGGGCTCAAAACTGCAGACAGTGAGACCCGCAGGAATTTCTAGTCAAGAGAATGAATGAAGGGATGAGAGAGGTGAAAGCTTGCAAACAAGCTGTGTGGTGTGATGGCCTCTAGGACACATATGAGCTCACCTTTAGCTTCTGACCACAAAAGGATATGCCCCAAATATTCATGGTATATGACCATCTAGCTGGACAAATTCATCCAGGCTCAATAAGCCTTTGTCTCCATCTCTTTAAGCTTTAAATAAAAACATCCCTTAGTTGAAATATGGTGATTTATTCAGAAACATTTATTCAGCATTGGGCCAGTGGTTGAGATACAAAGAAACCCGAGATAGCTCCCAGCCTCAGGGGACCCCATCATGGGATAGATAGTGTTAACAATATGGTGCAGGCAAGTGGGTGGCAGGTGCTCAAGCTCATGGTCCTATATCACTAAGAGGCATCATGAAGTTGTCATCAGCAGCAACTGGCTGGGTGACTGCAAGTGGCTTCATTGAATTCCATGAGCACCTCATGCGAGAAGGCCTTTGGGTATAACAAGCCACAGAATAACACACATCAGAAGCCAGTAGCCATGGGTTTTCCCAGCGCCTGGTGGGGACTGGCCATTCCTGAGAGAGACTCAAAAGTAGAATGACCACAGACACGATCTCACATGCTGGTCTCAAGAATGGAGACCTTGACTCCTGGGAAAGTTGTATTCATTCCTTTGGACAGACATAACAAAATGCTGCAGAAGACTTCTACATGAAGCATTTGTTTTCCTACAATTCTGGGGGGCTGGAAGCCTAAGATAAGGGATCAGCTCTCTTCACTGTGAAGTGTCATAGACTAAATGTTCGAGTTGACCAAACTTTTACGTTGAAGTTCTAAGGATTAGTATGGTGGCACATGCCTATAATCTCAACACTGGGAGCTGGAGGAAGAAGGATCAGGAATTCCAAAGCCTAGGGTATGTGGCAAGTTATAAGGTCAGCCCAGGCTACTTAAGACCATATCCCAAAAGAAGAGGAGAAGGGAGAGGAGAAAGAAGGAAGGAAAATTCATTCACTCACTCCACCATTCAAACGTGCAATGTAGTAACATTAATTTGAATGTGGGGCCCTTGGGAAGTGACAAAGTCATGAAGGTAGAGCCGTTATGGATTGGATTAGTGTCCTTTATAAAAGAAACCCCAGGAGCAACCTTGGCCCTTCTGCCATCTGGGGACACCGTGGGAAGATGCCATCTATGAACCAGAAAGCGCATCTTCACTGATCACTGAATCAGCCAGCACCTCCATCTTAGACTTTGCAGTCTATGAAAGCTTGAGAAATAAATGTTAGTGTTTATGACAATCTAGATTAAAAACAGAAAAAAAAAGAAAAGAAAAACTTAGATAGCATTCATGCAGCCCATGTGGGCCTGCAACTTGCTGTCTAGCTTAGGACCTTGGACCTCTGATCTTCTTGTCTCCATCTTCCAAGCGCTGGGATTACTGGTGTGCATCCCACACCTGCTGTTATGTAGTGCTGGACATCAAAGCAAGGGCTTGGAGCATGCCAGGTGAGCACTCTACCAACTGGGCTACAGCCCCTGCCTGACCTGAAACACAATGTTACGGATCTCTTCTAAGGCAGATGTCCTCTCCTCTGTCCTCACCTGGTCATTCTCTGTATACACATGACCCCAGTGTCTCTGTGTGTTCTGATCTTCTCTTCTGGGGTCCCTAGTCATACTGGATTAGGGCTCACCCTATTAGTCTCAGCATATCTTGGTCACCTCTTCAAACCCCTGACCGACACACACAGTCATATGCAGTTGGACTGGGTGGCCAGGGTTTGAACACAGGAATTTGGAGTTAACACAGTTCAGTCAATAGCAGAATTTAAGTTTGGTCTTCTGCTGCTTGTCACCATGGGAACAAAGATGAAGAGCAAGGTCAACTCCCCCATGAATAAAAGAACCTCGCCTGTATGCCGAGGCTGGCAAGCAACAGGAAGAGGGAACCATCAGCTTCCAGGACGGGCACTGTTGCTCAGAACATGCGAAAATGGCTCTTCTCCAAAATTAGAGTGCGCCACACTTCCGTGTTGCTCTAAATAGTGCCTGTTAATGCTGCTGTCAGCGTTCTGGAGACTTCACTTTTGGTAGACTTTAACCCGTTCCTGAGCAT
Source organism: Arvicanthis niloticus (assembly GCF_011762505.2). Classification (NCBI taxonomy): domain Eukaryota; kingdom Metazoa; phylum Chordata; class Mammalia; order Rodentia; family Muridae; genus Arvicanthis; species Arvicanthis niloticus. Next base: position 52,507,685 of record NC_047660.1, on the reverse strand, counting down.
CAGCATAGGTCTGAGGACAGTAACCTGTGTGAGCCCTTTCTCTAGGCCAGTCAGAGCTCCCACCCCCCGACCCCACCACTGGCTTTGCTGGCGGAATATTCTCTCCTTGTCACATTTTCAACGCTGGCCATTTACTCTCAAGAAGAGCAAGGTGGGGGGCTGGCACAGCGAACAAGAAATTATTTCAAAGAAAGCCCGTTACCATAGGAACCAGTTGTCAAATGCTTTTCTGTGCGGGAGGTGTCAAGAGTGGGACTGCGGGATTTGCTAAACGTGGCTTTGTCTTCAGTTTGTGACATGAACAGTGATTGGTGGTGGGGGAGGGGAGGAAAGCTCTCATCTGCTGGAAGTTCACCCTGAGGGTGAGCTGGTCGCTTCCAACTGCAAAGTACAGGGGCTTGTGGGGGTCACATAGCACCCACTATGAAAGGGCAAAGAGAAGCCTTCTTCCTAAACCATAAAGTGTTCCCAAGGCCCCGCCTCCATTCTCAGCCCAGTGCTAGGCTCTGTTGCTATGCTAAAGTCAGGCAAGGTCTGTAGCTTTGGAGGGTCAGCAAGCTGACTGGGGAAGCAGGACAAACAGGAAATGAGAGATCACAGAAGCCAGAGTGCAGTGGTTCTCTTCAATGTGCACATGCGTGCTAAATGAACAGCCTCTGAGACCCCAGACATTCATCACTGAGGGCCTAGGACTTTATCTGGAACCAGATTTGGATGGCAAATGTGGGGACCCATTGTTCACATATTCCCTTAAGAAAGGATTTGGTCCAGGGTTGATAATAAAAATATAAAAGGGACTCAGAAAATTAAAAGGGGAAAAAAGGGAAATTCTACTTGATTTTTAAAACGGAAGCAGATGTTCTTTAAAAGACAGGCAAGTTGTGAACCAACTGATAAGGGGTGTTCGGTGTCATTCACCCTCAGGGAAATGAAGAGGTTGGAAAGATGGCTCAGCAGTAAAGAACATGCACTGCTCTTCCAGAGAACCCTTGTTCACGTCCCAGCACCCATGTTGGGCAGCTCACAACCACCTGTAACTCCAGCTCCAAAGGATCGGGTGTCCTCTTTTGGACTCTGAAAGTACCTGCACTCATATGAGAACATAATTAAAAAGTAAAGTAAGTCTAAAAGGAACCACAGTGAAATCCTGGCCTATACCTGTAAGGATGGCCTACCGTTCAAAAACTAATTCTGGGTAAGAATGTGGAGAAAGTGCATGACCTGTTCTACCAGCATATCCTGGGCGGGATTGTAAACCTCTGTAGCCAACATGGCAAACAGACTGGAGGGTCCTCCATGCTGGGGACATGGCATAGTTGCCTAGCATGGGTAAGGCCTGGGTTCTATCCTGAATACCAAAATAAATATGCACACAATCCCCCCACCCATCAGCCCCACTAGTGAGTGATACCCAAAGGAAATTAAGGTAGTGTGCCAGAGAGAAAACTGCACTTCTCTCTGCATTATGAGCACAACAGTCGTGATATAGAAATTATCTAAAGTCAGTTAACTGGGGTTGGGAGATCCACTCTAAGGACAGGCTACACTGTTGCATGGGCTATGTTCCCTAATAAGTAGAGGGGAAAGCAGGCCGAGCAGTCATCTCTGTCTGCTTCCTCTACATGTACAATGTGACCAGCTACCTCAGGCCCCACTGCCATGATGTCCCCTCTATGATGGACTATGTCCCCTCAAATTGTGATCCAAAAATAGACTCTTTTGTCAGATACTTTGTCCCAATAGGAAAAGTAAGTAATGCACAGTCTCATGTCCTCTGTGAACTGCTTCCACAGAGCACTGGTCACCCTCCCTGGCCTTAGTCCCCTAAGGGTCAAACATCGCCATGGTTTCTAGCTTCCTTGCATTAGAAACTATCCATCCTGTTCCCACAGCCTCCCCCTCCCCCACATCACCCTCCAGGTCCTCACACCCATGTTGTCAGCTGGTTTTCCTGGGCTGACTGCTTCCAAAAACAAAGGCAGCCATAACTTGTCCATATGTGTCCTGTGTGCTCTCAGGTGGTGTGGGACGGAATAGAGGACTGTGTGGGTGAGAGCCAGTGAGCGGGTGAGCAAGCGAGCTGGAGAGCTGAGGAGCAAACTGTTCAAGCTCTGGCTTTAATAGTACTACAGCACCTACACAGATGACACACCAGAGAGAAGCAGGAGACCCCCCCCCAATACCTAGAGAAGCCTCAGCAGCCCCTCACCAGAATGCTCTCCTCAGATCTTTTGTATTCATAAGCCAGCTTGATGGATATGGTACACACACACACACACACACACACACACACACACACACACACACACACGAGAAGGGGGGAGAACCTATTAAATAAACATGAAGTTTTATCCTACATAGTAAGAACTTAATGGACCTAATTTTCCATTTTGACTGATTTTTGTATGGTGGAGGGGGTGCTTAGAGATATCGTTAGAGGGGGCAGAAGGAAGGTTCTGGATTTCTCAGCAACATCCAATACCATTGTTTATCCAAGGCCACCAAGAGCTGAAAATGTAGCATCCTCCTTCTGAGATGTTCCCATGGAAACCATGCATGTGCTATGCATACAGAAGGGCAGCTTCTAGCACCATCCGCCAGCCGTGGCTCCTGAGACAATGTGGTACCCAAAGTAGGAGCCTGCAAATAAGGAAAGGGCAGGGGCACAAAACATCTGCTGCTTCACAGCCAGAAAACACATCTTCTTTCTCCCTGTACTCCATTAGCTGCCACATCCCTTTCCTGGGAAATGTGCCAGCCCCCTGTGGCCCTGAGCATAGACTTCCCTGGCCTCCGTGATGGGTGAGATAGACATCTACCTAGGAAGGTTACAATGTTAATTTCACCCTGTCATGTCACAGGCAGAAATAAGACAGGGCTGAAGGCACAGAAGGGATTTTCCACAGGGGGTGACATCTTTGATGCATTTTGCAGTGTGGACACGTGGTGAACAGGCTTAGACCAGGCAGAACACATGCTGCTGCTTTCTTGGCTAGGGAGACAGTAGCTTACTGCCATTGCCCACTTCTTGTCTGCAGGTAGGTCTTGAAGGCAGGAAGGAGGCAGTGTGGCGGCCATCTTTGCTCCCTCTGGTAGCCCTATACCCACTTCTGCAACATCTACCTGTCAGTTACGTGGTGCCTCTCTGAGCCTGTTTCCTTATCCAGTGGATGGAGATAATAAAATCTGCTGCATAATGTTCTTTTCTTTCAAGGAACAGATGATATGTAAACCGTCTCTAACAGGGGGCTAGAATAAATACCCAGCCAATCACAGGCTTTCCTCCTTTCCACTGACATACTGACTTCTGGCCAGTGGAGAGATCTGACGGTTGTTTTTCACTTTAGGCTATCTCCCATTGTAATCCTCCTCTCCCCCTCCCCCATCTCTGCCTCTGCAGAAGAAACACGCTTAGGGATAAATTACAATCTACTGGAAGGAGACAGGGACTAAGGCTAAGAACCCTACCTTATTAGGGCCACATGGCCTCTTGCCTTCTGCACTTTAGCCTGTCTCCTGTGGCATGCCAGCTTGCTGTGCCTCTCTGTGCATCAAGAAGCCATGATTAGGCTAGCCCCCACTGCACTTGGCCTCCAAACCGACCTGTTCAATGTGTAATACCATCTTACTTAGCATATCTTGTGAGGTCCTCCTGCTCTGCTGGCTCTGATGGAGATGGTACTAAAGCTAGACCCTTCTTCAACAAGAGGGATTCTCAGAGGAGAGGCCATAGACCAGAAGCACCTAAGTTCCACCTGTCTTAGTTCCCCATCCCACCTTAATGGATCTGTTCAAAAGTCTTTGGGAATACTCAGGAGGAGGTTTACTGGTCCAGAGGTCCAGTCCTGAACGATACCACAGCCAGTTCCTGGAAGATCCAGATTCCCACCGGAGTTGTCAAATGCCCATACTACCCCATATATGAATGAAGGCTGACAGAGCCAAATTCAGGAATTCCCTGCCAGTCATGTGGTCTGATACAGAAACTCAAACTAAAAAACTGTCCATATTGTGGCATATGGAAGAGCCAGGGCTTTCTCAGGAAATGTAAGATAGACACCTTGCTACAGATACAGCTGTATGCTGGAGAGACAAGCATGGTTTCATTATCCTGCATCCTTTCCCGGAAAGCCAAAGGCCATGCTCTGCAGCAGAGCTGAGCAGGATTTATCTGATTCAGGGTTACTTGTGTTTTCCCACTGTTCATCTTCTGTATCTTTCTGCCAGTCTAAGAACAAGGCAGCCAGAAGCACCCACCTTGTGGGAGATCCTTCCAGGAAGTGGTATGGGTAGGCACTCACTCACTTATCTACAGATTCATGAATGCATAGGATAGGCCTGACAGTGTATGACATACTGAGCAGATGCAGGAAAGTAGGCTAATGCTGACATGTGCACTAAAGAAATGCCATAATCTATATGGAACTATGACTATAACCTGTGTCCCACGGGAGAAAGCAGCTGTGCTAGGGAGCTTTCTCCCAGCCAGAGTCAGCTTCCTCAGTAAGCAACGCTGGGATCATGTCTGAATATTGAGCTTTCTAAGAATGGAGACAAGGATGGAAGATGCATCAGGAGGATCCAAAATGTGCACAAGACCTTGGTATCAGGGACCCGAAAAGCAGGGGCACCAGACAAGTCAGTGTAGGGGAGCAGAGTGACAGCCATGTGGAAACTATGATGGCATGTTGTATGCTCTGGAAGGAAGAGGTGACACATCTGCACGATGAGGTCCCACTTTCCACAGGCAGTTCAGGTCAGGGGAATGCAGCCTTGACTAGGTGATTGCTGTCTGTGGGCGGTAGCCTTAGAAAGATGCAAACGAACTAAACAGACTTGGGAGCCACCACTGACAGGACGTACGGGTCAAGGGGGCATGGGGCTGAGGGGCAGGAGAGTGAAGGGCAGCCAAAGGATCCCACCAGTCCTGCTGGGTGGTTAGTGAGGACCAGGATTGGGCTGAAAGGCATGGCTTTGGTTTGGGGCGTTTCACAGTTTTCTCTTACGGAGAAAAAAAATGCTCGGAGAAATCAATTTTGAGGAGAAATTATTTTGATTCATGGTTTTGGTCCAAAGTCACTTGGCTTCTTTGTTTCTGGGCTTTGTGAGGCAGAGCCTCGGCGGGAGAGGTAGAGCAGAGCTGTTCACATCACAGCTGCAGGGGCCAGGGAGAATGCCAGGGAAGGCTCTAGAAACTAGACAGAACCTCAAAGATGGGGCTCACTGAGTCTCTCTCTGCAAAAAGACTTTACCTTCCAAGGGCCCATTTTGCTCTGAACTTATCGATGGATTAACTTATGAAATGAGGTCCTCGGGATCCAACTGCACCATCACTGGTAGCTCAGCATTCAGTGTGAGCTGTTTAGGGGACAATTTATATAGAAGCCATATCAGACATGTCAATATGTAGGAAAGGTCTCACCATCTGAAAGATGTAACCCATGTGACAGAAGAACTCCTGAGAAATGGAGAACCAGAAGAGCCAACGGCATAAGTCAGTCAACAGAAGTCAGAGGGCAAGGGAAAGTGGACATCTCAGCTCCAGCAGAGGGTAAATCCAGCCTTCCTCTGCCTTTGAGTTCTGTTTGGGTCCCTCAGTTTAGTGGATGATGTCCCGCCATTGAACCTTTATTGTCTACTGGTTCAAATGCTAACTTCTTCCAAAGGTATCTTCACAGATACTCCCAGAGATAATATCTGGCCAGCTACCTGGTCATCTCATGGCCCTGTCAGATCTACATGTAAAATGAACCGTCGTCACATACATTGTCTCCTGTTACATCTTCTGGTTGTCACCCGGGACCTCTCTTTCTTCACATTCCATATGTAGCCCTCAGGGGCCCTGTCTCTCCTACATGTGCAGCATCTGGCCATCTCCCATGTCCTCCGTGGAGGCGAACTAACCTCAGTCATATCACCTTTCACAAACAGCATTTCAGGGTCCATCTAAGCAGCCTCTTCCCTGCGTCTGCCTCCGCTCCCACATTTATTCCCATTAGCATAGTCAAGAAAGTCTTTTATACCACCATCCAGCTTCATATTCCTTCGGTCTGGTGCCCCCACATCACCCAGAGACCCAAGCTCTTAGAAACCACTGACAGAGCTTCTGGGATTGTCTCTTCCTCCCTATCCCCACTCTTGTCCCTGATGTTCCTTGGGGCCTGTGATGGTTGGTCTTGAATGCCAACTTAACTGGATTAATACCTACAGCTATGGGCATTTACTTCTGTATGTCTGTCTATAGGGGTATTGCTGGAGAGAACTGACATGTGGGACAGTAATTGGAAGAAATTGCCCCTCCCAATTGTGAGTGGCATGCTTCAACAGGCTGGCATGATGGAAATGTGGGAGGAAGGCAGTGTCCACAGACAGCCCCATCTTCCGAGTATGACAATGGCCTGTAGTCAACTAACACTGGCCTCCAGCTTCTTCAGTGTTCCAACATGGATTCATAGCACCAACCCTCAGAGAACTGCCAGGCTTTAGTATCAGACTGGGTCTGTTGATGACATAAACCAACCTAATAAATCACCTTTTATGACCTGCACATACTCTGTTGGTTCTGAAACCCTAACTAGTCCAGTACCTTTGCACTGGCCGCTCCCCCTCTGTCTTTCCCTCCATGTCTAACTCCTGAATTCAGTGGCTTAGACTGCACAGCCATCCTAACTTGGAAGGCTGAGTCCTAGTTTTTCATCCCATCAGGGTCCACACAACATTCAAATTGCTACACTATAGAGACACAGTCATTCCTTCCTATCTGTTTCATGTTGGATTCACCACATTGAGACTATATTAGTTCCCTTTATTGTTGCTGTGACAAAAAAAAGGGGGGATATTTTGGGGTAAAAGGTTTTTATGGTTGGTGTCCTTATCTCTCCCTGGGGGTTCTGCCTGGCTACCAGAGGTGACCTCTTCAGGTTCCATATCCCTACTGCTGTAAGTCTCAGCTAAAGTTACCTCCATAGACTCCTAGGGGCCTTCCTCATCCCAAGTCTCTGACTTGTCCTAGAGATGCCTCCACTCTCCACCCCACCCCCACCATCTGCAGATCTCCATTTACTCTTCTGGCCCTCTGTCCTGTCTCTCACCACACCTGATCCTGAATACACCCTCCATTCCCCTCTCCCACCCAATTTCCTCCCTTCATCTGCCTCCTATGGCTGTTTTATTCCCCCTTTTAAGTGAGATTCTAACATCCTCACTTGGGCCTTCCTTCTTGTTTAGCTCCGTTGGGTCTGTGGAGTGTAGCATGGGTATCCTGTACTTTATAGCTAATATCCACTACCACGCATGTCCTTTTGGGTCTGGGTTACCTCACTCAGAATATTTTCTAGTTTTATCCATTTACTTGAAAATTCATAATCTCTTTTTAATAGCTGAATTTGTCTTTTCTACAACAAAATGCAGGGACAAAGATGGAGCAGAGACTGAGGGAACAGCCAACCAATAACCAGCTCAACTTGAGACCTATCCCAAAGGCAAGCACCAATCCCTGACACTATTAATGATACTGTTGTGCTTGCCGACAGGAGCCTAGCATGACTGTCCTCTGAGAGGTTCCACACAGTAGCTGAGTGAAACAGATGCAGACTGTAGCCAAACATTGGAGAGAGTTGGGGACTCATGGAGGAGCTGAGGGAAGTCCAAAGGGAGTAGTAGCTCCACAAGACCAAAAGAGTGAACTAACCTGGACCCTTGGGGCTCTCAGAGACTGAGCCACCAACCAAAGACAGAACACAGGCTAAACCTACCCCACCCTACCATCATATATGTAGCATATGGGTAGCTCGGTCTTCATATGGGTCCCCCAGCAACTGGAGTTGGGCTTGTCCCTAAAGCTGTTGCCTGTCAATGGAATCCACTCACCTAACTTTGGCTGCCTTGTCTGGCCTCAATGGGAGAGGATGCACCTAGTCCTGAAGAGACTCAATGTGTCAGGGTTGAGGATACTCAGGGAGGGCCTCCACCCTCTCATAGGAAAAGGAGAAGTAGGGGCTGGGTGAGTAGGGGACCAGGAGGAGAGGGGGATGGAGGTAGGGGCTGGGTGAGGGGGGGGAGACCAGGAGGAGAGGGGGCAGCAACTGGGATGTAAATAAACAGACGAATGGGCAAGGGGGGTACTTTGGCTTACCATTTCAAGATTTGTTTTAATTATTTTTACAGATTTATTTTTAATCCTGTATATGTGTGCATAAATGCAGGTGTCCACAAAAGGCCAGAGATATCAGATCCTCCTGGAACTGGAGTAAGGCAGTTGGGAGCTGCTAAATGTGGATGCTGGGAACTGAACTCGGGTCCTTTGCAAAAGCAGCATTTGCTCATGACCACTGAGTCATTTCTCCAGCACCTTGACTCAAAAATTAAAAAGAGAAGACACACTGATCCATTCTAGAGGGAAGGCATGGCAGCAAGAGCAAGGGACAACAGGTCACATCTTGTCACCATCAGAAAACAGGGCAGGAAGTGAGCCCCAACTATAAACACTGCAGGCCACAACAGATGCCCCACTTTCTCCAGTGGGGTTTCACAACCTCTCTAAACTAGCTGAGAACCAAGGTGTCCAAGCACATGCGTCTACAGGGATACTGCACACTCAAAACATCACAGAGACCATGAGGCAAAGGGTTTTTTAAAAGTGGTTTATCATGAAGTATTATGAAAACTAGTCAGGAAGTAAAGGCCTGCTCTTGGGAAGGAAAGCAGACCGAGCAGAGGTCTGTTGGTTCTTCTAGCTCAGCCCTGTGAACACCTAGGATACCTGTCATGGCTTCGGGATGTGGGACTGTCCCTTCCTAGCCTCCACCTTAGGTCTTGCTCTGCAAGCTCCCACCACACAACAGCACTGGCTTGTTGATCCACTTATATCGCTCTCCTCAGCTAGATCAGCTCTCCAAGGGCAGGGGAAGGGTAGAAGAGACAAAATAGGAGAGGGTTAGAAACCAGAGTTGGCACAAAGTCTAGGGGACATCCAGTCCAAGCCAGCTCAGCAATCCAACCCAGCTTACTACCCATTTGTCCATCCCATGGGCTAAGAATGTTTTCCACATTTCTGAATTGCTAGAACACAATCAAAGTAATATTTTGCAGTCTGGAAATTTTATGAAGTTTGGTCTTCAATGTCCACAAGTAAAGCTTTGTTTATTCTGTGGTGCTAAGGAATGAATTTGGGGTCTTAGCATATGCTGGGCAAGTGCCCTACCACTGAGCTCCTTCAATGCCCTATAAATGCCTTATTGGACCAGGGCTGCTCCATGTCGATGTGTTGTCCACAATGGCGATTGCTGGAGAGGCAGAGCTAGACTGTTGCCACGGAGACTGGGACCTACATGAGCTGTGGCATTTAGCACTGTCAGGGCTTGGCATGGTTATATTTGCAGTATTAAGCAGGCCAGATAGATGAGGGGGCCCAAGTAAGGGTAAGAGGCATGAACAAGTAATGAAGGACCACAGATTTATTAAAGAAACACACAGATACACACACAGACAGAAATACACACAGACACACACAGAGATACACATACATACATAGACACACACACACAGATACACACACCCATACACACACACCCATACACACACACCCATACACACATACACATAAACACACGCACAAACGCACGCACGCACGCACGCACGCACGCACACATGGCACCACTGCATTCTGTCCTTGGAGGACCTGAGTAGGAAGAAAGCTTGGAGGGAGAGGGCCATATGGTCAACAGAGAATTTCCCTGTGGTGTCCAAGTGTCAACTTGGCTGTTGCCTATCAATCCCCACAGCCAACCCATGTCCATGAAAGCCCTACAGCTTTCCCTGCAAGGCGTGGGAACTAAGCACCTTCTGGCCCTCACTGCAATGCAGATGATGGTGTCTTCATGTCTTGACTTGCCTCCCTAGTTTCTCCTGGGCCTCTAGAGGAAATTTTAACTCAGAATCTAGGCTCTGTCTGGACCCATCTTTAGGTCAATTGCTGGGGTACCTTCACTTCTGCCAAGCACTGCATAAGGTGGTATTCCATAAATTCTTTATGGAATTTCAGAAGTGGAAAAAGGATATCCTGGAGATGCTAAAAATTGTCTGGCAGGATGCTGGTCTTTGGTCTTCACAGTCTGCCTCTCAGCACAATGGCCTAGGGCATGACCCAGGTCACAGCCTCCAGTAAAGGGCCACACTGCCATATTTCCGGAAATTGCCCTCCTGAGTGAGGGTTAAATAAATCACACTCACTATTTTATGTTGATTTAGGCTAGGATATAGCTCACTGGCAGAGTACTGCCTAGCACAAGAGGCCTGGGGTTTGAGTTCCAGAACCACATAAACTAGATATGGTATTGCACACATTTTATTCCAGTACCTGGAGGTAGAAGCAGGAGGATTAGAAGTTCAAAGTCATCCTCACATACACCACAAATTTGAGGCCAGCCTGTGCTACATAAGATCATCATTAAAAACAAAAACAAACAGACAGACAAAAACCAATAGTGAGTCAACAAATAGGGATGTGGCTGCTATTCACAGTCCCCCGTAAAACGATGCCCCCAACTACCATGCAGAGAAGCCATGAGTAGGTTGAGAGGCAGAGGGGTAACATGGAGAGGCAGGCAGGCATGGGGCAGGCTTCCATATGAGTGGCTAGGCTGGAAGATTGGTGGCCTTAAGTTAGGCGTCCCATAAAGGGAGTGGCAGGCATGGCTGGTGTGTATGGGAAGGGCACTGTCCTAAGAGAGTTCTTTATTATCTGTTGGCAGCTGGCCCACACATGGAGGGCATCACGGACTCAAGCAAGTTGTTAAAGCATGAGACGTTTTAAAATCTGCTTTCTACAGTGGCTCAGTGTTTGACAGCCACACATGGCTGGCGACAGATGCTGAGCCCTCCTGAACTTCTGGGACACTGAATCTTCCCATAGCCCCACCAGGAGAGACCGGGGAGACCCCAGACTCCAGCTCCACCTGGAACCAAGCTCCTAGATTCAGTGAGATTCTGCTTCTACTTCCTGATCGTGTGGGCTTAGATATGTCAAAGGCCTTCATGACACAAGCCAGGTGCGGAACCTAAGCCTATAGAGTTTGAGGAGAACCTGGGCAAGATCTTACCTCAAAAGAAAATAAAAACAAGGAGCTGGTGAGGTCAGCTGGGCTCATCAGGTAAGGGCAGTGGCCCCCGAGGCTGCTTACCTGAGCTTGAGTCCCCAGAACCCACAGGGTGGAAGGCGAACTGACTCTCAAAGTTGTCCTCTGGCCTCCACAAGCACTCATAACTCCTGTCCTCATACACAATAAATAAATAAATGTTAAAAAAGGAAAAGACAAGGAAGGGAGGGAGGGAGGGAGGGAAACCAAAATGGTGGTTGTGATACTTACCAGTTTCAGCAGTTTTCCACAAGCAGGTGGACTCTGCCAGCCTAAGGCCCGTAGTGCTGAGTGACAATGGCCAGAGCTCACGTCTCACCCTGCCTATTGTCTGTAAGCTGGAACAATTAACCTCAGCATTTTCATTTTTCAAAGAATAACAGTAATAAACAGTGCCTACCCCGCCTACTGGAGACCGCCCTTACCAAGACCACATGACACAGACCGAAGGCACTCAACGTTCCATAGAAACCGTAGTGTGGTGAATGCTTCCAACTTCTAGAAGCGTCTCCTAGCGTTCACTTATCTCCAGGAGGCATTAGCACTTTCACAGGCTTGGAATACAGGACTTAATAAATCTTATCTGACTTCTGAGGGGCCAGGAGCCCCCAGCTGTCACCTGGCCTACACGTCTTATGAAGAGTGGCAGATGGCAAACGTGTGCAGGAGCAGCTGTGAGACATCACAGTCACTAGGGAGGCACAGATGGAAGCCACCGCAGGGACCAGGGCACACCTCTTAGAATGGCTGACATCCAAGGATCTGACGGTCACAAATGAGGGTGGTGCGACAGGAGCACTCATTACTGCTTGCTTGGATGATGACTGGATGAAGACAGCCCAGCAGTTCTGTACGAAACTAAAGAGTCCGACCACAACTCAGGAGTCACACTCGGATACATTTGCTGGAAACTATGCCCACACAAAAAAATGCACACAGATGCTTATACAGAGGTTTATTTATTTCAATAAAAAGGGGAAGTGAACGGATAAACCCTACAATGTGTGGGGCCCATCACAGGACTTTCCAGAAGAGTGAAACTTTGGAACAATAAAGCATCAGGGTTTGGCAGGGCCTTGAAGTGGGATGTCCACATGGCAGGTGCACTGGAAGGGTTTTTAGGGCAGGGAAACAACTCTGTATGACACTGTAATGATGAACAATGTTGTCACATACCTGTTAAGACCCAGTGAACCTGTGTAGTACAGCACATGCCTAATGTAAATTATGAACCTCAAATGATAGTATGTTGATATTGACCATAAATGGAAAGCAATGTACACTATTAAGGCAAAATGTCACTAACAGGCCAGGCATATGGTTGCTTGCCAAGATTCCCAACCTCTGAGGAGTCAGGAAGATCAGTGGTACTCAGGAGTTCAAGTCTAGCCCTGGCAACACAGTGAAACCCTGTTCGGTTAATGAAAAGCAAGGCTGGCAAGAAGACTCAGTGGGTAAGGCTGTCACTGAGCCTGATGTCCCGAGTCTGAGCTCCAGAACCCATAAGGCAAAAGGAGAGGCTCATTCTCTCTCATTCTCATTGTGTGTGTGTGTGTATGTGTGTGCGCACGCGCGCCATGCCGGAAGATAACATCCTGATGTCAGGTCTCTCCTACTGTGGGTACTAGAGAGACTTGGGTCTGGCCAGAGTGCTTTGCTGGCTGAGCATGTCACTGCCCTGCCTTCCTAGTATTTACAAGGTGAGCTGATGGTTTCCTTTGCAGCTCTTCACATGTGTCTTTGCTTTGCACACTGGCATCTGAACGCCGGTAGGTCATAGAGAGGCTCCCTGGTCAGATCTGGGCTCTAAATGCCACGGTTTGGGTGTCCACTCTTTGTCTAGCTTGGGAATTTGTCTGCTCTGACTTTCCTGAGCAGACTCTGCTTTCTGGTTTGAGCACAGCTCCTGTTGGTTGGTCTCTGCCTTTGGTCTCTTCATCACAGCTCAGTTTCTTTTTGGATACAGATACTTGGACTCTGTATTTCCTCACCCTCATCCTCCATCCTTGACATGTTTTCTTCTGCTTGGTTCAGGACGTTCGATGTTTTCTACCATGGGTGAGGTTGTTGGCTTAGCTTTTTTTTTTCCCCCAAGTTTTTCATTTCCAACATTTGTTTTGTTTTCAAAATCTCATGTTCCTTGTTGAATTTTCCTGCCATGCTGCTAACTTGTGCATACATACTGATGACTCTCTCGTTCATTTCGCTGACATTTTCTTCCACGTGCCTGACCATCTTCTCTGGGTCCTGGATTCGGCCCATCTGTTGTCTGTATCCTCTGAAGTCACTGGTCAGTCTTACAAGTAAACCTCTGAACCCACTGTCTCTTGTCTACCTTGGTGTCTTTGAATTTAGGGTCTGGAGAATTAGGCTCTTTTGAAGGGTCATGTTACCCGGCTTTTCCACATGTTTCTGTGCTGTAGTTTGCACATTTGTTAGTGGGACCTCTTTCCAGCTTTGTTTGGGGATCTTCCTGTGAGCAGTCTAGTCTAGAGGGTTGGATCCCCAACACTGCTCAGAGCAAAGAGAGCAAACCACTGTAACAACAACCTCAAACCCTGCAGTACACAGAATGACTGAAAATCAGTTAGAGCCCCGAGTGGACCAAAACTGATCTAAGCCTGGAAATGTCTAACGTAATGCAGAATGTGCTGTCAGGTTAGACAGTTAGAACAAATGTGGGGACAGTGAATGAGCTGAAGGAAAGATGTAAAAAGAAGGAAGGGAGGACAACAGGGGAGCAAGTTAAAGGGGAGCAAGTTAAAGGGACAACAGGGGAGCAAGTTAAAGGGTAAGGGGAAACAGAGTAGAAGAGAATGCTTTGGAGAGCAAGAAAAAGGAGCAAGAGATGAAAAAAATGGAAAAAGAAAAGAGTAACATACTATTTCCCAGTAATTAGAAAGTTTAAAAAACAAAATTACACCAATGTAAGAAGGGAAATAAAAAATTAAAATGCTAGAACTTTCTTTAAAAATGAAACTAATGAGATAAGTCCAAATAGCTATAAAGAGAGAGTAGGAAGGAAAGGGGCGAGCTCAGCGGGGAGAGGGGCTTGCCACCAAGGCTGTTGGTCTGAGTTCAGTCCCCGAGACCCACCGAGGAGAACAGCTTTGACTTTGGAAGGTTGACCTCTGACCTCCACACTTGTGCAGTGGCTCATATAATGAATGCAAATGAAATTTTAAGAAAAGAGAGATGCAGATGGAGCAAAACATCTTGAGGAAGGTATTGCCCAACAGCACTGCACTGTGGCTGCTGTGTCAGCGGGCGGCTAGAGAAGGAGGCAGTCGGTCCTGTGAACATCTGATGCTCCCTGAACCCTGGCTGTGCAACCTCTTAGCTGTTGGCTGGCCTAAGTCATTCAAGTGCCTTGAATATACTCGAGAGAAGGGAGGAGAACTAACTTCAGGACATGTGACTAAGACTACTCACAGTGTGAGCCTTGCAATGAATGGTCAGAAGAGCAAGGCCCAGCTTGTGCCCCGTGGGTGGTCTGGACAGTTGCAGACACAGTCCTGGGCCCTAAGTCTCACAGGTCTGGTATCTGACCATGGATCTGCTGCACCAGTCACACCGGAGGCCAGACTCTGGGCTATACCACGCTTTGTAGCCTAGCCACCCAGGTCCCAAATTTGAATCCCATCTAGACTGGCTTGGGTTTGACTGTTCTTTTCAGGACTGAGGTGAAGTTGTGATGACCCACAGGATGGATGTTAGGTAGGCACTGAGGGATCGGAGGGGGCCCCTAAGATTCTATTCAATACGGACATCTGCCCAATTACACATAGTCTTAGAAGTGGTAACTGTATGAGAGGGAGAACGTGCCTGTAGATATTGCAGCAAGGAACATGAATAAACTTTTTTATATGAGATTTGGGGGGTGAGGTCAAAAAAAAAAATAAAACAATTGCCCAAGAAGAAGAAAAAATGCATAAGGGCTGGAGAGATGGCTCAGTGGTTGAGACTACTTGCTGCTCTAGAGGACCTGGGTTCAATTTTCAACATGGCAGCTCACAACCATCTATAACTTCAAATGTCCTCTCCTGGCCTCCATAGCCAACAGGCAGGGATGTGGTACACAGGCATAAATACAAGCAAAACACCGACACACATAGAATAAAATTTTAAAAAAGGAATCTTTTTTAACTTAAAAAAAGAAAAAGGCATTGACAAGATTGAGCTGTAAAATGGCATAAAGAATAAAAACATGTATTAATTGTTTTAACACAATAAAGTAAAACTACTACTAAAAGCAGTGAAAATTAAATGGGAGAAGAGGAGGAGAAGAAATGAGTGAGGGGCACCAGCCGAATTGTGCACTCTGCCCTTCCTCGGTCCTTGCTTCTACCGAGCCCCTCTCTACCCTGCAGGTCTGATGGCTCCTGGAGCTGCCTCCTCTACGCTTGCCTTCTTTGTATACTGGGGGCCTCTGCTGGCCACAAGTAGCTTTGCAGTGTGTGAACTGTGCAGGCTGGCTGTGTGTGGGGTGTCTCCCAAGTATGCTGCAGTGGGAGAGCAACGCCAGCGCTGAGATATGTTAAAGCAGAGACCCTGTCCTCATGGTTCATAACTCGTGAGTACTGATCTTCATGGGGTGAGATCAGCAGTAGGTGTAGAGGATTATGCTGCAGACAGGTAGCTCTGGGGTTTGATTTACCTGCTAACTTCTGGCTGAGGGTTGTCAAATCCAGAGTTTTTCCCGCTGATGACTACTGCATGCTAAGCTCTTCTCTGCGCCTCCTGCCCCTGTGCTTCTCAGCGCAGTTTCTTTTCTGTGTTACAGCCTGGGGTTGGCTCATACCTTCCACACTGTGTGATACACAGTTCTTGCTTGCTGGTGACTAGCTGGCCCACACACTTCTAGGGATTCCCTTGTGGCTGTCTACCATCTTGCCTTGGGAGTTCTGCAGTTACCGATGCACTGTGGTGATGTTTTGTGTGTGTCCTGGGATCCAAACTCAAGTCTTCACACTTGTGCAGGAAGTGATTTATCCACTGAGCCACCTCCCCAGCTAAAATGGCGTTGGTCAATTCTCATGCCAATTCTTGGCCTTACCCAGCTCCCATGGAGACTCTTCTGAACGGTGCCTATGAAAGTCTTGCTCTAGAGGAGTTATTGGTGAGGCTACTTGTCCATGAACAACAGGCTAGCCTGCAGAGCCTGACTGCTCTCTGTGATAAAGCAAGTTACTTTAATAAGACAAGGGCCTTTCCCCCAAACATCCCCACCAGCAGGGGGAGCTAATTTCCGCCTAGACAAAGAGCAAGAGCAGCACACAGCTTTACTCTTACTTACGGAATCACTGGCTCAGTAGGTTCTCTGAGATGTTTACTGCATTAGAAAACAACAGATTCGTTCTTCAATGTTATCTGTTCCTTTTCTCAGGATTGTCCTTTACATTTTAGGCAGCTTTGCTCTTTCCTAATCTGTGTACTCCACACTATATACATGCACTGGCTACTGTTTTGCCCTTGAGCAGATGTTTTGATATGTAACAACTGTTGTGACTTTTTTTTGTTTGTTTGTTTTTGGTTTTTTGAGACAGGGTTTCTCTGTATAGCCTTGGCTGTCCTGGAACTCACTCTGTAAACCAGGCTGGCCTCGAACTCAGAAATCCACCTGCCTCTGCCTCCCAAGTGCTGGGATTAAAGGCACGCGCCACCACTGCCTGGCGTGACTTTATTTCTAAGTAATTCATTTTTAAGCCCGCCCTATCAATTAGTAGGAGCTTTTATTTATGTTGTTCTATATACTTATTACTTTATACAACTCAAAATTATACACTCAATAATAAAAATATCAAGCCAATATCTCATTTGTGTGGTTAAATATAAAAATTTCATGTTTACTTCCAATTCTTTTTAGAAGAAGCAATCACTACGAAGTCTTACAGGCTTGTTCATTTATTACTCTGAACATTTTCATTATTATTTTTCTTTACTTGCTGCTATTTTGTTGTGATCATCCCGCATCTTTAGAATTGAGATTTTCTTTGCTATCTGGTGATCAATTTCTTTTTTAAAAAGATTTATTTTTATTTATGTGTATGTGTGCGTGTGCATATGGAGGGGTGCCCAAGGCCAGAAGAGGGCATCAGAACCCCTGGAACAGGAGTTACAGATGATAGCCACAATGGGGGTGCTGGGAATATACTAACCCTGGTCCTCTAGAAGAGCAACCCAACCCATGCTTCTAAGCACTGAGAAATCTCTACAGCCCCCAAATGTATAGTTTTAAAAATAGCTTTAAAAAAATGTTTATAATTTTCATCCTGAATTCTATTTTTGTCTGGTATAAATATCTACATATTTATTAAGATTTCCCTAAAATATCTTTTTTATAGATTTTAAATCTTTATTTTTATTTCTTTGCCATGCTGGGGAAAACTCAAAACTTTTTATATGTAGGTAAGTACTATTCTGAGCCACACACTTAGCTCCCATCAACTGACAAATATAAATGATAGGATATATACTTATGGGGTACCATGTGACATTTTGGTGCATGATCCTATGAGGTACCTTGTCATGTGTGATCTAGAATATTCCTACAGCATTTTACAGTGGAAATGCCTTCTACAGCCGGATATTCTTGGCTTTCAGAGAGACATTTAAGAAAACATTTAAACTCACTTCTATTTATTGAGATTATTGGTGTGGTTAGCACATTCCTAATTTTCTTTTATGTCTTACACTTACTGCACTTTTTTCTCTCTATTTTCTGACTTTTGTCAGATTACAACTTTCTTCTAAGGACTTGGGCGTTCTGTGTTATGGCTCCAGTTTTGTGCTGGTACCCTCTCATTTTAAACTCAGGGGTGTTTTGTTTTAAATCAGGATCTAGCGCTGATCAAACTATGCCCATCCTCTTAGGTGCCCTGCCTCTGGATGACAGGGGACAAAGATGCTGTGCCTGGGAGTGTGGCTCTGAGCAGCTTCTCCTACTGTGAGGGAAAGTAGCTGAGAATGCTCATTCCAAAACAAAAATGATGGAGAAAGGTGTTGTTCTCAGAGAAGGGGCTGTTTTGGCAATGCCAAATGTTGAGGTGCAGCTGTTGGAGACTTAGACCTTTCTAAAGATTCAAATTATACTGTCAGGCTAATGAACACCTCATAACATGGAAAAAGACTCCGATTGCATCTGGGCTGAGTTGGCAAGATGAAAAAAGAAAGAAGCAGGAGTCAGACGGCAGGTTTGCCTTCTGGCTAACAAGTAGGGTCATGGTGGCCGGGAGCCAGGAACCACCAGGAATTACCTACAGGAATTACCAAGGCCTGAACTGAAGACAGGCCATAAGTTGTTGCCAGCTGTACTCAAGACTTGTTTTAATGAGGCAAGGGAAGCAGGAATGAGAGGAAATAATGTTGGGAAGAAGGGTCTTCCTCCACGGCATGTCACCCAAGGCCATCTGGTCAAACACCAGGGTGGGTCAGGAGGCAGAGAGAAATGAAGGCAGGGTGCTTTACTGTGGTTATAAGTTTCAGGTTCAAACCACGCTGAGGACTGGCCAGCCTGAGCAGCTTCATGGGCTTGGGGACCAGGAGTGTTCACTGCTGCCTGGGCCTGGCCTAGGGATGATGAAGGTAGAGCTGGAAAACTACCAGTGAGCACTGGGTGAAAGGACATGGACTTTGGATCAACTGGTTTGAACCTGAAACCAAACGTCGTGGACTGTCTCTGGGGAGCAGCTGGCTCTGAGAAGAACAGGATCATCAAGGCCCCAGATGTCGCACTGTCCAGAAATAAGAAGGCACAGTTTCTATAAAAGTCTCATTAAAGTGGGAAGGGGACAGAAGAAGGCGAAGGTGAGGCAGAGGGGTGTGGTAAAAACTGGCTATGGTGGGAGTCTACTTAGTCTCTACAAAGGATCTCTGGGAAGTATTCAAAGGGAGCCCACAGGGGCTGAGAGGCAGCCTTGGTGGCAAGCTACTTGCCTCATAAGCATGAGGAGTTTCACCCCCAGGAACCCACATAATAAGAAAACAGAAGTGCTGGAGTGTTTTTGTAATCCCAGCTCCAAAGAGAGGCAGAGACAAGTGGACCCCTGGGGCTCACTGGCTAGCCGACCTCGACGTCACCTAACTGGTGAGGCTCAGAGCAGGGAGAGACCCTGTCAAAACATAAAATGGATAAGTCTTGAGGAATGACCCAGGCTTGAACTTTGACCTTGAAATGGAGACAGGCACCTACACAAACACAGACACCACAGACACACATACATACACACACACACACACCAGCCCACAAAAGACCAAACTCAGCTCCCCCCAGGTCACATGTAATAATAACACAACAACAGTTGTTATTTTGGGGTTTGTGTTTGGTTGGTTGGATTTTTGAAACAGGGCTTCTCTGTGTAGCTCTAGCTGTCCTGGAACTCTATCTGTGTACCAACCTGGCCTTGAACTTGAGAGATTTGCTTGCCTCTGAGTGCTGGGACTAAACCTGGCTACAAAGTGGGGTTTTTTTTTTTTTTTTTTTTGGTTTTTCGAGACAGGGTTTCTCTGTGTAGCCCTGGCTGTCCTGGAACTCACTCTGTAGACCAGGCTGGCCTCAAACTCAGAAATCCGCCTGCCTCTGCCTCCCAAGTGCTAGGATTAAAGGCATGCACCACCACTGCCCAGCTAAGGGTATTCTTAATTAGTGAATTTACATGGAAAGTCTCATGAATATAGGCAACTGTATCACACCCAACAGTCACACTTTGAAGAAGCTCATCTCCATTTTGACGAACAAAACAACAAAAAGATCTGAGCTAAACTAGAAAAACCCAGCCCAGTTGGCCAGCTCCTCCATAGGACGCCAGCTTTCCATTCTGAAGGTGGTGGAGCCAGCTCCCCCTGCTGGTGAGCATCCAGGAGAAGCAGGAGACAGGCTGCCCAGCCTGTAGAAACTCACACAGGACAACAGAGAGCAAGCCTCTTGAAGCCTCCCACTCAGCCAAGTGCAGCTGAGACATTAAATAGAGTTCACAAGGCTGCTGAGAGCCCGCATCTGACCTCACTGAAAACAAGTGGCATCCTCTGAGATGCCAGAGGTGCTGCTGTCCCTTCTTTGTAGCTGCATTTTGTTGCAGAGTAAAGACATTCTGAATTCTAGGATGGCTGGAACTCATGGAGGGCAGGAGCATGGAGGGTGGTGGCCACGCCTTATGGACTTCCCATCCTGTTACCAAAGTTATGGTGGCTAGAGCTTGGGACCTGGTGGACTCTAACAAGCTAGGCTCTGTCATCTGTCCTCAACAGGTCAGTTAAAGATACAGTTAACAGGGAAAAGCAGAAAAAAGAGATGAATTCAACAGGACCAAATAAATCAGCCCGAGGCAGCTGGAGACACTGCTCAGTGGTCACAAGTCCTGAACTTGGGTCAAGTTCAATTTCCTAGCACCCACATCAGGTGACTTATAGCAGCCTTAACTCAAGCTCCAGGAGATCCAAATTCTTGTGGCTTGTGTACACACACACACACACACACACACACACACACACACACACACACACAGAGAGAGAGAGAGAGAGAGAGAGAGAGAGAGAGAGAGAGAGAGAGAGAAACACATAGATACACACACATACATGGATAAAAATACATCTATTTTCTTTTTAATCCACAAAAAGAATCGGGCTCAGCGACACCCCACAAAAGCCCATCTTTGAGACCCTGATATGATTTAGGTGTAAGAAGGTAAGAGCAATCTTGGTCAAGGTTTGGTCCTACCTATCATCACATGGTGGTGCAGCTCTGATTCATCCTTCAGGTCTGACAAGCAGCCAGAACTTCGTGAACTCTCCTTGCAAGAGACAAGCTCCCCTCCGGCTAGCATCCCTCTCCCCGAAGGAGATTTCTAGGGAAATTCTAATTTCTTGTGATCCATTGTTCAACAATCTGAAAGCCAAAGGGGAGGGGCACAAGTTCTCTTTAGAATGTCTTCATTTCTGTCAAGATGGTTACACTTAGAAGAGGCAATGAAGAAGCCAGTGACTACAACTATCAAAGACTGCATGTCACACACACCCTATACCCAGCATGGGGCAAGGTGCCTGATAACATGCAAACAATAAACCCCAGGCTTTGTCCTTCAAGAAAATTAGCTCTAAGAAAGAAGGGAGGGCAGAACCTGCTCCCCACCCCCACCCCAAAGCAGCCATTGGCTCACTGATGCTGGACTGGACTACTGTCTAAAGTGGGAGTAGAAACAAGATACCCTGTCTCCACCCTCAGGCTGGTGGGGATCCTGGAAAGGAATGCAAACAAACAGTCTCCCTCCAGCAGGATGTGTAGTAGGCAGAGGCCTCCTGTTAGGTAGAAATAACAGTGTGGCATCTGAGCAAGCGAGGTGAGTCAGGAAGCAGAGATCTACAGATACAAGGGTTGGGTGAGGACTGTGGCCCTGGGCAGCAGCTAGCAAAGGCTCAGAGGCAAGGGTGCTGGGCACAAATTCAGGTTAGATAAACAGCTGGAGAGTACAGAGGCTGGATGGAGGACAATATCAGGTGGCAGAGACCAGGTGTGGGGTAACCTACAAAGCCTGGTGAGGGGACAGGAGTAGGCAGTTCGCCTCAGGCTGGCTTACTCTTCACTTGACATGAGAACCGCCTTAGGACACGTGACATTCTGTTCAACACAGTCTCCTTCATTCTCCACAAGCTGTTTTCTGAGTGGCGTGCAGTTGATAACAAAGATGGACACTCCCACCATCACGGAGCCTAGTTCCAGTAAGTGGCCAACAGAGCAGGTGCCTTTTGAGCAGTGATGCCCGAAGCTCGAGGCCTCCAAGAGAAGCACCCAAGGGCGGTTCTGTGCCTCACTGCTGTGTCTCCTGTGTTGGGTCACTGGGATGGGGTGAGCCTTGAGGCGTATGTCTGCTTCCCATCTCTTGTGCCTTCTCTGCTCCCCAGCAGCGGAGGCAATATGACCAGCAGCCTCCCCTTCTGCTACCACACCTTTCCTGCAGTGATGGACAGTATCGTCCTTAAAGTGTGAACCAAAGTACACCCTTCTTCCATTAAGCTACTTCCTGTCAGATATCTGGTTCACAGCAATAAGAAAAGTAAGTGATAAGCTCAGCCAGGAATCCGTTCTGCATCCTGGGTCAGCCCGCAGCTGCAGCTTCATCAGCACAGAGGAATGGATCCCACAAGCCAGGAGGACGGAACTGACTCTGGGCAGCTCTCCTCTGACCTCCACATGTATACTTATTCATGCGTGTGCACACATGCAAATAGATGACAAAGGTGCTCGGCAAATGCCTTCACTTCACTAGGCACTGACAACTGGTGTCTGCGAAGGTCATTTCCAGCACATGTGTTCACAGCAATACCACTCACAATAGGCAAAAGACGGAAGCAACTCCATCAGCGAATGGATGAGCAAAATGTGCTTCCCCTGAATGCTATCTGGGCTTAGCCAGGAATGAAATCGAAGCTTCCACTGAGTGAACCCTGACAACTTTATGCTAAATCAAAGGAGCCAGCAGCAAATGGACAGGTGCTGAGAAATCCCATTTCCCCCTAGGCTCCTGAGGAGTAAGATTCCTAAGGAGAAAGTGTGTGTGTGTGGGGGGGGGGGGGGCAGTTAGTTAGCCATGTCAAGCATCACCTATGAATGATGGATGGGAAGGGATGCCGGGGATGCTCGCACAGCAATGTGAGGATGCTGTGTGACTAAACTACAGTGAAAAAACTGTTCAAACGGCTGAGTGTCATCGCATCTATGATCTGGAAGTTGAGAGGAAGGAAGCTGAAGCCTAGCCTGGGCTATATAACATCCTACCTTAAAATTTTTTATTGCATTAGTGCCTGTGCATGTGTGAAGGTCGGAGAACTTGCTCTTCTTGTACCACGTGGGTCCTTGTGACTGAACTCAGGTCAGCAGTTTTGGCAGCAAGTGCCTTCACCTGTCACCTGAGCCACCTGATCAGCCACAAGATTCCATCTAAAAACTAAAGATGACTTGTTTAAAACCTGAATGTGAGATATTATGTTACATATATTCTACTGCAACATTCTAAAAGAAAGATTTCCAGGCTGCCTTAGCAAAGACAGAAATTCCTGGCCTTTAGATCTCATCTTTAATAAGAGGGATCGGACCTAGGGCTTCTGGGTCTGCAGTCTGTTTCCATGGTAACCACACCAGGCAGATGCCTGGCAGTCAGGATTGCATCATCAAATCATCGATGTCACCACAATGGTCTTCCACCCTCCCATTCTCCTCTCTAGGCTACCTCCCTGAGGAAGCCCAGGCCCCCATCTCTGGCCCCTGTATCTCAGTCCAGTGACTCTGAAGCTCAGGCGCCATGCTCTCTGGCTTCCTAGTTTCTCCTGCCCTTCTCTCTACTCTGCAGCAGCTTTCCCTCTCTCATTTCCTACCTCCATCCTTTCCCAGCTCCTCCTCTTCCTTCACATTCAGAGGGCTGTTGGGGTACAGACACTACCCTACCGTGCCCTATTGGTCCCTTTAAAGTCTAACAGGTTGTAGATTACTGACAGAGCTGGGTGAGTGGTATGCTGTAATCACAGCCCATGGCAGGTTGAAGCAGAAGGATCAGGAACTCAAGGTCATTGTCAGCTACACAGTGAATCTCAAGGCTGGCCTAGACCAACACGCAAAGCACTCTTCAAATCTTGGCTCCTCTGCACCACTTCTCCTCTCCTAGCCTAAGAAGAGCTCATTTGTGGTTGACCTTTTCTCCCAGACAAGATCTGTCAAAGAGAGGCTGCAGGGCCTTCAGCTCTCATTGGTATCTCAACCAGACAGGACTAACCTTTAATCATGGGAAGACGGAAGTCCATCGTAGACGGACTCTCATATCTCCTGCTCCCACTGTCCTGTGTTTTAGTGGAGAACGACTTCCCATCTGAGTTCTCCAGAAACCACAACCCAGGCCATAGTATGCCCTCTAGGCCAGAGACCCCCTAAAACCATAGTTCTCTGACCTATGCTCTTCCCTCTTCCATAGAAAAGCCTAAGCTTAAGCCTCTGCTCCTGCTGGTTAGGCATTGCCATACATGTCTGTGACTTCTCTCTGCTCGGTGACTCTTATCTGTTTTGTTGTCTGTGGTGTTGTCCCTAACCCAGGGCCCTCCTTGTGACATTTCTAAATGAGTAAACATTTACTTCTCAACCTTTTACTGGTTCCTGCAGACCCTCAGAGAATACAGGGGAGAGTTCCACATGTACCCCCAAAGGGCTCCACCCACATGCCCCTTCTTCAAGGAAGCCTTTCCTAACAGCCCAGAGCAGCCTCCTCCCAAGGAAGACAGTCATGGGACAAACATCAGGGAGGATGAGGCATTTCATCTAAGGCTGGTGTGTTCAGGTGACTTTGTTTAGATTAGAGGGAGCTTGTGGGCAAGGACATGGGACTTAGAACCTGTAGGATAAGTCACCCAGCTGGCTTCAGCCACTCTGTGCCCAGAAGCAACTCACTGAACAGCTCTGAGTTGCTCTTTCTTCCCTGTGGGTTGAAGGTGCATTTCCTAACCCATCAGCATGTTGAAATGAGGCAAGGAAGTGGTACAGGAAGGGCCTTGTCCCAGGAGCCTCCAGCCACACCCAACCCCACCATCACATGCCCACCCTGCTTTTTCCTGGACACTCACTCTGGTGGATTCTACCTTTTCTCCAGTTCATTTCCCAGTTTGCAATCCAAGTATCTTCCTAGAGAGAGTGAACAAGGACTAGAGCCCATTGGTTAATAAAGTGTATGGGGTGATGTATTAGTTTCTTTCCTCATTGCTGTGGCAAGAGACCTGTACACATCGGCTTAAGAAGTGGTTTATTCTGGCTCACAGTTGGCCCATACAGATCCTCACAGTGAAGAAATCATAGCAGCAGGGCTGTGGGGCAGGGGGTCACTGTGTCCACAGTCAGGAAGTGGAGAGATCAATGTTGCTGCTTGGCTCAGTTTCTTCTTTTCATCCACTCTGGGACCCCAGCCCGTGCAATGGTGCCACCTACATTTAGGGTGGGTTTTCCTACCTCAGTTAACCCAATGTAGAAAATCTCTCAATCTCTCACAGATACACCATGATCTCTAACCTAGATGATTCTAAATCCCAACAAGTTGACAACCAAGATTAACCAGCAGAGGGACTTTTATAGTTTGAGTACAAAACTTGTCCCAAAGTCTCATGTGTTAAGGAACTGCTTGCCAGCTAATGTCTTCTGAGAGATGATTAGGTTATGAGGGCTGCAACTTCAGCAGTGAGTCAATTTTGTTGAAGAATTCTGAGCTGGATAAACCACGGCCATCTGGTTCCATTGTTTTTGGGCCTGTGGCAAAGCAGAAACATCACAACAGAGGAAAACTGCTCACCTCAGGGGAGACAGGAAGCAGAGGGACAGGAAGGGCCAAGGATATTCCTTCAAAGGTCCACCCAGGGAATTACTTCCTGGATGCTCTGTTTCATCCCAGGCTTTCTCCAGCCTACTAACCTGTGCAGGCATCCCCTCCTCCACAGGAGCCATCCACATCCCTGCCTTCCCTGCTGCAGCACCCCAGCCTTCCCTGCTGCAGTGCCCCAGCCTTCCCTGCTACAGCACACCTGCATTCCCTGCTGCAGCGCCCCAGCCTTCCCTGCTGCAGCACACCTGCATTCCCTGCTGCAGCACCCCAGCCTTCCCTGCTGCAGCACACCTGCATTCCCTGCTGCAGCATCCCAGCCTTCCCTGCTGCAGTACCCCTGCATTCCCTGCTGCAGCGCCCCAGCCTTCCCTGCTGCAGCACCCCTGCATTCCCTGCTGCAGCGCCCCAGCCTTCCCTGCTGCAGCACCCCTGCATTCCCTGCTGCAGCGCCCCAGCCTTCCCTGCTGCAGCACCCCTGCATTCCCTGCTGCAGGGCCCCTGCCTTCCCTGCTGCAGCGCCCCAGCCCTCCCTCTCCTGGCCATGCCAGCTGTACTCATAGCCCAACTTTATGCTCCCACGTAACTCAATAGTTTTCATTTCCTTATTAAGTGCAGCTTTGCATGCACATCTACTCAAATTTTCTTTTTAATTTTGGCTTTCATTAGTATATAATAAGCTGCATATAAGTGTACACTTGGGGCTGGGACTGCAGCTCAGTGGTAGAGTGCCAGCCTTGCAGCCATGATGCCCTAGGTTCATTCAATCCCCTGGAGTGGAACAATACAAGAAGAAAATGAGTAAGTGGACATTCTGATGAGCTTAGATGCATGTACAGACCCACATACCTAAGAAAGAATCAACAGTCAAGACAATGAATTCAACTTCTGTGTCCTTCAGACATCTTTTCTCTTACTTGCAGTCAGTCTCCTATCTGCTCTAACCCTACATAGGCATGCATTTGTGTAGGAGGCAAGTATCTGGTGTGTGTTGGGAGCCGACTTTTAGCAGAAAGCGGCTATCAGCTTTGCAGCCATCTTGAGCCATATACCCTGACATGAGACTTGTTTTACATCAGCCTACAATAGCTGAGCACACTCTGATAACATCTTGGTTTAGGTACCCAGGATCTTTGCTTGGGTGTGTGAGATTAAGAGTGTGTGAGATTAAAGTTGTGTGAGATTAAAGGTGTGTGACTTAAAGGTGTGACTTAGAGATCAGATTTAGAGACAAGACCTAAGGGCATGATTAAAGGTGTGACTTAGAGACATGGCTTAGAAGTAAGACATATAAAAGGCGAGAGGCAGAGAGGAGAGTTGAGAACAATTTGGAGTAACAGAGATTCAGACACTAGGAGTAGGAGTAGACAGTAAACACTCGGAAGAGAACAACGGGAGTACAATTAGGAACTAGAAGGAGTACAACTAGGAACTAGGAACTCAAGACTTGGGACTTGGACTAGGAAGAGGGACTGAAGAATAAACGGGATTGAATCACGCTCTGTCTGGTCTCCATTCTTCGAGTCGGTCCTCACGCTCTCTCTTGCTGAACCCTGACCCGCAGACCGGAGCGGCAGCTTGGGCTGGGAAACAGTGGCCGCCAAGCGTGGAGTGGAGAGGGCCACAACATTTTTGGCACCCGAACGTGGGCTAGTGCGGTTCTCAACATTTTTGGCAGTATCTTTTTCAGTTGCTCTCCATTCTTGTCCACACTTGACACTACTTCTCCTTTCATTTTAGCCACTGCAGTAGGTGTGCAATGGCGGCACTCTCAACTCTTGCTTCCTCTTCGTAACCAGTGTTACTGTGTGTTGTCTCTGGATGATCACATCACTGACTGTGCTTCATTCTTTCTCCCTTATCTTCCTAGGCTTCTCTTTCTGTTGCTTTAATCTGAATTCTAGGATTACAGGTCCGACAGAGAAACTTGTGACAGAAATCAGAACTACCCACCAAGCAGTGGCAATACCCTTTGGTGCCAACAAATACCTACACCATCAGTTCCAGGTAATAGTCAGAGCCAAGCTCCCAAATCCTCTCTTACACATGTTTTGACCTCCGGAAGCCCACAGCTATGGCAGATACCCCAAAGACAACACTAGGTCTCTAGACCCTGTCTTCCAGTGCAGCCTCCCTGAGAATAACCCTCTCCTCCTCTTTAGCTGCTGCCTTTTCTGCTTGGTCTTCTGAGGCAGGTGACCAGACCTCATCTGGGTAAGACATCCAAAGCCACAGCCAGGACCCTGGCCAGGACTCTAGTACGATGGTTACTACCAAAGCCTGCCTCCCTCATGTCTGGTTGATGAAGCTCGGTGCTGCCTCCCTGAGTGAGCATGTCTTCGTTCTCACGGCAGCAGGCCTGGGGCTACCATGGCTATGTCATACAGTAGAAAGAGCTTGTGTTTTCACTGTCAAGCTGCTTCCTAAGGTGGGCGCACCCTATATGGCCCTGCTAGTGGCATGCAGTGCGTGTGAGGGTTTCATTTGTTCTGCATTTATGTTCGCACTGTCCTCAGTGTTAACTGCAGCCACCATACCAAGTATACAGTGGAGTCACACAGTGAAGCTACGCTGAACTTCCTAGTGACTGGCATGCGGTGCTGCCAATCTTTACAGCTCACCCATCTCATTGGGCTACATATCCATTTAAAGGAAGTTCACAAAAAACGAAAACAAACAAATAAAAAAAAAAAACCAGAACAAAAACCAACAAAAATTCAAGAGCTAAGCTTGTGACAAAGCTGCTTTCGGAAATTTAATTTCTATGATTTGTTCCACAATACAGAGCTATTATCATTTAAAACAGGTTTTAGTGTGTGCATGGGTGTCTGTCTGTATGAATGTGTGTGTTACAGGCTGTTGTAGACTGAACTCCGGTCCTCTAGAAGAGCAGTACTTACTCTCAATCACTGAGCCGTCTCTCCAGCTCTTTATGATTTAGTTAAATGTTTTTAAACTTTTTATGTGTATGAGTGTTCTATCTGCATGGACATCTATGCACCACATTCATTCCTGGTGCTTATAGAGGCCAGAAGGGAGCACCAGATCCTCTAGGGCTGGAGTTACAGCTGACTGTGAGCCATCATGTGGGTGCTAGGAACCCAACCAGGTCATCTACATAGCAGTCAGTAATCTTAACTACTGAGACATCTCACCTACCCACTTTTACCATTTTTTTAGTGTTTAAAAAAAACACTAAAAATATGTAAATTTTTAGTATTTTAAAAAAATGGTAAAAGAACAGGTAACCTGACCAAGAAATGGACATTGGCCTGACCACTTTTCAAAAGACACATAAGGTGACTAGTAAATATATGGGAGAGGACATCCAAAGTTTTTAGCCAACTGCAAAATGAAGATTTGCTGAATTGATGTCAGGCAAGGACAATGCACTTGCCAGCCACTCCTCGAAAATAAGAGGATGTTTGCAAAATGCTGCTTTCACACTCCAAGTATTTCCTTGTCATGTTCTTCAAATTATCTTCTGGGAAAAAAGGTTCAGTTAGTAACATCTAAAAGGCTGTTCTTTGTCCAGTAAGAAAAAAAGCAAACATTACAGATCAGAATCTTACTATGGTTTGTTTGTTTTCGGGACAGGGTTTCTCTATGTAGTTCTGGCTGTCTTAGAACTCAACTCAAGAGATTCACTTGCGTCTGCCTCTAGAGTGCTGGGAGTAAAGGCGTGCAGCAGTGCTGCCCAATAGTGCTGTGTATTTTATAACTAAAGCTGTAACCACAGAACACGACTAAGAAGAAAGACCCTACACTCTACTTCCCGAATAAGCTGGATCCTTTGTGGTTCCTCATTTCTTTAGTGTGTATGGTCTCCTCAACCCCAAGCTTTCACAGAAAGAAGCAACTAAAACTACAAGATGCCTGCTCAACCCAGTCAGAATAACTTTCACAAAACAAAAAGCCCCTGTATTCGAAAGTGATCATGGGCTGCCATGCCCCAGTCATTGATACTACATGGAGAGGATGTTGAAGCTTTTCCATGTGTTTGGAAGGTTACTTCTGGCCTTCCCAAACTCTGGTGCTTCTAACTTGTCTTCCTTCTCACATCCTTCGTATCCTGGCTGCTGACACCAGACTCACTGGGATCCTTCTACCTGAGAGGCCTAGGGAAAATGTCTATGGACCCCAGAGAGCCAGGGAATCGACAGCAAGGCCACCACACAAGGTAAAACTGGAGGCGATGCCCACTCAGAGCATCATGGAACAGCTTTTTACTCTGTGTCGTGATTGGCTCAGGGATGGGAGACTCAGCATGCAAAGTCTTGACACCAGCACCTCAGAAGCTATGTCCTTGCCCCGGGTCCATCTGCTGTGCCTGGAACTACAGTGACAAGAGATTCTCTGCTGAATTTGTTGGTAACTTTTCTGCTATCTCCTCAACAACTATGCAGTAAACCTTATAGATAAAAGCAACAACAAATAATAATAATGATTTTTCAAGGGTAGGCTAGACAAAATACACAATGCTGATAGATAAGTTAGTCTGGCCACTGAAGCCAGTATGGAAGTTCTTTAAAGAACTAGAAACAGAACCATCATATGACCCATGTATGACACTCCTGAGAATACACCCAAAGGACTCCAAGTGGTTTCCTATGCAGATGTAGACACCCATGTAGATCTCTGCAGCAGTATAACAGTTAACATGAATGGCCTCAGCCAGTTGGTCTACTGAATGTATTAAGAATGTCACACACACACACACACACACACACACACACACACACACACACCTCACACACACCTGGAGTGAAATCTTAACATCTGATTTTGGGAAAATGGCAGGAAATGTGGATGGACCTGAAAATTATTAAGTTAAACAAGATTAGCCAGATTCAGAAAGACACGTGTTGCCTGGTATAGTGGCACACACCTTTAATTCCAGTATTTAGAAGGCAGAAGCAGGTGGATCTCTGTGAACCTGAGGCCAGCCTGGTCTGTTCCACAGTGAGTTCCAGGTTAGCCAGGATTATATAGTGAGAACCTCTCACATAAAATAAATAGAAGAAGAAATGAAGTGTGATGCTTTCTTTGACATGTGTGATCTCAGTGGGGAAGGATGAAAGCAGGAGGAGTGCTGCTGCAGGAGAGGACGGGGAGGACATACTGCAGGAGAGGAGGATGGGGAGGACATACTGCAGGAGAGGAGGATGGGGAGGACACTGCTGCAGGAGAGGAGGATGGGGAGGACACTGCTGCATCCACACCCACTCAGAAAAAGAGCTTTCTCCTCCCCTAACGACCATCAAACTTAGATTCTATTACATCATACTTTTCTTGTGTTGTAAGAAGACACAGGAACAAACGGGCCACCGTACCCTGCTGCATCCTCTTGTGTTGTAAGAAGACACAGGAACGGGCCACCATACCCTGCTGCATCCTCTTGTGTTGTAAGAAGACACAGGAACGGGCCACCATACCCTGATGCATCAGCATTTTTACTAATTGTTTTTTTAGAGCTTAAAGCCCAGCGCATACTGCAGTGCCTGACACATTAGGCACTTAATAATAGTAACAATAATATGTAAATTAGTGGTCTAAACTGAATGAATGGAGTAAACCCACACCTGGGTACAACCTCGACAATGCTGTACCTATCCTCTGGTGGCCGGGCTCCTATACCAGACTGCTGACTGGGGAAGACACTGATCTGTCTGGACCTGAGGAAATCAGACACTCCCCTACCTGGGTTTGTCACCTTTGCCTCAGCTATTGTATCCTAAGAGGCCAGGCTCTGCTATCCCTGGTTGAGTAAACAAACAGCAAGCTGAGGAGGTGTGGCTGAGGAATTCCTCAGAGACACATGAGGCCCACTCACAGCATGCCAGACTGCCCTGAAGCAGCAATGCCACCATCAGCTGCCGGTCTGCTGACTGCCGGTTGACAGTGTAGCATCATCAGAGGTCTCACTGTATAGCCCAGACAGATCCAAATCCAGATCCTCCTTCAACTTCCTCATTGCTCAAAGGACAGTGGGTGAGCCTGCCTACCTAGCATAAGCTTTTCCTATCACATAACCCTGGCAGAAGAGCCAGACTACCAGTCATGTACCGGAACGTTTCTATCAGACACGGCCCCATCCTTATGTATTTAACTTGGTATGATGACAGATGGCTGTCTTCTTTATTTTAGTTTTTCTAAAAAGGGTTTCTCTGTGGAGCTCTGGCTGTCCTGGATCTCACTCTGTAGACCAGGCTGGCCTAGAACCAGAAATTCACCTGCCTCTGCCCCCTGAGTGCTGGGACTAAAGGTATGCCTGGCCAGATGACTATTTTCTTTAAAAAGAGCCATCATAGGCATACTGGAGAAATCCTCTGATCCCAACACTCAGGAAGCTCAGCAGGAGGATCATAAGTTCCAAGTTAGTCTGAGCTATATAGTGAGACACTGGCCCCAAAAACTAAAATAAGGCGAAAAAAAGGAGAGGCAGGAAAGGAAAGAAAGTGGGCATACATTACACCTTTAATTCTAGCAATGAAACCAGAGAGAAAGAGAGACAGAGAGAGAGAGAGAGAGAGAGAGACAGAGACAGAGACAGAGAGAGACAGTGAGAAAGACAGACGGTGAGACAGAGACAGACAGTCAGACAGACAGAGACACTTGACATGGCCTCTGACCTGTCTGCAACCCTGAGCTACATCTTGCTGTCTCTTCCATGTCTTTCCCATACTCCCACCCAATGATCCCAAGAATATGAATGCCACTCATGTTGGCAGTGAGTGCGGAGGAAGCACAGCACACTTTACTTGTATGGTTCTCCAGCTACTGAACTCCAGGGGAGCCATCATGATGGCAGTCTTTTTTTACCCAGCCTAAGTGTCTCTATCCAAGCCACATGCCAAGTCCTAGAGGAGTAGGAATCCAGAGGACTCTAGTGTAGATGCCAAAGCACCCTCCCCACAAGAGGGTAAAAATATGTTTGCACAGAGGCAGAATGCAGAGCAACTCGTAAAGTGTCAGACCTCAGGTCAAGTACGGGGCAGCGATGGAGCCCAGAGGGAAGCTTCACAAGGACAGCTGTTATTTTCTTTTCTTCCTGAGGAAACTTGAGGAACCACTTAGTGATACTGTGATTTATAATGACACATACATCATCCCATTCCCAGTGCAGAGCTCATAAGATGCTTGGAATTCCCTAGATCATTCATAATAAGCCCTTTCAGCCCAGCGTATGCTAATGAGGTGACTTCTGGGAGTATGGAGCTGGGTCCTGGGAACCAAAGTGTTACTAGAAGACTGGAAGGTCCAGCCTCACCCACAACTAGGGAGGTAGAGGCAGGCAGTCTGAGTCAACTTCCAGGGGCCAAGAAGCACATGAATCACACCCAGGGAATGAGTCTCCTCAAAGGAGGGGTTCAGCTTTCAGATGAGCACATGGGGTGCTGGCAGGGAGGAACTCCAGAGAGGCAGTGCCACACCCCCAAATGCTAAGCAATCACCCATTTGCTGAACTGATAATTCCTGGACCTTTTGCAATGTAATTTCCCATTGTGTGTGAACAAACACACTAATGGCAGCCAGAAGTCGACTTGTGGGAGTTGGTTCTCTCCATCAAACGTACGGACCAAACTCAGGTTGGCCAGCACGGTATCTTTCCTGCTAAGCCAGTGTTTCTCACCCTTCCGAACATGGCAGCCCTTTAATACAGTTCCTCAGTGTTACAGTGACCCCCAACCATACAATTATTTTGTTGCTCTCACAACTGTAATTTTGCCACTGTAGTGAATTACAATGTAAATATCTGAGATGCAGGCAATCTGATATTCGA
The DNA here is from genome assembly GCF_011762505.2 of Arvicanthis niloticus. Classification (NCBI taxonomy): domain Eukaryota; kingdom Metazoa; phylum Chordata; class Mammalia; order Rodentia; family Muridae; genus Arvicanthis; species Arvicanthis niloticus. The sequence continues at coordinate 52,474,425 of NC_047660.1, read as the reverse complement.
CTTTAAAGAGGTCATGACCCCCAGGCTGAGAACTAAGCCCTCTCACCACCACCACCATCACCATCCTTTCTCTTTGAAAGAGGGTATACATTTTCCAGATTGGCGGTGAGCTCATTCTACAGTTCAGAGTGCCCTTGGACTTCTGATCTTCCTGCCTCAGCCTCCAAAGTACTTAGAATGATGGGCCTTGTCATGTAGCCTTTATAATAAATTGGCATCTGAGTCTGGGCGTATACCTCAATAATGTATCTTTCATGCTCAGGACCCTGGGTCTAAGCCCAAGAACAGAGAGGGGTAGCGGTGGAGGCTTCTCTGGGAACCTCTGATTTGCAGCCAGTCAGCCAGAAGGTAACACTGAGCTTTGAAGCTGCGGGCAGACTACTGGGATCTGTGTCACCTCGGTGTAGTACAGAGCTGATTTCAGTCATAAGTTGCCCAGCTGGCACTGGAGAATGGGTCACTGTAGGAAAATCCACCCCAAGTGGTATCATAAATAAACTATGGACAATAGTTGACACAGGACAAAAACACGATGTTTCCTTTTAAACTTCAACCAAATAGGCTCTGTAAACAAGGGAAAAATCAACATTGCCCTAGCCCTAGTGCTGAGGATGGCGCCCATGGCCTACTCCACACTAAGCAAGGTCCAGCACTGTGTTACATCCCCAACCCCACAGGGATATCCCTAACCAAGTGTATTTCCTGTGATGAGGTGGCTTGTGTTTTCAATCAACCTCAGGATTCCTTCCCATCTGCACACCTTCTTGCAGAATGACTTTCCCCACTTCTAGGCATCATCAGGATGCAGTCTTGGTTAGCACAGTGGCTTGCTTAACTAGTGGATGTGGGAGCCAGGAGCTTGTGCGGCACTGAAGCCTTGGCAACAAGAGGCCTCTCAGTGTGTCTGGGAAGCTGAAGGCATCTGACATCTGACATCTGACATCTGGGAGGTCTTGTGGTGAGTGCTGGTAGCTTCAGCTAAGGATGGTACCCACAGCCAGCACAGATCTCACTGGTCTTCCTCAGCAGAGCTCCTATCTGGACTGAGTAGCAGCAAGACTTGGGGGTGGGACTTGGCAGATTGAAAACAAAACAAGAATATTTGTTAAAACTGGACCTTCTGTCTAACCAGCGCTAGTGAGTTACTAATATCCTCCACCTAGAATCTCGATCGTTTTTTGCCTCTTACAATGACATGTGAACCTTGCAGAGCAGGGGCCTGAGCCCTAGGAAGGAGACGCCAGACAAACTGGAAGAGGTAACAGAACTAGAGAATTAATATCACCTACCATCATCATTGCCCTAAGTTCTGGTTATCTGGGGTACTTCAGGAGTATAAATAGTGCACAATACCTCTGCTGCAGAGAAGTTTCCAGGTAAGAGTTATAAACTTGGAACACTGACGGCTCTCTCAAGACTATATGTAAATGCATGGGTTGACTGGATGCTCTACAGCTAACAGACATGTCTGGGGGCACAAGGGAGGAACTGAGATGGGAACGGGGCCAGAGCAGGACCCTGAAAATGGAAATGATTCACTGGGTGGGGGAGGGGGGTCTCTTACAGTGGTCTCAGGACAAAGAAGTTCAAACATAGCAGCATGGTGTGGGGCGGGGCTGGGGGACACTCCACTGTCATTTATTTCACCCAGCGCAGCCTGATTCTTGGGGAGTTAAGTAACACTAGCAAAACCTGCTTGGCATTACACTGGGTAAAGCTTTAAGGAAACACAGGCTCTCCAGAGAAATGGGTCTTTCACCAAAGCCAGGCCCATGAAAAGGAGAAATCGAGGTGGGACCTGGTCTAGAAGGGCTTCGCTGACCCTTGGTTTAGAAGGCAGACACCGCCACACTGGCGGCTCCATCCTGACCCATCAAGCAGGTACCTCCTGGCTTCTGTGCACAGCTCCATGTTCAGCCCCAAGCGAGGTGACACTTGGCTGATGTTTCTGCCAGCTCATGAGACTCACTGCTCTGGGGAGAGATCCATGACAGTAAATCTCTCTGGGAAGCCACATTTCCCAGCCCTCCTTCTCCACTCCCTTTGAAGGTACCAGGTCCTGCTTCCTGATTCTTCCCTGTCATTTCCATAGTGCCCAGGGCTAGGGTTGGGAAGTGGACCCATTACACTCCTCAGAAATGATCACACCCAGCCACCAACTGCTTCAACTTGGGAGGGACTATTTTAGGCTGCACCTGCCCTAAGGAAAGATAAACAGCCTATGTTCTTACCCTTAATTTACATGTGGAAAGGCTGAGTCAAGGCACTAACTTAACCAAGGCATCCTTAGCACTCCAGTGACTCAATGAGGCCAACATGCCACCAAACCAAGCAGACAACTTTGTGCCTCTAGGCTCTGCTGTGTGCATAGATATGAGGGCTAGCCAGAACAAGCACTTCCTACTGTGTTCCTACCTGAATGCAGCCCAGCATCACGAGACTAATAATGCTGGAATCCTAGCTAAGTGTTGTGGCTCAGGCCTGTAATTACAGTATTCAGATTTAGACAGGAGGATCTGGAGTTCAGGCCAACATGGGCTCATATCAAGATTAAGACCAACCTGAGTTATATGGAGAGACTCTTTAAAAACAAACAGAACAACAACAATCCACCAGGGGATATGATTTTGCCTGGAATATTGCTTAGGAGTTCCTGCATAGGATGCAAGACCCCAAGTTAAATCCTCTGGATACAGAATCAGAGATGATGGATGGATAGAACAGACAGACAGGCAGGCAGGCAGGCAGGCAGGCAGGCAGGCAGGCAGACAGAGACAGACAAATACAGATACTTCCTGAATACACCAGACTTGCTAATACAAGTTTATGGATTCTGCAGTTTAATTTTTCTGAGACAAAGTACCAAGTGAGTCTGGACATTTTGTTACAACCCTTATGGCAAAGCATCCCTAAAAGGGCTCTGTAAAGCCCAGAAGTGAATGTTTGCCAATGAAGCAGGAAGCTTTAGGTTCAATCCAGAATAATCTTAAAAAAAAAAAAAAAAAAAGTAATTCTGAAATATCAACAGATTGAAGCTTCCAGTCTCACTGTAGACCCAACCCAGAAGGGTCAGATACCCAATCCCAGGTACCAGGGAGAGGCACTATTCAGATTCAGACATCTGTCTACTTGGATTTCTTATCACCCAGGACTCATTTTTGATATAACACAACAGGTTACCCTGCAGAGAAGATGAGCAGCAAGAAACAGGGTGAGGGAAGGAAGGAGGGGGTCAGGGAAGGAAACAGAAAGAACAGCATGGAAACTAGAAACAGACCTAGCAATAAATGAATTTACATTACAAAATTACATGTAGCTTCGCCACGGAGCTCCTGCTATGTAGAGTTAACAGAACCATGTACATTTCCACTTGCTTTACTAAAAACCCATCTTGGCTGGAAAGATGGCTCAGCAGGTAAAGGTACCTGCTGCCAGTCTGCTGTCCGAAGTTCAATTTCTAGAACTCACATGATAGGAGAAAACTGATTCCCTCAAGTTGTGTACACACACAAAGAAAAAAGTCAAGCAGTAGACCTACTATGAAAAGCAGTAAAGAGAAAGTTAAACAGAATTACTGTATGACCCAGAAATACCATATGAGTGGATGGATACTCAGAGGAACTGTACATGAGATCTCCAAGAGCTATAGGCATACCCACAGTCTCTGCAACATACTGGCAACAATACCCAAGTGGGCACTGAGGTCCTAGCAGACAACATGCTCATCACCCTTCACCCACAACAGTGAGACAAAGAATGTCTCATATTCAAGGGTGATAGGGATTAAGGAATGTTTTCATGGATTTCACTGATGGAGCATCTTAGGGCTGGAGAGACAGCTCAGGGGTTAAGAACCAGTGAAGACCTGGGTTTGATTCTCAGCACCCACAGGGCAGCTGACAACTGTAATTCCAGTTCCAGGGGATCTGACACCCTCTTCTGGACTCCACAAGTACTATATGCACATCACCTATGAACACATAAAATAAAAACAAATAAATGAAATCTTCACAGATGAAATATCTTTAGTCTGGTTCAGAAAGCCCACACATGGACCTCCGAGATGGCTCAGCAGGTAGAGGTACTTACACTAAGCCTGACAACCTGAGTTCTGAGACTCACCTGGAAGGACTCTGACACACACACACACACACACACACACACACACACAGAGAGAGAGACAGAGAGACAGAGAGACAGAGAGACAGACAGACAGACAGACAGAGAAGTATAGTAATAAAAACATGAAATATCTGGGTAAAACAGTAGACTAGACACTGCCTCCATAGTAAAGAATTAGAATGAGTAAAAACAGACTATTCCAAAGGAAGGTGAAACTTTGGGGTGCGGTGGGGGTGGGGGGGGAATCACAAAGGTAGTGCCAGAAGAGCTGAGCAGTGAAGAGAAAGAGATGGGTGAGCCAAAAGGAAGTAAGCCAAGCTAAGCACACCTCCAGACATGGCTCCCTAGCAGGGGAGAATCAAAAGCCTTGTTGAGGAGAGCCAGGGAACCCTGGTGAAGAGACTGGCAGCACACCATCATGTCCTGTTGTGGGTTTTGGTGATTCCTCTGGCCAATGGGTCTACAAGTGAAGAGGAATTGCATTCTATGGGAGCCTACTATTTAAAATGACTTACCCTGGGGACTGGGAACAAGGAACCGCCACAAGTCAGGGAGGTGGAATCTCTCCGGTCAGAGCTGTTGGGTGGGGCAGGCCTGAGAGGCAGGTGTATAGGGAATGTAGGGCTAGGTATGGACAAGTCAACACGTGCAGGTGGCTGCAAGTTCGGCTCAGACAGTGAAGTAAGAGAAAAAGGTGGCCCTGATCTTAGTGCCTTGGAGCAGACACCATCAACTGAGAATAACCGGGGTCTGACGGCCTGATCCCTAGGCCAGCAGGATCAACCTGTGGAGCCTGATAACTTGTAAACTGCAGCTGACCCCCTCCGGCAGGAAGACCAATATTTAAGAGGTTTGGATATAGGAAGTCAGGTCTTACACTTGTACACATCACAACATTCTGGCTACTTCCCTAGCTCTAAAAAACCTGAAAGAACCCTTTAGCCGTGACATTAGGAATCCCAGTAGGTAGGATCTGGAGAGTTACTGACAGGATGTTATGGAGAACAAAAGCTACTAAAGACAAGACAGTTCTGACAACCATCAGATGCCAGTCCACTAATGGCTCAGCACCACTATAAACACCGGGAAAGGTAAGAACAGGTGATCTCAACTTCCTTCTCCTCCTTGAGCAACTAACTGGAGTTACTTGAGCAACTAACTAACTGGCAGTCTCCAATTTTCAAGGGCCCAGAAACCTGCTCCAACAATATTAAAAGCTGCAAGAGTAAAATATCAAGTCACTGACAAAAGAAAACATCAAGATTTCTAATTAGCAACTATAAAAACCAGGAAAGCATGGAACAATGGCTCAAGCCTTAAAAGTTCCTCTCAATCAAGGGTGTAATACCCATGTAATACCCAGCCAAGCTAGTCCTCATAACTCCATGAGAATGACACTCTGCTTGCTGTGCTGAGAAGGCAGCCACCTTTTGACTGACAGGAAGATAAGGACATGGTCAAGGTAAATACAAACTATGGCAGTTCATGGCCACTAGGACCACCCTTCAGAAGATACTTAAAGGGACAACACATACAGAGGAGCAAGATAGACAAGAGTCTGTTTCTTAAAATGAACAAAGAGCAAAGGAGAGCTAAGTTAGGAATACATCATGTCTAACATGCTGAACCAGCAAACACATAATATTAACAGGGGAGAAGGGAAGACAGAGGGGGAGGAGGGAGGAGGAAGAGGGAGGGGGAGGGGGAGGGGAGAGGGAGGGACAAAACCAAGCCCAACCAACCAGAAAAGCAAATAAAAAAAAAAATCAATTGGTAAACATGTCTCAACAATAACCTTAAGTGTGAATGGTTCAACTTCTCAAGAGATGCAGATGCTGACTAGATTGAAAAGCAAGATCCACTGGCTGGCTGTCTCAAAAACAAAAACAAAACAAACAAAAAACCTTTACTACTCATAGGATGGAAGTCAGCTTATCAAATGAAACCCCAAAATGAATGTGTACAGCTCTTCTGACCCCTTATTATGCAGACTTCAAACCAAAATTAATCAGAAGAAAAATCTACCAAGATGTAACAATTATAAATGCCTGCACACCACGTGCTGAGGTTCCTGATTCCATAAACATTCACAAGTGGTCATAAAGGTCACCATCAGTCCTGAAACCACAGTGCCATTTCAAAACCCCAGGCCCGCCACTATATAGGCCATCCAAAGTAAAAGTCAACAAAGACCTCACAGTTAAATTGCACCACAGACCACACAAACTTAACATCCACAAGAAGTTCCATCCAACAGATATAGGATACACATTCTCTAAGCAGCCCACGGAACGTTTTTAAAACAGACCACAACCTAAGTCTCAACAAACACATAGACCCACCTAACTTCAGCCACCTAATCTTTAGCAAAGTGTCAAAAACAAACAGGGATGGGGGGAGACTCAACAAATGGTGCTAGGAAGGCTGGGTATTCACATGTGAAATAACGAGACTGAATCTTTACCTCTCTCAGTGCACACACATTACTCTAATATAGTAATATTGTTAAGGCCAAAACCTTCCTGTGAGTCGGGAGATGCTAGGGAACCAACGTAAAGCACAGGCACAGGCAAGAGTTTGTATAGTATACATACAAAGTTCTCTGCTCTGTGGAAAATAAAAAACTTTCAATAATCTACTACCATTCCTTATCATGTTAGTATCAAAGTAGTGTTATCTTTGTAGGATATTTGACTTTGAAAATTGCTGTTTGAGTTGCTGACTTGTTTCAGTTTTACAAATGTTAAATGACTTTGGAGTATTGTGGTGACTAAAGAATGGGAAGAGGCTGAAGAAACGGCTCAGGGGTAATGAGCTTGTGCAGCCATGAGGACCAGAGTTCAAATCACAGCCACCATGTCTAAAGGCAGAGAGAAGGGGATCTCTGGGGACTTGCTGACTTCTGGCCTAGGCATATGGTTGGGGTTGGGGGGAGGGAACCTTGACCCAAAAGGATATGTGGAGTGACAGAGATCACACATGCCCTGCCTCAGCCCCCGGGTGGGTTCATAGTCATGCTCATGGGGAGTGCTCCCCATGGTTTCTGCACTTCCTCTGACCTCTCCTTACTTGTACTGGAACCAGCTCATTAACAGTTAACGGTGTTAACAGCTAGTGGCAGTGTATGAGAGCCAGTAGTCATTTCCTCCAACTTCTTATCCTGACTTCTGTCCCCTAAAGGCTGTCCCTTCTGGCAGCAACAGTGTGGACTTACCAAAGGAGATGGAAGATCAACCTCGAGAAACAGCTGAAATGTTTGGGTTCCCCCACCCCCACACAACTGTATTCACAATGCTGAACCTAATAATGACCCAGTGAACACCTTGAAGCTCTAATCCTTTGTACCAGTGTGGCCAGTACTGCTTCCAATGGAACAAGGCAGACAGACAGACAATGCCTTGTGACCCGAATGCCATCAGGGCTGCTGGCTGAGCACTTTTTGGAATCTGCATTACTAGAGTCATATATTTTGTTGTGTGTAATCCTCCTAAACATTGATACTTCACAACTGCTCTAGGAAAACCGACTCACAATGCTTGCTCTTAAGAGGCTGGTGCCAGCAAACTGCTTCTGCTTTGAGTTGGCATTCCAACTCTGTGAATGACATGATAGGAGTTTGACAGTTTGAATACAAGGTGGGGGCACAAGCTCATGGGGTAAAAGCTTGGTCCCCAGCCGGCAGCACGCTCTGTAAGTGGAGAGGCCTGAGCTAAGTGGACCACTGGAGACTAGTTTTGAAGTGTGGTCCTGAGTCTTTTCCTGTCTGCCACTACTGACTTTTGGGTTAATTAACCCTGTCTGGCCCCAGTTCCTTCAGCTGTGAAGCCACCCCATCACTGATAGCAATTAATTAACATATGCCACAATGCTCAGTAAAGGGAGTCCCTAGCAGGCAGATTTCTCTTAGAAGGCAGGGCAGGTAACTTGAAGGGAGACTGACCGACACAAAGTCTGATTCTCTACACTGTACTGTACACTGAGTTTGTGCAACTCCACCATCTCATTTCAGGTTACATTTTAATCATAGTCCCTACTTATGTGGGGATGAAGGAGTGCTGTGGGCTGAGTCCAGGACTTTACAAGGCAGGCAAAGAAAGGCATGGGCAGCACCAATTGGGACAGTCAGGTCCTCCAGTCTTGGTGAGCACTCCAAAGGAAGGGTTGCATATAGACACAGAGAGGCTTTCCAGGCAACAAGAGTAAAATAAAATGATACACAGATAGGCAGGTTTGTGAGAGCTTTAATGGCACAAAGTGTTTATAGCTACAAGTTACACGTGTTCTGTGAACTGTATGGAATGACGCCAGTGCTGACAGACAGACGAAGGATGCATGTCACTCTAGCTCCACTGATACCAGGACTTCAGCAGCTGCTTCACTGTGAGATTTGTCTCACAGGCCGAGTTTCTATTTCACTTTTTACTGCAATCGAGTAACTCACTGTGCTGTTCTCTGTGCCGCTTTCCTCTTGACTTACAAACATCTGAGCCAGTTTTCAACAAACTTAAAACGAAGCCTGCTTTTCATCCCAAATTGTAAACAGGAATAAAGCTTTTTAAACCTTATCTTAAATTTCAACTTTGTTGAATCCTGCTTTGTGATAGGACAATCTGTTTTCACTGTGTAGGAGTATGAACATCCTGTATGTTGGAGCTGCAAATCAACACCGTACATGCTCACTGATGGACAGTTGTTCTGTGACATATTCCATGATTTTACTGATACTTTCGAAAAATGGCAAAACTCAATTTTAGTTTTAGTGTTGAAAGAGAACCGTAACTGTTCCCACAGTTCAATGGCACTGCCGATGAAACTGCTACTGAACTTAGAAGGCGATGTCTGCCTGTGAGAGCGAGCGCGGAGAGTGACGCTGCTCTGCCAGCTCACGTGTCAGCGCTGCAAACTGTGCCGGAGTTTAGCCTCAGCAGCCTTCACAATTTGATTCCGGCTTTTCAAAACAACAACTACAACAAAACAACAGGCCATCAGATTGACTTTCTTCCTAAGAAACTCAAGTATAAACACTTGAAGTTATAGGTGAGAAGGCAGATCAAGCATCACCAGGTTTAAAAGCAAAGAAGGACAGAAGTTGCCCACAAATCATGTAGACATTAAATGCCAGAAAGAAAGTAACTCACAAAACTATTTTAGATATTATTATCTTTCTGAAAGATAAACAGCCATGTTCTTAAAAAATGACAGAAATGCCTTGTCTACCTTCCTTTCCATTTCCATATAATATCAATTTTAGAACCCTTTACGTGAGAGGGTTAGCTTCTGCACGCTGGCAAACATGGCTGCCAAATTCATTCAAGCCAACCTGGTGCACCATAGAGGCTGCTAGCTCTGAAATTCACAATGGTTCTATAACTATAGCAAAGTGTACATCGCAAACAGTAATTATTTATATATAAGACACCTTCAGAGTGATGCCGTGCTCTGAAATCTAACAAAATCTACTTGAGATAATCTGCAATCCTGATGCTGTCTAACAATTTGGTCCTAAAGCTTCACATTTTAGAAACAGACAAAAGAAAGTCTGCCATTCAAAGAATTTTCTGAGTATTGCAGAACATCAGGAATTAGACAGAACTGAGAAGACACCTACGTGAGAAAGTCACAGGGGCCTGGGAGAGACTATGGACACCTTGGGAAGACTGCAGCCAGTAACAGGAAGTAAGGAACCAAAGAGAATGAATGGCATCTTTCCAGAATTTTATCAACTGTTCCCATAACCCAAGTCTACTTTTCCAAGTTACACAAGCACTTGGACTAACTCTGAAGTTATTCTTCAGAGTGTAAAGGCTCCAGAGAGTGAGCAAAGCTTCCTAAAACAAGAAGCCTCTAGTAACACCATGAATCAGACTCGTTCCAAGTCTCTTCTTAGAAAAAAAAAAAAAAAAAAAAACTAGAAAAACAAAGAAAAGTTGTGAGAAATTCACATGCAGGTAACACATGAAAATACCAAACACTCAAAAATCTCAAAAGTAAGTTTCATGTATGTCTAGGCCTGAGACATTCCTTACAAATAAAGATTCTCTACCATAGAAAAGACAGCATTGCAATATACTAATGGTAAAATCTGCCAGTATGTTCTGTCTTCTATTTCCTGTCTGTCACTCATTCAGGCTGCCTCCTACAAACTGAAGGCGGCACAGGAGGCTTAGGAAAAGAGCGGCTCCAAAGCTGGTTTAAAGTAATTTTTATTGCCCAGGATATTTTTTTTTTCCTTGTGTATTTTTTTTTCTTTTTTGGTTTTGTTTTTATTTTATAACTATAAATTCAAGCTTAGGGAAGCTTGTTTTTGTCCTGGAAAACAAAACAAAAGACTAAATAAAGCCTTTATAGGATTATTTGCAAACCTGACCTCATTTAGAAAGAGATGTAATTGCATGGCTAGAATATAGCTTCTAGCATGAATGATGCAGGTGACTGGTGGTACTAAAAGGAGACGATGCACTGTTGACAAGACTATAATCTGCTGGTGGCATTGCTGAAAAAAAGCCCTTGCAAATTTCTAAACAACAGTAAACTCTGTTAGGAATCTCTAAAGTGTCTTACAGGCCAAAAAGGGAACAAGGTTAGTAAAATGCCCCAACAGAGTTTGAGTAAAATACTGGATTTGAGAGTTACTGGAATTGGGTATGTAAAAATAGGGTTGTAGGTGGGGATCATGCTTACAATAAGTCTCAAATTCAAACTACAATACACCACTTCACAGGCCACACGAATTTCCAGGGGCTTTTCGTCTCCCTCAGTAGGTGCTGGCAGAAGGTGTGCTCAGTCGTTTTCCAATATAGATGCTGTAAGGAAGCAGAGTGTATCATGTTCTACCTATTTCCACAATTACAGCAGCCTGGCCCATAGGGTGATCTCTGCTGACAAGCTGGGGCGGCTCTGAAAGCCCCAGGGCATGCTTCCCAGACTCCCCGACCATTCGCTGTCTTCCTGTACCTGTTAGAGCAGCATGCTCCAACTGCTCTACGGCCACTAACTAGCTCAGAGCAAATGGCTTTATGGAGTCTGTTTTCTCTTTAAGTCAGGACTGGAAAGCACAAAGGCAGTGATGCTAAGTCAAGCTAAGAAAATGAGACCCCTTCGAAGTCCACAGCAGCGTACTCCTCAGCCTCCAACTGTTTCTGTTTAGATAAAATGCTATTTCAAATCTAGAGAGAAGGTCACAGAGCCAGTGTTTTTAAGATGGGACCTAACATGGCTTTCCAATACCAGGCAAGAACATGACCCTTTCAACAACAAGAGCAAAAAAGGCCAAGAAAAATAGGCAGCACACCCTCAAGGGTATAACTGTGGCAAGAGTTAAATTTAATTAAAGCAACAAAAAACAGCTTAAAGATTCATGAAAGCAAGAAATACTGCAAACCAAGCTTTTGAGGTAAATGAACTGAATAGTTAGCAGGTATTAAGAGTCCTCCCAAGCTCCACACTCTCCCCCCTGCTTCCTCCACAAGCGGCTCTCACTCAGCCGTCTGTGAATACTGGCCCTGTCTGTAGCAGACCCTCTACTGGAGAGACAGTAGAAGATGCACACCTGCCCATGCTCCAGAGCAGGCACTTTCTGCTATGCTGAGCTACTCACAGCAAGATCAGGAATGATCCACTTTCCATCATGCATCAGACACAGAAAAAGACTCACTGGGCATGCTCAGAGCACAGCATATAGGTCTTGAAACTAATATTAATTAAGCTAATGCTTACAAACTAAAATCTTTCAGAAGTATATTTTCTTAAATATTAAAATCAAGGGGGAAAGCTATTAATTGAAAAGACATGCCACAAGTTAATGAATTAAGAGAAATACTAGGCTGACTTTTGAATAAATGTCACAAAGTTTAAAAGACAAAGATGGTACCCATAGCAGCCTACCAGCATATTCCAGAATCATTCTCCACAACGGTGTGTTTTACCATCTGGGGAAGGGAGGGGGATCATTTTTCATTTATTCCTTTATAAATTACTCACAATTGGCCAAATTTTAAATAACTCATAAAAGATAATCATAGCTCCTTTTTTTTTTTAATGGCTGGAGAGACAGCCGTGGGTGCTGGGAAGTGAACTCTTATGTTTTTGGTTGTGAGCCTAGCCTTTAACGGCTGAGCCATCTCTCCAGCCCAGCTCCTTTCTTTTGATTGCCTTGCTGCCCATTACCATTAAATCACACAAATGGCTCCATCAGGGTACTTACCCCAGCCCCAAAGCCAACACGTGCGAAAGGAAGAGAGACGGGATGAAGACCTTTAGGAACTCTGCAGAGAAAATACCCCCTTTCTTCATGGCTCCACTCTTCCTCATGCTTAGGGATGCAGCACGTTTAGGGTGTCTGAAATGGAACTCTCTGGGGAAGAAGTTCAGAGGCTGGAATTAGACCACAAGTGCTGCAGATACTAGGTCTGAGCCAGCCCCTCCATGTGAGCACAGAAAGCACCCCACCAAGACACATGGAGTAGCTTACTTGGGTGGGATGTTTTCGGGTCTACTGGACCAGTCTGATACCCAGTCTGCACTTTTCTTCAAGGCCTCAATTTCTTTTTCTCCTTCTACAACTTCTTCTTCTGACTAAAAAAAAAAAAATTATACAGTGAAAAAAAAAGGAACAAGAGAAACACAAAAAAGAACAATTCTTTTTTATACAAAAACTAAATACAAAGCTGTGTATTGATGTTTTTAATAGAGGAAACAACCTGTTTTCTAAAACTGAAGCAGACTGTAACCCTGGAAAAGCCCTCTGCAGGGATGTGCACAGCGATGCTGTGGGGTTGGTGCTGTTGAACTCGAGGATGCAACGTAGTGTTTCACTGTATCCTTCTCAATACTGTACTTCCTACGCTGTATATATTTTCAACTGCATTTAAAATAAACATACCAAAAAGGAGATGGAAACAAAGTAAATCTGTGAGAAAGTTGGCAAAGGGATGTGGTAAATCATGAAGCTGCTGACCGACCACCTGAGACCAGTATCTACTAAAGCTGATGTCACTCATTAACCTTCCCCTTGGTCAACTCCAAACAGAAACTGCTGCACTCCACTCTACAGATGAGGACAGGGCTTGTGTGACTGGCTGAGGGCCTCACAACTAAAGAGAGAGACCACAGTTTTCTAACCCAGGCAAACTGCTCGAAAGACCCTTTCTTACTCTCTGAAAGATTATTTTTTAATATGAACATTTTTCAAGATTTTGAAAATATGTTGCCGGGCGGTGGTGGCGCACGCCTTTAATCCCAGCACTTGGGAGGCAGAGGCAGGCGAATTTCTGAGTTCGAGGCCAGCCTGGTCTACAGAGTGAGTTCCAGGACAGCCCGGGCTACACAGAGAAACCCTGTCTCGAAAAACCAAAAAAAAAAAAAAAGAAGAAGAAAATATGTTAGTCAAGTTTTTCTGGAATAAAATATTTTGAAGTGAGCCAGGAAAAAAAAAAAAAAAACTTACATTTCCACAAGCTTTTTCTTGTTTTTGTTCTGAGACAATACCTCATTCTGTAGCCTAGGCTGACCTGGAATTCACTATGGGGCCAGGCTGACCTTTGATCTCCCAAGTGCTGGGATTATAGACTTCAGCTACCACGTCTGGAAACCTCTTTTAACAGAAACCAAGGGGGTGACAAACTCCTAAAAATGACACATTAGTTGTAGTTATTCAGTTTTAAAAGAATGTGAGGCTGTGACTCCAAATCAGAGTCTCAAAACTATGGAACACTCCTGATTTTGACTGATAGTTGAAACCACCTGGCCTGTTCACAGGATGCTTTCCCCACAGCCCCAGCTCCTCGTGACTCAGCTGTCTGGGAGCCTGAGCCTGGCTCTACACATAACCCCCTTTACTACCAAATCCAGGCCAAAAGCTCAGGGGATGTTTTCGTCCCTTTGTCAGCACGGTCCTTATCTAGTATTGCTGAAGTTGGCAAATTCCACCGACTAACACAATGCAGCATTTAAGACGGAGCTTTTCCCAACAGGCACTGAGCTTACTCAGAATCATGAGCTGGCTCTGTAGAGTAACCCTGAAATCCTCCTCAGGCAGAAACCAATCAGGAGTCATGCTGCAAACACTGAGCAGCATGTGTTCACACCATTTCTGCGTCTTCAACCTACTATAGGTTATTCTTTTGTTTTTATTTTTTATTTGTGTAGAAGCCACAGGTCAACCTACAGAAGCTAATTTACTCCTTCCTCCATGTGGGTGCTGGGCTTCAATGTGGGGATGGCACTCAGGTGGTCAGGCTGTCATGCTGGTCCCCCTGTTTTTTTGGTTGGTTTCAGCAATGCTGGATACTTAAACCCAGGGCCTCCCACATGTTAGTGAGAGCTTTGCCTCAGTAACTACATTCCAACCATACAGCAGGTTGTTCTTATTTCCTCCTACTGGCCTCCCAGAACTCCTAACTGCTTTCTGGTTTAGCTTAAGTATTTTTTAACCAGTTAGTATTTTATTCTTTTCAGAGTACAAACTGTGAGATTTGTGCTCTGAAATTTCTAATACAATGAGATTTCCTCCAGGAGAATAAAACAAAGTTACCTTTGAATTCATATAGTTGTTTTAGTCTACAGACACATTTCTAACCTTAAACTTTAATATTTACTTTGTTTCTGCATTTCCTTTATTGACTGAAATTTGTCAATCCCAGGGTTTTGGAGAGGGGATTGTGAAACAGCCTCACCACACTCCAGGCTGGCCTCAAACATTTTGTTGTTGTTGTCAGCCTCAAACATTTTTTTGTTGATGTTGTTGTTTGTTTTTGAAGACAGGGTTTCTCTTTATAGCCCTGGCTGTCCTGGAACTCACAAATCCACCTGCCTCTGCTTCCCAAGTGCTGGAATTAAAGGCATGCGTTTTCCTCCCCCCCCCCCCCCCAGATCCTAGGCTGCCCTTCAGATCTCATTATTCTCAGCCTCCTGAGACCAGAAACTGTAATATAGGTCTTAATACTATGCTTGGTCCACTTTGAGATTTTGAATCACCTTCCAGTGACTAAAGAATATGGCAAAAGGACACCTCATCTAACCACACAGAACTCATGTTTTGCTCTTCCCTCTCCCCAAATATCTTGACCACCTCACAGTCCAGGGAGGTAGGGAGGGGGTCAGTCCTTATCCTACACTCATTTAACTCTTCTTTTCTAGCCCACCTCCAGTTCTCTTGAAGTCTCTAAACAGGGATAGTAAACTGCATGTCTGTATCCATGTACAAATAACCACAGTCTTACAAGATAAAAAAGAAGCTATTTCCAAAGATCTCAACTCTGCACTGGACCCATTCTAAATAACAGCGTGTCTGCATGAGACTATGAATATGTTTCTTGCTACACAATGGAGCCTTATGAGTACTATCATCCTAGAGCAACATTCTGCCCTAGCTGTGCCAGCTTAGGCATCCCCACCCCAGGGCTGCAGTCCTGTCAGTTTATTTGTACCCAGCAAGCTCTCCTGGGACTAACTCCCTTCAGAGGTTAGTTTCAGTGGAAGGACTAGATAGATCATGGGTTTGGATTTACTTTCAATCCTGACTCCAACACTGACTTGCATTGTCATCTTAGGTGAGAACCATATGAGGACAAAGTGTCTCTCTCCCCATTTCCCCTAAATGGACTAAGAACACTACAGTGCTAAAGTGTGAAGTTTTGGGGGTTTGTTTTGTTTTGTTTACATAAGCTTAGCACTGGTAAGCGCCTGGTATTTTTCCTCACTTCTCTGGTCAAAGCTGGAGCATGATAGCTCGCCTGTTCCTCATAGGTGCACATAAAGAAGAGACAGCCTCAGTCAATTGTTCTATACTAACATCAAACTTTCTTACTCATGAAATATCATTTTCCTAATCCCTGGTGACTCATTTTTCAATTGCTTCAATTTTTAAAAAGCAATAAAAAGCATCTACTAATATATCTCCCTCGTTTTAAAATTGTCAGACCCAACATTGTCTTTATAGGCATTATGCTACTTGTACCAAAACCAATGTTGTCCCTGCTGGTGTGTCCCCTGCTTAAGGACAATCTCACTGACACTCTGTCAGGATCTCATAAGCTCTCCAGAATTTCACAAGTTTCTTTTTAATTTCATGATGGCTGCATTCAGCCCTAAAATTGCAGTTAAATTCAGTGACCACATGTGCCTGATCACTAGTGTCCTTACTTTGGGCTCTGTACAACCTGACATGGCTCCTCATAAAGCCGGGTCTACAGGACTGCTGGTGTTTTGACTCCAGAGTATGTTTACGGAGCTTCCCAACCTAGCACTTTGGTACTGAGATAGTCTTTGGAAACTGTGTGAACAAAAGCAAACAGACTGAAGAACATACAGAGCAGAACATCAGCCCCTCTCTCTTCTGTCCTGGGGACGCCTTTTGCCATGAACTTCGTGTGCTTTTTCCACACCAGTTACACCATCCTGCATGTGGCTAAACTCATACCAGCCAGAGATTTAAACACTTCAGCCAATGACCACCAATCATCTTTATAAAGTGCATCACAGAGTGAACTGGTGTTCTAAGTTCCAGCATGTGAGCAGCTGAAGTGAGCTTACATAAGCCAGTGGTGAGCACATGGATTCTCCAGCATCAGCCAAAGGGAGAGCAATGAGGTGTGGGGAGCTGTGTAGTCTGACAGAAGACTAGAACCAGTACCAAGTACAGCTCCAGCACAGGTGCCTATGCTCACACAGTAGAGAACAATGCAAACAAGGTGTCTGCAGGCCTCACTCAGATAGTCACCAGTATCTTTCAAACACCTCAACACAAGAGAAAATGACAAGGAGTGAGGAAGTCCTACCTTCCACTTACTGTCTTTCTGCTTGCTGGTAAGAATGCAGTACATCAAGGGCCAGCCTTGTACAACTGTCAGCAGCCCAACACTCAGGGTGACTGCTCCATGAAATCACAGAGATGTTTTCCCTCTACACTGTGCAGTAGACACACCAACAGCAAACGACTCAGCCTGACACTTCAGAATGCAATCAGGTTTGGAGCCCAGCCCAGTTTTCAGCCAACAAACTTGAGAGACTCTTACATATTTTCTAAATCAAAGTAAAACGCACACCTACCTGAGAGCTGTGGTCTCTGCTAGTGTGCATCTCAGCATCAAACATGATCTGCCCATCTTCTTGTGGTGAAGGGCTAAGAGAGAAAATTTAGTCATTAGTTTTTGTTCATTTTTTACACTTTATTTTTCTGGACATGGATGTCTCTATGTATGGCTGCACATGTGTCCTGGCACATATGTGAAGGTCAGAGGACAAGTGGGACTCTATTGTCCCCTGCCACCATGTGGGCTCCTGGAAATAGAACTCAAAAAGTCATTAGGCTTGGCAGCAATCCCTTTTATCAACTGAGCCATCCAGCTAGCCTTCCCAGTAGTTTTAATTCTTGATGTCGTATCTTAAGACTTTACTGAAAAACAGAAAACTGAAAGCTACAACAAGACAGCTTGGAAAGAGGACCAAATCTGAAAGTCTATCTAACACCAAGTAAGCAAATCGTATGAGAGTAAGTGGTGAACGTAATGGAGTAATCCTGCAGAATGCTCGGACTCTGTCAGTGGTAACGAATGCCTTTATAGCAACAAAGCCAGAGAATATATGGTGGCCTGATGATGTAGAAGCAACACACTTTCTTGTATCACCATCCAATCCAAACAGCCTGAGTCTTTTTGTAGCAAGCCCCCAGACCTTAGCACATTCTGACTTTAAAACCCAGCATAGTGGCCCCAACACCTGCCAAAACAGAAACCTATCAAAACCTATCAAAAACCTCATTCATAATCCAGGACCTAAGAAAAGCCCCTCAATGTATTAACTCTGCTTTTTTTTGGCTTCTATAGTTTCATTGCTCACTAACTAAGGTATGACAACCAGGATTTTGGTTTTGTGCATAAAAGACAAAGAATTATGATGATCAGGGGCTGCATGATCAAGGCTAGCTCTCTGCACGGCCACCAGCCAGCAATGCAAACTTTCTGTGTGGCATTATGAGTGCTTGTGTGGATTCTCTGATGGAATTACCTCGCAACACTTTCAACACTTTTGTGCACACGCAACTCCTCAGCATTTCTCAGTCTCTTCGGAGGCTTCTATGAGGCAGGACCTGCTCTTATGGTCCTGTCAGGAAATGTCCTTTTGCTGCCACCCTCTTGTGAATATACACTACAGCTTTTAAAGGCTACATAATACATGTGTTGGTCAGTTTTATGCCAACTTGACACAGCTGGAGTCATTTTGTAAGAGAAAAATCTCAAATGAGGAAGAGCCCCCATCAGACTGGCCTGTAGTGAAATTTCTTGATTAATAACTGATGTAGGAGGGTCCAGCTCACTGTGAACAGTGCTATCCCAGGACACTGGTCCTGGGTGATCGAAGAAAGCAGGCTGAAGAAGCCTGGAGGAGCAAGCCAGTAGGCAGCTCTTCACGGCCTCTGCCTTGGTTCATGCCTTGAATCTCTGCTATGCGTTCCCTGGATGATGGACTGTAAAGTCTAAGATTAATCAAACCCTTTCCTCAAGGTTCTCTTGGCCATGTTCCTCACATCACAGAAACCTTAAGATAGAATGTGATACCACCACAGATTGAATGCAAAAGTAGGTGAGAATACAGATACCCTTGATAGGCCAGAAATTAAAGAGTAAAACTGTAAACAACTGCTATCCATAATATTTTTGGTTATAGAGCTGGGCATGGAGACACACACCTTTAATCCCAGTACTTGAGAGGCAGAGGCAGGTGGAATCTGTGCATTTGAGGTTAACATGGTCTACACAGGTGTTCCAGGACAGCAAACCTTCCAGAGAGAACACATCTCAAACAAGCACGCAAACAAACATAAAACAAACAAAAAACACAAAACCAAGTCAGAATTTAATGATAGGAAATAGGTATTTTTCATGAAGCACGAATATGTATGCGTAGGTGAGACGGCTTCATGGGTGAAGTTGCTTGCCTAGGAACTTGGGCTTGATTCCTAGAAGCTACTTAAGATATAAGGAGAAAACCAATTCCAAAACGCCCCTGACCTGCACATATACACTATGGCACACGTGTGCACAAATATGGCAAGTATCCACACCAATTACAATGGTTTAAAGGAGTCTTAAATGGAACTAGAAAAGGTTCACATCAAACAGCATCATACACATTTACCATCTTTGTAAATTTGTAAATTTGATTCCATACACCATGGAATCAAGCCGGCCGCATACAACTATGACCTGTTACTTATGAGGACTTTGCCATAAACCCTCAGAAGTGCTGAACTGCTGACACCAGTCTTTGCCAGACAAACACTTCCTTCTTCACTGGTAAGCTGGTTATACCTGAGGATTCAGAATGCCATCAGGCCTGGAGCCCAGCTCCTCTCAGACTCAACTGGAGAGCCTGCTAAACCACTGTAATATGCTTCTCCTGCATTGACAGCCAAGGAAGAGCTCTAAGGATGAGTCTATACTGGGCTTTTAGAAACTGCCCTGAGAAAACAGGAAAGAGCACAAAACAAGGAATGCTGGGACATCTTCTAACCACCACTGCAGTAGCTGTCCTAGGACTCAGAGATCTACCTGCCTCTGTCTCTGGAGTGGTGGGATTAGAGATATGTACTACCAATCTGGCATGGAATAACATTAAACAAAACAACTGAAAAGTAGGCTAGGCCTACTGGTGGATGCTTGAAATCACAGCTATTCTAGACTCTGGGGCAGGGAATTTTCAAGTTCAATGCTTCCTCAGGCTACAGAGCAAGTTTAAACCCAGCCTATGCAACTCGGCAGGACAGTTCCAAAACCAGAGAGTCACAAGCGGGCTAGAGATACAGCTCACTACAGCAGCTGGTGTCCAGCATGCTAAAGGCATTGGGTTCAGTCCTTGGCACCAAGAGAAAAGTAGGGAAGGAGAGATAGAAAGGAAAAGGAAAAGAAGGAGGAGGAAGAGGAAGAGGAAGAGGAAGAGGAGGAGCAGGAGGAGGAGGAGGAAGAGGAGCAGGAGGAAGAGCAGGAGGAGGAGCAGGAGGAGGAGCAGGAAGAGGAGCAGGAGGAGGAGCAGGAGGAGGAGCAGGAGGAGGAGCAGGAGGAGGAGCAGGAGGAGCAGGAGGAGCAGGAGGAGCAGGAGGAGCAGGAGGAGCAGGAGGAGCAGGAGGAGCAGGAGGAGCAGGAGGAGCAGGAGGAGCAGGAGGAGCAGGAGGAGCAGCAGGAGCAGGAGCAGGAGCAGGAGCAGGAGCAGGAGCAGGAGCAGAGAAAGTGTACGTCGGCTGGGGCTAATGTCCAACAATTCAAAGAACCCATCCACCTACATTGTAGGTCCCACGAGAAACACTTCCTTATAACCAATTACAAGTCAAATGACTCAAGTCTTGACCGCACCTATTCTATAGCAGTGTTGTGCTATGTGTGCAGGTTCAAGTGTATGTATCTGTAGATGCTGAAAGTGACTCTCACTACTTTCCTCTTTGTTCTCCATCTTATTTTGTAAGGTGGTGTCTCTAACTGAACCTGGACCCACTGCCTCAGCAGGACTAGCTGGCCAGGAAGCCCCTTTGCCATTCCTTGTCACATTCAGGAACCTGAATTAAGCTGACCCTTAATTCGGGGAAGATGGATTCATAGTCCATTTCACACATCACTGCCATCATAAGCTAAACAGGATGTCCAACAAGCAAGTGACTTTTTTGTACCCTGTGACGAACAGGCTCACGGACACATGGTACCAATGATCAGTCTCATGCTCGCACATGACTTTTTTGTACCCTGTGACAAACAGGCTCACAGACACATGGTACCAATGATCAGTCTCATGCTCGCACATGTACAAAAATAGTCTACAGAGGGCAGAAAGCTTCAGGAATCCAAAGAGAACACTCTAGAAATCCTTCAGCAAGTCTGTGATGGTGTGGATATGCTTGGCCCAGGGAGTGGCACTATTAGAAGGTGTGGACCTGTTGGAGTAGGTATGTCTCTGTGGGTATGGGCTTTAAGACCCTCATCCTAGCTGCCTGGAAGCCAGTCTGCTCCTGCTTGCTTTTGGAACAAGATGTTGAACACTCAGCCTGCCTAGGTGCTGCCATGTTCCCTCCTTGATGATAATGGACTGAACCTCTGAACCTGTAAGCCAGCCCATTAAATGTTGTCCTTCTAAGAGTTGCCTTGGTCATGGTGTCTGTTCACAGCAGTAAAACCCTAATTAAGACAAAGTCCCTAGATACAAAACTTCATTCAGCACTAAGGAGGCAGAGACAGACAGATCTCTGAGAGTTCGAGGCCAGCCTGGTCTACATATTTCATTCTAGAACAGCCAGAGCTGTGTAGAGACCCTGTCTCAAAAACAAACCAACAAAACAACTGAAAAAGAGACTAGTGCTGGGCTAGAGAAATAACTCAGGGGTTAAGAGCACTTAACTGCTCTGCCAGAGGCCCTGAGTTCAATTCCCAGCAACCACATGGTGGCTCACAAACATCTATAATGAGATCCGATGCCCTCTTCTAGTGTGTGTCTGAAGACAGCTGCAGTGTACTCATATAAATAAAAAATAAATAAATCTTATTTTAAAAGAGGGGGAGGGGGCAGACAGACTAGTGCTACAGCCTCCAGAATCGACGGCAACTATTCAGAAAGAAACGTGATCACCTCTGCTTGTGACAGGAGACTCAGCAACAAGGCAGAGATGACATGAGGCTGGCAGGGTGCTCACTGTGCCAAAACAGCCAACCAACCTGTCTTCCAGCCACCTTGGAGACAGAACTGGGTCATAAAGCATATAGGAAGGTCAGGTGTGATATAACTGCTTTCTCTTTTTCTCAGACAAAAATTAACCATGCACTATAAACTAAACTCAAAACAGCTACAACAAATACGTACAATCTCTTCCTCCAGTCCTACCTACCCTGCTGCTTTTTAGACATCCCCCAATCTTCTTTCTGTGTACGTGCATCTTCAATGTGGTGAATAATCAGCCAGTTGCAAGTGAACCAGCATCGAGTAGCCTATGAAGCTAACGTTGTGCCAGGGACTGCACTAACAATTTCTCCCCATTTTTGGAGATGGGTTATTACTATGGATTGTTCTGTAGTCCAGGCAGGCCTTCACCTTGTGGAAATATTCCTGCTCAGCCTCTCGGATGATGAGACTATAAGTATGTCTTAACTATATGAGCTTAGAATTGTTAATGTTATTTAATACCTAGTTTCTCAGGAACGAAAAGGAAAAAAAAAAGCTCAAACTGAAAATTAAGTAACCACTTGTTTTCCTTTCCTACATCTTTCTGTATTAGGTTTTCAGAGACAAAGAGCCATACAGAGATATAAGTAAATAACACTTCCTCTGAGAAAATGCATGCCTGCAGTACACTGCTTCTTGAGACCCCCACAGAGCCACAAACATGACTGCAACCTCCATCAATTTGTAGGTCCTGTCAGCTGAGCATTTTCTGAGTATCTTACTGTGAAGGGTGAAAAAAAGGCCACATGGTCCCTGCTTGTGCTACCTAGAAAGAGAGAGACTTGCTACCATGAATCATAATATGAGCTCAAAAACAAAGGGAAATGGGATACACTCAGTTCAACTCTGAGATAACATTAATGACACTAACTTTTACTTTCATTATAAATGGCATGTAGTTTGTGTGTGTAGACACACATGTGGCTGTGTATGTGGAAGCCAGAGGACAACTTGAGGAAATCAGTTCTCTCCTTCCACAATATGGGACCCAGGATGAAACACAGGTCACCCAAGCTTACATCAAGTGCTTAACCATCTTACCAGC
The DNA here is from genome assembly GCF_011762505.2 of Arvicanthis niloticus. Classification (NCBI taxonomy): domain Eukaryota; kingdom Metazoa; phylum Chordata; class Mammalia; order Rodentia; family Muridae; genus Arvicanthis; species Arvicanthis niloticus. Next base: position 52,451,561 of record NC_047660.1, on the reverse strand, counting down.
AGCCTACTTCTCAATTCAAACTGATAAACATCTAAAAATAATTCAATCTGAGAATAAAAATGACAATGGGGGTAGGCAACCCAGGTGCCTATCCATTAGCTGTTCAGTTTTTAATTTTTCTTGAGACAAGACTCTACCATACAGCCCTGACTGGCCTGGAACTCAAGCTGACCTTGAACTCACTGCCTCTATCTCCCAAGTACTGAAATTAAAGGTGTGCACAATCATGCCTGGCCTAGCTGTCCAGTTTAAACATGTATGCTACAATAAATCTGGAGGCCTATTCTGCTAATGAATATTTAAACAAATGAGCTTGCCCCTTATGAGAGTTAGCTTTATAACACTCAACTCCTGGCTTACCACCCAGAGCTTTACTTACCTGTCACAGTGAGAACTGCCTCTTGAGCTGCTCTGTCCCGACTCATGCTGTGCATCCAGAAGGATCTTCTCCATGTCTCCATTGTGGATAGAAGACGAGGAAGGAACGTGCTCCAGCCCCCCATTCTTCCCATTTCCATTATCATTGCCATTGCTGCTGTTCATGGGGAGCTCCACCCAGGAACCTGTTGGACGAGTCAGATAATAAGTCATAACCACAGCAGGCCAAAATCCCTCCTGTGCACGAAGATGTCCATATGCTGAGTTTAGATAAGAATTCTGACTTGCCTCAAACAGAAGCCAAAGTATTCTGAAGAAAATAAACATGAAGAAAGTCAGAGTCCATGTTGTTATGCTCCCACAGGGACTCATGCATTAAATCAGAAGGTAGAAATCTGAAACTTAAGATGTGCTCTCCAGCCATTTTCCTTTTTGGTTAAACCTTAATTTGTATTCAGTCAATGCTTTGGTGAAAACTCAAGCTGTTCTTCAAAAATTATGTACCTCTTCCTTTACTAGACAGGGTGTTGCCTTTAACATTTCAGTTACACACAAAGGCACTTGCCATGTATGCCACAGGATTCCTCAGCTCTTTAGGTACATTTGCAGTAAACTAAGTCAACATATAACTTAGCAACATCATCCAGTTCATCTGAACAGTACAACAACTGTCTACTAACACAAACTGAAAAGGCTCCTGGAGTAGAAACCTGAGTGAGTTCCCAAACCCAGAGCATTCGGTAATGCAGCTGGTCCTTAATAAAGCCAGATAAAATTAAATGTTGAGGGGTGAGGAGCACAGTTCCATCCCACAGACGTCTCTCTCCTTTGTGCTACACTCTTTCAAGTCTTTCTCTTCTATACCAAACATACCTTGTCAAGTTGTTCCTTCCCTTTTTTTCTCCCAGGATCTCTACTTTCTAGGATTTTCATTAAGTCCTGAGGGTATGGAGAGGGGAGAAGCCACTGCAGATGGGTACAGGCAGAAAAGTTTGGGACAAACAGTCGAAGGGGGTGGGACCACAGGAAAAGGGGATGGGCCTTTATAATCTGAACGTTTTGAAAGTTCTTATTGGCCCAATAGGTTGAATGATTAAGGTTCTTAAATATTTAATAGGAATCAGTAACAGTAGCCAATTAATCAACTTCACAAAACAGACATGCTCTACGTTCTCTGTGTACAATACTTTGCTTTAGGAGATGTGATAAACAGCCAGGTACAATGCTCACACTTGCACTCAGAAGTCTGAGGCAGGATGATGATCAAGAGTGAGGTCAAGGTTGGCCTGGGCTACAGAGTAAAGCCCTAACTCAAAACAAAATGGAAAAACAAGCAAAATTTCCCTCCAAACCAAACCCAACAACCTTCAAAATGTAACCTATCAGGTCTGCAGGGCCAATCTCTAAATCCTTAGGAGAACAGTCAGAATCATCAAAGACTGCCTCAAACCCTGAATGCACCCAAATGAGTCAATGACACCAGACCTAGAGGGAAGAAACAGCTCATCTGGCTGGAATGGCACTCCAGCCTTTAACCCCTCCTATCCTCACTCAGTGTCACCAGTATACAGAGCTGTGACAGAGGACCTACTCCCCAGAGCTGCCAGAACTAACCACAGCAACATAAACTGAGGGCAAACAGCAGACGCTCACATATGTCACTAAAGAGTTAGTTTGTCCTCTCCATCAAAGGCAGCTCCCCACCCTCTTCCCCTTGCCAGCAGTCTTGAAATCACCAATTAATTCCAAACAACACAGGCACACAACAGCACCTGGCCTCATTCTACACCTACGTGAGGATGGGCATGGATGAGAACACAGAAGGATGAGCACATAAAACCAGTATCGCTAAGAGAGATCTTTAGCATGGAGAGTTTAAATATTCAGAGTGCCTGTGGAGTGGACACAAATGTGCCAGAGCACATCTAAATTTAGATCTCTATAAAATATTCTAGAAGGAGGGACAGAGAGAATAAACAATCTTTCCCCTACTCCCACTGCTTCTAGGATTCCAAGTATCTGTTAAAAACCAATGAGACTGGTTCTTGTAGACAGCACACTGTGCAAAATAAACAAAACCAACAAAGCCCAGGGCTGCTCTGGCAGGAGCACTGAGGACCCAGAGCTCCAGACAGATACTCAGACAATCAACATGTGCTTGGAAAACCTGATCAAAGGAAAGCGGTGGCCACAATGCCTGGGCTTCTGCTCCTCACTTTTCTGAAGGATTTTCCAAGCCACAATGCCAACTCTATTTTCTGCTTTAGACATATACAGTCACTACCTTAACCTTAGAAACTTGAGAGGACACATTAGAAAAGTTTAAAAGTGACCCCTGCCATGGCCTCAACAGCCTGAAGTACAATACCCCCATTTCCATTTTAAGTCTTTGCTTGGCATACACCAGCACCACAGTTAACAGTGCAGAGTGAAGCCACACCCCATGCTAATGCTAACAGCTTATGCTTGGACAGGTGCCTTAGCCTCTGTGTCTCAGTTTCCTTATCTGTAAATAAGGATAAATGCTGTATCTATTTCAAAGTTACTAGGAAAGCAGGAATAAAGCACACAGAAAATTGTAGTAGCCAGCACAGAGAGAAATGCCACATACAGGTCAGTCATTATGGTAAGTATATTCTGTATGTCTTCAAAAATCACTGGATTTCAAAATCGTGTTCCTTAAGCTCAGAGATGTCAGTATATAAAAATAAGATTCAGGGCTGGAGAGAGGGCTCAGCAGTTAAAAGCACTGGCTGCTCTTGTAGAAGACCTGGGTTCAATTCCCAACACCTACAAGGAGGCTCACAGCCCTCTATAACTCCAGTTCCAGAGGATTCCATACCCCCTTTCTGGACTCCTTAGGCACTAAGCACACATGCTGTGCACATACATGCAATGCAAGTAAAATACTTAACATATAATTTTTGTTTAAATCTTAAAAACAAAAACCTAATAATTCTTCTCTCCTCCCATTTCTAGGTTGGTTGGTTGTAGTTATTAGGGGATTGGACCCAAGTACAATAGGACTATTTAACCCAAACTTTGTGATTTGCTGGAAATGGTCTCATGCAACCCAGTATATACCACAAATGCTAACACCTGAGTGCTGGGATTATAGGAAGGCACTCCACACCTGGCCCTCATTCCTACATCCAGAAGAAATTACTTAAATGGTTTCACACAGAAATTTCTACAAGTATTTTTTTTCCTTATGAAATATTTTTGGGGATTGAAGAAATGGCTCATTAGTTAAGAGCACTGGCCACTGTTCCAAAGGACCTGGGTTCAATTCCCAGCAGCCACATGCCAGCTCAAAGCTGTCTGTAATCCCAGTTCCAGGAGACTTGACACCTTCACAGACAATACACTCAGGCAGAACAGCAATGTACATAAAATTTTTTTATTTTTCAAGATAGGGTCTGTGTACCGCTGACTGTCCTGGAACTCACTCTGTAAATTAGGGCAACTTCAAAAATTATTTTTTTAAATGAACACTGGAATTGTACTATATATAAGTTCCTCTAAGTCACTGGTTCTCAACCCGTGGGTCATGACCCCTTTAGGAGTCACACATAAAATACCCTGCATATCAAATTCGTGACAGTAGCAAAATTACAGCTATGAAGTAGTAACAAAATATTTTTATGGCTGGGTGTCCTCATGTTTCACACCATGAGGAACTGTATTAAAGGGCCAAAGCATCAGGAAGGCTGAGAGCCACTGTGCTAAGTACTGATTGTTACCTAAAACTCGGAAATGCCTTTCAATGTTAGTATGTGCATTCTTTTTGAATACCTTGAATCCATTTTAAAATTTTCCTTTACAATTCATGTGTATGGGTGTTTGGCCTTCATGATGTCTGTGTACTATATGCATGGCTGGTGCCTGTGAAGGCCAGAAGAGGGTGTCAGAGCCCCTTTAATTGGAGTGACTCAGTTATGAGTCACTATGTGGTGCTAGGAATCAAACCTGAGTCCTCTTTAAGAGCAGTCAATGCTCTTAACCAATGAGTCCTCTCTCCAGCTACCTGAAATCTCACTTTTAATAAAGACACAGCATACTTTAACTATTATCCAATGACAATCACCCAGAAGACTATATTACCAATATTTTTACACTGACAGAATCAGTGAACATTCTGAAAAGTCATCTGGCAATATGTAACAAGAGCCTTAAAAAGCTGGATTATCCTTAACAACTGTCTTTTAGAGATAGTCTGTGTACATATGCATCTGTGTGGCTGCCTGTGTATTATGGAGACCAGAGGTCACTTTCAGGTAGTTCCTCAAGAGCCATCCTCCTTGTTCTCTGAGACAAGATCTCTCCTTGACCTGGAAGCTGATAATTAGGTAAGGGTGGCTAGCCAAGGAGCCCCAGGGATCTACCCATCTCTGCCTTCCCAATGTCAGGATTCCAAGTGTAGACCATTGTGCCTAGCTTTATACAGGTTCTGGGAAACTCAAATCCTCATACTTGCAATGACTGTAATGATGGAGCCGTCTTCCTGACTCCAGCTGCGTTCTCTGTGGAAGCATGCAATGCCACAGGGAAAGCCTGGTATACATTCCTTACAAGGAAACCTATTAGACAGGTGTGGTTCCTCACACCTGTAACCTTGGCCAGTGGGTGTCTGAGGCAGGAGGGTTGCTACAAGTTCAATCAAGGTCATCCTGGGCTGAACAATGAGACTCTGTCAAAAAAAAAAAACCAAAAAAAAAAAAAAAAAACCAAAAACAAATAATCTGATGTTGGTAACAGAAAAAGAAACATTTTAAAACATTTGGTTTATCTTCTGAGTATAACATAAAAGAAAACAGGTGGGGGGATGGGGAGACATTTCTTTTGTTATTGTTTTTTACTTCAAGCCTAGGCTGCCCTGGAACTCACTCATTATGTGGTCTAGATTACCTTAGCCATGATCCTAACTCATTTACAGTCTCGGCTGCCACCTCTGCCAATCCCCACAAACTCCCCTAATGCTTGGAAAGGAAACAAGGCAAAGATTTCACGTAATCCAAAAACTACGTAGAGGAAACCACCTGTGAGGCAGTTCCCTTCCTAACCAGAAAGCTTTAAAGAAAGAGCTGAAGCAGTTGTTGTTAAGGACTGTTTACACGCTGGAAGCTGTTCCTTTGTACTAGTTTGTACAAAGACATGGAGACTTACTTTCTAATTGGAGTCTTCTGGAATGGCTAGGGAAAGGCATTAGAGGTTCTGGCCAGTAACTGATCGGCACATCTCTGCAGCTTGCAGCCCCTAAGCTTCTCACCAACAATTAAACCCTCTTACACATCACAAGAAACATTATTTCTCATTTTCTCCCAACTTTTCAAGACCTCACAAGTCACTAGCACACAGTTAGGGGTCCTGAGAGCCTTTCTGTCTGCCTGTTTTGGGTACTAGATGCTGGGACTCCAGATAACCACACAACAGTCCATGACACTCTTCTCTACAGTGGGTACTACACACCAGTAACTGACAAAGGAATCTTATGCGCTACAGCCTGAACCCCTTCCCAGGGTGGACAGCAAGAAAAGGCTATAATTCCAATTACACAGAGTTATGATACCACTCTAATCTCCCTTATGCCGTTCCTGCAGTCTCCTAGGTGTCTTACTCATATCTTGAGAAACTTGATAGTTTTGTCAATTATAAAAGTAACAACTGGAAACATCCTTTTAACTTTGCAAGAAGTTTGGGTATTTGCCCTCCAACAGTCCATACAGTAGTAAACAACATAATCAGAAAATGGTTTCACTGTTTCAAACATATCAATAATTTGGGCTGGAGAGATGGCTCTGCTGTTAAGAGCATGCACTGCTCTTACAGAGGAACAGAGTTCAATTCCCAGGACCCATATCTGTTTATGTTCCAGATCTCAAGGATCTACCGTTATCTTCTGGACTCTATGGGTACCTGCACTCAATCGGACATACCACAACACAGGTGTACACCGTACACACACACACACACACACCCCTAAAAATAATCCTTAAGAAATTTCAATAATTTGCTATTAAAACTGCTGTGGGGCTGGAGAAATGGCTCAACAGTTAAGAGCAGTATCTGCGATTCCAGAGGACCTGGGTTGGATTCCCAGCATGATGTGGAGGCTCACAAGCATCGGCACTCCAGTTCCAGGGGATTTGGTACCCTCTTCTGGCCCCCATAGGCACCAGGTATGCACATGGTGCACATACATACATGCAAGCACGCCCATACACATTAAAAACAAATAGACAAATCCTCTGCTGTGATCCTCCAACTAAAGATAAAAATCTCAAGCCAGAGATAACCTGTCTGTGTTTCTGCTTCTGTTTTCCACAGTTGTGGAACTTCAGCCAGCAAAGTGCTTGGACTTATCAGCAGTTAGGGTAGTTTTAGACATCTGAATAAGTTGTTTTGCTCATTGGAAACAAAAGAAAAAAAATCACTTGGAAGAATCAATAAGGCTTGTTTTGTTCAATCCAGGGTTGTGTGCTAAGCTTTAAAAAGCAAACAAAGAAAGAGGCAAGGACAATAATTAAACCTGGCATTATCTAACAGCTTTCAGTAACTTTTAAAAGTGCAGCTTACTTAGCCCAAGTACAATGCTTTCTATCTAGCAGATTTCCCAGAGTAACATCAGGTATCATATATAGGCTGGAGGTTCTGTAAGAGCCACTTAATAAAGGAAGGAAGAAGCTGGCTAACCCATGACAAACACCTGCCAGGTCTGTCAGACTGTGGGATAAACAACCACAGAGCTCAACCCTTCTCAGTTCTGTTGTTAATAAAGAATCCAAGGAATATGAAAATCCCTTTGTATGTCACAGCCCCACACTGACCGGACATTTAAGCAGTAAGAAGACGCTGAGCACAGCTAACTCAGAAAGGACCAGGCAGAAGATACACACATCCATAAGCATGCCGAAACCCAAGAGAAGGCTCCCAAAAGCACCAGAGGGGCTCAAGACAGAAGCACCACTTCTGGGAATAACACAGAACACAGATTTCTTTAGTCTTTTCATTTCTAACATACAGTTAAAGATGGGTAAAAATTAAAAATTCTGAATTACATGGTATGAGTGAAATTTAAGGACACAATTGACTAAATCTTTATAAAAGTCAGCATTTAGAGAAGTTATTAAATATTGCTTATCAAAATATGGGGTGGGGGCAGAGTGTCTTAAAATACCCGAATTCTTTGTTACTTATTTTGTTGTTGTTGTTTTGTTTCTGACACTAAGTCTTACTTTGGGGCCCAGGCTTATTCCACTTGCCTAGTGAGTAAAAACTAGGCAAGTGCCACCACACCTAGCTAAAATGTCCAAAAGCTCCTGCCATCATCCTCCAGGCTCAGTGACAGCTCTTCACTAAACCGTTCTGGCCACCCTGGAAGCAAGTCCTCTACCGCCACCCACTACCTCTTTCATTAAGACATGAAATACGAACAGAACGGTTGGGCAAGAAGGCCGGGCAATCTCACAACAGTGGACAAGATGTCTGTTTAACTGCAACTCGATCCTGACCAACAGTTTTCAATTGCCAGTAACTGTGCCCTGTGTCTGTTGTGTTTACTGTATTTCTTGAAGTCCACTGCAGATTTGGCTGAAATAGATGTGATCTGAGGGCATGTGCTGGACACCCAATCCATTTAACATAAGAAACAGTGACTTTAAGAAGTCACTAGTATGGTGGCTGCCGCTTGTCACCCCAGAACTTGGGAAAGTGGAAAGCAGAAAGAAATCCGGTCATCCTCAGCAACACAGCAAGTGTGAGGCCAGCCTGGGCTACATGAGACTATCTCAAAGAAAGAAAAGGCAGCCAAAATATGAACTCAAGGTTAACAGCAGCAAAAACCTTGAGAAACTTGGAAATTTTTCAGACCAAAAATAAATAAATAAATAAATGTCAGGGGCGGGGCAAGCACCCTGCACGAAACTCCGATGACCCCTGGACTGGCATGTAGTAAGAGGCGAGCCCCGCACGCACACCTGCGCGGCCGCACGTCCACCCGCCACGCCCGGCCGGTCGCGTCCATCCCCCGGTGTCCCCGCCGCACGTCCTATGCCCTCCCTTCCGCTGGCCAGCTCCAGCTTGCCGCCCCCAACTGCGTGCGCCGCCGGCTCCCGACGCCCACCGCGACCCTAAACCTCTGCGCCCAGAGCGCAGGCCGCGAGCCAGCGCCGAGCGCCTGCTCCTGACTGGAGCGCTCTGGTGTCAGTCACACGCCCGGACCAATTAGCTGCCGTCTGCTCCCGCCCACCCCCACCCCCCGCACGGCGGCGGCGGCCGAGCGGCTCCTCCTCCCCCATCCCTCCGCTGAGCTCGGCGGCCCCGCGCTCACTGTTGAGGCCAGCGGGCGGCGGCAGGGGCTGCTCGCCTTCCTCGCAGTTGTTGTTGTTGTTGTGCAGGGGAGGCGGCGGCTCGACTAAGTGAGACATTGTCTGGAGACTGGAAGCGGCACGGCCGCAGGACGACAGTATCCGGCTCTCCGACAGCAACACAACAAGTCGAGTCCCCCCGCCCCCTTTTCTGCGTCTGCGCAGTCCCTCCCATCGTGACGTCAGGACCCTCCCGGGGCACGTGATGACAACACAGGTCCCCTGGACGGCGGGGTCTGAGCCAGGGAGAGGGGGCGTGACCAGGCCGAGCTGGGCGGGGCATTCGCGAGCTGCTCCGGACTTGAGGGTGCGGAAGTCGCGTTGACTCGGGGTGCCAGGAACGAATTCCTGCGAGTCAGTCGCAATAGCCGGAAGGGCTGAGCAAGGAAGTTGGCACTGGATTGAGAATGGGGAGGAGTGTGCAGCCCGGAAGCGCAGGGCCTGAATGGAGCCCCTCCCACGCCTGCAGCATCCACATAAGGACTCACCTCTGGCTTTAAAGAAGCAGAAAATCTCAGTTCCTCCCCTTAGTGAAACATCCATTTGTGCCTCCCACAGAATACTTTGTGAGGTACCTTGGAGCTAATCACCTTGTTGGAATTTCTAAAATTTTAATTGCAAAGGTAACAGGCAATCACGGTTTAAAAAAAAAAAATCAATGGCTGGGCGTAGCGTGCACATTTGTCATCTCAACCTTTGCTGAGACTGAGGCAGGAGGATCTCGAGTTCCCTGCAGCCTAGGCTAGTGAGCGAGCCCTTGCCTTCAAAAACAAATTAAAAGGGGTGGGGGTGGGGGATATAGATTTACCCAAACCCTGGTTGTTACTTATCTCTGTAAATGCCCTTTCTCCTGTACGCTGCTGACTCTGTTACTTACTGTTCCTAAAAACTCCTTCATTCTATCTTTGTCAAGTTTCCTTGACCTGATTTTTGTATAGAGAATGTTTTTCTCAATATGGCATTTGCCTTTTAACTTTGTTTCAATCTGCAGATGTTGAATTTTCATGGAATTGTGTTTTTTAAAAATATGGTCTGAGATACCCCACACACCAAGATATTAAATCTAGGACCAGGCAGTGAGATGGTTCTGCCGGTAAAGGTGCTTGCTAACTATGAAGACTTATAACTGAGTTCATTCCCCAGAACTCATGGTATATGGAAAGCTAACAGAGTTGCCTTCTGACCTCCATAAATGCACTGCGGCATGCGCCCTCCTCCTATAAATCATAAATACACGCACACACAATAATTTACGATTTATTGTAATTTTTATTCCGCGCATGTGTGTGCCGGAGCCTGAAATAAGCCAGAAATATCCGATAGCCCTAATACTGAACTTTCTGGAAGTTATAAGCCCCCTGACTTGGGTTCTGAAAATCGAACCGAGGTGCTCTACAAGAGCAAGCAGCACATGCTCTTCAGTGCTCAGCCACTACTCCTGCCCCAGTAATTATATTTTTTAAAGATTATGAATTTATTGTATCACTAATTCTCTCTTAGGGTTAGGTTTACATGTAGATTCTTCCTTAATTCTCCTGGAATTAACTTTTCATATTGTAAATTCTGTCTTTGATTATTCCCAACTTTGTAGCCAATTGACCCAATGATACATATCTACTGATCTATTCATTTGCTGGCCTTTTTGAGGCAAGGTCTCATTTTGTAAGCCATGCTGGTCTTCAACTCACTCCATACTCCAGTCTGGTCTCTAGCTCTGGACACTTTTTCCTCAGTGCCGCTATTTCAAATGTGAGCCACCATGCCGGGCTGAGAGGTAGCCTTTGTTTTTGGTTTTTTTCAAGACAGTATTTCTCTGGGTAGCCCTGGCTGTCCTGGAACTCACTCTGTAGATGAAGATGTCTTCCAGTTCAAAGATCTGCCTGCTTTTGACTCTAAAATTGCTGGGATTAAAGGTGTGCAATACCCCAACCCCAGCTGATTTCCTCTCATATTTCTTAGTATTTGTTGATTTTTTAGAAAGTACTATATCACTGTAGCTATGTGCCCAACTCCGTCTTTCTTTAAGGTGCTTCTTTTTCAAATTTTAGTTTATTTGTAGCCAGGTTTGGTATCACATGTGTATAATCCCAGCAGAAAGTAGCCTGGTCTGCAGAGCCAGTTCCAGGATAACCAGGGCTACAACATGGAGAAACCCCACTGAAAACAACAAAAACAAGATTTATTTTACTTTTAGTAGTATTCCTATGTGTGGATATGTACATTAGTGCAGGTGCTACAGAAGTCAAAGACATTGGATCCCTCTTGAACTAGAGTTATGAAAGGCTCTAAGGATACCCTGCATTTGTGCTGGGAACTCAACTCAAGTCCTGTACAAGAGTAGTATGGACTCCTAGCCACTAAGCCACCTCTCCAAACCACTTTTAGGTACTTTTTCAAAAAGCTTTAGGTATTTCTAAGTATTTTATTTTTCCCTACCCATCTCCCCAACCTTTTCAGGTGTAAAAAAAAAAAATTAATTATATTTTGACCTGAGGACATACATACTACGAATAACTGGATCACTTCCATTCTGTTGAAGCATGTCTTATCATTTTAAAAAGTGTTCTGTGTGAGAACTCAGCTGTTTGTAGAAAGAAATAAGGATAAGAAGGGGCAACAAGAAGTAGAATCTTTCTTCCTAGATACAGAAGACTGAATAAGACTCCAGCTAACCCTAACTACTCAGTTCTTTGATATTTCAGATAGCTCCATTACCTAATAAACTAGTGTACAACAATTCAATTTAGATAAGAAAGCAAAATATCATCAGGTGTGGTGGCACACACCTTTAGCCCCAGAACTCAGAAGTCAGAGGCAGCAGGTAGATCTCTGTTAAGTTTGAGGGCATCTTGGTCTACATAGTGAGTTCCAGGACGGCCAGAGCTACATAGTAAAACCCTGGCTAAAACAAAACAAAATGAAAATGTGTGCATAAGGTATGCAACCCTGGGTTTGTTCCTCACCATTGTAGAAAAATTCAAAGTAATGTTAATACACATTTCCAAAAGCTGTACATAAAGGTATATAAAGACACTTAAACAGTTGGATATATACTTTTCTGAGTGCCTCTCTCTTTGGTGTCTGTGCCTAAATCTACTGAAAAACTTTTTAAAAATTAGGAATATATATGCATGCCTGAGTTGGGGTTATGTGTGTGAGGACAGTACACATGAAGGCCAGAAGGCATCAGATGCCCTGGACCTGGAATTACAGGCAGTTGTGAACCACCCCACATGGGTGCTGAAAACAGGACCTGGATCCTCTACACAAGCAGCCAGTGTGCTTAACTCCTGAACTCTCTCTCTAGCCTCCATGCAAAATCTCTGAACAACCTCAAAATCTGCAAAGAATAAGAAAAGGGGGTAGGATAAAATAGCAAAATAATTTAAAATATTATTCACACATACTACTTTATTCCAAGGTTTATATACTATTGTAATCAAGACAATCATATTGGGTAAAGCATAGACCTGTATATTAATGGAATAGGTCAGACATAGACTCACAAGTTTATAGTCAATTGAATTTCAAGAATATTGTGAAGAAAATTGATCCTCGACCACTTTTCTCAAACTTTTATGTTTTATATAACATCTCAAAAGGGTCATAGACCTAAATGTAAAACCTGAAAGGTATCAACAATAAGTCTTTGTCACTTTGAATTAGGCAAAAACCTTAGAAGACACCCAAAAAACACAATCTGTAAGAGAAAAAAAAAAACACATGGGAATTTAGGACTGCTTTCAAGGCCTGGAGGGATGGCTCAGGAGTTAAGCACACTGGCTGCTTTTGCAAAGGACTCGGGCTTGGTTTAAAACACCCACATGACAGCTTGTTCACAGGGGACTTAATGCTGTATTCTGGCCTCTGAGGGCATGAGAAACCCGCATAGTACACAGACATACATGTAGGCAAACATCCATATGCATTTAAAAACAAAAATCCTGATTCTCTTGTGACATGACTCGGGTTAAAGGCTGGGTTGCAGACTGGATTTATGAACTCAGTTCAATCTCTGGGACTCACATAGTACAAGGAGAAAACCAACCCCCACAGGTTGTCCTTGGACCTCCATATGTCCACAGTGCCATACACACACAGAAAGAGAGGAGAGAGAGAGAGAGAGAGATAGATATCATCTTTTAGGCCTTTCCCCTCCTAGATACAGTGTTACATTTATAAAGGCATAATGCAGGTATAAAACCTCTGTGGGTTTTCTCATTTTATGTCTAAATATTTTATGCACCTGAGACTTAACATATATTGCAAAGCAGACCACCTCATCTTATTCTCTGACCTCTACAGTCATGCCTCTTCTTCTCTCAAGTATATAAACAGTAAAAAAAAATTAAAGCAAAAAGACACATTTTTCAAAAGACCCCATTAGGAATGAAAAGAAACATGCCTCATACACTCTCTGAAGCATACTCTTTTGTAAGAGTCTTATATCCAGACTAGAAGGCAAACAAACTGAGTTAAATTGTTTTGTTTCTTTCAGATTTTGTATGAATATTTTGTTGCCTGTATGTGTGTGTGTGCATAGATGGATGAATGTATACGATGTGCATGATTTGCACCCTCCCCAAGGTAAGAAGAGGCCACTAGATTCCTCTGGAATTTATCTCTGATCACAGATAGTTATGATCCACCATGTAGGTGCCAGGAGCTGCTAAACCTAGATCCTTTGGAAGAGCAACAAAGACTCCGAATGGGCTGAGCCATCATTCTGCCCCCAACCTCACCTTTTTGATAGTGTCGCATGTAGTCCAGGCTGGCCTGGAACCCTGTATTGCTGAGGATGACTTTGGACTGCAAATCCTCCTTCCTTGTTTCAAGGCTGTTGTGATTACAGGTTTGCATCACCACACCCAACCTAGGTTACCATTTACTTTCTTAAATGGATAAAAAAATGAAAACCCAGTTTTTGTTCAGCTAGTGGATATGAAAACATGGCTGATATAATCATGATCCATGGTTTTGATATTTTGGAAAATATTTTTGTCATCATGTCTCAGATCTCTATCTTGTAAGGTACTAATTCTGTCTGTAAGACTGTACATGAATAGTTTTTACACTAAGACTGGCATGCTTATTAATTTCTACTTGCAAAATAAAAACAAAAATCACAAACAGGAACTGGCCATGGAAAATGCACACAAGTGAGTCTATGTAGACAAGAAAATTCTGATTACAAATAATACTTGAAAGTCACCTACCAGCACACAATTGGAAGACAGAGAAGCAAGAAAATCAGGAGTTCAAGACAAACCACAACATGGGAATCTGCTCAAAATGTCAGAGGGAGAAAAGGAAGACATTAAGCTTATATAGGATGAATCCAGTTCCTATAGAACAAGCCTAAGAACATATGAGTGAACACCCTTTCTGCTTAAGTACTTTTTAACTGAATCGAATTTACACACATCGCTGTTAACTCTACACAAATGTGCATGAAGTTTCTGGTCTTGTAACAAGGTGTATCAGATCTGCCTTTGCAAGGGAAAAATGGTGAGTTCTTTCCCAGAGAGGCTGGTGCATTCCAAACAGTTGGCTTTATGGTGTCTATCTCTGGTCTCTCACTGCAGGGTCTCATTGAACAGGGGATTAACTTGGATATAAGCACACTTTTAAATTATCATTTACTTGACCTGGTTTGAGTTTTAATGGCACGCCTGTCTATATAGTCCAAAAACACTATACAGAGGCTGGTTAAGATTTAACTACTGCCCCCTAGCGGGAAATTTCTCAACCAACCTGTTGCTGGTCCTATTTCTAAATGTTTATGCCCGGTTAACTTGCTGCTTGGGGAACTCTGTAGAATTCAAAGTTTTGTGATTGTCTGATGAGCAAAGTGTTATAAAGGGCCATTTTATATTAACTTCAAATCTGTAAAGTCTCTAATTCAAACATAGGGTAAGTGCTTCCCAAATGACCCAGTATGTTAAGTATTTGAGAACACCTTCAGGTTCTACAGATCCACTACACGTAAGAATGCTGTGTAAGAAACTGTCACACAGCTTCAACTCTCCATCCTTTAACAGATCATTAAGGGTTCTCAAATAATTTAGAGAATTGGTAAGATTCTTCATTATTTAGATACACTTAAATTGGGGATGGGAGGGGGACAGAGTCTCCATTGGTGGCTCTGGAACCTACTTTGTAGTGTGACTTGGCCTTGAACTCAAGGGATTAAGCTTGCCTTTATCTCGAATGTGGTAAGACATGGTAGAGGAGGTTTAGCCTGTCTCTCATGTGGTGGGACTGAAGTTGTGCCCACCACAGCACACCTTAAATACATTTTTTTCTTAATGTTTAGTTTGTGTGAAAGAGTGGACATGCAGGTGTGGGGGGCAGAGGAAAATTACTGAGATTCACTTCTGTCACTTTAAGTTCTGTCAGCTGATCTCAGATCAGGTTTGGTTTCAAGTGCCTTTACCCACTGAGCCATCTTGATACTGGCCCAGTCAGCAATTTTGGGTGGGGTTAGAGACAATACAAATTATTTCTATTTGAAATCACGTGGGATAGGAAAGATGGATATTCCTAAACAATTGAATGGTTGAAGTTTCACCATTTTGCCAGCACCGCTTAGCTCTACATGCACACAAATTTTCTGTAATAAGTTACATGTGACTGCATTTCTCTAGGGTTGGTGGGATGGTTAGGGTATCAGTGCAAGCAGTGAGCAAGCCTGATGACCTGCAGTTTGATCTGTAGAAAACGAAGTAATTCTTGCAAGGTGTCCTCTGACCTCCATGTGTATGCTGTGCCAAATGCACTAAGGCACCACACATACATTTAATAACAATAAAAAAAAAAAAACACAACAAAGTATCATGTGTAAGATTTGGGGGTTTAAATAACTTAAAAGGGAAAAAAGTTCAGAAATACTTTTTTAAATTGAGAGGAATGGATATACAACCTGATACCAAGAAGTTATTATCATAAGTTAATACATAGAAGTGTATTATTATAGGTTTATATATTACCAATTTTTACTGCCCAGCCACCAAGTGAAGACTGACATTTAACAGAATGAGAACTCTCCCATTCTAGCACTTCAAAAACATTATAAGAGGGTAAAATATGTGTACAGATCATAAGAGATTAGAAAAATACAATCAAGTCGACAAGACTACATTTATTCTGTAAGTTTTATTAACAAAAAGTTGACTATATAAAATGAGTGGCTGGGCATCGTTTGCTACACCAAAGGTACTAGAAAAACAATGACACAGCTTATGATAGCATTCCTAATAGGCATCTTAAGTTTGACAGTTACGTTTCTTTCGACTATACAACACTAACCCTTACAGCAATGGGTGAGAATCATAAAAACTATGATTTAAAAAAAAAAAAAAAAAAAGACTTCTATTTGAGCTTAGTGGCTCAAAGCCAAACCATAGGAATGCCACCATCCCAAAGGATATGAAAAGTTAGCCCATCGAAAATTAGTATCCTTCTGGATGCACAACTATCCACGTGCAAGCCAAAGAAATAAAGACTAAAAATGTACCCACAACCCCCAAATAAATTAGTAAAAGTGCCATTAAGAATCATCAGACATATTGTTTAAATACAAATTCAAATTTAACTCCAAAAGATACAGTAACTTTATTACATAAAATTTCTCCCGTGTGCTAAAAATGTTAATGTACAAGACATAATATTTGTGTAAGTGTTAAGAGGGAATTGTGGTGGAGTTGTTTAGTAACTTTTCATTACTGAAGAACAATAAGCAGTGGGAATATAAGCACAGAGTCCTCTAAATTCAACATTGTTATATTATTGTTCAATCAAAATATACTACCATTCTTATATAAATGCCTGCTCATTCATCTTTTAAAAATAAAGTCCATTTCTCTCTCCATAAAGCTTCCTGCAGGACTGACCAAGGTCCATCCCACGCTAACTGGGACATTCTCCATCTTTGGCTAGGGCCTCAGCACTGGGACACTGAGTCACACATGTGGTGCTTATGCAGCTGTTGCAGTCCATGCAGCACTGTACCTTTAAAAGCTTGTCCCGAATATACCTTTGGAAAACCAAAAGACGTATCTATGGCAAAGTACAATTCATTGATTCCACAGCATGAGTACAAAACAGCTCTTTAGTGCAGCATCGAGTTTCATCTACCGAGTTACTTCCAGATGAAATTCCAGTCTACTGTGCCTGAACATCGAGAGAAGTCAACTTGTCTACTTGGTATTTCCTAAGGCAAATGGAGCACTGCAAGGAGACTTCAGTGAAGCTCCACAACTGTGGCTCTCATTGACAGCAACTTTGTTAACAGAGAAATCAAGCACAGACACGCGAAAACAAAAAAAAAAACAAAAAACAAAAAACCCCAGAATCTTCTAGCATTTCTAGACTGTGAACCCTTAACAATTATATATATTCAACACATGGATGCACAGAACCATGATCCTCTCTGAGGCTCCATGGAAAAGAACACTTGTTAAAAATAGTTCACAAAAATACCAAGGAAACAATAGAAACCCATTTCATTTCATTGCGCCCAAGGATATATGACACAAAATATTGGTTTAAAGAGGTAGATGAAAAAGAAAAAGAAAACCAGATTCTCCATTCTTTGTCACTTTTATTCAGTAGTAGTTTTTTTTTTCCTTATTTTCAGTGCCAGACATGGCAAGGAGTGATTACAGCCAACTGTTATTAAAACATTTGTTCGCAACATATTCCCCCATTATCACTGACCCCAAACTGACTCATTTTGTGTGCTTTCGTTCTTCTTTTTCTGAATACGCCACCACCAAGACAAGGTGGAAAGGGCAAGGGTAAGAGATGGAGGGGAAGAGTCCAGGAGGCCAGAGAGGAGGAATGCTACAAGCCACAGTAAGAATGAGCTGTATTTAATTTAAAAAAGAGGGGAGGGGTGTACCCCACAAATGATACAGTAATGAGGATACACAAATTCCATAGCATGACTGAAGGCGTTCACTGTGTTTGACGTCATCACAATGGAAGGCATAAAAAGTGGAGTACATCAATGCTGACACAGTCCAGTCCAGTCCACCAGGCAAGATGGTGCAAGAAGTCATTAAATTAAAAGTGCCCTTCCCTTCCCTAAATGGTTAGCAGACATGGAAAACAGCCTGGAATGCATCCACACAGCTTTCTCCATGTGGCTATCAAATGTGTTGTTGAATGGCACACTGTCAAACACTGGAAAGGGGCGCCACAATGGACCGCTCTCTTATAGGTACGAATGCTAGATTCAACTATCTCACTAAGCAGGAAGTGGCTCCTCTGCAGAGAATGCCAGCCTAATTCACTTTGTCTTGAAATATATACAGATTGTTTGTAGTTGCTACAGCAATGATGTTCTCCTTGGGATGCCAGGCTGTATGAAGGATTTTCTTGTTGAAGTCTAAGCTGTCAACACTTATTTCATCTTTCTTTCGCTTGCCGCTTGCACAGACTTTGCGTGGCTTCAAAACCGTGCGAGGCTTATTGTTTTCTCGTGATGCTTCTAGGGTTATATCCCGCTTTGTGTTCCTGTCGAACATTCTGAAGAAATTATTGTAGGATCCAGTCATGACAACACTGTAAAGGTAGAACACCCAGTCAAATATGTTAACAAGAGACTGTGTTTACTGTAACAAGTCAGTGGCCATCCTGGCCCAGAACTCTATAGGAGGCGACTTCTCTAAGCTTATTTGAGTTAGGACACAGGCTGTTGATATTAAACCACAAACATTCAAACCCTCCTTTCAAAACACAAATCTAAAACACTGAACAAAGTTGATAGCACCCAAGCACATTTTTCTTCTTCATGTGAGTTACCCCTACTGAGCTAATTTTTCCAAATGCAGGCCACACAACGAACAAAACTAGGGGGTTTCTAGAAGCAGCCACCTATGGAGCTCATTGTACCCAATAACATTCCAACTTCCTCCAAAACGGGGGGGTGGGGGGGGTGGGGGTGGGGATGGGGGGAGGTGGTTTCTGTTTCTAAGGAAGCAAAGTTTCATGATACAAATTATGGCCTAGCTTACTTGTCAGATAATTTTTTTTTGTTTTCATTTTTGAGAAATTATGCAACCGAGACTGGCCTAAAAATCATAACCCTCCTGCCTCAACACTCCTTGTGCAAGAACTATAAGCATGTGTTTACTATGCCAAGTTCAGATATTTTATGAATGTTTACAATAGACCTGGTCAAAAACCAAAACATATCTTCATTAATAGGAAATTATTGTACCTGTAACACAAACCGATTTTTGGAATCCTCATGAAACCAACAATGGTCCCAAAACTCAGTATGTAGATGATATTGGACTCTTAGTCCCTTTGTCTTCCTCTTTCTGGTTATATCCCAGGAGACCTATTTTCTGAAATTACCTTAACCGAACACTTTTTCAACTTTCACTAAATATCTTAAAAAGCGAATCTTGACATCTGAAACCTTTTCCATTCGGAATGCTAGTCCCTCAAAGAACAACAGATAATCTAACTTAAATTCAAGTTAGTACATGTCCCTGGCAACAATGAAACTGTTTCTTTAAAAATAATTCATATTCTAGGACTACATCGAGAAACCCTTGCTGAGGAGGTAAGAGAGAATCACAGAAATTAATCTGGTATACCTATCCCTCCCAGTATCCAGTTTTGTAAGATTTGTATATAACATGTATTTAACGAAGAATTGCAATGCTCACACTGAGAAAGTATAGAATGACTGTCTCATTGTCTAACAAAAAATGCTGAGGCTATAAAAAACAAGAAAAGACTGAAGGACTCTTCTAGAATAAAAAGAATATGACCATCATGTCACTGTAAGGTAAGAGCAGGTTTCTCTCTGCCATAAAGGGACTGAGACCACCTGGTGGGCCAGTGAGCTCTGTAGACAACACTGAGGTTGTAGCTGTGGCAGATGCGGTCTGTCCTTTATGAAGCAGTGTGGGAACCTCGAGGGTTTGGTGGTTAAGAGCACTTGCTGCTTTTACAGAGGTCTAGGTTTCTGTTCTCAGCAACCCACCGTGGCTCACAATCACCTTTTACTCCAGTTACAGGAGATCTGCACCTCTCTTCTGGCCTCCATGGGCACCAGGCAGAAACATGCTAGATACACGCATGCATTCATACACATTAAATTAAAATAAACACCGGAAGAAATAGTTTGAAATTTAATAAGTAATTTGGAAAGAATCATTCCAAATTTTTTTTTTCAATTCTATGTACGTACATATCTATCTACCTACCTACCTACCTATTGACTGTGGTGTGATGTGGAGGTCAGAGGGCAACCTTTAAGAGTTGGTTTTCTTTCCCTTGTGAGTTCCAGGAATCCACCTCAGGTTGTTAGCCCTGGCAGTCTTTTGCTCTATCACATCCTGCCTGCCCTCAGAAAGTGTTCTTAATGTTGAGAATAACTTCCTTCATAATGGAAGGAAACTGAGAACTACTAACCATATAACACACCACACTTACACACCAGTATGTTCTCTTCATATCTGTCCTTCCTAGCCTCATGTTTAGCACAAGTTCTTAGTAGGCCTGTATAGTGTAGTCTGGCCAGCCTATTATTGGGCCTCATGTAAAACTCGGGTAATTAAACTTGGAAAGGAAAGGGGAAAGGAAAGGAAAAGGAAAAGGAAAGGAAAAAAGGAAAAAGAAAGGGGGAGGGGAGGGGAGGGAAGACATGCATCCCAAGTTCCAGGGCTCTCTGGATCTTCTAACACCAAGGAATCTGAATCATTTCAAGCTTTTAAACTCAACTACTACCAAGTAAAACACCTCTAATTGCTTTAGATACAGACTAAAGTAACTTCAAAATTATGCTTTAATGGAACACAGTAAGCGGAAGTGCTTGCAATAACATACAAATTGTTACTTCTGTGAAATGAATGGAGTGAACACTGATCAAGCATCTGCTGCCTCAACAGCTCTCAACAGTAGAACAGCAACCATGTGAAAATCCGCTGTTTAACTAACTGATGGCACAGCAGAGTTGTGACTTTATTTTTAAATGTTCCTTGAGTCGTTGTCTGTGTTACTCAGGCTAGCCTGAGACTCCTGAGTTCAAACGATCCTCCTGCCTCAGCTGCCCAAGCAGGTGGGACTATAGGTATACATTATACCTGGCTAGCAATGTTATTGTTTGGCTTACAAAAGGGGTAAAAGTTTTTAAAATAATAATTTAATTACATATGCCTTCTTGCTATAGATCTCCTTTGCTTTACATTTACTTTGAAAATCAATGTTTAGTTTTCGTAATTATGGCTCTATTCATTAGAAGAGTTATTCATAGCTACCTGGAAAAAAAGTGAATAGGCTCTTAACTTTAAGGTGTCAAAAAAGCTGAGGCTATATTTTTACCTAGTATGACAAGAGAGATAAAATAGCCAGTTTCTTTCCTTACCTGTCAGACCCATTCCAACAACATTCAAACTTGTCAAATATGCAGTCATTTTCATACAGTGAGCAAAGTTTACTTCTGAGGTATTCATGTACCTGCAGAGAAAATAGTACATACTGAGTTTACATCATTCTCTTCTCAAATTAGGAACATAACTAAAAATCCCTATACTTAAAAAGAGTGTTTATACAGAATTACACATCCCTCTGTACTTTTCTTAATCTTGACAAACCCTTAGGCAGGCACACTGTCCTGTGACACAACTAAGAAGAAACTACCTTTCTGGGCATTGCAGTGTGCCCTGATAAGCATAAATAAAACACCCTACTATTACTCACAGAAGAATGTAAAACCCTACTAATTAACCCCAAGGCTCACAGGTCTGGGGGTGGTGTGGCCTTTTGGAAGAGGTATTAGACTAGGAATGGCTTTGAGATTTTAAAAGCCCAAGCCAGAACTAGTCTCTATCATCTGCTTGTAAATGCTACTGCACCAGCACCATGCCTGCCTCTGCACCCCCCCCCCCCGCCCCCCAGACTAAAAAACATTGCAGCAGAATTCCATTTCTACTTCTCAGCACTCAGCCCACTGCTGCTAGTAAGAATGTTGCAATTTAACTTTGGCCTATTATTTCCTATTACATAAACAGTGCAGCAAGGCTTTGGCTTAGTGATGAACTGATTTCTCTTGGCTTTCATGTACCCACATCATTCAATAAAGATTCAGTAGTGGAGAATGAAACAGGTGGCTAGTGGGAGTGCTTGCCATGAAGTCTGATGACCTGAGTCCCAAGATACATAGTAGAGAGAGCAGAATCCTCTGACTGACTCCCACATGTGTGCGCATAGCATACTCACGTACATACACAAATATATACAACCAAACATGTGAGTGCTGCTTCATATTATTTATTCAATATAAAAAGGCAATGAAGATGTATCTGTTTTTGAATTATAGTTCTACATTTACTAGTATTTCACAAAGAGCAATTTTGGAAAGTAAACCGGACAAACATAAAAGTAAAGCTGCTATTTAAAAGGCAGTCAAGAAGCATGGCACATTTCTACACTGATGGCACTTCCCACTGTTTGCTGAGACAATTATCAACCATTCTCTTTTTGCTGAATGAGACCCTTAAAAGGAAGAAATGACAGCTACTAGTAGGTAACTTGTATTTTATTTATGTTGCCCAGGTTGGTCTCAAACGTAGGGGCTCTAACAAACCTCCTGCTTCATGTTCTTGTGTTCTGGTATTACGTGTGCACTTCACACTCTCAACTAAGCCCATTATAAATGTCCACTTTATATAAGCAGGGAGTGAATCTAGCCATGTTTATATGACATTAAGTAAAAAAAAAAAAAAAAAAAATTTTTTTTTTTTTAAAATTTTTTTGAGACAGGGTTTCTCTGTGTAGCCCTGGCTGGCCTCTGCCTCCCAAGAGGTTATAGGCTGGCACAACCATCACCTTCTAGTGTAACTGCACTGCTTTCCACACTCTGCTCCATAGGCCCGGCTAGACTGGCCTGTGCTGCTGCACTGTGCAATTCAGTTTCCCCTGCCTGTGACTTCACAGATACTGATTAAGGACAGAAGCTAGCTGACAGAGGGAGAAACCTGAACATACATTCTGCACTGGAGAGAACTTTCTAAAGCCATATGTTGAGATTTCAGGTCCTTTTAAACTGAAGACAGCCAAAAGGGAGTCATGACTTGGCTGTCAGATTTAAGCTCTGGCTCACTATTACCCACATTGTCTGGAGTGTGTCCTCTGCTAAGAGTGTCCCCAGCCCTGCTTTCATGAGACAAGTGACACATGTGAATGTCCCCACACTTCTCACTTCCATGAACAAAGGAGCACACTAAGTTGCCAGTACTGAACCACATGAGTAACAAAATTAAGTTTACATGCAACCCTGAACAGATAATATACTTTACACAGGCAATGGTAACACATTCATGACTCTTCTGAGAAAAGCGAATGATGAACTATATACTAAAAACCCTGTAAGGAGCACCTCCATATACTTCCCACTGGCATACATTCTAAAAACACAAACTGCAAATACCTGGTATGTCTCCACGGGCCTGTTTTCCATATTTAAGTCCCAAATTTTGACTGACAAATAGTCTCTAGTCATCATATAGCGACCACTATGGCTGAATTTTACATCAGAAATAGAGGAGATGATTTCAGAAAAAAATGACCTGTTGCTGGGATCTTCAGGTTCTTCAAACACTGAAAACAGAGAGGAAAAAGTCTCATATTTGGACTTGGATAAATCATTTTCTAAAGTAACCATTCAAGTGAGATAAAAAATAACAGGCTAATCCAAAAAAATTAAAACATTTTGCCAGCTTTGAGAGCATCACAAAGACTCTTGAGAAAAAATGAATGATTACTACAAAGTGCAAAACCCTGCTAATAAAGGTAGGGGTCTGATTCTGCACAGGAGGACTCCCATGAGACTTTACTTGAGTACACACCCCACCTCACTGCCCTTATTTCGTCACTCTGGAAGCCACTACCCACCCCATCCATCCAATTTCTAGGATTTTGTCAACCAGCACATATTCGGGTTTTTCAATGCAACCAAAACAAAACAAAAGTAATTTTACAATCCCCTCTTTTTGCTTTTAAAATACTTCATCACTGCTGAACCAGCTCCCCAGCTTCACTCATTTTAAAGCCCATGTTTCTCAACATTTTATAAAGATGAGAAAATTATTTCTTAGGGAGAAAATGAGGAATAAGAAGGGAGGAAAAGAAGGAAGCTCTAACTGCATATCATGTTAACGAGTTCAACCACACCTATGCCTCCAACACACACTCCCACCCTATGGGCTTCCAGTGGAATAAACACAAAGGCTCACATCAAGTCTGAGTAAATGACCATTTTAAAGAAAGGGCAGAAATAGACTTACATTTAGAATGCCTGTCACAGAGCGCAGATGCCCTCATGTCACATAACCGAATAGTTCCTTTACTGCTGCTGTACACAAACGTGTTACAGCTGTTGGGATGAAATTCTGCAGCTGTGATCACCTCTGTGAGCTCTTCCATATTGGCAGGCTTGATATCCACAATATCTAGATGGCATTTCATTAAGGAATCTACACTTGGAAAAGGGCAAATAACTAAGACCAAGTCTTTCTTCTCAATAACTACTCCTTTTTATGAGCAAACCCCCAGAAGTGTTACAATGTGTTTTGTAACTTTTTATTTTTGACTGAGAGTTCTTCCCATCCATAAACTGCTGGTCTGAAGCTCCTGACCACACACCCCCCCCCGGCCCCCAAGTCTCAGCCCACAGGGTGAGGGATTGTGAGACAACACTGTCACACATGGGCAGGAACAAATCTTTAAATCAGTTCCATAGTCCAACTTTCCCAGTTTTAATTATTAAAAAAAAAAAAAAAGGGGGGGGGGCGGGAAGATACCACACAGATGGAAAGACGCTATAAATCAAGGACTAGGAGAGAAGATATTAGGGACAGACATAATTTGATTTCTTTACCAAACACCAAATTAAACAAATCAAGTGGATACTAAAACTCCTGTCTGTAATTTCCAGATGCCAGAGATTAATTCGCAAATCATCTGCTGATAAGTAGGTTTCATAATCACTATTGATAGAAATTGAGTTGATGTGGTAGGTATGGGCATTGGCAAATATTCTCCGTGGACTGGCTTCTACCATTAGATCCATGGGCCTAAATACCGGTACCTGTCAATAAAATAGAAAAATCCGTATTTTACAAAAGTAAAATCCTTTTCAACAGTACTCAGGATTCACAAGACCATTATTCTACTTTTGAGAAAAACAGGACACAGAAGAATATGAGTTTTTGGTTTTTTTTAAATCTACTAATGTTGGTACAACAGTACAAGCACTGAAATGGGAAAAAGAAAAATAAACAATTAACAACCTACCTTCTTTTCCAGGAAGAAACAGTACTAGTTTACAAGTCGTAGCTCCAGTATAAACTAGCAAATTTTATGGTTTGAATTAATGAGACTAAAATAAAAAGCCCAGTTTCTTATTATTAGCACCTTTAGCACAAACTGTAAGATTCTGCCATTTCTACTCTCTCAGCTCCAAAGCTCACTATGTAATGAATGAGGTTCCAACCCTGAAAGTCAAAACCAGTGAACAGCATAGTAGAAAATGTGTGTCCTAGATCTGCCTCCGTTAGTAGGAAGACCTCTGTAGAGTTGTTAAAGAACTGTTCATGAGCTTGGGATCAGGATATACAAATATTGACAAAAAATCCAATCTGAGGCTTCCCCCGACCCCTTCTTTGAAGGCAGGGTCTTTTTACATCTCTGTCTGTCCTGGAAAACACACTATGAAGACTAGGCTGGCCTGAAACTTAGAGATACACCTGCCTCTGCCCACTGCTCTGAGACTGAGAGTCCTATTATTACTTACCCGTAGTGTAGTGACTGTAGTAGGATCTCTATATCTTCCATCTTCCTCTTTCAAGTTATAGCCTTCTGGTCTTTTGTCTCTTTCACTGATTTTCCATAATTTTATTGTTTTATCTGGGGGAAAGAATTAAGAAAGCCTTCAAAAACAGCATGGAAAAAAAAATAATTCTGATAGAAAAGTCATTTTAAGTATGCCATCAAATACTTCACCTAAAGAAACTTTTATACCACCAAGCTCCCCCCCCCCCCCCCCCCCCGACCTCCCAACTCTTTTTGAGACAAAGTTTCAATGAGTAGCCTTAGCTGGTCTAAACTTTCTACATAGACCACAGGCTTCAAACTCAAAGAAAATCTCCCTATCTCTGTCTGTCTCCCAAGTGCTTAGATTAAACTAACTCACTAACTAACTAACTAACTCTCTCTCTCTCTCTCTCTCTCTCTCTCTCTCTCTCTCTCTCTCTCTCTCTCTCTGTGTGTGTGTGTGTGTGTGTGTGTGTGTGTGTGTGTGTGTTTGTGTGTGTGATTCCACTCTGTAAACCAGACTTTTCTAGAACTTGTATGTACCTCAGGTGCTTGAATTAAAAGAGTGGGCCCTGACTCCCAGCACAAGCTATTCTTAACAATAACAAAAAGAAGCCATACGCTATTTTATAAAGTGTAAGTAAGGTCTCTAACTCTCAAAAATACTTAGAACTGTTTCAAGGGTATAAACAAGTATCTATGTTCACAAACTTGCCCGGTATTTAATATTAAGGTAGAAAATAAGCAATGGACTCAGCACTGTCTATTACTGAGCTCAATCACGTGGCAAGGCCTAGCTCTTCAGACCTTATCCCAGCATATCTTATGGAAGACCAGTCTCCTTGATAGCACAGCTTGATTATTTTGAATCTGCCTTTTCTCCTCTTGGATCAGGGACTCCCTAAATACAAAACAGGGGCCTGAAAACAGTGACTAAAAGCAAACCCTCAACTCCTTCAAGACAACATCACTCTAATTCAAGGCAATAGTACATATATACACACACATATCACCTTGGAATTATGTTCAGACTTTAGTTTCAAATATAGATGTATTCTCATATACATTTTACCCAGTCTCTAATGTCAATATCTTATGCAACAATGGCAATGCTTGTCAAAACTATGTGTAACACTAGTGAAACTAAGGTGTTCCTGAGATTTGAATATGTTTCCCACTAACACCCTTTTTCTGTCCCACGATCCAAACACCACAGCATTTTGCCATCAAGCCTCCTTAGTCTTTAAATCTGCCTCTCAGGCTTGAATACTTTGTCTTTATCTGGGCAGCTGTGAGCAGTAGGGCTGTAGCCCTTCAATGAATGTCCTTCATTGGGTTTTTAGAAGAACAGAATGGTGAGGTAACCTCCAAGCTCATCATACAAGGCTATGGATTCTGTCAGCATAATTGGTAGTTGGTAGCTAGTGTTGCCAGGCTTCTCCACTGCACACTTTGCACACCTACTCACTTGATTCTTTGGAAATAAAATCTGTCCTTGTATTGTTTACATAATTATTTATGATAAACTCATGTATGATTTTATGTAGTTTTACTTCTAATGATAGTTTTATACAAAACTAAGACATTTTGAATAATCTTACATAAGCAAAATTAAATACCATAGTTTTAAAATAGCCTGGAAGCCATTTCAAAAGTGGTACAAGACAATTGCTACAGGAAGACACCAGTGCAGCCATTTCTACTGCCTACTTACAACACTTGATATAAGATGAAATGTAAACAAAAACTTCTGGCTTCAGTAACTTACAGTCTATCCCAAAGCTCTCATCTAGATCTTGTTTGTGATTCTCCTGCAACAAAGTTCTGTTTCCTATGTACTACTAGGCTTACAGACAGATGACTGAATAATAGATGCACAAACATAAGCCATATACATACTTTTTCTTAACTTCAAAAGACATAAACATCACTTAAAAATTCACTTCTGAAGATGAAGATGACAAATCTGCCCCTCCCCCTCCACTATCTTCAGCCTATTGAAATTCATCAACTTTATAAATGGTCAAGATAGGGAACTGTAACATACTGAACTTTCAGATAGGATGAAATTAAGTTTGGTTTCTTATATTTACAGAGAAAAACAAAAACAACAAAAAAGCCCTCTAAAGCCAAACAAAACAACAACAACAACAACAACAAACCCCAACCCTACCTCTAAAACTGTTAGGCAGCCCCAATTAGATGTTTTCTTTTTATAAGAATTGGCTTGGTCTTGATGTTTCTTCACAGCAACAGAACAGTGACTAGGACAAGGCTCTTAAATAACTTGTAACACTATTCAGTATTTCCAAATGTAGAGACCCAGTGTGTTTTGAGAGCCTGCCCACTGTGTACAGATACAGAACACAGAGCTCCTGGCCCAGCCACAAGACTCCTAGTAGCCTCACCCCCAAATAGCCTCTAAGTGCTTAGTGCCTCAAGTAAGGTTCATCAGAGTCCGGCATGGCGACACACTCCTAGGACCTCAATCCCAAAACCAAATTTAGTGACACTTTCGCTAGAAGAGCAAAACAGTGTCTATGGAAGCTGCATTTGCACATACACAAATGATGACAATTAATTGTCTGCAATGAGAAGAAGGGAAGCAGGGGTTGAGCATGCACTGGGCTGTATCATTCACTACTGTTTCTAGTTGAACTCTTGAAAGCCTGTACTTGAACTTTCTCCTTTAGAAAAAGTAAAAATAGGAAATGAACTGCCACCAAGTAGGCCTTGTGGCAAAAGCTTGTCATTCCAACCTGGGAAAGCTAAGGCAGAAAGATCCCAAATTCAAATTCAAATTTGCTTGGGTCAGGAAATAGTTCAAGACTAGCACAGGAAACTATGAATCTATGTGGGCAGGGGCCGGGGGAGAGAGAGGAAGGAGGGAGAAAAGAGAAACAGGGAAGGAGGAAAGGAGGGAAGAAAGGAGAATGAATAGAAGGGAGGAAGAAGGGAGGGAGGAAGGGAAGGAGGGAAAGTAGGTAGGTAGCTGGGTATAATGTTGCATGTCTTTAATCTCGATACTCAGGAAACAGAGGGAAGCAGAGCTTTGAAAGTTCCAGGTAAGCCT
Organism: Arvicanthis niloticus; assembly: GCF_011762505.2. Lineage (NCBI taxonomy): Eukaryota > Metazoa > Chordata > Mammalia > Rodentia > Muridae > Arvicanthis > Arvicanthis niloticus. The sequence continues at coordinate 52,422,911 of NC_047660.1, read as the reverse complement.
GGGCTACTTGGTGAGTCCCTGGCTCAAAAAAGAGGAGGCGGTGGAGGGGTTAGAGGAGAAGACCCACCTCTGGAGACAGAGGTCAGCAGTAGAGTACTTTTCTTTTCTTTTCTTTTTTTTTTTTTTGGAGACAGGGTTTCTCTGTATAGCCCTGGCTGTCCTGGAACTTACTCTGTAGACCAGGCTGGCCTCGAACTCAGAAATCCACCTGCCTCTGCCTCCTCCTAAATGCTGGGATTAAAGGTGTGCGCCACCACTGCCCAGCAGAGTACTTTTCTAGCTTGCAGTGTATAAGGCCCTTGACTGTGAATACAAGCATTCCAAGCCACAAACTCTACAATGTACAACACACTTTCCAGGGACATTTGTTTCTAAAAGTTAAAAAAAAAAAAATTGTATTATCATGTATTAGTTGATACAAAAAATGTCTAAGTGCTACTTGAAGTACCTCAGCTTACCACATAAATCAAAATGGAAGCAAGACTAGAAGCTATCATCTGGTGCTTCTACCAAGGATGCAACGACATGTTCCAGCCTGGTTGTGTTACTTTCTTTTGGGAAGAGATGGGATACACTGGGCATGCTCATATTTGGGAGGCAGAAGTAGGATACTAAGACTTCAAAGCTAGCCTGAGCTACAATTCAAGACTGTCTCATTGCCTCCCTTGCCTCATAAACACAAAGAAAATATCACTTATGTAAAAAGAAGACAGCAGAGAGTAAAGAAACTTAATTGAGAAATGGGTCGCTAAGGAGGCACGATCAGGAGTGGCACATTTTATGCACTGGATTTCCATAAATTCAATACAGTAAACCACAGGGTACAAAAGTGCAGAAAGGGGACTCTAAATATCCCACTGCGTTACCCTAAGTAGTCATGAGTCTACACACTCTGCAAATAGAAAGATGTAAGTGCTAAGGTTTGCTTCTATTAATAGTTAGATGAGAAAATGTGAGATTTCTGCTAATATCTATTAGCCTAAAAGTTTTAATAGACCATTACACCCAGATCTCTAAGTATCTATCACTCCCATCTCTTCAATCTCAAGGTCCTGACTGGTGATAAGCCAAGTCACATTTTATACATACATTAATACACATATTCACATTCAACTCTTAATTTGTCATGCAGAATTTCAAAAATTGGCCAACCAACGTCTCACACAGCTCTAACCCTCTCTAACACCTTCCCTTACAAGTACAGCTAATGAGAAGAACCTTCCTCCACCCATGTGGCTTACAGAGAAGAAAGGGAGAGATAAGCCAGCAAAAGTCAAGGAAGAAGGGTACTCTCCTAGAAATCATCCTGGCGCAGAAATCATCTTCTGTAGAGTTTGGAAAAGAAATAAACAATTTTTGAGCACTGGCTCTACCTGCCAAGTTACCATGTTAATACACATTCACAACAGTGCTGTAACAGACACTGCTGCCTGTGTCTGCTGGTAAGGAATATTCAACTCAGTATTCAGGACCATCCAATAAAACCAGCCTAGATAAAAATTAGTACCTATAAGTCTGAAATTTGCAAGTTAACAATAAAAGAAGGAAAAGTAGTAGACTTTACATTCTGTACAGGGAAGGGCCTGTATCCTCTACAGGACATGTGGCCATATGATGCTGAAAACTAAAGATGCACACTTACCGTTGGTGGACAATAAAAACTGGGCAGCATTTTTCTGGGGTAACCACCTAATTTTGTTGATCTTCTCTTCTATTTCTAAGCTTTTCAAGTAGTCAAATTCTGGCTCATGGCTCTGGAAGGTGCTGTAAACATTGTATTCTCCTCTGCTATGAGACTGGATTTTGTTCTACAACAGAAAAAATATTTGGACTATGTTGAGAAATATATCAAACCATAATCAACTCCAACAGACTCTGACAATTGTAGATACCCCAACTAGGCAACTCTATCATATATGCCATTGTACTGTTTACTGTATTTAAAGGCCTTCCTTAAAGGAGAAAGAAAGCTTTATAAAGAGTAAGAAGGAAACACTTAAGTGAGCTTCATTTAAAAGGGAAACAGCAGACCAAAAACAGACTGATTTGATTAACTTGTATATTAAATAGCATGGTCATACTGTTAAAGAAGAAAACTGAACACCCACAGTAATAAATACCATTTAAAATATGAAATTAGGAAGACACTGCTCAGAAACAGCTGGCTGAAACACAATTTTGTCTGTTCTATTATCTAATGTGATGTTTGGTCTTCTTGTCCTTTCTGTAGCCTCCTTTCTATATTTCAGTACTGAAAAGCCCTTAAGAAAGATGCTCTCATAAACCCAAACAACCTGTGTCACCCCTGCTACGGATAACTTTGCTGCTGCCAATTAAGTATATAACAGAACCCTGGCAATGCCTGCTTGAACCTCTGCTTCATGACTTATTCTCCTGAGCTCTTTCTGATCACAGGAACTTTACACACTGATGCTTTTGGTTCACTTAGTGCCAGTCTGCTGAGATATACTTGTTCAATTGAAGGGACTTGATATAAACACTACTTGTGAAGTACTTCAGTTAACACAGTTGACCTAGCAAAAGTAAAAATTATAATTACACAATTTCATCTTGTGACCTAACACAATTAGAAACACTTTCATAAAAAAAAATTTTAAAAACTTACTAGAATCTTTGAAAAAGTAGATTAAATGAAAATACAACTATATAGATAAGCAATCACTTTAATGAAAACCAAGTTAAGTGAAATGTTTATAGCTAACAAAATATCCATCTTCCCATTGACATCAGAAGAAACCTGTTAAATTATCTTGGAAACACATGCTTTTGGTTTGTTTCTTCTAACAGTGCGGTCAGGACTGTTGAGTCATTCATCAATTATTAGTGAATGGGCTGGTCAAAACTGTGAAGTCTTGAAAATGTACCAAGAACAGATCCAACCTTGGGGTGTGTTGGTTGCCACACTCATATGCCAAATTCTGTAATGTATTTGTTTTTTCTGTATACTTAAATATCACATGCTGTCAATCTTACACCTAAATTTACCCAAACAGCCTCATATGAAATAATAAATAAAAGTACAATTGCGTTATTAATGTGAATACTGTTTTAGTTTTTCTAATATAGTTAAACAATGGCATATAGTACATGGGAACAGAATCCCATATGTCAAAAGTATACACTTCAAGTACCCAGTGTACAGAATAAGAAGCTACACACTGAATTATTTCATGAAAACCATAAACTTCATAGACAAAATTTTCAGAAAGAGTCAAATACCATTGTAAAGATTCCTCAAGAATCTGACACTGACACAAGGTTCACACCTAATTTCAATCCATTACAAAAACCGAAAACGAACAGGCAAAAAGAAGTCTGGCAGCTATAAACACAAGAAACACCCTTTCCCCTCAAGGAAAAATATTTTCATGAGAAAATTGTTATCTTAAGGTTTTAAAGTTTTTGTTATTTTAAGGCCACAAGTCACTATACTACAGAAGAGAAACTCACTCCCAAGACAAAGTAATAGAATAATAGATGGCCTAGCACAAAAAAGACCTCGGACTGCAGAGGTGAGCTTGCAGCCAGCCCTGGGCTTTTCCTCCACAGAAGAACCTATGCAACCATGGCTGCTCTGCTCTCTAATGGACCACGGCAGTGAAAAGTATGAAGAAAAAGATGTGTGTCTTACCTCCAACACCCATCAACATCAGAAGGTGACTTTCTGGGATTTACTTAAAACAAAAAAATGAAGTAAAATAGCTCTCCTCCACCACAGAGAATTCTGATGCATTCTAACAGGTTCTGTGCTTGAGTTTTCTTGCTTGGCCTTTTAACATCCCTACTTTCTTAGTTTTTGATCACCACAAAAATCTATTTTCTTCACCATGTGTTCTATGTGGGAAATTCTGCCTAACAAATTTACAAGTGGCTTATCCTCAACACCTGTATTAGTGTATGGAATACAGCAAGCCTTCAATTTCTGCCCGAGGAACAGCACTTGGAACAGAAAGGACTTAGCAGAATGCATAGCTAGCAACACAGAAACAGCTTCCAAAGAGAAGCCCTAAGACATACTTCTATTCACCCAAAACAGTACAAAACCCAAACCACACATTTCCAGTAAAGCTGAGTATGTAAGGCAACGCTACACTGCACAGGGACAAGGAGACACAAAAAAAACCACACATGTGACGAGGCAAGCTTGGATTCTGACCTATTGTGCAGATCCACCGGAAGACCGGGGCCTATCTCAAAAACACATTATAGATATAAAGCACACTATAATTCTAGGTCAATAGTGTCAAAAGCTGTTTTCTACCTGCCACAGGTTAACCACTGGGCACAAACTGAACACCTAAAATACTAGAACCAAAGGGAAATTCATTCACTCAACTCATTCATTCACTCCATAGTTTTGCTTTATAAACCAGGATTGCCTCAAACCTTTGATTCTCCCACACCAGCCTGTCCCGTGCTGGAATACAGGTGTGCACCAGAATGAATGGGGTTAACAGCTCACTTCTTTGTTCATTCACTCACTTTTCAGCTATTAGAATGGGTCTATTGGTTATTTTCATGAACTGCACTACTGAAAAGCCCAAGTCCAATTCATTTTTACACCTTACATATGTCAGTACTTCTAAGATTGTATCCCATTAGAATGGCGGGTGTAGTAGAATCCCAGGTGGAGGCCTGGGAAACCTAGCTGTCTTATGTTATTTGTTCTTTATTTCACCACTGTGACTATCGTGGGCTTATCTCTTCTTTAATAAATTTAACTGTGAATAGCCACATGGCCAGTTAGTAAGAGATAGATGATAATCAAGATACAGGAGGCATACCAGACACAGACAACCAGAAAGGAACCACCCCATCAAAACATAATTTAAACAGCAAATACACAAAACAAAGAAAGTAATCTCAAAACAACAAGAATGAAAACTAACTCACATATGGAGGCAAGTCCATTTACTGCAAAACTGAAACTTGCAAAGCCAGGTCTCAACTCAGAAAAATTATGAATGCCAACCACGACTACTACATCTAGCAAAGCAATCTCTTATAATGGTAGAACAAAAAATTTTCCATGATTAAAATGGACTAAATAAGCCAGGCAGTGGTGGCACACACCTTTCATCCCAAGACTCCAGAAGCGGAGGCAGGGGCAGGCGGATTGAGGCCAGCCTGGTCTACAACTGTCTCAAAACAAAAACAATAAAAGACTAAATAAAAAGCAATGTATGACCAGGAAGTCAGCTTTACAGAAAATATCTAAGGAAGAGAAAAGCAAACTCATCTACAAGGTCACAGGAAGAAATCACACTAGAGTAATAGTTTAAACGAGACAAAGAAAACAAAACATCGAACACTACAAAAAGCAACAAAACAGAAGAAGCCAATACATATTTTTAATAACTACTCTAAATATCAATGATCAATTCTCCATTCAAAAGTCACTGATTACAACTAAATCAAAAAAACAGGTGCCATCAATTTGTTGACCCCCAAGAAATGTAACTCACAACCAAAGATTAATTTAGGGTGAAAGAACAGAAAAAAAGTGTTCTGATCACTTAAGAAGGGGGCGGGGGGTAAAGGCCACTTCACACTAAGGGGACAACCCATCAAGTGGACAATGAGAGAGATCTACCTGCTACACCTGCCTCCTGGGTGCTGGGATTAAAGGTGGGCACTACGACGCCCAGCATGGCGTCGTAGTGCCCAGCATGCAAGTCTTAAACACAGGAAGACAAATAATTCATTGCATTTTATTTGATCATAGTGGAGACACAAAGTTAACAGTGACAACGGTTAAGCATACACAACTTCATGGAGATTAAACAGCACCAAAGGATGAGTAAAAAAAGAACTAAAGAAGAAAAGAAAACCATTTCTGGGGTCAGGCAAAAATGAAAACATTAAGGTATCCAAAGCCTTGTTTTAGGAGAAACGTTTTTAACTCCTGTATTAACAAGTTAGAGAACTCTCTCAATGATCCATGCACCTTAGAACTCTGGAAAACAACAATTCAGCAAGTGGAAAGATGGCAAAGATCAGAGAATAAACTAATGAAACAGAAACAAAACAACAATACAATCAGCCAAAGAGCTGGGTCTATGAAAAGAAAAACAAGACAGGCAAACATTTGGCCAAGCTAACTAAAAGAGAAGATCCAAATTAATAAAATTAGAAATGAAAACAAATGCATTACAGTGTATACCAATAAAATTCAGAAAACTTTTAAGTCTTACCTTAAAAAGGAAATGTATGAATTTCTAGACAACTCATCTACCAAATCAAGATGAGAAACAATTTGAACACATCTATCATAGGGCAGTGATATTTAAGCAGTAACTAAAAATCTCAACTATCTGGGTGCAGTTGCACATGCCTTTAATCCTAGCACTCAAGATAGAAAAAAGTGGATCCCTGAGTTCCAGGCTAGCCTGGTCTACAGAGTGAGTTCCAGGAGAGTTGGGGCTAGACAGAGAGAAATCATGTCTCAAAACAAACATCTCTCAACTGGGGACTGAAAGACAGCTCAGCAGCAAGTTGCCTCTAAGCCTGACAATCAAAGTTCAACTTCCTAAATCACCAGGATGAAAGGAAAAGAACCTACTCCACAGTGCAGCACATGTCCTGTGTACAAATATATACACCCAAAAACACACTTGATAGTTTGAGTAAAAATGGCGCCCATAGGCCAATGTTGGAGTGGGTGTGACTTTGTTGGAAGAAGTGTGCATCAGTCTCTTCTGGCTGCCTGCCCTTCCAGATACAGAACTCTCAGCACCATCTGTGTGCATGCTGACATGCTTCTCACCATGAAGATAATGAACTAAACCCCTGCAACTGTAAACCAGCCCCAATTAAATTATTTTCCTTTACACTAGCTGCCATGGTCACGTGGCACATCCCTTTCAGTAGGTAAAGATGGCCAGGATACATAGTGATACCCTTTCTTGTTAAGATGATTAAAAAAAAAAAAAAGTCTCCCAACCAAAATAAGTGCAGAGCTACATGGATTCACTGGAGAGTGTTACTAGACCTTCAAAGAACACCAATGCCAGGTGGTGGTGGCGCACGCCTTTAATCCCAGCACTTGGGAGGCAGAGGCAGGCGGATTTCTGAGTTCCAGGCCAGGCTGGTCTACAGAGTGAGTTCCAGGACAGCCAGGGCTACACAGAGAAACCCTGTCTCGAAAACCCAAAGAACACCAATGCTTTTCCAAAAGCATTCCATAAAATAGAAAAGGAAGACATATTACCAAAGTCTTTTTATTAGCATTACCTTAACACCAACACCAGAGATATAAGAACAATATATCCCAGACCAACTACCTTGATGAACAATCCTAAAAAAGAACAACAACAACAACAACAACAAAAAAAAAAAAAAAAAAAAAAAAAAAAAAACCCAAACCTAAAACTCTTGCCACCTGAATCCAAGAATACAAACAGATCAAGTTGGCTTCATTCCAGAGATGCAGAGAGGGATGGTTCGACATATAAATCAATAAATGTTATGAATTACACAAATGGACTAAAGGACAGAAATCACATGGCCATCAAAATAGATGCAGAAAGGGCTTTTGACAAATTTCAATATCCTTTCATGTTAAAGTCCTGAAGATAATTGGACTAGAAACAATGTACTTTAACAAAATAAAGAATATATAAGACAAACTTATTACAAACATTAAAAGGGGAAAACCTCAAAGTATTTACAATAAAACCAGGAGTAAGACAAGAGTGTTTCCTCTCTTCACCCCTATTCAATACAGTGATGTAATTCTTAGCCAGGGTAGTAAGAGAACCAGGGGCTCAAGTGGGTCAGAACACTGGCTACTCTTCTAAAAGACCCACGGTCAATAAACACCCAGCTCTAATTCCAGTTCCAAGAGATCTAACACCCTCTTCTGGGCTTCACAGGCAACAGGTGTACACATGATGAACAGGCATACATTCAGGCAAACCATCCATAAACATTAAAAAAAAAAAAAAAAAAAAAAGGGAGCCAAATAAAAGGAATGCAAACAGGACAGGAAGAAGTCAAATATTTCTATTTGCAGATGATATGATTCTATACCTGAGACCCAAAAAAACCACCAGAAAGTTCTCAGACCTGATCAACACTTTGGGTGAATTAACCTATCAATAACAAGCACCTGAAGAAAAATAGTAATAAATCAGGGAAGTGACCCCACTCAATTAATTGCTTAACACCAAGTGGCAAAGCTTTCCAGAACTTCGTAAAAATATATTTTTGTATAAAATAAATTTTGGTATAAAAATGTTATATCAAATTTAAAAACAATGGGTTTGAAGGACACCTGGTTGGATGATGCTGCACCCAGAAGATACAGGTTATGAAATGAAATTTTCAGTCCGTGGACTGGGTTACCTCCCTACAAGTCATTAGTCAAGGAGGCTCCAGAAGCACCCAAAACAACACAGGCTATTGTTACTGCAATTGGCTATCCACCATAACTAGATGGAAAGACCCTACTGCCAAAACACCAGACCAATTGTAGTACCAAAAAAAAAAAAAAAAAAAAAAGAATCTGGAACTAATGGAGAAACTTCCCTACTGGCTGGCTTCCACAGAGGAAAGACAAGCTACACAGGCTGCTGGGGAAGAAGAGGTATCAGTGTTCTTAACCAGCACTGGACCTTACCTGCTACAACACCAACCTTACAAGAAAGACATGCTCACCTAACCACAATGGAATGGCTCTTACAGAGGTGCAACTACTTAGTAGCTGAATTTGAGGCTTGTGCCACAGGAGGTAATTCATGTGTGGAGCTGTAAACTTGGCCAGAGGCTCATGGCTAAGAAGGTCATAAGCTGAAGGTGGAAGGAGCGGTCTTACTATATTATTTTGCTAAATGTTCATGCTATCAAACTGCCTTCTAAATATTTGTTTATGCCCTTAGATTAGTTACACTCTCTACTTAGGCCAGGGAAGCTTTCTTTTTGCAGTGGGCAGCAGTTAAAATACAGAATTAAGCCACTATGAGTGTCCCGCTAAGTATATTAACTTCTAAGTATATTAACTTCCCACCCCTACCTTCACCTCAATAAACATCCCAGCAAGGGTGGAAAGAATGAATCAGCTAGAAGTTGAGAAGGATGCTGTGAAATGTTTTTCTGGACAAGATTAGGCTGTAGCACTAGTAAATTCACAGCAGAAGTGGTTACCTGCACAAGACTTAAAAAGGATCAAGCCAGTCAGCATTTCAGCATGGATGGAGAAGGGACAGTAGGGATGGAGGATCCATCCCTAACTGAAGATCTACTGGCAGCTGGTGAAGGCTGGGGGAGGAAGGAGTCATTTTTCTTTCAGGATGTGGCCAGTGGTAGGTTGCCCAGAATCCTCTGGATGGCCTCACACCCATGTATACATATGGGCAGCAGTAACAGGACTGTGGGCTTATAAGAGAAGGAAGGAGAGGAAACAAAGACGGGAGGGGTTAGAGTGCAAGGTAGAAATAAATGTTAAAATATGTATACAAGAATGAAAATCTCAAAGAACAAAAAATACTGGTTAAAAAGAAAGAAACCAACAACTATAGTGGTGCACACCTTTAATCCCAGCACTCAGAATACAGAGGCAGGAGGATCCTTTTGAGTTTGAGGCCAGCCTGGTCTACAGCTAGGTCACCTAGAGTGACAGTAAGACAAGAATGTCTCAACAGAATAAAAGCAAACCAGTTATAGCAACTGCTCATCTCAACTGAACATCCATGCAAACCATAAAACCCATTACAAACCAAAAGCCAGCCCTAAAACCTTCTAAAACCCATACTGTTATCATCAAAAACAAAACTTTTTGTTTGATATTTCCTTTGTTCTCAAAAGCTATTTTAAATTGTAAAACCAAATTAGGAAGACAGGTAATTTACTTTAGGATATACTGTAAGGATTAACTGACCACACCACGGCTATGATCACCTCAGAAAAATCTCTTTACTTTTCTGCCTCAATTTCTCTATTAAAATAAGCAAGATACCCTTGTTATAAAACTTTTTGGGAAATATAAACCTAAAAATTAGGAAGATTATCGTAGCTCCTTTTCCTTTTCCAGGAACACACTTTCACCAATATAGATTTGACTCCCTCAGACCTTGCACACACACTCATTAACCAATCACTGACAGAACCAAAGTTACTCCCTAAGATGCAGCTTACAGTATACAAGATTAATTAGCAGAAACACATCAATTAATATCAACAACATGCAGATTTGGGGGAAAGTCTTCACTGTTACTTAACCAAAACTTAAAAGTATATTTTATATATACTAAGTGATTCTCAAAATAATGTATATAAAACATGAAAAGAATTCTTTTCATATCATGGCGTGATTACCAAAAAGTTATCCATTCTACTAATTCTTCCTCAAACAATACTTATTTAAAATAGCATTTCAAAATCTTTGGAGAAATTTCAGAAAATAAGAAACTACTTTACTTTTTTTTTCTTTTCTAAAGACCATCATTTGTTTCTTTCTGGTGGGGGTGTGCCACAGCCCCCATAAGGAAGCCGGATGACCCTGTAGCTGTCTGGCACCTCCTCTGATCTCGAGTCCTATGGATCAAGCTGTAGGTCATCAGGCTGAAGGACCTCTAGCCACCACGGTGTCTCACCATTCCAAGACTACTCTCTGATATGAATTTCGGGCTTATTTTCTGACATACTTACAATATTTAAACATCTTCCTTTGTCAGGTTTTTGTTACCAAGCACTATCACTGGTCCTTTTTCAAAGATTCTAGAGTGCTTTGATAACTACTAAACTCATATAAAAGCAATCATTTGCCCCATTTTATGCTAAATTCCTGCCCTTTTTGCATCTGATTTGACTTTAATAACAAATTAACACCTACAGAAGGTGGAAATGACTTCATCCACATGCAGAATATTTCCAAGTTAGCTTTTAGCTGACAACTTTCATTTTAAAATAGCAGCGACCTCAGCAAGAAACCAGAACCAGGCCCTCCACCCCCCAGAAAGCCTATATGCAATGTCCTTTGCCTTCGAGACTAAGCACAGTAATTGAAGTTATTCTTGAACTTTCTCTTTAACCAGTTGTAGTGGCATATACTCATAATCCCAGGGCTTGGAAAGTAGAGCCAAAAGACTCAAATTCAAATTCTGTCAAATTCACTGCCCGCCTAGGCTATATGACATACTGTCTCCAAATAAGTAAGCAAGCAAATGAATGAATGAATGAATGAATGAATGAATAAATGAATAAATGAATAAATAAATAAATGAAAAAAGACATGCCACAAGTTCTAGAGATTGGCTATATATTTCTAATTTAATAGTTTATTTGTAAAGAAAGGAAACAAGTCCAATTTCACTTTCTTTTAAAGATAATTATGGTCAAGTTTCTAAAGGGCTGGGGATGTGGCTCAGTTGGCACGCTGCTGGCCTAGCATGCAGAAAGTCCGTCCCCAGTAAACATCAAACTCAACATGGTGCTATAGGTCCATAATCCCATCACTCCAGAAGTAGAGGCAAGGGCATCAGAAGCTCAAAGCCACCCTTGGCTACACAATAAGATCCAGGCCAGTCAGAGATATCTGACACCCTGATCCAAAACAAATCCACAAACAAAACCGTGACTCAGCCTCCCTTCCCACAGATCACTCTGTCAGGCTCCAATCTTATTATTTTTTTTTTTTTTTACTTTCTTCCAACCAAAAGATTAAATGAAAGGAGACATATTTAGTGTTTGTGCATCTTCTATTCAGACACTATTAATCATTTCTTTTAAAATTAAATTACCTACCTCACTGGGGTGTTGTGAGGATTAATTCATTAGTGTTTCTAAAGCACTTTGAGATCCTCAGGTCAAAGGCGCTATAGAAGTGCAAAGTAGTCGTATTATTACTAGATTCTTTGCTTATTTAAGGAATTTTACAATCCTTTAAAACCTTACCCTGTGTTTTGATTTAGACATTTGTAAAATCCTGCAATTTATCAACATTAAATTCTCTGAGTATGCTACAGACAGACAGGGACAGATGTTTCAAAGCCAATTGTCTTAAAGGTTACACCTTGACATAAAATGACTGGAGCAATCTTGGAAATATCCAGTATGACAAACTGTGTCCATATAAAATTCTTATGAAAAATCCTGTCAATCAGATTTACAAGTGTGCATAAATTTTAAGAAAAACAAAACTGAAATGTACTTAACTATAGACTTTGTATTTAAAATTTTCATTTTTAAGAGGAAAAGGAACAGTATCCAAAAAAAATTATTTTAAAAGCCAGCACTGTGTTGATGCATTAATTACAATCACATAGGTGCAAGCACAACACAAACTTTTAAGGACTAGTTTTTGTATGAACTGACCGTAAAATAATTTGGCTGACTTTCTTCCAGTCAACCTTACCCTCAATTACACAGAGCAACTAAGCCTTGAGAGGTCAACTTATTACTGAGGGTAAAGGTTTCAAATCTGGCTAAGTCTTGGATTAATCAATGACTTCCTACCCTCTTCTCTAACCGAAGGTTTTTACAATTAAAATGGGTTTTCAAATAAAAGCAACAAAGGCATACACACACACACACACACACACGCAGAGCTAAGAGAAATCATAAGCAATCTGCAGACAAATATTTACTCAGGGTTCAGGGTTAAAGCTGGATTTCTCCAGCAAAACCTCCAGTATCAAGATCAAACTGAAAAGTAGACACTGAACTGTCAGTACTTACCTCCTGCTCTTGTTGAAAGATGACAACTCTCCCACCTTTATCTCCTGTAGCTAGTAATTCTCCAGAATGATTAAACTCTACTGTAGAAATTATATCTGCTGTATAATTGAAACAAAAACAAAAAGATATCAGTTTTTTGACCCTCAACTCACTAAGAATGTTCCTAACAATATTCTAGGTCTATGCACATCAGAAACAAAGAGATCTAAAGTCTTTCTGCAAACACTTCCATTTGGGGGAGAGGATCCCCCAAATAAACCAACTGGAAACCATGCACCCAATCAGGAAGGTAATAATAAATGGCAAGTTTATAAATACTTTACTTAATTTGTAAATGAAAAAATAACAACCACCTATTTGTGAGATTTGTGTGATGTTTAGATTTATTATAACCATGTATATGTGTGACTTGTAAAGGGGTGAACAGGCCAACATGTGCATGTGGAGGTCAGTTTGTAGAACAGGTTCTCCCCTTCACTTTACCCACTGAACCATCTTGAAAGCCCAGTTGGTGGGTTCTTTGGAAAAGGGGCCTCTTGCAGCCTGGGCTAGTTTTAAACTCCTCATAACTTATTTTCCTTCCTGGACATCCTGAAGCATTTTTTGATAACACCACCAAACAACAATTATTTTATTAATTTTCTAACAATACTGTTTATTGGTTTGGTTTTCCAAGACAAGGACTAGCTGAGTAGTTCAAGTTGGCCTCAAACTTGCTATCCTACACCCTCAGCCTCTTGAGTGCTGAAGTTAGACATATGTGTCTCCATACCTGGCTTTATTTACATACTTTTAATGAGTATGAGGAATTGACATTTTTGGTTTTGTTTGCTGGAAGTGTTAACTACAGATCCAACTCTGAAGACTCAAGTATGCTAGGCAAAAGCCCACCTCTGCTGCTAGGCTTGTTAATACAAACTCAAAGCCTTCAAAATCAGGGCAAAAGAAACCAATGTAGTGGTGCAGGCCAGTAACCCAATTCATGCGAGGCAGGGGCGAGAGGATCAGGACTTTGAGACCAGCCTTTAGTACATAAGACGCTGTCTAAAAAACAAACAAAACCAACAACAAAACTCTAAGACAGATATTATAGAAGAGGGAACCTTTTTAATGTAAGAATAGTTTCAGATGGAATTCAAATAGTCATAAATCCAAATTGTATTCTTAAAAAGTCAGTAATATATATACTCTTAGGTACAAAGAAAATAGTTAATTAGAAAACACATCATTATGACAAACAAGCTGAAAAGAGAATTGTCATGACAGCTATTAACATGGAAACACTCTTTAGATTTAATTATTCTATATTTTATAAAAAGCAATAGCAGTGACACCGCGATCAGAATCATTATACTAAATGTGACATATCGCCCAGAATAGAACATTATGTTCTTATAAATAAACAGCAAAGATCAAAATACTCTTTTTTTACAAAAAGGAATCTTTCTAAGGACAATAAAAATATTATTTTACAGGCTGGAGAGATGGCTCAGTAGTTAAAAGCACTGATTGCTCTTCCAGAGGTCCTAAGTTCAATTCCCAGCTAACCACATGGTGGCTCACAACCATCTGTAATGGGATCTGATGCCCTCTTCTGGTATGTCCGAAGGTAGCAACAATGTGCTCACATACATGAAATAAGTAAATAAACAAATCTTTAGAAAATGTTATTTTACAATCAAGACTGTCTTACTAATCTTAAAACACTCCAATATGGTTAGTGAAAAGAGACCCCCCCACCCATACACCAAGTCCCCAAACACTTATCAACTTAACACTCAGCAAAATTTAAACACATAGATTTATAAATAATTATGCAACAAAAGAAAAGTCTTTAAAGGCTTCATCAGTTCTTACATCAATTCAAATTGAGGAGTTTATAATGGATTCATTCTATGAATATAACAGCTCCTTTTTAAACTATTATCATCCAGACATGCCCTTTGCAGGTGAAATAATCACTTCTTTTGGTGGGTGTGATTGACAGCAGCATTAGTGGACTATTTTTACCTTGCCTGTTCTTGTCATCTACTTTTCTGAAAGTCCTTTGTATGGCATAATAAACAGATAAGATGACAGATAGTCAAGAATTCCAAACTTTAACATTTGTTTTAAAACTCAAAGGAAAACATGCACCTGTGGCATACAGAAACTGTAACAATTAGTGACAAATGCTGCATGTTAATGGAGCAAACCCTCAGCCCTATCATTTTCTCCATATTTCAACTCTGAGCTGTGAGGCAATGCAGTTACTGGCTGGTTTTATAATTTTAAATGAAAATGACTTTAAACCAGCCAGTACAGATAAGCAAGATTTCTGAAACTGAAAGCTGAACGTGTGCTAAATACCCAATAAACAAGAGATGTGAAATGGACTTGTAGACTCAAGTTCAAAACTATGGCACCACCCTCTTTATAAGCATCTTCCTGGAGCTCAGTACTAAAAACTAAAGGTAATTTACTAGCTGGTTAGCTAGTAAATTCAGACAAGGTCCAACAACCTTAGTTCTTATAAGAATTGGATACTTACATTAATAAAATAAATTATATATAAAAATGACTCCAAACACATTAATGGACACATATAAGGAACTACAACATACCAAGTGAGCATTAAATATAGCTATTTCCTATTCATAGCACTAACTGAATTATTTTTCATTTTCCATGCACAGAGAAACAAGAACTCCAGATATCAAGCATGCTGGGGAGTGGTGCTACATACAAGGCAAGGCCAAGGGGCCATGGGTTCAGTAGCATAGGACTCTGCAAATCATGGAATGAAGATAACAGACTAAGTATTCAATTTGCTGCTTCCCTCACACCCCTAAAAAGTACCTGTACTCAACAAAGCACCTAGAACCAAGCCATTTTATACCTCAGTAATGACTGAGCAATAACTAAGCACTTAACACAGCACCCACTACCAAAGTAACCAAGGGTACTGAGTGATTACATATTCTAAATTTCACCTCTGCAAGAAAGATGAACAATATATTCATAAGGATTTAATAAATGTTTAAAAATTGAAAAAGAACACAGACACACATTCACAAAATTACCAAGGAGTTAAGACAAATAGCTCATGGGTCAAATGCCTATCTAGATGGGCTCTAGGTGAAAAATACCATCTCAAAAATAAGAGTGGCAAAAGCAAGGTTTGTTTGAGGCCAGCCTGGCCTACATAGGGAGCTCTAGAGTTACACACAATTACCCTGTTAAGAATAATAAATATGGCTGGGCAGTGGTGGCGCACGCTTTTAATCCCAGTACTTGGGAGGCAGAGGCAGGTGGGTTTCTGAGGCCAGCCTGGTCTACAGAGTGAGTTCCAGGACAATCAGAGCTACACAGAGAAACCCTGCCTCAAAAACCAAACAAATGATGATAGTAATGCTAAAGGAGAAATATAGCACATAGACCAAATAAATATGTAGAGATGCCTCCTTATATTAAACTTAGGACTGACTGTAAAATGTGTAGCCCAGGCTGGCCTCAAACTCGTGATCCTCCCACCTCTGCCTCCTTCAACAAATCCTACCAACATGTGCCAGGCCCACGACTGGCAAAGCACACTCTTAATAGCACACAGGCGCCATCTCAGCCCCAGAACCAACAGGTAAGTAAGTACAAATAAAGGGAAAAAGACTCAACTTGGATAAATTGCTGAAGTGTGCCTAGCCATCTGGGCTGTAGGGTCCTGCAAGCTGTACTTCAACATACAAAGTAAAAGCCAAGTTCATGCTGAGCCATGTTCCCAGCTGTTATGCATTTTTAATTGTAACCTTAAGTTTCAAAAACACCAAGGGAAGATAATTCTTAATCCTACTTCTGAGAACTAGTGTTATTTTAGTAACTCAGCAGAGGTTATTGTGTGATTGAACATCTCAGAACCAAAAAGCTATGTATCAGAAAGCTGCTATCATACCAGTTTTCTAAAAGTTACAAAGCCATTTGATACTGTTAGGATAATATCCAAAAACTGACAACAAATGACCAGAGCTTAGACAGAGAGACAAATTAGAGTTGAAAGCCATTACCATATCACTTCCATGGGAACACCAGAATACTCTTATATACTACTCAAATAACTAAATGAGAAAGAAAGCAAAAGGCAGTAATCTGCTGAAAGAGCAATCAATTAATGTACTGTAAGGTACAACACTGCAAATGCTCATGTGGTGTGCGGCACTTCAGCACTGTGACAGTCAGTCTTCAGTGTCAACCTGACCAAAGCTGTTAGCACCTAGGACACATACCTCCTTATGTCTTCTGTTTTGGGAATAGTTTGCCTGAGGAGGAAGACCCACGGGTAGCAACCATCTCAGGGGCTGTGGTCTCAAGCTGAATAAAACCAGGGGAGAGGCAATGCAGACTCTGATTCTGGACTGTAGACAGAGGATTAAAAGCCACCACTGCCTTCCCTGGCATGAGACTGTATCGCCTCAAACTGTAAGCCAAAACAAGCTTTTAGCATCCCTAAATTTTTTTCATCAGTTACAAGAAAACTAATACAAATACTGAAAACTCTTATGTTGACTAAGCAATCTCACTGAGTACTTACCCAAGTAAAACAGAAGCTAAAAACCTAGACACCCATACATGAAATGTCACAGTAAGAAGGAATAAATCCTGATATAAGCAATAGCAGGATACAGCTCAAGATGCCCTGGGCTAAGTGAATAAAGCTAACTGCAAATGGCACAAGAGGCTGAAACAAGAGACCACTAGTTGATTGCCAGGTCAGGGATGAGATGCACACTAGAGGGCCTGGAGCTTCTGGAGTGACTCAACTGCTTGGCGTACCAGTTGTGGTAATGACTGTGACTGGTTTTTCTCAAAGTTTGTAGCACTGTACAACCAAAAGAGTTAAGTTTACCATGTGAAAATAAGTTTGTCATAGAAAGTAACAAAATCCAGACACTGGAATCCTATCCTAGGCATTCATTCTGTAATCCTAATCTGATATTTCACTTACTTATTATCATGCTTTCTGGATTTAAAGCCTTCATGGGTAGATCTAAGGCATATAGTATTCTGCAAGTATTACCAGCCATTCAAGTTTCACTTTCATAACTTTACATCACTGATGTTTAAAGTAATGGATTCAAATGCTCACTATCATCTGAGAGCTACAAGAGAACTAGCTAGCTACCTGTCCCATCTTCAGGCTGCCAGGCGCTCTCCCACTCTCCCTCTCTCCCTTTCTCCCCTCCCTCCCTCCCCCCTGTCCTGTCCTGTCTCCTGTCTGTCCTGTCCCCTGTCCCTCCTGCCCCTCCTGTCCTGAAAAGCTTCCTCCTTTTCCTTACCAATCTCAACAATGCCCTTGTAAGTCACTAACCGCTAGGGAATGACAAAAGACTAAGGATATGGTCCCAGCTCTGCTCTACCAATAGGCAGTGGTTTCTGTGTTCAGGATTGAATCTTTCATAGAACATATGCTTTGACATACTTAAGAGATATTCCAACCTATCTAGCAGGGACAAGAATATAATGGCTGGAGAAAAATATTACTGTTTTATTAGGAAACTTCTTATATGGAAAATTAAAGGCTTGAAAGGACCATATATCTGCAAACACTGCCCAATTTTTCCTAGGACCATGGTTTTCTGTTAAAAAAAAAAAAAAAAAAAAAAAAAACCCTGAAATTCATAAACTACACTGACCTAGGGTCTTCCAAGAACATGACCACAATGTTCCATATACCATAAACTATTTCTCATATGGTTACACTTGGGGACCATACAGCCAGAACATGAACCCCTGGGAGACAAACTACAAAGTACCACAGGCTTTCCCTCACTTTTCTACAGAACAGCCTGCTGTTGCTTAACTGTAAACAGTAATATACAGACAAGAGGTGATTCACTTTTCAAACATTTAACAAAAACTTCATAAAGCTGATAGAGACCAAGACTCTTCCAGAAACTTTCCCAACTTTAGATTTATGAAAGGTCACACAGATGGTACAGAGTCCTGTAGACACCTCATCTAGTGGCATCATTGTTTACACCTCACTTTGCTATTGTGTATTTGTCACAGATAAGGAAGCAGCTCTTTCTTAAGTGAACTTAATAGTGCTGTTCCTCAGTTTCCTCCTTGTACCTCTTCTATTCCAAAATTTCGTCCAGGTTACCCTACTACAGTCTCGTTACTTCCCTTGACCTAGGAGTTTCTCAGATTGTCTTGTCCTTGATGAACTTGAGAGTCCTTGGGCAGTAGACAGCAGGAAATTCCTTAATCAGAGACTGTGAGATACATTTTTTTTAATGGTAGTGCTGCAACTGTGGGTTCCTGGCAGGAAAATCACAAACGTTAGCATGCCATTTATGTCACAGTATTACTATGGTACATCCTCCTTGTGGTCAGAGTGGAAATGTCCATGATTTACTGATGATACAGTTCATTCTCTGTTCATCTAAGGTTTTTACTACAGAAGGTTATTCCTAGGCCCTCACGTTGTGCTTAGGAAGGTGCAAACTAAATTCAAGGGGGTTGGAGGAAGCGTAAAGCTCTTTGAAAAGAAGTGGTTATGCATCCAAAACAACAACAAAAAATTTCCCCCACTTGTGACCTCACAGGTGTTTTGTTAAAATTTAAATATAATTTCAATCTATTCCAATTGTTCTACATTTAGCCATTAAAAGCCTTCATGAAGGGTTGGCTTTTGGATCCTTTTGGCATGCTTTCATCATCCATGTCTCCCCATACTTTAAAAAAAAAAAAAGCAATGCTAGCACTTAAAAAAAAAAGTGAGAACTGTAACTCAGCTGCTGGACTGCTTGCCTAACATGTATGAAATCCTGAATTTGACATCAGCACCACATAAAGTGAACATGAAGAAGATGTTTGTCCTCAACCAATGGTCTCCCCAAACATGGACATTTGCACATCCATATACAAACATATATATATGTGTGTCTCACACACACAAAGTTTTATTCAAATTATTAGCATAAAATTAACATTTTGTTTTATAGCTGCATTTTAAAACAACTGAATCCATACAAGTTCTGCAAAGAGAAATAGACAAAGAATAAAAGGATGAACCACCATAAAAGCTATAAAACAATGCACCTCAGAACATCTGACCACTGCTAACACTTTTGCCTGGAACAAACGCCTCAGTAGTCAGCTAGGCTCTGAGGCTTAGGCAGGTCAGTGTCAGCTTGTTCACATGTTTAATTAGGCACAAACCTATACCCATCAAGGTATAGGTTAATCTTCCAGTATTTGTTCTTTCCAGACATTGGAGAGGTGGAGCAAGATGAGAGCAGGTAAACAACACATTATCTGTTTCTCTGTTAGTTTTATAAGGTCCATTCAAGACTGAAAGCTTGTTATATATTTATATCCCAATTAAAAGGCAGGATCCATTTTCACCATCTTTTCTTTGGCCCCACAAAGCTATTTAGACATGACTAACCCAATTTTTTTTTCAGAAAGACTCATTTCTCCATACTGTAAAGGAATGCTCAGACGGGGTGAAACTTAGCACTTGTGAGGCTTTAGGGCCTGTTTGATTCCCAACACATGAAAGGGTGGATAATGCATTCATAAAGCAGTAACTTCTTACTTAAAAGGGAAGGCTACCTTCAGGTTCTTTCCCTAAAGAACTTTAGGAGCTCTTTTTAGACTGCTGTCCTCTAGAGGGAGCTCAAAGTCCTCAATAGTTTCCCCAAGGTCAAGCCACTAAACCCACACACAGATAAGGTTGTCGGAGTGACACATCCATTGAGCCATGCTGAGCAAATTCAACTTGATGTTGTCCTTTGGAATTCTCTTCCCTTCAAAAGTAGCCCCCTGACAAACAACAAACAAGCCACACGATTTCTTTCTTCCCTCCACTTCTCAACTTCTCACTAGACCATTCATTCCTCTTTTACCAGAGAGACAGAGAGACAATGGTGATAAGCACCTAGAGGCAAATACCTCCCCAACTGTTGACTCCCTGTGGCGTTCAGCGAAGCACAAGCCAGTGTGTTCCCACCGTCTTCACGTCAGGGCATGGGATGGAATGAGATGGTTGGTATACTTTTTAAAGATAAAGCTGTTTTTTGTCTTCCTAGGTTTACTCAGGAAACTACTCAGGGGCTGAGACCCTTCATCTACTATCACCTCAGGACCACATTTGTGGGGAACAGACACAAAAAACAAACAAAAAGTAAGACTGTCTGATTCCTTTTGGCCATTATCTTATGACCTAGAGGAAGCTTAGCCTAGCCTCTTAGAGGCTCTTTAACCCCAGCCCTAAGGAGACAAAGCCAGGCAGGCAAACATGAGTTCAAGAACAACCTCCTCTACCTAGAGGGTTCTAGCCTAGCCAGGGTTACACAGTAAAACCCTTTATAAACAGCAAGATAAAACAAAATATTAATTGTCCCTAGGATGCCATGGTCAACATAGCCTTGGCCTTTGTTTTCCAGGCAGTCTAATTTTAGTTCACTGAAGTCTGAGGCTAAAGCCCAAGCAAGTAAGAGTATCAACTACCTTGCTCTATTGCTTCTTCACACACACAGAAGCCTGGGCCTGTGTCATAACTGGTTATCGTCAGGATTCCAACTGTCTTGTGGCTAAAATATACCCCCAAGTTTAATGTGATTCCCAACTAAATTATAGAGAAATCTGCATCGAACAAAATGTTCATGGCTTTTCTCAACCCAACTTAGTGAAAAGGACTATGGTTTTTTTTTTTTTTTTTTTTTTTTTTGTTTTTTGTTTTAATAAGCTCAACAGAAACCATTGGCTGTCTGTGCTCATAGAAAACCTACATTGTAATGTTCTCAAGAGAACTGGGGTCCAAAAAGTGTTTCCCAGAGACGTGGTCTGGAACCAGTCTCCCTTAATAAATTAAATTGTTCCTGGATAATCTGGTATCATGTTTGAATACAATGCAATTAAGTAAGTACCCTCCTGCAACAAAGAGAATCAGCTGTTAATACATTAGCTTCCAAGGTATGATGATTTTAACAGGCAAACCTCAGTGTGGCATTGCTTTATAAGTTACAAGGAAGAGAGCTATAAACTGACCATTCTAAACCCAAAGTTAAGACCGGATATCCAATAACTTTTAACTGGTTCATAACCAGCTCTACAATTCAAACTATTCCAATTGCTTGATCAGGAGTGATGGGCATACCTTACTTAATCTTAGCACCAAAAATAGTTTGCAGCCAGGACAGCAAGGGCAACTGAGTAAGACCCAGTCCAAAATCACCAGTAATACTGGTAATGGTGATACAAACATTTTTTTTGGTCTCTATGTAAACAAACCACACTCCACATCTATGGGTATCTTAGTTAACAACCAAAGATGCTTCTACTTTCACTTTTGAGATAAGGTCTTGATAGAATAGAATAGAATAATTTTTTTTTTTTTTTTTTGGGTGTTTTTTTTTTTTTTTTTTTTTTTTTTTTTTTTTTTTTTTTTTTCGAGACAGGGTTTCTCTGTGTAGTCCTGGCTATCCTGGAACTCACTCTGTAGACCAGGCTGGCCTCGAACTCAGAAATCCGCCTGCCTCTGCCTCCCAAGTGCTGGGATTAAAGGCAAGCGCCACCACCGCCCGGAATAGAATTATTTTCTCTAAGTAAGTTCTTTTGAACTCA
The DNA here is from genome assembly GCF_011762505.2 of Arvicanthis niloticus. Classification (NCBI taxonomy): domain Eukaryota; kingdom Metazoa; phylum Chordata; class Mammalia; order Rodentia; family Muridae; genus Arvicanthis; species Arvicanthis niloticus. The sequence continues at coordinate 52,400,612 of NC_047660.1, read as the reverse complement.
GAACTGGTTTCTACTGATGTCTGTAAGTATAAGAGCTTTACAAACTACAATTGTCATATCCTTGCTCTAAGAATCAGGACATACTGACAGTCATTCTTAATTAAAATTTAATTTCTCATAGGTTACAAATACAAAGAAGTTTAGATGAAAAGACTAAAGAGATTTTTAGATTATGTTATAAAATTTTACAGGCCTTATTCTAATATCCAAAGACAGAATACTGAGTTTTAGCTAAACAACTCAGTCACCTTGTGCACTGTCACCTTGTGCAACACAGAAGACTGGGAATCAGGAGGAAAGAGAGCAGATAGGAGAGAGACCAAAGCAGAGATGTTTCAGAAATCCTAGTAAGCAACTCTGTCGTCAGAGCCAGGGCAGTGTAGTACAGTGCCATGCTGTGGTAAGCTGCATGCAATGTACTAGCATTTAATCCCCACCACAAACAGGTAAGCTTGTTTACCTTAATACACAGGCTTAACAGATGAAAAACCTAAAGCCAAGATGCCAAGAGGGCGGGTATGAACAAAGCTTCAAACATGTGTATAAATAAAGATAAACATCAAGAAAAAATGTCCAGGTCTTCTAACTGGCTCAATGGACCTCATCACTAATAGGTAGATAATATGTGCCTCACAAGCTCCATGTAACAGCATCTAAAGAGCAAATAAAACTGTAAAGAAAAAAAAAAGCCCACCAGATAACTAATCCAAAAGATTACACCACTGATTTCCTCACAAATCCTTAATCAAAAGGAACACTTCACATACCTTTATAGGAATAGCAACTTAAGCATACCAGGGTGGCAACCTACATTCCCAACACTTAAGATAGGTAAGGCAATGGATCAGGAGTTCAATGCCACCATTTCCTGTAAAGTTCTAGGCTAGCCTGAGACACTCAAGAGCCAAACAAAAAAGAGAAAGGCAATTTCAGTGATTTTTCTCCTTGTATCTTTTTAAAAATTCCTTTTTCTCTTAATTTTGGTAGATAAAACATCAGGTAGTCATTTCCTGACCTGGTCTGCAGTCATATTTAAAATTCAATTCCTAGTTTCCATTTTACTTCTCAAAGGAAGTTATATTTTCAAGTGATGATATCTCTGTGAATGCGATCTTACTAAACAAGGGATAAGAAAGGTTAGAGCTAGCTGGCAGCAGAAGAATGCATTCTGAAGGCAGCCCAAAGAGCAGAAACAAAGTTGTAAAAACAAACCCAGCAGGAGAAAAACAGGAAAAGTTGTATGTAGTCTATCTGCACATCTCTGACTAGACATTTGAGCAGAATGTTATATAGGCAGCTAAATGGATTTGGCAGGAGTTTACAGAAGGCACTCAAAGTCATGTGACATTTCAAGGTGATTTCTTTGTGGGGTCCGCAAAGAAAACTAGGGTTGTGGGCTAAGAAAGAGCCTTGAGGCTTTCCTATCCTTGGCAGCTGAGCAAGAACCACATGAAGAAATGACTGGACTGGGGGGCTTTTGGTGAGGTGGGATTTTTTTTCCAGAAGCCAAGCAGACACGGTTTTGGAAAAGCAGTAGTGATAAGCTGCATTTAAAAGAATTTTTAAAAATATGAGCAACGGGGACTGTAATTTAATTTTAGGCTTGGTGACACAGAGATTTTCTGTGTAACTCCACTGGAAGTCTCTTCAAAATAAACACTATTGTTCCCTGTGACCTTTTTTTTTTTTTTTTTTTGGGGGGGGGGGTCAGGTGAGAGGATGCTCCAGAGGGAAAACTATGTAGGTTATCAGCTACAGACTCACTCTCATGGCTACTGTCAGACATCAGTTTTCCTGGATGCTGGCCTGAGATACCAGTTCTCTGTCACATGGGTTTCAGAAAAGTTCACAACCATGGTGGCTGGTCATGAAAATGAAAGAAAATGAAAGGGAACAGCCTAGACCTTTTTGGTAGCCACATCTGTTTCTTCTGTCATGCTTGTATGCTAGTTGCTAGGTCTGTCATATCCAAGGAAGACTTACACGAAGACCGGAACACCAGAGGGCAGTGTCCATTGGATCCATCTTAAAGGATGCCTACTACAGTTCCTTGATCAGCACAGGAAAACAGTAAGAACTTCATGGCCAGGCAGTAATGCTACAAGCCAGAGAGGGAAACCTACAGCAATTTCATCTTTGAGCTTCAAGATTAAGATTCTCTCCTCCAGCATAGCTGCCTCCCTGCCTCATCCACCCCCACAGTGTGCACAGGCTTGTTATGTATGAGTTGCCCTTATTTAAGAGGACCTAACAGGACCTCATGGGACCTATAAGGCAGATATTCTACCATTTTGTTACAGTCCCAGATCTCAAGCTATTTGATCTTTAATCCATGCTTCAAAATACAAAATGCTCATTAATCTAACCAACATCTATTCTATAGACCACTGTCATTTCTACTCAGGCAAATCAAAACAGGTCCCTTCTCTTACTCTCCATGGGGCTCTCAACCCTGTAAACAAACACTAAAACAGTCAGCAATGTCATCTTTTCCAGCTACTGCTTTGTACCTTCCAAGTGCTTCTCACAGCTTAGTTAAGGCACTCTTCCAGGGTTTCCAAGGATACTGAACTCTCCCTATTATGCTGTTGGACATTTCAGAGTATTTGTCTGTTTGTTTTAACATGTGGGCTTAGATTACCATTCACTACCACAAGTCAATAGCGCTATTTACTTAAATAAGGTACTTTGCACATTCTTTCAAAGGCTGTTTTGATAAAAAAGTGATAGGAAGTATGTATTAGTCTTCCTACCTAACTAGTCTAATTCTACTCTTGAACAAGACAATGGTGTTTTCACCTGCATCAATAATCCCCGGGATATTTTATATAACCAACAGTAGCCTTGAGTTTTGCAGAAATCCTACTGTCTCTGCCTCTTAGGTGCTAGGTTTTATTGCTGTTTTTTAATTTAAAAAAAAAATTGTGAGCCAGAGCAACAAAGAACCCCCCCCCCCGTGTGTTGCATATATGTATGTCTGCATGCCACATGCATGCAGTTACTTTTGGAGGTCAGAAGGGAGCATCAGATCCCTGGGAGTGGAATTAGATTTGTTCCATGCTGCACTGCTGGTACTGCTGGTGGTGGGAATCCAACACTAGTCCAGTGCTCTTAACCACTGAGCCATCACTCTAACCCCTGTAACGGAATTCTAACATTTTGAATTACAAAACCCAGTCACTCTTCAACAATATATCTGCAGTCCAGAGTCCCAAAAGGGAAGCAGAGACACAAACGCTCAGCACGGTGCAAAAATCATCCACTGCTGAACAGAGGTCCCTTCAATAACATCCTCAATGACAGCCATACCTAGTGCTGTGCAATGTGCAAATATTTAATTAGAGACATCTTAAACTACCAAATTATTCTAGCTCACAAAACATTTAGTTAGGGTTACATAACTAAAAAGCTTCCCTACATAGAGTATATAACTCCTTTACCTCAGGCCCCACCTTCCTAAAGATACCCATTCTATCTTCTGAGACTAGAGATTAAGAAGGGAAGGTGAGCCGGGAGGCGGTGGCGCACGACTTTAATCCCAGCACTTGGGAGGCAGAGAGAGGCAGGCGGATTTCTGAGTTCAAGGCCAGCCTGGTCTTCAGAGTGAGTTCCAGGACAGCCAGGACTACACAGAGAAACCCTGTCTCGAAAAACCAGACCAAACCAAACCAAACCAAAACAACAAAAAAAAAGTTGTTAAGAAGGGAAGGTGAGGGGGGGTCGGGTATGGTGGTACATGCCTTTAATCCCACTCTGGGAGGCAGAAGCTCGCAGATCTCTGAATTGAGGCTACTTTGGTCTTTTACAGCAAGCTCCAGAATACCCATGACTACACAGTGAAACCCTGTCTCAAAAACAATCAAAAAACCTCATATGCATTTTACTTTAAAGATTGTTGTCTAAAAAAAAAAAAAACCAACCACCCTACAAGTAAATGCAGGCTACTTCACCAGCTTCACATTACCAAAGATGCAGAGTCTATGCTTACAGTCTAACAAAACACAACCCAGGGATACTTTAGGCATTTGTAGGAAAGAAAACACAGACTAGGAAGGTAAAGAAAGAACCCTGTGAGGCTGGAACTCGCTGGAAGTATCAGAACTGCTCTTAAAGTTCTGTGAAGGGCACTTCAATTTACTTGGAAAAGAAGGTAGAGGAACAGAGAATAATGAATTCCTATGCAGCTGTGCTGCTGGTTGATTGAGTTCTGTAAACCTACTACAAACCTAGAGCTATTTGGGAAAAAGGGACCATAACTATTATCATTTATAAAGTTCACACTTGACAACCCCACACAACATAGATCTCAATGAGGCCCCATTCTTTAGCTATGAACCCTGAGTGCTGCAGACTGCACATAGCTGGCTAGCTACAGGTATAGGTGGTGTACAGCCTGACATGGCTTGTTAACTTTTCCCTGGCATCTGGAAGACACTGCTTTTGTTGTTGTTGCTTACTGTGCAGCTGAAGAGCTGAAGATCTTGGTGCTATTCTTGCTGGATTTCTTCCTTTCTAGGTGGTATTCTTTTGTTATTCTCTGTAATTAAGATGGTGGTACAACATGGACCTTCTCCACTTGTAAATTCCTCCTGTTTTTTCCCTTTCTCTAACTTCTGTTCTTTCTGGAGATCCTCTAACATGGTCATTGGGACTTTGGACTGATCTAACCCCCCCCCACCCCCATCTTCCTTTTTTTGCTCTACTTTTTGGGAGAATTCTTGTAACTTTTACTCAGAACTATTAATTCCTTCACTGTTTGCTTCCTGCTTCTTATAGTAGTGTGAATGTTATTAAACCTTAATTCAAACAAAAATATTTTTATTATGTGAAATAAATAAGGAATTTGACCTTGAACTTAAATCTGATGAGTCCTTTACCAGTAATGCCTGTTGAATAATCTGCTGTCTGAGTGTGCACGAAATAATATTATATCCTACAAGTGAAAGAAGATTGCTATGAATATTAGCAAATATAACTATGTCATAGTTAGGGTTTCTATTGCTGTGATAAAATACATGACTGGTTTGTGAAAAACAGCTGTGTGACATGTAATTTACAAATATGTGAAAACAGAAGCAAATTCTTTAGAAATCAGAGAATTTCAAGGTAAGGCTAGGTCAAAATAAAAAAATTATTCATTTCAAACTATGTACAAAAAAGAAAACCACCCAAAACTAAATCCAAGATTAGATGCTTTGAGAGAGAAACCCTGGTCAGGGATAGTTCCTACTCAACAAAGCAACAGAAAATCACCAAGAGGCAAGTAAAAAACAGGTATGTGATCCAGCCATTATGGTTCACACTTGTAATTCCAGTACTTAAGGGGCTGAGGACGGAAGACTGCCAAAAGATCCAGGACAACCTGGGCTAAAATTAGTTCCAGGCTACCCTGGACTACAGGAATATTCTGACTTAACTATAATAAACAATGTCTGATCATAAAAGCAACTCCAATTAAACTCAGTGAATCACAAAAACAAGATGTAAATAACAAAAAGACATGGAAATAAGAGGGTGGATTCCCTGGGAGGGGAATGAGGGGGTGACAGCAAGGATAAATGACAAAAACAAAAACAAACAAACAAAACCAAAACCTTAATATATCCACATGAAATTGTAAAAGGATAATTAAAACTAAACATATAAAAAGTAAGATTTTGTTTAAATTCATTCTCACATTGGGACACAATCTAGCGTAAGCAACCTTGACTAAAACAGCAAACCACAACCTCAACTACACTTGAGTTTAATCTAGAAGTGGCTGTGTAACTCTCTCTGATGCTCACTGCTCTTTTAAGGCCAGTACAAAGTTCCCATCCCAAGTCTGCCCCCTGTTTAATACCCAAAAAGAAGTCCCTGGCAATGTTTATTTATGCAACAATTTTCAGCACAATGGATCTACTCAGAAACAAAGTAAAGACTTGTTATTTTATAATTGAAACCCTAGAAAAACAAAACAACAAGCCTATGCAGTCGCTCTGGCAGCAAGCAGCAGCACTGGTGCCCCTGCAATGTTCCAATTGCACAAATGAAGAATCAAAGGCTGACTCTTACCCCCAAGCATATCCACATTAAGACTCTGAATTTAAAAGGGGGCGGGGAGGGATGTAAAATGCTCACAGGCAATACAGTTTGTTTTCTAAGCTCCTCAAACATCTGTAGAGTTTCCTAAGGACATTGAGCATATTCATTAATCTAAACAAGGTTCTGGCAAAGACCTGAGATATGTATTACACATATTTCTTTTCTGAGGTGAACAAAAAAGAGACTATGTACCACTTACACTATTATCTTGAGTAACAAGGGAAATTTCAGGCAAGGCTTTTTTTTTTTAAAGCTGAAGCAATTATAGTCAATACCACCAACTCCTACTCCCAGTCTCTGCTTAGAGCAACTGTTCCTCAAAAAAGATGACCACACTTCAGCTTTTGTTGCTAAACATTTAATTTTATATTACTAAAAAGAGTCAAAGCGCCACTCCACTGCCTAACCTCAACTCTGATACAATCAATACTCTTGGCCTGGTTTTCCTGATCTCCTAATCCACCCAAGGCAAGCAATGCTTAAAGCAACAGGTATCTCCTGTGTTCCAAGCCTCCAAACAACCAAGTGATCTTGAGTTGAGCATTAGAATATACTTTTAAGATTCTTCTATTAAGAGGCTGAAAATATGACTCAGCAGACTCTTCAGAGGATCAGGGTTTGAATCCTAGCACCCACATAATTCCACTTACAGGGACCTGACACGCTCTTCTGGCACATCAATGCAGACAAACATGCAAATAAAACATTCATACCTATAAAATGAAAAGCAAAATCTTCAAAAGACTCAAAAAAGATTGTTTTGTTAAATTGCAGTCTGTTAATATTGCTAATTGAGTCACACCAACTAAGTTTCTTGAATGTTCACCATGTGCCTATACTAGGCATCCTTGCATTTAACCTTTTGAATAACAGTAAGGACCACAACCACCCTCAAGTGTTTGTTCCTCTGACTTCCTTTCTGCCTATCCAAAATTATTTTATTTAGAAACTTATTCCCACACAATAGAGACTCAACTTCTTGTTCTCTGAGCTGCTATGCAACCCAAGGGGGAAATGGACACCCTACATATCAATGAGAAAAGGCAGGCGGTACTAAAGGAAAAGGGACAGAGAAAACAAATGTATGTTAAGTGTGGAATACTCCACCTAAAGCACATCAAGCGGTCAGGAAAAACAAACAAAAAAACAAACAAACAAAAAAAACCAAACAAACAAACAAACAAACAAAAAAAGAAAGTAGAAAGGTGATCCTCCAAGCTGAGGGAAAGGGTGGTATGGGACCATCATCTCCCATAGAGTTTCAATTGTATGAGATCAAAAGTTCTGGAGCCAAGCGCATGCCTTTAGTTCTAGAACCTAGAAGGCAGGTGACAACCAGAGCTGCACAGTGAAACCCTGTCTCAAAAAAACCAAACCAAATCAAACTAAAAACTCTGGAGGCATCACTGTTAGCTTTAAACTCAGTAAAATTGCCTAGCAAGCATTAAATCCCCAGGCTCACACTCCCAAGACAAGAAACAAAAGACAGAGAGACAGAGGCAGAAACAGAAGTATTTCACTCAAGGAACTCACTGTGCTGTTAGAAAATGATTTGTCCAGGGAGACACAAAACTGTTCTACTGATTCCAGTAACAACCATTTTCATGCTGTTATCTTTACTTACTGCCTACAATAGCCTGTTCTTTTCAACAATCTTATTATCCTAGTAGTCAACAGAAACTGCTGAAGAATCCTTCTATCCCCTTTAGAAATCTATTTAACTATATTTAGCACCTTGGAATTTTATCTTACCTTGTAGTAAACTGGAAAAAAACAATAAAACTAAAAACAAAAGAAAGAAGCCACAAGCCCACACCAAAGCACTTCTCTATGTAGTCTTGCAGATGGACAACAGCTGCACAAGAGCAGGCTCTCAGAAGCAGTGCTGCTCAAAGCTAACATTCTCACAACTTTAGAAAATTTAAAATTACCACACACACACAAAATCTCTTAGTCTCATTTTTCTCTGAATGTCTGTCTCTCCTGCAGTAACAGGGGTAAAGCCAGAGCCACACACATGCTTACCAAGTGTCCTTCCAGACTTATACTGTCAGTCGTGTTTTTCTTTTTATTTATTTTCATGTACACTGTCACTCTCTTCAAAAACACTAGAAGCAGCATCAGACCCCATTACAGACAGTTGTGAGCCATCATGTGATTGTTGGGAATTGAAGTTGGATCCTCTGGAAGAGCAGTGCTCTCAACTGCTGAGTCATCTCTTCAGCCCCTCTATTTCTTTCTTAATACAGAACACTGGAGTTTTAATATATTCTCATTCATATTCTCTCTCTCTCTCTCTCTCTCTCTCTCTCTCTCTCTCTGCCTCCCTCCCTCTCTCTCTCTGAATGAAATATAAAGTAACAAGTAGTTCAACTAAATACATTCCTGTAATACTTTAATACTTTTGTTGTCGAGACACAAAGGGGACAGATGACACTAAACCTATCAGGACTTGTACCTAAAGATTCATGCCACTAATATTAAAACCAATATTCTTTCCTTTTTATTTTTATAAACAGGGTTTCTTTATATAGCCCTGACTATCCAGGAACTCAATCTGTAGACCAGGCTGGTCTCACCTCAAACTCAGAGATCCACTTGCCTCTGCTTCCTGACTGCTGGGATTAAAGGCATGTATTGTCACCACCTAGCTTAAACGAATATTCATAAGAAAGAATATTCTCTTAGCCTGTGTAGGGAAGCTCATTTGTAATCCCAGTACTGGGAAAGCTGGAGGTCAGCCTGAGTGAGGTACACAGTAATTCAAGGTCAGCCTTGGCTACAATGAGAGACTATCTCAAATGGGGTGAGGTGGTATAAACTCTACCATAACTATAAGTAATACCCCCAATCTTCCAAACTAAGACAGTATGTATGCAAACACAGAACTAGTTTAAGTCAGCATCCCATCATTCAGGAAGTGGAGGCAGGGGAACTGTCATAGAGCTGTCTAAACCAAATATTGAATTCCAGGACAGCTCTGACAACTCAAATAAGACTCTGGCTCAAAAGTTAAAAACCCAACTTGGTGGAGCACACCTTTAATCCAGATGTCTGAGCCTAAGTCTACCTAGCACATTCAAGGCTAATCAAGTACAATTGTGAAAGTAAAATCATGTTAAAAAAAAAAAAAAGAATATATATATGTGTATATATATATATAAGGTGTTTATGACTCCTCTGTCACAAACTGCCTAATTTGGATAGACCTAAGTGCTCTTAGACCCTGAGGTGTTTTTCTAGACCTAGTGAGCCATTATCGATTAAACCCTATGGGATTCCTTCCCTCTTCTGAAGTCAATCAGTAAGCTCCAAATTCAGTGAGACCCTGTCTCAAAAAGGTGGAGCTGGGCTTGTTTGGAATACCTTTAAGCTATCTCTTGGGAGACAGGGAGAGACAGGCAGATCTCTTGCTTTTGGAGGCCAATCAGCCCTACATAAGAGAGTTCAAGGGCCAGTCGGGATTACATTATGAGACCTTGTCAATCAAGCCATCCATCCACCCATCCACCCATCCACCAATCCACCCATCCACCCATCCACCCATCCACCCATCCACCCATCCATCCATCCATCCATCCATCCATCCATCCATCCATCCATCCAGCAATCCATCAATCAATCAATCAATCAAGTGGAGTGACTGAGGAAGAAAAAATATCATCCACCTCTGGCCTTTATGCATACAGGCACAAGTACCTGCAGACTTATACACTACACATATTCCATCATAAGACACTAAGCAAAGCTGGGCAAATTCTACGGACCGCACAATTTACTGAAGTATCTGAAACCAAAAAGTTTTAAAGCATTTTTTCATAGTAATAAACTCTATATAATAACAAGAACATTATGAGGCACTTACAGAGCTGGGGAAGCAGCTCAGCTGGCATACTTGCCCAGCAGAGATGAAGGCTAGCATGTCACAGACAAAGTGTGGCAGCAAACCCCTGTAGTATCAGTATTTGGTAGTTTGAGGCAAGAGGATCAAGAGTTCACAACCAGTCTCAAAACAAAACGGAACGAAAGAGACAAATGTGAGCTGGTGGTTTACACTGCTGCAAATCTCTTCAATGCCTGGCCTGTTTTAACAAGATTCTCATGACATGACAATCAGCTGCATACATGGGAGAAAAAAACTCACTGAGCGATGTGGCTGATAAGGAGAGAATAGTCTTGAGGTGGGTAGTGATAGCTCTCTGGTATTGCAGTCAAACATGACAGGTGGTTCCTTCCTTCCTTCCTTCCTTCCTTCCTTCCTTCCTTCCTTCCTTCCTTCCTTCTTTCTGATTATATACAAGTATGTCGTCTTCATGCGCAGCAGAAGGCATCAGATCTCATTACAGATGGTGGTAAGCCACCATGTGGTTGCTGAGAATTTGAACTCAGAACCCCTGGAAGAGCATCTCTCTCTCTAGCCTGACAGGTGGTAGTTTCTTAGAGCTCTGTAACCTGAACAATGGCCTGCATCTTCAGTTCCAAAACTCTTGCTTATACTTGCTCCAACAAATGGTTTCTAACACCCCATGCACTGGTCACCTGTTAAGACACTACTTTACTTAGACATGAAGATTTTCCAAAACACTGACACAATTTATTACACAAATGCAGCACTTGTTAGTACTATTGACTTCATCCGAAAGACCTTTGAGAATCTGAAAATGTCAAGTCCATGATGGCATACACATTTTCCAAAATCCCAACTTTTACTTGAAATTTTACTATGGTCAACAAATACTAGTATGGCCACAGATCCAATGCTCATCTGAGAATACCAAATATCTATGGTTGAATAAACTACTCCCTGTCAGGTCTTTTTTTTTTTTTTTTTTTTTTTTTTTTGAGATAGGCATTCACAAAGCCCACAGCCCAAGCTGCTGTAAACTATGAAGTCCAAGTTGGCCTCAAACTCCTTATCCTCCTAGCCCTCAATCCCCAAGTTTAGTCTTGCTGGCTTTCACCATTTGCCAGCTCTTTATTTACTTATTTTTGAAATTGGATTTTACTATGTAGCCCCAGCTGGTGTAAAACTAGCTATTGTAGACCAGGCTAGCCTCAAATTCACAGAGACCTGCCTGCCTCTGGGATTAAATGTATGCTGTCAGTTCTTAAAAGTAAAATAAAATGAAGAGAGCAGCTAACTCTGTAAACAGCTTTACCAAAGCTCTTTCTTACACAGTATATACCTTACCCTGCTACAGAAATGCTTTTGGTGTGTTTTCCATTTTGTAATAAAACTTTTATCTGTCAGGTATCCAAGCCAAAAGTAACACCTCTTACTACTTTGCCAAGGCTTGTTTGAAGTAGAACTAGTCAGTTCTAGCTGAGTGTGGTAGTGCACATCATTACTCCTAACACTTGGGAGGAGGTATAGGCAGATGAACTGTGATTCAGGAGGCATAGGCAGGTAAACTCTAAGTTCAAATCCAGCCAAGACTATATAGAGACTCTGTCTCAAAAAATGTAATAATAATAGTAATAAGAATAATCGGTATGCTCTCAGAGTCTCATGTGTGCTGAGGATCACTGTGACCACTAGTAATGATGGTGCCACTGCACTAACACCAACCAAGATGCCTACAGGCTGACACATCTGGTTTTCTCATCATTGCTATAAAGAGCAACACAGTATAAAAGGCAAATTCATTGTAATATATAGCATTATGAAAATACTTTGAATTCATAAATGTTTTCAATGAGTTCAGAAGTTGCCAGACCATACATTGAGAGAAATAAGACTTAATAGCAACTATTTTCACAGTGGTTATAAACTCTGACCAGAAAAATGCCTATGTATAAACACATACAATACAAATTTACATACATTAAGAGCTTCATAAAGAATTCTAACCCACCTATAGTTGATATCTGTGTCAAAATAACATTAGGAGAAAATTCAGTAAATCCCCAAACCGAAATAATATCAAAACAAAAGTATGTGCTGGGCGTTAGCAGTAGAATTCTTGCCCCATGCCAAGTCAAACAGTACATGCAAGGTCCAACAACAAAAAATAAAACCCAAAATCACAAAACCATGGTGGCCTATATTCCTAGTACTTGGGAGGGGCGGGCAAGCCTAAGGAAGGACTTGAAATCGTCTACCTCTTCTTTGGCAGTGTCTTGCTCTGTATCCCACACTAGCATCAAACTCAGTCCTCTTGTCCCAACTTCCACACCTGTGATTACAGGTACACAGCCACAGAGCTCAGGTCGGAGATCAGCATTTGAAATAAAATTGCATTAGGAAAATGAAGGCAAGATAAGTATCTTAGTGGCTCCACTTGCCCAAGATTACAGTTAATACATTAACCTTCTCAACAAGGTCGGCTTACTTCACAGAGCTTTTGTGAAGATTAAAGATCAAAAACATATAAAGCAATGGTCCAGAAGGGGTGGCTCAAGCCAGTCATCTCAGCATGTTGGAAAGCAGAGGCAGGAGGCAGACTGCTTTGAGTTCTAGGCCAGTCTGGGCATCAGAATGAGACAGTAGACCAGTGAGCCGGCTCAGTGCTAAGACTCTTCCCACTGATAATCTGTATTCAATCCCCAGGGACCCGCATTAAAAACAAACAAACAAACAAACCCACTCCAAGTTGTCCTCTAATCCACCATGTGGGACACCGCACAATATATACATAATTTAAAAAAAAAAAAAAAATAACCCAGGTGGTGGTAGCACTGGCCTTTAATCCCAGCACTCTGGGAGGCAGAAGCCTGGTCTACAGAACAAGCTCCAGAACATCCAGGACTGCACAGTGAAACCCTGTCTCAAAAACAAACAAAAACGCATGCATTTTATTATAAGATTGTTCTCCCCCCACCCTTTGGTTTTCCGAGACAAGGTTTCTCTGTGTAGCCCTGGCTGTTCCTGGAACTCACTCTTTAGACCAGGCTGGCCTCTGCCTCCCAAGTGCTGGAAAGGTGTATGCCACCACTGCTCTGAAAGATTGTTATCTCACATTTAAAAAAAAAACAAAACAACAACAACAACAAAAAGACAGTACAGGGCTACTTTAGGCACTTCTAGTAAAGAAAGATAGAAAAAACTAGGAAGATAAAGGAAGAACCCAGTGGAGCTGGATCTCACTGGAGGTATCAGTATAAACTGCTATCTTAAATTCTGTATTGAACACTAGGCCAGACTGGTCTACAGAGCAAGTTCCAAGACAGCCAGGGTTAACCAGAGAAACCCTGTCTGGGGAAAAGGGGGGGAAAAAAAGAAAAAAAAAAAAACAGGAAAAATAAATGTATACCGCATGAGTGTGTACAATACATTCAACAATAAATTCCCTAGCAACTGTAGGTAATCAACAAGCAGGCCAACTCTTCTACACACTTGGCATAGGCAAAAAAAAACCTCTCATCTGTGTCCAGGGTTTTTTGTTGTTGTTGTTGTCTGTTTTTTGGTTCTTGGTTCTTCAAGATCGGCTTTCTGTGATTAATAGCCTTGGCTATCCTGAACTCACTTTGTAGACTAGGCTGGCCTCTGACTCAAAGGGATCTGCCAGTCTCTGCCTCCTGACTGCTGGGATTAAAGTTATGTGTCAAAACTGCCTGGTTTTTTAATAATTTGTTTATGTTTATGTATATTGGTGTTTTGCTTGTATGTGTCTGAATAAAGATGTCAGATCCCCTAGAACAGGAGTTACAGGTAGTTTTTAGCTGCCATATGAGTGTGAAGAATTGGTCCCAGGTCCTCTGGACCAATGCTCTAACTACTAAGCTGTTTCTCTAGCCCTCCAGGTTTTTATCTCTTTCCTTCTATTAAGAAAGCAACTTGAGGCTCCTTAATTACTCATAATTTCAATTGTCACCTCAGGTAAGAAAAGGGAAACATTACAACTGAGACTGCTAGCTAAATATCTGTCTTCAATATTTCAATTTTACCATTAAAGAGATAACTTACATGCTGGGCAGTGGTGGCACACGCCTTTAATGCCAGCACTTGGGAGGCAGAGGCAGGCGAATTAGGAATTTGCCTACTGAGTTAAGCAATCTCCCCTCTTTCACCATTCAATTCCACCATTTCCAAGAACTTGACTGATTTAATTGGTTATAAAATTTTAATTTTCAATTTATTTAAAAAAACTTGAAACAAATGCCAGCTAACTCACTTTTAATGGCCACTACTTCTTACAGGCTTTTAATCAGTAAATGTATAAAAGAAGAAGAAAAAAAATACTACCTTAAAATACAACAAAGGAACTCAGATACTACAGAATGCTACTGAAGCTATTTACCAGGTGAATTTACAGAGCAGCAGCACATCCCGTGAAGGTGACTAGGTCAGTCAGTAGCTAAAAGGAGTATCGAACAAAGAAAGAACAGGTGGTGATGGTACATGCCTTTAATTCCAGCTCTTGGAAGGCAGAGTCAGGCGGATCTCTTTTGAGTTTGGGGCCAGCCTGGTCTATAGAGCAAGTTCTGAAACAGCCAAGGCTTGAAGAACAGAAGGGGGAAAAAAATGTTTTTCAAGAACCAGTCCACAATTCTAAATTCTACCAAAACAGGAAGCAAAGATACAATGCAGTTTGATTCAGGTTTCATAAAATCGGGTTTTAGGTAACAAAATTCTATCCTAAAATAATTTCCTATGAAATAATGCTTAAGACCATCAAATATGCAAAATATTTATATTTTAAAAATGATTAAATTAGCAGAATGTAGTGGTAGACTCCTGCAATCCTAAAGCTTCTGAGGTAGGAGCCAGAGTATCACAAGTTTCAAGGGAGCCTCTGTTATACAACAAGTTTAGGAGTTTGAGGCCAACCTGGGCTACATGAGATCCCATCTCAAAGAGCAAATGGAAGCGGGAGCAGGGGGATGGGGGCAGGGGCAGAAATCCCTGCTTTTCTCTTTTTTTTTTCATTTTGAATTCATACTTTAAAAGCAATCGATAGGAAAAGAGGAAGTAGTAGGAGTATAAAATGAACAGCTCGTGGCCTGGCCCTCTGTTGATGTGACTGATGGGCAGGATGCGCTCATCAGACCACTCCACACACTTTCCTTAAAGATCATAAGCTCTGCTATCAGATTTTATGGAACAAAAGAGACTCAGACAGCTAGACACACAAATGGACAGTCGATAACCAGGGAAAATGAAATAAGTGATAGCATGGACCCCCACTGGTTCTACAGTGACCATGAACGCAGTGCTAACAAATGCAAGCAGACTCCCAAATGAAACACACAGGCAAAGACATGGGGCTGAGGATGGAAAGCTTACTCTTCATCTACTAGAGAGAAAACTGAATTGGTAGTATATAAAACTGATATAAAGGCATCATTTTACTCCTCCCCAATCCAAGTGAGCAGAAGGAACAAGGCAAGAGCTTACCATTAATCTTCAGGGTCACAGACAAGGGAGTAAAGGGATTTTGCCATGTTCCATTCTAGTCATTACTAGGGCACTGGATTCAAAACCAAACAAACCTGCATATACCTGCCACCTTCCAAGTAAACATAAATGTTTTAAAGTATTAAAACCAAAACAAGGGGCTGGAAAGATGGTTCGGGGGTTAAGAGCACTGGCTCCTCTTCTAGAGGACCCGGCCAGGTTCAACTCCCAGCACTCATATGGCAGCTCACAAATTTTTGTAGCTCCAATTCCAAGGGATCTGGCACCTTCTACAGACAGGCAAGACACCAATAAACATAATGTAAATTTTTAAAAACCAAACAAAAGGTAGAGCTGTGGTGGCACACACCTTTGATTCCAGCACTTAGGAGGCAGAAGCAGGTAGATCTGACTGAGTTCAAACCCAGCCTTGTCTACAGAGTGAGTTCCAAGAAAGCCAGAGCTACACAGAGAAACCTTGTCTAAGAAAAAACAAAAAACCAACCAACCAACCAAAAATATTCAGGTTAATCAAAAATGGCAAACATTTATCTATACACCAACTACCCCAGGTCAAGATGTTTGAGGCACCCAACCTCATCAGAACTTCCTATCTGCTTAGAGGGGCTCCTTTTATGCTAAGTAATAACTTTTTGTGACCTTACTGCTTCATGTGTCTACGACCCAGTCTTCCACTTGTTTATACTCTGCTAGTATAGTCAAAAATCAGTGAGGGGAGGGAATAGGAGCAAAGTACAATGTTACAAATATATGAAGATGTCATAAACTCAATACACTAACTACATTTTCCTATAATCCTAGCCTTTGAGAGGTGGAGGCAGAGATCAGAAGTTTAAGGTCATCCACAGTTGTAAAGAGTTTGAGGGTCCACATATAAACATACTATGCCTTCACTTTGGCCAACAAAGTAGATATTTTAAAAATACTATGAGTTACACAGATGGCTCAGAGGATAAGAACACTGACTACTCTTCCAGAGAACCCCCATCTGATTATAAGCACCCACATGACAGCTTTCAATTGCCTGCAATTACAATTCTAGGGGCTATCCAACTCCCTTGTCTGACATCTGTGGGCAAAAGGCACCACTCAGTACAAAGATATATGTGCTGGCAAAACATCAATACATAAAATAAATAAGATAATCCCCAGTTTCTTTACTCTAATTGTCCCTTACTTGTTCTAAGCACTGAAATAAAAGTAAATCTTTATAGCTCTCACAAGAAAGGCGTGCTCATGTGCACCTGTAATATCAGCACTGAGGCAAGATCTTGAGTTCCGTGCCAGCAAAGACTACACCACATAAAAAGAGTTTCAAGCCACAAGAGGCACAGTCTAAAAAAACAAAAAACATCAACAACAAAAAAAACCAAAACAACAACAAAAAAACCCCAAAAAAACAAAACAAAAAAAAAACCAAAAACAACAGGCCAGGCACAGTAGCACATTAAGAGGCAGATGGAGGTGGAGCTCTGTGAGTTCAAGAATTGCAGGCAAGTTCCAGGTCACCCAGGGGCTACCCAGTAAGACTATGTCTCAAAAACAAAACAAGCCTGTCTAATCTTATGAACGAGGTAGTGGGGTTTTTTAATAGCTATACATTCATTTAAACATCAAAATAACACTAAGTCAGGGGTTTTAGTTTTAGTAAACCTTTATAATGGAGTTCACTAGGTAATCTGATTTGCCCAACACCACAGTGAGTAATGACTAAGGAAGACTCAAACTTCAGCCTAAGACCTGAGTCTGTGTTCTTACCAACTCAAAACAGAAAGTTACAAGTCAAGAATAATTAAAGACCACCAGGCAGTGGTGGTGCACGCCTTTAATCCCAGCATTTGGGAGGCAGAGGCAGGAGGATTTCTGAGTTAAGAGGCCAGCCTGGTCTAGAGTGAGTTCCAGGACAGCCAGGGCTATACAGAGAAACCCTGTCTCGAAGAAAAAAAAAAAAAAAAAAAAAAAAAAAAACCCAAAAAAGAGTAATTAAAGACTTAAAACACATAGTGTTATGGTGACCTCACAGATTTTGGGAACTCCATGACATGAAAAAGCTAGAATGACAGAATTTAGTACCTCAACTTCCTCTTAGGAAGCTATTCCAAAGGTAAAACACACAAGCTGTATGCTTGCAGACATGTGTAGATAGAACAGTAACTTGGCATATTAAGTGTCCTGTTTTGAAGACCAAACAGGCAAAGACAGCAAGAGCCTGTGGCTGACTGTCAAACTCTGTTCTGTACCTAATAAAAACTCCTAAGCCTTGAGAAGTCAGTCCAGTAAAGACATATTCTTAATTAAGGCCCCTATTGAGTCAACATCTTAAAACAACTCATCAGTAGTAATAATATGGAGCTACTTCCTTCTGACATCTTTGAGAACAAGAGCAGAAAGAAACAGCAGAAATCACTTCAATCAGTCCCATCAGTTTTATGGCTAAGTATAGGAACCCAGAAAGGCTCAACAGCAGAGCAACAAACTAAATTGTTGGAGCACTTGTTACAGCATTCTCTGCATTATAAAGCTGCAAACCAGAAACAGGCCTACCAGTTCACCTCAACTCTCCTAGACCTTCTACCCCCTTTCTTCCTCTTTAAAAACCCTAGCAACAGGAACACTGACACTTAAGATATCCAATGCCTACTGTGTGCCACGCACGTTGTTCTAGGCCAAGCAGTTTACATGACATTTTCAGAGAAATAAAGATCTTTGGCACTAGGCTTAAAGTGTAACAGCAGAGACTCAAGGTACTAAATACAATATTTAACAAAGTAATGTAAAACAGATTTTAAAAATGATTTCCGCAGAAGGTAATTAAAAGGTTATAGGTGTGATGAGGGTGAGTAGGATTCTGATAAGGGAACAACTATAAGGATGTCACACATGTCAATGGGATTAACAGATTGGGGACGTAGCTAAGTGGTGTAGCATTTGCCTAGCATGTACAAGGCCCTGGGTTCAATCCTCAGAATAGCAAAAATAATCCAAAGTAGAGTGCATAGTGTTTGCTTGTATAGTATCAGTCCAGTGGCCTCATTAGCTTAAGGGAACATATTGAAGAAATGTCATACTTTGCTGGCTGAATTACTAATCCAGTGGATCCCATGATCCACTGAAAATTTCCAAGAAAGAAAACAAACCGCCATGCACTTGGGAGGCAGAGGCAGGTGGATTTCTGAGTTTGAGGCCAGCCTGGTCTACAGAGTGAGTTCCAGGACAGCCAGGACTACACAGAGAAACCCTGTCTTGAAAAACCAAAAAAAAACAAAACAAACAAACAAAAAAAAACAACAAAAAAAAAAAAAAAAAGAAAGAAAGAAAACAAACCAGGATTGTGTTTAAAATTAGAAGTAAAACACAGGAAGAAAATGGTACTCATTTAAGAAGTTAATGTAGTCACCATACCTTAATCCCAGCACTGGGGAGGCAGAAGCAATCAGATCTCCGTGAGTTCAAAGCAGCCTGGTTCCAGGATAGCCAGAACTACAGAGAAACCATCACCAAAAAAAGGTACAAGGCAGGCAGGTATAGAAGATGAACGCATTAAACAAATCAATCAACATGTCCTGGCTGCAGCCTGGCTACAAGGGTACAGTCAAACATCATAAGCTAATGACAGCAAAAAAAAAAGAAAAAAACAACAAAAAAAAACAATGCACCATTAACAAAAAGCAGGCAGTCTAAGGACGGGAGCTAGTAATCATTTAAGGATTATAATCTCTACCTCTGGGTCATATATAATAATCATATTCTACATTAGAAAAGCAAAACTTCCCTTTAATAAACATAATAGACAAAGGTATACAAACCAGTTTCCAAGAATCTGTAAATCAAAGCAGTGTAACTTGAAAACAACACTGTTTATGTACTTGTGAAGACACAGTATGGGCTGGAGAGATGGCTCAGTGGTTAAGAGCACTGACTGGTCTTCCAAAGGTCCTGAGTTCAATTCCCAGCAACCACATGGTGGCTCACAACCATATGCAATTAGATCTGACACCCTCTTCTGGCTTGCCTGAAGACAACTATAGTGTACTCATATATGCAAAATAAATAAATAAAAATCTTTCTAAAATAAATAAATAAATAATTCCAGGACAGCCAGGGCAATACAGAGAAACCCTGTCTCGAAAAACAAAACAAAACAAAACAAAACCCAAGAATAAGAAGTCCTGTTCTTCCTGAAGCACACACTCCTAAGTCTTCATTCACACTGTGAGATGTTCAGAGCACATTGTCACTACGAGCAGAATGGATCTGCCAAGAACTGATAGACAAAAATGAAAACTGACCCGTCACATACATTTGTGTAGTATCACAAATTATCACTTGTTTCAGTTAAGTAATTGATGTTCAGCTTAGAAAATCAATTTCCTCTGATTGAGTGAAAGTGTCCTCCCCATGATTAACAAGAAGCAAACTGAGTTTCTCAAGGGTAAACAGCTTATGTTCTAGACAACATATACCCCGTTCTCAACATTTAGGAGACCTTTGATAAGGGAATAAACAGTGCAACCAAGAAATGTGTTCCAAGTAGAGAGCACTTTCATAATGTGGCAAGTATTGCACAACTGCACAGAACTGAGGATCCAATATCTGAGTGCCTACACTACTCAACAGGTAATGCAGTTACAAAATCAGGAATTCGAGACTCCTCCCTTCAACGCAGGATTTATTTCTCGAAACGAGTTCCACAGAAAAGCAGTGCAGATTGACCATCACTGAGTCACTCCTAAACCCTTTAATTCTTTCCAAGTTTCTGGTCTCTCATGTGAGAAAGGGATGAGGACCACCAGAAAATAAAGGTGGGAAAGTCTGTTAAGACACAACAAGTGTGACAATGATCTTCTACAGGACTCAACACACCAAGCACACTGGTGACAAATGTCACCACATAAGCATCTCCTTAGTCAACAGTCTTTGGCCTACTACCACAGCACTCTACAGTACCACCTAGAGAAAGGGGTACACATTTTCACAGACAACCACAAGTACACACTCTACTTTGATTTCTGTTTAGAAAAATCCCACTAACTTTATTGGTGAGGCAGAGGCAGACAGATGGATCATCGAATTCAAGAACAGCCTGGTCTACATAGCAAGCTTAAAGCCAACTAGGGACAGGCAGGTAGACATAGACACACATACATCCCCCCCCCACCCCCACCCCAAGCCCACAAACTTTAAATATATCTCAGCAAAGAATCCCTTTTGAGATTATTTGTCTCTACCACAAAGATCAGCTCAGACTGCATGCAAGACCTTGACATTCCAAAACTTCAGATACGTTTCTGTCTCAAAAAACGTCCCTTACAAAACAGTGATTTATTATTAAATCTTATCTATCTTAACCACACACACAAATCCCTGCAACATAATAATTTGAGGCAGCATTTTTTCAGCCAACATGTCAACCGATACTACAATCCCAAAGCAGTTAAGTTCAGAAGAACCTAAGTCTCCCCACAGAATAAAAGGTGCTGGTGGGAGCATTTCTGAGCTAAGTATTGCTGGCATCTATTTCTCCTTTTTATCTAAAGACAACAACACATAGACTTGAAGTCCAGTCATTTATATGTAGAATTTATATAACATGGAAACCTTAGTAACACAAACCTTAGAGAGCTTATTGCTCCCCATTTATTTCATTAACTCAATGAAAAAAAAGATAAAAAAGAAATAAGATATACAGACTTTTCAGAAAGGTGATTTTTAAAACTACAGTCCCGCCTCTTGGACAAGAAACACAAAACATTGAGTTCCTTCAGTACAGACTTTTAAATCAATATTCAGTTGTCATTGTTAAAATTTCTTACCTTCTGCTACGTCATCATCTACTGCTCCTTTCACCTGAGAAAAACACCACTGAATATCATTCCCTCCTCCAGCTCCTGGAAGAAGAAAACAGCAATTAAAATTGAGTTCTGTTTACATTCAAAAACACAGAGATGGTATCTGAGGCTGGCATGACACTCCCTACGTAACTACCACTGAGCCCACAGATTTGGAACCAAATTAGGCTCCAATAGTTGGTAGTGTATTAAAAACAAGTCTGCAGGTACAAAATATTCCAAAGCACACAGCCTACCAATAATTATCATCGTACAGATATTCAAAACCTCACTTCTACTTTCCCCACCCCTTAAAGACAGTCAGAGCCTTTCAAGTAAGACAGGTGAGGGGGGAGCACCAAAGTTAGTTTTAAATGTACAAAAGGCCTACAAAAGATATATAAGGCTAAACTACCATGAAATATAGAACGAAGAGAAAACTTCGGGAACATTACTGCCTAAGAGGAGGGATGATTCATGTGGACTAAGCAAACACAACACCCATCTCTTTGCATTCGTTAGGAGCAAATCACTGGCTGCAGACAGAGGAAAAGGGGCGGAAATGCATGCCTGGGAAGAGATGGTCAAAGGAAGCTGCTTCTGCCTCCAGTCACCTAATGAAAGAATCCAAAGGACCCAGAAAAAAGCAACTTTACTCATCTGTCACCTCCTACAATACAGTTCCAATTATCATTTCATTGTTCAGCAAGGTCAAAGGGCAGCTTGTTTATACTGCAAACTGTAAACCAGTCCAGCATTACTTCTTTGAAGGTCTATTATCTATGTAAATATTGAAAAGACAGGAAAATTGGTTTAATCTCCAACACTCACAGCCCAGCACTGAAGAGGAAATGGGGGATGGGGGAGCACCCCTAGATTTCTGGAAAAGAAACTGAATCTCAATCTAGAATGACTCTACTAGATGAAGGGCTTCAAGACTAAAATGTACAAAGCTAACTGACTCTCAGACGACATTAAGCCCCACTTTTCCTTTACCTATTCCTTGCTAAATTATTCCCAATCAGGCTTTCTCCCCCTGCAAGCTTTTATAAAATCCGTCTCCCTTTGGCTATTTATATCGCCGAACTCCACAACTATTTTAACTCCAAGAAACCCTTCTGGGAAAAGGACATCTGCACAAACGCTACCGTGCAAAATGCAAAGTTTAAATTACCTTTTTCTCCCACCCAGCCCCCACCCCAACCCTTGCAACTTCTATTAAAGGGTTAGCATTCATGAGTGGCAAAAAAAAAAAAAAAAGACACGGAAAGGGAGCACAATCGAAACGAAATTCAGGCTTACACCCTCAAAACCTGACCTACCCATTAATGTTTGTGTGGTGCGGTGGGGCGGGGGGTGTCTGTGAGTGAGGGGCATATGCCTCCAGTGTATTTTAACTTGCAAAGCACTCTTCCTTATTATCAGTCCAGAATACATTTCTACGGAATGGTTTGCAGTAGACCGGGAAGAGGAATGAATATGTAAGGAGGAGCGGAGGGAGCAGGGTGCAGAGGGGACCCATCTGCACGCCTGCACCCGCCCCACCCACGCCGTCTCCTACCCCCACCGCACCCGTACCCTGTTCCTGTACTACCAGGCCCCGGGCCCGGCCTCCAAGCTCCACAGTCCCCACAGTCCCGGCTCTGTGCTAGGCCCGCCTGCCCGCCCCGCACTCGGCCAGCGCCCCAAGCCGAGGACCCGCCAGCACGGTCGCTAGGGGGTGACGGAGAGCGCGCAGAGGAAGCGGCACCCTGTCAGCCGCCCAAGGGCCGTTTCTCCTTTACCTGCCATGTCGCGCTGCAAATGGTGACCCTGCCGGGCTCGTCGGGGTCTCCGCGACCGGGGCTCAGCCCCCACACCTGGGGATGGGGGGATCGAGAGCGCGGATGGAGGCGGATGGCACCTGAGGGGGGAGGGGACGGGGACCGGGGCGAAAAGGAAGCGGCCCGGGCGGAGCGGTCGGCAGGATGATGGGGTTCACTCAGGGGCGTCCCGTCTCGTGCTCCTTCTCCCGCGGTGGAGACAGCAGCGGCAGCGGCGGCGGCGGCGGCGGCGGCAGCAGCGGCGGCTAGGACAGCGACGGCGGCCGCGGCGGCAGGGGCAGGCGACTCCACTTTCAAAATGGCGCCCGCTGGCTGGCCGGTGACGTCACTCGATGGGGCGGGGCGGCTCTGGGGCGGCTCTCGCTGTATTGGCCACGCCTCCTTCCTGCCGCGTTCTCGCCCCGCCCGCTAGGACCCTTGTGAAAGAAGGTCCCTGTGCGAAGCTTAAGCTGATTTTAGTTTGCTCTAGCTGTGGGCTGGAGCCTATGGTGGCCAAGGTGGCCAAGGCCTGACCTGTCTGCACCTCGCACTGTCCCAAGCCCTTGAGCCAGGGCTGGGACTCTGGAATGGCCTCCTATGTTCACTTATGCCGCTCACCCACATGGTGAGCTGGCCCTCCCTAGAGAATGCCCCTTTTGTTGTTACAGTGACCCCGTGGGTGAGCCCCGTGGGGCACTAAAATAAAGGGAGAGTGATGCATACTCGCCACCTCCTGTCCAAGGTGAGAGTTCACTGATCCCATAAGGACACAACTGGGCTGGTTCCATCTGGGTGAATTAGGTTACCTTCCCATGGACTAGAGCCCTTGGCTACTGCAAGCAGTTAAGAATAGCTCTTCACAGAAATTGAATGTTGTGAATGGCGCCAAAAGCTCTGTTCAGATAAAAGTGGTAAAATCAATGATTAAGAAGATATGTTCTGCTGGCTGTGGTGACACATACCTATAATCTCGACAGCACTTGTGGAGTGAATGAATGTAAGAGGTTCAAGGACAGCTGAGTTTGAAGCTAGCCTGGGCTATCCATATGAGACCCTGCCTAACATACACACATCAAAACACATACACACACACAAAATTAAACTAAATCCATTTAAATGTAGCCTCTTCCAGTTAGATTCTCTGACATTTTCCCTCATTTCCTATTCACCTTTAACGAGGTTGGATGCCCTTGCTTAATAGTGTCAAGCTTTCCTGCGGGCAGGAGGAGGTGGTTAGTGGTTGGTGCATGCCTTTAATCCCAGCACTCAGGAGGCAGAGGCAAACAGATCACTGGAAATTCGAGGTCAGCCTGGTCTACAGAGCTAGTTCCAGGACAGGCAAGGCCACGTAAAGAAACCCTGTCTTGAAAGACAGGAGAAAGAGGGGGAGGAGAAGGAAGAGGAGGAGAAGAAAGAGGAGGAGGAAAAGGAGGAAGAAGAGGAGGAAGAAGAGGAAGAGGAGGAACAACAACAAAAACAAGTGGTGTCAGGTTCAAAGGAAACTCCCCAAACTGCAAAAGGCAGTTCAAATATCCAGAAATGAACTCAACCTGGACTTTAGGAGGATTTCTGGCAGTTAAAATAAAAGAAACAGCCGGGCAGTGGTGGCGCACGCCTGTAATCCCAGCACTTGGGAGGCAGAGGCAGGCGGATTTCTGAGTTGGAGGCCAGCCTGGTCTACAGAGTGAGTTCCAGGACAGCCAGGGCTACACAGAGAAGAAACAGCATTCTCCAGGAACTTGTGAAGCCAGCTGCCCTCTACCAAAAAAGTCATTTTCCTTACTTCTGGCAGAAAGGAGATATAGCTACCTATGTTGCCTAACTGCATATCAAAGCACACGCTGGTATCACAAGAACCTGTAACAGATTTCCATCCACGCTAGCATCCTGCCCTTCTTACCTCTCCCCTACCCTAAACTCCCTCCAGCCCTCAGGCGTTCCTCTCCCCAGCTACTCCTTATGACCCTGCTATTCTGGCTGTTTCCCCTATATTTTATCCCCTGCATTTCTTCCCTCTCTGGCCATGTTCCGTCTGTGTTCTGGACTATTCCAGATGCCTCTGGCTGTTCTCTCGTATCTACAATAAACCCTCCCCTTAACCAAACTATGAAGCAGTCATGTTGTCAGTTTATACAAATAGTCTCATAAAGTATAATGCACTTTTCTGTTTTCTTAAACCACATTAAAATGATCTCAGTCTGTGTCTGTTATTACACAGAATTCTTTGAGGCTAGGAAGTATGTTATTCATCTCCCTATCACCAGCCACATAATTCATGGGATTAATGGATAAACAAATAAGTCTTTCTGGATTGGGAAGAAAAACCACTTAAATGTTGGCTCCTTAAGGTTTGCTGAATTGTAAATATTTTCACTCATTCTTCTTTTTTTAATTTTTTAAGATTTAACATGTATGAGTGTTTTGTCTGCATGCATGTATGTCTGCCATGTGCGTGCCTTGTGCCCTCAGAAGTCAGAAGAGTGTGTAACACCCCTGGAACTGGAGTTACAGTTGTGAGCTGCCATGTTGATGTTGGGAATTGAACCTCAGTCCTCTGCAAGAGCAACAAGTGCTCTTAACTACTGAGCCAACTCTCCAGCCCTCATTCTTCTTAACTCCAGGAAAAAAAAAAAAAGAGGAATTTTAGAAATCATCTTGGTGATCTCACCTACATTTATTAACAACCAACCCTGGGCGGTGATGGTGCACACCTTTAATCCCAGCACTTGGGAGGCAGAGGAAGGTGGATTTCTGAGTTCGAGGCCAGCCTGCTCTACAGAGTGAGTTCCAGGACAGCCAGGACTATGCAGAGAAACCCTGTCTCAAAAAACAAAACAACAACAACAACAAAAAAAAAAAATCCCAGCACTTGGGAGGCAAAGGCAGGCGGATTTCTGAGTTCGAGGCTAGCCTGGTCTACCAATTGAGTTCCAGGACAGCCAAGGCTATACAGAGAAACCCTGTCTCGAAAAAACCAAAAAAAAAAAAAAAAAAAAAAAAAACACAAAAAACAACCAACCCTGTTTGGTAAATAGTTCTATTTATTTAAATAAATAAATAGAATAAATAATTGGTAAATTATTAAATATTATATAATATAAATAAAATAAATATTTGGTAAATAGTTCTATCTATTTGGTAAATAGGTTCTATTGCTAACTGGAATTTACTCAATATCTTCTGGGCACTTGGGGCTTAGGTCACTTCTCCAGCTCTGTCCTCTGTATTACACACAGCTTGTCTTCTAGGCTCCTGCCAGCTCTGCTCCATTGCTGCTGCTGTTCTTGGTAGTCATTACATGGTACTGGCATCTCTAAAATGCTAGGGTCTTCTACTACAACTAGGATGCACATTCACCAAAAGCCTTTCCTAGGCTCTCTTCAGGGACTCCAGCCCTACCACACAGTACACAGTAGCACAGAGTACCTCAGCTGCTCTCCATGACCCCTCAAGCCTTCATAACCAGTACCATGTAGGTGACACTTACACTACCAAGTTGATCTGCCAGCACAAGGTACATCCTCGGCCTTGTCTAGAACACTGCTCCTGTGTGGTGATTCTCAGGAAACACTTTCCAAAAGGTTTCACCTCAACAACGCTGGTCCCTTCTTTATCCCCACTAATTTCTCAGCTACAGCTGACAAGCACTGAGTATCCCAATAAAACAAAGGTTTCACTTTAGTGGTTCTGCTATCTTGCTAATCACAGCTGATTCTTCAGCCCCAGCTAACCGGAACCACAGACTCTTCACACAAAAGGTCCAGTAGAGGCTTTGCTCTCCTCTAAAACTTCACAAGCCAGGCCTCTGTCACCTGCATTGCTCTCAACAGTCTTATTTTCCAGCTCCTACAGAACAGCTTCCTGTGTTCTCAACATTCAGTAGATTTTCTACCCCAAAGTTCTAAAGTCCTTCCACAATCCTCCCCAAAGCATGTCACGACTGTCACAGCAGTCCCTACTATGCTGGTACTAATTTGTCTCACTTAGGATTTCTATTGTTGTGATGAAACACCATAACCAAAAAGCAAATCGGGGAGGAAAGGGGTTAATCAGCTTACACTTCCAAATTACAGTTCATCACCAAAGGAAGTCAGGACAGGCACTCAGGCAGAGCCGGAACCTGGAGGCAGGAGCTGATGCAGAAGCCATGGGGGAGTGCTGCTTACTGGCTTGCTCTCTTGGACTTGCTCAGCCTGCTTTCTTATAGAACCCAGGACCATCAATTTAAGAATGGCTCTACCCACAGTGGGCTGGGCAATCCTCCATCAACTATTAATTTAGAAAATGTCTTACAGGCCTGCTTCCTTATCATGGAGGCATTTTTCCAATTGAGAGTTTCCTCTCTGATCACTCTAGTTTGTGTCAAGTTCACATAAAACTATCCAGCACACATGACCAGAGGAGAATTATTCAAACATTAATTCTTTACCTGATGAACCAGATTTGGAGTTGGGATTAATACAAACCCTTCTCCATTAAAAAAAAAAATAAAAAAATGGAGAAGTGGTATCCCTTTGCATCCTCTGTTCTTCAGATGGCTACATAAAGAGTCTCCAAGTAAGACCTTAAATGTAAGGACAAAAGCAGAAACCCCACCCACCAAAGTTGAAACAAGCATGATGGCAACTTTAATCACAGCTACCAGGACAATCTTGAGTTCCAGACCAGCCTAAGTGACATGTGAAGACCGACACCTCAAAAATAAAAACAATAGAAAATAAAGCAGAGCAGTGGTGGCGCACGCCTTAAATCCCAGCACTTGGGAGGCAGAGGCAGGTGGATTTCTGAGTTTGAGGCCAGCCTGGTCTACAGGGTGAGTTCCAGGACAGCCAGGGCTACACAGAGAAACCCTTGTCTCAAAAACCAAAATAAATAAAAAAATAAGTAAGTAAATCAAAACAAACAAACAAACAAAAACAAACCCCCTAGCAATTATTTGCCAGGCAGTGATGGCCCATGCCTTTAATCCCAGCACTTGGGAGGCAGAGACAGGCGAATTTCTGAGTTCAAGGCCAGCCTGGTCTACAGAGTGAGTTCCAGGCTATACAGAGAAACCCTGTCTCAAAAAACCTAAATAAATAAATAAATAAATAAATAAATAAATAAATAAATAAAAGTTAATCTGTTTTAAAGCCAAACACTGCAGGGCATATTTGTAATTCTAACACTTGGGAAGTAGAGGCAGGAGGATCAGAAATTCAGAGTCATAAAGATGACTATGTTCAATGAGTTAGAAGCCAGCCTGGGCTACATGAGATCCTGTCTAATAGAACAATAAATTTAAAGACAGGATGGGGGAGAAAATGGAATAAAAGAAGAACAGGAAAGAGAGAGAACAGGTAAAAAGAAAGAAAATGGGAAGGGAAGAAAGTAACAGGGTGAGGGACATGGCTCAGTGGATAAAGTGCTTGCTGAGCGAGCATGAGAGCCTGTGTCCACAGTCCCAGCATCTTACCTTTACAAAAGCCAGTGTGGCAACAGTTTGCATGTATGTAACACTGTAACACAAGGGGATTAGAAACACGCTGAGGCTTGCTGGCCGGTTAGTCTAGTTGTACTAGTGAGGATAGATTCAGTCTCAAAAAATAAAGTAGTGGACAACAGAGAAAGACACCCAGTGCTAACCTGTGGTCAATGTTTCTCCCTCCCTCCCAAAAGATAGCTATTTTTTCAAGGCCTGAAAAGTTGCAAGGACTTTAAAGGAAACACCATAAGCAGTTGTCAACTTTTCACATCTTCGCTACAAACTCAGTCTGGAAGATGAACAAAAATAACAGTAACTCTACCAGGTAGATTATTATGTAGTCAAAGGCTTGTTCAAAACAAAACAAAACAGAAAAAAAAAAAAAAAAAAAAAAAAAGGAAGTTGCTAAGCCTCAGAAACAGGATACAGAATTTGTATACAATATGACTCCCCAGTAGGTACAACCAACTCCAAATCTGTAGATTCCTTACAGGAAGAACAGTTACCACAGGGTTCATAACAATGTCTCCAGGCAGAGACACGTTTGGGTGGTCACTTCCTCCTTAGCCAGTTGGGTTTCTCTAAATAGTAGACATTGAACATATATCAATGAGAAAGAAAAAATTTATTTTTTAAAGCTAACTCTAGGTCAGTAAGATGGCTCAAGCAAGCAGTAAAGGTCTTTACCACCCAGTCTGGTGAGCTGACTTCTATCCTCAGACATACAAGGTGGAAAGAAAGTAACTCCTCTGAGTTAACCACTGACCTCCAGACATATGTCATACCATGACCACATGTGTACACATAAATGCACACGTGAACACTCATACACACACACACAATGCATACTCACATCCTCACACGCAGACGTACATACTCACACACACATATACATACATATACACATATACACACTCATACTCACACATGCACACAGGAACACATACACACACATGCACAAGAGTGCACAGCACAGATGCACAAAGACTTTAATAAACATTTTAAAAATAAATGAAAAACAGATGGTGGTGACATACACCTCAAATCCCAGAACTTGGGAGGCACAGGCAGGTGGATCTCTGAGTTTGAGGCTAGCTACACAGAGAAACCCTGACTCAAAATACAAAAATAACTAAATATACATACATACATACATATGTACGTACATACATACATACATACATACCCAGGCATGATGGCATGTGTTTGTAATCTCAACATTTGTGGTCAGGGGGTAGAGACAGGAAGATAAGGAGTGGTGTGTGTTTGTGTAACTGTGTGTCTATGGCACTGAATTGCTCAAGTGTGGAATGCTTGAGTATGAAGGCAGAGACTATTTTTCAGGAGCTAGTTCTCTACTACCGGCGTTATCAAACTCAGGGCTTGGTACGAAGAATCTTTACCAAGCTAAGTCACATCACTATTCTTCCTAAAAAATTTTTTAAAATTATTTTATTATTGTATGTTTATAAGTGTATTGCCTGCCCATATGTATGTGTATCACATGCATGCCTGGTGCCTGCTAAGGTTAGAAGAGAATTTTGGATTCCCCAGGACTGGAATTATGGGTTGCTGTGAGCCTCCCATGGGTGCTGAGAATCAAACACAGGTCCTCTGCAAGAGCAGCAAGTGCTGTTAACTGCTAGGCCCACTCACCTGGCTCCAAAATCTATCGTCTGTCTGTCTGTCTGTCTACTTCTCTTCTTCTTCTTCTTCTTCTTCTTCTTCTTCTTCTTCTTCTTCTTCTTCTTCTTCTTCTTCTCCTCCTCCTCCTCCTCCTCCTCCTCCTCCTCCTCCTCCTCCTTTTCCTCCTCCTCCTTCTTCCTCCTCCTCCTCCTCCTCCTCTGTCTTCCTCTCTCTCTCTCTCTCTCTCTCTCTCTCTCTCTCTCTCTCTCTCTCTCCCTCTCTGATGGTTTTTTGAGATAGGGTTTCTCTGTGTGGCCCTGGCTCTCCTAGAACTCACCATCGCCCAGGTTCCAAAAACATTTCTTAAAAAGAGAATTTCAGAGCTGGAGAGATAACTCTGTGGTTTAGGACATGTACAGCCCTTACAGAGGACTTGAGCTCTGTAACCCACATGTGAGT
The DNA here is from genome assembly GCF_011762505.2 of Arvicanthis niloticus. Taxonomy (NCBI): domain Eukaryota; kingdom Metazoa; phylum Chordata; class Mammalia; order Rodentia; family Muridae; genus Arvicanthis; species Arvicanthis niloticus. The sequence continues at coordinate 52,369,991 of NC_047660.1, read as the reverse complement.
GCAGCACCCACATCACGTGACTTACAGCCACCTGTAACTCCTGTCCCAGAGGACTCAGAGAGTCAGAGAACATTCCTGGCTTCCAAGGGCACCTGCATTCGCATGGCGCTCTCTCTCTCTCTCTCTCTCTCTCTCTCTCTCTCTCTGTCTTTCAAGTTAAAATAAAAACATACATCTTTAAAACAGTAGGATTATCTTTAAAATCTTTAAAACACCTATTCCTGTAGTCCTAATATTTATGTTGACCTTCCAATTATGATGTTTACTTTCTACATAGTGAGCTCAGAAGTCCTCTTGTAGAATATTTACTGAAATAGACCTATATTTCAGTCGGGAGCCTTTTTCTTACTGTGATGACAAAACAGAAGTGTGGGCCATGTGTACACAGGAAAGACTCACTAACTAGCATGAAGACAGCTGTGCTTCCTAGCAAAGATTATCTCTGCCTTTTGTTAAGGAACAATCTGAACATGCTGGAGGCCACTGCTTCTTATTCCCATCTGCTAGACAGTCCTTGCAGCTCCATCTTCCCCAGAAGGCAGTTCTGCTCCAGTGTTTTATAATGCATCATGGGATTTACTTAACTATTGTTTGTGTGTTTGACCTCTTTTTGGACATTCACTGTATGAATGAGGCCTGTTTTCACTCAAATCTAGCTTGGGGCATTCTGTAGCTACTATGCATGCAATCAGCTCTTCCTATATTCCACAGCTGGAGATTCTGTCTTATCCTTCCCAGTCCCATTAAGGTTGACAGACAAGCACTGACAAAGCAATACTTCTGTGAGCCCTAAGATCTTATCTCCTTGCATTCAAGCCCTGGGGCATTTAGTCTAAATACTGGAGCTTCTGATATGTTCTTGGCTGACTTTTCCAACTGATTTATAAGTAGCATATGTGTCTTAAGGACTCAAAACCCCAGGAATCTGGCTGGAGATGTGGCTCAGTTAGTAGAGTGTTTGCCAAGCTTGCACAAAGCCCTGGGTTCTATCCTCAGCACCATATAAAACCCTGAGTAAACCAGGTTAGGAGGCAGAGGGACGTGGCTCTTTGAGTTTAAGGCCAGCCCTGACTACAGAGTGAGTTCTAGGACAAACAGGGCTACACACACACACACACACACACACACAAACCAACTGTCTAGGAAAACAGAACAAGCAAAAACCAAAAAAAAAAAAAAAAAAAAAAAAAGAAAAAAGAAAAAAAAAAAAAAGAAAAAGAAAACCCCAAAACAAAGACACGTGTGATCAGAATCCTAGGCAAGACTTGGGAGGTAGAGGCAGGAGAATCAGTACTTCAAAGTCATCCAACTATGAAACCAATCTGAGCTACATGAGTCTCTTTCTCAAAAAAGCAAAACAAAACAAGGAGCTGAAAACTGGCCCAGTAGTTAAGAGCACTTGCTGATTTTGCAGAGGACCCAAGTTTGGTTCCCAGCACCCATATTGGGCAGCTCACAACCACCTGTAAGTACAGTTCTAAGGATGCAAGAACACCTGACCTCTGACGGTACCTATACACACGGGGTACACATAAATGTGTGCAGGCACATACAAATGCATACAAGTAAAAACAAAGTTTTTCAAATGTGTAAAAACAAACAAGAGCCCTCAAACACTGATGAGGACATCCTAGGCTATCATATCCTTGGGACTTCTAGTCCCTTTAGAGGGATAAACGATTTATTTTTCATTTATCTAAACAGAAAATAGCCACTAGTATTAACTCACACTTTTGTGGGGGATAGAAGGGATACATGGGGACATTTTGTGCTCTGTATTATAAAGACACAATTGTACTCCACATTATCTGGCGGAATCTGTACACATATGTTAATACTAACTTACCATGCACATGCTATTAATGGTTTATTCTGAGTTAAATCCTCCCCAATCCATGAGGCCCAGAGTATTACAAGGTTGATACTGTCATGCCCATAGGAAATTCCATTAAAAAAATTTTTTTTTTGCTTGTTTGTTTTTTGAGACAGGGTTTCTCTGTAAAGACCTGGCTGTCCTAGAATTCACTCTGTAGACCAGGCTGGCCTTGAACTCAGAAATCCTCCCACCTCTGCCTCCCAAGTGCTGGGATTAAAGGTGGTACACCACCACTGCCCTGCTTTTACAAATCCCTAATGGCAGAAGGGACAAATAGTCGTCTGCTGTGCCTATTAGCATACTAAACAAAGTGCCTGCTGGCCTCCAGGCTAGCTTAGTATCACGTGTACCTGGTACATACTTCAGAGTCCTTGCTCTGCTCACCTCTTCCCCTCTCCTAAAACTGCCTCCAGCTTACCCCCTGCCCTCTTTATACCACTACTATTTTGGATATACTAACTCTTCCCCTCCTCTTCTCCCCAGTTCACCCTGCTCCTGCTTCTCTCATGGCCAGATACAGTCTCCTGGCCAATGCTCAGTCTACTACTTTCTCTGCTAAAAACCTTCCCCTTAATCATATAATGGATCGGTCATGTTGTCAGTTTATACAGATACCAGCAGAAACAGATACCAGCGGAAACAAATTTGACCCAGCATTTTAAGAAGCAGCCAAGCTGAGATCTACACAGAATGAGAGCAGAATTCTAGAATTCAAGTGATGAGAACCAGGGAGACAGACATCACAGAGTCTCAGAAACACCGCTGACCAGCACCTAATTAGAGGGGCAAGACTGTGTTCCACAATGTTTGTCTCTCTTTGTCCCTACCCCACCCCCATGTCCTATAAAGCTTGCTGTGTGGAGAGGAGATGAAAGATACTTTGGGGGGGTGGGTTGTAGGATACTAATTGGCTGCCTTCTGAGATCATTGGCTTTCTGAGTACCACACAGCTTTAAAGTCTCAGTTCTCTCTCTCTGCTCCTTGGCCTTTGTGGCGACAGGCACCCAGAGCTCCTGGACTCTGATTACAACTTCACAAAGCAACAATAGGGCTTCTGAAGGCAAAGCCAGGTCCAATACTGAGCCCTGAGCACTGGCTCAGGGTGCACATGCAGGGGAGGTGGGGGTGGGCAGTCTTTCTCAACTTTCTGAGAACTTGAAGGGGGCAAAGTCTGCTTACTTCTGTTTTTGTTTGTTTGTTTGCCACAACTCAGGGTTCAGGGATCACCAAATTATTCTGGATTGGCATTGGCAAAACCAAGTAGCAGCTTCTGCTTTTGGCCGGCTCCTTAACTTTGTCAGGAATGTTATCTTAAAGATCTTTCCCAAAGTGAAGGGGCACACTAGGCTTTGAAGGGATGGAGGCATTCTTTGTTTAGTGGAGATAACTTGCTTGAGGTCAGTCAGCTTGTTAGAGGAAAGGTTGGGAGCCAGGGCGGGTTTACGCTTTCTGCCCACTCAGTGAAAACTCCCTTTACTATTTATTCCACCAAGGTGTGTGCTTCCCACGTGTTTATCACCGTATTTCGTTCCAATCCAGAGCACTTATAAGAGACACAAGCTCAAACACATTTTGAAAATACTAACTCGGGTAGGGGAGGGCCAGCAAAATGGCTCAGTGGATTAGGTTGTTAACTGCCAAGGTTGGCAGCTTGAGTTCTAGTCCGCCCAGAACCCACACAGTGAAGAGAAAAACCAACACCCTCAAGTTATCCACTCACCACCCTCATATATGTGCGTCTTTACTTATGTGCACACACATATAAACATATACAACAAATAGAAATATTTTATTTATGCAAAATTACAGGGCAACTTAGCAGGACCCTGTCTCAAAACAGAAAAAAAAAAATAGGACTGGGGATAGAGAATGCTTGCCTAGCTTCATAAGCCCTGGGTCCCATTTCTATCACCTTCTAAATTCCATGTGCTGGCTCACACCCATAGTCCCAATGGTCTGGAGGTAGAGTCAGGAGGGTAAAAAGTTCAAGGTCATCTTCAACTTTAACTTCATAGGGAATTTAAGGTTAACTTGGGTTCCTGAAAGCCCCATCTCAAGCACAAACAATAAATAGATATGCGAGTTAATAAATATGTGAGTTAAATGCATAGAGCTCTGTGGTACCACACTTGCTTAGCAATATGCAAGGCCCTAAATCCAATCTCTAAGACTGACAAGAAGAAAACAATCAATCAAAACTGTCAGGATAAAAACAAAAACATCCGGGCAGCGGTGGTGGCGCACGCCTTTAATCCCAGCACTTGGGAGGCAGGTGGATTTCTGAGTTCAAGGGCAGCCTGGTCTACAGAGTTCCAGGACAGCCAGGGCTACACAGAGAAACCCTGTCTCGAAAAACCAAAAAACAAACAAACAAACAAACAAACAAACAAAAACAAAACCTTGAATGCCAGTGGTGGTGGCTCATGACTTTAATCTCAGTACTGGGAAGGTAGACACAGGCCAATCTCTGGTTTGAGCCCAGAGTGGTCTACAGATCAAGTTCCAGGACAACCAAGGCTCCACAGATATACAGAGAAGCCCTGTCTCAACCTGCACTCCCTCCAAAGTCCTTATGGATAAAACATGTAAACTCATTTATAGGCTACAAATCTGCCCTGGTATGGCTTTACCTCACTTCTTGTCTTTAGGAAAACTCAGCAATGTGTGGGGAGTTGGGGAGGGGAGATGATAAATGTATCTACACACATTTAAAAACGACTTTGGAGAAAATTGAAAGTTTAACGAATCAAATATAGCTTACATTTAATAGACCAGCAAAAAGTAAAAATAAAAAACAAAACAGAAAACTCTGCTGTGGTAGGTTATGTTGGTAGCACTGCAATAAAAAAAAAATGAGCCTAATCACTTTTAATTTGAAAGGCAATAAACTATCACAAAAGCGAAACTTCAAATTACTTTCAGCAAGGGAAAGAGACAAGGCACACCCTACAGACCTATTTGAAGCACCTCCTCCGCTGCCACTAACCTCCTCCACTATGTCAAAGTTCAAAGCCCCTACAAAGTAACAAGTGACTTCTTCAGAAGGTCAAGTGAGGATGCTGTGAAGTCCCACTTCCAGTCCCTGGCAGAACTCTTTCCAAACCTAAGATTTCCCTCACAGGCCAGCATCCACCCACATAGGCCTTCCTTCTTTGTCTCTGCTGACTTCTGAGTTTCAAGCAAGATATCCAGGAGAAACTGTGTTTTGCTCCTGAGAGACTCATAAAAGTCAAGACAACGTGTCTGAGAGAAAGAATGTATCTAAGGTCCAGAGTCGTGTAAGAATGAAAGGAAATAAGCCAAGAGCCTACAGTATCAGCCAAATAACCAAGAACTACTCATTCATTCATTCATTCATTCATTCATTCATTGTTTCTTTTGACACGGTCTTTCTATGCAGCCCTAGCTGTCCTACAACTCACCAGGTAGCCCAGGCTGACCTTGAACTCAGAGTGTAAGTGCCTACAGAGACCACAGTTGTCCTAATTAGGGTTTTTATTGCTGTGATGAAACACCACTACCAAAAGCGACTTGAGGAAGAAAAGGTTTATTTGGCTTATGCTTCCACATCATAGTTGATCACTGAATTGTTCCGCGTGCCTCTCATGTCCCCTTTGCCCTCGAAAAAGGACACGGAGGCAGTGATCGGGTATTACTACAAACGAGGCTTTACTTGTAACAGCAGAAGCGGAAAGACAGAGGAAGGGCCAAAGACAGGAAGAGGCACAGCTTAAATACACCCTAGAGTGACGTGTTCACTTCTGATTGGCTGTTCGCTCATTACCCATAATACGCCCCGGGATGGACAGTGACTTTTGGCGCGCTTTTGCCTTTTTGCACCTGCGCAGTTAGTTATTTACTTGTGGAGGACACGATGCCCGCGCCATCTTGGAATGGCTCATATATCACCGCTGACCACAGCTTCCTACACTGAATGAAGTCAGGACAGGAACTCAAACAGAGCAGGAACCTGGAGGCAGGAGCTGGTGTAGAGGCCATGGAGGGATGCAGGGATGCTGCTCACTGGCTTGCTCTTCATGGCTTGTGCTCAGCCTGCTTTCTTATAGAGCCCAGGACCACCATCCCAGGGGTACCCATAACCACAATAGGCTTTGGCTCCCACATCAATCACTAATTAAGAAAATGCTATAGGCTTGCCTAGAGCCTGATCTTATGGAGGCATTTTCTTAGTTAGGATTCCCTGCTTTCAGATTATTCTAGCCTGTGTCAAGTCCACATAAAGTTAGTCAGCAAAAGAGGCATCAGTTTCTTTGGAATTAGAGTTATTAGCAGTTGTGAGCTGAGAGAGGTGGGTACTAAGAACCAAACTCAGGTCCTTTGTGAGAGTGTATAGCTGCTGAACCATCCATCTCTCCAGCCTGACATTATTCCCTTATGATGGAGAGTGTTACATTTAAGTGTATAATGTCCCACACTAGCTCATGTGTTTGAACACTTGGCTCTCAGCTAATGGGGTGGTTTTGGAAGATTGTAGAAACCTTTGGATATGGAATTGTGACAGCTAAGCTTTATTGGCAATTTAACGGCATTTAGAATCACTATGGAAACAAGTCTCCAGGGATGTCTATAAAGATTTATTAAGGTAGAAAGATCCACTCTAAATGTGGGTTTTCCCATTCTATGGGCTGGGCCCCCCCCCCCAACTGAATAAAAAGGAAGGGTGATCTGAACACTAGCATCTGTCTCTCACTCTTTTGACCACCCCAGAGGCAATGTGACCGGCATACCAAGCCCCTGAGCTCATGATTTCTTTGTTCTGATGAGTTGTAGTGAGAAAACATAAACCCCTTCTTCGTCTTTTTTAAAAAAATATTTATTTTACACGTATGTGTGCATGTACACACACACACACACACAGAGAGAGAGAGAGAGAGAGAGAGAGAGAGAGAGAGAGAGAGAGAGAGATACTGCAAATATTCAGGAGCCTGTGGAGGACAGAAGAAACATCAGATCTCCTAGAACTGAAGTTACTGGTAGTTGTGAGCCACTATGTGGGTGCTAGGAACCACACCCAGGTCCTTTGCAAAAGCAGTAAGTGCTCTTAACCACTAAGCCACGTCTCCAGCTCCAGACTCTTCCTTAAACTGCTTTTGTCAAGTGTTTTGCCCCAGCAATGAAACAAGTAACTAATGCAGAGACCTAGCTGGCAGGTATAGGGTCATAGAGATGGGGTTAGAGGTTAGTAGTAACCCTTCCCAGTTTCTGCTTTCTGGGTTCTTTGTTTCTGGTCTTCTGAGAATAGTAATCTCGCCCCATGCTCTCACATGGACCCTTACAAACTTTCCTCACTGACCGTGCCCTTTCAAACCATGAGCCAAAGGCAAACCCTCCCTTCCTTGAGTTGCTTCTTGTCAGGCAATGGCCTCAACAATGAGAGAAGAATACACACAGAGGGGGTGCAAATCATTTTGGGAGCTTGAAATACTAAGGTTGGCTTGAGACGCCAAGGGTGCCTTGTTGTCACCCACCAGCAATTCGGATTTTCTTGATCAGGGTGTGGTTTGGGCCTTGAAAGTTTTAAAAAAAAAATCTCCATGTGATTCTAGAATATGGGCCAAGACAGAGAAGCACTGCAAGAAGAGAAGTTAAAAATAATAATGAGAAATAATTGGATCCCAAGGTTCATCAAATGAAGACGTGGCCCTGGAACTTGGCATTTGAAACTATCACCATGGAGACAAGCCTCAAAGAATTTTGGAAAGAAGCTCTGTTCCAGAACTTCCTTTTTCTAATTTTTCTCATGTCTACAGAAGGGGAATCTTGAAACGAGGTCAGTGAAATATATTACATACAAAGTGTGTGTGTGTGTGTGTGTGTGTGTGTGTGTGTGTGTGTGTGTGTGTGTGTGTTTGTCTGTGGTCTGTTCCAAGCAAACTGGTATGCATCTAAGTTTTGAAGGGAGGTCCATTGTGCCCTTCCCCCCCCCCCAGCCTTGAGCGGGCCTGAGAGACCTTGTTTACCACAACAGACCAAGTGATAGGATCTAGGTGGAGTTACCCACCTTGGCTGCACAGAACACAGAAGCAGAACTGCCCCTGGGCTTGCCTTGAGATATCTCCGGCGGGCTGTGACCTAGAACGGATTATGGATTATCCCACCCATCTCCCGCTGAAACCGGGAGGGGTTGTGGGTTGGGCCTTCCCCCTTTAAATTGAGAGCTGAACATTAAAGCTTTGAGCCTTGATCAGAGAACTTTGTCTTGGCTTCATCTCTTCTTGCCCTCCGTCCCCTTTCATTCCCAGCCCCCTTTCAGGTGAACCCAGTTGACTTGTGGCCGAAGGCAGCTACAGTCCATGTTTATAACCCAAAGTTTTGGGAATCTCTGACTTATTGGTAAGAGAGGTATGACATGAGATGTCTTATTTGACACATCAGTATCCTTACAGAACTGGTCCTTTACGTCCCTGGAAATCAGATATCACAACTAAAAGTATTCTTGTCTTTTGAATCACAAATGTATCCTGTAAGCTTCTGTTTTAAATGCTTAGTCTCCAGTTCATGGTGCTGTTTGTTTTTGTTGTTATTTTATTCTGTTGCGGAGACAACATTTTTACTGTATAGCCCTGGCTGGCTTGGAACTCATAGAGATTCTCCTGCAGGCATTAAAGGCATATGCTAATTCACCCAGCTGTGGTGCTTTTTGGAGTTTTTTGAAACTTTGGGAGCTTGGGTCTGGCTGGAGAGAGCAGGCCACTTCTTCTAGTTCCACATAAACATCTGTTGTGCCCTGAGTGCTGGCATTGCCTACCCACCACGATGGACTGAAATCCCAGTGAACTGTGAGCCAAAGTAAGCCTTTCCTCCCATATTTGGTTTCTGTCCGAGAGTTTGATCACAGAGTGGAAAAGTGAATCAGAGTAAGTGCCACTTGCAATGAGCTGTTGTGGTTTAATGAGAAGTGAGGCCCTTCTGTCTATAGATGTGACACCTGTCAGCATCACTGGTGTCTGTTCTGAGACTCGATGAGTAAGCGTTTTCAGAGGGAACAATGATGGCAGTAACCTTAACAGCAGTCGTACCTGCCTTGCACTCACTGATGTGTCAGACACTGAGCTGAACCCTACACAGGTACAATTGAGTGTGACTTAATGATGGGAAACTGTCTGGGAAGGGCAGTGTTAGGTGCTTCTCTGCACAGATCAATACTATCTGTTGAGTGCACTTATGCAAGCCTCAAGGGTATTGATCACCCAAATGACTGGGTACAATCAGAGATTGCACCTCCAGATATGGTGGTGCAGGCCTGCAATTCCAGCCACTTGGGATGCTGAGAAGGAGGATCATAAATTCAAAGGCTGCCTAGACTATGGGATGGGTTCAAGGCTGACCTCAGCAACTGACAATACAGCTCAGTGGGAAAGATTAGTGCGTGTGAAGTCCTTGCTTCCACCCTCTCTGCATCTCTCTCTCTCTCTCTCTCTCTCTCACACACACACACACACACCCATGCACACACACATGATGATGTACTAAACATGGCTGCTAGATCATGTTATACTGTTTTATTGTCATTTAAAAATTTTTAAATAATTGATTTTAAAATTTTTTATTTATTTTACTTTATGTGTATGACTGTCTTGCCTGCACGTATGCATTGTACACCATGTGTGTGGCTGTTTGATCTCTGGAACTAGAGTTACATACAGCTGTGAGCCTCTGTGTGGGTGCTGGAAGTAACCCAGGGCCTCTTCGAGAATAAGTGCTCTTAACCTCTGAGCCATCTCTGTAGCCCCCCTGTCTATTTTTTTTTTAATGAAACAGATAAAAATATAACAAATGCACAGACCAGTTACATAGTGCCTTATAAACATTATCAAATATTACATACTATGCATGTATTGCTGTGCTTTGGGAAGTTTAATTTTATTTATTAGTATGAGTACAATGTGTGTTTGTGAATGCAGGCACATATATGTCACAACACATGTATGGAGGTTCCAGGGATCAAACACAGGTCATTAAGCTTGTACAGCAAGCATTTTCCCTCTGAGCCATGTCTCTGGCCTTGAGCTGTACAATGGGGCACAAAGAGGTGATCTTGCAAGAACATCACTGCAAACAAGAGAGGAATGTTTTGTGTTCATTTGTTTGGGACAGGGTCTCACTCTGTAGTGCAGGCTAGCATAGAACTCAGTACATAGCCCAGTCTGTTCTCATATTCTATTCTCAGTGATCCTCCTGCCTCAGCCTCCTGAGTGCTGGGATTATGAGACTGTACAACTCCCGGCTGAGTAAGGAACTGTTTGTGGATGTTGCAGCGGTCCCACTGTTGTTAGGTGGTAGAAACGTATCATCCGTTTTAATCTTCCTGTGGTCCAGATCTGCATGAACTCATTTATACCTCTCAATAACCCAGGGCAGATGCACTGGTACACCTGTGTTACAAGCAAGTGCTGTCACATTCCGATGCCAGGGTTCATCCTCAACTAAGCACCCAGAGAAGAGGTGGCAAGTTGGCCAAAGGGTGATGAATGTCTCAAGGACAATGTCACCAAGTATCCTTTTTCATCCTCATGCCGGTTACCAGCAGAATGGAAATTCAGGATGACAGAAACAGCTGGATGTGTGAGAGCAGCAGTCACATGGTGGGGGAGCCAGGGATCAGGTGCAAAGCCACCTGCCTTCATTCTTTCTCTCACAGAGGTTTCAGCTCGCTAAAAACTGTTGCTGAGAACACACATTCTCCCTTAAAATACCCATGATATTTTTCTTTATCTTTTGAGAATGTTATACAAGTATATAATGTATTTTGGTTATATTGATTCCTACATCCCAACAACTCCTGAACTCCCTCACCCTCACCTCCCTGCACCTGTTTTAAAATTATATTTTATTTATTTATCCATTTAGTTATTTATTTAATGGGGATATGGTTGTACACATGTCACTTCAAGTATGTGGAGGTCAGAGGACATTTTTTTTCTTCTTCCATCCTGTGTGTTCTGGCATTGAACTCAGGCAGGTTATGAAGCTTGGCAGCAGGCACCTTTACCCACTGAGGCATCTTCTTACCACCCCCAGGCATGTTTTTGAAGAGAAGCAATACTGGGACAGGAGTTTGCTCCTTGGAGGAAGTAAGGGTGCATCATGAACTAGTCACACACATATGGTATGTGACCACCCCCTCACTGGATGAGTAACCTAATATCACCTATCTTGTTGGGCACGGAGAACATTCATTATTGGCATATGGATTTCTCACCAGTTCTCCCAGAGGCTTCAAAAATGATCAACCTCACAAGGGTGAGAAGCTTGGGGAGTGCACACCTTTTAATCCCAGCACTCGGGATGCAGAGGAGGGCAGATCTCTGAGTTCAAAGCCACGGTGGTCTACAGAGTGATTTCCAGGCCAGCCAGGTCTACACAGAGAAACCCTGTCTCAAACAAACAAAGACTGGACAGGGCAACAGGGTGGTTAGGGATGAAAATCTGCTGCTCAGTCTTTGTCTGAGTGTTGAAGGATGGTTTTGTGCACTGTGTATACAGATGCTGATCTCTATGCTCAGACATCTGGTTGCAGTCCAGACAATGGCAGGATTAAGCATCTTCAGTCAAAATGTTGTATACAAATTGTTTCTCATTACCTCTAAATTGGTTAATAAAAGAGCTGATCAGCCAAGGTCATGATTAGAAAGCTGCCATGAAGAGGCAGGTGGATTTCTGAGTTCGGGGCCAGCCTGGTCTACAGAGTGAGTTCCAGGACAGCCAAGGCTACACAGAGAAATCCTGTCTTGAAAAACCAAAAAAAAAAAAAAAAAGTTGCCATGAGGGTACACATGGACCACATAAAACCAGGGCTTGCAGCTTATTAATAAAAATACCAGGTCCCTGTGTCTTTATTCAGGAGCAAAAAACAGGCTACAGTGGATGTAGAAACACTCTACAATTATTTGGGAGCAACAGGGGCGTAAAACACCCCTCAGAGAATTCTATTTACATCTGAATGTCTTCATGCTTCGATGTGACAAGTGTAGCCACTGGCTTGGAGTAGCTTTGGTGGCTATTAATCATCCTGCGTCCCAGCTCCTGACTTAAGTTCACCAAGAGCAGAGAAAGGCTCACTTACTCCCAGATAATCCATTTCGATACTGTCACTTCATACCCTGAAGGCAACAGGTAGGTTCCTCTGGCTGTCTAAAGAGCCAGTCACCTTTGTGACTGGACTGAGTCTTTCAGTAGAAGCCCGAAGGAACTGTGGGGCAGTATGTGTATCTTGCCCTCACTAGTGCATTAGGGTCTCCATGTTAAGCATGAGTCTTCCTCCTTTGGCTGGTCTTTGTTTTTTGGGCTTTGAAACAGGGCCTCCGTATGTGTATCACTGGATAAGTTGGAACTCTCTATGTAGACCAGGCAGGACCTCAAACTGGTGGTGTTCTTTCTGTTGCCTTGCAAGTGTTGGGTCTGTGAGTTTGGGCTACCAGGCCTAGCTTGTTGCAAAGCTCTGATCTCCAAGGACTTTGTTTTTTGGGGGTAAGTATCTTGCCCTTTAAGAAAAATAGATTCTCTATTATTCACAATAACTGATACTGCCATCATGTTACTCAAGTTCCTAAAATCAGATAGTGGGCTCAGCTGTGGCTTGCATTTCAGCACTTAGTGATTAAATCCAGAACCTTCTTCAGCTGAAGGGCACTATTTGCTTTGCTAGGGACTTACTGGAGTTCCCTTTAGGACCCTGTTGGAGCAAGGTGGAAGGATGCACCCTTCACATTTTGTCTGGCTGTATTAGCACCAGAAGCTACATGGTAACCTGAATACAGCACAGGGGATAGAAAGACAGACATGTAGCACCCCACTGTCTCAAGTGGCTTAGACATTTTCTGACCATGTCAGACATGTTCCAAAGCTGTTCATTTATTTAAATTGCTGTGCTGTGAAACATCACAGTTTTGTTGGTGTTCAATGACAATGTCAAAACTACAATATTTTTCATCAAAAGTTGAGGGGGGGGGGAGGCAACCGGAGAGTCTGAAGATATAGTTCAGTTGGTAGAGTGTTTGCTTAGCATAGCACACCTGAGGCTTTGGGTTCAATCCCTAGAACAGCCTAAACTGTGGTGGCTCATGTCTGTAATACCAGTACTGGGAGGTGAAGGCAGATGATTCACAAGTTCTAAGGCATCAAGTTCAAGAGATTCTATCAGGAGAAAGAAAGAGAGAGAGAGAGAGAGAGAGAGAGAGAGAGAGAGAGAGAGAGAGAGAGAGAATATCTGAACACATTGGTATAAAGCCTCAGTGATTACACCATCCTTGGCCAATCTCTACATGGACAGTACAGGGCTTGGCTGACATCCATGAGTTTGGTGACATGTAGGCTAACAGACTTCACACTTATGCACTCATCTTGAGTCCTTCTTGAATCTCTTCCTAGAAAATTCTAGAACACCTTCAAGTTCTCCATTGAGCACTTCCTGGCTCTTTTTTTGGCTTCTTAGTGGAGGCTCTGATTAATGATTGAGTGGGGAGGGGGCCAGACTGATCCAGTTCAGAGCAGAACTGCTACTCTCCTCCACTCTAGACTGCTGGGTTATGTAATAGGTGAAGTCTAAAACAGAGAGCTAGAAGAGACAGAGTACGTATGTATGAGGAGAAGTGACCACTTGTCATCTAATTAGCTGCTTTCAAGATCAAAGTGAACCAATGGGCTGGCCCCAGGGGCTAACAGAGACCTCACTCTAAGAGGTACATTAAGCCAAGTGTGGGGACATCAGATATAGGGGCACATGACTGCAATCTCAGCCCTTGGGAGGCAGAAGCAGAAAGATTGTTAGTTAAAGGCCAGCCTTGGTTATATTACAAGTTTGAGGCCAGCCTGGGCTATATGAGACCATTCAAATCTCACTGTAGTAATGTTGAAGAATCCCAACCGGATAATACATTTTTTTTTTTTTAAACCTAACTGGGGAACACCAACAGGTGCTAACTCTTGTCACCAAAGTAAAAAGCATCCATGAATAAAAATGAGTTCCATCCCCTTCTGGCTTCTTCATTTCACGGCACATGCATTGGTGTCCAGGTGCAGTGTCACTCAGGTCCCCAGTTGCAAATAGCCAACTAAAGGTGCCTGAGTAACGAATGACATGGTATTATTTGGAACGACTTACTTTTACTTGTAGTATCTGCCTCCTAAGAAGTTGCTTGGCTCACAAAGTCAGAGGAAAATTAAACAGGACTATGACAAGTTTCTTATTTTGGCCTTCACAAGCAGGAGACTTTTAGGGAGAATAGGGTATGAGAAGACTTGAGAAACATGTGAGGACTGGGGACATGGCCTGGCAAGTCAGCTGCTTACCATACAAGTATCAAAACCAGAGTTCAGATCTCCAGAACCTGTGTAAAAGCCAGTGTGTGTAGGTATCCATGCATGTACATGTGTATGCATATGTGCAGGCATGTGTATGTGACTGTGTGTATACACATGTGCACAAGTACATGTGTATGCATGTGTGCAGGTGTGTGTGTGTGTTTGTGTATGTTGGGCCTTCTGTAATGCCAGCTTGAAGGAGGAGGAGACAGAATCCCCAGAGCAAGCTGGCTAGCCAAACTAGCCAAAACATTGAGCTATGTTGAGCAAAAAGAGCCTATCAAAAAAAAAAAAAAAAAAAAAAAAAAAAAAAAAAAAAAAGGCAGAGAGAGCAATTGAGGAAGGTTTTCCACAACGCCCTTACACATTCAGATGTGTATCTGCAATTCAAATGTGAGAGCAAAAAGACACGCACATGTATACATACATACCCAATACACAAACATACATGTGCAGGAAATTAAAATGAAAAATTAGGAGGCTGGAGAGATGGATTAGAGGTCAAGAGTATTTGTTGTTGTTGCCAGTGATGCCGAAAGCCTTTAACACCAGCAGAGACAGGCAGACCTCTGAGTTTGCTGTCACCTTTATCTACAGAGTGAGTTCTAGGACAGCCAGGGATTCAAGAGAAATCCTGTCTTGAACTAATCACCCTCCTCCAAAAAAAAAAAAAAAAAAAAAAACCGGTTTTTTTTTTTTATTGTTCCTGCAGAGAACCTGGGTTCAATTTTCATTACCCACATCTTATCTCACAACCATGAGTAGCTCAATTCCACCAGATTTGACATTTGTGCCTTTAAGTTCACAAGGCATGCATGTGCTACAATACACACATGTAAGCAAAACACTACACACACGTAAGTAAAAGAAAATAAACAAATCTTTAGTAAAATTAAAAGTTAGTATACAAACAAAACAGGTGGCAAAGAGGAAGATTGAAGAGCCCAGCCCTGCCTGAGTCTGACTAGATCTGGCCCTAGACACAGACACGGAGGCACCCCGGTGTCTGGAGGTGACCTATAGCTTATTGTGATTCTAAAAGGATCCCTCCCTGGGTGGAAATTTAAGATGCCAATGAGGCATTATGTATATATGAAATCGCATGTAGAACTAAATGTAATGAAGCGTGCCTAGAAAAGCCAGCACTGTGCACATAAACCAAAGGACCTGCACTATGCAAATGACCCCCAGAGATCCAGCCACATGGTCCCATTTGTGTGCAGCATGACTACTGGGGATGCTTGACTTTCTCTCTGCTCTGGCCCTTCCTCCCTTGGAAATGCATCTTTTCTAATCAGTGTTCTCTTTCTGCCAGATTCTCAAGCCTTTATTTCTCAAAAAGAACACACACACACATATATACATATTATATAAACACATATATATTATAAATCTAATATATACAATATGTATTATATACATTATATATAATATACATTCACAGTCGTAAAAAACAGATGTATCAATAATATATTTCATATTTATATATTTTTAAAAAAAGATTTGTTTATTTTATGTATGTGAGTACACTGTAGCTGTCTTCAGACACAGCAGAAGAGGGCATCAGATCCCATTACAGATGGTTGTGAGCTACCTTGTAGATGCTGGGAATTGAATTCAGAACCTCCGGAAGAGTAGTCATTGCTCTTAACCACTGAACTATCTCTCCAGCCTCCATATTGCATATTTAAAAGCAGCTAAAATTCTTGTTTTGTTCTCATTGTGAAGAACTAATAAATGGTAAAGCTGACTGATATGCCAGCCATTCTGATTTGATCATCATGCAAGGTGTGGATGTTTCAAAATTCACCTTTTGTCTCATCAATATGTTTGATTAATATGTGTGAGTCAAAATTTAAAGAAGGGCCCAGTGAGCTGGGTCAGCTGGAAAAGATGCCCACTGTCAGGCCTGAAAACCTGAGCTTGATCCCTGGAACCTACAAAATGGAAAGAGACAACTGACTCCTGCAGCTGGTCCTCTAGCCTCCCAAGGATGCCAGGGCAGTCCCACATCCATCTTCATATATTAAATAAGTAAGTAAACAAATAAATAATTGCACACCCATCTTCATATACTAACCAAATGTAAAAGCCAGTTTAATAACTAATTGTAAAGAACAGGAGACTGAAAATAAGGTGTACCAGCCACTCCTTTCATCCCAGCACTGAAGATTATTTAATCTACAATCTAAATTTAAGGCCAGCCTGGTGTACAGAGTACTTGGGCTGCACAGCGAAATCCTGTCTCAAAGAGGAGGAGGAGAAGAAAAGGGAGGGGGAGGAAACTGAGTCACAAGAGTTGTAGGTTTAAGGACAGTCTGGGCTATATATAGTAAGACTTTATATTAAAAACAAAAAACAAAAAAAAACAATAGGCATAGTGACTCACAATTGTGATCTTAGCACCTGGGTGGTAGAGCCAGGAGAATCAAGAATTCAAAGCTAGCCTCAGATCTTTATAACAAATTTGAAGCTAGCTTAGACCACAGGACACTGATGTCTCGAAAGAAAGAAGGAAGGAAGGAAGACAAAAGTAATGTAAACTACCAGTTCTCCACTAATTCTACTAAGTATACATTGGGGCTTGTTGTTCCTAATATTTTAATTTTTTAAATGCACACACACACACACACACACACACACGCGCGCGCGCGCGCGCGCATGTATGCATGTCACACATGTGGAGGTTAAAGGACATCTTATAGGAATTGGCTCTCTCCTTCCACCATGTGGGATCAGGGATGGAACGCTGGTTGTCAAGTATATGATGGCTTACATCTGTAATGCCAGCATTTTAGAGGAAGAGTGTCATACATTTTAGGCTAGCCTGGGCTACGTAGTGAATTCCAGTCAAGTTGGGTTACAGAGTGAAACACTGCCTCAAAAATATCAAAATAAAAACAATCACAACAAACCTAAACAAACAAACAAACAACAACAACATGCTTCTATTCCAGTGGAAGACCACCATAGAACCATAGTTACAATCCAAACCTCATCCTTAACAGTGCAGATACCTGCCATAGGCAGGCTGGAGGGAGGCAGGGCAGAGGAAGTCTGGAGGTCTGGAGGCCTGTCAGGGGCTGAGCGTGGTGTTTTGAACCTTACTCATTATTTTACTAAGTTTCGTTACCTTGTTAGTATCACATCTAGTGACTCTGAGAGCTACCAATGAAGAGCCAGACTGGAACCATTTCAGCATTTGATGTCATGGAAGGACAGATAACATACAGCATTAAAATTAATTGAGGGGAGCAGGGCAGAGAGTGGTTAAGAGCACTTGTTGCTTTTGCATAGGATCCACACGGCAGCCAAAAACCGCCTGTGTCTCCAGTTCTAGAGGTTCCAATGTCCTCTTCTGACCTCTGCAGATACCAGGCATGCATGTGGTACACAAACATACATGCGGGCAAAACACTCCTACATGTAAAATAAGAACAGTAAATCTTAAAAGGTAAATAAAATAATTAAAAAAAAAAAAAACTAAGAAAAGTGTCTTCGTCCTTGTCCTTCTCTAGCTGGCCCTGGCATTTGCTTATCTTTGGTTTCTTATGCAAATTGTTGAAGTGGTCATCACAATGGCTCAGCAGCTAAGAGTGTGCGCTGCTTCTCAGAGTTCAGCTCCCAGAACCTATGTCAGGCAGCTCGGAGGGGCCTGTAACTCCAGCTCCAGGAGATCTGACACCCTCTTTTGGCCTCTCTGAGACCCCCATCGCCAGATACACTTACATTAAAAAAAAAAGAAAGAAAGAAAGAAAGAAAAAGAAAAAAGGAGGAAGCGGATACACATATGGAAGAAGCCAGGCTAACTCAAGACTTCTGTAATATACACTCTGAATTTGATGGCCGACTGAAAGGTGCTCTTGAGGGGAACTTGAACCATGCAGCGTGCTCTAAGCCTAACGTGGAGCTCGCCAAGGCCTGCTGGACACCAGCACTCAGCCCGAGGAGTCTTGTACAAGGATCCTAGCTCCCGCGGCAGTGTTGCCGAGGAAGCACAAGTGGCTGCTGCAGAGGCCTGTTCCATTCAAGCAGGAGCATGTGTCACTTCCTCCCTGGCTCCTATATAATTTCTCTGCCAAGGAAGAGGGGGTGGAAGGGATGGGAGCCTCGAAAGAATTCAGAATGGGTCTGGGTGTGGGGGAGGGGAAGGGCAGGCCAAAGTGAAAAGCCAGTCTGAGTGGAAGAGTAGGCTTTACCCAGCTGTGGCTACACCCAGTTTAAAATCCCCAACATATTTTTATTTCTTGGCTCCCTTTCAGCCTCCCTCTTAACTGCGCCCTCATCCCTTTTTAATTCAGTGCTGAGAGCTCGGCTCTCTCACTCCTCCCCCACCGCCTTTGCATCCTCAGCCTCGCTCTCGCTCTTCACTCTTGGTTGCATGGATTTTTTTTTTTTTTTTTTTTTTTATTCAAAGCTGGGAAACATCAAGAGCAGGCTGAATGTTTTCCTCTCTCTACCCACCAAAGACAGAGTCTTTACCTCACCTGATTGCAATATAACTCGTGTATATGCGCGTGTACAAGGACAGACGCGCGCATGCGCGCGTACACACACACACACACACACACACACACACACACACACACACACACACCCCTCTACGGGATTCCCACGGACTGGCTATTTTAGAGTACTGATTTATCCATTAGCTTTCTTCCTCTTATTCTCAGGAAAGCAATGGAAGGAAAGGGAAGAGTGGGGTCTGTGGCTCATCGGCTGGACTTAGAAAGGGAAGAGCCAACGTGTTTCGTGCTTTTTTGTAGGTGGAGAAGACAGAGGGTCTGCGGAGATTAGGACCCTGCTACTTAAGAGCAGCGCCTCTGCTAGAGTTGAGACAACTTCAGTGCCCTTAGCGCGATAGTTAGGGTCCTGCCACAGATGACTTCATACATCCTGGTACTATCAGGGCTTCTGAGGCATTTAAAGCTCTTCCCTGAACACCACTTCAGTTGAGAACAGTGTTTCAGCTTTTCCGGGAGCTGGTGTGTCACTCAAGTGCACGCTGAGTGTCACAGTTAGACACTCCTCTGACCTTGTGTATTTGAAGCCAACGAGGCATGGGCAGTTTCCTTATTTGCCGGGTTGATTATCTGGAAGTAGCTGAGCTTTCCCTACCGGTTGGGACAATTCGAATTGGCAAGGTGTGTGTCAACAGTTCTAACCTCACAGGCCAGTCAGCATGCATGGCATTGTTCACCTCTCAGAGTGGTTCCAGAGAAGATACCAACTCCCTTCCCATCGCTCACCCGATACTACACACACCCAACCCAGGGGATCAGAAGAGCTTGGGCAAGGACAATTTCCTTTTGTGCTGATTCATCTCCTGCCACAAGATGGGAGGCAAGCTTACATTTTTTTTTTTTTTTTCTCTCCAGCTTAGGAAGGGAAGTGAGAGCCTTTTAAGGATAGATCTCTCCCAGGTGAGACCAAGTGTGGGCAGCTGCCTGGCACTTAGTAGGACTACATGAAAAAAATATATAATGCACTTAGGATGGCCCAGTGAGCCAGCTCAGAGTAGTGAACGTGTGAGGGGGAGGTGGCAGGGCTGTCTGGGAGCAGACTAGAGCTGGCCTGGCCCGGAGGCTGGCTGGCATGCAAGGATGTACCTTGTGGGCCAGCAGCTCCGAAGCAATCTGGCATTGATCTCTCATCTGCTCTGCCAGCAGACCCTGACCCCAGGGGTAGGGAGTTGGGGGAGGGTGACTCAGATAAGGGAAGAAGGAACTCACCAGTCAGTGGCCTTTGCATTTGGGAGGTGATGAAGCCAGACTTCTGCTACAAAGATGGAAAGGTAGAAAGTTAAGAAGATTAAAAAAAAAAAAAAAAAAAAGAAAAAAAAAAGAAAGAAAGAAGGAAAGAAAGAAAAAGTCAGTTAGGCCGAAGCTCAGTTGAGTGCTTCTCCTAGCTTGAATGAGGCCCAGGATTCAGTCCCTACTTCTGAAAGAAACAACAGGAATGAACAGAGAGAGAGACAAGGAAAACAAAAAATAAAATCTGTGTATTTCCATGTATATCAAGGTAACTTGAACTAGTTAAAATAATATGAGAAGGGAAATGAGGGTCCATTATAATATTTTGCTAGTGCCTGGAATTTTTCACAATATTTTAAACCTGGCTTTTACTTAAAAAAAAAAAAATCCAGTGCCCTATTGATACATTAATTATGAAAATCTCATGATTACTTTGTCATACTAAAGATTAACAGTATGGGCATAAAATTATTTTGAAAGTCAAACTGTACACTAAATAAGATTTTCGCCGGGCGGTGGTGGCGCATGCCTTTAATCCCAGCACTTGGGAGGCAGAGGCAAGTGGATTTCTGAGTTCGAGGCCAGCCTGGTCTACAGAGTGAGTTCCAGGACAGCCAGGGCTACACAGAGAAACCCTGTCTCAAAAAAAAAAAAAAAAAAAAAAAAAAGATTTTCAACAAATTTAGTTTGCGGTTCTGGTTGCCTTTTGAATAATTTTTTTTTTCATGCTAGGGATTAAACTCAGGGTTTCACACACAATAGGCAAGATTTTACCACTGGGACACACCACAATTATTCTTATTTTAATCTTTTGTTACATTAAATACATACATACACACATATGTAATTTATTTTGTGTGTATGAGCATGTACATGCATGTATGCATATGTGTGCATATGCGTGTGTGCATGTGTGTATGTGTGCGTGTGTGCACACACGTATATGTATGCACACACTGTGGAGTCAGAGGATGACTTGTAGAAGACAGCTTTCTCCCTTCTGCCAGGTGGGTCCCTGTCATTAGAGTCAGGTTGTCAGGTTAGGCAACGGGTGTCCTGACTCAGTGAGTCATACTTCTGGACCTCTCCTTTTATTTTTATCTTTCATTTCTTAACTATTACCTCGTAACTCGGGCTGCCTTTGAACTTGCTATCACTATGTAGCCCAGGCTACTCTTACACTCTCTATCCTTCTGCCACTTCACCTCCTAGGTACTGAGATTGCCAGTGTGTATAACCACAGGCTTTTGTCTCACCACCACAAGGCCAGAACAGAAGAGGGCGTTCAAAGGGTAAATGAACCAGAAGGATTTTATTTCCATGGGAGGAAAGGTTCGAACAGCAAAGTAGATGCTCTGAAATGCTCGGCGGCAGTGATATGTCAAACAAGGGGGCGGTGAGATAGCTCAGTAGATAAGGGTGCTTGCTGCCACGCCTCGTGACTTGAGTTCAAACCTGGGTAATCACAATGTGGATAGAAAGAACAGGTCCTCTTCAAGAACTTCAGAAATGTTCGTTTCAGCCTTTGTAGGCAAAGTTTTATATTCTACATGTAATTCGAGGTTCTTTTGTGGGAATTATAGAGGCTCATTTCACATACATACTAACTGAAATTTGGGAAAAATATTGCTGAAAAGCCTCACCTCCTCTAATATTTGTCTTTTCCCCCTCTTTAAGATTGGGGGGGGGGGAGGTGTAGCTCAAGATGGCCTCAGAGTCACTATTTAGTTGAAGCTGGACATGAACTTCTGATCTTCCTGCCTCAACATCCTGTGTGCCGGGGATTACAGGCACGTGTAGTCGTTCCCAGCTGGCATAGTTGCGTGTTTTTGAGGTTTTTTGTTTCCCCTGTCAGTGCCGGTATTCTGGGATTTCTCCTCCAGAGAGGATTTTGTGACTCATGTCATTTTACTTCACACTGTTCTTGTGAAATCATGCGGCTAAAATAAATCCAAAAGCTGGGAATGGTGGGGCATGCTGATAATCACAGCAGTCAGGAGGGAGGAGAAGCAGATCAGGAGTTCAAGGTCATTTTTAGCTCCATTGTTAAGTTTGAGGCCAGCCTGGGATACATGAGATCCTATTTACAAAACCCAAAAATAGAGGCCGGAGAGGTTGCTGGAGAGGTAAAGGCACTTGGCACCAGGCCTGACTACCTGAACTCAGTGTTGGTTTGATGCTTCAAGCCTTGGAGCTCACTCCTGCATCAGCAAAATCTCAGTGGGACCCTTGAGTGGGCTGCCCAAGTCCTTCTGGGCTCTCATGGTATTACTGTTCTGTGACCACAGTGCCAGGCTTCCTCTTGATTCTCAGGTTATTACAAGATCACAGGAGGACTGTTAAAGGCCCATGTCCCATAGGCTCAGGGCAATGGCATCGTTGTTGTGAGTAAGGACACAGTCACGTCCTTGGCACTTCCTCAAATGTCCTTCCACTCCCTCCCTCCAAAAGGAACCAAGGATAAATGAGGCTCTCTTTGAGAGAATTCTCTCATTTTTCTCAGTCTGAATGTTAATTCTCTGAGGAGACTAGGCCAGAGGTCTGAGAGAGAGAGAGAGAGAGAGAGAGAGAGAGAGAGAGAGAGAGAGAGAGAGAGAGAGAGAGAACCGCCTTTATACCCGTGCATGGAGGGGGAGGGACAGCAGGGACAGCCCAGAGCTTGATTTCTATCCTGACTCACATTCTGGCTGGAACCCTTCCTCACTGACACCCTGGTGCAGGACGTGCTGGACACATTGTAGACACTTACTAGCCAGTTGTGAAGAAAGCAGCAATGTTTTCCCATGTGGCCTTGGACAGTCCAGCTGACCTTGCCGGGCTTCTGTTTCCTTTGCTGTGGAACCGAGAAGCTGGCTGGCTACAAGCTCTGTTTTTCCTCTCAGCTTGAGCATTCTTTGGTTTGAGAAGGAACTTTCTAAATTTAACTGTTATCACTTCTATGTCAGCCTGTTCTGTATAGGGATAAATTCCAAGAGAACAGTCTTAAGAATTTGTCTTTCCCAGAGAAATAAGACCTTTGTTTCCTCAGGGTAGCATTTAAGAGCCCAGAGCTGGGGAGGGAAGCCACCGAGTCATAGAGATTACTCATTGCCTAGAATTAGTCTACACTTGATTGCCTGTCACAGCCTCAGGTACCTGTGACATTAGGAATAGCTTGGAAAAGAGGACAGAAAAAAAAAATGCACTGGAAAAAAACCAACCCAAAAGAAAACCTGGGGCTGCTGATGTGGTTGAGCAGGTAAAGGCACATGTTGCCAAGTCTGATGACCAGTGGTCAAAACCTAGGAGGACCTACATGGTAAAAAAAAAAAAAAAAAAAGTGAACTGACTCTTGCAAGCTGTCTTCTGGCCTCTACACACACGCTGTGACATGCGAGTCCATACAGAATTTTGATCACTTGGGGCATAAAAGACAAAACTTAAACCACAAAGGAAATCTGTGAGAGGCAATTTTTCCATCTCTGATAAGTCTGATTGTTCTGTGGAGTGCCAGGGTCCTGGTAACTCCTTGCTTACCGATGCCTTCCAGGAGAATACAGAGATAGCCTGTTGTGATCAAGTATTACGGGAGGAGAGTATTCCCAGTAAGGGTGGGTTAGTGGAAAATTAAAGTATCAAAGCAGAACTGTTGTTCTCATGCTCAGAAAGAGTATGTGCTTCTCATGAACTCTTAGAAAGAGCCAGGGAGCCAGGAGTAAGCTTCAGATACCTGGAGTCCTGATTTAAGCAGATTTTCTTTCCTGTTGACACAGAAGTAGAACAGATTTTAAGATACTTGATACTTATAAATACACAGATATTGCACTGGGAACAAAGACAGGTGATAAGGAGATAATTATATATTTATTATATCTTTTTAATCTGCCATTTTTTTTGAGATAGAAACTGATGTGGTATGGTGGTGTATGATCTTGATCCCAGTACTTGGGAGGCAAAAGCTGGTAGATCTCTAGGAGTTCAAGGCCAGGCTGGTCTGCATAGAGAGGTCCAGGCCAACCAGATCTGTACACAGAGACTTTGTCTCAAAATTAATTGAAAAACCAAACTTTGAAAATAATATTGTGATGTGCTCGCAAGATAGCCCAGTGGTTAGAGGTGTGCACTGCCAAGCCTGAACACCTGAGTTCGATGTGGGAGACCCACCAGGTAAAAGGAGTAAACAGACTGACCCCTGCGAGTTGTCCTTTGGTCCCCATACATGGCCACATTTACACACACACTAAGTAAGCAGACAAAAAAATAAGAGTTACGGAAAGAAAAAAGTGTTGCAGCTTACGAGGCACTGTATCAGACTGAACCCAAAGCTTCATGTGTGGAAGACAAGCACCCAACTGAGCCTTATTCTGCTCTCTGTTCCTTTACTTTTTGAGACACAGCCCAGTCTAACCTGGAATCTTGATCCTTGGGCCTTAGGCCTGAGCTTCCCAAGTGCTGGAATTATAGGGCAGGCAACTCTTTATTCTGAGAGACCCTTTAATACTTATATTTACTGTTCTCAAGCTTGATCTCTCACAGAGCCACATGTTTATCTTAACATCTACAGCTGCACCTCAGGAAAGCTTAACAGTTAGGTATTTGTGAGTATACTGGGTATAGTACTTTAAAGATGAGGTTTGTGTGTGTGTGTGTGTGTGTGTGTGTGTGTGTGTGTGTTTTGACACAGGGTTTCTCTGTGTAGCCCTGGCTGTCCTGGAACTCACTCTGTAGACCAGCCTGGCCTCGAACTCAGAAATCCGCCTGCCTCTGCCTCCTAAGTGCTGGGATTAAAGGCGTGCGCCACCACCGCCACCACCACTCAGCTTAAAGATGAGATTTTATCTGGTTTGCTCACGATGCAGTCAATCCTTTGTGGATGTGGATTCTAGGACAGGGGACTTTTTTTCCCACCCAGCTAGTCAACAGTTCCCTCTTCTTCACCTCAAGTGTACCTGGGTGCATAGAAGAAAACCTTTTGGGTCCCAAGCTGAAGTTTCAAGAGGACTAAGGGATACAGTAAGAGGCCAAGAAAAAAAAAATGTCAAGATTCAAAAGCTAAAGATCAGGGTTGGGGATGTAGCTCGGTTGGTGGTGCGCTTTCCTAGAGTGCTTGAAGCCCTGGGTATGGTGTCATACAAAGGTTCAAGATCATCCTTGACTCTCTAGCTACCCTGGGATAGAGGAGACCTGGCTCAAACAAACCAACAAAATGGCTAAGGAGGTATTGCAGTGGATAAAGACACTTGCTGCCAAGCCTGGAAACCCAAGTTCTATCTCCAGAACTCACTTGACTGAAAAATAAAATTGACTCCCACAAGTTATCCTTGACCTCCACACTTGTGCTGTGGCAGCACACACACACACACACACACACACACACACACACACACACACACACTAAATATCTCCTGTTAATTAAAGCTAAGGGTAGCTTTCCAAACATAGGCCCTTGTGTTTGAATACTTGCTGCCCTGTTGGTGGATCTCTCTGGGAAGGACTAGGCCTTGTTGAAAGAGTATGTCACTAGGGTGGGCTGTGAGGTTTCAAAAGCTCATGCCAACTACAGTTAACTCTTTTTTTTTTTTTTTTATGTCTCTGCCTTGTGGTTCTATCTCAGATACTGCTTCAGCACCATGCCTGCCTTCTGCCATGATCCACATACATTCCCGTCACCGTGATAGGCATGGACTCACCCTCTGGAACTGTTAAGTCCCAAATAAATTCTTTCTTCTATGAGTTACCTTGATCATGGTGTCTTATTACAGCAACTAAAAAGTAGCTAAGACAGGCAGTGACCCATTCTGTAATTCTAACACTTGGAAGACAAAATGTGTTGAGACCAGCCTGGGCTACATGGTGAGACCTTATTGACCTGTCCCCCCAAATATACATTTTTACTTTATATACATACATACATACATACATAGTATATATATTACATATTATGTATGTATATTGTGTATATATGTATGTATGTAAGTAAAGTAAAAAGGACATAATATGTATGTATGTATGTATGTATGTATATAAAGTAAAAAGGAAACATTAATAGCAAGAAACTTAACACTTAGGCTTGTAGGGGAGTGAAGGTCTTACAAGACAGTGAACCAATCACATAAATTTTATGAGCAGTTAATTAATAACAAGAGATCAAGCTAGGCATGGTGGTGCATGCCTTTAATCCCAGCCATTGGGAAGCAGAGGCAGAAAGATCTCTGTGAGTTTGAGGCCAACCTGGTCTACAGAAGGAGTTCCAGGACAACTGGGACTACACAGAGAAATTCTGTCTCAGAGAGAGAGAGAGAGCGAGAGAGAGAGAGAGAGAGACAGAGAGAGCGCGAGACAGCGCTCATTAGGAGGTAGAGGCAATAGAGAATGTGGAGGTGGGAGCTCCCTGTAATTTGCTGTCAGAACATTAAGAAAGGGTGCAAAGAGAGCTGTGGGTGGAAATACCTGCATAGAATAAAAGCCAGGCAGATCCTGCACCGGAGCAAAGGTAACCGGCTAACTACAAGAGACATTTAGGGTGAAGTTTCTTCTATTGACTTTGGTCCTTCAAGACAAACATTTTCCTGGAGCTGATTCTGACTCATAGAAAAGTCCAGGGGAAAACAAAACAGTGTTTGCAAGAAGGTTCTTCTTTCTGCTCTGGTGCATTTGGGGGGTCTCCAGACAGAAAGGCTTACTGTACTACAAGTGGTAGTCCATAGAGTCTTCATGGCAGGCGCATCCAGGAAATGCAGCAGTTCTAGGGGCAGTGACCTAGTCATTAAAGAAACCTACTGGCAAAGATGT
This sequence comes from Arvicanthis niloticus, assembly GCF_011762505.2. Taxonomy (NCBI): domain Eukaryota; kingdom Metazoa; phylum Chordata; class Mammalia; order Rodentia; family Muridae; genus Arvicanthis; species Arvicanthis niloticus. Next base: position 52,343,267 of record NC_047660.1, on the reverse strand, counting down.
CAGTATCTTGCTGTGGGTAGTAGCACACGCTTGTAATCCCACCACTTGGGAAGTGGAGGCAGGATGATGGGCTTTAAAGGTCATCCTTGGCTACGTAGGGAAGTCAAGGTCAGCCCACGGTACATGAGAGCTTGACTTTAAAAAGAAATACTCTCCTTGAGATGGAATGCCAGGTGTTCCCTCTGACATGGTTAGAGTGGGTACAAAGGCCTCTCTAGACAACCCTGGCAAGAGGACCACATTATGCTGTGTTTTGCAGAGTGAGCTTATGAGAACACAAATACTCTTTTTCTTTTTAGACAGGGTCTCATCTCATGTATCTCATGCTGATCTTGAGCTTTCTATGAAGTTGAGGATGATCTTTTTTTTTTTTTTGGTTTTTCGAGACAGGGTTTCTCTGTGTAGTCCTGGCTATCCTGGAACTCGCTCTGTAGACCAGGCTAGCCTCGAACTCAGAAATCCGCCTGCCTCTGCCTCCCAAGTGCTGGGATTAAAGGCGTGCACCACCACCGCACGGCGAGGATGATCTTCTGCTCTTCCTCACTCCCTCCTTCCCTCCTTCCCTCCTTCCCTCCTTCCCTCCTTCCCTCCTTCCCTCCTTCCCTCCTTCTCTCCCTCCCTCCCTCCCTCCCTCCCTCCCTCCCTCCCTCCCTCCCTCCCTCCCTCCCTGTCCTAGCTCTCCAGAACTGTCATCACATGTCCTCTGAGCACTCTACTTGGCTGCTGGTCTTGTGCTGAAGGATTGGTAATTTGTCTTTAAATTCCTCTTAGGGGCCTTTCGTATAATAATAACAATAAAATAACAGCCTTCAGCATTTGCATATCAGTTTGTAGTTTCTTGTGGGCTTTCATATTACTGAATTGTTTGACTCCCCCAGAGATATACTGTGATAAAATCCCGATTATTATTCTAATCATTTTAGAGGCAAGACACCTCTCCTCAAGGCTCTTGTCCCTACGATACTCCACACAGAAAGCCAGTTCTCTGTGTCTACCCCAGAGCTCCATACATCTTTATTGAATTGATAAAATGCTTCTTGATTTGGCTGGCTCCATAAATGTGTTTGTGGATACAAAGAGAGAGGGGCCAGCCAGGCTGGTTGATATTTCTTGTAGCTTTTTTTTTGTCCATTATTTATTAATCAGTTCATTCTCGAAACAGACAAGCCCTGGAGGCTAACTCTGTTCCAGGTCTATGTTCCAGGAATGCACAGGAAAGAGCAGAATGCAGCCCTTCAGTTAGTCACCGAAGTGGAAAAATATAGAGACTACACTTTCTTTTTTAAAATTCATTTATTCATTTGCTGTGTGAGGGTGGGCTGACATTGTGTGTACATGCATCATATGTGTGTATGACCTTTGGAGGTCAGAGGAGGGCACTGAATTCCTCGGAGCTAGAGTGATAGATAGTTGTGAACCACCATGGGGTGCTAGGATTTGAACCTGGGTCCTCTGCAAGAACAAGTGCTCAGTATCACTGTGCTGTCTCTCTGGCCCCCAAACTACACTTTTCAGAATCATTCTTATAGTTTGGAGGAAGGAATTTGTTATGGGAAGCAAGGCAGGGTGTGTGTGACATTTGTCTGGGATGTCAGCTAAGTCTCTCTTTTTATTACTTTATTTATTTGTTTGATTAGAGAGAGAGAGAGAGAGAGAGAGAGAGAGAGAGAGAGAGAGAGTAGGTCAAAGAATAACTTGAAATTTGAGGAGGAGACTTTGTGGGTCCCAGGTTGTCAGGCTTGGAAGCAAGCACCTTTACTTCCTGAGCCACCTGGCTGGCCTCACCAGCTACATTTTCTGGGCACATATACTTTCTAAGTAGAGCCTCAAAGTGCAGTAGAACTTCGCTAAAGATCCCTTTTTTTTTTCTTTCCCTTTCCATTCGTTTCTTATGTTATCTTATATAGTCCATGCTGGAGAACTTGACTTGTAGTGGAGAGTGACCTTGAAATTCTCTCCTCCTGTGTCCACCTTTGAGTGCTGGAATTATAGATATGGACCACTACAGCTATAATTATGAAGAGCCTGGGATGGAATCTAGAGCTTTGTGCATGCCGGGCAAGCACTTTGTCTACTGAGCTACATTCCTGGATTCTAGTCAGGGTTTCTTGAGGGAGGGCTGGTGAGCTCACAACACCTTGAAGCTGGTGGAGAGTGGGATGGACAGTGGGGTGGTTAGTGAGGGCTTAGATTTGCCCATACACCACACACACACACACACACACACACACACACACACACACACACACACGATGGGTAGCAGTGTTCACTAGCTTAGGGCCCCTAAATCTGGACCTGGATTCTATCCTTAATGAACAGTGCGACCTTGAACAAGTGACTTAAATTCTTAGACTCTCAGTTTAGCTGTCAGATCAATACTGTCTTCTGTTATAGTGAGTCGTGAAGTTTATTGACCGCTTAGTGCATGCAGTGTGAGGCACTACCTGACAAATGGGGATGGCTGTGTTCACATAGAGCGCTTGCTGCGGCCTGGTGCAGGAGACATAGCTCAGCACAGCCTGACATGTAAGAGAGCCTGGGTTCCATCGCAGCTCTGTAGAACTGTGTATGACAATACATACCTGCAATTGAAATGCTGCAGAGGTGGAGGTAGGAGGGCCAGGTCCTTCTTGTTACACAGTGATCTTCAAGTCTGCTTGAGTTACATAAGACCCTGACTCAAAAATTAAACAGAAAAAAAAAAAAAAAAAAAAAAAAAAGGCCAGTCTTGCATCTGTCTGGGATTGCAATTTCTCTTGTGCCCACCCCCTCCCACCAGATGGTTGCCTGGCTTTAGTTTACAAAACCTGGGCTGCGTCATGTCATCTCCAGACCTTAAGCCAGCTTTGGTGCGATGCCACAAGACCAGGGAGGCTGCTGTCCATGTCACAATGTCACAGGAGCAGAAATAAACTCAGCAAGGGAAGCAAAGCAAAACCCCAAACAGAGCTGTGCTTGGTGTGATCCGTTGTTTGTGACCTCAGCATTCAGGAGGCTAAGACAGAACTGGGGTAAGTATGAGACCGATCTGACTATATATGAGTACCAGACCAACCAGAGTTAACCAAAGGATGACTTGTTTTGTTTTGTTTCAAGACGGGGTCTCTCTGTGTAACAAAGCCCTGGCTGACCTGGACTCCCTTCGTAGACTAGGCTGGCCTCTAACTCAGAGAGACCACCAGTCTCTGCCTCCCGGCTGCTGAAATTAAAGGCATATACCACCAAGCCTGGCAGTAGACTATTCCTTTAATCCCAGCACTTGGGAGGCAGAAGCAGATGGATATCTCTGTGAGTTTGAAGCTAAGTTGGTCTACATAGTGAGTAGCAGGGGTGCTAGAGCTACGTAGTGAGACCTGTCTCAAAAACAAACCAAATAAAAATTCTAGAAACACCAACCAAAAGCCAATAAAACAAAATACTCCACAATAAATAAATAAAACACTCTGGGGTGAGGTGGGGGCATTGCCAGCTACTCAGACTCAAAATGGTTAAGGCCATGCCCATACAGAGCTTCCTGTTCAGATATCCAAGGTACATCCACCGAACAGCATGCTGGCAGATCCTATCAAGGACGGTTCCTCTAATCAGGATGAAGAAACCAAACATGCTCCCCATCTGTCATCGCTGAGTTTATAGCTCTCTAAACACATCTGCTACTAAAGGCTGCACTAGAGTAAACCCCAGTGTGGGAATAAAGGGGAGTGCCCCGAGCCAACACTGACCACAAGCATGTGGGCTCGAAAAGCCTGTCTTGGTAAAAAAAAGGTTCAGAGGGGCATCCCTTCAGCTGGTCTGAAGGTGCTTTCTCTTACAGATTATGGTTAAAAACATTTCCAAAGCATCGTTTCTGAAGATCTCCCTGTGTGTGACGGTAGACATGGAGGGGTGGGGGTGGGCAGCCTACCTGCAGAAAGCACCACTGCGGTCCTTCCAGGTGCCCGTGGTGACTGCCTTACTTCTGCAGTCCTTGTTCATGTTCGGTGCTAGCCACAGTGCCACAGATGTGTTTCTCATCTGATTCTCATGGCAGATCTGGGAGATAAAGATACTTTCTTCTAAGACAGGGTCTTACCATGTAGCCTTGGCTGGCCTAGAACTCACTGAGATCCCCTGCTTCCACTTCTGCATCCTGACTCCTGAGATTAAAGATATGTGCTACCATGGGCTTCTTAAGATTACTATTTCAATGTATAGATCAGGAAAATAAACCTTTGGGGAAAGTGAGTGACCTTTCCCCCCCTTTCTTTCCATTCCATTCCTTTCTGGTCCTCTCCTCTTCTCTTCCTCCTCCCTCTTCCTCCTCTTCTCTCTCTTCCACTTTCTCCTCTTCCTCTTTTCCTCTTCTTTCTCCTCCTCCTCTTTGTCCTCTCTCTCTCCCCTCCCCCTCCCTCCCTCCTCCTCCCTTCCTCCCCCTTCCTCCCTCCCTCCCCACCTCTCATTCTAGAGACAGGGTTCCTTTGTGTAGCTTTGGCAGTCCTGGAACTCACTCTGTAGGTCAGGTTAGCCTCGGACTCACAGAGATTCAAGGCCACACAGTAACTTTTTAAGGACAGAAGGTTGAGAGTTAAAACCAGGTCTGGGCATGGCTCTTTCTACTCCACATTCTTATTTATGTAGACCAGCCTGGCCTCAAACACACAGAAGTCCACCTGCCTCTGCCTCTGAGTGCTGGGACTAAATGCATGCACCATGGAATTTTGTTTTATCTTCCAGTGAAAGTGGTTTGTTTGCTGTTATTTGTTTGTTTTTAAGATGTTGTGTGTGTGTGTGTGTGGGGGGTGTCTCTCAATCCAGGCTGGCTTCCAACTCCCTATGAAACCAAGGTTGTACTTGAATTTCTAACCTTTCTGACTCTACTTCCTGAGAGCTAGGCTTAAAGATAGTTGTGTCCACACCAGCGCTCAATCCCAGGGATCCCTATGGTAAAAGGAGAGAGCTGACTCGCTGGTTAACCTCTGGCCTTCACATACATGCTGCCACACATATGTACCTATACTCTCTCACACATGTAATAAAACATACATATTTTTAAATACACGGGCCCTGTTTCAGCCCCTCTAACTAATTTTCAGTGCTTGCCTAAGAGCCATTTGGAACACGACTCTTGGGTCATTTACTCTCCTGGCACTCAGGGATGATGACCTGTTTGAAAGGACACCAGCTGCCTGGGAGACCCTATGGACTTTTGCTTGTTTACAGGAGAGAAGAACCTGAGCATTCTTTCAGCTTATTTCAGCTGCCGTGGGGCTCAGTGAATGTTGTGATGTGGGACTGGAGCAGGCAGCGGAGGATGCGGAGGGTGCGGAGGGTGCGGGTGGGAAGGCTCTGTCCCCTCTCATGGTTTACTCACAAGGCCTTTCCTGGAGAGGAGCAGGTATGGTTCTAGTGTTTCTTTCCAGCTGGCTCATCCTGTGACCTTCAGAAAGTTCCCTTTCTGCTCCTTTGTTTCCCTCTGAGCTTTGAGAAAAAAGGACTCGTGATAACGCCTACATTGTTCATCAAAGGGAGATATTATCACACAAGCCCCAGGGCTGGGGCGATGGATGGCTCAGCAGTTGAGAATCTTTCAGTGGAGAGGACCTGAGTTGAGTTCCCAGTGACAACGTCAGGTAGTTCACAGCTGCCTGTAGCAGTCAGACACTCGTTGGTGCACATATACATAGTCCAACCCAAGCAAACCACGCCTGCCCTTGTAGCAGTGTGGTTAAGCAGTACAGGAAAGCTGGTGATTGCTACTGTACCCACTACCATCCAGTGAAGGTTAGACAGAGGCAGGAAAATGGCAGCTGACGCTGCAGACTGCAAATGCGTCTTAGTGGAGATGTATTCCTCAGAGGAAACAGACTGTCTTAGGCCCTCACTTCAAAGTCCAGTCCCCACCCAGTACTTTGGCTAAAACATTTTGCTTCTCTGAAACAAGCATCCCTCACCCCACTACCCACCACCGTCCACCATCCTTAGTTCCTCACTTGAGGCAGGAGCTACATATGTGTTATTTATTTAAATAAATTTTGTTTGTTTATTTGTGTGTGTATAGCTTCTGGGGACAGGAGAGTCAGTCTTGCTTCCTTCCTTCCTTCCTTCCTTCCTTCCTTCCTTCCTTCCTTCCTTCCTTCTTTTCTTCTTGTTTGTTTTTGTTTGTGGAGACAGGGTTTCTCTGCGTAGTCCAGGTCCTGGAACCGCAGACCGTGCTGGCCTCACTCATTCAGAAAGTTTAAGGATGTTGGCAGTGCTCCAGTGGCTGATCCACATCCAACACAGGCATGTACGTGGTGGTCTAAGGACAAGGTGTGGGGGTCACTTCTCTCTCTTTATTGTGCTGTCTGGGGCTTGAACCTGTTGAACCTGGGTGATTAGACTTGGCCTCAAACACTCTTACTGAGTCATTTTGCCAGCCCCTACATAGTTTTTTTTTTTTTTTTGGGGGGGGGGTTGTTTTTGATTAAGAGATGCATCTAACAAAATAGAAATCAGTCCTTCTGGACCCACAGAAGCTTAGCATATTCAGTTTATGATACATGCTTGGAGAACAATACACAATAATTATTTGTTACAGATTTTTACAACAAAAGTCAAAACACATTTGAGAAAAACATTGTAAGTGTTACTATAGCCGCCAACCACTAACATGATCTTACAGCATGACTTTTTCTGATTATTAGGATTATGAGGACGCTGGTGAGGTGGTTCAGTCAGTGCTCTTACCTTACAGTGTTAGGATATGAATTACCTGTGTAGAAGTCCCTGTGTAGAGGTGGAGGCAAGAGGATCCCTGGGACTTGCTGCACTGTTAGTCTAGCATCATTGGTGAGCCCCAGGCCACTGAGAGATGCTGCTCAAAGGATGGTGTTCTTGAGCGTGGCACCTGGCCTTGTCTTCTGGCCTCTACACACAGCAAATATATATGCATGCATGCATATAAACATGAAAACACATATGTGTATACATACAAGCATAAAGACACATGGAAAAAGAACAAAATTGTGCAGCATTATTTTCTTATAATTAAAATGAATGTTAGTTTGTGTTACAGCTTCTTATTTAGAATTGTTTTAAGTATGTCTTTTCATATTTAGACTTTGTTTGTATGATTTATATATTGTATTGTTTTATTATTGCTGTCTTTTTCTTTCCCTTTTTCTTTTTCTTTCTTTGGGAGACAGGGTTTCTCTGTGTAGCTCTACCAGTGTTGGGATTAAAGGCATGTGCCACCACTGTCTGGCTCAGCCCCCCAGATTTTTTTAAAAGGAATTATATAAATTCTTCTTTTTTGTTTTGTTTTTTTTGAGACAGGGTTTCTCTGTGTAGCCCTTGCTGTCCTGGAACTCTCTCTGTAGACCAAGCTGGCCTCGAACACAGAAATCTGCCTGCCTCTGCCTCCCAAGTGCTGGGATTAAAGGCGTGCGCCACCACTGCCCGGCTATTCTTCTTCTTCTTCTTTTTTTTTTTTTAATTAAAAATTTGCCAGAAAAAAAATTTGCCAGGTATGGTGGTATACACCTGTAATTCCAGTACAAGGGAGGTGGAGGCAGGTAGCTCTCTGTGAGTTCAAGGCTACCCTGGTCTACAGAGTGAGTTCCAGGACAGCCAGTGCTGTTACATAGAGAAGTCCTGCCTCAAAAACAAAAACAAAACAAAAATTAAATTTTTTTATGTGTATGCATGTGTGTCTGTGTATGTATATTACTTGTGCGCTAGTATCTGCAGAGAAAAGGGAAGGACATCGGAACCCATGGAGCTGAGGTCACAGCCAGTTGTGAGTTACCCAACATAGGTCCTGGGACTTCTTGTCCTCTGCAAGAGGAAGCACTGAGCCATCTCTCTAGCTGCCTGGGTTTTTTGTTTGTTTTTGATGGTTTGAAACAAAGTCTCACATAAAACAGGCTGGTCTGGAAGTAACTATGTAGCTGAGAACAGCTGAACTTTTGATCCTCCTGCTTCATTTCCGGTTAGGACTACATGCTTGCACCAACACATTTGGTGAATTTTTGTCAATTTAATATTGCTATTACCTAACCTCCTGCACAATTTATTCCACTAGTTTCCAATGGTCAAACCATTTTAGTAAAATTCAATTCTTCATTGCTGCCCAGGATCTATTTTTAATAACGTGGATTCCTATCCGCCACAGAACCCACTCCTGGCTTGGCTCCCTCTACTGTTAGTTGATATATACCCACAGAATGCCAACTCATTTTATTATTAGCCCATGCGAGACCGAATTAAGAAGGAACCACACAGGTTTTATTTTTAAAACTAGGATGTGCATTTATTTCAAAAGTAGTTTAGGAATGGCTTCTGCAGAGAATGAATGGAGTTGGTTGGGCTCCTTGCGTTGTGGCTTTCTTTAAGCAGCGAACACCAGTGCTAGGGTTACCCATCAGTCTTAGTTACTTTTCTATTGCTGTGAAGAGCTCAGGGAACCTGCCTCAGCAGGTAAACCTCCTACTGCACAATCATGAATTAGTTCAGGTCCCCAGCACCTGTATAATTCCAGAAGAGCATGGTGGCTCATCTGTAATCCCAGTGCACAGGGGACAAAGACAGGGGATCATTCAAAGAGCAAGCTGTCTAGTTTGACTAGCCACATGGATGAGCTCTCGGTTCAAGTGAAAGACCCCATCTTAATGTATAAGGTAGAGAATGACTGAGGAGGACGCCTCAGTACTCAACATCAACCTGTGGGCACCACACGCATGACCATATGGGAGGGAGGAGAGAGAGAGAGAGAGAGAGAGAGAGAGAGAGAGCGAGAGAGAGAGAGAGGTATAGAGATGCCTCCAAGTTAAGAGGTCTTGCCACTCTTCCAGAGGACCCGAGTTCAGTTCCCAGCACCCATACCAGGCAATTCATAACAGCCTATAACTCCAGCTTTAAGAGATTCAACACTCACTTCTGTCCTCCACAGGTACCCCCAGATGACATATTCACATATTTTTCATATTCATGCTCTCTGCTCTCTCTCTCTCTCTCTCTCTCGCTCTCTCTCTCTCTCTCTCTCTCTCTCTCTCTCTCTCCAGGTTGGCTTTAAACCCACTATGTATAAAGGACAACCTTGAGCTTCTATCCTCTTGTGTCTACCTCCTCCGAGCTGGAACTACTGGGGTGCACCACATCTGGCCTGCATCTCTCTTGGTAGTATGCACAGCAAAACCACCTTTGCAGCGATCTGGTTTGTAGTTTAGTATCGTAGCCAGCAGACATATGGATGACACTTGCTACTTGCACTGTGCCCTAGAAAGTTCTCTGACTCTCAGACTTCCCACTTGAAAAATGATAGTGACTATATTTACCAAGTGGCAAGATTGCAGATAAAAATTCAACAAAGTACCTGGCTGGCCACAGGGGAGGACTCCACAAGGATTAGCTGTCTTTATGAATATAATTGTCTTTATTTTTTACGAACAGGTTTCTATAATGTTATAATGCCTCTCTAGAGTGTTTGGATTCTAGCATTTGTATTGTCTTCCAGGTATTAGGTCTAAACTAGCTATGTAAGTCAATCCTGCCTCTTAGAGACTGTTATTTCTGACTAAAAATATTTAAAAGTTTGTTCCTTTAATGAATTGCATGATTTTAAGAGCTGACAGCTCTTTGATCTAATTTTCTGGCAGATTATGCAAGAAATAAATATTGTATTGAAATCCCAAAGCTAGTCAGTTCTTGCCTCTCTCCTTCTCTCTCTCCCTCTTCTTTACCCCTCACTGCACCTCAGCTCTGCAGCTTCAGCGATAGGAGACACCACCAGGGAACCACAATTTGTTTCAGATTTGGACCCAGACGGCTGGATCTCCAAGATGTTTGTGTTTTACTTGTTGATCTTGGCCTGGATTCTTTCTTACCTGTTTTTGTGGCATCCTCTCTATCAAACCTCTTCTTCTCTATGGTGTCTGGCACTATGTGGGATTCCCAATATGTTTGTTCTATGGGCCAGATGGATCAGGAGGGGAAACTGGGGTCAAACTGGACAACACTTAGGACAAAGAGCAGTGGCTAGGGCTTCCTCCAGCTGGCGTCAGGGAGGCAGATGGGGGAGGGCTCTGCAATCCCATGGGATTTGGTTAGCTTGGCAGTACTCCTTTTATCCTCTCTCCAAAAGATGCTCCTGGGAGCCAACGGGCAAGCTCTCCGTGTTCATTTTGTATCCTGGGAGTGAGCACAGAGGCTTGGCAAGGGAACATTAGACCTGTAATAATAATGCAGTTCTCTGACATTAAAGTGCAAAACTATTTTCCGTGACAGCTTAAAATTAATCACCACTGCTTGCTGCCATAGATACCTCTCCTTTAAGCGGTGCCAGCATTAGGACAATTGTGATGGCAGCCACATGGCTCCCGGGGAAAGACAAGAAATAAGCAGAGAGGTTCCGCACAGCTGATTTTCTACACATCTGCTTTTGTCCTGGTGAGGGGCGCTTTATGCAAACACAGTGTGCTAAGACACTGGCAATTGATCATGTGAGCAAGCTGCCATTGACAAGTGTGGTGAGATTGTAAATGCATCTGGAGCTCTTAGTGACATTGATGAACCGCCAGAGACTCCTGCTGTGCACCGGAATGCTCCGGAAGTTATTGCTCATAGTCTTTGAACTCACAACAAGGGAGAAGAAAGAAGCTTCTGCATGCACCACTTTGTCTTGCTGATGGAAATGAATACTCAAACAAGCAAAGCCAGCTCAGATAAGCCCTGAGTGCAACTCTTCAGAGCAGAATTAGCTTTAACTGGTATTAATATTGTTTTGTCGTGCCAGGGATTGAATCGGGGTCTGAGGACACCAGGCGAACCCTCAGGCAAACCCTTCACCACTGAGTTACAGCCCCAGCCCCTGCTTATTTCATTATCTGTCTTCCCTAATTAATTCATCTTTATGCTAATGAGTCCAAATTGTCTTGGAGGCTAAGTGATGGGTTAGGAACCCTCCCTCAACCCTCTGAGTCCCTCTCTAGAGAGATAACCACATTCCCCACTTGTGTCCTTCAAGGAGCTGTTCTTATTTTAATTTTTTGAGACAGGGAATCTTTATGCAGCACTGGCTGTCCTGCAACTCACAATGTAGACTGGGCTGGTGTTGAACTCCCAGTGATCCTCCTGTCTCTGTCACCAAAGTGTCGAGATTAAAGGCATATGCCACCATGTCTGGCAAGAATTGTTTTTATACTGAACATGATAGCTCAGACCTGTAATCCCCAAATCTGAGAGATGGAGGCAGGAGGGTCAGGAGTTCAAGGTTATCCTTGGGTACATAACAAGTACAAGGCTAGCCTAGGCTACATGAGACTTTGTATCACAAAGAAAATAAGGGCCCTGGAGATGGCTCAGCAGCCAAGAGCACTTGCCTCATAAGCCTGACAACCTGAACCATTGCCTGAAACAAAAGAGAGGTGGAAGAGGACCGACTCTGCAAAGCTCGACTTGTGTGTGGTGGTTTGGACCTCATTGCATTCACATACACACTTGCACAAGAAAGATTAAAAATCAAAGACAGCGTCTGAGGCCATCCTGGTCTACAGGGTGAGTTCCAGGATAGCCAGGGCTACAGGGAGACACCTCGTCTCATAAAATAAAAAGCAACAAACAACAAAATCAGAAACAAAGAAATGTTTTGTGGTTCTGATATTTCTCTCTTTTACAGTTGGTTCTTGTAACTTCCTTTCAGTATTTTATGGGCCACCTCTCCACAGCAGGACTTAGAGATCTGCAGTATAGTTTTGAATGGCACATTGTATTTCTTGTTGTTCATTCATGTATCTGTGCTGCTGACTGATGGCTCTGACTATTTAGGGATTTTAGCTTGTTTGGTTTGCTATTCCGAACAACTCCGGTGGCCATACTTTTGGTATTCTTCTCTCTTTTTTTTCTTCTCCCTGTCTCCATGCAACAGCCCTGGCTGTCCTGAAACAGGACAGCTCTGTAGACCAGGGTGACCTCCAAGTCACAGAAATCCATCTGCCTCTGTCTCAAGAGTGCTTGCGCCATCACACCTGGCTTGGTATTCGTCTTTTATGTAAGCTGTGCAATCCTATCTGTAAGATATGTTCCTAGAAGTGCAATATGCATGTCAAAGGGTATGTGAAATTTAACTTCAGAAGGTCATTGTGAAATTGCTTTTTCCATAAACAATAAACATACCAAAATACTTTCTCCATGCTATATACTGTATAGGCACAAAGACTAAAAGCTTCTATGTGGTCCTTGGGAGCTGGAGAGATGACTCAATGGTTAAGAGGGTGTGTTGTTTTCCCAGAAGATCTGGGTTCAATTCCTAACACCCACATATCAAAGTACAAACTTCTATATGTCCAGTTCCAGGGCATCTGATGCCCTCTTCTGACCTCTGAGGACAGCAAGGAACTCATGTGGTACACATACATAGATGCAGACAAAATACCCAAATACATAAAATGAAGGGACTGTGAAACAAGAAGTTATCACTGGTTGAGAAAGGACCTTTGTGGGTCTAAATTAGGGAGAGACAATGAGATACTGGGTATGTGGGCTCTGTTCTATTGTGGCTGCTCTACTTGACATTGGAGTGAAAAGCAAGCCAGTGACTCATGCTGCCTGGTAACAAGGCACAGAGAATGAGCTTTAAACACTTTAACAGACAAAAGTCCTTGGAGCAAAAGTTAATTGACACAGTACACAATAAATGTTTGCTGATTTGGGGGAAAGATGGTTTGTAAGGATACAGCCACAGCTTGGAATGAGAACCTTTTTCACTGTTGAAATCTGGAAAGCTGTGGCTAGAATTGTCATAGTTCTCTGCTCCTGTATCCTACCAGCTCCTCATCTAGCCCCTTTAATTAACTAGGGTCCCCTAGGATATATGGGTTGTCTAATCTATGGGTCAGAAGGACTTACAATGTGCCTAGATGGGTCAAAGTGTTTTGAGTAGCTACCAAAGCTAGTGTGACCTGTGGCAACATCTTGGGTATGTACCTGTGATCGAATAAGTTCTGGTTTTTAAAATAGCCAAGTGGGACCTGGTATGCCTATGTTAGGCTGTATATCTTTTCCCTCTGAAGGTATATCTTATTGTCTAAGGGCACCAGACACCTACCCAGTCTAAACTGTTCAACGAATGCTGGTTCTTTGGGAGCAAGGAGAGTGGTATCTGAATCTGTCTACTGTTGTTCTTGCTTCTCCACAGCCTCACTGCTGCTGGTAACATCAGGCTTCCCTCACTCCTGCAGATGCTCGCCAGCTATGCTGGTGCTGCCTGGACAGAGATCTCTTAGTGGGGTGTGCCTCAGCTATGGCCTCGGACTTTACAGCTCTACTCTGTATTTTCTAAAATTATTTATATTTAAGTGCAAATGTATTTTAAATATTTATTTATTCATCTATTTTTCCATGTGTATGGACATACACATGTCATATAAATTATATGTGTGTGTATGTGTACAACTTGCTGGAGACAGTTCTCTCTTTTCACCATGTGAGCTCTAGGGATCAAAGTCAGTTGTCAGCCTTGGCAACAAAAGCGTTTACCTCCTGAGCCATCTTGCCAGTTTCTCTCTCCTCCTCCTCCTCTTTCTCCTTCTTGGTTTCTCTGTCTTTGTCTGTCTCTCTGTCTTTTTCTGTCTCTGTCTCTCTCTGTGTCTCTGTCCCCCAGCTGCTCCTCTCTCTTAAGTGTGTACATTTGTGAAGGCTGGAGTGGGTACTGAGTGTCCTGCTTTATCAGGGTCTGTCCCATTCCCTCAGTGCACCTGGAGTTAGGGTGGCCCCTAGTGAGCTGCAGCAACTCTCCTCTCTCTGCCCTAACTTACTGCTGGAGGTACAGGCATGTGTACTGTCCTGCTCGGCTTTTTAATGGTCTGGGGATCCGAACGCACGTCCTTATCCTTCACAGGAATCGTTGTCATTCACTGAGCAAATATCTCAGCTGCTAGAGCTCCCTTAACCCACAGTGAGGCTAGCACTCATCAGAGCACGGTCCGATGCTGGGGACACAGGATCTGCCCATGTTCGATGTTCCGGTGTTAGCCACATGCCTAACAAGGCACACGTGCAGACTCACGTGCTGCATTCTGCCTGGATCTACTCCCACTTCTCTTTCAGGCATATTTAGTCACATCTGAGTCACTGATTGAGCACAGCCTCGAAAGATGTTCTGTGTAGCCATGTATGGCTGGCACCACAGTATGAGAAGTTCTATAAATGAAAAGAACAAGGCAGCAGGAGAGAAAATAGTATTAGGTAACTATTCTAGATTTAGCAGTTAGGGTAAACCTCTCTAAGGAAGTGACATGTGAAAAATCTCAAACTTAATGGAAGGTTACCGGAATGACAAAACTCCAGCTTAGTCTTCCCCCCTATTCAGTGGCCATTCTTCCCTCCTTCCGTCCGTCTGTCTGTCCTTCTTTCCTTCCTTTATACTTTTTATTTTTTAATTTTTGGTTTTATGAGATTAAAGTATCTTGTAGTTAAGGCTGGTCTTGAACTCACTATGTGGCTGACGCTGGCTTAGAACCCTTGATCCTCCTGCCACTGCCTCTCAATTATTTGCCTAAGGCTTGCCTACCTGCCTGCCTGTCTTTCTCTTTTTTCCTCCCCTTCTTTATTCATCTTCTCCCTCCTTCCTTTTCTGGGCCAGGCATCGAACATAGGGCATCACATAGGCTAGACAATTGTTGTGTTACTAAGCTGCATCCACAGCTCTCAGGTCCAACGCCTTTTAACATTTTATATCATCTGCTTCCTTTTCCACTCTCCTCTTTCCTCCACGGCACAAACAAAGAATGCTTCATTACTAGTATTTACATTTTACTTATTCTATCTATTTACATACTTTCCCTACATGTGTGCAGGGAGAGTATGTGCATACCATGGGGTGTATTTGGAAGTCAGAGGACAGCTTGCAGTAGCTGGTTCTCTCTTTCCACCTTTATGAAGGTTCTGGAGGTTGAACTCGGGTTCTTAGGCTTGGTGGCAAGCACCTTTTCCCACTGAGACATGCCTTCTGTTAGTCCTATTCTTTTCTTTTGAAACAAGGTCTCATGTAGCTGCTTAGCCTTGAACTAGTTATGTAGCTGAGGCTGCCCAAGAACTCCTTATCCCCCTGCCTCTGTCTCCCTAGGGCTGGGATTACAAGAACAATCATCATGCTTGCCTTTCACAGTTTAAGAATACTTTTAATTCACTTTAAAAATAAATGCAAATTTGTTTTGAAAGACAGACATCACTAGCATACTAGAATCCCTGCAGGGGAATGGGGTCAGGAGGAGAGGGAGGAGAAAGAAAAGTGAGGAACAGTCTTGAGTCTGAAGAAACTCAAGGACGTGGGATTGAAAGCTCTGTGGTTGGAAATGGCCCTAGGGCATGAAGGGACCCTGTCTTCCTTACAGAAGTGGGTATTGTGGAAGATGGGTGTAAGGCTTTGGTAGTGGGAAAGGAAGTGTGGTCTTGGAGCTGCTGTGTTGTAAGATGAAGCAAGGAGACTAGCTGAGAATGGAGGACAATGTGGTCAGGCCAACACGGAGCTCCTGTGGGGAAAAAGACACTAAAAGTCGCATCAAGGTTGGATGTGGCGGCTTAGACTTGTAATCCTAGCACTTGAGAGGCAGTAGAGGACTGGCTTAAGTTCTAGGGCCTCTTGGTCTAAAAGAACTTCCAGGCCAGGGCTCTATAGAAAGACCCTGTTCTATAACCAGTGGACTACCCAAATCAACCAATCGACAAATAAAAGCAAGTACTTGTTTGTTTTTCTTTTTTGTAAATTTGTTTTTATTTGTCTTAAACAACTTTAAGACTTATTTGTGTGCATGCACATGTAACAACTTACAAATGGACATCAGAGGAGGACTTGTGGGAATCAGTTCTCTTTCTACCGTTATGTGGGTCTGGGGTATTGAACTCAGGTTATAAGGCATGACAGAAAGTGCCGTTACCAACGTAATCATCTTTTTAGCCGTGTCTTCCTTTCTATTTTGTTACTATTTTTTATGTGTTTGGGTGTTTTGCCTACATATATCTGTGCACCACGTGCATGTCTGGTCAGAAAAGAGCCTTGGGTCCCTGGGACTGGAATTACAAATGGTCCTGAGATACCATGTGGGTGCTGAGAATTGAACCTGAGTTCTCTGTAAGAATAGTCAGTGCTCTTAATCACCGAGCCAGCCATTTCTTCAGCACCCAATGCTTTTCTTAAAAGAGCTTAGAACCTTTCCTAAGGGTGACATTATTCATAATTGTCTACTTTCGAGCAAAGAATGAGGTTTAGTTAAAGTGGCCAGTTTCACCCTTGAGCTGCATGGTTCAGTGATCCAGGGAAAGCCCAGGAAGAGAAGGAGGGAAACCTGGACACTTGGTGTTTCCATTTCTATTTAGCAGCTCATGTCTCCATGGAGAAAAGCTCAGAAAACTCCAATCAAACAGCTGCCAAGCTCATGCTCTGTTCCTAAAGATGCACATGGACCGTGTTCATTAAGGCTGGCAAAGCTTTCAGAGAGCCTGGCATGATGTGGGCGGGGGCGTGAAAGACAAGATCATTTTAAATTTGGAAAGCCTCTTACCCCACCTTGTGAGAGGCTGAATCTGATGTAAGTTTGGTGCTTTCTTGGTGGGATTTTTTTTTTTTTAGAACATATTATCTGCAAAATCTCTGTACTTAACTGCATTGAATCCCCTTCTAACTCCCCGTTTCCTCTTTGTTGTACAAACTCCGCCCAAGATAACCTTTGCAGACCGTGGTGGTGTGTGACAGCAGTCCTAGCATGCATGAGGTAGAAATAGGAGTTCAAAGCCATCCTGAACTACATAACAAGTTCAAAGCCAGTCTCAGCTGAGATCCTGTCTCAAACAAACTAAAAATAGAACCATAAAGATGTCGTTTTCCAAAGAGGATTTTCCTGAAGCTATAGTATAGTGATCTGTCGCAGAAAGTGTGACACTCTACTGCCTGCCACGCTTACACTGAAGGGCAAATATTGGCATCCTTTTTAAGAAATGGTGGGGTGGGGTCCAGCTAAGAACTGTTCAACAATCAACTCTTATTTAGAGAAGGAGGAAGAATTGTTTAAGGAGAAGGAGGAGGAGCAAGAGGAAGAGAGGAGGAGGGAGAGTGGGAGGAGGAGCAACAGCAGTAGCCACTCTATGTCGCAGGATTCATACATTTCCAGGGTGTAAAGCTCCCATCATCTTCAATGCAGAGTTCCAAAGCAACAGCACAAACTGATAAAGATGGGCACAATTAGTTCTGGAGATTCAGTGCAAACCACCTCCAATATACCAATGGTGGACCAGAGACAAATCAAGGCCCTCCTGAGGCTCTCTTGGCCGACTTCATCTCTTGGACTTAGCTGCCACTGTTTACCCAGGTGGATTGTGTGCTATTATCAACTGAGGCGGAAAGATACTGCCTTGTTCATCTCAAGTGTCAACTTAGTTGACTGAGAGATGCCTGAACCTGTCTATTCGGGAGCTTCCAGAAATGTGTAACAACTGAGAGGACAGACATACCCTGAATGCCGATAGTGCCTTCCAATAGGCTGGGCCTCTGGTGAAGCAAAAACAACAGAAAGGCACACGCTAGGACAGGATGCTCTCTGTTTCCCAGCCGCCATGATGAACAGCTTTACTCTTCTGTGTACCCACCAACCGTGATCCTCTGCCTCCATAGCAAAAGAGCCAGCTGCCATAGACAGATCCTTCCTCCTTTCAAACAAGTTAACTTCAAGTATTCTGATATAGTAAAGAAAATGGTGTAAGGGACACTCTTCCTTTGAGTAGCCTATTTAAAATCGATATTCAGAGTAGTCCTTGTTTTCTTTACAGTCATGACTAGAATGTTCTCAACTACTGCATCTATCATCTATCTATCTATCTATCTATCTATCTATCTATCTATCATCTACCTATCTATCTCTGTTTCCTTAGGCAGAGTAATAATTCTGGAGGATTAAAAATAATTAAATGTGTGATGGCTAATTTTGGTTGTCAGCTTGACTGCATATGGAATCAAGTGAAACCCAAGATGATGGGCACTCCTGTGAGAGATTGTCCTAATCAGATTATCTGAAGCAGGACAAACCACCCTAAACTGGACAGCATCTTCTGGTGGCAGTCCAGATAATAAGACACGGAAGAAGGAAGCTTTGTTTTCTGCCTACTTGACCTCACTCTTGTTGGCAATGTCATCTCTCCTGTTGCGGTGGCATATGTTCTTTGGTCAGCATTAGACCCAACTTATTTGGGATTTCAATGTGCACTGAAGACCACCATCTCTCTAGGAATTCTCCAAAGACTCACGTACCAGACTGGGACTGCAAAGACATCCAGTCTTGTGGACTGAACAAGTACCAGATTCTAGCCTCACTAGTGAGACAGCCATTGTTGGACTATCTGGACTGCATCTTGTAAGCTAATCTAATCAGTCCATGTGTGTGTGTGTGTGTGTGTGTGTGTGTGTGTGCGTGTGTGTGTGTGTGTGAGCGCGTGTGCATGTGTGTGTGTGTGCACATCTTATTAATTCTGTTCCTTCAGGGGACCCTGACTTATACAATGTATGTGAGTGCTTTGCATGCATGTATGTCTATGCACTGTGGTGAGTGCCTGGTACCTTCAAAGGCCTGAAGAAGATGTTGGATACCTTGGCACTAGAATTACAGATGCTTGTGAGCCACTGTGTGAATGCTAGGAACCTAAACTGAGTCCTCTGCAAGAGCATCATGGTTTTTAACTGCTAAGCTATTTCTCCAGCTCTAATTCTGGGATTTTTTTTTTTCATATTTTCTGTTTAATATCACTCCCTCCCCCCATACAATAAGCAGAGCTTCAAACATAAAAAGCATTCAATAAATATTTTTGAATAAACTAGTGAATGAGTATATGTGGTATACTTACTTCCTATATACTCTTTTATTTATTTATTTATTTATTTATTTATTTTTGGGTTTTTTCGAGACAGGGTTTCTCTGTATAGCCCTGGCTGTCCTGGAACTCGCTCTGTAGACCAGGCTGGCCTCGAACTCAGAAATCCGCCTGCCTCTGCCTCCCAAGTGCTGGGATTAAAGGCGTGCGCCACCACCGCCCAGCTATACACTCTTTTATACACTCTGGGTATGCTGATATTTCAGACTCACTAAATTATTATCTGTATTTGTGAATATATACCATGTGCATGCAGGTGTCCATGGAGTCCAGAAGAAGATGCCATATTCCCTAGGGCTGGAGATACAGGCAGTTGTGAGCTGCCCACTGGGTATCGGGAACAGGACTCAGGTCCTCTGCAGGAGCACTTAGTGTTCTTCCCACTAAGCCATCTCTTCAGTCCTTCACTAAATCATTTTTTCACTGATGAACTTCTAAGAGGTTGAACAGGAAGTCATTGCCAACTAAAGTGGAAACAGCCACTCTCCATTAAATCCTGAAACCATTCCCAGCCAACAAGTATCTGAGATGGGGAAACCAGAGGCCTCTCAGCATCTGAAAGCTTGGCAAACAATGTTGCCTCACAGTGTGATTAAAGTATTATCTGACCCCACCCCATAGCCGGAGAGAGAGATTTCATTAAGGTCTCATCAGTTTGAATTCATTTTCAGAGTGAAAAAAAAAAAAAAATCAACCTGTCATCCTTAAAACTCACACACCCGAGCTGTTTAATTATGCAGACTCCTCCTGGCACCAGACTCCTTCTAGTAATGGGGGTTGTTGAATCTGCTTCACACAGCCCCAGCAGGATAGCTGTGGACACACCTAACCTGAATGCAGGAAGGCTGTGTGATCTTTATGTGAAGGGTCAAGAGGATGAAAGATACTTGTGGAATGAGCAAATGAAAAAAAATTCATTTTTAAGCTTATTTTTTTTTTTTTAAAATGCCACATCTGTCTGTCTGTCTGTCTATTGGTTTACTACTTTTGTGTCCAAGTGGGGACGCATGCATGTGGAGGTCAGAAGACAGCTTGTAGGGGTCGCTTCTATTTTTCTACAATCTAGTTCTGGTACTTGAAGTCAAGTTGTTGAAGGTGAGCATCTTCCCCTGCTGAGCCATTTCACTGGTCCCAGTATTTTAGAGTTTTATATTTATGCTGATGCAATGCTTATCAGAGTTGACCTGTTTTCTTCATGGCTCCTTTTGTCCATGTTTAAAAAAAAAAATCAAAACCCTATGATTCAGATTTTAGTGGTGAGGTACCCAAGATTTATTCATACCGAGGTCCCGAAGCATTTTACCCATCAGCTAGTGCTGCTTTCAAAATTTCTCTCTCAAACCACAACCATTACCAGCTTCATAATTGCTTATTAGCGATGTTTGCTTAATGGGGCTCTCTCTCACTGTCTTCCCCTTCCCATTGTGCTGGGGCTTGAACCCAAAGGTCTCACACACGCTAGGCTCCACCAACGAGCTATTTTCCAAGTCCTCTAATTGGACTCTATGCATTTTCCATGAGTTGTGGTGTGCTCTGGGTAACTGGCTTAACGGAAGCAGTATAGCTATGTGTGTTTTATCAGCCAGCAGGCTGGCCCGGGCTTACTTACATGATGGCAACAGAATTCCAAGAGAATGAATCTCTTATTATTCATTGTGTATGGGGTGGTGGTGAATGTGGGCTGATGTGGAGATCACAGAAAAACTCCTGGGAATCAGTTGTCTCCTTCCACCCGTGGGATCCTGGATTCAAATTCACGAGTGCCAATCACCTTTACCCTCTCAGTCTTTAGGCTGGTCCAAGATGAGATCTCTTGAAGCTCAGGGTTAGTGTCTGGTCAAGTTCACTTATTTTAGATTAGGAGGTCCTGTAATGGTAGCGCTTACTAGATGGTGGCAGGAGGATTCTGAGTTTTGAGTCCAGCCTGGGCTAGACAGCATTGCTACATTTTGTTTGTTTTTAGAACAATAGTATTTGGTTTTCCTATAGGTTCCTGGGCTCTCTGGTCTCTGCTTCTTGGTAGGCAATTAAAACTATGAACTTGGCTCTTAGAACAGCCTTCATTATGTTCTCACACATTTGGATATGTTGTGTATTCATTTTCACTCAATTCTAGAAAGTCTTTAATTTCTTTCTGAATTTCTGTTTTGACCCAAATTTCCATTCAGTAGTACGTTGTCCAGTGTCCACGATTTTCTAAGATTTCTGTTGTTTCTGTTATTGTTGATATTCAGCTTTAATCTGGTGGCCAGAAAAGGATGCAAGGTGCTATTTCAATTTTCTAGTATCTGTTGAGACTTGCTTTGTGTCTGAGAATGTGGTTGGTTTTGGAGAAAGTTGCGTGAGGTGCTGAGAAGAAGGTATATGATTTTGTCTGGATAAAATAGTCTGGAAATAGGTTTATTTGGTGTATTATGTCAGTTAGCTCCAACATTTCTGTTTAGTTTGGATGACCTGTCTATTGGTAAGAATGTGGTACTGAAGTCTCCCGCTGTCAGTGTGTGAGGTTTAAGGTTTATACGTGGTTTAAGCTATAGTAGTGTTTCTTTTATGAACTTGGGTGCCCTTGTGTTTGGTGCATAGATGTTAAGAATTGCAATTGCAGCTAGGCATGGTGATTCCATTATTCAGGAGGTAGAGGCAGGTGCATCTCTGAGTTCAAGACCACCCTGATCTACAAAGCTAGTTCTAAGATAGCCAGGGCTACAAAGAGAAACCCTGTCTTGGATGGATGGATGGATAGATAGATAGATAGATAGATAGATAGAGAAAGAAAGAGGAAAACAAGAAAGAAAGAAAAAAGAGAGAAAGGAAGGAAGGAAGGAAGGAAGGAAGGAAGGAAGGAAGGAAGGAAGAATTAGTGTCCTCTTGGTGGACTTTTCCTTTGATGAGAATGTAGTGCCCTTTCTGTCTTTTCTGACTAGTTTTGGTTTGAAGAACTATTTTGTCAGATATTAAAATGGTGACTCCAGCTTGCTTTTCTGGTCTATTTTCTTGGAATATCTTTTTCCATCCTTTTACCCCAGGTGATGTTTATCTTTGACATTGAGCTGTGTTTCTTGGAATCAGCCAAAAGATGGGTCCTATTTTCTCATCTATTCTGTTACTCTGTGTCATTTTATTGGAGAATTTGAGTCCATTGATGCCAAGAGGTATTAATAGGCAGTATCCTTTGATTATTTTGTTGTGGTGGTGGTATGTGTGCGTGTGGGGTGCACACTTCCCATTCTTTTGATTTGCTGGTCTGAGATTATTTATTTCCTGTGTTTTCTTGGGTGTGGTTAACCTCTTTAGGTTAAAGTTTTCCTTTTAGCACCTTTAGTGTAGGGTTGGATTTATAGATAGATATTACTTAAATTTGGTTTTATCATGGAATGTCTTCTTTCTTTCTTTTTTTCTTTTTTCTTTCTTTCTTGTTTTTTTTTTTGGGGGGGGGGAGTTTCAAGACAGGGTTTCTCTGTGTAGCCCTGGCTGTCCTGGAACGCACTCTGTAGACCAGGCTGGCCTCAGACTCAGAAATTTGCCTGCCTCTGCCTCCCAAGTGCTGGAATTAAAGGCGTGTGCCACCACTGCTAATTATGGGATGTCTTATTTTTTACATCTATTGTGATTGAAGTTTTTTCTGGGTATAGTTTTTCTGGGCTGGCATCTGTGGTCTCTGTCCAGGCCCTTCTGGCTTTTAGGGTCTCCATTGAAAAATCAGGTATAATTCTAATACACCTGCCTTTATATGTTACTTGGTCCTTTTCCCTGGCAGCTTACATATATATATATATATATATATTCTTTTTTCTTTCTTCTTCTTGTTTTTTTTTTTTTTTTTTTTTTTTTTTTTCAAGACAGGGTTTCTCTGTGTACCCCTGGCTGTCTTGGAACTCACTCTGTAGACCAGGCTGGCCTCGAACTCAGAAATCTGCCTGCCTCTGCCTCCCAAGTGCTAGGATTAAAGGCGTGCGCCACCACCACCTGGCATCTTTTTTTTTTTTTTTTTTATTCTGAACATTTAGTACTTTGCTTATTATGTTCCAAGGGGGCTTTCTTTTCTGGTCCAGTCTTTCTGGTATTCTGTGTGCTTCTTGTACCTTGATAGGTATTTTCTTCTTTAGGCTAGGGAAATTTTCTTCTGTTATTTTGATGAGATCTACACACACACACACACACACACACACACACACACACAGCTTCTATATTTTCTCTGCCTTTGACCTATGTTTCTTTGTCTTCATATATTTCTATTATTTTTAGATTTGACCTTTTCATGGTGTCTCATATTTCCTGAATGTTTTGTGCCTGGTATTTTAGATTTATCACTTTCCTTGACTGAGGTATCCTTTCTTCTATCTAGTCTCTAATGTGTGAGATTTTATCTTCCATCTCTTATATTCTTGTTTCCCCTTTCTTTTATTCTATTTTTTTAAATTTACATTTAAAATGTTATCCCCTTTCCAGGTCTCCCCTCCAGAACCTCCTATCCCCCCCCACACACACACACTTCTATGAGGATACTCTCCCACACATCTACCCACTCCCGCCTTCCCACCCTGGCATTCCCTTAAACTGGGGCACCATCTCTTGTATTCTGATGGTGTAGCTTGTCTCTGTGGTTCTTGTTGAAGTTTCTAAGTTTCTCATTTCCAGAGTTCCCTCAGTTTGGGTTTTACTTGTTGATTCCATTTTCACTTTCAGGACTTGAACTGTTTAACTCATTTCCATCCACTGTTTGTGTTTTCATGGAGTCCTTTAGGGGATTCATTCATTTCTTCTGTAAGGACCTCTATATCATATTCATAAGGCATATCATATTCATAATTCATATATTTTAAGATATTTTATTTGTGCTTCAGCTTTGATGGAATACCCAGTGCCTGCTGTACTTGAGCTCTTGTGGAGACATATTGTCCTGGCTGCTATTGGTTGAGTTTTTACACTGGCATCTAAGCATATGGGATTAGGAAGAGTGTAATTCTAGGTACTGATATCTGGTCTTGTCTTTGTTGAGAGGGTATTTGCTCCCCGGTTTCTGTTTTCTCTCTGGTTCTTAGGAGAGTGTGGTGGCTGTGTGCTACCTGGTGGAAAATTATTCTGGGGTCTTGATAGGTGTGGCTACTGGGGGTTCTATGTAGAACATGTTTCTGGGTATTAGGAGCCAGCAATTAGGAATAGGAATAGGCTAGAAGGGGCTTGAGGGGGTACACAGAAAGGGGGAAATCAGGTTGTTCCACCAGGGTCTGCTTAATCCCCTGGGAATGAGGGCAGAGAGTGAGGAGAACTTACAGTAGAAGGTCTGCTACAGAACTAGATGTGAGACTGGGGATTGGACTTAAAGGAATGGAGGGAGAAGATAAGATCTGCAGTTCGTCAGACTGTGTTTCCTCAGGGAGGGCCTGCTGGAGTTAGGGGTGGGCTTAAGAGGGGGAGATCTGTATGATCCGATGGAGCAGAGGCAGCAGGTGAAGGGAGGCTGCAGCTGGTGTTCGGCTGCAGAGCTGGGGATGAGGCTTGATGGACGATTGCTTTCAGAGGAGCAGAGGGCAAGATACAGATCTGCAGTCAGTCTGCTTTCTTCCTTAGCAGGCATCTGGCTCACAATTCTAGTGGCCGAGAGGCTCAGACATCTTAAGAGCTTGAGATAGGGAGGAGAACAAAGTAAGAGCTTCCAAAAGGAAAGAACTGGAGCTGATACTATTAGTTGAATGGAGACCAGCCTAAAACTGCTGGTATCCATCTGAATGTCGGATTCAAGACGTCTCCATACAGAACGTACTGCAACCACACTTGCTGTCTGTGAGGACTGCAACCTACAACGGGAAATACCCGAGCCGCAGCCATTTACAGATCGCTAACTATTTAAACCCTGCTTTTGTTTTGTTTGTTTGTGCGTTTGTTTGTTTGTTTGTTTGTTTAAGACAGACTTTCTCTGCATAGCTCTGGCTGTCCTGAACTAACTCTGTAGAGTAGGCTGGCCTCAACCTCGGAGATCTGCCTGCCTCAGCCTCCTGAATGCTGAGATTAACAGCATGTACCAATAGCAGATCAAAGCCTATAAGACAGACAACCAATATTGATGCTTCTTCACACCTTTCTGTTTCTTGTACGTCACGTTCTCTTCCTTGGCTATAAATGTAGCCTACCCATTTGGTAGACTGGAGCATTCTGAGCTGTGAGTCTACACTGCTATTTGGTTCTAGGATAGTAAATAGAAGCAATTGAGAAGTAAAAAATTGGGGCTGGAGAGAAAGCTCAGTGGTTTAAAGTGCTTACTGTTCTTGGTTCGCTGTACCCACAGCAGGAATCTCCACAGCTACCTGTAACTCTGTTCCAGGGAATCTGAAACTGTCTTCTGGCTTCTATATAATCTCTCTCTCTCTCTCTCTCTCTCTCTCTCTCACACACACACACACACACACACACACACAGAGAGAGAGAGAGAGAGAGAGAGAGAGAGAGAGAGAGAGAGAGAGAGAATTATAAACAAACTAGAGGTTAACAAACTAGAGGTTAACACACTACAGGTTAGGGGTTAGCTCAGTGGTAGACCACTTTGGCTAGCAACTGTAGGGCCCTGGGTTCTGTCTCCAGTAGTGGAAAAACAATTTTAAAAAGGCACAAAACTTGATTTGTTGATATTTTGTCTTTTAACAGTACAAATAGTGATTATAGTATACCAAGTACACTTTAATATATATTAACTGAATTGATTTAATTTACATGTTTGTTTGTGTGTGTGTGTGCCCCAACTTCCCATCTGTACTCCTGATACATTGCACATGGTGTTGTTTGGAAGAGGATGGAGAAGACCACCCAAGTTGTCAGTGTCACAGGCCACTCAGAACGATAGGCAGTTGTTCACTTGTTGCTCAGATAGGTGTCTAACCATTATTTGGTCTTTCCAGTCTAAAGAAGAAAGACAAACAGGCAATTAGGAACCATGTGGCAGTTGTAACTTGATCCTGCCCATGATTCTAAGAGACTGAAATGAGGGCTTTGTAACTTGGTTCTATGCATGGTTCTGAGGGATTGACATGGGGGCAGATACCTAATGCCATTTTGGGAGGCAGCCAGAGCTTGAGGGAGGCTTTTTCATCAGGAGATGGTGGACCAGATGTTTAGAGGTTTAGAGGATGTTCTTCCGTAGAGGTTTAGAATGTACCACACACAGGAAGCCTCAGAATGAGCAACTTCTAGAAACCAAAGGGAGTTTGAAGGTTGGGAGTTGACCAAAGAGGAAAATCAAGTTTACAGCCTAAACGGCTTTGCAACCCAATTAGATCCTGGACTTTAGCCGGAGGGCAATGCAAAGCCCTCAGGGAAATCACAGATTTGCTTCTCTAACAGTCACTCACTCTCACTGTAGTGTAAAGAATGGACTAGGAAGGCGGGGCCAGAGCAGGTAGCCAGCCTGATGCCAATCTTGGGAAGGGGTACATTGCTGTGAGCTTGGGAAGTGCTCACAGGAGCTGCAGACAGGGTGTCTCATAACAGAAATTTGCAGTTCTAAAAATTCAAAGTCAAGGCCTGATGAGGGGCCGCTCTGCAAAACAGTTTCATCTGAAGGCACGTGATGAACCCACGAGGAATGAGGAGATGAAGCAAATTGTTCTAGATCCAGTTCTGTCCCAGCATTTGTCTTGTTGGGTAAGTGCAGAAAAACATTCTATAGTGAAAATGTAAAACCTAATGTGTCGCTCCAGGCTTCAGAATCTCTTTCAAAATGTATCAGAAGTTCATTTGAGATGGATAGACTTTGGGTCTGGCTAATTTTGACATGTGGTGGGTTTTCTGTGTTTTTGTTTGTTTATTTTGTTGTTTTTGTGTTCCCTCTCCTCTTGTTTTTTTTTAAACTAATAAAGTTTATAAAATTAAAAAAAAAAACACCACAGCACTGCCTTACTATATGTCACTTGGCAGAAAGAGGGCTACAGAACCATGTCGGTGCCCCCCACCCTGCCATTTTGAGGTAGGAGCTTGTTATGCATTTCCAACAGACCTGAAAGTTCTGATCTTCCTTCCTCCACCTCCCAAGGATGGGATTCCAGGACTATGTTGCTAGGCAGGTACTCTTTCATTAGAGCCTCATCTTCAGCTCCTTTTATTATTTTCCCTTTTGAGACTGAGACTCCGTCAGACAGAGTCTCAAAAAGCCCACGATGACCTAGAACTCTCTGTGAAGCCAAAGATAATCAGAACTCTTGGCCTTCCTGCATCCCTCGCCCAGGTGCTGGGATTTCAGATGTGTGCCATCATGTCTGGCTAGGGGAACCAAGCACCGTTATTGTGTTGCTTCCATGCTGAGCGTCCAGCGCCCGTGGGATTTCCAAGGCTGTAGATCTCTGGGGTTAGTGGGGGTTTTAAGACGGAAGCTTGGGAAATACATGTGGGCTGGGAATGTAGGCTTGTAATTGTTCAGCTTCCCTGTGCTATTTAAAGCCTTGGAATGAGTGAGCTGTGCAAAGGAAGAGGAAAAGAGGGCCCTGGTGGGAACTCTGAGGATCCCTAAAACTCACCGAATGGAGAAAGAGCCCGAGACAGTGGGACTGCAGAATAAAAGAGGGTTAGATCTAGAGAGGTCAGCCTCTTAGGGGGTCCGCAGCTCCGTGGGGCCATGCTGCACAGGCCTTAAAGATAGGGAAGGGAGAAGGACCTGGCTTTAGCATTATGGCTTCAGCAGGGCAGGAGTCTTTTGAGTGGAGCATCGAGTGGGTCCCAGACATGAGAGGAAGCAGGGAATGGGATGGTGAACACAGGCCTCTCTGTTACTCTTCAGGCCATTAAAACATGTTAACCTGAGGTGAGTGTAGGTGGAGCACAGACTTTTTTTTTTTTTTTTTTGGTTTTTTCGAGACAGGGTTTCTCTGTGTAGCCCTGGCTGTCCTGGAATTCACTCTGTAGACCAGGCTGGCCTCGAACTCAGAAATCGGCCTGCCTCTGCCTCCCAAGTACTGGGATTAAAGGCGTGCGCCACCACTGCCCGGCAGACTTTTTCTTTAAGATGGGAAGAAGTCAGTGTCTGAGGCTGAAGCCACAGGAAAGAGATGAAAGCTGCAGAGGAGCTCTGAGGTGGCTCAGCAGGAAAAGACACTTGTCACGTAAGCCTCACCACCTGACTCCACAGCGGGCAGAAAAAAGAGAACGAGAGCACCCAGTGTTTGCTTCCTTTTGGGTCCTTCCTTCCTTCCTTTCTCTTTCTTTTCTCTCTCTCTCTCTTTCTTTCTTTTGTTATTAAGGACTGGGTTTCTCTGTAGTAGCCACAGCCCTCCTGGAACGCACTCTGTAGACCAGCTGGCCTGGCACTCAGAGATCTGCCTAGCTGTGTGTTGAAATTAAAGGAGACTACCTCCACACCTGGCTTGAATGTTTTCTTTCTTATTTCTTTTATTTTCTTATTTCTTTTATTTTTTATATTCACTTATTTTTGTGTGGATGTGTATTATGTGTGCATGCCATGATTTGCATGTGTGGAGGTCAGAGGACACCTTTGGGAGTCAGTCGATTCCCTCTTTCTGCATGTGGGTCCCCAAGATTGGTTTCATGTTGTCAGGCCTGTCAACAAATGCCTTACCCACTGGCCCATCTTGCAGAGGACCCAGGAGAACCCAGCTTCAATTCCCAGCATGTACACGGTGGCTCACAACTGTCAATAGCTATAATTCCCAGGGGATCCGAAGCCCTCTTTTGGCCTCTGCAGGCACCAGGCTTAGACACGGTCCATAGACATACATTTGGGCAAAATACCAGTCACATAAAATAAAATAATAAAAAACAATTAAAAAGGAAAAATATTTAGAGATGTATTCCTTATTTTGTGATTTTATAAAATTAGTGTGCGCACGTGTGTGTGTGTGTGTGTGTGTGTGTGTGTGCATGTGCGCACGTGCTCTCACTCAGGCACCTGCACACTTGAGGGCCTGCACAAGTGCCAGCATGCACAGAGCATGTCTGATGGACTGAGGACAACCTTCAGGAGTTGGTTCTCTTCTTCCGCCATGGATTCAGGTGGTAAGGCTTACACGGTAAGTGTCTTCACCTGCTATGTCATCTTGCCTTGGCTGTTTTCCGACTTCTGCTGAGAGGATATAGCTATGGCACCAAGGTAAAGTTAAAAAACCGTAGACTCAACTATTGGAAGTTGAAGCACTATGCATGTAGGAAGTACTTATGTGATAAGAATCTTTTTTTTTCTGAGTTGGAGTTGAAAAGACAGCCTAGAGTACTTTTACAGGATGACTACAGTAGTCATATGCACACACAATATGTAAAAAGGGTATCATTTAAAGGCTGTGCAAAATGTACACATAGAAATTTCCCCGGAGGTCCGACAACGGTTCTGAAATGAGCATGAGATCCAGGATGCAAGCAAGAGGAGCTGGTTGCTTGTGTTCATCTAACAAATAGCAGCCAACGACTACTAAAGGGTCCATTGAGTGTTTTCTGAAAGCAGAACAATGTAGCAATTTAGTCTCTATGACATCACTTTTTAAAAATAGCTGCTTTCAGCAACCGATATGGGTTCATAATGAAAACGTTTTTTCATCTCTTTTGGGAAGAGGGCGGGGGACGTTTGGGGGCAGGAGTGACCAGGGACTAAGTGAGATAAATGTCCTAATTGTACCCAGTCTCCAAGTAAATAGAAATGTAACTGGCACCGAGCTGCAAGGTCACGTGACCGCTCTCTCATTAAAAATATTAAGCAAAAAAAGTCTGTTCCATTGTTTGGCCTTCTGGCATTTTATCATTAGTGGTGTTTAGGAGATTAGAAACAATAGGTGGTAACCAGACAGTCTCTAAAGCTGCTTCCAGAGGCCTTTCTGGGGATGCTGAAGGTGTGGCCAGATTGAGGCCAGGGCCAGGCTGGTCTCTGCAGCTGGCTCAAAGGCTGGCTCCCACCTGCTCCTGCCACCCCCGTGACAGGTGGACCTTGTGCTTTCAGATCCCTCTAGGTTCACAGCCTGCCATCGAGCAGGCCACATACAAGTTTCAGTTTACTAGCCACACAAGAACCTTATTACCCTAGGGGTGCAGGGAAAGATTTAATAGGTGGTGTCAGGAAAGTTTCCTAGTCTAAGTGTTCCCCCCACAGGGCAATTCTCAACCAAGACCCAACACCAGGTTCTAAGTGTGCAGCTGGGAAGAGTCTTGGATGGGTTCCAAGGCTTGGAGCTAGCACACTAAGAGTCTCTTCTTGTGCAGCGGCTGGAGCACTAGCTAAGATCGACACTGTACTGTTGCTACTACTTCAAAATATAAGTCTTCCTGAAAGACAGGGCAGGGAAGTTCTCTTGCCTCTCCCACCTCGATCCCTCTCTTCCTGCATGCCTCCATCTCTGCCTGCCTCCATCCCTCCCTGTGTCTTTTTTTCCCAGCCTCCTTCCTTCCCTCCCTTCCTTCCTCACTCTGCCCCTCCCCTGCCCAAAGCAAACTATCTGTAGCAGGCCATCTTCAAACTCCCACCCTCCTGCCTACATCTGTAAAGAGCCGTGGTCGCAGGAACACACCATTGTTCCCATCTTCTTCCCCATCTTTTTCAGAAGTTATTGGAAATTATTGGCTGATGTTGTGTACAGCCACTGTGTACAGACGGGGTAGAATTCCTCCCCAGCAGGAGGAAGCTGAGGTCTGGCGGGTGGAAACCAATGGACCATGTGACTCCTTTTCACATCTTCCGTGACAGAACACTGTACAAAGCACAGCTGGACTCTAGAGAGTGGCTCATTTCATCCAGTATGGGATTGCACCATGAGACAAAGCTTAGGGGAGGTGCCATTTTTTAATGGAACCATCAGAACCACTGGGGTCTGATTCCATGTCACGGGAAGTTCAAGTAATAGCAGCAAGCTTTTGTTGAGCGTCTTCTATGCCCCAGGCACTGTTTCAGAACCATCTACTCTGTCCTTCATTGGACATCCTGGTGCTTGCCTTTAATCCTAGGACTTGTGACTTAGTTAGGGTTTCCATTGCTGTGAAGAGACACTGTGACCATGGCAACTCTTATAAAGGAAAACACTTAATTGGGGCTGGCTTATAATTCAGAGGTTTAATCCATCATTTTTATAGTGGGAAGCATGGTGACATGTAAGCAGTTATGAGGCTGGAGACAGAGCTGAGAGTTCAACGTCTTGATCAGAAGGCAGTGAGATACACAGGCCAGACTTGAGCTTATGAGACCTGGAAGCCTGCCTCCACTGTTACACACTTCTCCCAACAAGGCCAGACCTAAGAGTGCCACTCCTATAGGCCAAACATTTAAACAAATGAGTCTGTGGAGGCCATTTCTATTCAAATCGCCAATAGGCAGAAGAAGTCAGATCTCTATGAATTCAAGGCCAGCTTGGTCTACATATCAAATTCCAGACCTGCCAGGGCTGCATATTGAGACCCAGTCTCAAAAAACTAAGCAAACAAAAAGGAAATGTCTGTACTAATTAGGAATAGACTTTCTCCTCTCTTCTTCTGTCACTCCTTCCTTTCTTCCTCTCCTCCCCTACCTCTAAGATTGGGGTCTCATTATGTAGCCCAGGCTGGTTTTGAACTCATGATCCTGCCTCCCTCTCCCGAGTGCAGAGGTTATAAGCATGTGCTGATACATTTGGCTCATCATTTTTGTTTTACATTGACGTGCAATCACCATTTGCATTGCATTTATATCACTTCAGATATGTTCTAATCCAGAGATTTCTAAGACTATAAGAAGATTGTGTGTAGGTCACAGCAAGTATTATGACATTTTATAGAGAAGCTTGATCCCTCAGAATTTTGGTGTCTTCAAGGGTCTTGGTATCCATTCCTTGACGGTGCTGAAGATTCACTGGACCAGAAGGAGAACCTCGCCACCTTTTCTGACTGCAGAGGTCATTCTTACTGTACCTTATGTTAGAAACTAAGAATAATCTCAGTGTCACACAAAGAAATGCATCTACGTGTGCTTGCTAGAGCTAATTGTCTCTTAGAACATCCTGCAAGCACACATAACCAAGATGACTTCCATCTTTTATCCTGGATGTAAGTAGTGACTACTTTTGATACTGCTGGTTAATCCAGCACTATGAGGAAAAGACAGCCTCAGGAAACATGAGTTCTTGTCAGGCTAACTACCTTTTTTTTTTTTTTTTTTTTAACAAAACGTTTCTCACACTTAAGATATGTGTTGATTTAGTCACTTTTCTTTACTGCATTTCCCATATTTGAATGACCAGAAAGCACCTGAGTTGTAGTGCACACGATGTACTACAGTCTGTGACTGTGACAGTGTGTGAGCCAGTAAACAATCTCACAATGGCTGAGACTGTGACCAGCATCCAGATGCTAACTTCTTACATTTAAGTCTTGGCTACACATACTACTTGCTGTGTGGTCTTCGCTGCTCTGTGTCCCAACCTTGTCATGTATGTTACTGTTTTCGAGACAGTGTCTTGGGTGACCCAGAATGACCTCAGATTCACCATGCTGTCAAGAATGACTGTGAATTCCTGAACCTTCCATCCCCACCTTTCAGATTCTGGGTTACAGGATGTACTACCATGCTCAGCCTCATTTGTTTATTTTGGTTTTTAGAAACAAGATTCCACCACATACCCCAGACTGGCCTTGAATTTACTATTTGGCCCAGGTTGGCCTCAAATTTGCAGCAATTCTGCTTCAGCCTCCTAAGTACTAGGATTATAGGCCTGTGTCACCATGCCCAGCTAATCCAATTATTTATTTATTTAAAAGTATGGATGTTTTGCCTACATGTATGTCTGTGTGCCACATGTGTGCAGTGCCCTCGGAAACCAGAAGAGGGTATTGGATTCCCTGGAACTAGAGTTATATATAGATGGTTGTAGGCTTCCACATGGGTTCTGGGAATTGAACCCAGGGTCCCTAGAACAGCTAGTGCTCTTAACCACCAAAGAGTCTCTTCAGCCTCAGCTAATCTCATTTATAACAGAGGTAATGGGAACATGTATTTTCCAGGTAGTAGTTGTCAGGACGGAACAGATCAGGCAGTGGGTACCTGGCCTCTTTTGTACTTGAACTATCTCAATGACCTACAAGTTCTGACACAATGTAAACGACTTGCAGACAGGCCTTACATGTATTGTTTAGGGGATGACAAAACAAAGTCTGTACATACTTGCTAAGAGACTGTTTTTTTCCTAAGTATTTTTCAGTCTGTGGTCAGTCCAATCTGCAGACACCGAATTTGTAGATACAGAGGCCCTACAGTGTTTGCAGGGAAGTCAGATGTTCTGTGTGGAGCCTGTCACCCCAGTGCACTGGCTTGGCAAGCCCTAATGCCTCTGAGCACAGAAGTAAATGTGCCGTGAAGAAATTTTCTGTAACCAATTCCAGTAATAATTGGATTAGATCCTTATTAGATACAGATTTCAATAAAGCAGCGATGTTAACTTCATGTTTAAGTGAACACGACTGTTCGCAGAGATCAAATGACACCACATTAAATTAGCATTGGCTATTGCCCCCTGGCAAGATATAGGTTAAATGTAAGGTTAGATTATCTTGAACTAACAAAGCCTTGAAATTATGAATGTCATCTTGCATATCATACTATGTAAATAGAGGCTCTACGGTTTGCTTTTTTTTAAAAAAAAATTATTCACTTTACATCCTGATTGTAGCCCCTCTCCCTTTGAGTCCCCCTCACATAGGCTCTCTTCCCATTCTCCCTGAGAAGGAGGACCCTCCACTCCACCCCCAACCCCCATAGCAACCCATCCTGGCATATCAAGTCACTGTAGGACTGGACATACTCTCTCCCACTGATGCCAGTTAGGGGAACAGGATCCACAGGCAGGTAACAGAGTCAGGAATAGCTCTCTGCTCCACTCCCCAACTCCAGTTGTTAGAGGACTCACATGAAGACCAAGCTGTACACTCGCTACATATGTGCGGGGGTGGGGGCTAGGTCCAGCCTATACTTGATCTTTGGTTGGTGGTTCCGTCTTTGGTTAGTTGACTCTGTTGGTCTTCCTGTGGAGTCCCTATCCCCTCTGGTCCTTTAATCCTTCCCCTAAGTCTTCCACAAGACTCCCTGGGCTGTCTAATGTTTGGCTGTGGGTATCTGCATCTGTTTCAGTCAGCTGCTGGGTGAAGCTCCTCAGAGGACAATTGTGCTAGGCTCCTGCCTGCAAGCATAACAGAGTATCATTAATAATATCAGGAATTGGCTATAGCTTATAGGATGAGTCTCAAGTTGGGCCAGTCATAGGCTGGTCATTCCCTCAGTCTTCACTATATCTTTGTACCTGCACTTCTTGTAGGCAGGACACATTTTGGTTAGAAGGTTTTGTGGGTGGGTTGGCTGCATTGCTTTTATAGAAATCAGAACACAAACCAGTCTAAATAAAGAGCTAGATTTGAGCCTTCATAATCTTAACTTTACATTTAAAATGTATAACCAGGAACAATAGTCCAACAGGCTTGTCGCACACCTACTCAGGAAGCTGAGGCAAGAGGATCTCAAGTTTAAAGCCCGTTTGGATAACTTAGAAAGATCTCATCTAAAATTAAAAAGTTTTGCTGGGCACAGTGGAGCACCCAGGAGACAGAGGCAGGAAGATCTCTATGTGTTTGAGACCAGCCTGGTCTACAAGATGAGTTTCAAGACAACCAGGACTGTTACACAGAGAAACCCTGTTTTGAAAAACCAACATAAATAAATAAATAAATAAATAAATAAATAGTATTGTATATAAAAAGAGAGCTAGAGAACTGGAGAGTGGCTCAGGGATTAAAAGCACTGATTGTTCTTCCAAAGGACCCAGGTTTGATTCCAAGTACCTAAATTTCACAGTGGGCTTGTACCGCTGGTTCCAGGAGACCCATTATCCTCTTCTTAAAGGCACTCTGTGCCAGTGGAACACATATGCACATACAGGAAAATGCCTATACACATAAAAATTTTAAAACAGAGTTAGGGATGTAGCTCAGTGATAGACTTAATGCTTAGTAACTCCCCACAGTGATATAATTTATTCTAATAGACGATCATAATGAATTAATAACTTTATTAATTACTTTTGTAGTTGTTGTGATCAAACACCCAATGAAACATACTAGAGAAGAGGTTTATTTTGGCATGTCTGTGCCCCTGAGGGCAAGAAAGAGGGAGTCAGGTTCTCTGGGCCTGGAGTTACAAACCACTGTGAGCTATTATATGGAACTCAAGTCCCCTGGAAGAGCAGCTAGCATACTTAACTGATGATCCATCTCTCTAACTCCATTTGTCTTTTTTTAAATTTAAATATTCTTATTTATTTTATTTTATTTTATTTTTAAAGACAAGGTTTCTCTGTAGTCCTGGCTGTCCTGGAACTCACTTTGTAGACCAGGATGGTCTTGAACTCAGACATCCAATTGTCTCTATCTCCTAAGTGCTGGGATTAAAGGTGTGTGTTACTATGGCCTGGTTGGCTCCACCTGTCCTTTTTTGAGTGGTTTCTGTCCCTGTCCTGTCATGCCAAAGGCTGCACGTTCACTTCTGGAGTGTGCACCGAAAGCAGGCAAAAGTGCATCTGGGCTTTAAATGACAACGAAGGCAGTATGCAGCCAGCTGGGAGTGTGGGAAGGCAGACAAGCAGGTTCAGGAGCGGCAGTTCCATTCAGAGAAACTCAGAGTGTCAATCCAGAGAAATGCAGACGGATGGAGAGGAAACCAGCAGTGGGGTTAAGCGCACAGGACAGCCTGGCGGTGGTGGCGCATGCCTTTAATCCCAGCACTTGGGAGGCAGAGGCAGGTGGATTTCTGAGTTCGAGGCCAGCCTGGTCTACAGAGCAAGTTCCAGGACAGCCAGGGCTACACAGAGAAACCCTGTCTCGAAAAACCAAAAAACCAAAACAAAACAAAAAAGCACGCACAGGACAATGTTGAGCACCCCCAAACTCCTTATTGGGATGGAACCTACAGACTGTACACACTAGGCAAATGCTCTCCCAGTGAGCTATGGACCAGCACAGCCTTGGATCAGCATCCATTCTCCAATTCTCTTTTCATCCATCCTTCCTGCCCCATCTTTTCTGCACCTCAAAAACAGTAGCACACTGACAACGGTTTAACGTTTTGTTTCCTGGGAGAAAAAGGTCTGGTTTATAGTGTTTGCAGATTTCCCTGGTATAAATAACTCTACTGTGGGAGATGCCAAGCTCCCTAGGGATATCACTGAGCAGAGCGCACTGCGCTGCAGAGCAGAGTGCCGGGAAGAGGTGCCCAACAGCACCATCCATGAATATCTCAAAGGAATGTGCTAAGACAGGAGTAAAGAGCTTTGAGAGAGCTGCTATGCAAGGGAGGCAGAGTGGGTTTGTTAAAAAGCTGCTGTCCTGCGGCTTACCATTCCCCGGGCAGCTTAGCTTTACAGTCCCGGAAGCGGAAGTCCAAGCTCTGGCTCTGGACCGCAGCAGGCTTGACATCTACTTAGACCTCTCTCTTCCTTGGCTTGTGAGTGGCCACCCTGGCTGACAGATACAACTGAGAGCCCTGGAGCAAGTAGGAGCTGTCAGAGAAAAGGGTGGCAGGAGACTGTTTGCAGCTAAGCCGAGGCATCTGCTTTGATCTTTATAACTATAGATAAAAGACTTAGTAACTAGGAGTGTCAGAGCTGGAGTCAAACAGGCTGCCTTCGAGTGAATTTAACCTTGGGAGAGTCAGGTCACTCTGAGCTCTTCTGTATTTCTCACCCACAAAACACAGCTTAGTCTGCAGTCGATAAGTGGAATTACATGCTCTTTTGTGTAGCCTTTAACTGGGTGCCTGCCTGGCACAGAACTGGAAAGGACCCAACCCCCGCCCCTCCCCATGTTAGTCACCTCCCCTGCAAGCCTCTCCGTGGAGCCATGCCAACCTGGGTGAATTTGTTCTCATTTCCCCGGGTGGGAAGAGAAGCCATCTGTCTCTAAAATCTGGAGTCTCTGTTTTGTATCACCAAGGGCTTGGATTTTGTCCTGGTATCTTTTTCTATAGGCTATGGAAACCTATTATTTGAAGAAAAAAAAAAAGAAGTAAATTTAGGCTCATGGGGAGGGGAGACTGAGTGATCTGCAGGGAGGAGACAGGAGCGCTGGGAAGATTTGGGGCAGATAGAGGACATTGGTTCTACAGGTGCTGTATTCTCCCTGTCCTGTGCTCTATTGGCCTAGAACCTGCCAGAGGACACTGTGGAATGCCAATAACATTAGGTCACCCAGAGGGACATGGACCTCTGTTGTTTGACAGTCTTTTCCTGGGGGAAAAGTGTATATAATACACATAATAGTGTATTCACCCTATATAAGAGTCCTCTAACAGACTAAGGACACCATCAAAGTTCAACTTATTGGACAAATGAGGTTTATTCAGGTTATTTACACGAATATGGGTGAAAGGTTACTTAGAGAAGTAGAAATGGCTCAAAACACCTATACTGCCAAAGCCACCATGGGTGACATGGTGGGACGAGGGCTGGAAACCTGGAGTACACCACACAGCCTGCAGAGAGCTCAGCAGGTTGGGGAGTGTCTTTTCCAGGCAATTCAGCTTTGTTTCTTCTAGGCAATTCTGCTGGTCTCTGCTCCTTTCAGGCAGCTTGGCTGGTTCCTGCATGTTCCAGGTGGCTGGGCTTGTCTGAGTCTTCTTTCCAGCTTGGCTCATCTGAGAGTAACTGCATTTCTCTTTCTTTCTTTCCTTCCTTCCTTCTTTCTTTCTTCCTTCCTTCCTTCCTTCCTTCCTTCCTTCCTTCCTTTCTTTCTTTTCTTTCTTTGTCTCTTTCTTTTTCTCTTTCTCTCTCCCTCCCCCTTTCTCTTTCTGTTTATATTCATGGGGAGGGAGGAGCCTAATGACTCTGGTCAGTTTTAGGGACTTCCTGAAGCTATCTTGAGTTGTTTACCTCCTGTCTTATAGGAGTATCTCTTCAGAATAGAGTATTTCACCTACCAGAACATCCTGTTGTTTCACCTCTTTGTAAACAGTCCATCCTAAAACATCCTGTCACTTTTCATCTATTTTACACCCATCCTATGTCTTTAGAAGTTTCCCTTCAAGTTGAAAGGCTTTAACCTGGGAGGAAATTACACCCTGCTATATGGACAGAGTTAAAGGACTTTAGAGATGGGGCATCCAGCATGGTGGCAGAGCTAGGGGGTTGGGAGGGACAAAAATATCTCTTGTACCTCTTCTGGACTTAGATAATTTGAGGCACATGCTGCCCCTCAGGGTACCCTCCAGTTAGCATGACACCTAGCCCCTTTATGTTATGGGAAAGGATGCTGACCTGGGAAAAGTTGGCTTGAAAACCAAGTCTATTGAAAAGTAACCTACCTGATTAAAGCCTGGGGTCTTGAGATGAAGGAGAAAGGGAGGGCAGGTAGTTCATGCAGACACATTGCAGCCTCTAACATGGCTGTCCTTCTGGAGAAGGAAGATAGTTCTTTTCTGCGTTTCTCCCACCCCCCACGGAGAAACTGCCATCAGATTCTTCCCATCTTAAACAGAGGAAGAGTGACAACGTGATTTTCCATCCTAGAGTAGAAAGAAGGGAGAAACAGCATTCCTCCCAGCTCCTTTGTCCTGTGTTCCGCTCCTCGCTCCTTCCTTTCCACCCCCTCTTCCTATGCACATGCACACAGGGCTTCCTGCTGAACTGTGAATAAATGAGCTGTTGTCTGTGAAACTGACCACCAAGCCTTTGAGTGACTGCCTTCATAGTTACTGCCCGTGAGACCAGAGTGTTCCTTCTTCAGGTTTCTTCTTAAGCAGTTCCAAAGAAATAGGACCAGTCCACATGTGGGGTCTGCCCCATGGCTAACGGGTCTCAGCAGGATTTGGATGGACTATGTGTAGCTGATGAGTATGTATGGAATAAATATTCTTGTCTCAAAAGACTCGGAATTATTGGAATACAGAGCATCAGTGTCACCACTTTTCACACAGAATATAAAACTTCTGACCTTTGAACCAAAATGTGGAAAAGATGATAGCTTTTGGGTGTAACAAATTCAAGGTCATGGCACTTTGTGCGATGGTAGTGCATCTCAGCCTCTCTGTTAGAGAAATGAGGAGGGACTCCAAACCATAGGCAGGATGAGCATCTGAGGAAGGCAGTGGAGTGCAAGATTCTTGCCAAAACCTTGTGGTGATTGGGGGCAGGGGTGTGGTGGTGGTGGTGGAAGGACCTGGTGTGTCCTCTGCTTCTGTGAGGCCATGAGAGTATCACACATAGCAAGATTTTAGCACTATATATGACCATATGCAGAGAAGTCATTTATGCAAAACATGGCATATATTGAGAAATTGGTAATGGATCCCTTCCAGAGGGGAGGAATGGGGAGTAAAGGGGAAAGACTAGAAAGAGGAAATGAGCTGGGGAAGCCAAAGTGGAGGTGGATTTAAATAGGTCCATTCCAACCCAGGAGCTGAATGCCATTAAAAATCTTGGCAAAAAACAAGCTTGCTATCCATTCTGCTTGATCCCATGATGCTCCAACACCAATTCTGTTCCGCAAACATAGCTCATTTGTAACGTGTTGTTAGAGCAGAAAAAGAAAAAAAAAAAAAACTCATTCAGGTTGAGAGAAAAGTATCTCCATCCTGGATAGAGACCTAACATTCCAGTGGGACTGGGTCAATCATTTGGCCACGGGACCACCCATCAGAAGGTAGGTTCACGTAAGCAAGCCATGATAAAGAGATAGGCAGGACAATTAGTCCCAGCCATGTAGGGGTCATAGTCAGCCTGCTTTCCAGGATTAATCAGAAAAGCATCACTTTTTCTTTTATTCTTTCTGCCTCTTTTTTTTTAAGGCATGTTTTCCATAACACATTGGGGTTTCACAACATCCTGGCCTTCCTCACTTTTCCTTTGAAGCCTCTGTCCTTGCCTTGTGGCTGCTTGTCTACCGTCATACCAGCTTAAATGTCATGGCTTTCCCCCTTCTATTCCTTTTTGCAAGCTGCTAGGATTTATAGCTTGCCTTCTTGGGAAATTTTCTTTTAAACTCTAGTTTCTGTTTGAGTCCATTCTTAAATATTTTGTTACTGAGACTAAGAACCCCAGCAGTGGGCCTAAATCTCCCCTGTATCATCCTCCCATAGGGAGGAGTTATTTTTTTGAAACCATAGAACTCTAAATACTGGTTTTTAACTTGATTTTTTTTTCAGGTCAGAGTTATTGATAAACTTGAAGTCATCTTAAGAGAATTGAATTTGATATTATTTTGTCTTTTTTTTTTTGTTTGGTTTTTTTTGGGTGTTTGTTTGTTTGTTTGAGACAGGGTTTCTCTGAGTAGCCCCGGCTGTCCTGGAACTCACTCTGTAGACCAGGCTGGCTGGCCTTGAACTCAGAAATCCGCCTGCCTCTACCTCTCAAGTGCCAGGATTACAGGCATGCGCCACCTCTGCCCGGCCTATTTTGCCTTTTGAAGAGGCAGCTGACATGCGTAGAAACTCAGAAACATGGTGAACGAAGAAAACTGACTCTAAGGTTGTCTTCTGCTCTCCCCATGCCTCTGTAGCATGTATTCAACCATACACACATATATCAACCATACAAACACACACACACACACAGCGCATGTGTGTGTATGTGTGTGTGCAATATCAAGCCAAACCTACTGAATCAGTGTGCGAGTGTGTGTGTGAGTGTGTGTGTGTGTAGTATCAAGCCAAACCTACTAATCAGTGTGTGAGTGTGTGTGCGAGTGTGTGTTCGAGTGTGTGTGTTTAGGTGGATGTGCACGCTTGGGATCTTTGTTGATGAATCTTGAGCATACTGAGGTTTTTAGAGTCTCTGGTTTGGTTCTTGGAAAACCAATTAACACAGAATTCAAAAGGCCGTTCACAAATTATCAGACATCACACAACAGGAGATCCATTCGTTAGAAGGTTGCCTCACCCCATTCTGTACATAGAATTTAGACTTGAGGGCAGAGAGGGCCTGTGTGAATTTCATCCCTGGTGAGGAACATTTGCTAAAAAGTTCTGGGCCAGAGCTGGGTTCCAGCCTAGAGCTTTGTATCCCCGACAGTCTGGAAATGGAACGTGTGGTGGCTCACTCTAATCTGCTGCTCAGTCAGGCTAGTCCAGTCACGTCTGCTGCAGGCTGCAAACTCCTGCCTTGTTGGTGCTTTGCCACCTTTGCTGCTTCCCTCTGTCTGCTACTTGCTGTTTGTCCTTTTGCCTTTGCTTCCTATATGCTTCATAAACTCACTCGTTCCAAACTGAGAGCACATCGATTATGGGTAGTTCTCCACACAGAGCAGCTGGCATAGTCAGTAGGCTGGAGGAGATACCATTTCCATTTCAAAGGAGTGACTGTCATAAAAACTGAAAGGGGATGTATGGGATAGTAATCTGTGGTGAGAAGCCAAACCCAGTCTCTCTGGTTTCATAAAACTGAAGCACACTCATTTGAAACTGAAAGTACAATTGTCATAGATCATTCCAGACTGTATAAAACAACAGTGTCTCATAGATTCTAGGCTGGCCCCAAACTGTAACCAATGACTTTGAACTTCTGGGCCTTCTGCCTCTACCCTCTGGAATGCTGGGATCATAGGCTGTTGCGGCCTGAGCTACCCTACGTTTGGGGGCTAAAATGTCTTGGACCGCTCTGCCAATATTGGAACCCACACTGCCAAAAGCCTTGGGGGCTAAATTTTTAGAGCTTGCATTGCCCCAAGCTGCTCCTGTCAGCAGGTCGGGAGAGAGTGAGGATGGACTCGAGGAATGGAGACCAGACAGAGTGTGATTCAATCCCATTTATTCTTCAGTCTCTCTTCCTAGTCTAAGTCCAAGTCTTGAGTTCCTAGTCCCTAGCTCCTAGTTCCTAGTGCCTTCCAAATGTCTAGTTCCTAGTTGCTTTCTTCTGGTCTTGAGTCTCAAGTACCTAATGTCTAATTCCAAGTTCTTCCTCCAAGTGCCAAGTGCCTAATACCTAATAATAATTTCTTCTGTCTGCCTCTCGCCTTTTATATGTCTCACTTGTAAGCCACGCCTTTAAGTCATGCCTCTAAGTCATGCCCTTAGGTCTTGTCTCTAAATCTGATCTCTAAGTCACACCCTTAAGTCACACATCTTTAAGTCTCACACACCCAAGGGAAAATCCTGGGTATCTAAAACAAGATGTTATCAGAGTGTGCTCAGCTGTTGTAGGCTATTGTAAACAAGTCTCTTGTCAGGGTATATGGCTCAAAATGGCTGCAAGGATGATAGCCACGTTCTGTCGGCTCCCCACAACAGGCAACTGTTACCTTGTAGGTTTGCATAGTGCTTTTTGTCACTGAAAAATGGTGTGTGTTTTGGTGCTCATGAACATGGTTTCATGTTCACATTTATGGACATGTATGTGAAGACTAGAGTCTCTCACTGCCCTGGAGCTGACTGAGTGCTGGAGTAGATGCCTGGGGGATCTGCTGGTCTCTGCCTTCTCATGGCTGGCATTATCACCATACACCACCATGCCCAGCTTATATATTTTTTACTCTTTGTGTTTTCAAGATAGGGTTTCTCTGTGTAGTTCTGGCTGTCCTAGAACTCACTCTATATAGATCAGGCTGGCCTTAAACTCAGAGATCCGCCTGCCTCTGCTTCCCAAGTGCGTGCCACCACTGCCCGGCTTTTTTTTTTTTTTTTTTTTTTTTTTTTTTTTTTTTTTTATTCTGGGGATTGAACTCAGGTTTGCAAAGCAAGCACTTTACCAACTGACTTGTCTTCCCAGAATGAAAATTTGTTACTACAATTTTCCAAATACTGTTTTTGGTGGGTGGTGGTGGTGGTGGCAAAAAAATTTTTTTTAATCGTGGTAAGATATACTTGGACTAAAATTTATGATCATAGGGTGGAGAGAGATGGCTCAGCAGTTAAGGGCACTTGAGTTTGGTTCCCAGCATGCACATCATGCAGTTCACAGTGATTCCAGTTCCAGGGTTTTCAGTACCCTCTTTTGTCCTGAATGGTACCCTACACACATAGATAAACAGGCACACACGCACTTTAAAAATAAAGTATGCCACATACATTTTTTAACATACATTTGCTGTCATTGAGTTCATTTGTGTTGTTGTGCAGCTGTAACCCTACCCCTCAAACCCCCAGAGTTTGGAGCTCATTATCCTCCAGTGCCTTACTGTACTTTCCTTCCCCTCCTCCATGCCTGAGAGACCATCACTATTCTACCTCAAGCTCCATAAATAGTCTTTTCTGGGGACTTCATGGAAGTAGAGTCACACAGTAGTTATCTGTCTGCGTGTCTGCCTGCCTGCCTATCTATCTATCTATCTATCTATCTATCTATCTATCTATCTATCTATCTATCTATCTGCCTATCTATTTGCCTATCTATCTACATGTGTGCCACTGTGGAGGCCAAGGGAGATAATTTGTGGCAGTCAGTTTTCTGTCTCTCCATCATGAAAGTCCTGGGGATCAAATGTAAGTTCTCAGGCCTGGCAGCCAGCACCTTTCTCCATGGACTTCTCTTATTGGCTTA
Source organism: Arvicanthis niloticus (assembly GCF_011762505.2). Lineage (NCBI taxonomy): Eukaryota > Metazoa > Chordata > Mammalia > Rodentia > Muridae > Arvicanthis > Arvicanthis niloticus. Next base: position 52,299,942 of record NC_047660.1, on the reverse strand, counting down.
GGAGTCATTGTTTTACATGTTCTTACGTCATTTGGCACAGCGTCCTCAAGGTTGAAACAAATTGCAGGTGAGATCAAGATTTCCTTTCCTTTAAATGTTGAAAATAGCCAGATGTGGTGGTGCACGTCTTTAATCCCAGTACTAGGGAGGCAGAGGGAGGCAGATCTTAGTAAGGTTGAGGAGAGCAGTTCTACATAGAACAGAGATAACCCTTTTGTGTTTGATGCAGTTTCTTGTTGGCCTGAAATCTTGTCACTTAGGCCAAACTAGATGCTTTCCTCACTCCTCTGAACTTCCAGGGATCTGCCTACTTTTGTTTTCACTCTCAGTGTTTCTCAGATTACAGGCACACACACCTTCTTTTTATATGGGCTATGGGGATCAGAACTCAGGCCTCCACGCATAGGAGACAGGCACTTTATTGACTAAATCATCTCAGCCCCTACACTTAATTTTTGAAAAACCATCTTACTGGATTTCAACTCTCCCTGGTACTATTAATTGCACATCGATTTATATGATGCTCTGATTGTCATCCCACACCATACAAACAGGAATCCTGTTTATTTTTGCTGCCTTAGTGCCTATGTCTCAATATCTGGAGTAATGCCTAGATAGAGTAGTCACCAAACTACGTGCTGAATTAGGAAACGAGTCAGCCTGATATGCACGCAGCATTGTGTAGACAGTCTCTGCACTTAATGAGCGCAAATTAGTTGGCGACATACACAAGGCTGTAAGTAAACAAGGGAAGGATATAATTATGTGTTATAAATTGTGGTTCTGTTTTTAAGCATGAAAAGAGAGGGAGAAGGAGAGACTTCTGTGGGCGGGAAGAGTCAAGGAAAGACACAGGTTGGCATAGAGGGGAGGAAGTCAATTTAGGCAGTGGAAGCAATCTCCCTCCCCACCCTGCTTTATTGAGGTCTAATTGGCACATAAAACTTTCATATAGTCTAAGGTGTAGAGCATGACTCCTGATTTCCATATACACTTCAAAATAATCACAGTTAGCCAATGAGCACACAAAATACCACACTTGCTTATTGTTTTGTGTGTGTGTATGTGTGTGTGATGAGGACACTTAAGAGCTAATCCATTAGTCAATTCCAAGTTCATGGGAGAGTGTTATTAGCCGTGGTCTCCTTTGCTCTGGACATTAGTCATAACTGAAATGTCATTCCTCTGGACCAGGATCTACTCACCTGTCCCTCCTGCCAGCCCTGGGATTAGCATGCTCTTCTCTCCTTCTATGCACTCAACTTATCTTTAGGCCCCACCTGTATGTAAGAACATGAAATATTTGTCTTTCTGTGTCTGGGTTATTTCATGAAGCTCATTGTCTTCTAAATCCAACTACGTGGGTGTAAATGGCAAGATTTCCCCTTCATCAAAGCTGAATAGAGGGGCTGGAGTGGCTAAACATACTGGCTGCAGCTGGCCAGTTGCAGCAATCCTGACAGCAAGCCCTGCACCTCTCCTAGGCAGCATTGTAGGGCTGGCCCTGGTTCAGGGGGCGCTGGTGAGCCAGCCCTGAGGGCCAGAGCAAGGGAGTGCTGGGCCTACCACTGAGTTGCTGTGAGGTGGCATGGGTGTAGGGGTGAGGACCCCCTCTTCACCACCTGTGGGAGTCAGGAGCTCTGGCCCTGGGGTCATGAGAGCCTATGAGCTGTCCCTGCCCATGTCAGGCTGCCACACTTGGGAGAGTGGGCCTTGCACCTTGCCTGAGCAGCATAGTGGTGGCAAGAGCTGGCCTTGGTGGAGAGGGTGCAGGTGAGCCGGCCCCTAGGGTGAGAGCTGGCTCCACCATTGGTCTGTTGTGGGTGCAGGGGTGATACCCTCCCCATTTTCCCCCTTGCCACCTGCACTCCCTCCTTCAGGGCCAGAGCTAGTCCTGCTCCCTCATTGGCTGTAGCAACTCAGTAGAGAGGCTCTGCACCTCACCTGAGCAACACAGTGGAGCTGGCCCTAATGGCAAAGGCATGGGTGAGCCAGCTGCCAGAGTGGGAGAGTTGGCCCAACCTGTCACAAGCTGCAGCACTTGGGAGAATGGGCCCCCCTTGACTGGGCAGCACAGTGGAGCTGGCTCTGAGGGCACGAGAGCTGAAAAGCTGACCCTACTTCCTGGTGATGTCTGCATCCTGTCGCCTAGCGGGAGCAGTGCTGGAAAGCTCACCCTGGGAGTGAGGATAAGGAGAACTGGTGTGCTGACCAGCTCAGATACCACTCAGGCTCAGATCCAGGGCTCTGAGTTAGCCAACCTCAAAATCTATATCATCTGTAAATGGTTGGGACACGTGAAAGGGCCAGTCCTGCTGATCCAAAGCTGCAGGATCTCCATGACACAGGGCAACAGCAGGATAACCAGGAGTCCCAATAAGACACCAATACTGATGGTGTCACAGAAGCCAGAGATCTCGAACCAGACTACTGACTCATTGCAATGACCATTTGCAAGTGAAGGTGTGTGGACAACAGGATACGCTGGGAACACACTGCGACACACTACAGCTTCCAGATATTTTCTTTGCTTCATTTTTGTTGCTGTTTGAGTGTTGTTCTTTGGAGGGGAAGGTTACAAGGATAAAGAGTGTGTATGAGGGGATTGGGATGCATGATGTGAAACTCATGATGAATCAGTAAAAAGTTGTTTGTTTAAGAGCACTGGCTGCTCTTCCAGAGGACCTGGGTTCAGTTCCCAGTACCTGCAACTGTTACAACCATTTGTTACTCCAGTTTCAGGCACCCTCTTCTGGCCTCCATGGGCACCACACACACATGTGGTGCAGAGTCATACATGCAAGGAAGCACTCATACACATAAAATAAAATAAGTCTTCAAGGTGGAATCAAGTTCTATCCTGTATGGTATGGCATTGTCTTTACTCAATCATTGATGAACATCTAAGCTACTTCTGTCTTAACTGCTGGGAATAATATTGCAATAAACACAGATTTTTTTCTATTTAATTTTTTTCAGTTATTTACTGTGGGGCAGTAGGGGAAGGGAGAGGGTCCTGCATACATGCCTTGATGCATGGGAGAGAGGAAAACTTGCAACTTGCAAGGGTCAACTTTCTCCTTCCACCATGTAGATTCCTGGTACAGAACTCTTGGCAGCAAGCACCTTTGCTCTCTGAGCCAGTCTCGTTGACCTTAGTTTTAAAAATTTAAGAGACCTCTGTACCATTTCCTACTGTGGTTCTGTTCTTTTGCATTTCTACCAACAGTGCATAAGGGGAGAAAACGACATCAACTCACTTATTTTTGTGGGAGTCTAGGGGTCTAGACATGGGTAAGCTGAGAAGGCTGAAAATGGAGGCTCAGGGAAGCTGTGTAGACCAGGCTAGCCTTGAACCCAGAGAGATCTGCCTGCCTCTGCTTCTCAAGAACTGAGATTAAAGGCATGTGCCACTACTACCAGGCCTGTCTTTCTTTCTTTCTTTCTTTCTTTCTTTCTTTTTTTCACCTCTCAGTTCCAAGTTACAGCCCATTTTAGCTGGCGAAGTCTAAGTGGTTGGACTTCAAAACCATCAATCACAGCACAGCCACAGTCGAGAGCAAAGAGAGAATGAATGTGTGAGTACTTAGTGCTCAACTTACTTTCTCCACTCTTACACCCAAAACACAAACTTAAGGAACAGTGCTACTCATAGTGGGCAGAGTCTTTTCACATCAGTCAATGCACTGCAGACAATACGTCACATAACCTGATCTAAACAATCTTTTCCCAAATGATTCTAGATTGTACCAAGTTGACAAAACTATCTGACACCTCTTGAAAACTAAGCAGGCAGTCAGTAGAGTCTAGCTTAGTAGCTAGAGTCTAGCTTAGCTCTCTACAGCCCACATGGCAAGTGTCCAAAGTAGGTAGAGAGACTGACAAAAGCAACCCTGCCCCAGACTAATGTCACTAGCTAGAGGGTTCTTTTGCTGTATTTAGCGTCTTAGTCCAGCACCCAGCAGCTGCTGTTTATACTCTGAGCTTGGAATGAGAAGACCCTGGTGTTACAGCTCTTTGGTACCCAGAGCTAGTAACTCTTGGTGGCTTTCTGGAACTCTTCCGGAGGCTTAGTATCCCTTTCTCAGTTTTGACTATTTATAATAGGTCACCTCTGCAGCTTCAGCTATCCTCCATCTCTTCCCTCTCAGCACCAGTATGGTCTTTTTCAGTCTCAGCTCTTCACAATCTTTGTTCCCATAAGTCCTCTGGGACCCTTGGCTGACTCTTAGCTGCTATGTGCCTGGAGCCCTGGACATTGGCCACTCTTTGTGTTACCAGCTCAGCCTACTCTCGCCATGATAAAGGCTACAATTAGGCATTAAAACATTTGGTGGAACTCTTTCCAGAACTCAGGAGTATGGGGCTAATACAAAGTAGGGAGGTCCTCTCTTCTGTTCCTAGAGAGATCCCGATATTATAGCTAGTCATGCATGCATCCTAACAATCATGTGTAGCTGTCCTAGTTAGTTTTAACTGTCATCTTGACACAGCCTAGAATCACCTGAGGAAGGAGTTTCAACTGAGGAACTACCAGAGCAGATTGGCCTGTGGGCATGTCTGTGGGGGATTGTTTTGGTTAATACTTAATATAGGAGGGCCCAGAGGGTGCCACTGTGGGTGTTACCATTCCCTAGGTAGATGTTCCTGAACCATATAAGAAAGTTAGCTGAGTATAAGTTAGCTTGAGAACCACAAAGAGGCATCCATCATGATGTCTGCTGTATTTCTTTGGCGATGTGTGAGTTTTCTGTTTAAAAGTAATGTTAAATGGAATAGCAAGCAGACTTGCTTTCATTCAGGTTCCCACCCTGAGTTCCTGTTCTGACTACCCTCAATGATGGACTTGACCTGGAAGCGTAAGTCAAATAAATCCTTTCCTTTTCTAAATTGCTTTTGGTCAGAATATTGTTTTGTTTGTTTTGTGTTTTGTCACAGTGGCAGGGATGAAGCCAGAAGAGCAGGGGAGGTCCTGTCTCTGACTGGATTGGAGACTGGTACAAATCATTCAGACTAGCCGGAGAAAGTCTTGTCAGGATCTGCTACAGATGAGGTCATATAAAGGTCATCTGAAGCGATCATGGTCTCAGTGATGCCTCCCCGAGGCAAAGCCCGGTTTGAAACACAAGTCATGACAGGTGCAGTGCTTCCCCTGACAGGAATGGGGTCTCTTCCAGGTCTTGACAGCTGGATCAGAGTCTTCCCAAGCAGCTACGAGTTGTTTAGAGTAGTCTAGCTGTCATGATGACAGCTCCAGAAATCACTAGGAAAGAGCGGCATGATTGACAGCTATCATAGTCTCCTTGGAAACAGCAGGGCTGATGTCACCATGGTTGTGGCACCAGTGGGCCTCCAGGAGAGGCAGTGATATTATTTGAATCCCTGCCAGACTTTGGAACAGTAGTACCAATGTCCATCTGGCTTCTGTCTCTGCCAGGCTTGGGGACGCCATCAAGTTTACCCTGGACAGCGGCCTCTCACCAGAGCAAAGAGAAAGGTCTGATAGTCTTCAGTAGAGCATTCTGATTGCAAACTGCAACCCCGATAGTTTCAGACATTTAAAAAGACAGAACAAGCCGGGCGGTGGTGGCGCACGCCTTTAATCCCAGCACTTGGGAGGCAGAGGCAGGCAGATTTCTGAGTTCGAGGCCAGCCTGGTCTACAGAGTGAGATCCAGGACAGCCAGGGCTACACAGAGAAACCCTGTCTCGAAAAACCAAAAAAAAAAAAAAAAAAAAAAAAAAAAAGACAGAACAAAGGAGTGCCCGCAGTAAAGATTTGACCTAAAAATTAACATTCTTTATTATTATTATTATTATTATTATTATTATTATTATTATTATTATTATTCAGCAGAAACCCTGTTAAGATCAGACTATGTTTTACTCAAAGTCACTCCTTATTGTATAAAGCAGTGGGTTTCAGTGGGTTTCATTGCTCTGGGAGACTTCATTTTATTTTAGTTTTATTGAGACAAAGTCTCACTATGTAATCTTGGCTGACCTAGAACTTGATACATAGACCAGGCTGGCCCCAAACTCATAGAGATCTGCCCCCATCTCCCCCCTGAGTGCTCGGATAAAAGACACATGTTGTGTGCCCAGCGAGGAGACTGCATTTCACAAGCAGCTTTTTAGTCTATTTGGAGAGAGGACCACAGCAGCTCTTGGGTGAACTCATACACAGCACATCCGTCAGGCGCCATCCACATAGCACAGACTGATAAAGGACTTATTTCTGGTGGTAGAAAGGGTGGTTTCAGTTTACTGGGTGAATTGAAACTACAAATAGGATGTGCTCGAATTCTATCAAAGATATAATCGGATATGTCAGACCAAGCAAAAGGGATGACTCTCTTCCTTACCTGGACCCCATAAAGTGATAGACACTTAGCATTGTGATAAGTGGCCACACATCAACCTCTCATCAGATACCTGGTATGTGCCTCAAGGACCAAGAAGCAGAGGACTCTCCAGCTATCCCTGGAGCTTAGACTTGGTTTCGTCCCCTGTTTTGACACAGCCAACCCAACTTTGATGTGTCCACTCACCTGTTTGCACCTCTGTTATTGCCTTGGTTCCTGATTGTGACCTGGAGTGGCTTTCACCTTACAGTTGAACCGCGTAGCATCAATTTTAAATCCTAACAGTATTTCCAGCAGGCTTCTCGCTGTACTGATATGGTTCATTATCTCTTTAATATGGATTCTTTTTCAACATCCTTGTACAAGCTCTTAAACTCCGACATAGCCTCTTTAATTTGTTTTTTCCTGTAAACAATATATATATGTCTCTCTCTATATATATATGTATACAGATAAACATATATTTACTATATGCTGTGTCATATATGATGTAAGAATTAATAGTAACACTTAAGATTGGAATAAAAGAACTTGCATTTGTCTTGGCCAGGTTACCAAAGAAGATGGGATTATACAACAAATTCTTGTCATAGAGACCATTGGGCCTTGTGATTTGACCGATAATCAATAAAGTCTGACACTGTGGAAATTCAAAAATGTTAATATTTCTGACACCCTTATGACTGTCCCATGTAGCTCAGGGTGGCTTTGAACTCTCTAAATAGTCAAAAATGACTTTGAACTTTTGAGTCTCCTGCTTTCACCCCCAGAGTGTTGGAGGTGAAACTTAGGTGACATATGCTTCATTTAGACAGTGCTGAGAATCAGATTCAGGGTTTCTTGCATGTCAGGCCAGCACTCTACCAACAGAGCTACATCTCCAGTCCAAACAAATTATATATAACAGTGTTTAACCCTAGGCTAATATTTGTAGGGGGTGTTAGGTCCTTCTGCTTGGTCTCAGTAGGTCTCTGGACAGTGGCGGGGGCTGGAAAGCAGTACCGGCAGAGGCAGCGGTGATGGTGGTGGTGGTGGTAGTGGTGGTGGTGGTAGTGGTGGTGGTGGTAGTGGTGGTGGTGGTGGTGGTGGTGGTGGTGGTGGTGGGTGTGTGGATTACAACTTCATCTGCAGAAGTCAGGTGTAAAATGAGAAGCAGTCCTTCACAGTCTGAGCTGGGTCTTTTAGGCTTGCAATGCCACAAACCCACTCACAAGAGGAAGAATTCTTCCTGCAAAGCACTGCAGTGATGAAAAAGAAATTTGCTATCTTCAGGCAATGTCAGGATGGTCTTTGTACCTGAAAGAGGGCTGAGTCTACAAGGAGGAAGAGCAATCAGTCTTACTGTGGAGACATAAGGAAGAAGGTAGGACACAGAGAAGCTGGAGGCAGGATCAGTGTCAAATGCCATGTAAACAAGGCACAGACAGGAAGCAGGTTGAAGGACAGGGTGAGGTGCAACCAGAAGCCAAGACTAAAAGAACTAAGCTGGTGTGGGAGGGGCAGGGGAAGGGAGGGCTGGGTCAAGCAGAGACATGGGTCCCAGGTCTTTCTCTATCCCTTGAGTGGAGAAGAAAAACAAATCATTACTCTGATATTTTAGCTTAGAATTCCTAGGGGAGAGAACGGTCTATTTAGCAAACACCTCACTGAGCTCACTTGAATGTGAAAAAATAGCACTATAGGTCCATGTGGCCAGAGGCAAAGTATGAGTCAGCCACAGCTAGCTGGCTCTGCAGAAGAAACGAACAGAGTTTTGACTATAAGAAAACTCTGGAAGAGTTTGGGAGAGGAGGTATTTTGGTCTGTCTGGATGCAAGAAAATACATGAACTGAGTGGAGGGGAAACAGTGGAAATCCATGACTCACAGTTCTGGGTGCTTTAGAGTTCAAGGTTGGCATCTGGTGAGGGCCTGTGTCCTTGTCAACAGATGGCACCTCTTCCCTGAGGGGCCAGCTAACTCCATGACACTCCCACACTAACACTAATTTCAAACATAACGAGTGGCTCTGTTCTTAGGATCTGGTCATTCTCTAAGTGGCCATATTTCTGAATACCATCGTTCTGTGGGTTATGATTTTGCTATGATTTTTAGTGGGGCACAGACATTCTGTCAATGGTGGTACAGGGACAGCTCAGCATGGCCACCAGCACTTAGATGGCTGTGGCTTTTAAGTTAGATTTCTCAGAGGACATCATTTCCAATAAGGTTTACAGATCAGACAAAGTTTAAAAATATGAGCTGGTTTATTTATTTTTATTATCTTAACTTTCCTTTGTCAAGGAACATTGTAAGGCATTGTCAGGCAGTGCCCTGCCCTAAGTTACTCTGTTTTGAGGAAGCATCCACTCCATTTTGCAAGAAGCTCTCAGCTGTTTTGAGTGCCAGTGCACAGGCAGGACGACTCTGCATCTTGTGTCTCTGGACACAACCACATGTCCTGCACTCCTCCTGAGGCACAGACTCTGAAAAGCGAAAAGGCCCCACCTAAGTAGCAAGGTAGACTGGGATCATACAAGCACAGGGTGTGTTAAAACCTTATCAGCAAAGCCAGGCCCTCTACGGACTCAGCACAGTGGAGGACATCTGCCTCGGTGATGCTCATAGCCCCCAGTGACCTGTCATCTGATTCTGTGTTCTTCAAGAAACCGACAGAAAGAGAACTCGGGACCATTCCAGGTTCTTCAGTTAAGCTTGGCTCCCACAGTTAACACAGCCCACTTAGACTACCATCTGGGCATCCATCAGTTCTTTCATCTGGACCTGGTTCTAGACCTGGTCCCAATGGTCTGCAGTCCACACTTCGCTTCTTTGGTTCCATTGAACCCTGAGGGCCCAGCTCAATGCTATGACCCTGTAGCTTGGGATCTGGGTGTCTCCAGCAGCCCTGAAACTGGCATCAGTGTCTAGCTACCACAGTGATTCTGTGTACCCGTATCAGCTGCTGCCACTGTTGCAGCTGCCACCACTGTCACCACCAGCACCTGCATCAGCACTGCCACCATCACCACCACCATCACAATCACCATCACCATCACTATCACCATCACCATCACCATCACCATCACCATCACCACCAGTACCACTACCTCCTCCTCCTCCTTTTCCTCCTCCTCCCTCTAGAAAACCTCCTGGAATTCCATGAATTCTGCTGCTTTAATTACCATGTGTGAAAAGACATAGTTGTATCTGTCTGTGTACCAGACCTAGCCCACTTCATAATAGGTGATTCTGTAAGGTGCATGGTTTAGAATTATGGACAAGAGGAGAGTGTTAATATAATAAAACTCAAAGTTACACACATCTGGCCATAAGTAAATACGGATCATTGGTTGTTTTTGACATCCTGTCTCAGATATCTGTAAGAAAACACACATCAGCTCTGTAGGCAATTTTGGTTCAAGTTTCTTGACTCTCAGTCAGCAGGAAGAAGAAACTAGATCCCAGGGGGCAGTGTTTTCTTTTCTTTTCGTGACCCTTTCATTTTTCAGGCTTTTTTTCCCCCTGCCATGCCTCAAGACTGTAGCAGGGAGGAGATTGCAGGTCCTCCTGCCTAGGGGAATGTCCTGAGGCTGTTTGGGGCTAGACTGATACATCTAAATTTTCCTCAGCTGGGGCGGCCTGACAGAGGCTCCATCAATTGCTGTGTCACTAGAGTTTTTGCAAACCTGGTCTCTGAGGTTCCAACTGACCAGGCTTATCCAATTGCTTTAGAAAGCTTGTGGGAGAGATGAAGAGCACTGAGGGCAGAAGACGAATTTTATTCAGTGCATCAACTTGGGAGGAGCAGAAGTCTTTCGACCTAAGACCTGTCTTTGGGAAGCTGATAAGATCTTTGATGTTTTGTAGAAAGGAGACTAGAGGTCAGCTTGGAGTTCACATAGCCAGCCAAGCAGGCCATCTTGGTCAGGCTGTGGCCCGGCAGGTCATTATCTGGGAGCAGGTCATCTGGGGCCTCCCCATGAGGAGGAAGCTGCTTCTGCTGCTGGGTGTGGTGCTACTTTTACCCTTTGTCCCAAGATGTTTATCTATCAGAAATGTTGTTAGAGTGACTCAGACAGTAGCCAGTCAGAGTGGCCAGAAGATTCCTTCAGGTATAGGGCAATGAGTCAGTCAGGGTTCTCTAGAGGACCAATCAATAGTACAGACTATGGAAAGGAATTTATTATATTGGCTTACATGAAAGGTCCATGTAGTTCAACAACAGCAATTTACACTATTGGAGTCTGAGAACCCAGTAGCTACATAGTCTATAATATTTGCTGGCACTGACAGTCTGGAGGGGAGGATTCTGGGATAGCCACTGGTCTTTAATCCATTTAGGAAACTTAGTACCCAAGAAGGTGGGCTGTAAGGTGGGCTTGGTACCAGCGGAGGTGGGCAGGCAAGAGCAGCTGTGTGAGTTCCTTGGACTCTTTTTTTGTTTGTTTGTTTTTTTGAGACAGGGTTTCTCTGTGTAGCCCTTGGCTGTCCTGGAACTCACTCTGTAGACCAGGCTGGCCTCGAACTTAGAAATCCACCTGCCTCTGCCTTCCAAGTGCTGGGATTAAAGGCGTGTGCCACCACTGCCCAGCCCTTGGACTCTTTATATCTGGGTCACAGCTGGAAGGGGTTGCTTACTCTCAGTCTTCCTCCATCAGTTGATCCTTCCTAGAAATGCCCAACAGACCCATCCAGAGGCAGACATCTGCGTGATTACAGACTCCAATCAAGTTAGCAGTCACAATTAAGCAGCACAGATAGTGAGTGGAGACTTCTGAGTATTACTCTGAGGGTCTGGAGTGGGAAGTTGTAAAGGCTTGTGGTCCCATTCCCAGAACCAGGAAGAAGGCTTCTTATGGGAATTGCTTCATTCTACCCCAGTGGCCATCTTTCTGCCCCAGGCCTGTCTTTGCTCTATTGAGGGAAGCTCTCTTTCCATCTCCTTCAGATAAGTGTATACGTTTTTCATTTTTTTAAAATGTAGGAGTCTTAGTACCCAAGTTCAGGAGGTGACCTCTGACCTCAAACTCTCCCTTCAGTTTCTCAGGCTGGAGGAGCTGGTAGGCACCATGGCACTGAGATGTCTGAACAGGGCTGGGGATGCAGCTCTGTCAGTAGAGTGCTTGGCTGGCATGCTCACAGCTCTGGGGCCCTTATAAAGATGGAGGGTCCAGAGCTTAGGGTGGGAACGCTGGTGGGCTAGCGTGATCTAACTGGAAAGGGTCCTCTTTTGTTTCCTTCCTCAGGCTCTGTGTTACTCAGAGAGTAACTCTGTGTTACTTTTCATTGCTACAGCCAGATTCCCTCAGAGAACAACTTATAGGAGGAAGGGAGTTGGCGCCCTATTCCCAGGGTTCCACAGCAATGGCAAGAAAGGCGTGACCTGTGCCCTTGAAGGTTTCTGTAGACCCCCACCTCCTGGAAGTTTTAGAGCTTCCCAAAAATAACACCAAGGTGAACCTGCGTGTGCATGTGTGTGTGTGTATGTGTGTGTGTCTCTCTCTGTGTGTGTGATTTCATATTGAAGCCATGACAGGCTCCTTCTCAAATTATTGTGGTTGTGTGTGACCAATAAGGAAATGACTGACTAAGTTTGACCCTTGTGAAGGAATCAAGTGCGAGCTTCCAACAGGTTATCAGATACTTTGAGCACTGTAGAAAGACTATCGTTTTATACGGTCACAAGCAAAGCATCCAAGAGGTCCCAGGATAAATTGCAAGGTCCCTAGTGCAGTGTGGATGGCATCTGCAGGTTACTTGTCTCCAGGCCATCTCCCAGCCAGGGCTGAGCTGGCCACTTGACACGAGCACCTTTTCCCTCTGATCTCACCTACTCATCTGCCAAGAAGCAGGAAGTCAGTTGCTTGATTCGTTCTGACCCCACTTCACTTTGCCTATATTGGATATAGTTGTACCATATATATTGTTCAGATTATACTTTTAAGAGCTGTAGAGTTGGCTCAGTGGTTCTTACAGAGGACCAGGATTCTATTTCCTACACCTACATGGAGGCCCACCACTTCTGTAGGCACCAGACATCTATGTGGTACACAGACATACATGCAGGTGAAGCATTCATACATTAAAAAAAAAAAAATCAAGTAAATCTTAAAAATAACTAACCCCCCCTAGATATCTTTAATTTTTTTAAATTACATTTTTGTTTATTTTGTGTGTATGTGCATGTGTTTGTGAGGGTATGCATGTATCCCAGTGTCTCTCTCTCTCTCTCTCTCTCTCTCTCTCTCTCTCTCTCTCTCTCTCTCTCTCTGTGTGTGTGTGTAGGTCAGAGGACTGTTCTCTCCTTTTACTATGTGGATCCAGAGATTGAACTCAAATTATCTCACTTTGTGGCCTTATCCACTGAGCCGTCTCAGTAGTTCCTGTGGGTTACTTTGGTTATTGTTACTTCTTTGTTTTGTTGTTAATGTTTTGAGGGTTTTGTGGTCTGTAACTCAATATTTAGCTGAGAATGACCCTGAAACTTCAGATCATGTTACCTCTATCTCCCTGGTGCTGGTATTATAGTAAGTACCATCATGCCCAGTTTATGTGATGCTGGTACTTAAATTAATGACTTCCTCTTTTCCAGCCACCCTGGCCTGCAAGCTGCTCCAGCACGAGCTCTCTTCACATCTGCATTGCCAGCACACAGTAGACTCCCAGTTTGTTGAGACTGGTGGCTGAATGAATGCATGACATCTCGAGTGGAAGCGTTGTTGAGTGCATTTTGGTCTATCACAGACTTATTAACAAATGGAACAGAAGAGGCAGAAGATGAGTCCTGTGTAGGAAAAGTGGTGGGTGGGACTCAGATGAGAATTTTGATGTCTCCTATACTTTTACCTTTGATTTGCTCTGTCCAGGAGAGCACCGTATATAGGAAAGAGCATCATGGAGTCAATCCTCGTCTGTTGACCCTGTGTTGACATTTCTCAGCAAGGTCATTCCCACAGGTCCCAAGTTTTAACGTAAGAGATACTCACACCTGGACCTCCAATTTAGTATTATTTAATTCTCATATGGTAATCACCCCTTGTGGGTTTATGGCTTTCTTTCATCTTAAAACCTCAAAGCATCTCCAACTATTAGTAAACCCTCTTGGCTCCCAAGGCTTTGCTGCCAGTGGACCATCTCTCTGTTGGGTAAAGACATGATATTGAGTTGGCTCACTAATCAAGTGGATGGGCAGATGATTGCATTTAAAGACATCTTTCAGTACAGACTATTTTTAATATATAGAATTAGGCCCCACAGCATAGTAAGCATCAGTACGTCAGCCACATGTCTACTGTGGCCCATTTTGCTTTGCCCAGTCCCACCCTCCTGCTATTTGAATGAGAACTTCACTAAAACATCCTCCCTTCTTCCTCTCCTCTTTCTCCCTTCTTCCTTCCTTCTTTCTCTTCTTCCCTCTCTTCCTCCCCTCCCCATCTCTTTTTTGTTTTTTTATCTTAAATTTTTTGAGATTGCAATTTGATTATAGCATTTCTAGTTTCCCTCTTCTCTCTGCAGACTCTCTCATATAGCTATTCCTTTAAATTAATGTATATATATGTATACATATATATATAATTGTATGCAAATGAGCACATACACACACACACACACACACACACACACACACACACACACACACATGCGCGCGCACCCAACTCTAACTTATATAGTGCTATCTTAATGCATAATTTCAGGGCTGATGGGCTAACTGTTCAACACTGGACACCGAATCAGTCAGCCCTTTTTGGGGAAGGCTACCCCTCCAGATCTGAGCTTCCCTAGGGTGCCTATAGCTCTGTGTGCAGGGTTAAGGCCTCATGGGGTTTTTCCCATGGAGTTTGGAATAGTCACTTGAGTCATCCTTGCTTAGCTCACATGTAGGCGGTCATTATAGATGTAGCTTCTGATATCACTAGGAGACACAGTCTCACAGAAAACTCCTTGATCCTGATCCTCTGGCTCTTACCATTTTCCCAGCTCGTCTTCCACCGTATTCCCTGAGCCTTGGGTCTAGGAATGTTTTATTGATGTATCCATTGAGATGGATCTCCTGGATTCCAGATTTCAATTGGTTTTGGTTTTCTGGTAATGGTCTCTGTTGCAAAGAGAATTTTTCTTGGGGTAAAGATTACACTTATCTGTGGACATAAGAACAAATGTTTGCAGATAGTTGCTAGGGGTTATGCTGGTTTTGTAAATTAGCAGTTGTAGATTCTCTTCCAATAACTAGGACTTTTCTAGAACGAAATATTTAACTAAGTTTCTAGTGCCAGGCATGGTCTTCCTTCCATTGAGTGGTCTTAAGTCCAATCAGAGAGTTATTGATAATGGCCAAGGTATGCAGGCCACTGCCACATGCTTAGAGTTATTGTGCCATGATGGTTCACAGGCACCATTGCTAGTGTCTTAGTTAGGGTTACTGTTGTTGTGATGAAACACCACGACCAAAAAAGTGGAGAAGAAAGGGCTTCCAGGTCTTATACTTCCATACCACTGTTCATCATCCCAGGAAGTTGGCACAGGAACCCAAACAGGAAAGGATTCTGTAGTCAGGAGCTGGTGCAGAGGCCATGGAGGGGTGCTGCTTACTGGCATGCTCCCCCTGGTTTGCTCAACTTTCTTTCTTATAGAACCCAGGGCCACCAACTCCGGGATAACATCACCCACAGTGGGCTGGGCTCTTCCCCATCAGTTACTAATTAAGAAAGTGCTCTACGTGCTTGCTTGCAGCCCAATCTAATGAAGGCGTTTTCTCAATTAGGGTTCCCTCCTCTCAGATGACACTAGCCTGGGTCGTTATAACATAAAATAAGCCAGCACAGCTGGGTAGGAGTGTTGGTTGCTGCTCTCCTTTGAAAGCTTGCATGGTGCCTTCTGGTACCGTGATTGTTAATCCTCAGGGAAGAGGCATTCAGGTTAGACATAGCTTAGGTCCTCTGGGCTGTTCTTGAAGTTCATGGAGTCTTTGGCAGTAGGGACTTCTCTCCTTTACTTTTCCTCCGTTCTCCTCCTTTTTAAAATTCTGGCAGTGGAGATTAAATCCAGTTCCTAGTCTAATACATAGTAGGCAAGTAAATGTTCTACTGCTGATCTAAATTCCCGTTCTTCAAACATATTTTGATATATTTCTTTCTGCACTCTCTCTCCCTACTGTGTGTGTGTGTGTGTGTGTGTGTGTGTGTGTGAGAGAGAGAGAGAGAGAGAGAGAGAGAGAGAGAGAGAGAGAGAGATTAGTCAGTGTTCTACTGCTGTGAAGAGACACCATGTCCAAGACAAGCATTTAATTGGGGCTTGCTTACAGTTTCAGAGGTTTAGTCTGTTATTATCATGGCAGGACGCATGGTGGCATGCAGGCAGACATGGTGCTGGAGAAGCAGCTGGAGCCCTACATCCAGAGCCACAGGCAGCAGGAAAAAGGGATGACAGTGAGCCTGGTTTGGGCCTTTGAAACTCAAAGCCCACACCCAGTGACATACTTTCTCCAATAAGGCCACACCCCTAATCCTTCTGAAGTAGTGCCACTCCCTAAAACTAAGCATTCAAATATATGAACCTTTGGAGGCCATTCTCACTCAAACCACCACAGTGGGAGAGAGAGATAGGGGATGTGGGAGTGTTTGTGCCATGGCAAATGTGTGGTTAGTTGATACCTGGTGCTGCTTCTTACCTTCTGCCCTGTTTTAAATCAAGGTCTCTTTTTGTTTAGTTTAGTTGTGTTTTGTTTTCTGCTGTATGTGCCAGGCTAGCTGGTCCTGAGCTTCTTGGGATTCTCCTGTCTCCACCTCCTATCTTCCTAAAGGGGCAGGCACTAAGTTTGCAGATGCTCACACTGGACATACAGTTTTTATATGAGTTCTGAGAATTCAAACTCAGACCCGCATCTACACACAAGTGCTTTTATACGTGGAGCCATATCACCAGCTAGTATTACTTTCAGAGAGTTTCTTACTCTATAGCCTGGGTTGTCCTGAAACTAGATAGAGCAGGTTAGCTTTGAACTTGAGGTAATGGTACTGATGAACACTCTGTAAAATTTGGATGACAAATGTGAGCCATGGGTAGTAGGCTTCTTTAGTGTGTGTGTGTGTGTGTGTGTGTGTGTGTGTGGTGTATATATATGATATGTGTGGTGTATGTATGTGGAGCGTGCGTGTGGTGTGTCTGATGGTGTGTGTATGTGGTGTGATGTATGTATGCAGTATGTGTGGTGTGTGTGTATATGGTGTAATGTATATAAGTAGTGTGTGTGTATGGTATGTGTATGTTGTGGTGTGATATATATATATGTGTGTGTGTGTGTGTATGTGTGGTGTGTGTGTATCTGGTCTGGGTTCTTTTTGGTTTTGTTCTTGGTAGGCCCTCAGTCTATATAAGTCTCTCTCTCAAAAACCCAAACCAAAACCATAAGAGCATTGCCATCACACTGGATAAACAATGAACAATTTCCTTATAACAAATACAAATTTACTACAAACATTTCTAATTGTTTTCTAAATATCATACATTTAAACATTTTGTGCTTTTAAATCAAAGCCTAAACACAGTTACTCATTATGAGTTGGCTGATATTTTTTCTGTTTCTTTCATATTTGTGGTTTCCTCCTCACATTTTCTCAGGATTTCTTTATTGAGGGACTACAAGCCTTTGTCCCAGAGGGTGCCCAGGATAGGCTTTCTCAGGGTACTTTGTGTGTTACCTGGCAGACTCCTCTGTATTTCAAGAAAATTGATGGTTAGACATGGAGACTCAACCAGGCAGCACTTGATTTGTTGCTGTCTCTTTTTGCTGGCAGACAGGATGAGAATTTGAGGAACGGCGCTTCCATCAGGAAGCAGATGATGTCTGCTTGGTTTCTCTTCCCTTATGTTCATGTTGTTCGTCTGTGCCTAGAGTCATTAATTTATTATGGATTCCCTCATTACATATTAATGGGAAGACACAGAGAAATAGAGATGGAGAAGGGGGAGGGGAGAGGGAATAGTGGCAGGAGAAGGAATGAGAGAGAGACAGAGAACGAGAAAGACAGAAAGAAAGAGAGACAGAGAGAATGTACGCTCACTAAATTCTCAGTTCTTAAGCACTGGCTCTACGCCTGTGCTGCTCCAGGGTCTGAGGAAGCACCAGAAGGGAAGACCAAGTTTTTGTCTCGAGGCCTGGGAGTTTCCACACGGACCCAAGGGCACCCCAAAGAGCAAGCAGAGAGGAGGAGCTCATGGAACTTACAGAAGGAGCTAACCTTGGCTAGGGGTGGGGTGGGGCAGTAGAAGCATGAACTTTCTAGAAGAGGGCAAACTGTGTAAATATGACCACCAGCCTTCTTTAGCACGGGGGCATCTTCAGCTTGACCTAAATTATCCCAAAGTCCCGGGAGGTAGAATTAACCCACTCTGGCAAGTTATCCTTTGAACTGTACACACCCATACACACATGCAGTCAATAAAGACAGAAAAAATTATTCTAAGACTATCAGGGTACATGCATGTATGCATGTATGTATGTATGTATGTATTTTGTTTTGTTTGTTTTTGAGACAGGGTCTCACTATGTTGCATGTATAGAGTTCCCTGTGTAGAGTAGGCTGACCTCAAATTTGCAGAGATTCTCTCCTCTGCCTCCCACATTCTGAGACTAATGAAGTGTGCTGCCACATCCAGCTTAACGCTACATGCTTTACATGTGTGATGTTCATGTTGGGTCTCATTATTCATGTTGCGCATTTGGTCTAGAACTCACTACATAGTCCAGACTGATTTTTGAGCTCTTGAATACTACAATTATAGGAATGCCTTCTGTGCTATATTAATCTTTCTATATTTAAAAAAAAAAAGTTTTATTTTGAGACAGAGTCTCATGAAGCCTAGCCTGGCCTCAAACTTACCATGCAGTTGAGGAATGGCCTTGAACCTCTGACCTTCCTTCTTCTGCCTCCTGAATTCTGGGACTGTAGACATTAGCCGCTATTCCTGGTCTATGTGGTGCTCATGATTGACCCTGAGTGTGATGGTTTGTTTTTGTCAACTTGCCAGAAACTAGAGTTGCCGAGGAAGAGGGACCCTCAACTGAGCAGTAGCCTCCATCTCATGAGCATGTCCGAGGGACATTTTCTTGACGGACAATCCACCCTGGGCAGATGGTCCTGGGATGTATAAGAAAGCTGCCTGAAAACTAGCAGGGCAAGCAAGCCAGTGAGCAGTGGTCTTCTGTGGCCTCCACCTCAGTTCCTGCCTTGGTTTCCTCCATGATGGACTGTAAGCTGTAAGCCAGACAAACCCTTCTTCCACAGGTTGGTTTTGGGTCATGTTGTTTATCACAACAGAAAAGCAAGCAAAGGGTCAGAGACTTGGACTTGTGCAGGCCAGGTAAATTCTACACAGACCTACGTTCTTCATTCCTAAGCTTTTTTTTTTTTTTTTTTTTTTTGGCAATCCTCCTGCCTCAGCCTCCTAGGTCCTGGGATACAGGCATGTACCAGGAGAGCAGCTCATGTGATTCTTATCATATCCTTCATTTACTGATGGTAATTATCACTTACATTTTCTAGAGCAGCAATCTTAACCTGTGGTTCATGACCCCTTTGGGGGTCGAATGACCCTTTCACAGAGTCTCCTAAAACCACTGGAAACACAGAAATATACACTGTGATTCTTAACAGTAGCAAAACTAGTTATGAAGTAGCAATGAAAATAATTTTATGTTTGGGGGTCACCACACCCTGAGGAACTGTGTTCAAATGTCATAGCATCAGGAAGGTTGAGAACCACTGTTCTAGAAAAAGGACAGGAAACTGCCTTAAACATGCAGAAATCAGGTTCTCTGGATAAGTATCGTCCTCAACAGCATTGGCTCAATGTTGGATGGACAGATGTGTGTTCCAGAGTGACTGGTACTATAGAGCTCAATGTCAGGAACATATCCTTTCCTGTGTCCCCAGAGGTCCTAACTCTGTCACTTCAGCGCCCTTTCTTTTCAGAAATGATGTCATTTATTGATTAACTTAAAGAGAATGTTGCTCAACTGGAGCAGACATTCAAACATAAGCCTTACAGGCTGGATGGATGGTTAAGAGCACTTCCTGCTCTTGAAGAGGACCTGGGTTCAGTTCCCAGCACAGACTCACATGCAGACATACTCACCTATGCATAATTAAAAATAATAAAAACAACTATCTTAAAAAGAAAAAACAATGGGTTGGAGAGATGGCTCAGTGGTTAAGAGCACTGGTTGCTCTTCCAGAGGTCCTGAGTTCAATTCCCAACAACCACGTGGTGGCTCACAGCCATCTTTGTAATGGGATCAAATGCCCTCTTCTGGTGTGTCTGAAGACAGCAACAGTGTACTCATATACATAAACTAGACAGATCTTAAAAATATCTTTAAAAAAAAAAGAAAAAGAAAAAGAAAAAACAAAACAGATCCTAGATAAGTCAAATTAGGCATTCCCAAGGAGAACCACCAAAGGGATTGTGGGAAATATCAATGTGGATGAAATACCATGTGTCTTCAGAGCCAGGTTCAAACCACAAGAGAGTGTGATAAAGTCATACCTCCTCTGAAGTGCACTTTCTTTTTTGGCCCAGGCCCCTGCTCCAGATTCCAGGTTGGTTCCCTGTAGCCACTGATAAAATCATGGGCAACTCCAGGGTCTTTTCCCTGTATTGTTCTGGATGTCATTGATGTGAGGCAAATGGGAAAGGAAATGTAAGTCAGGGCTCACAACGCCTAGGGGAACTGGGTTTCAAGTTCATGACTTTCAATCCGTGGCACAAACTCATATGCATTTTACTGACTAGGTGTGTGGGAGAAAGGCGTTGTACCCTCCGACCTGTTCTCCTTTTAATAGCAAAGTCCCTTTCTAATTAATGTTTTTGAAACTGACTTTACTGCAGGAAGAGGCTTGTTCCCATGCATTTTTTGTTCAATGCCTTCCAAGACTATAGTGGGAAAAGCGTGTGTAAAATAAAGCCTTGGAGAAACCAGGTCCCATTAACCCTGAGCCTGTTAAACTCAGAAAGCATTTATTAAGCACTTGTGTGCTGGAGGTATGCAGAGAGAGGTGGGTGGGAGGCAAGGAACAGGAGAGCATGGGTGCCCTAGAGTAACCTGCACCTTGATAGCATAATGGCCAAGTGTGTGTAGCATAATAAGGGGCTGGCAGGCAAAGGAGACAAGGGAGTAGGAGCCACCGTGGGAGAAGACTTGCCAGAATAAATGATGTTTTATTAAATCTTAAAAGACAGATATAATCTTAACTGAGTTAGGAATTGGAATGTAATGGGCCATCCACATAGAAGAAAAAGAAAGAATTAAGTCCTAGAAAATGAAGATGGTGGAGGTCAAATGTAGTCTAATCAAGCTCCCTAACTATTGGGATGTGTGTGTGTGTGTGTGTGTGTGTGTGTGCACATGTGAGTGTGTGTTGTATGTAGTGTACATGTATACATGTGCATGCTTATGTATATGGGGATATGGTCGCTGAAAGAACAGAAAAGAGACAATATTGCGACTTTCCTCTCTCTAAACAACACACACACACACACACACACACACACACACACTTTTACATTTGTGTCTATGTGTCTATGTGAGTGTATGTGAATCACGGGCCTGAGGAGGTCAGAAGAGAACATCAGGTTCTCTGGAACTGGAATAACAGGCAGCTGTGAGTCTCCTGATGTCAGTGCTAGGAACTGAACCTGGATCCTCTGCAAGAACAGTGTATACTCTTACTCACTGAGCCACCTGGCCACCCTACTCCCACCCCCCACGGTTTTTACTCAGTGCTATTTTGTACCCCTCATTGTCCTTTCAATACTTTTTTCAGAAACTGATTCCTGCTAAGATGATCTGATACAGAAATTTTAGCTGTCTGCATCACACACATACATGCATTCTCTCTCTCCCCCTCTCCCTCTGTCTCTCTTTTTCTCTCTCATATGTGTGTGTATATATATATTTACATATAATGTGTATTATAGACATTTTTAAAAGAAGAAGCTACAAGACAGAGAGTGGGGGGGGAGGGGACAGATAAAATATATGGTCTACCCAACTCCATTACAGTGGAATTTCACAGCTGGGACATATTTCCCACAGAGAGCACATTTGGCTATAGAATGTGGCTGGAGCCAGTGACGTCACTGTGGGTAAGTGTTCATCAGGAAGTCTGCCTTTGATGTGTGTTTTAGTGAGGACAAGGGAGGCTGCTGAAGGTCTGGGGCCTATGGTTTTTCATGGTTTTTGTTTTGTCTTGTTTTTCTAATGGACTATGCATCCCAGCCTGGCCTTGAACTTTTGATCCTCCAGCTCCCAGTGCTGGAATTACAAGTGTGCACTTTCACACCCAATTTATGTGGTGCTGGGGCTTGGACCCAAGGCTTTGTGCATGTTAGACAAGCACATGTATACATGTGCATGCTTATGTATATGGGGATATGGTCACTAAAAGAATAGGAAAGAGACAATATTTCAATTTTCCTCTCTCTAAACAGCACACACACACACACCACACACCACACACACCACACCACACACACACACCACACACACATACACACTACACACACCACACCATACACATCACCACACATACACTACACACACATACCACACACACACACACCACATACCACACATACACACACCAACCCACACACACCACACACACACATACCATACACAAACATATCACACACACATACACCACACTCATACCACACACACACCACACATCACACACACACATACCACACACCACACACATACCACACCACATACACACCACATCACACACATACATACATACACTACACACACCACACCACACACCACACTGCACACATCACCACACATACACCACACACACATACCACACACATACGACATCCCACATTATACACATACCATAAACACACCACACACACACCACACACCACAAACCACATACACACACAACACACACCACACATACACACACCACACCACACACACACACCACACACATACCACACACACACACTACACCACACACAAACCACACACATACCACACACACACACTACACCACACACAAACCACACACACACACTACACCACACACAAACCACACACATACCACACACACTACACCACACACACACCACAACACACACACACACACACACACACACACACACACACTGACTAAGCTGCATCTCTTCAAACCTTCTTCATCTAGTGTCGTTGCTCTCTAGTAAGACCCTCCCCGTGTCCCTTTACTGACAACCTCTCTGATTCTCCTCAGCTTTCTGCTTAATTAAATTCCACCTGCCTTTTTGGATGTAGTACATACACAAATGGTGCTGTGTCACGGTTTGGCACAAACTGAATCCTCCTTTATGCCATCATGCCAAGAAACTTTCTTCTGTCTCTAGTTAATTTATTTTGTGGTTCTGTGGGAGGCTCACAGAGCTGGTAGAATCCTAAGGTGATGGAAGATGCCACTTCAGAAATAAACACCTTTGCTTGACTGTATGATAGGGTCATGGCAGAGATCTGAAGTCTGTGAGTTCCTTGTGATGGAGATATTCATCACTAAAGTGATATGTTATATCACTTGCCAAATAGTATCCTCAAGCCACCAAGTATTCACTGAAGCATAATGTTTAAATAGTTGGATTACACTTCAGAAATATATTAATCCCTTTCCATTTTCTCTTTATAAAAATATTCTCTTGCCTTTATTTTTCCCAGAATATTAAATATTTTTTTAAATTTAATTATGTTTCCTATCAGATCACCATGGACTAAGACTGGTCTTCAATAACAACAAAAACAACAAAAACTCCACATACAGGTGGAAACTGAACAACTCTCTACTCAATGATAACTTGGTCAAGGAAGAAATAAAGAAATAAATTAAAGACTTTTTAGAATTTAATGAAATTGAAGGCACATCATACCAAAACATACAGGACACAATAAAAGCAGTGCTAAGAGGAAAACTCATAGCTCTAAGTGCCTACAAAAAGAAAGTGGAGAGAGCATATGCTAGCAGCTTGACAGCACACCTGAAAGCTCTAGAATAAAAAGAAGCAAACACTCCAAAGAGACAAAGACGGCCTCAAACTCAAGGATGAAATCAACTAAGTAGAAACAAAAAGAACTATACAAAGAATCAACAAAACCAGGAGCTAGTTCATTGAGAAAATCAACAAGTTGGATAAATCCTTAGCCAGACTAACCAGAGGGCACAGAGACAGTATCCAAATTAATAAAATCAGAACTAAAAAGGGAGACATAACAACAGAAACTTAGGAAACTAAAAAAAAATCATCAGATTCTACTACAAAAGCCAATACTCAACAAAACTGGAAAATCTGGATGAAATAGACAATTCTTTAGACAGATACTAGGTACCAAAGTTAACTCAAGATCATATAAACCACCTAAACAATCCCACAGCCCCTAAAAATATAGCAGCAATCATTAAAAGTCTCCCCACAAAAAAAAAAAACAAAAAAACAAACAAACAAAAAAAAAAACCAGGTCCAGATGGATTTAGTGCCAAATTCTATCAGACTTTCCAAGACCTAACACTAATTCTCTTCAAATTATTCCAAAAATAGAAACAGAAGGAACACTACTCAATTCATTCTATGAAGCCACAATTATGCTCATACCTAAACAAAGATCCAACAAAGAAAGAGAAGTTCAGACCAATCTCCCTTGTGAATATCGATGCAAAAATACTCAATAAAATTCTTGCAAACCAAATCCAAGAACATATCAAAACAATCATCCATCATGATCAAGTAGGCTTTATCTCAGGACTTCAGGGATGGCCCAACATACGGAAATCCATCAACGTAATCCACTACATAAACAAACTCAAAGAAAAAAACACATGATCATCTCACTAGATACTGAGAAAGCATTTGGCAAAATTCAATACCCCTTCATGGTAAAAGTCTTGGAAAGACCAGGAATTCAAGGCCCATAACTAAAAATAGTAAAAGCAATATAGAGCAAACCAATAGCCAACATCAAACTAAATGGAGAGAAACTTGAAGCAATCCCACTAAAATCAGGTACTAGACAAGGCTGTCCACTCTCTCCCTACCTATTCAGTATAGTACTGGAAGTCTTGGCCAGAGCAATTAGACAACAAAAGGATGTCAAAGGGATACAAATAGGAAAGGAAGAAGTCAAAATATCACTATTTGCAGATGATATGATAGTATACTTAAGTGACCCCAAAACTTCCACCAGAGAACTCCTAAACCCGATAAACAACTTCAGCAAAGTGACTGGATATAAAATTAACTCAAACAAATCAGTAGTTTTCCTTTACTCAAAGGATAAACAGGCTGAGAAAGAAATTAGGGAAACGACCCTTCAGAATAGTCACGAACAGTATAAAATACCTTGGTGTGAATCAAGAACTTCAAGTCTCTGAAGAAAGAAATTGAAGATCTCAGACGATGGAAAGATCTCCCATGCTTATAGATTGGCAGGATTGATATAGTAAAAATGGCCATCTTGCCGAAAGCAATCTACAATCCCAACTCAATTCTTCACAGAGTTATAAAGAGCAATCCTCAAATTCATTTGGAATAACAAAAGACCCAGGGTAGCAAAAACTATTCTCAACAATAAAAGAACTTCTGGGGGAATCACCATCCCTGATCTCAAGCTGTACTACAGAGCAATAGTGATAAAAACAAAAAACAAACAAACAAAAACAAACAAACAAACAAAAAACCTATGGTATTGGTACAGAGACGGGCAGGAAGATCAATGGAATAGAATTGAAGACGCAGAAATGAACCCACACACCTGTGGTCACTTGATCTTTGTCAAAGGTGCTAAAATCATCCAGTGGAAAAAAGACAGCATTTTCAACAACTGGTGCTGGTTCAACTGGAGGTCAGCATGTAGAAGAATGCGAATCGATCCATTCATATCTCCTTGTACAAAGCTCAAATCCAAGTGGACCAAGGACCTCTACATAAAACCAGATACACTGAAACTAATAGAAGAGAAAGTGGGGAAGAGCCTTGATCACATGGGCACTGGGGAAGAGTTCCTTTAATGGAACTCGAATGGCTTATGCTCTAAGATCAAGAATTGACAAATGGGACCTCATAAAATTGCAGTTTCTGTAAAGCAAAGGACATTGTCATTAGGACAAAATGGCAACCAACAGATTGGGAAAAGAGCTACCAAACCTACATCTGATAGAAGGCCAATATCTAATGTATACAAACTCAAGAAATTACACTCCAGACAATCAAATAACCCTATTAAAAAATGGGGTACGAAGCTAAACAAAACATTCTCAACTGAGGAAACTCGAACGGCCGAGAAGCACCTAAAGAAATGTTTAGCATTCTTAGTCATTAGGGAAATGCAAATCAAAACAACCCTGAGATTCCACCTCACACCAGTCAGAATGGCTAAGATCAAAAACTCAGGTGATAGCAGATGCTGGTGAGGATGTGGAGAAAGAACAATACTGCTCCATTGTTCGTGGGATTGTAAGCTGCTACAACCACTCTGGAAATCAGTCTAGCGGTTCCTCAGAAAATTGGACATAGCATTACCTGACTCAGCTATACCACTCCTGGGCATATACTCAAAAGATGCTCCAACATATAACCAGGACACATGCTCCACTATGTTCATAGCAGCCTTATTTATAATAGCCAGAAGCTGGAAAGAACCCAGATGTTCTTCAACAGAGGAATGGATACAGAAAATGTGGTACATTTACACAATGGAGTACTACTGAGCTATTAATAACAATGAATTCATAAAATTCTTATGAAAATGGATGGAACTAGAAAATATCATCCTGAGTGAGGTAACCCAATCAAAAAAGAACACACATGGTATGTACTCACTGATAAGTGGATATTAGCCCAAAAGCTCACAATACCTAAGATACAACTCATAGACAACATGAAATTCAAGAAAAAGGAAGACCAAAGTGTGGGTGCTTCGGTCTTAGAAGTAGTAACAAAATACTCATGGGAGCAAGTAAGGAGACAAGGTGTGGAGCAGAGACTGGAGGAGGGGCCGTCTGGAGACTGCCGTACCTGGGGATCCAGCCCATGTGCAGTCACCATATGAGGGCACAGTTGTGGATGGCAGGAAGTGCATGCTGATAAGAGCCTGATATATCTGTCTCTTGAGAGGCTCTGCCAGAGGCAGATGCTCACAGCTAACCATTGAACTGATCATGGGGTCCCCGATAGAGGAGGTAGAGAGAAGACTGAAGAGGCTGAAGGGGCTTGTGGCCTCATTGGAAGAGTGACAATACCAACCAACCAGAGCTCACTTTGACACACAAACTAGAGAAAGGAGGAAACCTTAATTGAGAAAATGCCTCCACAAGGTCCTGTTGTAGGCAAGCCTGTAGGACATTTTCTTAATTAGTGATTTGATGGGGAAGGGTCCAGTTTGTTGTGTATGGTTCCTTCCCTGGGATGGTGGTAATAGGCTCTTTAAGAAAGCAGGCTGAGCAAGCCATGAGGAGCAAGCCAGTAAGCAGCACCCCTCCATGGCCTCTGCACCAGCTCCTGCATCCAGGTTCCAGCCCTGACTCAGTTGCTGTCTTGACTTCTTTTGATGATGAGTAGTGAAATGGAAGTGTAAGCTGAATAAACCCTTTCCTCCCCATCTTGCTTTTTTGGTCATGGTGTTCTGTCTCAATAATAGAAACCCTGACTAAGAGAGACACCCTCTTTTTTCTTCCTCTAGTATCAGGCATGTACACGGTACACAGACATGCATGCAGACAAAACATCTGTACATGCACAGAATCAACCAATCTCTCTGTCTCTCTGTCTCTCTGTCTCTCTCTGTCTCTCTCTCTGTCTCTCTCTGTCTCTCTCTCTCTCTCTGTCTCTCTCTCTCTCTCTCTCTCTCTCTCACACACACACACACACACACACACACACACACACACACACCATCCTTATCTGTGAGATCCATGGAATATGTCCAGAAAAATATTATATTGTTCAAGTATAGGCTTTCTTCTTGTCCTTATTCCCCAAATAACATAACGATTTACCTAGCATACATATTGTGTTAGGCTTTACAAATGATGTAGGTGATTTACAGTATGTCAGAGGATTTGTGCACCATGATTTTTTTTCTACAAGGGACTTTGGTGTTTGCTGAGGGGCTTAGAACTCATCCTTTATGGAGATGGAGATGAGGCTGGGTTTTTAAGATTGTTTCTCTCTCTCTGTGTGTGTGTGTGTGTGTGTGTGTGTGTACACATACTCATGGAGGCCAGACGAGGTCATCAGATCCCCTGAAGCTGGAGTTTTAGGTGGTTGTTCCTGACATGGGTGCTGTGAATTGAACTTGGGTCCTCTTGCTCTGCAAGAGCAGTATGTTCTTCTAATGGCCGAGCCATCTCTCCAGTCCTGTAACTGTAGCTAGTGCTTTATTTATTTTTATTTATATTATTTGCTTATTATGCAATGTGTGTGTCTATGTGCCAGCCTGCAAATGCTGTTACACTCGCACCACACACATGTATAAGGTTGAAGGACAACTTTGGGGGCTGGATCTCTCCTTCCACGGCAGGCAGGAGGCCAGGCTTCTCTATTTCTGCTGCTGTGCCACATACTTTAGGCTGGTTGGCTTAGAGCTTCTGAGAGAACCTTCTGTTCCCACCTCTCATTTCACAGCATATGACTGCAGATGCGTGTCTCCACGTCTGGCTTTTTACATGAGTTCTGAAGCCTGGATTCTGGCCATAGGCTTCTGTGGCTAGTGCATTTACTGCCAGAGCTGGCTCTCTCTCTGTGATTGAGTTTTTTTAAATGAGTTGTTCCCTTCTTTCTGCTGGAATTGCAATGGGATCTTCCCCACTCTGTAAACACTGGGGTGCACCCCTCTGAGACTGGTTTCCCCCTTAGAGTTTCTACTCTTAGCTCTGTTCACTTTTAACAAGAATGTCTTCAGCTCTCTACTTGTTAGGTTTCAATGATGATCTCAAAGCTTTCTAAGTGATGGACACAAAACTGGAGTTTCTAAAACATTTCTTGCCAGGTGACCATGGATAAAGCTATATATTCAATAAAACCAGTTAAGCTCACTCTGCTCAGAGGATTAATTCCATGTTCATGTGTATACTAAATTAGATGCTGCCTGGCAGACTAGAAGCGCAGTGTTCTACAGGGCTGGACAGACTGGCTTTGGGACTTTGGCATCACGGATAGAGATGCCACTGTGTAACTTTGGATGTGCTACTTTCCTGATATGTAAGTTGGATTGTGCTTCTCATAGAATGACTATAATTACTTCTGTGAGCATGTGCCCACTGTAGAGAACAGAAGGGAACTGGCTGACAGGGTAAGGGGGTCTCTTCCATTTCTATACATTTCCTTTCTGCCTTACTATTCAGTTTCAACAGTAACTGTCTTATGAAATTCTCCCTCCTTATTGTCTAATCAGTCTTTAACACTCTACCTGTCTCTTGGTAAGGATATAACCTACAGGATACCTATGCTGATGTCACATTCCCAGACAGGTTGGGCACAGCCTACAATTGTAACTTAGTGACTTCTCTTTGCTGAGCATTATCTGTTTGGAAATCACTGTATTAGTTTGAAACTTCTTGTATGTAACATTGCTATAAATCGAATCTGGACCTCAGTGGTCACATCAGGCTTGAGTGTGTTATAAAGGATCTGGTTGGGTGGCTACAGACATTCCAAAACTCCCATCTTCTAAGGAAGGCTGTCCAATGAAGAGCTTGAATACCCCACGGCTCCTTATTAAGAAGATTCTAGGACACACCCAAGTGAATACATTCGTTTTGTTCCTAGCAACCTTACCTTGTCAGACGAGTTAAAAGGTCAACTATTTATAAGGTGCGGCAACAGTGTGGTTAGCCCTGACTGAGTCACGGGCAGGGAGTGGAAGCCTTTGAAGTCAAAGGTGGGTTTTAAGTAAATGGGTTTGTTTCTTATTGCTCCTTTCTAAACTCTGAGGAGGAGAAAGGGATGCTGATGATGAGAGGACAGGAATAAGGAGAAGAGAGGTGAGAGCGAAGGCAGACTGTGCCACACATCAGGAACTGATTATAAATGTCATGTGCTCTCTAATTGACTCTGTAAACCACCTTGTAAAGTAGCTATCCCTGTGTTTATTTTGTGGGGAAAGTAAATATGTACCAGAAAGCTTCAGAAAATTTCCTGCAGTCACTTAGCCAATCAGAATGGAGCAGGGGCTGGAGTCCAGGGTGTTGGAATCCAAGTTGGCAGCTCTTTGTACTTGTGTTGTTTCTCTTTTCATTTAGCCATGCTGATTCTGCATCTGTTTGTGTCCTGTGCTGTGTGTTGGGCGTGATGATGCAATAATGGAGACACCCTTCTCAGTTCCCTGAGCACAAGGTGTTCTCCGGCTGGTAGCAGACTCTGACGTTGGAACAATTTCTTTGCAGAGTCCCCGAGTGCCTCGGGTGCCTCGGGTATGTAGAGGGACTGTGAAGATTTTCTCATCAGTGTCACCTGGGGAAGAAGGTTGACCTGTGAGGACTTGTGGATGAAGGGATTGATACAGGCAGATTCTGATATATCAGTGTGCAAGCCATTTTGATTGGAGCACAAGACAAAAGAATGGGAGTGGCCAGAGGAAGAGGAGGGACAGGAACATGAGATGCAAGGATGGGCATGGCCAGAGGAAGAGGAGGGGCAGAGTCAAGGTGGACCTTGGGTACCAGTGCAGCTGACTGGTATTCATGATGGCAGAGCCAAGGAAAGTGCTTCCTGGGGAAACAACCTGATGACATCTGTCTTCTAGGCCCCTTGGCAGCTTATGGCGGTAGGGGAAGACCTGGGAATGAACCTGTGAGTCTAAGGGATGTTGGGATGGAACTTCACAATTGTCCCCATTCTGAGAAAATGGAGCACAGTATTTGTAAGCCACATGGGTTCATGTTCAAAGTCGAAAGACATTTTAGGTGGAATTGCAAAGTTCTAAATCCTTGTAGTGTGTGGCAGAGCCAACAGTTTGGCTGACAGGACTGTTCCCCAAGAGGACATAGACACTGTGGCTCAGGGTGTAGATTGCAGAGGCAGGAGTTGCAGCTTACTGTCTCTGAGGCTAAGAGACTGAGAAGCTAGAGTATAGGAAGTGCTGTCCCTGTGGATATGGAACTGATTTAGATGGTAGCAGTACCTCAGGTGGATAGAAAGACTCACCTGGGTGTTAAAGGACTCTGTGCATGTAGAGGCAGGGGGCTTACTTGAGTGGAATGTTAGTGATAAGTGGCCACAGAGAAGAGGAGTGATAAGATAGCCTTATCCTAAAAATTAATTGTGACTTAGTATGAGATGGAAATAGTGATGATGATGATGATGATGATGATGATGATGATGATGATGATGATGGTAGTGGTGGAAAAAAAGCTGATGCTGATGATGGTAATGATGATGTTTCTTAATGTTATTAGGGGCCTAGCAGAATGTCAGCACTACTACCAGTGCCCATATGACAGAATGAACTGTTTCCATAAAAAGGGCGCCTAAGGAGTTGGCATCCTTATGACAGAACAGCATTTTAAAAGCCGAGGAAGTACTAAGAGCATTTTGGAAAGATAAGATTATTTTGGGGTCCCCAAGATGGCTCAGTGGGTGAGGGCACTCACCTCTAAGCATGGCAACAGGGGTTCAGTGCCTGGATCCCACAGTGAGGAAGGAGGAAACTCACTCCTGCAAGTCATCATCTGACCACCACCTCTGAACAAGGTCCTCCCCAACATACACACAATAAACAACTGTACTGATGAGAAAGGACAGGATCCTGCTGTGTCCTGTGATGCAGACAGGTCATTACTGTGACCTTTCCTATGATGGCACCATTAATACACTGTTTAAATTATTATAGCTTTCTAATCAAATTTAATTTCCTGTGTTTCCAGTTTAACTTCATTATTCTTATCGAGAGCCACCCTCCCCCAGTTCTTAGCTATTTTCACTTAGCCAAATGATTCTGCTGTTATTCCGATGAGAACTTGCAGTAAGTGTATACTTTAATTGGGGAATAATTGACACCTTTACCTTCTGTTGTAGGTCAAGTTCCCTGGGAAAGCAGACTCAGAGGGAGATTTGCATGAATAGGTTTATTAGGGAGAGCCTTGGGATTACCAGCCACACAGGCACTGGGGAGGGAGCCGGAGAAGAGTGTGCAGCTGAACACAGTGGAGTTCACAAGGGCACAGATTCCCAAGAAGGTTCTGCAGCTGTCAGGGATCACCATGGCTGCTCCATACTGAAGCAAAAGGACCAGGTGTACTGGTTATGTCTCTCATCGTGTGACCAAATACCTGAGAGTCACAATTTAAGGGAAGACAGGTTTATTCTGGTTCCTGATTCTGAGGTACAGTTGACCATGGTGGAGAAGACAGGATGGTAGGAGTCCCTGGCAACAGGAGTTTGCAGCCTGGTTTGGTCACATGCTGACAGATCAAGGTAAGGATACAGAAACCAGAGCTGAGATAGAACCCTCAAAGGCCTGCCTCTAGTGGCCTCTGTCTGCCAGCTAAGCCAGAGGCCCATAACTACCAGGGGACCCACTGTTCAAACACACAAGCCCATTGGGGACATCATCAATTGAAACCATGACACCAGGGCTTTGTAAAGCTCCCTCGATACCAGTTGATTCTTCGCTAGGAACAAAACTCTGCAGGGGAGGTGTCAACCTTGTGGGGTGAGGATGCGGGTGAGGGTAAGAGAGTAGTTCTCCAAAGGAGGGAGATTCCTGAAAAAGATACCGAGGAGGCCCTGGCAATCAACACTGTTAGCAGCTATAAATACCATGGGTCTACTACATTCATTCAGAGCTTTCCTTATGGATATATATTATTTTACTTTTGAAATATTTTATTTATATATTTGCGTATGTGTGCATGTGCATGCCATATTCGAGAGTGGAGGTCAGAGGACAACTGGGGATGGCTCTCAGTTCTCTCCTTCCACTATTTGGGTCCTGGGCAATGAGTTCAGGTTGCAACCTTTGCCCACTAAAACATCTTGCTGACCCTGTATATGTTGTTTTCTCATTGATTCAGGTTTATTTTTCCCCAATATTGTCAAAGATTTGAACTAACAATCTTACAAAGATTGTTTCATACAATACCTAACACATCATTAATTTTATATAGGTTATACTGAGTTTCTTTGGGGAGGGGGAGGGTATGGTGAGCAATACATTTTCCCATTATATTTTATAACTGGCTATTCCTAGTGTGTAAAAATTATATGTAGGGCTGGAGAGATGGTTCAGTGGTTAAGAGCACTTACTCCGCTCACAGAAGATCTAGGCTAGGTTCCCAGCATCCACATGGCAGATAGATCACAACCATGGTAACTCTAGTCTCAGGGATCAGATGCTTCCCTTTGGCCTCATTGGGCATTGCATGCACACGGTGTACATACATACACACAGGCAAAATATTCATACTCAGAAATTAGAGACAAATATTTTAAAATACATGTAGGTTACTACATTTATTTGATTGTTGTGTTACATTTCTAGTTCTATATAATTAACATAATAAGCTGTGTATATTTAAAGTATACAGTTAGATAAGTATTTTTTGTTTTTGTTTCTTTTGTTTTGTTTTAAGACAGTGTCTCACTATGCAGCCCTGGCTGTCCTTGAACTCACTCTGAAGATCAGGCTGGCATTGCCTCCCAAGTGCTGGGACTAAAGGTGTGTGCCACCACGCCTAGCTTCTGTTAGATGAGTTTTGATGTACATATTTGTAAACACATCACTGTAATCAAATCAATAAACATTTCCATGACCTCAAAAGCTTCCTTTTATTTTTTGACACCTTTCCTCCCTGCACCAGCCCCTGGCTCAAGGCAGCCACTCATCTGCTTTCCAGAAGAGCAGTCTGATTTTTCTAGGATTTTAAAAATGAACAGAATCTTACAACATTTCTTGGTCTGCCCTCTTGGTGGGATGTTTCTGTCGGGAAGGGAAGGCTTGCGCCATGGTTCCTGTGTGGAAGTCAGAGGGCAATCTTAACCTACCAGTTTAAGACAGGGTCTCTGCTAGATGCTGTGGTGTGCCCCAGGTGTGCCCCAGGTTGCTGTCGTGTGCCCCAGGCCAGCTGACCAGGGAGCTTCTGCAGTGTCTCTTGTCTTTACTTCTTGTCTTGCCATAAGTACAGTGCTTGGCTGACTTTTTTTGCGGGTTCTGGGGGTTTTGAACTCAGATCCTCACGATTGTGCAGCAAGCCCTTTTACCCACTGAGCCATCCCACAGCCTGCTGCTGTTTCATTTATCATGGCTCACCCGTTTTACCGCTCTATGGCATCATATGGACGGTATAGCATGTCCATTTAACTGCCTGTTGTTTCCCGGGGTCTGGTCACCGCAAGTAAGCTTCTGTGAACATTCCTCTTCAACTCTTGTTGTGGGCAAATGGTCTTCTTCCTCTTAGATAAACATTTGCAAGTGAAATGTCTGGGTCATATGAGAGTTAAGTGTTTTAACTTTTTAGCAAACTGCCCAACTGTTCAAAGTGCTTGTCTAATTTTACATTCCCATCGGTAGTAAGGATTCTAAGTCTTCCAGACCGTTTGCCAAAACTCAGCGTGGTCAGGGCTTTTTTAGACATGCTAACGAGTACACGCTAGTATTCCGTTCTAATTTTGATTTGCATTTCCCTAATGAGCAACGATACTGAACAGTTTCTCAGGTTAATTGCACATATTTTGTGTCACTACTATGATGATTAATCTTAATTGTCAATTGACTGAATTTAGAGTCATCTAGAGTCACACTTCTTGGCATGCCTATTAGGGTGAGTCCAGAGAGGTTAATGAATGAGGGAACACCCACCTGGAAGTGCAGCCACAACCTGTGGGCTGGGTTCAGGCTGAGGAAAAAGAACATGGCTGTGTCTCTCTCTTTGCTTAATGGCTGTGAGTGCCATGGTGTAAGAAATAGCAAATATGCATCTTTTCTGTCAAATACTATAAAACTTACGTTTAGGACAAGAGATAAAGATCTGTTTATCGCTCCCTCTTTGTAAGACTTTTATACAAATGAATCCTCTCACTCAGTAAAACCTTGGTTTATACTAGGTTCCCTGCTCTATGCTAGGAACTTGACGGTCTGGAGCAGTGACCCCTTTCCCCTCCCTCCTTTATTTCCTGTTTGGCCAATTATTTTCAGTCCAGCCTATTGAGTAAGATCGAGAGGTTGGGCTCTAGCCAGTGGGGGTGTAGCACACAACCACCACCTGAGCTAGGATTAAAAACCAATTGCACTTCCTGCCTCAGTGTGTTGGCTCTTCTGAAGGGACCTTCTTGAACAAGAGTAAAGTTTGCCTTATGCATACACTTCAGTTAGTGTGGTGGTGTCTCTCTTTGCAGCCCCGAATGTATGTTTAACAGCATGACCAGCCACCTCGTGCTCCTGTTACCACAGCTAGAGTCCCCATTGTAAACCCTTTCCCACCAGGATGGACTGCACCCTCGCACTGTGAACCCAAAGGGAACCTGACAGCCTTGGTTATTTCTGAATATTCATAATGATTGAAGTGAGTTTTTAGGGTACACAAGCAAACCTTGGAGATGGCGTGCTTACCCCGTGCTGAGCGATGAACGCTGTTTCTTTGCTTTCCGACTCCTTTTTCTGACGTCACTGACTTCAGATAATGATGAAATAGCCTGGCTTTAGCAGAGCTGGTTTTATCTTCAAAGAGGGTGTTGACATTAGCACACTGAATCCTGTTAACCATGGTAAGTTCTGCACACTGAAGCCTTAGCCAAGCTAAGTTTCTTTTGTTAAGATGTTTACCTTTAAAGTAATTAGTTGTCTTTTTTCATGGTTATTTAGTGATTGTGTTTCCCCCCCTCATTTTCAATGAATTTTGGCATCTCTCCCTCCCTCTCCCTCCCTCCCTCTTTTTCCCTCCCTCCCTTCCTCACTCTTTCTCTGTCTTTTATACACATGAGAATGCTGCCAGGATGTCAGAGGAGAAGTTGGTTCTCTTCTTCCACTGTGTGGGTTCTGGGAATTGAACTCACAGCATTGGCCTTGTGTGGAAAGTGCTGTCATAGAGCTATCTCACTGGGGGAGGGGGGAGGGAGAGCAATAATGAGAGAGAGAGAGAGAGAGAGAGAGAGAGAGAGAGAGAGAGAGAGAGAGAGAGAGAATATTAAAACTTGACTGAGTGAACCAGGTGTGATGTCACATGCCTTTAATCCTGGCACTCAGGAGGCAGAGGCAGGTGGATCTCTGAGTCCGAGGCCAGCATGGTCGACAGTTTTAGGACAGCCACTGCTACACAGAGAAACACTGTCTCAAAAAACAAAACAAAACAAAAAAAGACTTGACTGAGTGCAAGTTTACATCTATAGGATGTAAACAACAAAGTAGGGTTTGAACTTGGTCCATTTCATTGTGTGGTTTAAGCTGTGGTCTACTATCCTGTGTAGTTCCTTTGTAGAAAAACAAACCAAGAGGCCTGACGGATCCCATAAGAGTTAGGATTGTGCTTTTGTTTCCTGTTTTCTGGATTGTCCTTTTAGATCAGCAGCAAGACAATGCCAGTGCAGTGGCTTTCTTTTGTCTGGTTTTCATATCTGCATGTTTTTATCTTGCCACTCATTTCTTTTGTGTTATTGCAAAGGCTGGCAAATCTATTCTTTATTTGGTTTGTATTTTCTGAAGTTTTGTCCTGGGTTATTGTTTCTGTTGTTGTTGTTGCTGTTGTTTTGTTTTTAGAAATACTGAGCTGATCTTTACAATTGGATTTTAGTGTTTTTTATTTATCTACTTTCAGATATTTGTGTGTGTGTGTGTGTGTGTGTGTGTGTGTACATGCATGTGCATTGTTCATGTACCCATGTCTATGCAGGTGCCTGCAGAGGCCGGAAGAAGACACTGACTCCCTTGGAACTGGGGTTCTGAGCAGTTGTGAGCTGCCTGATGTAGGTGCTGGGAACCAGACTCCAGTTCTCTGAAGGAGCATCAAGCACTCTGAACCACCACGGCCCCTCCTCCACTTCCTTTACTAGTTCTCCGCTGTCTACATCTACTGGCATCATTGCCTCTCATCTTTGTCCAAACCCGGTTTGTAGCTTTCTCTTCTTTGCAGCATTTCTTCCTGTTTGTGTATTAACTGATATTCGGGATGCTGCTCGGCCACGTCTGCTACCTAAGTACCCTGCTCTCTCATGTCTGTGTCTCAAGAGATGCTCAGAGATTGCAAGATGTTTTAAATATCTTTAATGGCCCCTGATAGAAGATCTGACCAGTATCCTTTGTTTCCCATGAGAAGCAGCAGTGGACACTGTTACAATGTTTCTCAGACCTTAAGGAGAAGGGTATCAAAAGAAACTACTCTTATTAAAGCATTTTTTTCTAAGAGAACATGAAAGAATTAGTGGGTAGGGAGGAGGAAGGTAAGTTTCTTTTTATGCCTTTGGTTTGGCTGCAAGGTCACCTCTGACCATGGTGTTATATCCATCTGGGTCGGCTAGCACCTCAAACAAAGTCCCTGCCACCCTCTCCATTCATGTGTTACTCACCTTGATTGCTGCCTGGAGCTTGGGTGTGGGGACCAGCAGTGGGAGGGGATGTAGAATTTGGCGCTGGGCTTCTGGAAGAGGAGCCTGTCAACAATAACAAGCACTTGTAGGGCCTGTTTCTCTCCCATCTTCGAAGGAGAACATGACGCATTGGCATGGGGAAAAGAGACAATAGAAAGCTAGGAGAACATGACACATCGGCATGGGGAAAAGAGACAATAGAAAGTTCGTAGCTAGAGGTCTGGGAAGCAGGTGGTTCTTCTGGGCTCCTATTTTGTACTGTTTGTTACCCAGAGAACTAGGGTCAAGTTTAGAGAGTTGGTCCTAAACCTTACGGCATCTCAGTCTCTTCAGTGACTGCTCAGTCAGATGGAACACACAGGTCATGAAGGGTCTGCTGGCTGTGTGGCTGTAGCAGGAGGACACCATGGCTTCTCAGACCAGGACTTCGAGCTCAGTGACAGATGGTCTATTATACAGTGACCCTACCCTTGAATACCTTTTGTGATATGTCACCCTTCCTGTCTTCATAGAATCCAATTGGTTGTTGGAGGCTGTCTAGCTATTATGTAACGCTTAGTCATTTTGTAGAAGGAC
Organism: Arvicanthis niloticus; assembly: GCF_011762505.2. Taxonomy (NCBI): domain Eukaryota; kingdom Metazoa; phylum Chordata; class Mammalia; order Rodentia; family Muridae; genus Arvicanthis; species Arvicanthis niloticus. Next base: position 52,262,445 of record NC_047660.1, on the reverse strand, counting down.
ACTTCCTATACTTCTCAGCCCCAAGCAACTTGCTTCTTTCTGGCCCTGGGTTTGACTGGAGACTGGCATGGGGAGGGGAGAAGGCAGACCCTTAGCCTAGAATGAAATCCATCATTCTCTCTCCATCTCTCCTATCTTAGATGGGGTGAAAGAGACACCATGACCAAGGTAAATTTTATAAAGGACATTTAGTTGGAGCTACCTTCCAGGTTCAGAGGTTCAGTCCACTATCATCAAGGTGAGAAACATGGCAGTGTCCAGGCAAGCATGGCACTGGAAGAGCTGAGAGGTTTACATCTTGTTCTGAAGGCAGTCAGAGGAAGACTGGATTCCAGGCAGCTAGGGGGGGTCTCTAAGTCCACCCCTCCAGTAACACACCTCCTCCAGCAAGGCCACACCTACTTTAACAAGGCCACACCTCCTAATAGTGCCACTCCCTGGGCTAAGCATATTCAAACCACCACATCCCCCCTCCCCCTCTTCTCTCTCCTTTCTCTTCTATATGACGAATATACTGATTCCCTAGTCTACATAACAAGTCTACATTTGCCTGGCCAGTCGCAGTTCCACTGAGGGTGAAGACACTGGTGCCCTCAGTGCCGATATCAGACTCTTGACTTGAAATATTGGCAGGTGCAGCATGGACAGTCACTCCAGCGCAGGGCATTAGTGTCCTCTTTCTGGTCCCCTCTTCATCCTTCTCCACTCTGCTTTGTGTCCTGAGAGGCTGACTACCATAGGGTATGCCTCATCGGCATGCTGGAGCCTGCAAGAGCTGATTCTGTGACCCTCTCTTTAACCTTGTGATTGGGGACCGCCACAAGCACATTTACACAACAAGAAAAATGGCAAATGCTAAGTCAGTGTCCTCCCTGACCCTCCCACAGGCGTCAGAGATGATTGTTAAGTATTTGTTTACTAGATATGCTGCCTTGCGGTTGTGCTTGAGCTTGGTCACTGGGAGGCACATGTCGGGGTTGAAAAGTGCTGAGAGAATGTGGTCAGAGCATCATCTGCTTCCCTTTTTCCTCCCTGCCACATTCCTGCAGATGGCCTGCATCCACAGCTTCCATGGCTGCCAGGTAGGTACCCTTCCTATCATCCTGTCCTCCTTAGGTGTCAAATGCCCTCTCCCTTTCCTTCTTTGGGTCTATAGGCAGTAAGGACCTAATGTACTGTATCACCCTTCTGTGATCACCTTGGCCCCTCCCTATGTTAGCACTCCTTGACTTAACAATCCAGCAACCTCTTCAGTGGGACTGCTCACTTCCTGATACGTATTACAGACTACAGTGGCCTTCAGTTGGTCGGGGTCTCCCGATGCCCTGTGTCTCTTTATGTCCTCAAATGGTTTATTTTGTTGTTGTTGTTTTTAATGCAATCTTATCTAGAAACAACATACACATTAGATAAAAAGAAAGGCTCTTGACAAGAGTTACAGGATGTAAAGTCCTTACTGCCCACCGACGTCCTCATTCTCAGGAGCTGCTGGAGATACATTTCCTTGCAACCCCTGAGGGTTCAAGCAGCACTGTTTATACACTGCATTCTTAACATGCAGAGACAACAGTTTGTGGTTTTAAGCATCAAAATAAAGATTTTTTTTCTTGTTTTTATACGTGTATGGGGTGTGTGTGTATGTGTTTGTGTGTGTGTGTGTGTGTGTGTAGGCCTGAGGTTGATCTTCCTTGACCACTCTACACCTTATATATGGAGACAAAGTCTAGCCAGCTTGCTCCAGGGATCCTGTGTTTTTGCTCCCTCACACTGCTGGAATTACAGATCGGTTACTGTGCTTGTCTGGCTTTTATGTGGTTTTTGGAGATCCAAATGCCTGTCCTCATGCATCTGGAGAAAATGCTTGCCTGTTGAGCTATCTCCCCTGCCCTTGAAGACATTTCAAGATGCCATTTATGAAGGGCAGTTGATCCTCTGCATCTGTGTGTTCCACATCTGTGCATTAAATGAATTGTGGGTTGAAAATCCATTGGAAATTAAATTGTGCCTGAGACAGTGTATCTCCAGCAATGGGAAGTGAGCAGGCTGGTGGGCTGTCAGCACTTTACCTCCTATAACTTAAGTCAGGAGCCTTTCCTTCTATCTTAGGTGTAGGCTAAGTTTCTAGATAAGCTTGCATTCCAAAATAAACAAATAGGGGGCTGGAGAGATGGCTCAGTGGTTAAGGACACTGACTGTTCTTCCAGAGGTCCTGAGTTCAATTCCCAGCAACCACATGGTGGTTCACAACCATCTGTAATGGGATCTGATGCCCTCTTTTGGTGTGTCTGAAGACAGCTACAGCATACTCACATACATAAAATAAGAGTAAATAAATCTTTAAAACACACACACACACACACACACACACACACACTAAAAGAAATCAAGCAAGCAAGGCCATATAGAGACATACATCAGGAGATTCCCAACCAACCAATATTCTCTTTGGTATAATTTCCTAAGTGATTTTATTCCCATGTGGCACTTACATTGTGTTAGATCTTATTAGTCACTTAGACATGATTTATTAATAAAACATGCAGGAACATGTGTCTAGGTGATAGCTACTTTAAAAAAACATAGACAGTCTGGGGCTGGAGAGATATATCATCATTTATGAGCACTTCCTGTAGAGATTAGTTTGGTTCCCAGCACCCATGTTGGTAGCTCACAACCGCCTGTAACTCCAGTGCCCTCTTCTGGTTCACACAGGCACCTACACTATATATGACACATAGACATGTACATTTACACAAATAAAAAGATATCTTTAAAAATAAATTTTAAAATAGGAAGGGAAATGGACTTGAATATCTATAGTTTTGTATCCTTGGAGACCTTGGAATCAGTCTCTCATCATAGCTATCAAGGAACTACTTATGCAGAAGAGCCTGCTTTAACTGTCTCACAAGGGTTTAGTTCACAACTTCTTTGAGGGAACCCCTTTGTCACCTTAGCAAAACCTTTGACCTCTTTCCTAAACGAGACCTTTAAATGCATGAACAGTGATAGAATTACAGAAGGAAGCCATACAGAAAAGGCAGTTAAAGCGTGAGTCACATTGGTCATATATTTACTTTGTTATCGGCACGTTAAATTACCAGACGTCACAGCCAGTGTAGTGCACTCTATATTTAAAGTAATGATTGTGCGCATACAAGTTAGGACATCTGCAGCAAACTGTTGGTGCTGTTGGGGTTGAATTGCTTCTATTTCTGCCTAGATGTAAAAGAAGATGCTGGGGTCGATCGGGACAAGCAAAGATGGAGATACCACTTCAGGTTCATATACTTCCTTTTACTAACTGCTTGCCCCTCAGCTCCCCACCCACCTGAACTCTGATCTCTTTGGTCAGTGCTCTCTTCCTTCCCTCATAGACACCCCCTCACAGGCAGACATTGCGCACAAAACAGACGAGAAAGAGGTTGGGAGGCTGCAAGAGAGAGGAGTTGCATTGAATTGTTTTCTGTCAACTTACAGAAGCTAAAGTCATCTGAGAGGAGGAAACCTTAATTAAAAAAATGTCTCCGTAAGATCCGGTTGTGCATAAGACTGGAAGGCATTTTCTTAATTAGTGATTCAAAGGGGAGGGCCTGGACCATTGTGGGTGGTCCCACTCCTGGGCTGGTGATCCTGAGTGAGATCTCTCTCTCTCTCTCTCTCTCTCTCTCTCTCTCTCTCTCTCTCTATATATATATATATATATATATATAGATATAGATATAGATATAGATATAGATATAGATATAGATAGATATAAATAGATATAGATAGATATAGATATAAATATAGATATAGATATAGATCTATCTATCTATATCTATATCTATATCTATATCTATCTATCTATCTATCTATCTATCTATATATATATATATATAGAGAGAGAGAGACTGAACAAGCTATGAGGAGCAAGCCAGTAAGCAGTAGTCCTCCATGGCCTCTGCATCAGCTCTGCCTCCAGGTTCCAGGTTCCTTCCTTGCCTTGACTTTCTTCAATGACGAACAGGGCTGTGGAAGTGTGAGCCAAATACACCCTTTCCTCCCCACGCTGGTTTTGGCTGTGGTGTTTCATTGCAGCGATGATAACCCTAACTAGGACGAGAACAATCTGTTTTCCTCACCGGTTTTGGGTTTCATGCAAACAGTAATAGTCTATATACCTGACAGTGGGTGGTGGCTGTTCTTATACTCCCACATCCAGACTCATGATGTCTCCCTGGACACAGCAGTGCTGAACACTGTCCTCTTGGCTGCCACAAAAAGGCATCAAAAGCTTGGTGGCTTACAATAGCTGAAGTGTGGGGCTGGGGAGATGGCTCAGCGGATAAAGTGATTGCCCGTAATCTCGTCTCCTGTGGGAGGCAGAGACGAAGAATCCCCGGAACAAGCTGAGCAGTCAGACTAGCTGAAGCCCTGAGCTCTAGGGTCAGTTGCAGTATGTGGACCAGGGTTTGGATTCCAGCATGCATATGGCAATTCACAACCTTCTAATTCCAGTTCCAGGGATCTGACACCCTCTTCTAGCCTATGCATGCACTATATGCATGTGAATCACATGCACACAGGCAAAGCACTCATACACATGAAATATAAAATGTATCTTTTAAAAAGACATCCACTTACCTTTATTAGGGTGACACAATTCAATTATAAAGACCCTCTTCCAAGGCCTAGATTTTAGTTCTTTGGAACCTCCAAGCTTCTACTCTTCCCCACTTAGTCCACAGTTCTTTGCTCCCTTGCTCTAGCTCCTCTGGAAGCCCTAGAAGCCGCCCCCGCCAATATGGTTTTGCTGTTACTTAATGTTTACCCTTTGGTCTCTCAGTTCTCCAAGCCTAGATAATCAGTCCTACTCCTGGAAATGCGATTGGTGCCTTAAAAAGGAGAACACATTAACTGTGAACACATGCCCAGCTGTCTCACCTTCCTGCTGCTGTGTCTTCCCCAGAGCGCGTGACCTCCCCTTAAACCGTGAACCAAATTAGGTTGCCTCTGTAAGGGGTTTGCTCAGAGTGGTTCTGCTGCATTCCAGGCAGGCGACTTGAGCCTCCTATTTCCTTATCTGTAAAATGGGCATAACAAGGGCACCTCCCTGGCCATGTGTGGTCTGGATCCAGTGCGATGCTGTGAAAGTGTGTGGGGGTGGGTGATGGGTGGTGGTGGTGATGATGTTGATGACGTTGGTGGTGCAGCTGCCCTGATTATTAGTGCAGAGAACTCACTATTTCATTGATTGCAGTACAGAAAGGGCTCAGGTTGCAAGGACTGGTTAGAATTGGCTCCTGCCGGCCAGAATCTAACATATGTCATGGAGATGCCTGGTAGCTGCCAAGGGCTCCAGAAAGTAGAGTCCGGCAAACGCTGGGAGGAATGGTTGAACGGTTCTCCAAACGATACTGGCGCCAGATGGCCTTTTGCCTCCACCTCCAAAGAAGTAGAAAAGGTGACGATAGAGGCTTTTGGTCGGTTCTTTTGTACGTGCGACCTGAGCACAGAGTTTCAGGAGGTAAGCAACCTAGCTCCACCAGCATGACAGCCAACCACATTTTTCTAACAGTGCCAGCTTTAGAATCACAACCACTGCAACCAGGACCTTCTAGCATCCTGTGGAACTCACTACTTCCCAAGCCCTTAAACCCTGGAGATGGCCTGCTTGATTGCATCGATACCATCAGGTGCCAGGAAGGAGGGAGAAGGCTGTGCAGTGATTGGATAGGAAGTGGGCGGAGCCGCTGCGTAACTGACTTGAGTTCCACCTCCAGTAGAAGTCCCAGCTGACCACAGGGAGGAGGAGGGGACTGCCGCAACCCCACTGGGCGGGCTGTCAGGGACACTTATAAGATTGCAAGAGATTTTAATTTCTTGCCTAGGAGGAGTCTGTGTCAGAGTCCTGACTTATCTTAGTGATTTCTGTCTGAGCTGTCTGAGCCTTCCAATGCCCCCGCCCTACCTGTACTAGGTCGTTAAAGTTAAATGGAAAAAAAACATTAAAAATTAGCTAATTATTCAATAAATGAAGCTGTTGCTTGCAGGTGACAGTCGGCGATCCTGCTGTGTCATCCGAGGAGGGCTGAGTCAGCCCTGCCTCAAACCTGAACTCAGAGAGAGGACAGGGATCTGTACGAGGCTCTCTAGCTCCACCGTCTGGCAGGGGAGCGCAATGAGCTTTGCGGCTGTGAAAAGGAGACACTGTGTTAAGGATAAAAAACTGGACTAAACCTCACCGGGTAGTTCATATGTCCCTTTCCCTTTAACTCCCTATCCCCCAGCTAGATCCGTTTACCGGAGATCTAGATTTCTTCTAGTTCCTTTACGGAGCCCTCTGCCCCCGTGCTCCCGCAGGCACGCCCTTGGCCAGAACCCAGGCGCCGCCTAGGCTCTCTCTCTTCACTTCCTGCCTCCTAAACTCTCAAGAGGGGCGGAGCTGCTTTCTTGAAGGCAATTTGAACCTAGGCTCCCCCACCCCACCCTACCCCACCCCCACACACGCACAATAAAGGGGAGCCTTACTGGCATTTAGTAGGCTGACCCGCCATGCTGGACATCCTGTAGGATAGTCCCAGACCATGAAGAATGGTCTTGGAAGGTTTTCAGATACCCCGCTGGACCTTCGTGTAGGTGAATGCCATGCATTAATTCTCAGAGTTAGCACCAGCTCTATTTATGAGCACAAAGGAGTTTCTGCAAGTCCCTCTTTTCTCTCTCCCACCCTCCTTTGCCTCTCATTCATTTCTTCCCACCATTTCCACTTTTTTTTTTTTTTTTTTTTCGACTTTTGCTTTGAATAGTCCGGAGCTAGGACCAGCTACATTTTATCATTTTATTTACAAACGAGTTTTTTTTTTTTTTAAGGCCCTTCCTTCTTTTTGTCCTTCTTTCCTTCCTTTCTTCCTATCTTCCCACAGACTCTTTCTATGGAGCCCATGCTGACCTGAAACTTGTAATCCTCCTGCCTCAGTCTCTTTCCAAGAGCTGGAATTGCATTTACCACCGTGGCCAGATGAAGCTTTTATTACAACAAAATTTATACAATATTTCAGGCCCCGTTTAGTCATTTCTAAGTGAGCAGCATCAGTGACTGGATTGCTTTAATTGCATTCAGAATATTATGCAACCACCGCTACTTTCAACTTCCAAATCTTTCCCATGACTCCAAACTTCCAGTGTAGCCAGTAATCAGGAACTCCTGTCCTGCCTCCTGTAGCCAGGGTCCTCTGGTCTACTTTCATTCTCTGTGAGCTTGTGAGTTCTAGGTACTTCAGGTGAGAGGATACAGTGTTTGGCCTTTGTTTTGTTGACAGCTTGTAGGAAAGTTGCCACCACCACAGATATAGCCCCATGCCTGCTGTTTGAGTGATAGTAAGAAAGAAATGTACTAGTCTGCACTGATAACTCTCTCAAGCAACATGGCTGCTTGCATCTGACACAGGATGTTTTGTAATACAACTGTGTCCGGATATTCACACACCCAAATATGTATTATTTTATATGTTCTTATTTACATATACTAAAACTTATATGTAGGTAGCATATTGATTTAACTTTAGTAAAGGAACATTACAAAACATTTCTTACAGAGATACAAGGTGTGTTAGGGCTGAAATTTTCAGACAACCAGTCCTCAGGCCTGGGGGAGACCTCTGGAAGTGAAATGCTGTTAACGTCCTACAAATAGTGCCTTGTCTCTGGAAACCTGCAGGGCTAGTCCACATGAGTAAATCTTAAAATTGCAGCTTCTGTTGGTTACTCTCTGCTTACTGTGGCCTGGGAAGCACAGCCAGTCAGGGAGCCTTTATTTTTGTGTCGTGTTGGGCACTGCTATTACTACCATTCCTGGCTTACAATAGGCACAGGCAGTATAAAGAATTGACAAGGGAGATTTTATTTTTAACATTTATTTTTCTTTTAAAAGATGTGTGTGTGTGTGTGTGTGTGTGTGTGTGTGTGAGAGAGAGAGAGAGAGAGAGAGAGAGAGAGAGAGAGAGAGAGAGAGACCCTGGGACTGGAATTAAGGCAGTTGTAAGCTGTTGTGTGAATGCTGAAAATTGGACTTGGACTTGGGTTCTTTGCAACAGCAGTCAGTAATGTACTTGTTCTTAACCACTGTGCTATCTCTCCAGCCTGAGAAAAGATCCTTTCTAGGCTCAAAATTAAAGCCAGCAAGCCAAACAATATGTGTATACATTCACACACACACACACACACACACACACACACACACACACACACACACACCCATTCATGAATTGAAATGAATTGAAATGGTTTTCTGCTATTCGCCTGCTGAGCACTGTCTCCTCCTGAGGACTGCAGGCTCATCCCTGCAGTGCTCCAGCTGAACTCAGGCTTGACAAATGTTTAGCACATCCTCTGTGTCAAACTGAACTCCCAGACCTTAAAGCTGGATTTCAGCATCCAATGAAATAACGGATCCCAGTGCAAGGCCCCTGCACTTCCCACATGGGAATCTGGAATAACACTGTGTTTATCTTCTTGCTTCTCACTGACATTTATCTGGCTAGGAACACTCAAATATTGATTTTTTCTGCATAAAAAGGCAGGAAGTGTTACATATATTGTTTTCTAATCAGCCACCTCTATTGTTCCTGCTTCCTTGTCCTCAGAGTCTTTCTTCAGAGTCTATGACGCCACACGTCTTTAAATGAGCCCCAATTTGCCAGGTGGTGATGATGCATGCCTGTAATCCCAGCACTCAGGGGGTAGAAGGATGGTGAATCTCTGACTTAGCAAGTTCCAGGACAGCCAGGGCTACACAGAGAAACCCTGTCTTGAAAAACAAACAAACAAACAAACAAAGCTCCAATCTGGTTGCGAAAATCAAGCACCAATTCTTGACTTTACAGTGGTGTGATGAACTTTTCTTGCAGCCATTTTTTTTCTATTCCTGTAAAATGTTCCATAGGTTATGTGAAATGTTCAACCCTTTGTTAGATACAAGGCTTTGTGTGAGAGGACCTGGCTCATCTGAAGGCCAATGCCAGCTTTCTGAGAATGGTTGCAGTAGAGTGACTATAGTTTGGATCTAGACTGTTTCTGAGAGACTCTGTGTTGAGGTTTGGATCCTAACCTGTGGCATTACTGGTAGGTAGTGAACGGAATGGTAGGTAGGGCCTAATGGAAGGAAGTTAGGTCATTGAAGTCATGCCCCTGAACAGGACATTGGGACCCAAGCTCTTCCTGTGTCTTTGTTTCCTAGTTGTGATGAGATGAACAGTTCCCTGGCATGTTCTTACCATGATGTAATGTGCTATCACAAGCCCAAAGCAAGAGAACCAAGCCACACATCCCCAAACCTCTGAAACCACAAGACAAAGCAAACCTCTCTCTTAAATGTTGGTTATCCATATTTTTCTTTCTTTCTTCCCTCCCTTCCTTCCTTTCTCCCTTCTGTCAGCCAGTTGCTATGGAGCTCTTGCTGTACAGCGATTATGTTAGGCCAAGATGAGGTGTTTAGTGGTGTGGTGGTTTAAGTGAGAATGCCCCCACCAGTTCATATATTTGAATGTTTAGTCTTCAGTTGTTGGGGCTGTTTGAGAAGAATTAGGAGGTGTGGCCTTGTTGGAGGAAGTGTGTCATTGGGGACAGGATTGAAGGCCATGCCATTCCCAGTTTAGAGCGCTCTTTTCTCTCTCTCTCTCTCTCTCTCTCTCTCTCTCTCTCTCTCTCTCTCTCTCTCTCTCTCCCTCTCAGTTGTTGCCTCAGAATCTAAGCTCTCAACTATTGTTACCACACTATGCTTGCTTGCCTGAAGCAGTGCTTCGTGCCTTCCGCCATGGTGATTATTGACTGACTGTCTGAAACTATAAGCTCCCAATGAACTTCGTTCTGTAAGTTTTGTTGGTCATAATGTCTCTTCACAGCAATAGACAAATAACTAGGACAGAAAATGTGACAGATCTGACTACACAGAGGAATCTGGGAGACTGGGACCTTGGACTAGGAAAGTGTCCACATGAAGTCTCTATATAGACTATGAAGGCCCATACTGAGAAGTTTCAGTGGAGTATATTAGCTGCACACAGGAAGTGGAACCAGCCCAAGAGAAAAATATATCGTAGTCTGAAAAGCTAGGCTAAATAGCAACTGGACTAGAGACCATTCTTGTCATATTTTGGCTGTTTCTGTCTTTGTCCTTAGAAATTGTCTGATGCCAAATTGAAAAGCAACGAACTAAGTTCTTTGGTGAAGAAGATTTTTAAGGCAGCCTAATATTGACTCTGACACTTGGTTGGTAGTCACTCTTACACAGGTCTGCAATGAGAAATAGCAAGTGTAACAAGAGACATGCAGAATGTCCAGTTCGAGGAGACAGAGGGCCTAGGGAAATGTCAAGTTGGAGCCAAGGCTTGTGCTGAAAGAAATAAAAAAATTAAGGAGAGCCCTCATCTGTATTAAAATAAAGGGAGAGCAGCTTCAGGGCAAGACTCCACTCAGACAATCTTTCAACCTGCAAAAAGAAAAGGCCTGAGGGATTTGCTGTTTCTACCAAGACCCAGCACACGAAAGCTGCTGCAAATGTAGCCCAAAGGGTCAGGGGTCAGGTCCACCTGACTCTGCAGCAGGACTCAATAATGTTGCCCATGTGGTCCCAGCTTTGGAGTCATGATGAACACAGAAGTAGAAGGGTCACAAAATCTTCTTCATGGCTAAGGAATGCCACAGAAGGAGGCCCCTGTTGCACGAAACTGTGAAGGTGAAGCCTGTATTGTGTCGAAGACCCCCAGACATTATAGAGGCCGGAGCTGTGGGATGCCTGCCAAGGAGAGCTGCACACAGGAAGTGGAACCAGCCCAAGGGAAAAATGGATTGTAGTCAGAAAAGCTGGAAGGGTGGAGCTGCCTAAGCTCTTTGACCTCAGACATGGAACGGATTTGGATGGGAGTTGGACTTTGCCCTGCTGGACTTTGGTCTTGCCTTTGTCCAGCGTCTGTGGTATGCTGGAAATATGCAATTTGCTTTCTGATTTTTAACAGGCAATTACAGTTAGTTATGAGATTGCCTTGAGTCTCAGAAGAGACTTTGGACTTGTCAACATCCTGGAGACTAAAAGACCATGGAGACTTTCAAAGTGGACTGAATGCATTTTGTTATGATATGGCTATGAGTCTATGGGGTCAGGGCCTGCAAAGTAGTGGATAGAATGAGAACTCCCATGGGCTCATAGATTTGGATACTATGTTGGTGGAGCTGTTTGGGAAGGGTTAGGAGGCGTGTCCCTGTTGAGGAGGTATGTCACTGGGGACAGAATTTAAAGTATCAAAACTCCTGGCATTCCTGGTGCGCCCTCGGCATCATGCTTTTGAGTCAGGATGTGAGCTCTCAGCTCTTCCTGCTTCCACACCTCTGCCTCACCACCATGAACTCTAATCCTCTGATACTATAAGCCCAATTAAACATGTTCTTTTATAAGCTGTATTGGTCATGACATTTTATCACCACAATTGAAAATGACTACCACAGAGGGAAACAGGTTTGGCTGGCTGGTTTTGTATCAACTTGACACACTAGAGAGTCATTGGAGAGGAGGGCTCTTCAGATGAGAAAATGCCTTGATAGGGTCTGGCTGTAGGCAAGCCTGTAGGGCATTTTCTTAATGGGGAACAATCTAGAAAGCAGAATTCTTTCATAGCTTCTGCCTCAGTTCCTGCCTACAGGTTCCTGTCCTGACGTCTTTCAGTAATGAATTATGATGTAGAAGTGTAAGCCAAATAAAGCCTTTCCTTCTAAGCTTGCTTCCCCCGCCCCCACCCCACCCCATGGTGTTTCCTCACAGCTATTGTGAAGCTACCTTGGCAGGTATCCCACAGCAATCCTTCTCAGACACGGCCACAGGCCACTCTAATCTGAGCAATCCTTCAGTGGAGGCTCCATTCGCAGGAGACTCTAGGCCATATCAAGTCAACAGTAAAAGCAATCAAGCCAAAGAGAAACTTACTTTTCTTCTTTTAGAGTCATATCTCATAGCCTCCCCTCAACCTTCAGCAGGTGGTAATCAATCTCAAAGTCCTGATCTTTCTGTCACTGCCTCCCAAATGCTGAGGTCACAGGTATGTGCCACTACTCGTGGTTTATGTGGTGCTGGCATTTGAGCCTATGGCTTTGTGCATGCTAGGCAAGCGTTCTTCCGAGCTAGAGCTCCAGTCCGTCTTTTCTCTGTGTATGATTTGGTCATTTTAAGTGTTATACACAGAAAATCATATATAGAATAGACTAATTTTTATCTAGTTCTCTAATTACAGTCATCAAGCCAATGTTCTGGCTTGGGGAGCCAGGCCAGTTGTGGCTGTTTCTGGTTTAGCAAGAAAGGAGTCATTGGTAGGGTGGGGCTGTTTGTTACTTGCAATGACTGGCTGTGTTCACAGTTCATCTCACTGGCCATGTCTTGTTCCTTAGGCAGTCACTTAAAAACACCTACGAGATTAAAACAAAGTTATTTTACTCTAAAAGTTTTCTTGTCAGTTTTGCCTGTGTAAGAATGGAGTCTTGCCTGTCCTGATGCTGGTGAGGGACAGCAGCTGTAAGCCAGTTTCTGGGAGATGGATGGAGGAAGAGCAAATGGCTTCCTAAGCTCTTTTTAAAAGAACATCAATGAATGTGGCAGAAAGAGGTGGAGCTTGCTTATCACTGAACCTATAATCATTTGGCTAAAGTAGTCAGTAGTGATAACTTTTTTGTGATTGTTTGTATATGCTTAGCCCAGGGAGTGGCACTATTAGGAGATGTGGCCTTGTTGGAGTAGGTGTGTCACTGTGGGTATGGGCTTTAAGACCCTCATCCTTGCTGCCTGTAACTCAGTCTTCCATTAGCAGCCTTCAGATGATGTTGAACCCTCAGCTCTTCCTGCACCATGCCTGCTTGGATGCTACCTTGATGATAATGGACTGAACCTCTGAACCTGTAAGCCAACCCCAATCAAATGTTGTCCTTATAAGAGCTACCTTGGTCATGGTGTCTGTTCATAGCAGTAATACCCTAACTAAGATAGTTTTGTTGAAATGAATTAGTTTATTTATTTATTGTATATGTATGTGTCTGTTTGTATGTGTATACAGTGTCCAGAGGCCAGATGGGGAAATCAGATCCTGGGAACTGGAGTTACAGACAGCCATGAACTACCATCTGGGTGCTGGAAACCCCACCTGGATTCTCTGCAAAGATCAGTCAGCGCTCTTAACCACTGAGCGGTTTCTTTATCCCTAGAGTTATACTTGAAACATTCTTAAATCCTCAGATGAGACTTTCTACTATGGGAAACCTCTCAACCAAAAAAACAAAAGTGTTGTAGATTTCAGAAAACACAGCATTCTTTATCCTTCAATTATACATGTGTCCCTCATTTGTTGCCTTTCCAGGGGTTGTCTATTTCTTGGGAGTTGCCATGGATGACCATTTTAAACATGATTAGGGCCAAAAATTCTAGAGGAAACAAGTGTAACCCAAAGTCTTCTGCCTTAGGTGGACATCAGGGTTCCCAAACACAGAAGTAAAGTTCCATTGGCATGCAGGGCCTCTTCAGTTCCTTAGGGACTGTGGATCTGCTGGGGACCAGTTGCAGGTCAAGTTGATGAGGTTTCTTCACTACCTGCTTTTCTCCTAGCTGTGACAACATACCTGGCAAGACGTAATTAAGGAAAGAAAAGCTTATTTTCATTGCTATGACATAACTATAATTTTGCAACTGAATCATAATGCAAGTATCTGTGTTTTCTGATGGTCTTAGCTGACCCCTGTGAAAGGGTCATTCGATTCCTAAAGGGGTCATGACCCACAGGTCGAGAACCTCTGTCGTACATGTTCCACAACTCTTTCAAACAACACCAGTTTAGAGCCAGATCTAGAGGGTTTGGACAAAGGTACCACCTGCCAGTCTTTCATAAAGACCCGCCCACCATTGGCTGTGTGGCTTAGACCCGCCCACTACTGGCTGAGTGGCTGAGACCTGTGTAAAGTTTTCCAGACAATAACTGAAGAACTGGTGAGGCTGGGGGTGGGGGGGTGGGTGGTGTCAGGAATCTTGACCGCTGACTTGTCTGGAGATTGAAGTGTCACTCAGTGAAGGCAGGGCTGAAGTGGAAGAGGATGATACACAGTTAGCTGGCAATATTTTGCTCTTCTCCTACCTCGTTTCTTCCCTTTTCCGCTCCAAGGAGAAGATGCTAGCGGCTGACAGAAAACAACGGGAGAGTGTTTTACAGGCATCTTGGAGTTCACACGACACAATTTGGAAATCTCTACTGCTCGTGCGTGGCTTCTCCTGACTTCCTGAGGAGGCTGCAACTCATTCACTCCTGCTACATGTTTGAGCTTCTTTGTGAGTGAGAAAACTCAAGACAGGGTAATTATTCCTCCCATTCTTGCCTGAAGTTTGCTTATGCTTTGTGGAACCATGTACTTGGCTCATGCAGATCTATTAATATGCAAGCAACATCTTGATTCTTGTTGTTGCTAATTTTAATAGGCTGCCATTGAAGCCAGCAAACTTTTCCTAGAAAGGAGCATAGTGTAGTATTTTAGGCTTTGTGGGACACATGGTCTCTGTTACAAATACTCCATTTTGATCATGCCATGCAGAAGAAGCCATGGATGCTATAACAGGCCTGTGCATGGCTGTGCTCCAATACAGTTTTATTTATAGACACCGGATTTGAATTTTATATAATTTGCACATGTCACAAAATTTTTCTTTCAATGCACTCCCCTCTTCAGCCATTTGAAAAATTGAAAACCATCTTCAGCTTGCAGAATGTCCAGGAACAGTAAGTGGGCTGAATCTGACCCATCTGTTACAGTCTGCCATTCTCTGGGCTAATACTTAATGTGAAAACTGATACATTTTATTATACCTCTACCATTCTAAAAATCAAATTCAAGATAGTACTGGGGGGGATTAAAAAATCTATTGCATCTCAGCAAGCTGTGAATTCCTACAATCCCTTCACTTGGGAGGCAAAGGCTGAGGATCAGGGATTCAGGTCTCAGCTACACTGTGAGTTCAAAGTAGCCTGGATTATGTAAGAGTCTATCAAAACAAACAGGGGCTAGAGATGTGGGTCCATGGTTAAGAACATGGTCTGCGCCAGGCGGTGGTGGCACACGCCTTTAATCCCAGCACTTGGGAGGCAGAGGCAGGTGGAGTTCGAGGCCAGCCTGGTCTACAGAGTGAGTTCCAGGACAGCCAGGGCTATACAGAGAAACCCTGTCTCAAAAAAAACAAAAACAAAAAAAAAAAAACAAAAAACAAAAAACAAAAAAAAAAAAAACAAAAAACAAAAAACAAAACAAAACAAAACAAAACAAAAACAAAACAAAACAAAACAAAACAAAACAAAACATGGTCTGCTTTTCCGGAGAACTGGAGTTCAGACCCCAGTACCCACACAGGCTGTAACTCCAGCCCTAGGCCTCAGAAAGCACTGTATGGGTATGCACGTACCCCCCATCCCCATACAATTTTTTTAAAAAACCCTCAAAATACATTGCTGGTTTTTGTCAACCTGAATATTTGATAAAAAATAAAGCAGATGATACTGGCTTTGAAAAAATGTTTCGTCTGCCAATGGTGATGTTAGAACATTGTATCTTGATGAGGAAGGATGAGCTCACTATGGCCCTCATTGACACATGAGGCCTGTGAGAATTGCTGACCTTCACCAGTGGCCACCACAGGGTTGTTTTAAAATGTTATTTTACTGCTTATGCTGCTGTTTGTGATATGAAAAGTGTGTAGGTGCATGTACATGAGAGAGACAAAGAGAGACAGAGATAGATACAGAGACAGAGAGAGAGCAGAGGGTGGTGGTGATGGACACAGAGACAGCTTTCCCTTCCTCCACTCTTGAGTGGCATCTCTGCTCACCTTCAGTTTTCCCCCTCCACATCCTTCACCAGTATCTTTTACCCACACTCCGCTTGTAGCCCTGCCTGCCATAAAGAAGAATGGCTGAAGGGACCAGACACTGGAGGATCAAAGCAGAGAATATTGATCTCCAAACTCCCAAGAAGTTACAGGTGCAAATGTGCTTTTCAGGCTACAAATAGCAGCACGAGGAGTTAAATACACCTGTTGAGAACCACACTACCCCACGTTTGGGGGCCAAAATGTTGGGGACCGTTCTATCAGTGTTGGAACCCTCACTGCCCCAAGCTGCTCTGGTCTTTGGGTCGGGGTTCAGCAAGAGAGAGAGAGAGTGAGGATGGACTCGAAGAATGGAGACCAGACAGAGTGTGATTCAATCCCGTTTATTCTTCAGTCTCTCTTCTTAGTCCAAGTCCCAAGTCTTGAGTTCCTGGTCCCTAGTTCCTAGTACCTAGTGCCTCCAAGTTCCAAGTTTCCAGTTCCAAGTTCTAGTCTCAAGTCTCATCCAAGTTCAAGTGTCTAAATCCTAGTTGCCTGTCTCGAGTCTCAAGTGCCTACTAATCCCTAGTGTCTAATAATTTCTTCTGTCTGCCTCTCGCCTTTTATATGTCTCACTTCTAAGCCACGCCTTTAAGCCACGCCTTTAAGTCTTATCTCTAAATCACACCTTTAGGTCACGCCTTTAAGTCTCGGCTCTAAATCACACCTTTAAGTCTCACACAACCAAGGGAAGATCCTGGGTATCTAAAACAAGATGTTATCAGAGTGTGCTCAGCTGTTGTAGGCTGTTGTAAGCAAGTCTCTTGTCAGGATATACTGCTCAAGATGGCTGCAAGGATGATAGCCGCCTTCTGTAGGCTCCTCACATACACCCACCTCTAAAGGCTCTGGGAGCAAGGAGGAAGAGCAGGCCCGGAGGGATGAAGAGGACACCTGGAACAGAAGAACTGACACAGTTTCCAGCTTCCTACTGAAGTACAGCTCTCCTTTAACAGCCAAATTGAATAGTTTCCTGAAATTCTGCAAACAACAGACTTTAGGGCGTGTGTGTGTGTGTGTGTGTGTGTGTGTGTGTGTGTGTTTCTCTTGCTTTCTCTCTGTATGTGTATGTGTGTGTTTCTCTCTGTGTGTCTCTCTCTCTGTGTCTTTCTCTCTCTGTGTCTCTCTCTGTGTCTCTGTCTCTGTCTCTGTCTCTCTCTTTCTGTGTGTGTGTGTGTGTGTGTGTATGTGTGTGTGTGTGTATGTGTGCAGCCAGAAGATAATTTTTTGAGAGTCTCTTTCTACAGTCTCTTTCTCCTGGGGATTGAACTCAGTTTATGAGTGCCTCTATGCACTGAGTCATCTCTTTGCCCCAACTTATCCTTTGAAATGAAATGAAAATCAATCAATCTATCTATCTATCTATCTATCTATCTGTCTGTCTATCTATCTATCTATCTATCTATCTGAACTTTCCTAGCTATGTAAAACCTCAACTCTGCTTATTCTGAAAACCCTAAACACACTTAAACACCCGTGTAAAAAGCTAGTAAGAATTTCTGAATGAAATAGCCATGTGATACTTCAACAGTGCAGTGCTAGGAGCTCATTAGTGGTCTCTGCAGGAAGCAGATAACATTAAGGAGTCACATCAGCCACAAATTAGATTTTCTCTGGCCGCTGTGCAGTGAACACATTCATCAGTAGAAGTAGGTAGTGAAATAAACTGTTGAACATACTCAGACTCTGTCTATCCTGGATCCAGGGTGTCAGTGTCCCCAGTGACTCAGGAGACTCTCACCTGGAAACCAAGAAGGACTCACTCAGGAGAGGATGGGAGGACACATCCTGGGCTGGGGCCACTCAGTGTGTTTATTAGTTTAGATAACAGCCTTCAGACTGGAGGAATGAACTTGGAGGCTCCAGCTTCATATGGCACACACACACACACACACACACACAGAGGCATAAAAAAATTTAAAAAATTTAAAAAATTTAAAAATACGCAAGGCAGTTGTGGTAGATTTTTTTTTCATTTCATTTCAAAGGATAAGTTGGGGCACAGAGATGACTCAGTGTATAGAGGCACTCATAAACTGAGTTCAATCCCCAGGACTCACATAGTGGAAAGAGAGAAGAGACTCTCAAAAATTATCTTCTTGGTCCAGGGAGTGGCAGTATTAGAGGGTGTGGCCCTGTTGGAGTAGGTATGGCCTTGTTGGAGTAAGTGTGTCACTGTGGGTTTGGGCTTTAATACCCTCATCCTAGCTGCCTGGAAGTTAGTCTTCTGCTAGCTGCCTTTAGATGAAGATGTAGAACTCTCAGCTCTGCCTGCACCATGCCTACCTAGATGCTGCCATGTTCCCACCTTGATGATAATGGACTGAACCTCTGAACCTGTAAGCCAGTCCCAATTAAGTGTCTTTATAAGAGTTGCCTTGGTCATGGTGTCTGTTCACAGCAGTAAAACCTTAACTAAGACAGCAGTATAAACTAGTATAAACCAGCTGAATGCCTGAATTTGAAGTTTTCTTGCATTTCTCTCTTTCTTCCTTTTTTTCTTTCTCTTTCTCCCTCTCCCTCTCTCTTTCTTTCTTTCTTTTAGATCAAAGCCACTACATGGAAAGTGGATGAATGAAACACTCTTTCATTTGGAAATAAGCACAAATGATTTCCCCCCCTCCAGATCAAAATCTCTAGGCCTGACCCAACCAAAGGCAGGTGAATAGCTCAGGGCTATTTTTGGTGACAATAACAATCAACTCACATCCCACTTTCTCAAGCCCTCAACTTTAAGTATGCGTGTATGTACATGTGTGTGTGTGTATGGGTGTATACATGTGTGTACATGTGTGCATGTATACAGATATGTGTATGTGTCTATGTATGTGTGCATGTGTACATGTTTATCTATGTGTGTGTGGGTGCCCCTGTGTGCCTACACTTTTAGATTAAATCTGAAGATAGCCCTGGGATGCAATTTCTGGAGCTGTGAACGAAAATAGCCCCCATAGGCTCACAAAGAGTGGCACTATTGAGAGGTATGGCCTTGTTGGAGTAGGTGTGTCCTTGTTGGAGGAAATATGTCACTTTAGTGGGCTTTGAGGTTTCAGATGCTTAAGCCAGGCCAGTGTCTCATTGTCTCTTGCTCTTGCCTGCCAATCCAGTTATAGAACTCTTAGCTATGTCTCCAATACCATGTGTGCTTGCATTCTACCATGCTTCCCTCCATGACAATAATGGGCTAAACCTCTGAACTATAAACCAGCCCCAAGTAAATATTTTCCTTTATAAGAGTCGCTATGGTCATGGTGTCTCTTCACGGCAACGAAACACTAAGACACAATTCAGTGCACCAGACTTTCCTTAGCTGTTTGACTGTGTTTCAATACTCTCAAGTGTTGGGACAGGGGCTTCAGGTCCCTGCCCTCTTGAAAATGGGCAGTGCTAACTGTGGCTTCAGGAGACAGTGATGAATTAGCTTAGGATCATTAACAGATGTATCGCTTTGATGATTGTCTTTGTTGGGGTTTCTATTGCTGTGACAAAAGACCATGTCCAAAGCACCTTGGGGAGGCAAGGGTTTATTTGGCTTACACTTCCACAGCACTGTCTGTCAGGGCCGGAACTCAAACACAGCAGGAACCCAGATTCAGGAGCTGATGCAGAGACCATGGAGGAGTGCTTGCTCTTACTGGCTTGCTCTTCATGGTTTGCTCAGCCTGGTTTCTTATTGAGCCCAGAACCACCGGCCCAGGCATGGTGGTATCACTCACAATAGCCTGGGTCCTCCTTCATTGATCACTAATTCAGAAAATGCTTTATAGCTGGAACTTATGGAGGCATTTTTTTCTTTTTCTTTCTTTCTTTCTTTCTTTCTTTCTTTCTTTCTTTCTTTCTTTCTTTCTCTTTCTTTCTTTCTTTCTTTCTTTTTTTTTTTTTTTTTTTTTGTTTTTTTGAGACAGGATTTCTCTGTGTAGCCCTAGCTGTCCTGGAACTCACTCTGTAGACCAGGCTGGCCTTGAACTCAGAAATCTGCCTGCCTCTGCCTCCCAAGAGCTGGGATTAAAGGCGTGCGCCACCACTGCCCGGCAAGGCATTTTCTTAATTAAGTTTCTATTTTTCTTCAGATAACTCTACCTTATAACAAGGGAACACAAAATTAGGACAGTGATGTTATGGCTCTTTTTATAATGGTTTAAAATAGTAAATGATATTGACATGTTTTAGTAAAAACAGCTCTATTTGACAGGTAGTTACTCCATAGTAATCAGAGAACATGCACCCCACATTCTGGGCAGAGCTGTGCAGACTGTGATAATAGATACTTACACAGGCCTGGAACTCAAGCAGCAATCTTCTGTACCTAGCGGCCATGCTGGGGGATGTTGACACCAGAGGCTGTTATAAAATGGGATGATGAGTCCTCTCTGTACTTCAGCTCAATCTTGTTGTGAAGCTAAGATTTCTCTAAACCAACGTATTATTATTATTATTATTATTATTGTATTATTAGAACTCATAGAAAGTATGTGTGTGTGCATGTGTGCATACATGGGCATATGGGTACAGGTCCTCCCATGTACACGAATGCATGAACACACTGAGGTCAGAAGACAGCCGGTAGTATCATTTCTCAGGTATCTCCTACTTTTTTTTTTTTTTTTTTTTTTTTTTTTTTTTTTTTTTTTTTTTTTTTTTTTGCTAGAGATAGAGTCTCTCATTGGCCTGGGATTTTTGCTGTGTCTCAGGTTAGTTGGCACAGAGCTACCAGAGATCTACCAGTCTCTGGCAGCCATCTTACTGTTCCTGGAATTACAGCAGCATGCCATCACACCTGAATTTTACTTGAGTCATAAGGATATGAAATAAGACTCTCAAGATTACCAAGTAAGCACTTTAATTAATGTGTTAATACTACTTACAGACTATTTGAAAGAAAGAATAAAGTAAAAAGTACCTTATAATTCTATGCCAGGAGAGTTTTTATTTCTGCTTTATATTAGGGAACCATGTATTATCATTTATTATTATTATTATTATTATTATTATTATTATTATTATTATCAAGGGCTTGTGAATTTCTCTAACATCTTTGCTAGCTTCAAGCTCTTCTCTCCCCTTCCTGAGTCCTGGGACTATAGGTGGACTACCTCTACACTTAGTGCAAGATTCTCTTTGAGAGAGATCTTGTACCTTCAGGAGCTTTGAACATGCAATGAGCATGCGTTGTGTGTAGGGTACTCTGCCAGGACTTGTGCTTGAGGGGTCCACGCCGAGTACCACAGTGATACTTCATATGAAGAGATGTGCAGGCTTAACCGGAGCATCCATGTTGTATCCCTGGAACTACTGTTGAGGTCTCTGCTCTAGACTGCTCACAACGTTACTTGGGCCCATTACATTATGGGTTCTAAGCAAAGAAAATTGAGGCACAGGCAGGGGAGTGATTTGTTCAGAGCCTAAAGCAGTGGGCCAGCAGTAGACTTGAGAAGCAGAGACAAAATGCACCCTGATCCCAACCCCCTTCAATGATCTCTAGTTTAACATGCATGCTTCTGTGGCTTATGAGTGATGGGCATTGTTGGATGGTAAGAAGTTCAAGGAAAACAGGAATCAGGAAGAGGGGGGAAATTGAATCACTCACCCATTCTCCGTTCATGATCATCCTTGCCACCTGGCCTTACAAAAGCCTGTGCAGAAAGCCCCTCTGGTGGTTCACCGAGCACAATAGCCATTCAAATTCCTGCCCTTATCTCTCACTGCCACGCTGCTTACTGGAAACAGCACCAGCTCCCGGCATCAGAAGCCTGGCATACCTTCATGAGTTCTCATTACAGCATCTCAGCACCCATCCGGCCCTCCAGGAAATTGATGTTGCAGGCTGCATTGCCCATTGTTGGGCAGGCATCCTGGTAGGAGCACCTGCTGGGAGCACCCTCTTCAAGGAAGGCAGGGCCACAGCAAGCTGAAGGTCAGAATCAAGGTGTTGGTGCTGCTTTGGGGCAGGGGTAGGAGGGGTTTGGGGTGAGAGCAAATGTAAAGCCTTCATCTTCTGTCTGTGCCCCATTCGTAGGGTTTCATAGCAACTGTCTCCAGTGTGTGCTCACTGAACTAGTCAGCAGTTGAAACTTGCTCAGTATGGGCAATGTTCTGGGTACCAAGCTAAGGGTCAGAGACACAGAAATGAAAGATTGCATCCACAGCTGTCAGTAGGTTGAGTCCTGCTCTCCTGTGATATTGGTGATTGTGAGTGGCCCTTGATCTCTATCTCCTGTCATCTGGTCCTGACTTGTCCAGTGCCAGGTACTGTCTTTGGAGGTCTTTGTATGTGATTCTGTGTATATGTGTTTGCATATCCCCACCCCCTTGTATGGGAGGGGGGGTCAGAGGTTGATTTCTGGCTTTGTTCTTCAGGAGCTAGCCAGGTTTTTGTTTGTTTATTTGTTTTTTGAGACAAGGTCTTTTGTTGGCCTGGAGCTTGCTAGGTTGGCTGAGCTGCCCAGCCAGAGAGTCCTGGAAATCCCCCTGCCCCACACCTCCCCAGCTCTGGAGTTACAAGCATAGCATAACACTCCTAGTTTTAAAAAATCAATTTATTTATGTATTTTCTATTCTCTGTGGATGTGCAGACACCTGTGGAGTTGAAAAGATGGTGTTGCTTTCGCTAGAACAGGTATTACAGGTGGTTGTAAACTGTCGCAGTGGGTGCTGGGAACCAAACCCAAGTTCTCTGCAAGAGCAGTAAGTGCTCATAACCTCTGAGCCACCTCTCCATATCCAGCTTTAAAAACAATAGTGTGTTTTGGGGATTAAACTCAGGTCCTAAAGCTTGAAAAGCAAATATTTTACATGCTGGATTATCTTCCAGTCCCTATGAAATTATTGCATGCCAGGCACGAGGCAGCATACTTGACAGGTCTGGATTTTGGAGTTGTCTTATTTTGTTTGTTTGTTGTTTTGTTTTTGATTTTTTGTTTGTTGTTTTGTTTTTGCGTTGGTACTTTCCTTTGTAGCCCAGACTGAATGTACCTCACTATTTAGCCTAAACTGGTTTTGAACTTACATCCTCCTGCCTCAGTTTTCTGAGTGCTGGGATCATAGGTGTGTACAGCCATGCTCAGCTCAGAACTCCTTCAGTTCTTACTGAAATATAAGGTAGATGTGTTGACCACTGTCTTCATTATGCACAATGCAACCAAAGCTCAGGGAGATTCAGAAACTAGACAAAGAACACATAGTAGGAGCTGGGCAGTGGTGACACACACCTTTAATCCCAGCACTTGGGAAGCAGAAGCAGGTGGATCTCTGAGTTCTAGGGCAGCCTGGTCTAGAACTGGCAGAGTGAGTTCTAAGACAGCCAGGGCTACACAGAGAAACCTTGTCTGAAAAACAAAAACAAACAAACAAACAAACAAACAAAAAACAGGAAATAAAGGACATATAGTAGGGCTGGTAGAACTCACAGCTCCGGGTAATCCTTTTCTATGTCACAAGAGTGGGAACTTGTCGCAAAATTTTTTAAAATAAGTTTGTTTTACATTTATTTGTTTAGTGTGTATGTACATGTGTATACATGTGTGTGTGTGTGTGTGTGTGTGTGTGTGTGTGTGTGTGTGTGTAGAGGCTGGAGGACAATCTGGAAGTCAGTCATTCTTCCTGCGTGGTTTTTGCTAACCACACTCAGGTTGCCACTTTTGGTGGCCAGTGCTTCCAGAGTCATCTTGGTAGCCCTAGGGCTGTGGGTTGGCCAGTTAAAGGTACTCAGGCACACAAATAGGTAACAAGTACTTGAGCCCAAGTGAGACAGGCCTAAGGGAGAGCCCAGTTTGTGTTTACAGAAAGGAACCCTGTGTCCAGGTTCAGATTTAGGCATTGTGAATCAGGCTGGAGATATCCAACCTGCTTGAGGGGCAGGCATTGCAAGTGGCTGGCCTCGTATGACAAGAAGTAGGAAATAGGCATCATTAATCCAGATATGAGTCAGTCCATTCTGGAAACCAGTCCTAATCCAAGCAGATAAATGGCTGTAGGACTCAGGCATGAGGGACTCAGGACACCAATGGCTGGGGCTTCCTTTTCTCACCAGAGTCTGAATTCAGTTGAGAGACAGAGGCCAGGCAGTAGAGGTCACGATACCACCCTTCTTGATAACAGTGACGAGAAAGAGCATGGCTGCAGAACAGAGATGTCTGCAGTGAAGATGAGAGGAGGTGAGGACCAGTGCTGAGCGATAAAAACGGGCTGGGCCTCGACCTGTCACCCTTTAAAAGTATGATGTGTTTTCCTCTTCCTCCATCCTGTCTCTGCTTAGCACGGGGTGAGTCCACGAGGCCGGAATGCTTAGACGGGGAAGCCATATTGACTAGCACAACTGCTTGGTTGGTTTCTCACTAGCTTTCCTAAAGATGATACCTCTGATGTGTTGGTTAGGGTAACAGCTGTCCAGCTTGTTGGTAGAAACCTGTAGGCCACTTGTGCTAAAGGTGTCAACCCTTCACACATGCAAGCATGCATGTACTCAAGCATGCACACACACACACACACACACACACACACCTGTACACTCATGCACACACACACATGCACACACATGTGCACACATGCACCCCCACCTGCACAAGCATACACACACGCGCACACACATGTATGTACACACATACCTGCACACACATGCACACATATGTGCACACATGTGCATGTACACACACACACACACACACACACACACACACACACACACACACACACATTCCACCTTTACCAGTGTGATGCCTGACATGGGATTAAGACACAGTACCTCTTTCTTTGTATCATGTCTGTCCATTTTGCTGCCTTAACCTTTGAGTCATACTCCATTAATCTCTGTGTGGAGACAGGTGGCTCATCAGAAATGTTTTGTTCAAGACTGGGTAAACTCGACTATTGTCTATCAAAGCAAACATGTTTCTGTAGCACACCCTATGTTTCCTCAGCAGTTTAAGCATCAATAGTCCCTGGCCTAATCCAAAGGTCCAGACTAAACCATGAGGTCAGGACATTTATGGAGCAGCCACCTGATGTTACCAGAGTTGTTAGGGTCATATTGGGCCCTGCCAGTGTTAATCTGGAGATTCCACATTTTGAGCCAAATTTGAAGCAAGCTTTAATTAAATAATGACCAGGATGGACTTTGGTCAGGACCACTCTCTAGAGTTTCCAGTAAATGTTGACAAGACATGTGTTTAGGGGCTTTTCATGTCAAAAGCATCAGCCACTGCCTTTTCCCACGTGGCTTTGGTGTTTTTCAAGAAATACAACTCCTACATTCCAGGAAGTTGCCTGATCCTTGGGCAGGTGACTCTTACAGATTAACTTCCGGTCTTACAGCAGCCCTGACAGCCCAGGCTTGCCTACCAACCCTTAACCGGCCACTTAAGGAGGTACATAATAGTAAAGAGTTGAGGAAGAGGATTTATTCAATGTGGTTACCCAGGAAGGGAAACAAAGAGAGGTCTAGGGGGCACCTTCTGCCGTCCATCTTGAGGATAGTGACAGGAGGCTTATTTATTTATTTTAGTCACTTATTTTTATGTGTAGGGGCATTTGACTGCTTGTATGTAGTGTCTCACATGCATGCCTGGCGCCAGCAGAACTCAGAAGAGCGCATCAGATCCCCTGGCACTGCACTTACAGAGGGTTGTGAGTCACCACATGGGTGCTGGGAACTGAACCTGGGTCCTCTGCAAGAGCAGCAAGCGCTCTTAACTGCTGAGCCATCCCTTCAGCCCCAGAAGTTTAGATGTAAATAGACGGCAAGAGAAATGCACAGGTAAGCAGTCCTGATCAAGATGTACTCCTTTTATCACTGACCAGACACTGTCTAGGCTCCAGTCTCTCCCAGTCTCTTGTCAGGTGGTCTGACAAGCTACCAGAACTGTATTAAATCTCATTACTGGAGACCAGTTGGCCCTTTGGCTGGCACCGGGCTTCATCCTTCACCTTCTCCCAGCATGAGACTTAGGGAACATTCCAATTCCTTGGAGTCCATTACTTCAATAGTTTCATAGCCAAAGAGAGGGGCATGAGAATCTCTCGAATATCTCCATTCCTGGCAGGATGGTTACTAGGAGGGACGCAGCAGTTCCTGAATGGACCTGGCTATCCATTAGCCCACCAAGTGCAAAGCCTTCTAGCTCACACGCAGGAGGAAAAACATCTTTTGAAACTGTGCCCACGGATAATGGATAATTACCAAAGTTCAGTGCATCTCTCCACAGTCGATACAAGTCAACTGTTCCCATTTTTTTTTTTTTCAAACAAGCTGTCTGGTCAGCTCTGGTTAGTCCTAGCTCCCCTTGGGCTGAGTCAGTTGACTTCTGCTGGTGTTCTGTTCGAAATACGTAGCTCCGTTTCTTCTCTGTTGCTTCCAGGCTACTCCGTCCCACTAGGCAGTTGTCAAGGGAGGTTTTTAATATTGAGTCCCATGGAGTTGACTGACTCTGCAGTCACCGCAGCACTTGGCTATGCTGGACTGCTTCCACAGAGGCAGACCTGCTTCATGACATGAAAGAATACAGAACATGGCTCGTGCTGTATCTGGGTGGGCCAGCCCTAGTGATGCCAATGGTCGGTATATTTATTATTTTTCTTGCTGCTGTAAGAAAGTAGCTGACAGAAGGCACGTAAGAAGAGAAGGGTTTATTTTGGTGGGGAGTCATGGCAGAGTCCATGATAGCAGAGACCTCCATAGCAGAAACAGAATGAATGCTGGGATTAGCTTGATTTCTCTTTATACTTCTTCTCCATGACAGGGACCACAGCCCACGCCGCGGTGGGGCCATCAACATTTAGGGTATGTCTTTACTCCTGTGTTAGGATTCTTTGACAACTCCTCAGATAATCTTTTCTGAAAACACCCTCTCAGACTCACCTTGAGGTGTGTCTTCTGGGTGACTCTAAGTTCCCTCAAGTTGACAAGATGAAGTGTCACACCAAGCGTATAAAATTTATCACTGTTTCCAACTAAAGTTAGCTTCAAGCTCAGGAGGTCATTAGTGGGGCTTCTACGCACAAGGCATCAGCACAGGGAAGAATTCCTCGCCATCTTGCCCAATTACGTGGGGTCTTGGGGAACAAGATGAGAACTACAGAGGAACAAGACATAAATGAAAGGCAGATTTCAGGAGGAAGAGGAGGAGGAGGAAGAAGAGGAAGAAGAGGAGGAGGAAGAGAAAGAAGAGGAGGAGGGAGAGGAGGAAGAGGAGGAAAAGGATGAGGATGAGGAAGAGGAGGAGGAGAAAGAGAAGAAAGAGGAGGAGGAGGGGAAGGAAGAGGAAGAGGAGGAGGAAGAGGAGGAGGAAGAGGAGGAGGAAGAGGAGGAGGAAGAGGAGGAGGAGCCTTCAGGATGGAGCTGCTGCTGGGTGAGTTTCTAACACCAAGCCAAATTTCTAACCAGGAAAGACGCAACTGAGAGACAGAAACCAGATAACAGAGGTCAACAAAGCAGATAGCAGAGGTCAGCGTACCACCCTTCTTAATGATGTCCCTGGTTGTTAAGAACATGGTTGCAGAGTACAGGCATCTGTTGGTAGGAGTAAAACAGTCAAGACAATGGCTTTCTACAGTCCCAGCCATGGCTGTTGACTGCCAGGAGCCATGCTATTATTGCCTCTCTATCTGGGCTGCCACTGGGAGCTGCAGTCCACACTTAGGGTGACCTGCTCATGTCAACTAATTCAAGCAAGGACTCCTCACTGATGTCCCAACAACTTCCTATTGCTTGACTCTAGACCCAGTCAAATTGGCAACCCAAAGTTAGCTTGACTACATAGTGAGAATCTATGTTCAAACAAACAAACAAACAAACAACCCCCAAGCAACAAGACCACAGAAGCACACCAGTGTTCGGAAACAGCCCTCATGTGTGCTGTGTGAGAACAACTACAGCTTATTGCCACAGGCATCCATGGCACATCACTGCATTGAAGCAACACTCTGTAGATGAAGCCAAACTTTGATTGACACATACTGGAAATAACTGCCTTCAGTGGGGAGTGAGGAAAAGTATTAATCTGTAATTTACACATTCATCTTAAAGTAGGGGTGTGGCATTGAATTGTGTATCTAACAGCCTGACAAAACCCGCTGCCTACTACTTGAAAACATATTCACATATTCATTCCAAGAGTGCCCCAATGTAGGTTTGCCCATCCTATCCTGTACCTTCGCTTTCTTTACTTCTTTCAGTGAGAACTTTGTGTGTAATTCTAAGCATCTCCAATATTCATTTTAACTGTCTTTTGCTCATTTTAAAATATTTGTATTATATGCATGGAATCTTTGCCTGCATGTAATGTGTATGTATATGTATTTTCTCCTTCCCCTTCCATCCCCTCCCCCTACTCCCTAATTTCCTTCCTTTCCCTCCTCTCCCTCCTCTCCTCTTCCTTCCCTTCCTCTCCTTCTCCCTTGTTTCCTCTCTCCTGGTCCCTCCACTCCTTCTCCTTCTCCTTCTCCTTCTCCTTCTCCTTCTCCTTCTCCTTCTCCTTCTCCTTCTCCTTCTCCTTCTCCTTCTCCTTCTCCTCCTCCTCCTCCTCCTCCTCCTCCTCCTCCTCCTCCTCCTCCTTCTTCTCCTTCTCCTTCTTCTCCTTCTCCTTCTCTCTCCTCCTCTTCCCCTTCCTTTCCTTTCCCCTGCCCTCCTTTTCCTTCCACTTTCTTCTCCTCCTCTTCTCTCCTCTCTAACACTTCCCTTTTCTTCTCTCCCTTCTTCCTCCTCTTCTTCACTTTGTCACCATTGTTGAGGATATTATTTGGTCTCATCATGGTGCCTTCCTCTCTTTGTCAAAACTCAGGTGAGTATATTTATGTGAGCCTGTTTCTGGGCTCTTTTTCTATGGGCTTTTCTTTGTCTATTCTTTTACTAACTTTGTACTGTTTTAATTACTGTGGCTTCACATTTAAGTCTTCAAGATAGTAGTTGGCAATTTTCCAATCTTGTTTTTCTTTGATAAGTTTATTACTCTGGGCTTTTTGCTTCTTTGTGTAAACAGTTGAGTCACCTTGTGGCTATTTACAAAATAATTAGTTTGGGAGTCAGGTTATATTGAATCTATCTATATATTATCTTGAGGGTGAGATGCATGCCTTGACGCTATGGACTTTTCTTGTCCCTATCTCCCCACCTGTGCCCTTTCCCCAGGCCTGAGAAGGCCTGCAAGTCTTTTATCACAATAGACCAAACAACAATAGGACCTAGGAGAGGCATTGCATTACCAGCCTTGGGCCTTGAAGCCTGCTACCTGAGCTAAGAAGAATGGACTGCCTGCTGAGCTAGCCTTCACACTTTCTGGACTGCTATCTCCTTGCCCAGCCCCTGGGCTGAACCGAGAAGAGACTCTGGGGGGGGGGGGGAACTTCTCCTTTATATGTGAAAGCAAATTATTAAACTTCGAGCCTTGATCAGAGAACTTTGTCTTGGCTTCATCTCTTCCCGCCCTTTCCATCCTCAGCCTCTCTTGCAGGTGAACCCGGTCCAACTGTTCCTGCTGGTGGCATCACCCACCTAGTCGATTCTTTGAGTTCTTTTATCAGAGTTCTATGGTTGATCTCACATAGGTCTTGTATATATTTGGTTATATTATTCTTGTTTGTTATTTTGTTTTTATTGGATATTTTATTTATTTACATTTCAGATGCCTTCCCCTTTCCCCATTTCCTGTCCCTAAAACCCCCCTATCCCACCCCTTCCTCCTTTTTGCTTTTATACCATTTTAATTACATGCAAGTATTAAGGTCAGTTCTTGGTTGAGGAACTAGCAATACAATAGATGCAAATAGTCAAGGAACAAGCATGACAATAAACACAAATAGTCAAACAACAAGCAAGGCAATAAACAAAATTCTGTGAACACTCCCATGATCACTGTTTCTAGGGGCTTATCAGGATGACCAAAAATATCTGAGCCAACTTCCCTGTCCTAGCCCAAAGTAATTTTCATGTCTGAAGCCTACTTCTTTGTTCGAGCCTAAAATTTAGATTTCTGCCTGAAATTACTTCTTTGTTCTAGCTTAATGTCATATTCCTGCCAAGCAGCTCATTTCCTTGTCCTTGACCCATGTCAGATTCTTGTCAAGCAGCCTCAAAGCTCTCTGCCTCTCCCACTTTTTATTTCATAAACAGGACTGAGCCTGTCTTAGGTCATTCTGCCAAGAATGCCTTCCTTGCCCATCATGGAATATGCATTATCAAAAGCAATGCATTTCTGTCTTAGGTTGGTAAGGTTCTGTGCAGAATCTTACCCAATTCTTGTTTGATTCTGAGACAGCGTTTCTCTGTGTAGTTCTGGTTGTCCTGGAACTGGCTTTGCAGATGAGGCTGGCCTTGAACTTGGAGATCTGCCTGCCTCTGCCTCCCAACTGCTAGGTGTGCATGCCTTATCTGCTTTCTCAGATTTTCTTCATTCTAGACCATCTTGTCATCTGAGAACAAGACAGTTCTATTTTTTCCTTTCCAGTTCTTATGACTTTTATTTCCTTTTCCTGTCTTATTGCATTACAACTGATTTCTATTAGAATGCTTAAAGGTGATGGTGGGAGGGCCAGCTTTGCTTTTGTCTCCATTTTGATAGAAAAACATATAGTTTCTCAGTAACAAGATGTCAGCTATAGGTGTTTTCAAGATTTTTTTTTGAAGTTTTTTTTTTTAACCAAGTTTAAGAAATGTTCTCTCCCTCTCTCCCTCCCTCCCTTCCCTGTGTTTCTTAGCCTTTTACTGTTCCCAAATTTTATTTGGGTTCACAATAGGAAAGGTTATATGTGTCTCTGTTTTGTTAATCAAACACCTCAGAGCCTTTTGGTGAATAATTAAAATTCTAAAAAAGGTTTAGAACTTTTACAGAGATCAGATCTTGGGTTTCTAGTCTGTGGCTCTTGGCAACTAATAGGCCAGGTTTAAAGGAAATGTTCAGGAATTAGTTTTAATGTTTAAAAAAATCAGAAAATTGTATCCATTAGAAAAAGCTAATTTACTATAAAAACCCACATCAGCAGCTGAATTGTACTAACTAGCAACTATTTCTTATTTTTGACACGAATTTTGACAATTAAACTAGTATAGCTGAGCCAATGTTTATTGAGTTTCTGCTTTGTTTCCAGCTCTGTGGAATGACCTGGCTACCATTGAAGTAATGGTGACCATCTCACGGGAAAATACAGATTAACCAATAATGGAAAGTTTTTGGATAATTTCTTTCAAAATATGAGTATGAGAAAGCAATAAAATTAGAAAAGGTTATTTGGTTTCTTGAAGCCATAGACTATATTTATCTTTCTATGTTCAGCACGTAGCCCAGTGCTGGACACCTGGCAAGCATCCCAGAGACTTAGGAAATGAAATGAAATGAAATCAACAAATTTCTGGGTGTGAACATCTTGTGAGACACACCATCACCCTGGGCTTTTTAGCAACTAAGTTCATTATTCCTCTTAGGAAGAAGGATAAGAACTGAAGTGTACATTTGAGTACATTTTTCAAGAGAGAGGTTCAATAACTTTTTTAAAAAAAATGATTTATTGTCATTATGTTTAGTGTGTGCTCAGGCAGGTGCACAAGTCCGTGTGTACATGGGTGTAATGCTTGTGGAGGCCAGAGGGGGGCAGGCAGGGGATCCCCTGGAAATGGAAACTTTCTACAAAGGTGGTTGTGAGCCACAGGGAACAGGACTTGAGTCTTCTCCAAGTGCAGTTACCTGCTTTTAACCGGGGAGTCATCTCTCCAGTTCAGGGGACATGATTTTAAATTAAACTCTTGGAAGGTTCTAAAACCAGCTCCCTTGCCTTGAAAAATCCTGTCTTTACTATGGATGCACTTTTGTGAGAAATGCTCAATTCAAAAACAAAAATATTCCTTTATTCAACTACTCCTTGAATTGTGGACATCAGAAAAAATGGGAACACATTCTTTTATAATGAGAGATGCCATTTGTGCCTTTGAGAAGCTAAAGCATGTGCTGTCTCTCTGCCCAAGAACTCAAGGGGGCATGGGTACCAAAGGGACCTCAGCCTCAAAGGGATGGAGGAGCTTGTAGTAAAGCCTCCCACCATGATTGACAGCTGGAAGCATCACCTGTCTTCAAGTGTTCAGTCTGCTACTAGCAGGAAGCTGTGGAAGCTCCATCTGAGGTGAAAACAGTCCCTGACAGTGACCAGTTTCTTTATTGGGGGGCGGGGCATGAATCTGGGAAAGAATATTCTAATAAGTTTGTCCATGTCAGGCCTAGACTGAGGAAATGGATAGATCCCACCATCCCAGCCTATTGGCAAGTATTGAGGGTTGAAAGAAAATGGCCCCCATAGGCTCATATGCTTGAATATTTGGTCTCCAGTTGGTGGAACTATTTGGGAGGGACTAGGGGTGTGGCCTAGTGGAGAGGTGAGTGACCATTTAGGTTTCTCTATACCTCCTGCTGTGGCTCAGTTGTGAGCTCTTAGCTGTCCCTGCCAGCGTTTCTTCTTGCCACTGTCATGGTCTAACCTGGAACGATAAGCCCAATTAAACACTTTCTTTTATAAGTTGCCTTGGTCATGGTGTTTTATCACAGTAGTAAGAAAGTAACGGATGTAGGAATAAAGGATGTGATAGCTGCTACCTCGGTGAGATGCTTTGAATGACAGAGCCATCCTAGTCACATTGTAATGCACACACTTCTCCCCTCCCCTCCTCCTCCTCCTTCTCTTCCTCTTTTCCTTCTCCTACCCCTCCCTCTCCCTCTCTCTCCCCTCTCTTCCCTTATACCTTTCCCTCTCTCCACCCTCTCTCTCTATCACACACATAGACATGCAGAATCACATACGCAGAGAGAGACAGGCACACATACACAAAGTCATGTACATACAGAGAACACACACTCAGACATGCACACATGCATACATAGTCACATAATATACACGCATATTCAGAGACACAAATACACTCAGACATACACATGAATACACAGATACATAAGGACACACACATGCACACAGACAAGACATACACATAGACACACATGAACACACATTGATACACACACATGCACACGCACAAGGAGACATACAAATAGTCACATACGGCCACACATCCTCACACACACTGACACAAATACACAGCAGATGCCCTAAAGATGGTGGATGCTTCTCACGGAAAATATAAGTAAAACCAAAATCTGACTTCAAGCTTATAACTGAAGTTTTAAGGAGAGAAAAATCCTAAAGACTACACGTTGTGCCTGCAGTGTCAAAATTATGAAAAGAAACAGACTAGGCATTTCCTGCTCTAGTCAGCTGTTGCCTGTGGGCAACTGCGGGAGAAACTTGGATCAGGCCATCTTGTGGTCAGGTCGAGCTCCGCAGTCTTAACACCGGGAGATATGGGAATATCCACTAGATGGCGCCCCAGTCCAGGCAAATGGTCCCCAGTCTGGCAAGGAGAGAGTTCTGTATGCATGCCAATAAGTATCCTGGAGGCAAATTAACACAAGGCCTATTGACTCCCCACCTAGATCCTTCAGTTGCTAAGAGGATCATTGCCTTCTCTCAGCCACCCCAGAGCTTGTGCTCTCTTTTCAAAGCAGGCAGTGAAAACATATGTGTCCCTGCATTGATATAACAGAACTGTGTCCCTAAAAGATGCGTCAGCTCACTGACATCACACACTCAGGGAAGCCGGTTTTGAGCCACTGGCAAGGATTCCTGCCACATCACTGGGGTGAGATAAGTGTGCCTTAGGATAAGAACAGAGACTGTCCAGCTGATGAATGGATTCTGGGCCTCAGTCTGCAACTGAGTCTCTAATGCCTGGACCTCAGCACCTCCCAGTCCATCCTGCCCAGCTGCTCTTCTAGTCAGCTATAGGATTTAACAGTGTCCAGCCCATACCAAGGGCACAGGATTTGCCCTCCCTCCAGTTCCTTTTGAGTAAACTTTGCATTAATTTTAGACTTAGAGCAGTGGTCCTCAGCCTTTCTAATGCTGTGGCAACCCTTTGGCACAGTACCTCATGTTGTGGTGAGCTTACGTAAAATTATTTTGTTGTTATTTCATTACTGTAATTTTGCTGCTGTTATGAATCATAATGTAAGTATATGTGTTGTCCTGGTCTGAGGTGACCCTGGGAAAGAGTTGTTCAGGTTTCCCAGGGGGTCACGACCCATAGGTTGAGAGTGTGAGTTAGAGGATGATTACAAACTGTCCAGAGAGTTCTCTTGCTGCAGGCTTCACAGAGGCAAGCCCCTCCTTTTATTATCATGTCATCCTTGGACAGTAGGAATCACTAAAAAAAAAAAAATGTGTGTTGAGGTGGCACACTGGACACAGAGGCCTATGTGCTGACTGAAGACCCTGAATCTCACACCGTGGCAAGACAGCTGTCCTCTGACTTCCGCATACTTCTGGGGTGTGTCTATGCTGGCGCACACACATGCACAATAAAATAAATAAACTCATAACAACAACAACAACAACAACAAAAACAGAGACCCGATCCCCATGGGACAGTTCAGATATGGGCAAACCAAGTCCCAAATCCACCTGGAACACACAGGCTCCACTTCTGCTCCAGGCTGCCTGAAGAACTTCCTAGCTTTTACTAGTTCAGGAAACTGGCATGCTAATTTACTATGTTGGGCCTTATTAGTGATGTCGTACAATAGTTAGCACCATCTTTTGGAGGAGGACCAATGAAGATAAGA
The DNA here is from genome assembly GCF_011762505.2 of Arvicanthis niloticus. Taxonomy (NCBI): domain Eukaryota; kingdom Metazoa; phylum Chordata; class Mammalia; order Rodentia; family Muridae; genus Arvicanthis; species Arvicanthis niloticus. Next base: position 52,227,879 of record NC_047660.1, on the reverse strand, counting down.
GGTCTCCCATTCATTCCTGTGAATTTTTATCAATGGCTGGGCTTGCATGGTGGCACAGCAGCAGGTCAGGCCTTATGGGTTCTAGAAAGCCTACTGACCTGCCTTTCTCCTTCTGCTTCCTTCATCCTTCTTTTCTTCCTCTTCCTCTTTTTTCCTTATAATTTTGGAGATTTAAGGTCTTCTGCTATGCCATAGAGTCTATAGCCTAGGCCGGCTTTGAATTTATGATCCTCCTGCCTCAGCACCCTGAGTTCATCTCTTGGGAAGTCCTTGTTGCTTACACTCCCAATGTGCTCTGTGTAACTCTACCCATATCGCTCTCTGTGAGTCCTTAAGGAAGGACCTCCTCCATTCTCCTGCCAGCTCACTTCCTGAGGGCACACTCAAACTCAGTTTCCCCTGAGTTTTGCCTCCGAGGAACCCTCTTCTTCCCGCTCTCCCACACCCTAGAATGGGAGGCATCTTTCTTCCAGAAGTGTTCTCACTTCTTTGTCTTTCTAAAGCTGAATTCCAGCTTGTTACTTGCTTGATCAAAGGCTTTCCTCTCTTAATTGTAGAGGAGCAGACTGAGACCACCAAATCACAGATTTTAAGTTAGGACACTTTAGAACTTTTACTCTCGTTGTAACTCATAATGGTGATTCCTAGTGTCAGATACAAGAACACATGGCTTGTTCTGGGGTTTATCACTTGGGAAAGTAGTTTCATGGATGTCTTAATCAGTTTTCTGTTTCCGTAACAAAATCCTTGAGACTGGGTTCATCACAAAAAGAAGAGGCTTCTAGCTCATTACTCAGGAGCGAGGATGCCTGGTCATGAGCTTCTGCGGGGCTCTGGGGAGAACCTCATGGCAGGGTCCTCATAACGAACAGGAACATGGAAGAGTCACAGAGTTAGACAAAGAGCCAGAGAGGAGGAGGAAGAGGAGGGAGAGGAGGAGGAAGAAGAGGGGGAGAGGAAGAGGAAGAAGAGGAGGGAGAGGAGGAGGAGGAGCCAATTTTGTTCCTTTGATCACAACTCTGTGAGAACAGCATTAATTTCTTCTAAGGGCAAAACCCACAATTTTCTAACCACTGTCCACTATGGCCTCCCTTAGGGATCAAATCTGTAGCATGTGTGTATGCGTGTGATGCATGGATATGTGGGTTTGCGTGTGTACATGCATGTGTGGGTGAATGTGTGTTTGTGTGTGCATTTGTGTGTATGCATGTATGGTGTGCATGTGTGTATGTTTGTGTGTGTGCATGTGTGTGTGTTTGTGTATGTTTATGCATGCGTGAGCAAATGTGTATTTGTGTGTGTGTATGTGTGTAGAAGCTACATCAGAACTACAGCAAGATGACATTGAAATGAGGGGAAACTGAGGTGCATGGAAGGGTGACAATGGCAGTGGCTCATTTGGAACTCAGGTAGGAAAGCACAGAGGGGAATGGAAGGCTGAGAGGATTCCACGGAGGAAATGGTGGGGTTTTGTCTGCTTACTTCATCCTAGCAATGTGAGGACGTGAAGGGAACAAGGAGGCATCAGGGGAAGAGACGTCGGGAGTGGGCAGGGAGCTGACACTTCATGGTTGTAGGAGCTGAGGGACACTGAGTGGGAATCTGACCTTGGCATACTGGATGTGGCCATCTTGCCAGAGTATGTGGGGCAGGAAGATAGGATGGGGAAGCTGGAGAGCACAGAGGTTCGGGGAGAGGAAACAGGGCTCAGTTATCTCCATGCAACAGGAGATGAAATTATTCCTAGGAGGTGAGACCAGGCGCCTCAGAGGAGCAGATGGGATCTGGAAGAGTTTAACAGCTGACAGGAAATGAATGGAGGGACTGCCAAGCAACAGTGTTCACTCAGCTGCAGAGAGCTGAGCTGGAGATGGACACAGACGGCCATGACAGTTCAACAGCTCGGAGAAGAGAAGAAAGAGGTCAGTGTGGGCTGCTGGGCTTGGAAGCCATCCACGAAGAAGGGCAGAGAGAATAGGCAGGATGAGTGATGGGGGTGGAAGCGAAAGCTACCAGGAGCAAGACAGAGCCTTCACAGAGGCAAAGCGGGCATGTGCTCACAGCAGCTTCTGTGGTGCCATGGTTGGGTTTCAACATTAACATATGTCTGCATTCCTTGCCCCTTGGGCCAGCATGGCGTGGGGATGAATTGACAGAGCTCAGCAGTGGACAGACACTAAGACTTTGTTGGTAAGGAGGAAGATGGAAGATACCAGGGGTGAGTGAGGAGCTGGGGCTGCAGAGCACAGGTGTGCTCCAGTTTGGAAGAATCTCAGAATTATTTTGGGAATGCACGTGGTATTGGGGTTGGTCTGGCATGCCCAGGAATGAAGCCAAAGAAAACAATCTTTTCTTTCTCTTTCCTTCCTGTTTCTTTTGAGATAGACTGGACTCAAAATCGTAGTGCTGTCTTGTCTCAGCTTTTCTAGTACTGAGACAATAGCCCTGTTTTCCTTTATAAAAATTGTATCTATTATTTATTTATGTGTGTATGTGTAAGGGTTTGAGTGTGTGTACCACAGATGTGCAGGCACCTTCAGAACACAGAAGAAGGGTTGGTTGGATCCCTTGGAACTGGAGTCACAGATAATTTTGGAAATTGTCTGATGTAGGTTCTGGGAACCGAACCCCCGGTCTGAAAAAGCAACAAGTGTGCTTAGTCTTTGAGTCATCTCTCCAGCACCAAATCACTGTTTTTCATTTCTCTCTGTCTCTGTCTTTATCTCTGTCTGTGTGGCATATGTATACATACGAGCTGATATGTTTGTGTGTGTGTGTGTGTGTGTATGAAGGCTACAGATTAATATTGGGTGTTTCCCTCAGTTGTTCATCTTATTTGTTGAGACAGGGTCTCTTGTTAAACCCAGAGCTTACCAGTTTGGCTATGGTGACTGACCAGGGAGCTCCAGGGACTCTCCTGCCTACATCTCTTCATCACTGGGATTATAACCATAGGCTCATACCTGGCCTTATACAGGATGCTCAGGATCTGAACTAAGGCTTCTCATGGTTTTGTGACAAACACTCTAGTATCTGAACTGCATCTCCAAACTGTTCCAGTTCCCAGCACCCACACTGGATGGCTCACAACCACCTGCAACTCCAATTCCAGTTCTAGGGCATCAGACAGTCTCTTCTGGCATCTGGAGGCATGTGTATACATGTATGGCTTTTTCTCTTTTTCATATACACATCCATACATACACACATATGCATACACACATACATACATAGACACAGATAAAACCACATAAGTAAAATCATATAAGCCTTTGGGGCTGGAGAAATAGCTCAGTATTTAAGAGTGTATACTGCTCTTGCAGAAGACCCTGGCTCTTAATATCCAAGTGGGAGTGCAAAACCATCTGTAAGCTTGCCCTCTTTGGCCCTCTTCGGGCCTCAACTGGCACTTGTGTACATGTGATATGCATAAAGTCATACAACCTAAAATTTTGCACACATAGATAATTTTCTTTACAAAGGATCTTGCTATGAAATCTTGGCTGTTATGAAACTATGTAGACCAGGCTGGCCTTGAATTCACAGTGGTCTTCCTGTTTCTGCCTTCTTCGTGCTGAAATTAACCAGTGTTTATCACCACACCCAGTTTAATAAGCAGATCTTAAGGGTATAGTTTAACTAATAGTTCTGTGCAAGGCCTCTTTCCTTTTCAAAAGACATTAAGCGTTGACTTTATTTTCTCCCCTATTTCTTTTGTTGCCCGTTGGAGATCTAGCTGTAAGTGAGAAGCTTTCCTGCTGTGTGGGTCAGAATACGTAAGCTTCAAGCAGCAGAATCTGGCTCTGGCTCTGGGTATAGATAGCTCAGTCGGGTAACACTTCCACAGGATGCTTGAGGCCCTGGGTTCAAAACCCAGTGCTGCAAACAACCAAATAGGTAGAAAAGGGGGAGGAAGGAATGGGGAAGGAGGACAAGAAGGAAGAAAAGAGAAATAAGGAGAAGCAATAAAAGGAGGAAAAGAACGGACTCTTATTGCTTTGAGTGGGAAAGGAACTTGCCAAGAAGTTTTCTGTCTGTAACGGGAAGCTGACGACTTAAGGACGGTGTTGCTGTGTGTTCCAATGCTCTGCCCAAGGCCAAGGCCACTGTTGCCCACTCTCATCCCTTTGCTTCTGATATGCTGACACCCACACTGAAGAGACAGAACTCCCCAGCTCCTGTACCTGCCTCATGAGCTCCAGATCCCAAGCCCAGAGCGTGAGATTTGGCAGAACACTGAGCCAGCCTTCATTGTAACTGAGGCTGGGAAAGGGAGACGGATACCTTTGGTTCCACTCTGGAACAGGCTGTCAACAAAGAAGACTCTAGAAACCACATTGTTACCGGCTGAATCAAGTCCTGTTCCCAGCCCTTTTGTATGTGAGCATGTTTGGAAAGGGCTTAAGAAGGAGGTCAAGATCAGCGGGAGATCTTCAAGATGGACCTCACCAGTGTGACTGGTATCCCTATCAGAACAGTGGCTTGCCCACAGAATAGGCACCCAGGATGTCAGTGCACAGAGGGTTGGCTATATGAGGACATGGTAAGAAGGTAGCACCTACCAGCTACAGAGAGAGGCCTCAGGAGACATATACCTGCTAACACCCTGGTCTTAGGCTTCCAGTTTTAAGACCTAAAAAAAAAAAAGTCTGCCATTGAAGTCCCCAGTGTGTATATATCATGCCCGTATCTCTCACAGACTAACATAGAAGTGTGTTGGAGAGTGTCCTGCTGTCTCCTACACACTGTGACCTGCCATTCTCTGACATCTTTACAGGGCTGGGTGGAGATTAGCTGAGTGACCAGGACAGCATGGAAGGATGGTGTTGAGGACAAGGGACAGTCATCTGGGGATGACTCATGTGTGTTCTTGATTCTCACCGAGAAGCTTGTAAGGCTCTCATCTCTACAAGCTAGGGAACGTCTAAGCTGGCAAGGGTGAGTTGGGTTTGGCAAATCCATGTGTCTTTGGCAGATGAAATTTTCAAGCTCTGCGGGCTACACCAAGAATCTGGCCTCTCTCCCAGGATGTCCTGTCACCAGCATATGCATGCCACAGTGGCAACCATCAACCTCCTTGGGAAAGCCAGTCACAAACACATGGCTAGGGACACTGTTTCTCAGCTCATATGCCTCAGCCTGACTTTCTTTCCTTTTCTCTCCAGCAGGTCCCAGCCTGTTGATGTCCAACCCCGTGCAGAGTGCCTGGCGGCAGAGGGAGAAAGGTCTGCCATGGGTGGCAACATCTCCTGTCCTTTGAAAGGGGTATAACTGGGACCTGAGTACATCCTGACACAGTGAGGAAGATTGAGAAAATATAACACAATTCCTTTGGACCCTGGCTCGTGGTGCCAGAGGGTCCCATGAATGTGAGGTTTTGGTGAGTGGGAACCTAGATGCGTTTGAGTAGTTGCAATGTGCCTCTCCTTTCTGTAGCTGTCAGTCTTTAGTTTTATACTGAAACATATGGAACAGAAGGGAGCTGGGGTGGATGGTGGGGGGCATTAGTGGGGAGGGTCACAGGGCAGGAAGGATTCTGGATGCTGCTCATTTCCATATGTGGCTTCTAGAAGTTTCTGTTCCAAGACTCAGAGCATGCACCCTGGGGTCCTGCATCATAAGTTACCCAACAGACAGGCTGGGGCTGATTGGCCCTTCCCATACATGCTGGGTGACCTGGAGGGTGGTGTTTGCCCTCTCGAAGGCTTTCCCCGCTCTCTATGAGATAGGGTTAATAGCATTGACCTATCTCAGAGATTGTCAGAGGGGGACCACTTGATATTTAAGGTTCGGTGTTCAAGCAACCAGGGGAGGGGCAGCAGTGTAAGAGAGTGAAGCCTCAACCTGTGGACAGTAGACCAGGCAGACTACCAAGTTCCCGTAGTAGACACATTATGCCAGTGGTACGTCACCAAGGGTTGTGCAGAAAGCGACAGGACAGCTTTGCCAATGCCTGACACTCTTGACATCTGAGGACTCACTGGGGAAGTGACAGTATCTACCCTTGTTGTCTGTCTAGGGCAAGACTCTGCTTGGCAACCGAGTAGGAAGTTTTATACAAGTCTTGTAAGGTCATGTTTGCACAGAGCCTCCTCAGCACAGAGATAAATGGACAGAATGATTCTGGGCTCTGAGGTGTGCTGACCTCAGTTTGCTACAGAGGACTGAAGTCCCACTGGAACTGTGTATGCACGCGTGTATGTGTGCACACACATGTCCCATGTACATGCAAAGCCACACATGGGTGTTGCGTCTGCGGTGTTGCGTATATGTGTAAAGATGGTCTTTACTCCATCTTCATCCCAAAGTCATGTGCTCTTTGTTTTTCATTAAGGACCCATTGAGTCCAGTTAGTATTACCCAGATGTGCATGGGTGTGGCACACATAATTTTGAGTTATATTTGTCAGAACAAAACTTTTCTTTTTATTTGTTAGGGTTTTACAGTTGTGAAGAGACACCATGACCATGGCAACTCTTATTTACAAAACAAAAACAAAACACAAAACAAAGCAAAAAAACCCAAAAACATTTCACTGAGGTTGGCTTACAGTCTCAGAGGTTCAGTCCATTATCATCATGGTGGGAAACATGGAGGAGTGACAGCAGACATGAGGTTGGAGCTGAGAGTTGTATTTCCTGATTTCAGGCAGCAGCAGGAGACTGTGCTCCACACTGGGAATAGCTTGAGCATAGACCTCAAAGCCCACCCCTGACCCCAGTGGCATAATTTCTCCAACAAGACCATACCTACTCCAACTAGGCCACACCTCCTAATAGTGCCCCTCCCAGTGGGCCAAGCATCAAACACATGAGTCTGTGGGGCCATACCTATTCAAACCACTACAAAGGTATACATAAAAAATGGAAGTGGTCACCTTTGAAAATATTTGATTGAGAAATGAGTATAGCCTTTTCAAGCATAAAACAGCACAGGGAAGGTGTGGTTCATGAAGCAGATCCTGTTCTCACGGACCATCTGGAAGTTTTAGACAAAATCAGCATTTAATACCTACCCTATTCCTGCAGGGTTTATTTTTATCTTAATTATAAAATGTAAGAGGAGTATCATGGCTGTTTCAGACAGCACTCTTCAGGGGGATATTTACCCCGCCTTGCCCCATGTGTCTTATGTGTGGTATCATTTTCCTGGAGTGCCAGAATGTGTAAATCTGTTGAGTGCACCAAGCAACAGATGCAAAGGGCTTCCTTGTGCATAGTTCATAATATTAATTATGCCATTAATGCGTTATTGTCATTGTTAATAGATGGATATTGTGGATAAAGCCCTGAGCTAGCTGTCAGAAATTGTGAGTTGAAGGCACACACTCCTTGTCAACTCCCTAACAATTCTAAAGGAGTCAGTGTGTCTTGTTTATGTCTGCCTAAAAGACAGATCATCTCCCATTCACCCTGCCTGAGGTGTAATGTTAGAAGACTCAAACGTGAAGCCCTGCTGCAATGATCTTTGAGAGATGTGGATGCCTCTGCAAATTTTGATAGTTTTCTTATTAATTCAGACATTCCTGTTGAGTATTTAAATAGATATTTACATTTAAAGGGATTTAACTGATGGGATTGAAACTTTGGTCTCCCAGCTGTGCAAGCCACCTTTGGGTGTTTAGAGCCTCATTTGACATAGGCAGCTTCACCACTCACACAGTGGGCACCCTTGCTCTTTCTCACTTTCCGGCCTCATGATGGACTAGCTGGGTAGTGGAGACTTCAGTTCTTTATGTAGTCTTCAGACGTGAGCATTAGCTGCTCATCTTGTTGCGACAAGATATTGGCCAAAACTACTTAAGGAAAGTAATTTTGGGCTGTTTGGGCTCAGAGTCCTAGGGGACACAGTCCACCATGGTGGGGAAGGCAAAGTGCTACAGGTGTGAGGCAGCTGGATGTATTGTGTCTACCGACAGGAAGCAGAGAGAGTCGGATGCTGGTGCCTCCCCCTTTCTCCTTTTGATCTGTATCCCAGCCTCTGGAATGGTGCTGCCCACGTTTGGGGTGGGTTTTCCTGTCTCAGTTAACCTAGTCTAGATAATCCCCTACAGACACATTCAGAGACCTGTGCCCATGGTGGTTCTGAAGCTCATCAAGTTGAATCAAGATTCACCACCTGTGATGGCTATTCTTGGTTGTCAGCTGGACTACATCTGGAATGAACTACAATCCAGAAGTGGAGGGCACACCTGTGAGAGTGTTCGCTTGGGTTAGAATGTGTGACTCTGCTTCCTACCTTTGAGGTAGGAAGACACACACATTTGATCTGGGTCTTGAGGTGGGAAGACACAGGCCTTCAGTCCAGATCTTGAGACAGGAAGACGAACACACATTTTTAATCTGAGTCACACCTTCTGCCGGCAGCCTATAGAAAAGGACCTGAAAGAGGGAAGCTTTTGCTCTCTGCCTGCTTGCCCTTGCCTTGCTAGCACATCCATCCCTTCACTGGTATTAGAGCCTGTTTCAGGATTTCAGTGTATACTGAAGACATCCATCCTCATGGACTGAGCAACTACTGGATTCTTGGACTTGATGTTCACAGTCACCCATTGTTGGGTTAGCTGGACTGCGGTTTGTAAGTCATTCTATAATGTGTGTAATAAATCATGTGTGTGTGTGTGTGTGTGTGTGTGAGAGAGAGAGAGAGAGAGAGAGAGAGAGAGAGAGAGAGAGAGAGAGAGAGAGAGAGGTTCAGTCTATAAGTTCTGTTACTCTGGAGAATCCTGACTAATAAACCATAACAAGGTGTAAATCGCTAAACATGCTTATTGTTTACTTCTTTCATGGAAATAGCTCTTGTGGCAGGATGCTCACTGGATAGATTTCCCTTGCCGTTCCTCTTGCCCAGACCCTTGGATATTCTGAAGGAAATAAAAGCTACTTGGTATGACAACTGATTAAATCCAAATTCTGGGTGGGCTTTGAGAATGTATAGCCTTAGCCCACTTTCTGTTCACTATGCTTTTTGTATGTTGTTAAAATGTGGTCAGCTGACCTGCTGGACGCTTTGATGTCATGGGTCTCATGTAGCTCAGGATAGCCTCAGACTCACTATGTAGTTGAGAATGCCCTTGACCTTCCCTGATCTCAGTGGCCTTCTCTTTCTCCCAAGTGCTGGGTTACAGGTACGAGCGACCAGACTCAGTTCATACACACTAGAAATTAGGGTGTCATGCATGCAAGGGAATCACTCTGAGCTACATCCTCACGCCCTTGCCTGCTCTTACTTATTGAGTGTCCTTCCACAATCTTTCAATGCAGATCCTTGTCGCAGACTGACTTTCCCAAGTCCAGACATATTGTTTTTCATCCCATGGCCTCTCCCTCTCTTTCTCCCTTCTTACTTCCCTTAGGTAGATGGGAGTCTCGTACACCCCTGTTTCCCAGAGACGATTAGATTCTGTTCCCATTAAATCTGATGATCCGTCTGACCCATACCCTTTTCTTTTCATTCTCACAGGGACCTTGATTTAGACAGTAAGTCCTGTGACCATCTCACCAATCCATCTTCTCTCCCTCATGTTCACATTTTTTACACTTGTATTTTTACTAGGTGCCTGGAACACAAAATTGAATGAGATTCCAATCCTCTGACCCTGTGCTCCAAATTCCTACCAAAATTGAAAAAGAATATTATAATAATAAACATTATTCCTGGAAACCAGAGAAAGGTATCATTCTCATACAATAAAGCTAAAGGAATTTCTTTAAGATATATCACAGGTGGACTGGGCTGAGAGGAGGGTCTTCCTAAACAGGTGTTTCCTTGGCATTTATTTTACACCTTTTTTTCCAGATGAAAAGCTATCCTGGACGAATGGAAGTAGTCTATGAGCATGGAGTAGCTAGGAATAAGTTGGCCCCGGGGTAATGGTCTGCTCTTGGTTTGCTTGTGGGTATGAGCCAAGCACTGGATGCAGGCTGTTCTTCGAATGGAACACTTGGGATAAGTGTCAAGTGCTCTAGGATAGCTGTGTTAGCGCTGGGTTCCTTCTTTGTCTTTAAAATCCACCAGAGCTTGAATCTAGAAAAGCAAACTGTATAGTATTTCCTTTTAAAAATAATATCTTTATTAATTCTTTGAGACTTTTAAAAAGATTTATTTTTATGTATATAAATGTGTATATATAAAGATTTATTTTATGTATATAAATATGCTGTGGCTGAGACACCAGAAGAGGGCATCGGAACCAATTAAAAATGGCTGTGAGCCACCATGTGGTTGCTGGGAATTGAACTCATGACCTCTGGAAGAGCAGCCAGTGCTATTGTCCACTGAGCTATCTTTCCAGCCCCTGAGAATTTCTTACAATATACTTTGATCTTATTCACCCCCTTAACTCCATCTGGCCCATGCCCCTTTTTCCCTAACCCCCCCCCACATCCACCCCTTCCCAAATTTGTGTCTCTTTTCTTAAAATCTTATTATATTTTTAATAACCCACCAAATCCATTTATGCTGCCCATGCATTCATGGGTGTGGAACTATCCATTACAGCATATTTGACCTACCTGCAGTCACATCCTTAAAAAAATCTGACTCTCCCTCTCCTATCAGTACCTAACCTGTTAGGAGATGGGAGATTGAGAGTCCCTCCCTTGTGCTGTGCTAGAATGATGACTGGATCTTGCCAGGTCTTGTTCAGGCAATCACATCTGCTGTGAGCTCATGATTTATAATAAAAAAGTTATTCAAAATAAAGAAAGGAAAGGAAAGGAAAGGAAAGGAAAGGAAAGGAAAGGAAAGGAAACTGGGTTAATCATACAATCAAATAAATATATAATTTAGGAAACATTTATGCCATATATATGTTTTGTTTATGTAAATATAGAATGACTAGAGAGGTGGCTCAGTAGTTAAGAACACTGAGTGCTCTTGCAGGGGACCTTGATTCAGTTACTAGCAGCACCTACATGGTGACTCACAACCATCTCTAACTTCAGTTCCATGGGGTGTTGTGCCTTGTGGCCTGCTGGAACATGTGGGTACAGACCTGTGTGTTCAGGCAAGCAGGCAAAATACCCACATGCACAAAATACATTTTAAAAAAATGCATAGATTGTTTTTGCATTTGACTTCTAACATGCATTATACATTTGGTTTGCTTTATTTAATTTTATATGTACCTGTGTTTGCCTGCATGAGTTTTATACGCACATGAGTTTGCCTATAGGAGCAGGAGGAAATGAGAAGAGGGTGCACCATTCCCCGGAACTGTAGTTTGTCTCCTGGTTTCCTGCAGTCACGTGGGTGCTGGGAACTGAAGGAAGGTCCTCTGCCAGAGCCACCACTCCACACCCTGAGGAGCCACCACTCCACACCCTGGCATCGAGGACTTTATCTTTTTTGTTTTGGTTTGTTTTTCTTTTGAGACAGGGTTTCTCTGTGTAGTCCTGGGATTCTTTTTGTAGATCAGGCTGGCCTAGAACTCAGAGACCCACCCACCTCTGCCTCCTAAGTGTTGGGATTAAAGGCCGTGTACCATTACATCTGGCCCAAAGAATTTATCTTCAGGAAGGCATCATAGCTGTGTTTCCACAGGTAGAGCCAGTGGGCTGTTCCTCCCAGCATTGTTTATCAAGGAGAATCTGAAACAAATGAAATGTACATTGGCTAAACAGTTTATGGAGTGTTGGGTGGCAGTGGTACAAGTGTTTAATCCCAGCACCTGGGAGGCAGAGGCAGGCCAGTCTCTACAAATTCCAGGACAGCTGGTCTACAGTGAGTTCCAGGACAGCCAGGGCAACATAGAGAAACCCTGTCTGAAAAAACAAAGCCAAACAAACAAACAAACAAACAAATTACCAAACAAACAAATAACAACAACAACAACAACAAAACACTTTATGGAGCATGTAAGATGACATGGTAGAGCTAAACATTACTGCAGAAAATATTTAAAAGTGTTAAAAACCATGTGTGTTAAAGAAGCCAAAATGTGCCGGCAGTGATGGCTCACGCCTTTAATCTCAGCACCTGGGAGGCAGAGGCAGGCTGATTTCTGAGTTTGAGGCCAGCCTGGTCTACAGAGTGAGTTCCAAGACAGCCAGGGCTATACAGAGAAACCCTGTCTCGAAAAATAAAAAAACAAAAAAACAAACAAAAAAGCCAAAATGTTACAACTTGGTGTATAACTATGTTCCCATTTATAATTGGTAGAACCACTCAGAAAAAGCAGACTTGGAGTGGGGTGGGAGAGATGGATCAGAGGTTAAGAGCACTGGCTGCTTTTCCAGAGGACACAGGTTTAATACTCAGCACCCACCACACCCCTCAGAACCATCTGTAACTGGTTCCAGGAAATCCAACATCTTCTTATGGCCTCCTCAGGCAACACACACACACACACACACACACACACACACACACACACACACACACACAGAGAGAGAGAGAGAGAGAGAGAGAGAGAGAGAGAGATACAAAGAGGCATGCACACACACATGCACAGGCATACACAGACACACACGGTACACAGAATACATTCAGGCACAAGACTCATACACATAAAATTTTCGAAGGAAAGACTTGGAGAAATGTGCTCAAATGTTAACGGTAGTTACTTAGACTGATGTGGTTATGAGTGGTTGTTAGTCTCCTTTGCTACTTTTGTTTATGTATTCCTTCAGCGAACACTGGTTGCCTTTGCATCAAAAGTGCACTAAAAAGGGGAGCTTTGCCAACTTGAATTTGGAAACCTTATTCCTCAACTTCCACATCCCTTTCTGCCTCCAAGCTCACTCTGCTTGGGTTTTCAAGCCTTTCACCTTCTCTGCAGCTCCATTTAACATGGATTGTGGAAGGCATTGTTGGCTCCAGAGCTCATTTCTCAGGAGACCCAGCCTTAGGTCGCTTCAGGAGAGCTGAGCTTTGTCCCAGACCTCTGCAAGAACCACCAATTGACCAGCATTTGTCACCAACTTCCGGTAGGTCACAGAACCTGAGGGCCTTCCCAGAACTCCTTCGCCCTTCCTGCATTTCTCCAGGGAACCCTCACCCCCATCCCCAGCCAGACCTCCAGGTCCTCAGCTTCCCCACTCCTGGTTTGCGTGCAACTTGCCATTATTGACTGGACAGACAGTCAAATGCTGTGTTTCCTCCTTGGAAGATGTCACCTCTTGGTTGCCTTCTGGGCCCTCTGCCAGCTGCGGGTAAGAAACAGGTTCCAAAGCACTTTCCTCGATAGAATTTCATGTGTAAGGCAATTAGAGTCCACTGAGGAAACCTGCACCCAGTCCAGGCCAAAGTGCATGTGCAGCAGTAGGCGGGCCCCACGGACAGAGGTGTTGGGGTGTTGGGAGCACAAGGACTCATGAGGACACAGTGTGTCTACTATGTAAATACTGAACCTACATGCAACACACACGTGCAGGAGCGGGAGAGAAGCTTTTATTGAATACCTACTACGTGCAGGATGCTTTCTAAGTTATCTTTTGCTTGTAAAACAAAGGAAGCTTCTGAGGGAACCACATCCCCATTTTACCACTGAGAAGTTAAAGCTTAGAGGAATTAGGTCAAATGCTAGTTTTTAACCGGAGTCCACAATGCCTGTAGCGGTTTTCCACCTCACGGTCCCAAGGTCTGGAGACAACTGAAGCAACCGGCCTACAAGTGCAGGAGGTGAGTTTCTCAGCCGGTAGACCAGCGCCCCCTACGAGGCGTGGCGCTCATTACCCTAACCCACAAGTTCAGGGGTTTCTTCAGCCTTGGACCTTAGGAACTTTGTGATCTCCTGCCTAGAGAGCCTTGTCTGCGCTCCTTTAGATCAGCGTAAATAGACTTGTGTCGCCTCTCCTGAGACACCAGGTCAAAGCTGCCCGGATTCGGGAACCGACTTGTTTTCTCAGCTGAAGTCTATGCGGTGCATCTTGGACCTAACTTCTCCAAAGTCTTGGAAGGTGCATGATGGAAGTGGGGTTCCACGACGTTTCTAGGCCTCGGGCAGAGTTTGAAGAGACCCCATCCTTAGAGGTCCAATTTCCAACTGGAAGCCACGTATTCAGCTCAAGAGTCCTTTCTCGATTTGCATTCCTACAACCGAGGTGTGTGGTGTGGCCGGAGGTGTCGGTGTGCGGGATGTACATTGAAGAAGATCGCTAGTGCCTCCTGGACTGAAATTCGAACTGGTGTGATATTTGTAGCTGCCTCTCTAAACACACACGCACATGCACACGCACACACACCCCTACCTGGAGAATGACTTGTGGAGGTTAGTGTTTCATGGAGAAAAAAGTTGGATCAAGAAGCCATGAGTGGTTGTTTTGGGGTTGGGAGGAGAGAAAAGGGCCTAGTGGTTTCTTTCTGTCACCCCCGACGGGTTCAGAACCAGAGCTCCCCTGGGGGCAGTCTCCCCCCGACCCCCACCCGGCACTGAGCACTGAGTGCCCGACGAGTGTGCGTACCAAGTGTGTACGTGAGTATACGTGTGAAATGTGGCGGCGCCGGCCGCTGTGGAGTGTGCGCTCCGCAAAAATATGAATAATCAACACATCGCTCACACCTCCGCCGGGAGCGGGAAGGGAGTTGGGAGGTCCCGCGGGCTTTCCCCAGCCGGCTGGCAGGGGGTGGGGGGACCACCAAGGAAAGAAAGGTGGGGGGCATTTCAGAGAGGCTCTCTGCTTGTCTCAAGTGAGCTGAGAAACTAGGAAAGGGGGGGAAACGTTAGGAGAGTCACATTTAATTTTTCCCCCTTTTAAAGGCCATCTCCTGCCTATCCTGTTTGGAAATGAAAGACCAGTGAGGGGGTGGTTTTTCTGCTTATCAGCGGAGCTGTCACTTGGCACGCCCCCTCCCCCCAAAGCTCACTTTGCAACTCAGCGATGTGGAAGTACATACACCCACGGAAACCGTGTCAATCTAAATGGCGGAACTCTCAGGTAGTGCCTGGCACCCCAAAACTTCTTGGTAAACATCCTGCCTTTGTGCATCTGTCCCTTCCTGATCGTGGCTCCCTGAGTACAATTTGGGACAGTATATACGGCCTTTCTGCATAGGTTTCTGTAAGTGTCTGAAACCAGGCCAGTTTGTTTAAACGTGGCCCCAAGGAAAGGGGCCTAGTCTAGTCTAGACACCCAGCACAGGAGACGCTGAATCCTAGTGTTAAGAGTAGAAGCTGCCAGTCTACCTGTGTACTATCGCAGACCTTAGCCATTTCAGCGCTGCCAACGGCCCAGCGCAGATGACACCAGGGCTCCAAACGCCGCTGTTATAGTTGTTGCCATCGTTGGTATTGTTGCTTCTCCTTACCTTTCCGCACTTTGGCTGGGTTCTGTCTTCCGGACTTTTTGCGATCGCTCAGAATGAGCGAGTAGAAAAAAAAAAAAAGTTCTTTTAAAGCACACATCTTTGCACTCGCTACCAAGGAGGCTTGAGGGAAATAGAGGATGGGCTGGGAAGGTGGAGTTCAGAAAGACTTTTCTGGAGCTTCCACAAGTGTTTTTGGTAAACTGACTTGGGCACCACACCGGTGCGCCTATAAAACTTTCTATATCGTAATCTTAGTATTTCTGTAGGTGGTCCCACTTGACTCTGTTTCATCGTGTTAAAAACAAATCAAAATCGAACCCAAGTCTAATGGAATCGTCCTTAAAGGAAATTTCTTGGTGTGGACGCGTGAGATACTTATCATGAAGCCACAAATGAATTAATTTCTTTGCTCTCCCCTTTCTGGGGAATTTACACTTATGGACTGCACAAACCTAGTTTCTGGAAGGAAAAAAGGGCCCAGTTTGCAATTTGGTGTGGGAGTCAATGAGGTTAGAATTTTTTATATAAATTACAAATTGTGGATTAAACACTCAGTAGGGCTATGAGATAGAGCAAAGCCATTTGTTGCTAGTTGGGCAAATAAAATTCCAAATTAAATAAAAACAAAAACTGGCAAATGAAAAATGCTTGATCTAAGACAGGCTATGGAGCCCAAACCTTTTTAATTTACACAGCGCATACTAGCTTTCCAGGCTCATCGAATTTCTCAGGAAGGGTCCAGGTCTGTGCTTTGGGCTGCATAGAGGCACACAGACATACACAGACACACACACACACACACACACACACACACACACATACGCGCGCGTATGTGTGTGTGTGTGTGTGTGTGTGTGTGTGAGAGAGAGAGAGAGAGAGAGAGAGAGAGAGAGAGAGACAGAGAGACAAAGAGAGAGACAGAGAGACAGAGAGAGACAGAGAGAGAGGATTGTAGGATGAGGGGTGTGTTATGACGCCTGGTGGGCACTCCACAAACCTCTGACATAGAGAAGCGCGCAAGGTGTCAGGGCTGGTAAATGCCGGACCAACCGGGCCTTAAAAACAATTTTAGACTGAACATACTGTATTAAGCTGAAGTAAAACACGAACAAGGGGGAGGGGGGAATCCAAACCTGGACTCTGGTATTTTAGAAGGGCGAACAAAAGCAGTGACAGTGTATGAGATGGGATCCCAAACCACTTCCCCACTTTGTGTAAATAGATGGTCGTGAAAAACAGAAATACAATGAGCTCTGGATTTTTCTCGAGGATGGAACCCTGAGACTCCCCAGTCCTGAGCGGAGGGAGGCCTGGTACCCTGCCCAGCTTTGGGGCTGGGAGTGGGGGCGGGAATGGGGGGGGGGCGCAGCTCCTCCAACAGGGTCCTGGAGCCGCTCCGGGCGGGGTTTGTGTTGCAGGTTCCTAATGGAGGGTTATTCTCATGTAGCTGGAGGCAAAGGAGATGGGGCCAACTCTCCGGGAGCTAGGACTGATCGCCTCAGTCAGAAGCACCGCTTCTTTGGCGCGGGTGGTCAATCTTCTGCCACCCCTCCCTAAGACCTTCACAAACAAAATCAAAGCCAAGGGTTGGCAGAAAGGCGTTCGGCGCACACAAGCGCTACAGCTTGGGGCACAAGGCCGACTGCTCCTCTATGCTCTCGGTCTGGAACTTCATCTATGCCTAAAAGGAACTTCTGGACTCTGGGCTGGCCACCCTTGGGACCCCAAGCGGCCGGTCCGCAGGCTGTCCCCAGGGTCCAGAGGGGCCTCAGGGGCGAGAGGTTCCCTCAGTGCAGACGACTAAGAGCCAAGCGTCCCACTGAGTTCTAAAGGGAGGGCACCCACACACTGTCTCCCAGCAGGGCACCACCACCACCCTCAACTTGTCACTGGGGAGGAGGGAGGTGAGACGCCACCGGGTATGCTTTGGAGAAGGCAGCAGGGAGCTAGGAGAAAGGAACAATTCATTCGCTTCCTGAGGGGTATAATTTGGGCGGCAGCTGTTACTGGTGAGAAAAGAGACGTCAGCGACCTTGGCTCTGCCCTTTAACCTGGGGCCTCTAGGGGCCGACGGGCCGGGCTAGGCCGGAGCCCGAGGCTGCCCCTCAGCCCCTCAGGCTCTCTGCATCTTTCGCGAACATTTTCGAGGTGTAGCTGATCAAAGTCTCCTTGGGGAGGTTAAAACAAAACTACACAAAAGCCAGCCGTTTCATCCACACGTCAGAGGGCTCACTGGCTGGTCCACACTCTTCACCGAGGAACCTGAGGCCTTTGACCAGCTGGAAACAGGGCCCGGGCAAGAAAGAGAAGGACAAGGGATTACTTAAATTCAGCAGACTTAAAAACAAAACAAAGCAAAAACAAAAACACTACAAAAAAAAAAAAAAAAAAAAAAAAAGACCTAGCAGGCCCGGTTCGAAGCCTCTAGGTGATTAATTTTTCCCGGGGTCGCAATTATCCGTACAGTCTTGTGTAACCGAACTGCGCAGCTGAAAGCACAGAGGTGGATCTTATCTCTACCAGCTTCTCCGCCACCCTCCGTCTTCTGGTGGACAACTGCCTTATGCAAGTAAGCCTTTCATTCCATTTTCTCATACCCAACTGTACCACAAACCGCCCCTCCTCCCTTTTATGCCACTTGGGAAGGCCAAGCTAAAGGCCTGGAGTTAGGGTACACCATCAACGCGACTCCAGCCTCCTCCCCCGCCACCCCCCCCCCCCCCCACACACACCTAGTCTGTGCAAAGAGGGCTCGAGCCCCCGGCAGCTTTCAAGCTAGTTTCTGCTGTAGAGAGAGACCAAATCTAATGGAGCACCATCCCGCCTGCGCAGTCTGTAGTCGCAGTTTGCCCCCGAGGTGAAGTGACGTGCTCAGGTGGTCCCTTGCTGTGGAAAGTCGCAGTGTCTGAAAGCGCAAGCTTCCTGTTCGTTCGCCAGGCAAACGAGCACCCCAGGCGCTGTGTCCTCTAGCGGCTAACTCTCGCAGTTCAGCTGTGAGCGCTCACCTACAGCTAGGGGGTCCGGTCAGGAGTCAATTGACACTCAAACCTGAGCCCTGAGTAGGGAGGAAAGTCTCCCGACTGTAATGATGCTGGGAGGCTCGGGTGCAGTCGCTCGAACCGCGGCGCAGCTGATTGTCTCCTCTACGGCAGATGGTCTTTGAGCACAGATTTGCATTCATTGTCTTCAAATCTGTTTTCGCGCTGGCGTTCTAGATTTCAACAGAAGATCTACGCGCAGATCAGAATACAAAAAGAGAAGCAAGAAAATAACACCCAGCCAGGAGGATTTTTTTTTTTTAATAGGCACCTCCAGCCGTCTAGGGTTTCAGCTATTTTGTGGAGCCGCTGCTTCCCGACCACCAACCTCCGCGACCACAGCGCGCTCGGCGGGCAAAGTTTCCAGGACTTCTTCACAGACGCCT
The DNA here is from genome assembly GCF_011762505.2 of Arvicanthis niloticus. NCBI lineage: Eukaryota > Metazoa > Chordata > Mammalia > Rodentia > Muridae > Arvicanthis > Arvicanthis niloticus. The sequence continues at coordinate 52,209,206 of NC_047660.1, read as the reverse complement.
CGTGCCTCCAACCCGGGTTCCCCGGGCTTCAGGGAGAGGAGATAAAAAAAAGGGGGGGGGGAGGATTGGAAACTACACCCCGCAGTTCTCAGCCAGCCACGCTGTCAGCAACCTTTCCCATCTGCAAAGGTGCGTGCTCCCGCCCTCCTGGGGCTGTTTTCCTTAGCTCCTCCACCATTTCCCTTCACAGTATATTTATTTAAACTGCACTTGAGCCTCATTCGTCCACACTCCGCTCTCGCCTTCCTTCATCTCTTCTCTCCTTTTAACACTTGTGGCCTTCGCACGAAATGATAGCCTCCCTGGAACTCTGAGACTTGGTAGACCGGTTCAGGAAGATGGATACCCTGAGGGGGGGCGTTGTTTGCGAAAAGCATAAATACAGGTGGTCACTTTCTGCTTGCTGGCAAGCGTGCACACTAGTCCAAACCCCGGGAATGTATCTGTAGGGTCCCCCGCAGGCGACAAAAACCTGTATCTAGAGGCAAATCCGCGCAGGCTTCCTGCTCCCGCGATCGGAGAGAACCATCATGTTCCCAACTCTCAGAGTCCTGTTACTCTGTTTTAGTGCAGGATTTGGGGACCCCCTTCCCACGCAGACCAAACATTCGGGGCTCTGGCCCGCACTCGGTGCTTGTGGCTTGCTGTAGCCTTTCACCTCCCGGGTTTCGGGCAACGCAAAGCTTGGCTAACGCCGCGGGAGGACGTCCGCCCGGCTTGCCCAGAGCCGGCCAATCCCGGGCGTCCATGCAAATGAGGCTCCTTATCGGGGCTCGGCTCCGCCTCCCGCGGCCCGGGTTGTAGTAACCATTCATGGGGCCCGCGCGCTGCAGCAGCCCGGCTCTGCGGCGCTCTCAGCTACCGCCTCCTCCCCGCTCCGGGTCTTCCCCTTCCTCTTACAACTGATCCTGTTGGGGATTTTTTTTTTCTATATCAGAACGGTGGGGAGGAGCAGGGAGGGGGAACAAGGAGGAAGGGGAGAGATCAGGCAGCTATCTATCTCCTCCTGTTTTTCCCAGAACAGGTGATGCTTCTAAATTGTGGCCACTTTCTGGAGAACGTTCTGCAGCTGGAAGGATGCGGGCGACCTAGAGTGGAAGCCCGGAGGCGGCAGATCAGAAGCCACTGAGGATAAAAACGCAAACTTCTCTTTACTTGGAGGAAAGGGCTGGCTATTTCTTTCCAAGAGGGCCCTAAACTTCGGCCCTTGCCGCCTTTCTCGGATTGCTTTGGAGAACACCATTTGCTGGCAGCATTGGAAAGTGAGGACGGTGTTGTCGTAAAGTCACTTTTAAGGCGACAGTAGAGGACCAGACTTTTTAAATGTTTGGGATTCAAGATACGCTAGGAAGAGGACCATCTCTGAAAGAAAAGTCGCTGGGTGCCGAGATGGATTCGGTCAGGTCCTGGGTCCGGAATGTCGGCGTGGTGGATGCCAATGTCGCGGCTCAGAGGTAATGAGACTGGAGCCGTTGTGCTCTGAAAGTCTCTGGTTGTGTCTGTCTCCCCGTGTACCTCTTTCCTCTGCTCCCTCTCTTTCTCTCTGTCCCTGTCTGTCCTCCCAGGCCGTGCGCACTGGTGCTTTCCCTGGGCGGGCAGGTCGCTGCGGCCAGGGGAACCCTTTTTCCGCAGTCGACACTGGAGTTTCTGAACTACCGAGGTCATGGGTGTTTCTCCTTTACTTCTTCTCCACAGTCCATTCTTTTGGGGTAAAAAAAAAATTATTAAAAGTAGAATTCAAGCTCACACCAAGGCGTTTACTCCCGGACTCTAGCTGAGTGGCGCGTGAAGATCTGAGCTGGCAGCCGGCACAGAAGCAGAGCCGGCTTTCCGGTCACTCCTAGGTTCCCCCACGCTGCCTGCGAGAGCCTCTCCTCCAGCATCTTTCAGGATGGCTTGGAGACTCGGGAGCCCAGCGGCCAGATGGTGGCGGCGGCGAGAGGATCCGGAGAGGCCTGAGCAGCTGCAGGGAAAGCAAGGCAGCCGGGAGCTCTAGGAAAGGGGACAAGCAAGCGAGTCCTGGGTGGGAGAGAGTGGGCCAGACAAACCGGGGAGGCTGAGGATGGACCGAAGCACAGGAGCAGTCGGGGAAGAGGAGAAAATGGAGTTCCGTTGCCTGAGCCGCAGAGAAGACCAACCTCCAGTTTTGCGGGTTCCTCAAGTTGATTTTGTTTCCAAATCTTCGTGTGTATGGATGGTTAAGACTTGTCTAGGGTTTCATCCCACGAAGACATTCCAGTCCCGCTTCTCATCGTCGCTTCTGAATTGAGATTTGTGGCCTTCGCGTCCAGATCTTCAGGAAGCAGCTCCTTTACCATCTCCAAGAGCCCACAAACTTCTTCCACGACTCTTCTCTCTCCTTCCGTGCTCTGCGCCAACCTCCTTAAATCTGGACTTCACATTGAGAAATGACCCCTTTTGCAGACAGGCCATATCTCCAGGTGTCCCGGGTAGAGCGAACTGGCCCTTCAAGGAGTGGCAGCAAAGGCCACAAGCCGGACGACTGAAGTGGCAGCTGTGGTACCCGATTGCCACCCCTCCGGAGCCGAATGCTCAGTTGTCCCTGAAGCAGATGGTACTTCGCAGAGGCCGCGGCTCTCGAAAGCGGTCTGGGGGCTCGCTCCAGCGACAAGCCGAGGGAACCAAGGCAGCTCCGTAGATCTGCTCCTTAGTGGGGCTTAATGACATCTCCTTCCTGTCTTCCTGTCCGAAATAAAATTTACTTTACTAAAGTTTGAAATGGCAGTCTGTGGTGGTCTAGCCAAAATTATACACTTTCAAAAAAGTGCCTGCGACCGTGCCCAGCAGAAGAATCCAGAAGACCTCAGGGCCACCAGGCTGCCCTCACCATCTGTCAATTCGCCAGCTCCACAAGGTTTTTAGTCAAATGTGGCACAATCAGAGACAGGTATATAGAGAGGTCCTGTGTACACATTCAAGGCTCGGGAGCTCTCCCGGCCTAGCTTTACAGAGTCAGGGAATTGGAGAAAATCCTTGAACGAGGATCGCCCAGGTCTCTGGCCAGGACGCTGATTGTCTCTTAACATTCTGGCTTCTTCTGGCTTCTCCACGTGGAGCCGCTCTTGTAGGCGAAGGTCCTCAGTAGCAAGTCCTCGACCCTGGCCCACTATTGCCAGCAACGACTGTAGGGATTTTTGCGGTGATGCTGTCCTGGATGCAAATTTCGATAGAGTAAGGCAAATTGTGAGGGCAGAGGCTTGGGCTCCAGGCTTCCTATCTTGTAGTTTGTGGACCAGGTCCAGAAATTCATTAGCCAGGAGTTAAAGGGAGTCACTTGTTCAAATGCAAAAAAACCCCTATCCCTATCTGTGCCACAGCTTTGAGTTTTGGGGCAGGCACCTGGGGTTTAGAAGCACTTTCTTAGGACTTCGGCCCGGCAGCCCTGGTCTTCAGTTCTACTAAAAGTGAATTTTGACGGGATTCTGGGCGGCTGTATAACTGGGCGGTGGAAGGAAGGTGTCTATTGCAACTCCTCTAAGGAAGCGTGTTTCTTAATCAGAAATGATAAAGTCTCTGAAGGTTTCGGGTCTTGGGTTCCGGGCAGTGGACTTACTGGTCCTTCTGCAACGTCGTTTGAACATGTTAGTAACTACCTAACACCCAGTCTTTCTCTCTTTCCCCCCTGTCCTGTTTCTGTCTCCCAACATTTCCCGTGCAGCGGAGTTGCCCTGTCCCGGGCCCACTTTGAAAAGCAGCCTCCTTCTAATTTGCGGAAATCCAACTTCTTTCATTTTGTCCTGGCGCTCTACGATAGGCAGGGACAGCCGGTGGAGATTGAGCGCACGGCCTTCGTGGACTTTGTGGAGAACGACAAAGTAAGCGGACCCCTTAAACCTTCCCCTCCCAACCCGGCACTAAGGATTCCATCTGTCACTTGTGACACTCCCGCTCGCATCATCAGGGATGATAAATTGAGGCGTCTCACCCTCAGCTTCTAACTCAGTGGATTTTCCCGGCACCTCAATGAGCCCCTACTCCGAACCAGAGGCTTGCGGCTGTGCGCCCTAGCCTTAGGGTCAGTAATAGCAATAGCGGCAGGCCATTGATTGACCCCCGCGGAAAAAGTACTTTAGACCTAGTTTTAAAAGTATATCCAACGCTGCTGCTGTCAGTCTCCAGGGTTTTTTTTTTCCCCCGAAATTATTATTGTTATTTTCTCTCTGCAGCGGGAAAGAGGGCAGGGGTGTAGGTGGGTCGATTGAGTTTTATGTGGGAACTCAGGCCAGCCTTCCATGGCTTGCTTACTCCCCCAACGACTGAGCGCCTCCCTTGAAGTCAAACTCTAATTTGAGAGCTACTTTGAGCCTAAATGAAGGGTTGTTTACCTAAACTAATATATGCCCAACAGCAGGGATGAGACTCATTGGCTCAGCAAAGAAAGGGAAACCTGGGGTAGCACATTGCTAAGCCCCTGGGCCCTGCAAATGGTCACTCCCGGCTTTTTTTGCGGAATGGCGGCTAATGTTGCTTTTTCTAAAGGACAGACAGGCATAGCCTTTTTTTTTTTCCTTGCAGAGAGTAGCCCAGGAGCTCATCAAGGTCAGATAGACTGGGTGCTGCCTGCTAAAAGACAGCACTGGTGCTGGAGTCCGGGCAGGGGTGCGATTTTTTAAAAGAGAGACAAGGGCTGGTGAAGGGCAAGCGGCTATAGGCCTTGACAAAATTCCTAAGATGGCCAATGGTGGGAAATGCTCCTTGACCATTGGTCTGAGTCTGGACCCGGGGTTGTGTGTGTGTATGTGTGTGTGTGTCACTGAAAAGTTTAAGAATGAAGGGTTTCTGTCTTTTCAGGAGCAAGGCAATGAGAAGACCAACAATGGTACCCATTACAAGTTACAGCTCCTTTACAGCAACGGTAAGTGGGCAGGCACTCAGTCATCAAGCAGCCAAGTCTGGTAGCTGCTGTGGCTACCTCCTACTGTGCTTGGGAGGTAGAAGGCTAGTGAGGGCAGGCCTGTGGGGAGCCTTGGTCCGGGATGGGAGTCGAGGGGTGTCTCCCTTTATGTCAATTCCATCTAGGTGTCTGTGGCTTGACTGACTGGATCAGGCTCCAGGACAGGGAAAGAGTTGAGGTGGGAGAGGGTCTTTGCCATTCTTGCCAACCGCTTGTCCCCTCCCACGCAGGTGTCCGCACAGAGCAGGACCTCTACGTCAGGCTCATCGACTCTGTCACCAAACAGGTGAGACTAGAAGGGAGCCTACCGATGGCTCCCTACTTCCTTGGGTTGTCTGGTGACTTCTGCCTCTTGCATGATTTACAGCATGGGATTCACACTTCTCTTTACCTCAAGTCCACTCTTGGGGAGCCCCCTCCCCCTTGCTCTGGTAGCCCTGTTTCATCTGCTATGGGGAAATGCTGGGCGTTGGGAGGTAATAAATGAAGGGCTGAAGACAGCAAACAATTATTGAAGATTCAGTTCGCTGGAGAATTCCTCTTTGCTAAGAACTAAGGGCAAACTTCTTCTGGCTGTATTAACCAGGCAAAGACTCTGGTTCTGTGCTGCCTGAGAGGAGGGAGCTCTCCCAACAGCTAGTGAGAGGGAACTGATTTAGTGCTTGTTTTAAAGCCTCCACCCTGTCCATGTCTCCTTTCTGACAGCCCATAGCCTATGAGGGACAGAATAAGAACCCTGAAATGTGCAGAGTTCTCCTGACACACGAGGTGATGTGCAGGTAAGAGGCACCTTTTCCTTGGGCTTGACTGGAAAGCTGGGGGAATCCTGGGGCTGATTTGCCAAGGGAACCTGGTAGATTTGTCCCTGAGCTGATCTGGAGTTCAGAAAACCCTCCTAGTCTTTAAGGCTTAGGACTGGGAAATGTAAACCAGAAAATGGATTTCATCCACCTGATTTTCCAGTTTCTTCCACAGGGTGGGAAATCTCAGCTGCTGCTTAAGCATCAGGCAAGGCTTCAGGTTGAATTTGGGGTCGAGGCTCCCACCAGTCCCTGTTACAGCTTTGCCTGCTTAGGGTAAATTTCTGATAGAGCCACTTGTGGAGCTTCTGCTGGGCCCCAGGCACCACCAGAGGGCTGAGAGGCCTGTTTCCAGGCACTGCCCTGGTCCTAGGCCTCTGTCCTTGGAGAGATGCCTAGGCTTTTCATCCCCTGCTGGTAAAGTCACTTCTCCCACTGCAAGATTTCACAGCAGAGTCATTTCTTAGGTCAAGAAGGAATTGTGGGACAGAAAATTGTTTTGCCGGGGGAGGGGCAGGGAACAAATAAATGCACAAGGAGAAACTGGTGCTCAGGACATCTGAGGTTCCAGGAGAGATGGATTCAGAGGATCACACTGTGAATGGCACAGTCTATTGGAGTTTCTGGCTTTCCCACCTTTCCTCCAGGGCTCAGTTCATTCTATTTTGAGCCATGCACATTGCCCGATTTCTTCTACTTAAACAGAAGAAAATAGATGGCTATGGTGGTGTAGGGAATTCACTCTCACATTTGGTCTTTCAACTAATGTTTTCGGAGTGCCCGGCGTGTGCTGTCTAGCACATAGGGCGTTAATACCATAAACGGGAGGGAACATCCAGAGGAGACACTCATTTCAGTTGGAAACGGCAAAGTCTGTTTTGTACACACACATCTCCCTCTCTCCACAGTTTGACTGGAGAAAAAGCCTTGGTTTTCCTTCAGCCTCTTCTCATTCTGGGCAGTTTGGGGATAACTGCAGGACACCTGACTTAGTAGGGTTCACCTTAGGCAGCTCTCTAAAGGCACCCCCCAACCCTTTAACCCAGCCAGGATAAAGTCATAACAACCGGACATGCTTGTTCAGGTTGTGGCCAACTATTAGAAAAACAAATTCACCAACAGGTAAAGTTCACCAACAGAAGCGCACTGAGGTGCCACAGCCTGGGAAGGCCTGGGCCTCCGGTAGAGTTACTCCATTACCTCAGAGCACTTGACAGACCTGGTCAAAATGAAAATACTATTCTAAGATGTCCTTGTTGGTAATACCCAGACTACATAGTCACATCGATTTGATTTGGTTGGCTAGTCAAAAGGAGGTTTCCTCTGTCACTACCTGTTAAGTATCTTTGTTTGGAGAGACAGCCTTAAAAGATAAGAAAGGCCCAAGTAGTCCACCGTCTATGATGCCTTCCCATCACTTTAAATAATAATCAGAACACCGCATGCAGCGGTAGTTAAGGATGACATTTTTATTTTTTTAAGCCTAATCAAATCCTCCTCATTTTATGCTGTTTAAATAGCAGCATCAATTTTTAAAGCCTCTAGTTTAGTCTGCATTAGTAACACAATATAAAAATTTAATGTACTGTAACTTCTCTGCAGTGTAGAGCCGGCAAGATGTACTCTTACTTTCTCTCTAGATTCTCAAACAAATATTAATTATAGGTGAATAAATGATCCATTGGCTAGGTTACTGTCTGTAGTGTGTGGATGCATGCGTGTTTGTGAGGTGTGTGTGTGTGTGTTTGTTCATGTGTGTGTATGCATGTGTGTCTCTGTGTGTGTGTCTCTGTGTGTGTGTCTCTGTGTGTGTGTGTCTGTGTGTGTGTGTCTGTGTGTGTGTGTGTTGGAAGATGAGAGACATGTGAGTCCATAGGCACAAGGGAACTTTTCACTAGTCAAAAAGGGCTGATTCTCCTGGAAGGGGGGAAGTTCCTTCTTCATTTGAACAGCTGTGAATGGTGGAGCATGAATGAGGTGCCGAGTTCTTCAGTGACCAATTAGTACGCATAGTTCCTTTGCATGGTCTTGTCTGGAGTACCTGGGACTTCCGGAAATGGTTTGCTATTTTGTATTCATTAGTATGAGGTTCATTAATTGTTTTTAGCTTTAGTGGTGGGGATGGTGTGTTTGCATGTCTGTGTCTGTGTGTGTGTGTGTGTCTGTGTGTGACAAAACAAAGGGGCAAAACTCATCTCTTTAGGAATAATTTTTTTTCTTGCTTCCCCAGTGATCTTTGATCCTCTCTTCGCTGCGCTAGTTCATTTTGCCAATTATTAGCAAGGAGATATCTAGGTGTTATGTTGCTGCCTGCCACCCCTGTGCCCTCAATGCTCAGAGGGTTAAAAGATATTATAATTTGAACAGAAGTCGTCTCTAGGCCTACAGCTGGCTAATAACAGAGCTGTATTGAGCGTGAGCAAACCCCACAGCTGTGACTTTTCGCCACAAGGCGCAGGCTAGACAGGGCCCTAATCAGATGGGCCAGCCGGGCAGTGGGGCCAGTGTCTTTATCGGCCAGATGGTGTGAATTTAGACACTTTTGTTATGCAATCGCAGGGAGGAGTTGGGGAGAAGAAAACAAAACAAAAGCCACCATGCTGTGAGCTTATTTGAGTTTGAAATTAGAGACAGATTTTTGAAAGTTGAGGGTTGAATTTTAAAAACCGAGTTTGGAAAGGGAAAGGACACATTAGCTTATCTTGGGCTGGAGTTTGGCTGACTGGCCATCCTCAGACTGAGACCAGGGCTTTTTTCTTTTTTCCTTCCCCAGCCATCTTTTCATCTTTTTTTTTTTTTCCTCTCATTTTCTCCTTTCCTGAAAAAAAAATTTTTTTTTCAGGTACAATTCAGAATTGTGATAAAAATTTCTCAGACCCAATCTCTCACCCCGCCCCCAAGCATGTCTTTGTTTTGCCTTTTCCCTCTTCAAAGATTCCATAGGGAGGAGAGGCCTTGTGAACAATTTGAGAGTGTTTCAAGCAGAAGGTACCCCAAATAAATTTTAGAATAAACCAAACCAAACCAAACTTAACCAGACAGGGACATGGAGAGACAGCTTTCAGTTTCCCACGATGAGAAAAAGAAATCCCGCAAGCCCTCAGGGAAGTTTTAAACGTTTGAAGTTCAGCCTTTATTTATTTATTTATTTATTTATTTATTTACTTATTTATTTTCAGTTAAAAACAAAACAAAACGTTGGGCAGTGGTGGCACACACCTTTAACCCCAGCACTTGGATAGGCAGAGGCAGGCAGATCTCTGTGAGTTTGAGGCTGGCCTTGCCTACAGAGTGAGTTTCAAAACAGCCAGAGCTACACAGAGAAACCCTATCTCAAAAAAACCCAAACCAAACCAAACAAAAAAATTTCTTCTCAGGAACTTGAGACTGAGGAACCTGTCAGTTGGTATACAACCCTAAAGACTTTTAAACAAAAGTACTTCAACCGGGGTTGGTTGTTCAGGCCTTGTCCAGAGAGGAAAGAAAAGGGGATAATGTCACCCAAGTAATTCAGGGACCCAGTTCCTGAGAGTCAGCTACCCACAGTGTCAGGGACTGAGTTTCTATGTCTTGGGTTTATTGCTTCTCTTGGTTAGGAATGCTAAGACTGACTATACTTAAGAGTCAAACCAAACACAACTAGACCACGTTAACGAGAGCTTCCTTTAAAACCAAAGCACAATAAAAAACTGGAAAAGGAATTTGTTTTAATTGAGAGACCCAGAGAAATCTTAAGGAACATTCAAATGGGGCAATGCAATCAGTTCCTATTATGTTTATATTTTTACTATTAAAGTTTAGTGCCCCAGTGAGTGTCCCCGTATCTCTTCTCTGCTGAGTGTCGATATTAGAGGTGATATTTCAATACCTTCCTATTGGAAATAAAGGCTCAGTTTCTCTGCATTTCCTTCCCTGCCTAACTCCTTCACATTACACATCCTGGTACAAGGCTCTCTCTCTCTCTCTCTCTCTCTCTCTCTCTCTCTCTCTCTCTCTCTCTCTACTTATAGGAAAAATCCCCATGGAAAGCAGCTGAATCTAGCTGAGCAATTTTACAAACTTACAGGTCTCCTCAGAGTTGTTCCTCCCCAAGTGAAACAGAGCGGCACATTCTAAGGGCATATGTGAGTGTAATGAAAGTGTACCAGTGCTGCGCATGTTGTTGTGACTAGATGGACAAACTGGTGTGTCAAAGGACACTCTAGCTTTAGAGGTCTTTAGGTGGCCAGTGTGGGGACGGTGTTTGAAAATATGGTGCTGGACAAAGTCATTTTGCTCCACCAGCTGAAGTGAACACATTGATAGAAAGATTATTCTAGATACGGGAAAGGTGGGAGCCGGAAACACGGTGGATGGGGAGTTTGCAAGGGGATACAAAGGCTTTGGAGGCTGGAGTACAGCTGGCGGGGATTTTTTTTTTTTTTTTTTTTTTTTTTTTTTATGGGTGTTAATATTGGGATGAATTGAAATTTTAAAAGTTAAGACCTAATATAATTTCGAAGGTCAAATATTATTTTGGAAAGTCCGAGTGGCTGAAAGACTGGCATTCAGGACAGTTGAGATAATTTTGTAGGATTTGCTAATTTGACATATGTCTTAGAGCTGCATCATGCTCATCTGATGAGTAGGTGTCATTGTCTCTCAAGGGTCTTTTACACTCTGAGAGTGGTGAGGTTGCCCACTGATTAATCTGCATATCTCTGGTGAGAGAGGGGTTTCAAATGTTTGTAAATATTCATTAAAAAAAAAAAAAAAAGATGGCTGGAGAGAGGGTTCAGCAGTTCAGAACACTCTCCACTCTTGCAGAGGACCCAGGTCCAGTTCCTAGCACCCATACAGCAGGTCGTAATCACCTGTAATTTCAGTTCTAGGGGACTCAACATCCTCTTCTGCCTCGCTAAGCACTAGGCACACATGTGGTACACATACAGTCAGGCAAACCACTCGTATGCATAAAGTTGAATAAATAAAATCTTAAAAAAATATAAAGGTGGCACACACCTTTAATCCAGCACTTGGGAGGCAGAGCCAGGCTGATTTTTGTGAGTTTGAGGTCAGCCTGGTCTACTGAACAAATTCTAGACAGCCAGGACTGTCCAGGAAAAACCCTGTCATGAAAAACAAAACGAAATAAATTCCTTTTCTACCTGTGTTTTGTTTCTTTATATGTCTATATGTGATATGCATGCCTGGTGCCCTAGGTGGCTGTGAAAAGACATTGGATCTTCTATAGCGGAAGTTACAGATGTTGTGAGCCACCACATGGTGCTGGGAATCAAATTTGGGTTGTCTAGAAGAGCACTCAGTGCTTTTAACTGCTGAGCCGTCTCCCCAGCCTTTTCATTTGTATATATTCAATCCTATGGAGGTTCAGAGGGTGAATGGCTGCAGAGGGTCACTGAGCAGATCCCTGCCTGTGCTGGAGCGGGTTTTGGGGTCCCCTGTTGCCACGTGGGTCTCCTTCCTGTTTCTCTTGGTACTATTATAATTTGCATGAACTCTCATTATTTCACCCTCATCAGCTTAAACCTAGAAGCTGCTCTAAAGATAATCAACCCCAACGCCTTCTGGAGAAGGAAGCAAACTTCAGAGGGATTCAGGACAACGGCTGAGTTCTTGTAGTTACTTAGTGATGGGTTAGATAAAAGACCTCTTATTCCTTGTCCAGCAGTTTCTCAGAGCAGTTTCTCAGTGCCCTAGGTCTGAGCGGCAGAGGGGAGCCCTGTCATGGCAGCACTCACATGCAGATGGTTATTACAAACATGTATTACAGAGCTCTGGGGCTGGAGAGATGGCTCAGCAGTTAAGAGCACTGGCTGCTTCTCCAGAGGTCCTGAGTTCAATTCCCAGCAACCACGCGGTGGCTCGTGTATTAGATAGCATCCTTGTAGGATACATCTTGTAGGATAATACATCTTGTAGGGATGGTCATGATTTTCTTATGAGCTACGCCATGGTTACAAGCTGAGTCAACCATGCTTGATAGTGAGCACTCAAGAGTCGGTGGTCTGATGAGCGGCCCACTGGGGATTTGTGTACCGGGTTGGCCTTCTCACGTTTGTCTGTTTACTTTGAACAGATACTTTTGGACAGGCATGTTGCTTCCTCAGGCCATTTGGAGCCTTTTCTCATTGTTGTAGTTGCTCTGGGGTCTCTTTCTCTCTCTCTCTCTCTCTCTCTCTCTCTCTCTCTCTCTCTCTCTCTCTCCCTCCCTCCCTCCCTCCCTCTGTTCCCCCTTTCCTCAATATTTCTCTCTGTCTGTCTACCAGGCTCCCTGTACCTTACAGAGGGGGGACACCTTGGGAGGCAGAGATTTTAGGACTGGAACTTGGATACATTCAAATCCTATTTCTGCTCTGGCAAAATTGTTAGCTACTGTCTCCAACTCTGTATTTTATTTCCTTCCTATTTAAAAATGTATAACATTCTTTTTTTATATGTTCATTTTTATAAAATGTATAAATTTTATAATGTATAAAACTTAAAAATGTATAAAATTCATAATATACATTTTATTTTAAAATGTATAAAATTTATACATTTAAAAATGTATACATTTTTGTCTTCTTTATTTTTGGAGAATGACAATGAACAGATAAATAAATGCTTAGAAAGGACACCCAGTTCTCCAGAGAAAGCTGGCAGCCAATAAGGTTTACAGTAACCCAGGTAGCTACTTTTGGCCTATTTTATACATGCTCACATCCTTTCTTTCTTTAAATATTTATTGGGATACAAAGACCTGAAGTACACTTTTGTAGAAATTGTCATACATCAACCTGGAAGTGACCTTGTAGACCTTAAAATCCAAACATCTGTGGTTAAGTTATAGATCTCGCTCTGCCAGCTTCTAGAGCAGAGAATCTGAGTGAATTTCATGGCTTCAGATTCAGTGTTTGGAAAATAGATAGAACATGGTTGCAAAGCTTGCTGTGGTGAAGCTCATAGTCTGGAGGCCACCTTGGCCATTTTTGGGTGTTTTTAAGTTGCATGCTCATCGAGCGTTTTCAGTTTGACACAATTTCTCTCATCATTTTGATTCCTTCCCACTCTACAGTCGATGCTGTGAGAAGAAGAGCTGTGGGAACCGGAATGAGACCCCATCAGACCCCGTCATCATCGACAGGTAGGGGGAACGCCATTTCTGTTCTTCAGTTTCTTTCCTTCACGAGTCTCCACTCTGAGGACTGATCGTGGGGGACTCTGCTGTATGCTTGGCTTTGTATTTTCTACAAGGCATGAAGTTCCTGCAGCCAGGATTTCCTCACGTTGGCGACGTCTCTGGAAGGAAATCAGGACCTTCTTTTTATTTTTCTCTATTCACTCTCTTATTTAATCTTTGGTGTTTTGCGATGTGGCTTTGTTTTACAGCCCAGGTTGTGCTTAAATGTATGCTCTTCCTGCCTCAGCCTCCTAGGTGCTGGGGTACAGATTTGTGCTGGGACCTTCCTTCTAGAAGGTGTACCTTTAAATCACTGGCAGATTTGTTTGTATGTCAACTAACTTTGGTCTCATAATGTATGTGAATGACAGAGGATGGTGAGGCCTTTGTCCAGCCCCTGCCCCTCTCTGACAGGGTATGGTCAATCCCTTCTCTGGAGAAATCAGTACACCCCAACCTCAATGACATTTTACAAACGGTGTTTTGTGGCTTCTGTTGGACTTGAAGTCTGTCATCTCAGGTAACCATGACAAATTCAATCTTGTACTGAGGAAGAGTCCTTCCTGCCACACAAGACCATAGTCTGGATTCTACGTTGGGTTCGGAGTGAGACAGATTCTCTGGGACAAGATGCTAATTCACTGAAATGCGATTTAGGCGTCCTCAGCTGTCTGTTTTTGTGATTGGAAACAGAACTTACAAACCGACGAAGAAATACCAAATTAACTTCCAGCAATCATGTAATTTTTAAAGAAACCCCATATTCCCATCCCTAATTTTTTCTCTTTCGTTAAAAAACGGGAAGAATTCCCTGTTGCTTCTTTCTGTGGGTTTTTGGGTTTCTAGCCAGGTCCTGAAATGGTTCGGAGAGACCTCCGTCTCCAAAGTTGTTATTCTAATATTCCAGCATATTCTCAGTGGGGAGGATGGAACCTCTGGCACTCTTCCCAGGAAAGTCAGCTTGCTTTCTGCATGGAAAGTATAGCATAGCCATAGGGACTTAGGAGGCTGGACTTGTGAGCCTGTCCTAACTCTTGACCTTGGCCAAAGCACTCAGCATCACTGTTCATCCATAGTAAAGTGATGGCTGCCCGGGGATGCTGCCTGCCGCTGTAGGCTGCAGGAGATGATGGAGATGTCTGGAAGAGAGTACCGAACAAGTGGAAAGTGTTTGTGGGATGTGTATGGTAATTTAATGTGTATTGTAATTTAAAGGGTCTGTTTGGAGTTTCTCTGGTATTTTTAAAAGAAATACATATACCATTGGGGGAAACTCTCTAGGGCCATTCATCTTTCTCATTTTATAGATTAAAAATACAAAACAAAGAAACGGAGCCCCAGAGTGGTGACGTGGTGTGCAGTTGGCGTGGCAGAATTGGCACCAGAATACAGTACATTTTACTGTCAGGCTCATGCTCTTCTCCATTCAACAGTTGCATTTTCCCAGCATGCTCTCTGTTCTAACCGATGCATAGGGCCTGCTGGCCACACAGAATATCATCTCTGCCCTTCCTACACTGCCTTTGGGATCCTCTGGGTACTGGAAGCATATGCAAGTGCCTAGATACAAGTCTTGCCCTTTGGAGTGTGTACAAAGCTCACTGATCTTCATCTGTTCTTTGTGGTGTGTGTTGTGTATGTGTGTGTGTGTGTGTGTGTGTGTGTGTATGTATGTATGTATGTATGAATACATGTGTGTGTGTGTTCATGTCTGTGAGTGTGCTGCCACAGTGCTTGTGTGAAGGTCGGAGAACAACCTCAGATATTGGTCTTTGATTTCCACCTTGTTCAAGATAGGGTCTCTTCTCATTCACTGCCCTTTCCATAGGCTAGCTGGCCCACCAGTGTCTGGGAAGTGTCCTGTTTCAGCCTCCCATCTCCCTGTAGGGGGCACCAGTATCACAGACACGCTATTGAGTCTGGCTTTTATGTGAGTTGTAGGGATTCAAACGAGTTCTCAGACGTATGCTGTAAACACTCTCCCCACTTTGTCCAGCTCTCGTCCAGTTTTTCCCACTAACTCTAGTCCCTCTTTCAGGAAGGTTACCCAGTTTCATGACTGTCATATCTCTTCTTGGGATAAATACCCCATAAGCCAGTTTTAGAAATGCTTGCAGACCTGTAAATGCTAACTGACCCTTGGATCTTCAAGCACACATCCCAGTGACTCTGTGCTTTCCAGTAGCCTTTTACTTTCAATGCTGCTAGTAAAATGCATCCCTGGATAAAGCTAAATGTACTTTCAGAAAATACATGGTAAAAGCACCAAAGAACGGGGGGGGGGGAGGAGGAGGGGGCAGTTTGCAGGGGGCTGTTTGCATCTTTAATCCCAGCACTCAGGAGGCAGAGACAGGAAAATTTCTTTCAGTTTGAGACAGCCTGGGCTACAGAGAATTTCAGGACAGCCAAGGCTACACAGAGAAACTTTGACCCGTAAAACCAAACCAAACCAAACCAAACCAAACCAAACTAAAGAAGGCAGTCTTAAAAAATTTATATGTACTTGTCTGTGTGGGGATTTGTACACATGAGTGCAGTTCCCCTCAAGGCCAGGAGAGGGTGTTGGGGTGGCTAGAGATGGATGCCAGGGACTGTCCTCTGGGAGAGGTATAACTTCTTAACCACTTGCTATCTCTGGAGCTCCCAGAAGGTGATATTCTTCTGTGGAGACAAAAGAGTTTCATATTAGGTGTCTTCATGGGGTGTGTTAGAATGCTTCACATTTTTCTAAGACGGTAGAAATTGTGTCCTTAACAAATTTAATGTGATGGTTGCATTTGTTTTAACCGTCTTATACACATCCAAACAGCCTGGTGAAGTCTCCAAGTCACCTGAAATACATGTTACTTCCAAATATTGCATATGTACACATGGAAACGCACAAATAGAACAGTGCTATAAATTTGTTTAACGCCAGGTCTTAGGAGAACTGATTTTATTATGAACATATGTATTTGTGCATCTTCCATATTGTAGAGTCCTTTTCTGAAGACATGGCTTTCTCACCAGAGCCTTATCTCGATGCTCCCAAATGTCTCTTGGGTATAACCTCCATTTAAAAGGTCTTGCCTTAATTTTAAGAAGTGAGAAGGCAGTTTGAGGTCAGCCTGGTCTACAGAGTGAGTTCCAGGACAGCCAGGACTATACAGAGAAACCCTGTCTCAAAAAACAAAACAAAACAAAACAAAACAAAACAAAACAAAACAAAACAAAACAACAACAACAAAAGAAAAGAAAAGAAAAGAAAAGAAAAGAAAAGAAAAGAAAAGAAGTGAGAAGGCATTCAGTCTGGCTCCTGTTTGTTGGGTGGGAAGGTGGAGCTTGTATCACCCAGTGGTTTGTTTGGCCTGTACTTATTTATGGTCCTTGGGTTCGACGGCTGCCAGTGCGAAGGTGTTTCGTTCCCTTACCGAGCACCAAATGGGTGCAAAGCAGTTCATTTCAGCTTTCCTCTGAGTAAATGTTGAGGTCTCTCCTTTGCCCTGGTTTCTATACTACTGGCTAATTGTCTCACCCTTCGCACTCAGCCTCGCCAGATGCAGTTAATTTACACGTCTCTCTCTGAGCCTCCTCACAGGCACATCCCCACTCCATCCACTCCAGCTCAAGGGAAGACGACTTACTCCCCTGGATTTGTGAATGTTCATGGAAGGGGGAGGCACAAACATGATTCTCCAACTTTTCATCCCCTTTCAAGGATCTCTTTTATATGTATGTACGTATGTATATATGCATGCATGTATGTATGCATGCGCGTATGTATGTATGTATGTATGTATTGTCTTGGTGACTGTGACACTGTAGTGACAGGATACAGTGCAGGGATGCTTTTCCTCTATGAGATAATGGAACGGGAGGCAGAAAAGTTGTTTTAGATGTGTCCTCCACATCAGCAATGGCCAATTAGAGTCTTTGGTCAGGGTGAGGTAAAGAGCATTCCTACATGACACAAGGGATTCTGGGCTGCAGCCAAACAACTGTGTTGCCCAAGAAGCCCTGTGATCACATCTTAGCAGTGACTCAGCTTCCAACAGGCTACTCCAAATTAAAAGAGCAGTGTTCAACATCGAGTAGCCCCTTAATTGACAGCTAGCTTTTACAGTAGGGAATACTTACCAGGAACTTAGTTTTCTGTTTACTAAGACTCAGCCCCAAACTTCAGAGTTGTATCCTGCTAAATGGCTCTCTACCTTGAATGCTCTGGAGACATACACCTACTTTGTGTGTGTGTTTGTGTGTGTGTTTGTGTGTGTGTGTGTGTGATTTTTTTAAATGTGTGTGACTATTTTGTCTATATGTATGTCTGGGGACTATGTGGGTGCAGTGTCTCAGAAGGCAGTGCTGGCCCCACCCTGGAACTGGAGTTACAGATATTTGTCAGACACTATGTGGGTGCTTGGAATGGAACCTGTGTCCTCTGGAAGAGCAGTTAGTTTGTTTAACCACTCAGCTATCTCTCCAGCCCCTTTCAGGTCAGGGTTTCTCAGGGCTGTCCTGGAACTCACTCTGTAGACCAGGCTGGCCTTGAACTCACTACCAGTCTCTACCCCCTGAGTGCTGGAGTTAAAGGTGTGTACTGCCACCACCTGGATCTATTTTCTTATTCTTAGTTGTTTCTTCAGCATGCTTTTGTGAAGTAACCACTCTTTCCTCTAAAAAGCTAGGTCAATACCCAGGCCAGAAGAACTTACAAGCATTTGCAAAATGAAAATCACACAGAAAAGTCACATGAACAGAGGGCCTCAGGCTCACCCATTTTTTAGTACAAAAATGCAAAGTTCTTCTCTGGGAAAATACAAACCATGACTGATGTATTACTTATTTTATGTTATTGACCTGATAGAGCTCTGTTTTGATAAGGGGTTGGAGGAAGTCCAACAGGTGGAGAAGTGGTCATTGGTTGTGGCAGCAGCTTGCAGAAGCGTCTTAGTAAATGGCTTGGATCAGGAAACAGGGTCTTCAGCCGAAGGTGGGCAGAGCTGTATCTCTTAAGCCTGTAGCCCTCTAGGTCCCATGACACAGACTCAAAACAGCGCCTCCGTCTGGTAACTAAGCGCTTCATGTTTCATGTTCAAACAGTAACAATGACACAATTCCCTCTGTGGTCTTTGGCTTCTTTTAGCTATGAAGACCTGTCTGGTAAATAGAAATAGCTTCCATTTTGTAGTTCGGAGGGAAGCTCTAACTCAGCCCTGTGCCACAGGCTGGATGCTCGTTAAATTCTCTCTTCTGTCTGAAAGTTTCTTTTGCTTGCTCATTGATGCGCTGGGGTTGGATATAACCTCATAGTTTGTTCACAAGAAGATTTTAGGGACAGTCTCGTAATTAGATTTGTGTGACCTTTACCCTTTAATATTTCAACATTATGTTGAAATCTGTAAAGTAGTTCACACCCAGGAATCACACATCTCTCTCTCTCTCCTCTCTCTTGCACACACACACACACACACACACACACACACACACACACACACACACACGTGTACGCACATGCCTGCATATCCCTCAAAACCCAAACAAAACCAAATAAAAAAAACAAACCCCATAATGTTTTGAGCAGGTTTATGGCTTTGCATTGGGCTGTCTTCAGAGCTTTCATGGGGCACATGTGCCAGGTGGACACATTTGTAATTCCTTCCTTCAAAAGCCCCATGAAAAGTTGAACAGATATCAGAGGCCAAGACTTCTCTTTGAATCTTTACAATATTGATTGATGATTGATTGATCCTGTGCTTACACACATGCTTCAATGCATGTGTGGTGGTCAGAGGACAACATGAAGGAGTTGGCTCCCTCCTTCCATGAAGTAGGTCCTGGGGATGGAACTCAGTTCATCAAGTTTGGCAGGAAGTACCATTCCCCTTGTGAACCACCTTGTATGGATCTCTGTAGGAGGACCCTCCCCATATGTAACCATGGAGGGTATGAAAAGAATATGCCCAACTCATTTGTCACACAGTAACAGAGCAGTCTTACCTGAGGATGCTATTCTCACATGTGTCTGAGTCTCCTACCCCACCCCTGCTCAGGAGAATCTTTTCAAGTATTGATGTGTTTTTCTATATTTTTCCTTTTCAAGAAGCCAAAAGAGCAACAGAATGGCTATGACTCAGAAAGTTTCCTCAAATAATATCTGGAGTTCAATTGCCCACAGAGACTTTTTTGAGATGTTTTCTTTTCTTTGGAGCCTTTTTTTTTTTTTTTTTTTTGTATGTTTGTTTAAATGGTAGTAAAATACATGTAACGCGACATTTACCATGTTGACCACAATGAAGCTTGCAGTTTAGTGAGGCATGTTGTCATGCTAGCTGTCACTGCTCTTCAACCATGGAGTAATGTCTAGTCTTTTGAAACCGGAACTCTGTGTCCATTAAACAACTCTATTTCTTCCTATCAAAGCCTCCCGGTACTTACCTGTCTACCTCCTGAATCACATTTAATGGACCTGTGAATCCTTTGTTCTTTTGTGACTGACTTGTTTCACTTAGCGCAGTATTTTCAAGGCATCTCCACATTGCTCTCTCTCTCTGTGTGTGTGTGTGTGTGTGTGTGTGTGTGTGTGTATGCAATTGTGTGTATCATATGAGTATACATGCATATGGAGACTTTTGAGATAAGGCTTCTCATTGGTCTGGAACTCACTGCTCAGCTGGACTGCTAGATCAGCAAGTCTTAGTGATCCTCCTGTCTCTGCCTCTTTAGTGCTGGGTTTATGGGCACATGCTGCCTGCTGTGTGTGGCTTTTCATGTGGATTTTGGGAATCTGCACACAGGTCTGCACAGTAAGTACTTTATTGACTGAGTCATTTCCATGGTCCCCATTTAAATGAAGTTTTCCTCATTTCTGTTGTCATCTTGGTAGACATTCTTACCAGAGGCTGTTAGCTGTATGGCAGTATTCTCATCCACTCTTGCCCTGGTTTCTAGAACAACCACTTCCTGTCTCTGACTGCCCTGTAGAGTACTAGTCTACCTTCCTCCTGAGAATCATAGCTTAGACTCCCTTTCCAAGGCTATTGCTGTCTTTCTCTTCTCTTGAGTGTGTCACTCACAGTCTGGAGCTTCCTAAGGGATAGAAGCATGCAGAGAGTCACTATGGGATTGAAACCCTAAGTGTGTGTTTGAGATAATATCTATCCTGGGTGGACAGGGAGCTCTTTCCTTTATCAAATGAATACATTTAATCCTATTATTCCATATTTCCGGTTTGTGGTATAGTGTCTGCTTGCCCTTTTATTACGGACCCTGCACTCAGGTCATCCTTGGACTTGAGCTCTACATGAGATATCTGCAAAGCCTCTGAGGCCAGTGTTCAGGCTGTGACCACTCCCTCCTTTTCCCTGGAAAAGGGCAAGTCAAATAGCTTAGAGTCATTTTTTTCCAACAACTAATGTTTAGCTAATATTTAATTGGCACTGTGTGCTGGTCATTATGCTAACCAACTTGTGGTAGTTAAATAGCTCCAGTGGTTGCTTTAAAAAAAAATCTCAATTATGCATGTGGGGGTGTAGATCAGTCTCAAGGAGTTGGGGGGTCACTTGGTTAAGGTCATGAGTTTCAGCAGTAAAATCAGATTTGACTCTATCAGGTAGTTATGGATTTAAAGCAGTTTGGTACTGTCTAGGGGGAAATGTCCAGAATTCAGAGCCTTTGAAAGCAGGGAGACTTGGGGAGCATGACAAGTAAGGCCCCCTGATGGGAGCAGTGGAGCAGGAAGCAGGGATGCTGGCAGGGATTGCTGGCCTCTGCAATGTGTTAGCTGAGATTGCATACGTCACATTCACCTGAGAGATAGACTTGGGGCTGTGTCAGTCTTCACTGTTGCCACCCAGATCAGGAACTGGGCCCCTACTCACCTACTAATCATCTGTGAAACGTTACAGAGATCATGAGCCACCTCTCAGCCTCAGTTTCCCTCTTTGTAAAAAGAGCTGAATTAGATTAGTTGTCTGATTCCTCTGGTTGTAATAAGCTCAGAAGTAAGTTCCAGATGTGACAGTCTGTGCTTATCAGTGTTGCTTAAAGCTACTGACCTTTGCACCCATCTCCAGAGTCGGGGCACCTAGACAATACTGTTCAGAGGCCACAAAAGCCCGATTTGGGGGTTACTTCTCTCTCTGTTTCTCTCTGTGTGTCTCTGTCTCTGTCTGTGTCTGTCTCTCCCCCCCCCCCCCGTGTGTGTGTGTGTGTGTGTGTGTGTGTGTGTGTTTGTGTGAAAATTCTATCCCCCAGGGAAAGTTTAGATTTTTTAAAATATAAAAGCATCAATTATATATTTGATGTGAATTCTTCATTTCCTGTTGTTTCCCAAGGAAACATCTGCTATTGTCTCAACCCCTTTGGAGAGCTACAGGTAGGAAAGGGGGAACTCAGAAAAGGTGGCCTTGCTGCTTCTGATGTAGAAAAACTGTCACCCTGGGTTGAGGAGGAACTTCCCTTGGTAGTGATTAAACCAAGGAAGAGAGAATGAAACAAACCTTTCTTGTAGGAGGCAGTTCCTGGGCTCTCACTTGGTTGGTGGTGTGCTTGCCTAGCGTGTGTAAAGCCCTGCGTTCACCCCTCAGCATGGCTTGGGATAGAGTGTGGTGCACACACTTACCATCTCAGCACTTGGAGGGTGGAGGCAGAAGGATTAGAAATTCAAGGCTATTTTTTTTTTTTTTTTTTTTTTTGGCTACATAATCAGGTCAAGGCAAGCCTGAGATACATAAAGCTCAAAAACAAAAACAAAACAAAAAAAAATCTGCACCCCCAGATAAAATCTCTTCCTACTATTCAGAAGGTGGTTATGGGTCCATGATCAACTAAATATATTCAAACAGACTGCACAGTGCTTTGGGATCAGCAGATGAGATGGCAGGTCATTTGTCATTCCTTGCTCTGTGTCCTCCTGCTCTAGTGTGCCAGTATGAAGCATTTGTGCTCTTCTCCTTTTCATATTCTGTTTCCTCCTAGACTGTCTACCCTAGGTCTGTTGTAGATGCTATTTTTCCGAATACAAATTCTGTCCCATTGTCAGGACCTGATTCAGATTCTGCGTGCTCAGAGAAGTCAGTTTCAGTAACCAAGGTCTTTTCACTTGTCACATTCTGGTTGGGTATACAGACATCATTTATTATCCTTTAGTCTATTTGTGTTCCCCTTTTTCTCCTGCTATGGTCTTATTTTTTGGGTATCAGATGCCATATGTCATTTAAGACTCAACTGCAGGATTGTCAAGGAATTTGTGTTAATGAAACTACCTCCTCAAATACATGAAGGTACCCACATAGTACATGATGCATTGTGTGTGTGTGTTAGAGATGGGGGGGGGTAGGGGTTGCATCTAGGGTGCCCACACATGCTAGGAACGTTCGTTGTTCCCACAGTCCTAATTTTTTTTTTTTAAAGCAAGAGGCTGTGGAGACAGTTCCACAGTGATTAAAAGTTCTTCTTGCTCTTGGAGAGGATCCAGGTTTGGTCTCAGCATGCGCGTTGTGGCACATAACCATTGGTAACTCTAGTCTCAGGGGGTCCGATGCCCTCTTCTGACCTCTGTAGATATCAAATATGCATTTAGTATATATGCATACACATAGGGAAACATGCATATGCACAAAACAGAATAAACGCAATCTTTAAAAAAAACCACAGTAACTGTCCTGTTTCTCCTGACATATCTTTTCAGTGGCTTAGATGTCAGGGACATTCAGTTGATGTTAATTGACAGGGTGATTTTTCACTGCTAAACCTTGAGTTTAGTTGACTGAGGAATTGGCCAGTTCATAGAGAAACTTTCCTATAACTGATCAGTTGACAATGACCTAGCAATCTTAGCTCCAGTGGTTGATAGATAAGAAAAAGAATACCAAGAACAGATGTCTAAGGTTATAAAGCAGAATGAATCTTTGTTTGTTCAGGAAGTACTTATGAAGGGGATATTATGTCATGAACTTTGCTTTGTGCCCCAAGGAGTTAAGACTGACCAGAAACAAAGCTCTTCCTTCAAGACTTTATTGTTTAGACAGAAAGACAAAGGGCCCTCAGACATGCCATGATGCAGAAAGAGCCACATGAGAGACAGAGATGGAAACCTCCAGGGCATGTGAAGGGTAGAGGTGACTGCTGATTTGGCAGAGGTAGGTGTGGTGAAGGTTGGACTGGCAGACAACCAGTGGGGCTGAAGGACCTTCTGGGAGGACTGAGTGTGAGAAAAAGAATTATGGGAAGGAACGTATTTCCTGAATCTTCTCATGGATTTAGAAGTGCATGGGAATGTGAATGGAAGTTTGGAAGATTATTTAAGAGCAGATTTTTGGGGGACTTTGTATGTCCCCATGAAAGCACTGGAACATTATTTTATTGGCAACAGAAGACATAAAGGATACTAAATAGTACAGTTGTAAGTTCAAACTAGTATTTTTAAAGAGAGAACAGGGAGAGTGGATGAGTAGATTGAAAAATGGCAGATGAAAGGGAACTTCCCATTAGAAAGTCAGCTCTTTCTAGTCACCCTGTGTCAGTCACCTCAGGGGAAGTTCATCTTCTTGCCTTTCTACACCCCACTTCCCACCCCTCCCTTCTCCAAAGCTTTGCTGATATTGCTACTTGTCCCCATGAATACACTCCCCCGCTTGGTTCACCCAGAAGCTTCAATCCCTTGCAAAGTGCTGCTGCTATACCATCTGGCAATCTGTGAATTCTTTAGTAGCCTCGATATTGGTGAGAAAGCAGAGGCTCTAAGCCTAGCATTCAAGCCATTTGTAAGTAATTCTTAAATGACAGGAGAAAAAACCAACCTGGTTCTCCATTATGACCCTTCCTTCCTTCCAAAGGCTTAATCTCCCCCATCCATTTCCAGTGAAATCACTCCCATCTGGCCCACCGGGTGCATGGAGTCATTGAGAATAGACAGTTTTTGCTTCAGATTTTTTTTAAATAAAATTCTATGATATGATCAAAGAGCAGATTTGCCAAGAAATGGACGAGTCAGGATGAGTAAGAGAACAAAACTTTGCTTTTTTTTTTTTTTTTTTTTTTTTTTTTTTTGTTTTTCAAGACAGGGTTTCTCTGTATAGCCTTGGCTGTCCTGGAACTCACTCGGTAGACCAGGTTGGCCTCGAACTCAGAAATCCGCCTGCCTCTGCCTCCCAAGTGCTGGGATTAAAGGCGTGCGCCACCACTGCCCGGCCGAGAACAAAACTTTGAAACTGGGCTCTGTGACCAAAAAGAAATCGATATTTGTTTCTAGAAAATGTGTCTCTTTCTAAACTTGTCTACCTGGCTGACACTGGAGCAACAGAGTTGTGAAGCTGGGAAAGGTTATGATAAAGATGGCTGGGAATATATAGCCCAGTAGTAGAGAGCTCACTTAGCATGAGTAAGGCCTCAGGTTCAACCCCGCTCCCCAAATGTTACAGTAAGACTTACACACGGGGAACCTTATGTTTTCTTTGTATTTATTTTCTTTTTACTTATATATCCGTGTTTGTGTGACTATAAGCCACATGTGTACAAGTGCTTATGGGGACCAGAAGAGGATGTTGGGTTCCACGGAGCTGGAGTTACAAGCCATTGTCAGCTTCCAAAGATGGGTAACAACTACGAATCAGATTTGAGCCTTCTGAAAGAGCACCAAATACTCCTAACACTGTGACATCTCTCCAGTCTGTCTTTATTTTTATATTTGGGTAAATGGGCCTGTGTAAGTTCTTTTGGATCTATTTTTGACTCAGCCAAGAAACTAACAGGTCACATGGTTGGGAGATGAGACATACATGCCAAGGGGATGAGAAAATGTTGTCTACGTGACTTGGAGACTTGAGGACCTACCAGTAGGACTTGAAAGACTATGTGGACATTGATCAAAATCTTATAGGAATTATTCGTTGAGGTCTTGTTTCCACATTGATCTGGAGCTAAAATTGGAGACTCATTTCTCAGAAAGGAAGTTAGGGGACGAAAGCTCAGTCAATCTAAGCATCTAAGCGCAAGTCTATGAGGTGTGCACTTGCTAGTGGTTTGTTTTGTTTTGTCAGCTGGATAAAAACAAGAATCATCTGAAATGAGGGAACCTCAGCTTTAAAAAATGCCTCTGAAAGACTAGCAGGCCTCTGGGGCATTTGCGTTATGGATGTGGGAAGGCTCAGCCTACTGTGGGCAGTGCCGTCCCTGTCCAGTGGCTGTGGGATAGGTAAGGATGCAAACAGAACAAGCCAGTAAGTGATGTGCTTCCACTGCAGTTCCTGCCTTGAGTTCGTGCCCCGACTTCCCTCAGTGATGCTGTGTGCCTTGAGAGTTCTAAGAAGAAATAAGCACTTTACTTCCCAAGTTGCTTTTGGTCATGGTCTTAATTACAGCAGTAAAAACTGCTAAGATAAAGAATTTGCATCAGTTGAACGACTGTCCTCCTGGAAGGTTTTGTTCTTGACTTAAACTTACTATCGTAGGCTTACTTTTGTCTTCTCCACAAGGAGCACCAGGAAGACAGAGCAGGGCTAGAGACAGCACAGCAGTTTCTCCCTTATTACAAAACCTTGTGAGACAGGCATAAGGAAGACATTCTTTATCCATGGATGCAATGGCAGAGATGGAGACATTTGCAGGAAGGGGACCCCTGGGTGCAGGCTGATACTTCAGGGATAGCAGCTGTGTGGTATGAGTCCCAAATGATGCCAGGGCTTTTTCAAAGGACAGATCACAAGACAGTGTTGAAAGGAGGCTGGAACCATGGTAGATACGAATGCTCTCGTACCGGGTCCCTCCAGGAAAGCCCTGACGTGGGTCTCTATGGAAACAAGGGGAGTTTTATCTGCGTAAAGGTATTTTTCCAGTTCATTCAAAGGTGTACCTTTATTTTTAACTACATACTGGCACTGTCACCCCATATTTCAAGGGATAAAACCTATCTATATATGAATGATTTCATAAGCCAGGTGGCAGGTCAAAGACTCATCTGGGCTTTTCTCTAGCTCCCAGGTCAAACACTGAGGTGACCCGTGCAAGGAGAGGAATAGGAGAAGCTGTGGGCTTTTTGAGTATCACATTACAATGGACTGAAGGGCTAGAGCATGCGCCACCTTCTAGGCACGTACCATGGGACGGAGTCAGTAAAATGAAGAATGTTCTGTGTAGTCAGTTTCTTCCATGATCACGAATATTTCTTTTATCCTGTGTAAAAAGCATTCTCTTATTTCAGAATAAGTAAGTATACATTCAATACAGACTTAGAACATGTGGGCTGAGGGCTTAAAGTGACCATTAGTCTTGCAGTATAATAATGATCACAGTAGAATCTGGTACTAGAATTAGTTTGAAGCCTCCTCTGCCATTCACTCATTCACTCATTCATTTCTTCCCTCTCACAGAATATAGACTTGCAAATAAAACTTTATGATACCCAGGTAGATTTGAATATTATATAAGCAGGATTATTTTAAAAGTATAAGTATTTCTCAGTTAAACTTACATTTCGGAGCACTCTTAGAATACACTTACCTGAAAAGAAAATTGATTTGTTATTTATTTGAAATTCAACAAATAACCATCTATCATGTATTTTATGCAGTAACTCTAATGGAATCCATGTTATCTGAAGAATAGGAAAGTAATGTGTGACTTTTCAGGCTTGTTGGGGAGGCAGGATGACACATGACCCTTACTGGTCCCAGAGCTTTTAAAAATCTTTTGTGTGTGTGTATGTGTGTGTTTTCTTCCTGTGTATGGCTTACCACCTTCACCTTGTATTTTATAGAAGTTGATTTACTCTTAGGTATTATTTAAAAGAGTATAGACAACAGGATTCAAGCTTAGAAGTCACCTCCTGACTCCCTTCCTCAGTTTCTTGTTCTGGACAGAAATTCACTCCTTCCCTGCCCCCACATTTGGTCTTGTCCCTTCTTTCTTGTCGATTCTTGGTGCCTTGGTCTCATGCTGTCTAGACCCTGTTTTATGGACTTGTCACCTCTCCTGGATTGCTTTTGTTTAGTCCCCTGTCTACTTGGCAAGTCACATTCTGACTTCTCTAAAAGCCTTTGTTCCACATTCCCCGGGTCTCCTTCTACAGTGCTGCCCACATGTGGGACCGTTTAGACTGTGGTGATAAACGGCAGGGACTAAGAGGTAAGGAAGCTCTGTCCAGGCTGACGTTTGAACAAGAGCCAGACTTGACTTCTGTTTAATGCTTGGTCCACTTGTCGGTCATCTAAGTCAGCACAGAGTGTTGGACACATTTGAGCAGCCAGATGTTAAGTCACAGGAGGAGGAAGAGCCACCCTCTAGACCCATGTCCAGAGAATAACAGTGAACTTGAAAAAAATCTGGCTGTGAATGTTAGATGTCATGTAGCTTCAACCTATGCAGAAGAAGGTGTAGATGGTAGATTAAAAAAAAATAACAAGCAAAAACTCAGAAATCTTTCACTTCCTTGCATTACCTTCCTCTTCCCCATTTTCCTCATTTTCCCCTCATCCTTCTGTGTCCCTGCCTCCTGCCTCCTGTTTTAGGATTCTCCTTGCTGTACCTCTAGCTATACCACCTTTCTGATAGCAGATGTAGCCCTAAGTCCCACTCTGGAAGTCAGTAATGTTTCAGTTAGGGTTTGGGGATGTGGTTCTGTTGGTAGAATGCTCACTGAGCTTGCACAGAGTCCTGGCTATGGTCCACCTCTAGCATTGCATAAACCCCACCTGATAGCAAGGCTCTCATTCCCAGCACTGGGGAGGCAGAGGCAAGGAGATCAGGAGTTCAAGGTCACGCTCAGCTACATGGCAAATTTGAGGCCAGCCTGCGCTACGTGAAACTCTGTCTCAAAATAAAAGGGTTGAAGATGCAGCTGAGTGGATAGAGTGCCTGCCTTGTCCATCAGCTACCTGCACCCTGATACCTTTTCCCTACATCTCTCTTTCCTTCCTTCCATTCCCTCTTGAGGAATGAAACACTGATTTCAGTGGAGGAGTTCTGATTTTTAACTCCAGGGTGCTGGCTTCCTCTTCCAGTGGTGTCCACTGGGCTTGTAAATGGTACTGGATCAGTGAGTCCATAATGAGACCCCCTCAACCTAAGCAGTGGGAGCCTATGGGGACTTTGTTGTTCATAAAGCTTTGTCCCTGGGGAGGGATAGAGTCATTAGGTGTGCACTGTGTTTAATATTTGGTCATGACAGGAAGCAATCATTTTCTATTTTTATGGTGGCTTTGGAGTTTTTTTGTCTTAAAGCAATTGTCTAATTCCCATCAGTGAGACTGGCAGTAAATGAACTAGACAACGAAGGAAGCCTCATAGGGTTTTTGACTGGGGTAAATCTTCCCTCATGTCTTTCCCGATCCCTGCACCTTACCCACACTCACTCAGATGGCTGCCACCTGCCTACCAATGGGGGCTCCAAGTTTTTCAAAACCAATGCCACCTTTGAAACGGTTGCCTCCCCGTTTCTTGATAACTCCCAACAAAGCAGTTATTCTTAAGTATGCTATCCATTCTAAAGACGTCAGACTTAAACCAGCATGAAAAGCAAAGCCCCACGGTGAGGCACAAGGCTTTCCCACCTCACAGAGATAGAGCTAGCTTTGGCCTAGAGACTTGTCAACCGAAGCATGGGTGATGAGAAAAGCCAGGGTGCTTGAAGAATATGGGAGAACAAAGCAATGGGAAGTTTGCATTGGGCTAGGCATAGTTGGAATGTGGAGGCACTGGCGAGGCTATCCCAAACTAGACTTAGCTGTTCCTGCCACATCTGAATGGTGTCTGGAACCAGCAGATTACCCCAGAGGCCACAGGGCGATGACCCATCACATCACGGATGCTAGCCTGTTCCAACAATAGGATTTGCAGTTTCACTGCACGGAGGTTCTCTGAAGCCACTCTGAGACCAACAAGCTGGCGAGCACTTCCTTTGACCGAGGCCCATTCTGCCTGTGGAATATTTCAGTCTCTTTAGAATTCTCTTCCCTCTGCAGGAACTGAAAATGGGGCTTCTGAGACATGCTTCTATGGGAAGTCACCACTTGCCGTTTATTTTGGGTTTTGCCAGCTGAGCACAATTATCATGCTGGGCTGCCATACTAACTCTCAGCCGTCAATCAAGTGCGATGGCCTTGGGAAGCACTACTGGATGCCCCCTTGGATTCTATGCCTAAGCTTGTTGCATATTAGAGAGTTCCAGGGAAACTTAGGAAATGTCGGCCTAGAAGCTGAAATCCCAATTCGGGAAGTTGTCTCCATGCTGACAGTCATGCATACCTCTCTTCTGAAGAGCTGCATGCTAAAGGATGCCAACCGTTTCCAGTGGCCCTGCTTCTTCACCGTGAGCTCTTAATATTCTGTCGTGACTCAAGTACATTGAAAATGGAAGATGTTAGGACTTAAAAAACAAAAAAACTAAAAAACAAACAAACATAAAAACCGGACCCCCTCTCCTCCATTCCCAGATAGAGGGTTTACCCATGAATGTCTGCTTCAGTTTCTAAACACACAGGAAGTGCTTCAGACCACACTTCCTGCTGCCTTTCCTCACTCCGCTTTCTTCTCTTTGTCACTTCTACCTTTTATACTTTTTTCCCCTTTCCTGTCTCTACTGTCTGTTTTCCCCTTATGGTGTCACAGTGGCTGTGTCTGAGAGCAGACAACAAACACGGTAACTTTACTTTTTCGCTCTGCTCCTCTCAATGGTTCCCGTGTTTGCTCCTGTGAAAGAATAAAGGAGAAAAAAAAAAAACTTTTCCAACCTACCAGTTCCGTTGTCTCCCTAGGGAATCCTTGTTTGAATCTTTGCTGTAAGATTTTTTCCCCTCCTCTCTATGAAGTACCAAAGAAATAATTGCCTTATCGTTAACAAACAGAACCTGGCTCTTATCACCCCGAACCCCAGAGCCTTGGTGCGAAAGTTGGGCTGTGCCAAGTGCATGCGTTAACCTGATACGCAAAACCCCCTTTCAAAGCTGGTCCTTGGAGGACGTTCATTGCTCACTGAGGGCGGTTTTCCTTTCTTTCTTTCTTTCTTTTTTCTTTTTTTTTTTTTTTTCCTGTGGAGAGGTGGCACAGCAAAACCACTTCCTACAGTGCTGGGTGCCAAAAGAGATTGGCTGGCGTTTACACCCCTCTTACAACAAAAAAGAGTGCATTTTTCTTTGAGGAACATTTTCAGATTGTTCTAATTGTCACTGGCAATGAGCGATCCTTGGAACTTGAGTCTTACTGTGGCCTTGCTGGAGGTTTAACGCTTCCTTTGGCACAGGGGGATTTTGGGTTCTGTGGGTGAGCTGCGGTCTGTAAAAGCAAACGGATCATAAAAAGGACTGAGTCTGACTGCCCACTTGGTCCTGTGAAAGGAGATGACACGAACTGGAACCCCAGGCTAGGCAGTCAGTGTGGACTCTGGGTTTGTTTTTGGAGCCACAGAGGCCTCCCCT
The DNA here is from genome assembly GCF_011762505.2 of Arvicanthis niloticus. Taxonomy (NCBI): domain Eukaryota; kingdom Metazoa; phylum Chordata; class Mammalia; order Rodentia; family Muridae; genus Arvicanthis; species Arvicanthis niloticus. The sequence goes on along the minus strand of NC_047660.1, from coordinate 52,178,942 downwards.
GAGAGCTCATTTGAATCTGGTAATAGCCCCTTGGCTCTGACCTGTTTGTGTTGTGTGTTATAAAGAGCCACCATCTTCCTCTGGAGCCTGAATAGGCTGCAATGTCTTTCCCCCACTAAATGGGTGGTGTTACGCGCAGGAAAACCCATTGTGGAAACTGGCCTCTTTCTGTTAGGGTCTATTGGATCTGTACAACCTCTGGTGCCATTTGGATCTTTAAACAAGGCAGATGCAGGGACCCCAGGGAGGCATGTGCTTTAGGTTCAGTTTGAATCGCCATGCTTTTAAAAAAAGTTTTCTCTATTGTGTCTTCTTTGTTAACATAAAATAAATAAATAAATAAAGCCCACAGCAAACCCCAAAAAAAGATATATGATGTTACATCCGTACCAGATATGACAGCAAGTCTCCAAAGATCCTTGGGGAAGCTTTTGTTTGGGGTGGGAGAGATCCTTCGTTGAAGCATTTCCCAGCATCCCTTCCAAACATCTGGCTCTCTCATTTTCTCTCTGACTTCTGTGCCTTAAAAAAAAATAGTAACTCCACTACTGTCATTATTTTTTATTATTTTTAACCATTTCACTAAATGTGCTGAATGGTGATCTCACGTGACATCGTGTCTAAAACTTCTTTGCCCTTCAGAAGTGATGACCTTAACTAGTTTTTACTGGCAAGTGTCCTGACGTTATTACTCAAGAGACAGTTTATTTTTGTTCCAGAGAGAGAGAGAGAGAGAGAGAGAGAGAGAACACGAGCACAGGAGTGAGCTGAGAGGGGCTTTTCTTGAGATCAAAGAAGGGAGTGAGGATGGTGCTCACCCGGCCATTTAATGCTGGAGTGAACATTTTCTCCTTCTCCACCCAGTTTCTTATTATTCCCAGCTTCCTTATAGCCAAACAAGGCGAATCCTAGCCATGCCTCCAGTAGCCACATCTCCCCCTGAATGCAGCTAGGCCCTTTTCTGTTTGCAGTTTAAAATTGGCTAGTGCAACTATTGAGCTATTTTCTCTTGCTTAGCACAGAGGCTGAGATGATTAAACCGGCAACAGGCATGGGCATGTGGGTGGTTGAAAGAAACCAGGATGCTGGCTCTGGGATATACTTTCCCTGGACAGAGGTCTGAGTTAGAAGAACCAACCTGGCTTTTCTATTTGTCCTTTGCACACCGACCATCCCTGGTCTCTATCGCTGAATTAATAAGCAGGCTAAGTAGTGTGTAGTTAGCACACAGCAGCTAAACAGTCGCCCATGTGAATGAGCAGAATAAATACATGGCTGCTCTGAGCTGGAGTGGAGGGAGAATATTGAAGACTAGATACAGATGGTCATTGGGGTGCCTCACTCTCCCTGAACTAAAAACTTGTACATATCAAAGGCCTGCATACCAGCCATCGGGAAGAAAAGAAAGAACATTGCGATGACCTTTGATCCGGAAATGGAACAATCCCTTCTAGGTGTGTTGGGAAGACAGTGCTCCCATGTGAAACATCTCTTCTGGTATAGTCTAGTGAGGCTGGAGACCGAGGTTTCCTTTGGTGGCAGAAAGGCGCTGTAGTACAGACAGAGGGAGTGTCAATCCAGAGCTACGCACCACTAGTTGTCCACAGACAGAGCTGTCTACCACTGGCCAGCATCTATCTGTTGTCACTGTCCCAGGGTCTCTCAGGACAGTGTGGGTCCCATGGGTGGAGACTGTCATGTGCACATTGAACAATGATGAGCTTGGCCAAGAGCTTGACCAAGTCAAGCTTGGGAAGCAGCCTTCCTCCCTGGTATGCTGGACCATTATTTCCTATTTATTGTTAAAGGTTTGGCTCAATAAAGTATCCACAAACCACTTTGCAGTAAGAGTGATTGCTTTATCAGTGGCAGGCTCAGATTTATTCTTTATGTTACCCCACCCCCTCCTTGTCTTTGCCATCACGTGACCCTAAGCCATTGAAAGCGAGTGACTCATTGATTCAGCTGCCTAATCCACTGCTTTATCAACCTAAAATGTGCAGTAAGTATGAGGGAAGGCTTAGTACTACTATTCTGCCATGAGGCAGGAGACATGGGAACTTTTGGCTAAGGGTGGGAGGGAAAGGCTCTGTGGCTGACAGAAGTGAGCAGTGAAGGGTTCTGTGGTGTGCATGTGCGTGTGTGTGTGTGTGTGTGTGTGTGTGTGCATGCGTCTATGTGTGTGTGCATGTATCTATATGTGTGTGTGTGTGCATGTGTGTGCATGTGTCTATGTGTGTGTGCGTGCGTGTGCCTGTGCGTGTGTGTGTGTGTAGTCCAGAAGTCAGCAGAGTATCTTTCTAGGATCTGGCTTATGTACTTGGCAAACTGGACAGTGAGCCTCAGGGAACATCTGTGTCCGTTTGCTCAGTGCAGGGACCGCAAGTGCATACTACCATACTTGGCTTTTTACATAGGTGATGGGGATCCACTTAGATCCTCATGTTTACATGACAAACCTTCTACCAATGGCTCCATCTCCCCAGCCTCACATGCTCTGAATTTCGTCAAGAGGTATCTGGAATTTTAAGAGCGCCTAAGATACCTCACATGTTTCTGAGGCTCAGATTTAGTCATTAGTCCTGGGGGTTTTGTTGATATTGTTGCTGGATTATTTTTCTTCTGTGGTCAGTTTTATTTTCTTGACCCACCCCTCACAAAACAGAGGTCACTGCGGCACGACCTTTCCCTAGTGGAATGGACCGCTCTAGGAGTCATGTGGCCAAGTTTGTATCGGGGGTCCACATTTGTGTCTTCCTCTCTTTTAATCAGAATGCTCATTTAATTCTATCCCAGCACCTGTTCAGCAATTAACACCCTCCGATTTGCATCTTACCCTGACATTTGCTATCTTTCCAATTAGTTTTTATATCAGTATAATTAGGTAGGGTTATTACAGTGCGTCAAGCAGGGTCATGGTTATTCCCAAGCCTTTAAGCGCTTTCCCAGATTTGTTTAGGGAAGCCACTAAGGGCAAACAGTGATTAGGATCACTGTTTTTCTTCTTCATTCAGATCAGGAGAAAACTGTTTCCCCATGTGGCTTATGAAAGATCAGGGAAATATGTCAACCTATAAGAATTAGTATTATGTAGTTCATGACTTTTGGGCAAATTTACAGAGGATTATAAACAAGGTACATAAGGTGGCTGTACCACAGGCTTTTCCTATGGAGAAGCCAAGGCAAAAAATCCTCCCATTACCTGCGTTGGGCATCAGAGGCCAGGGCAGAAGGAAAATGTCAGGGCAAATAGAAACTTCTGAAGTCAACTTTTTAATGTGTACACTCATAGACTTGCACAGGGGATATGGCCAGAGGGATAGATATTTTCTCCTTAATCAAGGTGATTAACACAAGGTAACTTCAAACTTCAGCCAGTGTCTCTATTTTGATTTAAGCTTGAGTTTGTAATTTTTCAAATCCACTTTGAGGGTATGGAAGAAACCAACCCCTAAATGTTTACCAATAAAATGTCACATTAGGGGTAGAGACTTTGGTGAACCCATTGGCATGCCTATTGATCAGACTCTCAATATTGACCAATGTGCAGAATGGAAATTAATCCTCGAAAAGCTTGGATTTAAATTACATTTCATCTAGTAACATGTTGCCCTATAATATGTCATAATGTGATGGTATTTCTCCCTATATGTCAATATCAAGTTTCTAGATTATTCTCATATGTGTGTAAGTCTTACATAATTGTGTAAGTCAAATTCCGATTCACAACCACACTGAAGTTCTGAAATTTTTAGAGTTGCTAATCATTAAAAACAGTTGAGAACTTTGCAATCTTTTTGACAAGTTTATGTTTGGGGGACCTGTCTCCTATTTTGAGAGCTTAAAGGCAAGAGATTGCTGAATCTAGAGATGTCATAGCCATGTCTGAGACTGGGTCTGATATAGTTTGTTGGAGAAATAATGCCATGATTGATGGGGGATGTAATAATGCCATGTTCCTCTGGGAGAGAATTTTACACTGTCTGATTTCGTATCGACAAGGTTTTCTTTTACCTGTGACTCAGGACTGCACAGACTCATCTTGTTGTGGCTTGCCTTGATTTTTTTTTTTTTTTAATAGCAAGTAGAATTTTAGGTAGAGCATATTAGAAAAATTCAGAGACTCAAAGTAGTCCTGAATGGAGCACATCTGTTTATTATTTGTGTGTGCGTGTGGGTGTCGGAAGTGAGACATCCAAGTTCTGACTGGGATTGCTCTGAAAGCTTTTAGCATTGAGAATCACAGGAAAATGAGTAACTGACGAGAAAGATGGACTTTAGATCCACATGACACAGCGGATGCTGCTTCCCCACTGTGTTTAATGTAGTATAGACAAAACCCCTGGGTAAGCCAGCAAGGACTCAAACGGGTGAAGTGGATGACAGCAGAAACAGAAAAGGGTGTGGCAAGATGTCATCTGGTCTGGAAGAAAAATGAAATACAGGTATCTTGTACATGCACACTGTGCCTGCAGTGGTACAAGTGAGCAGGACATCTCAATAGTTACTGTGTGTTTACCATGTAATGGGGACAATATGTTATGGTGTGATATATTAGCCCAGTGTCTTTTGGGTCTTTGTTTCAAGATCACTTCAGTGTTGTTCCTACTAATCCAGTACTTCCCAATCCCCTTCCTGACCTAATGATTTCAACACTTAAAAACTTTACTTATTTTTAAATTGTGTATGAAGGTGTGTCTGTATGTGGGTATATGCATGTGCTCGCAGTGCCTGCAGAGGCCAGAGGCAGTGGGTCCTCTGAGGCTGGAGTTACAGGAGGTTCACCAGAGATGGGTGCTGGGAACTGAAATTGGGTCCTCTGGAAGAACAGTAGTGCTTTTAACCCATGAGTCTCATGAGTCTTTTCTCTGGTCTTTCTTTTTTGTTTGTTTGTTTTGTTTTTTGAGACACGGTCTTACTGTGTAGTCCTGTCTGGCCTGGAATTCAATATATAGACTTGGGTGGCCTCAAACTCATGAAGGTTCTACATCCTGAGTGCCTGCCTCAGACTTAAAAAAAAAATCAACAACTAATATGCTTAATATTTTACTAACTTACCCATTGTCTGTTTTCTCTCCCCAACTTTTACTACTACTAAGCTATGGAATGGGGTGGCGGGGCCACAGATGACAATGCAGTGACTTTGGCTTAGCGTCAACATCTAGAACACTGGTTCCAAACCTGTGGGTCTTGGGCCCCAAATGACCATCAGAAAACACAAACATTTACATTACGATTTATAACAGTAGCAAGTTTACAGTTACGAAACAGCAATGAAAATAATTTTATGGTTGGAGGTTGCCACAACATGAGGAATGTATTAAAGGGTCACAGCATTAGGAAGGTTGGGAACCACTGATGCAGAGTAATGTCTGTCACACAACGTAGGTATCGGTGGTCATTTGCACAATGAGTAAATGATAGAAGAACCAGTACCATGGAGCGCGGTTTCTCAGCAGAGGCTGGAGACAGAGGGCTGCTCTGAGCACACACAGCCTGCTGCAGCAAGGAGCCGAGGGTGTTTCATCAGCAACACTTGCCAGGAATCAGGAAAGCACCCCAAATGTGGAAAATGTCTCAAAGGCATAGTGTACATAGGGACATAGGTCAGGAACAGGGAGAGTAGCTGTGTCCATTGGTGGAAATGTCACAACCCTGTCTTCTGACTTTGGACCATGCTTCATCTTCATCTTAGTAGACTTCAACTGAGAATGGAAACATGGTAGGAAAGGGGTGCTTGTGTCACATGAGATGCCCAGGAAGAATGAGTCAAGAGGAGAGGAGAGGTAGAGGGAGAGAGAGAACGAGCGAGAGAGCGAGAGAGAGAGAGAGAGAGAGAGAGAGAGCGAGGAGAGAAAGAAGAGAGGGGGAGAGGGAGGGAGAGAGAATGAGCAGAGTATCAAACATCTTGCTGTTTTTGCAACGGTTTCATGTAGCTCAGGGTAGACTCAATACTCACTGACAATGTAGCTAAGGATGACCTTGAACTTTTCTAATTCTCCTGTTTCTACTTCCTGAGTGTTGGAGTTACCAGTGAACGCCACCATACCTGGTTTATGCACTGCTAGGATGGAACGGAGGGCTTCATACAAGATAGGCAAGCATTCTGCCTGCTGGGCTCCACCCTCAACCTTCAGACTTTTAATTTAAGGTTAGAGAAAGTTCCCTTGCTGTTTTCAGTTGATTACCTTTGGCTACATTTTTCTTTGTATTGCTTCAAAATCTCTATTTTCATGTACATTAAAATATACTTATTGTGATATTCCAAGTAAGATTGATGTTAACTTTAGCACACATATTTATGTCTATCAAAAATGAATCAGCCTTTCTTAGAAAGGAAGTTTGGGGAGTTTATCTATGGCTTCTCCTCCTTCCACACCAACCCCTGCCCCACATTTAGTTTCAATTACAAAATTAAAGTGCCATTCCTTTAACCCATATCAGTGACCAGGACCTCTAGGAAAATGATACATTTGCAAAGATGTGGATGAAGTAGAAAAATAAGCAGGCTCGGGTTCCCTGCTCAGTCCTGGACTCGGGCTTGCTACGGTGAGGAAGTTACTATCTTTGCTTGCCCAGTCCTGAGGCTGCAGCTTCCTGGGGTTCCCTTTGCATAGTTCCCACAATAAGGTGAGGTAGATCAGCCCCCTGACAACAGGGCTCTGAGATGACTCTTGTCCAGGCATGTGTTTTTCATTGATGGCAAAAAAAAAAAAAAAAAACAAAAAACAAAAACCTTTGGGCTACATACATGTTCAGGAAACAGGATGACATAAAACTTCAAGAAAAACAAGGCAAAACCAGCACCCAAACTCCAAACAAATGCTCTCCTGTCTCAAAAATTGCTACCTTGCTGGGAGGATCCTACTATGGTAGGACACAAACTGAACTTGGTTCTGTCAGGGGTCCTTTGAGCCTTGAGTTCTCGTGTCTCCGTTCATTAAAGACTTGCAAGGAGGCTGAGCATCCTGTACGTCTGTGCCTTGCTACATGTGACATCAATTAGAGGAGTACCAGATTATTTTGTTTATTTAGTATCTATTTTTTTTATTTTTACCAGTGTTTGCTTATTAATATTTATTATTGCCAATGTTCAAGAATTCGAATGGTGAGAAGTGATCTGAAGAGATGTATTTATAAAAAACTATTATTATAGATGAGGGGCAGCATTTAAGGATGGCCTGTTTATATATCTTTCCTCCCTCCCTCCCTCCCTCCCTCCCTCCCTCCCTCCCTCCCTCCTTCCATGTGAATTTACATGAATGTGCTTACATAGATACATATACAAAACACATAGAAAGCAAGGCTGACAGACTAATTTTACTCATGGACTCGTAGGCATGTGGAAGTTTCTGGAATGGGCAGGTAAAGATCTGCTCACTGATGCCTACTTGAACCCATAACTGGATGCTTCTGCTATCTCCGCAGGCATCAGAGTGTTCTCGGCAGTGCTGTGCCCTCGGATCCAGAGAAGGCATTCCAAGATGTCATAAATAAATAAATAGCATTTGCCGTTGTTTATAAATCAATTAATTTGTAAGTTGAAAGGTCACGCAAAATATTTAGAGCTCTCCGAGGCGGCTCTCCACGCTGCACCGCGGTGGCCAAGCCCGGCAGCAGCTGTCAGAATCCTGTACCCCTCTCCTGCACTCAGTCCCACATCGCTGGGTATTTTCTGCTGGGAACGGGTGACCGCTTGATTAGTCGCTACTGGGTTTTGTTCAAGGGAGGGCTCTGCATGGTTGCATTTTAACACCTTCTCCACTAAGCAGGAGGCCAGCACAGGGTGCTAAATTCCTGTCTGTGGCTGTCTGTGAAATAAATCTGTGTTGTGCCGTTCCAAGCTGTCAGCAGTGGTTCGCCCTGATGGGCCCCTGAAAGAAGTTTCCTTTTGGTCTGTGAAACAGTGAGCAGCCACTAGGGAGCTGTCTTTAGCTCAGATTTCAGAGTTAGCTCATTAGACCAATAACAGTGGGCAACTCTCTTAAACACAGTCACAAAGTTATATTTGAAGACGTGGGGAAAATCACCACAGCCGTACAGTGCCAATATTTGGTTTCCCTTCCCCAACAGCCTCCATCGGCGACAGGAGGGCCTCAATGACCTCAGGCTCCTTTTTCTTCTGGGTTTCCCCACTTTTTTTTCCCCCTGATGTCCAGCCTATCTCTTAGACATGTTTATTTGTAAAAATAAAGTCTCTTTCCATCCTGGCTAGGCAGTATCTCCGATCCTTTTTCTCCATTTCTCCTTAATGGGAGTCTCAGCCAACAGTCTCTGCAGCTGAGGGAGTCCAGTGAGACAATTATTCCATGTTCTGGCTTCTCTCCTTGTTCTTCAAACGCATGTTTTCCCCCTTGGCTTAGGAAGTCAGCAGCGTCTACAGCTATTTATGTGAGATTTATGAACTCAGTAACTACATTTCTGAGTGAGGTGTTTCCCTGTAAACCAGTTTGGTTTTCTCCTCTGTACTGAACCTGTTCAGCCCATGGACTTTCAAACATTTCTGACTTTCTTCTCCTCTCTACCCCAGCTGCTCATTATTGGCATCATCACTAGATTGTACACAATACCTCACAGATATTATTATTAGTGAAGAATCTCAGAAACTTTTCGTTTGGGGGCAGTCAGCCTCTTGCAGGCAACCACAGTTGCCAGAGGCAGCACCTAGGAGTATCAATATCCAGAAAGCCAGTGTTTTACACCGCTTGCTCCTGTCCCAGTGGTGCCTATCATTGACACGATTATTTGTATGTTAAATGTTTCAAAATAAAATTTTAAAAAAATCTATTTTTGGGGGGCTGATGGATACTAAGTATGTGCTTGCTTTATGACTTGGGTAGTTATTTATCACTGTGACATGTGATCTGATTTGAGTCTGGTATTGCTAGTTTTATGGTTCTGAATAGACCTGCTTGAAGAATTCCCTGGTGCTCTCTCCTACGGCACTCTGAATCTGTTCATACTTGGCTTCAGCTCGAAGGTGATTCTATTCTTTGTGGAAGCACAACAACAACCACAACAAAACCAGACAAGTCCGGTAAACCATGTTAAGCCACTGTGAAGAGCTCAAGGATCAGAAAAGAAAGCGCAAAACGCCTTTTCCTTCTTTCATGACAAATTCCAACTCCCACTTAATGGTCCCCCCCCCCCCCCCGCCTTCTTTTGCTTTCACTCATGGATAACTTAAAAATGGCTCAACTTGAAATTTTCCATGTGTCCAGGCAAAGCCCCTGGGATTTCTGAGGATATGTAGGCAGGAAGCACTTCAGAGTATGTAAGCAATCCAAAAACCATTTTCAGTTTTTAAGCATGCTATATAAAAAAAATAAATAAATAAAAAATAAGAAAGAAAAAAAGAACACACAAGCGTTTTGGCGTAAAAGCTTTGGATCTACATCTTCATTTATTCTGTTGTTGGTTTTTTTTTTTTTTTTTTCACTTCTAATTGATTTTGGGAGGTTGAAAAATTGGACTAAGACTAGCTAGATTATCCTAGGGGTGGTCAATAAACTGCATTTCCATACAGAGTAACTCCTCACCCTCTTTCTGTTTTAGTTTCTGAGAGAACAAATGTCCCAGGATAAGACAAACGCAGACGATGAAATGCTGCTGATTAATATTGACGTTAACACTTCAAACACTTAGGAATAAGACAGCAAGTCTCAATTTATATCCTGATTATACTTTCTTGATTTTCTATAAAATGCTTGTCTATGAATTCATTCATCCCAATGTGTTGCTGGCTAACCATGTAGGTTGATGGGCTGGATGCCTCGTGAGATGTTCAGTCGCCCCTGGTCTATCTGACCATGGCACCAGCAGACCGGCTTTTTGCTCTTGATCACCCTCAGGAACATAAATTTAATGGCCATGGAACACGACCTTTCTTGATCCTTCTCAGCTGACACGTTTACTGTGGTAGAGGCAGAGCCTGTTTTACAGTATTGCAGCTCAGATACAGGAACGAAAGAGGGTAGAAGGGAATCTAGCAACCAGAGGGAGAAAGCGCATGCATGGCCACGCCAGGGCCCTTGTGATTTTCCACAGAGTTTCTGAGCTTATAGGCATGGAGAGGAGAGTGTGTTGTAAATACTACTTGGTAAAAATAGACTCACACCCGGTGTCACTTCAGTCCATCTTGTATGCTATTGGTGAAAGCTAATATTGACCTCAAAGATCTCCCAGGCCCTGCTGGTCATGATGATTACATTGGAATTGGGGACAGAGTGTCCCAAGTGCATTCAAATATTAGCCTCTCGGAACAGCCCAAATGTAGGACGTTTGAAACTGTTTCACGTGGAAACTATGCGGCCGTATCTTTCTTTGCAGAGAGAACTGCTAACTGGTAAGATTTTATATATATATATATATATATACATATATATATATATATATGTATATATATATATTATATATTATATATTATATATATGTAATATATATATTTTATATATACATTACACATATATGTAATATATACACATACACACATATATACATATATATACATATATATACATATATATATATATAATGTGTGTATATATATAATTTTCTTTTAGGGAGACATGTGATGTCTATTTTTCAAGTTATACAAGGCTGGGCTTGAGTGTGTCGTCAGGAGTTTCTCCATGGTGCGCATGTACTTGCAAAAGCTGCAAGAATATGGGAAAGTGATGATTTTCTTAGGGGTCTGAGATGTAAATGAGATCCAGGATCCCAGTGTAGTCCTAGTATCCAGCCCAGCTCCCACTCAGTGGCTTCATAGTGTGTTGTCCTGCTGTGTCTTAGGCTTTTTCTGGAGTTCTGGGCTCATAGCGTTCTGAATTTCTACTTTTGTTTGCTTGTTTCAGTTGCCATCTGTCTCTTGAAACACCTGCTTTGAGTTTATAAACATTTAAAAGTTTCTGTAAGTGAGCTCCAGATTAGATAGTTTGCAACAGACAGCTCCAAGGAAGTGGAGAGCAAACCGTATCCAATGGTATAGGGCTGCGGAGGGAAGCAAATGATATCTCTGGTTTCCCATAGGAGCTGATAGGGAAGTGAGTCACATAGGAATGGATAGGGAGTGAGTCTTTTCTGAGCAGAGTCTGCAAGAGGCCACAAGGATCGGGGCTTCCTTCAAGGTCATGGGGTGAGTCAAAGCAGAAGACTGGACACAACCTGGTGACTTCTCTACTCGTCAGTGCTCCTGGCCTGCTCCGTTTTCTCCAATAACACATCAGGGCCAAGGCACTGGAGGTGTGACTCAGTTGAGAGGATACAATACTTACGTAGCATGTGCTTCCATCCCCAACACCAAATAAAACCGACTGTGCTAGTACACGCCCGGAAGTTCGAGGTTACCCTAATCTACGTAGTGAGTTCAAGGTCAGCCTGAGCTAAGTGAGACTATCTCAAAAGTAAAACAGACAATAAAATGGAATATTAAGATCTGTGGGAGGAGACATGTCTAGATCATGAGAGAAACTTTCACTGGAGAGGCAGGAGAGGCCACAGATCGCTCTGCTATTGCACTCTTGGTGGGGATTGTTTCTTATGGCAATTGGTGCCTTTGTGGTATGGTGCCTTCTGGAATCCGTTTTTCCACCCCGTCTCAGGAGGAAGCAAGCATCTCCTCTCGTGTTCTGGTGGAGGGACAAGAATTTTCTGACAGTAGCAACATCAGATTGGGGAGAGAAAAAGGCACACCAGATGGTCTTGTGCCCTTCCCTCTGCAGTGCCGTGACCCCCAAAGGGAATAGAAATGACTGCTTCTGAGGAGTCATGATGCAAAGGTTAGAATTCCCGAAGTCTCTTAGACCAGGGGCAGCAGGGACTTGGCGACATGACATGCCCTGTTCCACAAATGCCAACACCAGCCTTGCTAGTGGGCTTCTGAGTTTTGTTTTTAAAGAATGCCTGCTGAGTACTGGCAGGGAGATGGGTTCACAGAAAAGGGATTAGCTAACCGGGAAGTGCGGGTTTTTCTCAGAAAGTCTATGGGAAGTTGTCTGGCTCAGCATAGCCTGTGGGGAGCCCATAGGGATCGGATGCACTTTTATTCAACTACTTAGAAGAGTCATTGGAAGCCATGCATGATGGTCCATGCCTACAGCCCTCCTCCGGCAGGAGGATCATAGTTTGAGGCCAGCCTGGACTACTTAGTGAGACCCTGTCTCAATCAAGTGAAACCAAACCGTACTAAACCAGAACTGTAGAACTCGTCTCTAAGCATGGAAACTAGTAAAAAAGGAAATTATACACAATGTTAATTTCGACAGGTTTGGGAGTCCTTTATCCAAACTGCATGGGACCTGGGAATCCTTCATTTTTTCAGCTGTGCTTTAGATCTTGGGATACTTGTGGAGAATTTACTCAATTGAGTGCTCCTGTTCTGAAAACCAAAGCTGGGAGATGCTTTGCACCCCAAACCTATCAAGTAGTGTCATGCTATTGCTAAAAATAGTTTCAGGTTTTTGGAGCATTATTAGTTTCAAGTCTGTGGATTCGGGGTGCTCAGTCTGTGCAGTAAGTGTGACTGCCTGTGGGCACGCAGGAAGTGGAGGAAGTAAACTAGTCTATGTTCCGAGTGCTGTAATCATGGCTGACTCTTTCCCACTGCTCATGTACTTATCAGTAATGCTTCAAAGAAGAATCGTCCGGGCCACATTCCTAATGACCTGTCTTCCCACATTTTAACCCTTAAAATGTCCAACCCCCAGTGTGTTTTGTGTGAGTGTGGGGTATGTGTGCATGCGTGGAGGTCAGAAGGCAACCCTGGGTGTCTTCACCTCTTGCCTTATTTAAGACAGTATCTTCAGACCTGCTAGAGGTTTTTCTCTCTCTACCTCCCCTCTTTTAGGAGCACTGGGCTTACAGATATGTGTGCTATATATGTCTGTCTTTGTATGCTTCTGGAGACTTGAACTCAGATCCTCATGTGTGCACACCAAGAGCTTTATTTACCGAGTCATCTCCCAGTCCTGCATGTTTTGATTTTTTTTTTTTATTTCTACTCTGGATTTGTTTTGGACCAAGGATGGTTACCTCTTTGGGAACGTGAGTGTTTATTCTGCAGATAAGAGATTTTATTGTGTTGGGGGAAAAATTAAAATGTCAGTGGAAACATGTTGGGTGGAAGACCCGGCCATTTAAAAATGGTCAGTAAACTGTAACTTCTTTGTGAGGGACTTGAACTCTGGAGTAACTTCTTCAAAGCATGAATCCTTCTTAGTAGCTTCCCCCCTCCCCCCAACCACCCTCCACATACACATTAAGAAAACTGCAACACGCCCTCACTTGTAATAGAGTTGCGGCTGTGGACATCGGTACAGAAAACATGCGCACACACAGCAGGCCAGCCGTTCCTTCCATCCACAGAGCTCTATTGCAGGGCCGCACAGGACTCGGCAGAAGAAAAGAAAGGCATATACTTTTCTCTGATTTCTGCTACTGAACTTGTGTTGCTGGGCAGGTGGTTCTTCTCTGTATCTCAATTATGGTCTTCATGTCTCTTGTCTACCTCAAAGGAATACCACCACCCTCCCGGGACTATTGTGTACGGATCCCATTATTCCAGATAAACAAAGAGCTTTGAGAGAATTCTGTTTACTCTTTACGAAGTCCCTGTGTTTTGGGATGAGCTGAGACTCATTTGAACCATGGTATTTATCTCAGAGCCCTAGTTATGAAGTTACCGTTTGGATTGGCAGCAGCTTAGGAGATTTTTCTTTTTTTCTTTTCCTTCCTTCCTTCCTTCCTTCCTTCCTTCCTTCCTTCCTTCCTTCCTTCCTTCCCGTCGTCGTCGTCGTCGTCGTCGTCGTCTTCTTCTTCTTCTTCTTCTTCTTCTTCTTCTTCTTCTTCTTCTTCTTCTTCTTCTTCTTCTTCTTCTTCTTCTCCTCCTCCTCCTCCTCCTCCTCCTCCTCCTCCTCTTCTTCTTCCTCTTCCTCTTCCTCTTCTTCTTCTATAAAATGATGTTTGAGAATAGTTTTGTAGACCATGTTTTATTGGAGACCACTTTGATTCTAGCCTTGTCTCAAGTTCAAGCAGAAATTTTCCTGAGTATCAGTTAGTAGTTGGGCACTAACACAGATCACAGTAACCCTTCTATCTCCTTTATTTTTATTTGCAGTAATTGTATTAAATGTAACTAGTTTAGAGAGCAATTATTCCAGGAAAAAAAACCGGTAGGTAAAAGTATTTCTGCTTCAAGAGAGTGTCTCGTTTTGTAGCTCAGGGTGGTCTTGAACTTGAGATACAGCCCAGCAATAGCCTGAAACTTGCTATCCTTCTGCCTCTGACTTCTAAATTGGGATTATAGTCCTGTGTCACCATACCTGGCTGGAATCATAATGGTAACAAACTACCTGTGGCTTTCATTTGAAGTGTTTTAAATCAAGTTTTAGAAAACATGTCCGTGGTGTCCTAGGGCCATTGGATGTGGGGGGGGAAATACTATTTCAGCTACTAAGTGATGTTCAGCAGTGAAAGACCTTGGCACAGTGGGAGGAAAATGTCTCTCCTAATGAGATAGAAAACACAGATGAGGGTGTTTGAGAGACAAAGACCTTTGGTACACATGGCTCCCAGTCTCCAGAGAGCACAAGCACTTGCTGGCAAGAGAGAGAGCGCACTTGGGTAAATCCTTAATTGTTCTCCTGGTGTTTCACCAGAGAGATGATTTTTCAGGCAAAGATACATGGTTCGGATCAGATGATTCAAACATTAGTGATGGCAGGGGGAGGAGGGGCTCAATAGCCTTGCTGTGCTTGAGTGGAGTTCGTACCAAACCCGGCTGTACACAGGGGGTGTTGTTTGCCTGCCTGCTGTGACACTTGGTGTGGACCTTGAAGGCTTTCCAGCCAGTCAGTCCCTTTGAGATGCTTCTAGATGTGTTCTCCTGTGCCAGAGAGAGGGTCCCCCTCATAAAATCCATGGCAGTCTCTGCCCTCTTGACAGGGGACTGTTCAATGAGAGCACAGAATGAACACACAGAAGAAGCTGTAAAGAACAGGTATCTTCTCCGTGGAGATGATTGGCTACCAAAATAAAGACAGGGCCATGGGAGAAATTCTAAAATCCCTGGCTCTCAGAAAATGACTCAGCTATATTTATGATGCAGAGAGAGGGAAGAAATTGGTGAGACACTGGGATCCTTTTCTCTTAACAGGTTCCAAGTCTCTGGCTCCAGTGCCCAAGGTTGAACTGTATCACTTTGATATGATGGGGCCAGTCTTACTCAAACATTCCCAAATATAAAAGTTCCCAGAGTTCCCAGAGACTCCCAGGGCAGAATAACAGAAGTAATTCAGAATAGTCTCTCAGGGTATAAGTGGGATCACACACATCTCCAAACACTGGGGGAATTCTTCTCTTCTCAGGATTCCCTACTTGCAAATCCAGGCATGGCTGGAGCCCACAGATGAGAGGAGCCTATGAACTGTATGGAGCCACTTGCTCTTCTGCCCCAAATGGGCTGTTTCACACGTTGGCTTCAAAATTTGAATCAGTAACCATGAGCCACTGCCCTGACTGTAGAGGATGCTCTGCACCCAAGGGGAGAGGCGCAGCCAGGAAGAAGAGAGCCCATTATTGTCTTCATTATTTACCTCTCACCCAGCACTGCAGAACCTGTGAGGAAAAGGAGCCTAATTCCCTCCACATTTCAATCCTGCAATATTTACTCGGAGTGGAGCCTCTGACTGCTAATATTCTCTCTGAGGAATAGAGCTGGCTTTGAGGCCTGGGCCGTGGGGACATAGAACACAAAGGGCAAAGGAGAGAGAGAGAAGTGGTCAGGCCTGAGCCTTCCTGAAGAACTGGGCTGTGGTAATTTACGCACCTCTCCCAATGTGCGTGTGGCACATGTGTGCACTACAAAAGGCTGTCGGGAGCCTGGTGCTGTCTGCCTCACAGTGGGCCTGCTGGGCACGTGTCAGCACCATTAACAATGACAAAATAGTAGTTCATCAATAATCCCCACCCACCCTTTTCCAAGGACAGAGAGCTAAAATCAAGTGCAAATCCCATATAGCTTGAACCTCTGCACACGGCTGCCCGGCCCCAGCCTTAGACACCAGGGCCAAAGATCAGCCCAACAGTGGGACCATGGCTCAGGCTGGGCCTCCCATCAGCAGGTAGCCAGAAGGCACAAGAACTCTTTTTTTCTTTTAAAACAACTTCCTTCTCTGTTTATGTGAGGCGTTACAGTGGTCCCTCTGATCATGATGCTGCCTCCACAAAAGAGGAACAGTCTAATTCTTTATAATGTTTGCATCACCTATATCTACCCCCCTTCTTATTGCCTGTGTCTGGTGGTCTCAAGTGCATGCTTGTGTATGGCATCAGTAGATCAGTAGGATCTGGAGACTGACTGGGGAGTGGGTATGGGAACTAAATATAAGTAGGTTTTTTCCTCTTTCTTTCTTTCTTTCTTTCTTTCTTTCTTTCTTTCTTTCCTTCCTTCCTTCCTTCCTTCCTTCTTTCTTTCTTTCTTTCTTTCTTTCTTTCTTTTCTCTTTCTTTCTTCCTTTCTTCTTTGTCAGTGTCTTAATTATCTCAGGCCAACCTTAAACTATCTGTAGCGCCTTGGATCACCTAGATATTCTGACCCTCCTGCCTCTATCTCTCAAGTGTTTGGATTTATAGGCACGCTCCATCACACTTGTTTAATGCAGTGTTACGATTAAACCTAGGACTTCATGTGTGCTAAGCAAACACTCTACCAACTGAGCCACTTCCCCAACTCTGACCAGTTCTTTCAATTTTTCTCTTACATTTGTTTATCTGGGGCCTGAGTAACGTATGCTATGTCAAGCGTGTGGAAGTCAGAGGACAACCTGTGGAAGTTGGTTCTCTCCTTCCACCATGTGGGATCCTAAGGATTGAACTCAGATCATAAGGTTTGGTGGCAAGCACCATTATCTACTGAGCCATCTCACTGGCCCATGATTAATCCTCCTTCTCCTATATAATTAGGTTTACTTAAAAAAAATAAGTGTGTTCCATGTTTAAGAGACAAGGATGAAAAGTGAAAATTACCTATGTGATCAAAGTGCCCACTATTAATATTTAGTAAACAAATAGAGATCTATTCAGCTAGACTGTTGATAGGTCTTTCCATTGGCTATATTTCCTCTCTCATAATCCACACTCTTTCTTTTCTCCAAATATTTTTGAAAGGTTGGAGCCAGCCCCACAAGCCAAGGCCCTTCCCTCCCCTTCCAGGTCTGAATGGCTAGCTTGTTGGGAGTGTACCTTTAGAAGTCCAGCTTGCCTCTGCTAAGCCTGGCACCCTGTGTATGCTGGACGCCATACAGTTGCTTCTCATTCTAGCTGAAGTCCATGTTGGTGGGTAGCAGTTAGGGTTGCGATGTGTCTGAACGTCACCCCTACGTCATCTTACAGTGAATCTGTCCTTCATTTTCTACTGCATGACCAGTGGTGGCCTAACCATACAATATTGATTTTTTTTCTTTATTTAGTGGGCCAACTCCCAGCTGGCATTGTTTTCTTTCTCTCTGTCTGTCTCTCTGTCTGTCTCTGTCTGTCTCTGTCTGTCTCTGTCTCTCTGTCTCTCTGTCTCTCTGTCTCTCTGTCTCTCTCTCTCTCTTCCTTTTTTACAGTTGTGCCATGCCTGTTGACTGTTTTTGGCTAAAGAACAAATGCCTGGCTAATGTCATGGGGAGGAGCAATTTACAATTTTTTTTTTTTTATCCTTTTGTTGGTATTTCAGTTCTAAAAGCTTGAGGTTGGTTTGCTTAACTAATGCTTTATCCCTCAATCCCAGGTGTTTTCTTGCCACAATGTCATCTGGGCCTGACTCCCTGGTGTGACATTCAAGACTGCTAGAACATGCACATCCTTATGATATACTAACTGCTCCATTTATTAGGGGTTACAGAACCAAGTTTCAACCAGTTGATTAAAGGGGCAAATGAATAGTATGTTTATTCATGTGTCAACAAAGGCTGCTTATGAGTTTGCCTTATTTTTCTTATACCGTATGCTCTCCATGCTGGCACACACTGCTGGCTTTCTGGCCCTAAGAGAGGTGATCGGAGGGACATGTCTGTCCATCTTCCTAAAACCCAGCACCACACCCTAGATAGACCTGAGCATCATTAGTGAGCCCTGTGCACGGTGATGGTGCTGCTGCTGGTATTTTGTTGCTTTGCCAGTGGACAAGTCAGCAGTAGGAGACCTGGCAGCAAGTCATACAACCCTTCTGTTTGATTTCTTACGGACAGACATCAGTCTTTGAGACAACAGTCTCAAAGTCCCAGTATGGTTTGGGAGTGAGGTCTCAAAATGTCAGATTCTCATGTATTATAGTTTAGAAGGTGCCAGGACTCTGGAAATGTTCTGGGACAATGGTTTTGGCATCTGTGCAGTGTTCCCGGCTGGTATAAGAGCATTTTCCATCATGGTGGGCAGACATATTAGTTTTAAATTGTCGATTTGCCTGCAGTTAGTAAGTTAGTTCTGAGATTGTGAACCAGGGAAATTCCAGGTCAGAAATTTTGTTTGGGTGTGTGATCCAAATGGAGCAGCATCTTCACGTACACCGATAAGACTGTTGGTTTAGCCGGTTGGGTCTACAGAGAAGAAAAAAAGACATGCCAGGATTGTTAAAACATGGGGAGGCTGATGTTAGTGGCAAACTCTCAATGACATGGGTATGCAGAGTATGGCAGAAAGAAGGGCAGGGAGAGAGAGAGAGAGAGAGAGAGAGAGAGAGAGAGAGAGAGAGAGAGAGAGCGCTCTCTTGGGAAAGAGGTGTGAGCACAGGGAGCAAAGAAAGAGGAAAGAAAGCAAAGGTGGAGAGTAAGAACAATGTGTGTGTGTGTGTGTGTGTGTGTGTGTGTGTGTGTGTGTGTGTGTAAAACCTAGACATAAACCACCAAGACTACAAAGGGGAAAAAAGAAAGGGGGACAAATTGAGTCTAGTGGGGTTGGGGATGTGTGGGGGTAGGAAGTACAAGGGGGATAGTGGTGGGGGGTGGAGGGGACTGGGGTTTGGAGTTGTGTGGGGAGTAGGAAGTATGGGGGTGTCTAGGGTGTGTGGAGGACTTGAGGTGGTGGTGGAGGGTGGGGCAGTTCTCTTTACGGGAAATAAAGTCTCTCAGTCAGCTGAAGATTTTGTAAGACAAGCTGCATTTATTAGCTAACTGCAGTCACTGAGGGCAGAAGCAATGAAATGTGTTTTTATCTGACGAGTTTGAAAAATATATTACTTATTTATATTTTTGTTGGCACCCAAATCTGTGTGTGTGTGTGTGGGGGGTGGGGACCAAACCATCACGCAAAGGTGTCTTGAGGAGAAGGCAAAAGGAAACCAAAATGATTTCTGAGATGTGTTACTGTTCTTTTTACTTCAGAGGCAGGTTAATGGCTGTTTGGTTTTGAGGCCCTTGCTTCTCCTTTCCCTTGGGCCTATTGGGTGTTGTCAGCTTGCCTTGCTGATTAGCATAGTCTGTTTACAGCTGAGCAGGAGTCTACCCTCTCTCCAGTAACCCTGACCTGACTTAAGGCTGGATATGAAATATCTTCCTGAGACGGGCTGCCAGCAGCCTTCAGTTTTCTTGAAAAGTTTTTTTTTCTTTCCCTCAGCCCCTGTGAGTCACCCAGTGGCTCTGTTAAGGGGGGTGGGGGGGTTTCCTCTGTTTATTCAGAAAGAGACTCAGATGAGTGTATTTTCTGTATTGTGAAATCTGAACTCATTTGCTCTCTGGTAACGAGATATCAGTCTTTTGTGTAATGCCAGGTACTGTGCGTAATTACCCTCTTGTAATGTGTTATCCCTGAAATGATAATTTGAGTTATTTCTTTGTTAACCTTTACACAGCCAATAACAAATTAAACATCATTATCTGAGTTTAGAATAGGCTGTAAATCTCTAAGCCCTAGTAATACTCAGACACTTACAACCAGGGAGTCATAAAATGACATTAAATGACACTTTGAAACACACCCCAGAAGTGCCACAAATAAATGGGAGCGTCCCCAACAGGGGTTCCCGAGAATGCTCTTGCAGAATTGCTAAACAGACGCCACTGAATGTGTTGATTCTGTTCTAACCCAGAACTGTAAAAAGATCCTTTCCAGAATTTTCCTGCTAACCCCATCTCCTTAGAGACTGGACATTCCTTGTGTGTGTGTGTGTGTGTGTGTGTGTGTGTGTGTGTGTGTGTGTGTGTACGAGTGCTTGGAAATAACTCCAGAAAGCTCACAATTACTCCTACTTGCCTGTTGTTTGTTTTGCTTTCCCCACCTATTGCCTGAACCATTCATTCAGATGCCTCCTTTTGTCCCTGCTGCCCTGGATTTCAGTCATACCACCCTGGTGATATGGCAGCACTCTGGTGATTGGATTTGTGTCTCTCCCTTATTTCACAGAGCAGGTAACCTACAGTCTGGAGATCATGGAGACGGGGGATGAGTAAGGAGGCATAAACACTCCCACAGCTGCTTTTGTGTTCTTATGACCCCAAACAACTGAGATGAAAACTTGAAGGACGAGGGACTGATTTTGGCTCACAGCTTCAGAGGTATCTGTCTATACCTCTGTAGAAGGCATGGTAGACCAGAACAGCTCACACTGTGTCAGAAAGGAAGCAGAGGAAGGGGACAGGATACAATTCTGAGTATATACCCCAGGGAGCTCCAATTAGGTCCCCCTAGTTTCACCACCTCTAAATAACACTATCTCCTTAGGGACCCATCGAAGCATTAGCTCAGGATCTGGAAACCTTGTCCCAGACACACTCAGAAGTGCACCTTACCAGTCTCCTGGGCAATGCTCAGTCCAGCCAAGCAGTCATGGCAGAGGACTGGGTTGTAGTTCCTGGCACCCATGTAGTGGCTCACAACCATCTGTTACATTACCCCTATGGAACCCGGATGGCATCTTTTGAGCCCTGCGGATACAAGGCACACACATGATGCACAGACATGCATGTAGGCAAAGGACTACCAAGATAAGTAAGCCTAAAAAATGTTTTTAAAAAATGTTAATTGTCGTAAGCTTATTTGAAAACCAGCCTTGTGGATTCACAGCACATTCGAGATGAGAATCAAAGAGGAAGTGTCTTCTCTAAGACAGTGAGACCCCAGACTCTCAGACTCCAGTTTGGAAGCTCATCCTACCATACAAACTCCATGTTAGACTGAAAGGGTACAACTGGT
This sequence comes from Arvicanthis niloticus, assembly GCF_011762505.2. Taxonomy (NCBI): domain Eukaryota; kingdom Metazoa; phylum Chordata; class Mammalia; order Rodentia; family Muridae; genus Arvicanthis; species Arvicanthis niloticus. The sequence goes on along the minus strand of NC_047660.1, from coordinate 52,157,775 downwards.
CTGTTTGATTAGATTGTTTTTTCAAAGATTATTTAGCCACTCGTGATAATCTGAGAGGAGGGGCTCAGCATCACCCCATGATGCTCCTGGGAGCACAAGGCCACAGCACAAACTAAGATGTGTTTAAGTCTAGGAGTGGCAGAGTGTGTGGGCTGCACCCCGTTACATCCAAGTTCTGTTTCCACCGACTTTCAGGATCTTGCGGTCAGCCATGCTTGCCTGTGTTCTCTCTGAGCTTCTCGCAGCACGCGTCTTTGCTCTCAGCCAAAGAAGACATTTTTAGTTCCTCACCACTGAGCTCTGTTTACAGTTTCTGCTTCTTGAGGTTTAGTCTACAGTGCAGTGTTTTCATAGAGATGCTGGCATGAACGAACATTTTCATCGTGGTGTTAGACGCAGTGTTCTTCAACAATTTAAAACATCCCCACTTTAGGGGCTGCAGAGATGGCTCAGTGGTTAAGAGCACTGGCTGTTCTTCTGGAGAACCCAAGTTTGACTTCCAACACCCACATGGCAGCTCCATTTGTATCTCCAGTCCTGGGGGACCTGGTGCCCACTTCTGAGTGCATCAGGCATGCATATGGTACATAGCTATCCATGCAGGCAAAACACCCACACACAGAGAATATTTGAATAAAACCAAACAAGCCCCTTCACGTTAGCTGTCGTTAAAGCCCTGGTGTTCCTTGCTCCCAGTAAGGTGAACACATCTCTGTTTTTCTGATTTTCTTTTGTCCTCACCTTCTGTGTCCTCTGTGTGAGTGGTACAAACTTAGTTTGTACTAAAATTATTCGTTTAGACCTCTTTGCTAGTTCTACTTCCTGACGGTCTGAAGGATGCTCAACTTCCACCTCATTGATACCATCCTACTTTCTGAAGGTTTGTTTCTCAGCCAAGTTTCCTTCATTGAATTATTGCTTCTTTTACTTTTTTTTCCTAACCAAATAAATAATTTGGAGCTATATGTTTTCTTGTCTGTGCAGCTTTGGCCATAAGCGCCCATGAATTTTATTTCTAATTGTGATTTGTTTATAAGAACTTAAACTGGAATTTTGATTGCTCAGTGATTTAATTAACAAATTGTTAATTTATTAAAATTTAAGCCTGTCTTATTATCACCCACATTCTGGTTAAAATATGTGGTTTGGATACTTTATTTCTTTGGAACTTGACAAAATATGTATCAAAATTGGAAAAAAAATTTTTAGAACCCAATTCAGTACTGTTTTGCTTTTAATGTTATTTTGTTTATTGTCAGTTCTATGAGCTCTGTTTAATTTTTGTTCATGTTAAAATGCCATGATACTTTGTATATATTTTTATTTTTAACATTTTATCTGATGGCTTATTTAAAAAACAGTTTTATAGAATATCGGTTATATGCAATAAGATTCATTCATTTTTCAAGGTGTGATTCAAAGGATTTTAATCAAATAACAGGGGACAGGCCATCTGAATGTTTCTATAAGAAGCACACAGTTATGGCTGATGGTATAGATTGGTTGGTAGCTATAGCAAGCAAGCAAATAGTCTACCATGAATTTAGACCCTAGCATCACATAAACTGGCTATGATGGATCAAGACTATCCCAACACTCAGGTGCCAGAGGCAGGAGAACCAGAAGTTCAAAATTATTCTTGACTACATATTAAATTCAAGAGCAGCCTAAGGGGCATGAAACTGTGTCTCAAAGAAACAAATAACAAAATGAACAGCATATAGTTTAATGTGGTTTTGTCCAATATGAATATTCACTTTCTTTTAATAAAAGTTTAAATCATTTACATTTATTGTTATAGCTATACTTTATGTATTGTCTTGTTCTATTCTTACTGTTTTCTAAAAATATCCATGACTTTCTGGGTACAGACATTATTTATCTATTTTTTAATTTAAAATATTTTATAATGTATATATCTTCTTTTAAACTATCAGTTAAGATTTAAAGAAAGTATTTCTTAGCATATATTGCCACTCAGTAAATTGATGTCTTTCCTATTATTGGACAAAGTTTTGACTTCATGTCAACTCTTTTCTAGCATTTTCTGTCACTTCAAAAACCTGTTAAAATACTACATTTACCTTCTATATTCAGATTAATGGAATTCCACTCTACCTGCTCTTTGAGTGATTTGTAACATTGTAGCCTGTACTTGTACTATTAGCTCACTTCTGTATTAATTGATTTCACTGTCCCTCGACTGTCCCTTTGGATTACAATATCTGCACCTTTAAGGTTTTTGTGAATTGGATCCCATCTCCAATAACTATATCAAGACGGGTACGTAGGTGATGGATTTTCTGAAACTGAACATCTAAGAGTCATTTCTGAGGTCTCCACTTACCTAATATTGGCCATAAAACTCTTGGGTCATACCCTTTTCTACTTAAAACTATTTAGAGCTAGTGTATTCTAGTATTTAATGTGAAGTAGAAAACTCTATTAGTACTTTGACTTTTATTTCATTGATGATTCCTGGAACACAATGGCTACTTAGTATCAGCTCATATCTGGTTACCTCAGAAGGGCGTCCCCTGGGCCTTTCTTATGTTTCTTCCATTGCAGTTGTTTGTCCCTCCCTTCTGTGTTTTAGGAGAGCAGGGCCAGCTTGTACTCCTCATGGAGTTTATAGTTTCCTTACCAGTTGCTGGGCAGAGAATGTTCTGGAAGGTAGCTTGGGACAGAGCATCATAGAAACACAGCAGGGACAACAGTTCAGGTGGTTTATACAGGAAAGTAGAGAGCAAATTAGCTTAGCTCCTCACGAACTGGCCAAGTGCAAAGAAGTAGAGATACATTTAAGAGGTAGTCTTTGGGATTGCAGTGAGCTTGCTTTTGGGGGATGGGGTGGGTGGGGGAGGAGGAACATCTCTAGGTCTTGAGGTGAGAAAGTATGAGAGAAGATATGGAGGCTGCTAGCCAGAGGTCATTTTGAACTGGAAGTCTGTTAGGCAGATCTATAGGGGAAAAAGAGTCCTACTTGGTATATTTTTGTGCATGTATCAAGGTGAATGAGGAAATTAATTTTTAAAAGGAAAGGCTTTTTAGCTCCCAGTCGCAGAGGCCTCAGTCTGTGGTCTCCTGGCTCTGTTGCTTTAAGGCTCAAGTGAGGTTGAGCAATATGGCGGCATGCAGTGGTGGGGCTGGCTAGGCTGCTCAACTCACAGTGGCCAGGAAGCAGAAAGAACGGGGGTTGGGGGGGGGGAGGGGAGCGGAGGGAGACAAGATAAACACTTCAAGGATACCTCTACCCCACACCCAATGCCTAGTTACTCAATTAGGCCTTAGTTCCTAGTTCTCTCCCAATAATATTGCCAGATTATATGAATCTGGATTAGATCAGCGCCCTCATGACTGAATCACTGCCCTAAAGCCCTACCTCTGGATGTTGTCTTAGGGACTAAGCCTTCAACATATAAGCCTTTGGAGGACATTTCACACTCAAACCACAATGGTTTGACTTCTGAAAAGTACTTAAAATGCACACAGCAAGGCCTCACTTGAGTTTTGGACTTGGCAATACAGGCAAAAATAAGGAGCAAAAAAAGCTAGGTGCTTCTGCAATTTGTTTGAGGGCCCCATTTTGTCAATGACAGAAACGTGGCAAAGTCTTCCATGGTTTGGGTACAGAGAGGGCTTTCTGCTGGCCCCTCATATTAAAAATCCATTAGTGTCTATGGAGACTGATCTGTGAAGTCCAGGAAGGCCATCTGAGAAGCTGGGTATCATCCATTGTCCCCATTACCTCTAGATTGACCAGCACTACTCCCCCTCTGCTGAATATATCTTTATAATTCATAAAAACATGAGATTTCTATGGAGAAAAATTCATGAGTAAACAAGGAGGGCTGCAACCATCTCAGGCCACCGTGAGGTGCCGCTGGCCTTTCTGTGGGATGGGTCAGTGGCTTTAGTATAAAGGGCACCGGCATCTTCTTCCAATTCTTTCTTGATCTAGATTCTGGCTAAGCACAGCGCCAAGGGGAAGCAGAATGACAGCTGGGAGACAGGCTGTGCGGTTTGTAGTTCAGCTCCACCGAACTGGGAGTTTGGAAGAGGTGCCACTCCCAGCCCGGACCTGCCTCTCTCCTCTCTCGCCACGTTCTTGTCCTCTTGATTTTTTGTTGTTGTTGTTTTTGTTTATTTGTTTTGTTTTCTTGTTGCACACAATGCCTTTTCTTCCTAGCCATTCTCTCTCTCTGTGTCTTCCTGTCATGATTCCTGCTCATCTTCTCCAGTACTTTTCTAACCTGACTTTCTTTCCTCGCTTCTGTTCACGACCTTCTTTGCTTCATTCTGCTTTTATATTCTTTGCTTTGTTTTTCTCTGTTCTGTTTTCTTCTCCCAGTCTCCTGATAATTTCCAACATTTATTTTGCAAACATCGAAGTATACAACATTAAAAAGATTTTACAACGATACCTGTATGCTTTCCATCCTGAGTTTATTACCGACATTTGGCTAAACTCTCATTTTTAGTTCTACCCTCCTTTCAGCTTGTGTATGTGTGCATGTGTATGTGAATTGATGAGTTGTGTATATATATGTGTTATAGTGTATGTGTGTGTGTGTGTATTTATATGGTACATGTGAGTGTGTGTGCTCCCAAGTAAGTTTTAAAGTGTGTGTGTGTGTGCATGTGTGTGTGTGTGTGTGTGTGTGTGTGTGTGTGCGTGTGCAGTACAGATTGAGGCCACAGGACAACTTTGGGTGTCAGTTCCCACCTTGTGTCAGTTGGGTCTCTTTGTTGTCTTGCTGCTGTGCTGTTCTGGTCTGTGCTGTGGTGTTCTGGTCTGTGCTGTTCTGGTCTGGTCTGTGCTTGCTGTGCTGTGCTGTGCATACCAGGAAGGTCGCCTTCAAGTTCAGGGAATTCTCATTTCTCCGCCTCACCATGGGCACACTGAGGCCTCCTTCCAGCTTTTGTGTGAGTTTTGACACCTGAACTCAGGTCTGCACACTTCTTTGTGAGTGTTTTTCCTACTGAGCCATCTCCGCAGCTCTCCAAAGTAAGTTTTCGATGCCAGTAATTGATATCGTTCCTTATCATATGCCATGCATGCCATTAACTTGAACTCAGCAGTTGTTGACTTTCCCTGTTTTTAAGGTAAAAATTTATAGAATGAATCTTAAGGGTGGGTGAGATAGGTTTTGATGAATTAATACTTAGGAGAATCCAAACCTCTGCCTATATGGATAATGTTCCAGATATCTCAAAACCTCCTTCCCATTCCATCTCAATTAATCCGTCTTCACTCACCCTCCAAGACACAAGTTGTGTTTTGGTATCTTATCTAACTCAAGGTGACTTTTTGCCTGTTCTAGAACCTCACAGAAATAGAAGCAGAACTGCATTCTTTTTGTTTGTTTGTTTTGTTTTTATTTGTTTTTTGTTGTTGTTGGGTTTTTTGTTTTGTTTTTTTTTTTGTTTGTCTGTGTAGCCCAGTTTCAGTAGTCCTGAAATTCACTCTGTAGAACAGGCTGACCTTGAACTTACAGAGATCTGCCTGCCTCTGCCTCCTAAATGCTGGGATTAAAGGCAGGCACTACCACTACCAGGCCAGAACTGTGTCTTTTTTAAAGAAGACTTTTTTCATTCAGTAGAGTCATGTAAAGATTAATCAAAATTAATATTTATATCAGTAGTTATTCCTTTGACTTTGCTGAGTAGTGTTCCACGGGAGGCTGACACAGTCAGTTTTGTGCTCCTCTGTTGACAGTCAGTGTTGGTTGCGGTTGATGTTGCTAAGAGCACTTCTTTGTTTTCCTGTCTTCTCTCCTCTGTTTATCTTCTCTCCTCTGTTTATCCCTTCTGTTTCTAGAACACACTCAAGCTGTAAGTGGAGAGGACCACAGGCGTGTACTTGGAAAAAGGGAAGGCGTATGTGACAGGCATGCAGCTCAGCCCCAGACACAAAATAGGCGCTCAGTCAAGAACAGTGTTATTCAGACAAAGGCTTTCCCTTGTAGGGTTTTTTCCCCTGACCAAATTTATGTCCTATTTTCTATTTCTGTGGCTTTTGCCAAGTTCTGTCACACCTATATGCCTTCACTTATTCCTCTAAAATCTTCCCCATTCCTCACCAGTTACACAGGGATAAACACACGCCTCCCTTGTGCTGTTGGAAAAGAAAGATGAAGAAAGATGGGGGTAAAAGAATTCACAAAGGAAATAGCATCTACTCTTCTCTCTCCTTTTTTTTTCCCACCATGACTTGAGTTTTGCAAGAAATTGCTTCGAGATCCTTGGATGAGAGAAGCGTAGTTAAAAGCCAAGCGCTGCCGAGGGAGGGATGCCCGCTTCCCAGACCCATTAGCTGCCATTCAGCGAGGACTTAGCAGTTCTCATTGGAGCGGAAAGAAGTTTATTTTGCCATTTTAATTTGGTGCTGTTTTATTTACCCTGTTTGTGCTAGCCCAAATTTGGCACCCACACTGCACTCCAAGTGCTAATTTAAGTGGCATATTTCCGTTCTGCCTGGGAAGAATACACAGAAGAGCTGAAAGACGTGTGTTTATAATTATAAGGTACTGAGCTGGCTCCAGCGACATCTCGGAGCATATGGGAACTATGTAGGCTAGTTAGCAAAAGTTTATGCTGAAGCCTGATGCTGTTTGGCTGAGTTTTGTAAACTCAGGGTTGTTAAGCTGTGTCTAATAAAGCACCGAGTAAATTTAATATTTCCAGGCTAGTGTGTTGCAGCAGCAAGGACAGCCCGGGTCCCTTTTCTTGGCATGAAATGGCAGAGGCTTTCCATTCCATGCTGGAGATGGTAATTTAGTTGAGAAAAGAGGGATGGGCTAATTCTTTTTATGAAAGCATGGTTTTCGAGAAGCTGAAAACGAGGCTGGGCTCCAAATGAACTCAGTCTGACTTATGATTTTCATTTCAGATGGACATGGAAGAGAGTTCTGGGTTTGTGCTCACATTTTATGCTGTTTATTTAATATTTTAAATATTCTATTTTATGTATATGGGTGTTTTGTTTAGATGAATGTCTGTGTATCACTTGCATGCCTGGTGCCCATGGAAGCAAGAAGAGGGCATTAGATTCCTCTGGAACTGTCGTTACAGACAGTTGGGACTCATTTGGTTACTGGGAATCAAGCCTGAGTCCTTTGGAAGAGCAGCCAGTGCTCTTAGCTATGGAGTCATCTCTCCAGACCCAACTTTCTGTTAACTTTTTATTTAATTAAATTAAGGTTTGTTTGTTTGTTTTGTTTCGAGACAGGAGCCAGACTAGCCTCAACTCTTATATAGCCAAGGATGACCTTGAACTTCTAATACTCCTGCTTCCACCTCCCACGTGCTAGGATGTTAGGTGTGTACCGCATGACCGGTTTATATGGTGCTGGGGATCGATCCCTGGGGTCTATCTATAAATTCTATGGACTTTACCAGCTAAGGTACATCCTTGCCCCCAAGCTTTCTGAATATAAACAGAACTATGAACAACTGATGCATAGGATCCATGAATTCCTTTTTATGGGCTTTTTCTATAATTATACAGTGTAACCATGTATATATAAGTAGGGCTGTATGTATGTATGTATGTATCTATCTATCTATCTATCTCTCTAGCTATCTATCTATCTATAGTTTAAATTTTGAGACATGGTCTCACTAAATTGCACAGTCTAGCCTTAAACTCACACTGTAAACCAGGCAAGCTTTGGACTTTGATTCCCCTTCTTCAGCCTCCCAAGTGTCTGGGGTTACAGTCCTGAACAATTAGGCTTGACCATAAGTAAAATACCCCTCCCCCCTCCCCCTCCTCCTCCCCCTGCCCACAGTAGCAGTCCTGTGTAGCCCCAGCTCTGTGGCCTTGAACTCAAAGATCCACCTGCCTCTGCATCCTGTGTGCTGGGATTAAAGGTGTGTCCCACCACACCCAGCCCAAGTACAATCAATGCAGTGGAAAGATGTCTTTCTGCAGAGATGGGTCTATAAATCACCCAGGGTGTGATTTACACACCCAGTGTGTGAGTAGCTATGTCTACCCAGGGCCTTGCCTTATACACATGCTTGTAATATATAAGCATGCTTACTGCTACTATCTGATTATACAAGGTCGAGGGAATTTTATTTTGCGCACCTACTGTGTGCAGGCTGGCAAAGATCTTGCCTCCTGACCTGGTCTTCATTCTCTATTCGAAACCCTCGGCACTGGGAAGAAGGGTTGACAAGTGGCAGCCACCAGGCTCTGAATCCCCACAGTAAGTCCCATGAAGCTCTGATCCCGTCCCTTAGGCCAACCCAGCTGGCAGAGAGGATACCATGAGCAATCCCAGGAAGGCTTCCTGGGCAGTCTGCCCTGCGGTTCAGGACACATGTCTGCCGATGATTAGAAAGTCACCTGTTGGCCCTTTACCCAGAGAACTAAGCCAAAGTGGCTTGTGGCAGGGGACCTCTTGAATCCCTCTTCTGGTTATTTACCCAGAATACACAATGCCTCTACCGCAGGAGTGCTGTCCACAGAGCTGGCTCATTTAAACTACTAGAAGACAGAGGCAGCATTCTCTGTAAGTCAGTTCCAGTGTCACATGTCTCAATCGATTTGATTCCCAAGTGCTGCAGGCATATGAAACCTGAAACAATGTAATGTCTGAAGCCTCTGAAATTCTTTATCCAGGTCAATATTTCCTGAAAGACTTGGCATTTTACATGTCAAATAATATGCTTTGCACTCACGTCTGGTTCAGTTTTGGAGTTGAAAAGCTGAGGTGTTGTGTTCACAAGTTTTCTATGACAGGGGTCCCATGACCCACAGTTGAATGTTACAAACCAAAACCTTATCCTGCGTGTCATATGGGGACAGTGACATCTGCTCTAGAGTGGACAGCAGTGATTCATTTATCTGTGTGCCCTGGGCAGAGGCCATTTCTTTCTACCCTCACTCTGCTGAACCTTATATGGTTCTCTCCTGTTTGCTGAGAATATTCATGTAAATCATGAACCTCATGCCTTTCACCAGTCTGCATCAGAGGCTGTCAGCATCTCCGTTTTAAGGGAAACTGAGGTGCTGAATAGCAAAGGCGTTTGAGTGAAATCTTCCATGTCACCTGCAAGGCCCAGTTGTTACATGCTAAGCCTGGAGCACATTCTCTGTGTCTTGTGCAGCTGGTCCTCAGTTGACTTGACAAGACCTGCTGATGTTATGTGATGCCATCAGTCTAATGTCACATCAGTGTCATCTCTCAGACAGAGCCGTATAGGCTGTAGAACTTCACAGAATTTCTTGCTCTTCTGCCTTTTAGCCATATGAAGTGGGACCATGACATTTGTGCCTCCATTTCTTTATCTGTACAATGGGGCTATAGTAGGTGGGCATAGTAATTGCAGAGGTGGTGTTTGAAGGGATCCTCTTGAAAAATCAGTGGCAATCTCAGCCACTGAGATTGATTGGAGATTGATTGATTGAGAGGGATATAACTATCAAATACACTTGACACAATTAAGGTCTGAATGCAGCTTAGTATGTATGCAGCATGAGATACATGTCATATATTACATAGATTACTCAGTGACTATGAGCCTTTAGAAAATCAGATTTGACATCATTTCTCTATGCCCCTACCTTGGGAAACCACAGAGCAGAGGAGAGGAAAGCCAGTGCAGGCTACAATAACAGTCTAGTTTTGTGAGGAAGCTAGGAATGGAAAGATGGGTAGAGCTGGACTTAGTGGCACAAGTCTATTGTCACAGCTACAAGGAAGGTTATGGCTGAAGGATTTTAATTAAGGTCCTGCCTGGGCTGTACATGAGTTCACGTCCATCCCTGGGCAATTTAGTGGCATTCTTTCTTAAAAATCAAAAATAGAGACAGGACTACGGAGGTGGCTCAGAGGTAGAATGTGTTCCTGGCACATCTAAGACCTAGGTTCAATCCCCAGCACAGCAAGAAAACAGACAACTATAGACGTTAAATAGGTGAGGGAAGCAGTCCAGGTGGGGGCTGCAGCACGGGAGGCGGATCCAGCCGGCCATGTGTGAATATGTAAGAAGGCACTTGATTCACAGGCAACTGCTGCAGCAAACCTGAGCTGCATAAAGGGCAAGAACCACAGTGTGTACCCAGCGGTCTGTTTCCCAGCCAATGAATGTGTGCCTTATGACAGCTCCACAAGTAACTAAGGAGCTCATAGGACCTTCCCGAAACCTCATGTCTTTTGTTGTTGTTGTTGTTCTCATCAGTAAGGTTCTTGTTATTTCCTGTCCTCTCCTGACTGGACCAATTGTAACCTTAGCAACCTTCTAGGGAGTGCCAATGGTGTGATGGTATGAAGGGTCACATGGCTCTGCAGCGATAATAATGCTGTGGTCACTCCTTTTGTTTATAAGACTGTTTCTCAAGACAGTGCCTGCCTTACTCATTTGGGGCAAAGTGACTGTGGAAAGCCCTGTGACCACAGGGCTCTTGTTTTCCTCTGGAGGTGTCCCGCCTGGATTTATGTGTATGTCAGATGTGAAGAAATTGGACTGTGTCATTTTGCATTTTATACTTACATGTTTTAGACCATTTTTTTTTTGGGGGGGGGTGTTGATGTAGCCTTGGCTGGCCTGGAACTCTTTGGTAGACTAGACTGGCCTAGAACTCAAAGAGCTTTGACCATCATGGTATCCTGAGGGCTGCAATTAAAGGTGTGTGTGTGTGTGTGTGTGTGTCTATGCTAGGCCATTTTGGTCACTTTAATAGATTTTTTTCTTATTTACATTTATTTGTTTATTTTGTATGCGAGTGGATGGGTGTGTGTGGAGGTTCAGAGAACATCTAACGGGAGCTGATTCTCTTTTGCCACCATAAGAGGTTCTGGAATTCAAACTCAGCTTGTAAGCCTTAGAAGAAAGTGCTCTTATCCACTGAGGAATCTTGATATCTCCTTCCCTCTATATTTTATATGTAGCCACTGGGTATTTCAGAGAAAACATCAGCTGATTCAACAGGGCACTTCATACCCACTATTGGCATAGGAGGCTCCCTTCACAAAACCCTGGTGGGTTTCTAGAACTCTCTGGAGCCTTGAGGTGGACTAGGGAGCTCCAGTCTTGGCAGCCTCTCTCCCAACTGTAGCACAGGCTTGGCTTCCTTCTACTTTATCACATTTCAAAGATAAACAATTCCCTTGCCTCCTCTAAGAGCAGAATCCTTATCCCTGAGATCCCCTGGAGACAGAAGAAACGTATTGTGGGCTTTGCATGTTGTATTACCACGATTATTCTTATTCTAGAATTTTTCTTCTTCTTCTTCCTTTTTTTTTTTTTTTTTTTTTTTTTTTTTTTTGGCAGGGCTGACTTTCTTGAGGTCTATCAGTTGCAGGAGGTGGGTGGTTAAGAATCTTTGAGAACACCCAGGAAGAAAAGCCACAGATCTGAGCTCATTCTGCAAACTTTATTTTGCAAAATTATTAAAGGCTCTATGGCAGTGTTTCTCCACCTGTAGCTGGCGACTCCTCTGTAGGTCTAATGACCCTGTCACAGGGGTCACCTGAAACCACTGGAAACCACAGATATTTACATCATGATTCATAATGGCAGCAAAATTATAGTTGTGAAGAAGCAGCGAAAATAATTTTATGGTTGGGGGTCATGACAACATGAAGAACTGTATTAAAGGGTCTCAGCATTAGGTTGAGAATTGCTCTGTGGGAACCAAGAAATAGTTCCCAAATGCAGGCAGCAGGGAACCCTGGGCATTGCCTGGAGACTAGGTGTTTCTGAGGCAGAATGGGCTTATAGGGCTCACATGCTTCCCTCAGGCTCTGTACCTTGCTTGCTTATTGTTGACCCATGGATCTGGGCTCTAGGTACTAATCCTTTCAATCACATGCTGATGCCACTTTGAGTGAAGCTAGCGGGAAGAAGCCGGTTCCTTCTGTGAACTGAGCTTTGCTGTGGGCTGGGTGGGGTTCCTCTTCTCACGCTCATCACAAATCTGGGAGACATGGCTCTTCCTTTCTTTACATCCTAGAAATAATTTATTTGGATTCCAAATAAATCTACACCCCCAGGCACATGTCAACACACAAAGACACGTATCTTCTTCTCATCTTCTGTTACTTTGGTACCCATTGCCAGGACAGATCAGAGGAGCAGGTCCTCACAGTATGGCAAATATGTTGAAAATGTTAGATTTCATTTTTCTAGAGCGCACTGAAAAGTGAAAGTGAGATATCCCTTTTCTCCCTGAGACAAGGGCTTCTGTAGCCCAGGTTGGCCTTAAATTTACTAGGTAGCTGAGCATCACCTTGAATTTTCTAATCCTCCTGCCTCTACTTCCCAGGTCCTTAGATTTCAGGCATGGATGAAATCCAGGGCATTGTGCACTCTAGGTAAGGGGCTCTACTAGCTGAACTACATAGCTGACTTACTTGGAGAAGTTTTTAAACTTCCCACCAATAGAGTAGCTGAGAGTTTTATGTTTACACTAGCAACAAGGGTGAAGTCCTTTGTTATGGTTCTGACTCCTGGGTCTCAGCCCATCCTTTGGTATCAGCGGGCACACCCTGCAAGTTTGTATAATTTATAAGCCGAGAGGCAGCGTAAGTTGGGACTACCCAGTGCCAAAGCCAAGCATTGTGCTTTGGAAGTGGGGGCTGCCAGGACTGAATTCTGGAGGTCAGTGCTGGGGAATCCTTGCTTTTCCTCTCATTCCAGCTTCCTGGGGGTGTGTTGAGTCCCTGAGGACAACCCAGAGGAAGACAGGAAAGGGAAGTTCCCATAGAGTCAAGGGGCTTGCATTTAAAATTTTCCTTTTAATCATAGGTGAAACCAAAGAAAAATCTAGGAAAGAAAGGTTTAAAAAAATCACTGTAATTTTCAATAGTTTGGCATATTTTTATCTGAGTCATGTCCTCTGTGTTTCTCTGTGGGCCTATTTTATATGGGTCAGAGCATGCGTGATTTTGTATTCTGCTACTTCAGTTTACACATTGAACTGTGCACACTTTCTGTGCCTTTCAAAGTTTTCCATCCCCTCCCTTTTAAAAAGATTCATTCATTTTTATTTTACATGTATGGGCATTTGCCTGTATGTGTGTCTGTGCACCATGTGTTCAGTGCCCTTGAAGGCCAGAAGAAGGAGGGTATCAGGTCCTCTGAAAATGGTGGTGAGTTGCCAAATGGGTGCTGGGATCCACCCCCAGGTCCTCTGTAAAGCCAGTGCTCTTAACTGCAGAGCCTCTCTGTAGACCCTGTTGTCTTGTTTAATTGAGTGAACACTGTTCTATTCAATAAGCGAGTAGAACATAAGCTACTTAACCATTTCAATAATATTTCTAGTATGGAGAAGTTCTCTTTCTCTTTTTTAAACCTTTAAAAAAAATGCCCCATGAATGTACCCATATGGGAAACAGGGTGTGAGTCCTGACTCAAGGAAGTGTTAGAATCATAGCCAGTGACTGGTGGTCATCTCACTTTTCTCATTAGAGAATCCAGAACTTTCTTATTTTATCTCCAAATGTAAGTCTTAGAAATATATAAATATAAGAATAAGACATGAAGAGAGGGTATTATGTTGATGTAGCTGTATGTGTATAACATTTTAAGTACATGCATATATATCATATACATATTATGGTATGTAAAATGGATGTTTTGGGTGTGTGCACATGTGCTTCTCTTCAAGATAATGAAAGGGCTCATATTCTGAAAATCAAAATAATTTCAATCAACCTTATGGCTCATATTCTGAAAATCAAAATAATTTCAGTCAACCTTAGCTTTAAAAATATAAAAACAAAAGAACAATTTTCTAGTGGTGACAGATAAGAGGGGGGTTATTAAAAAAAAACATAAACAACTCCTGAAAGGTTAGAGGTCATTGAAGGGCCTTAAAAGGCTTGGAGGATGGTGGGAAGACAGAACAATCAAATGGGACACAGGGCCTCCTTTTAGATGGTAGCTTTAGTGCTCTCCCCCAGGGATCCTGGTGCTCAGACTTCCTCCACTGGGGATGAGCTGAGTCTCACTTTCCAGTTCCCAGCTCCACACTGTGGTAGAGGGTCAGCTGCATGGAGGAGGACAAAGGGACACTCACTGCTAGCTAGACCCTAGCCTGCCTGGGAAGTGCTAACGGCAAACCGGGGTGGCCCCACCCAGCGGGGGCTCTGGGAACCAGGGGGAGGAGAGCTCAGTGTGGGTGTTCCAGGAGGATTGCTCACCACTTGCTGTTTAGTACATGTCTGAAGGAATAGCTCACAGAATTGGCAGAGGAGTTCAGAAAGCTAGACTCTGGGAAACAGGAATGCTTAACTCTTTTGTGAAGCACAAACGGGAATGTGAGGCCAGGTGCATGAGAGTGGGGAGCTAAAAATGCCTCCACACCCAGCTCTAATTGGGCCAACTCTGTATATAAGATGAGGGGCCGGGACTGTGGAGACAGCCCTCTGGGAGACGGGCAGCCAAGTGCTTTTTAAAACAGCTTAGTCCGTGAGCCGAAAGAGACTCTTCCTAAAGTGTCTGGTTCAGAGAAAGCCTCACACTATTTTATTAACCAACTGTGGGATTCTCTTAATTTGCATCATCACGGAGAGCACGTTGAGGCTTGAAACCCAGTCTTCTGTGTTAGAGGATGGGGAATGGGCTACCTATCAGCAATGCGTTTGCTGAGCTGTACACAATTTTCAATGGAGAAAAGGGCTGGCGTGCTCTTATGTGACTCCACATACTGATCTCTGCCCCAGCTCTCTTGGCCTTTCTTCTTGGAACCCACGCTCCTCAGCCGCTTGGTAGGGATCAACATGATCTCAGGGGTTTAACTTGGCACCCATTGTACAGGGCTGGGTGAGGGAGGGCAGGGGCAGCGGGGAAGCCAGAGGGTCAAGGCTACTCCTGCTGCTCACAAGTTATAAGTGTGTGTATAGGGTGAAGGAGCTCTGTGTCAGGGTGCTCACCCTGTAGGTCGGAGGCTGTGGGTTTGATCTGAAGCAAGATACACACCTTTAAAAAAAGGCATGAAGACGAAGATGAACCGATACCTCCAGAGAAGTATAGGTATCGGATCAGGGAGACCAGCCACCCTGTGAGGCTGTGACAGCTGGAATCAAGGGTCACTGGATGGCTGAGGAGAGAGGTGTTAAAGGCATGGCATGGTGAGGACAAGGCCTAGAGAACACAAAGAACTAATTTGAATTGAGGGCAGATAGTTCAGCCCTTCCAGAAGCTGGGAACCAAAATTCATGGTAGGTTTTGAAGTCATGTAGATGACATTCTATGAGTGATCCAGTGAACCTTTTCAAGAACAAATCGAAGTTATGAAGACTGGGGGGGGGGGTCACCTCCACCACACCACTGCTGCTGGAGTGTGCCTGTGGCCCCCAGCACCCCTCCCCCACTCCTTCCCTCCAAGGCATGTGGCATCCTTCCTTCTGGTGGCCTCTTAGTGTCATTAAACAAGTCAAAGGTCATCAGTCCAGAAATTGACACGTTTGACCCATTTCTCTTCTGTGTTGGACCTGGTGTCTGGAGCCAGACGCCCCCAGGGACCATGTGGAGGCCTCAAAGCCCAGGGTTCATTGCTTTCTTCCCATGAGGTATATAATTTGATATTTATTGCCTCTCTCCCCAACAAGGTCTATGGTGCCACTGGGATCCATTCGCTAAAGAATGCTGATCCCTTTATGAATTTTTGATGGTGGAGGAGGAGCAATGGAGACCACTGGGGGACCTTGTGAAATGGAAATGTTTTTTCTTTTTGATCTCTCTCTCTCTCTCTCTCTCTCTCTCTCTCTCTCTCTCGCTCTCGCTCTCGCTCTCTCGCTCTTTTATTTTGTTTGCTTTCTTCAATATTGTTGCCACGCACAGTCTTTTCTGAGTGCAGCCGTTCACTCTCTTTGCCACAAGGCACAGTCACAGCTCTTTGGGCAGGAACACCCCTTTCTGTGTCTCCATGGCTTCGTCACAACCACTGGGAACTTTATGCAAGGGGAAAGAGATGTTCTGGCCGGAAAACAAAAATCCAAACTAAAACAAAGCAGCCAACCAGATTCACCCTAGACAAGGAGGATGAGTGAGCCTGTCACTCCACCCCCACTGCTCCCTTTTTGGTGGTCTGCAGGGGCAGGACTCCAGGGACCCAGACAGTCAGGATCAGTATTTCACTTCAGAGTGGCTGACAGCCACAGCGCAAAGCAATACAGTCCTGCTTTTTATTAGCCTGTGTGAGTCCAGTACAGAAAAAAAAGTTCCCCCTTCTATTCTTTTCATTTTACAGAGGTAGAAGTTTTTTGCCAAACCATGAGATGATTTAACTACAGTTTCCTTCCTGATTTTTTCCCCAGGGGCTGGGGAAGAGGGATGAGAGAGCCGGGTGGGTGTTATTGTTTAATAAGATTTAAACAGGGTGCCTATTTTGCGGCTGGAACAGCTTTCCGTGCCCTTTATCTGTACTGGGATTTCAGCTGGGTTTTTATTTTAGTGACATATGGCCCATCCTATAATAAAAAGAGACGAACCATTCAGATTTAATTTGAACGACTAAGGGCGTCAGAAGGGCTGCAAGGGGAAGGCTGTACCTGAGCCTTCATTTATTTTTTCAAAAAAAAAAAAAAAAATCGTGGAGAGAAGTTGAGAAGGTGACTTTTGGAATTAGTTTGGTTTGGAAGCATTAAGTCCCGGATCAAGCGGGAAGGTCAATTCTAAAGTTTGGGATCTATGCCAGCTTTGCTCGCTCCTTTATTGGAGTGTTGCCTGTGGGGCCTTTCAGGGGGTCTGCCCTTCAGGGGTACTGCCTTCCACCTGCTACCCCCTTGAACAGGGAAATGGGCTTTTTAAAATATTATGCAGCATGCCCCAGCCGGCTCCCTGTCCAAATGCCTTGTGGCGTGTCACAATGTGACTTGGGGGCAGGGCTTGGGTCTGCAGCTGGCACACAGAACCTGTCCACCGAGGGGATTGCCTTTTAGCCCCAACACGAGCTGCCTTCTGAGGACACGGCCCACCTGGCTTCCACATCCCCCTGGCAACTTTCCCAAAGCATTTACTCCCTTTCATTCCCCGAACACTGCCAACAGAGGAAAGGCCTTCTGCATGTAGGGGCCATACAGCAACTTGTGGGTATGGTTAGAGGCTTTGTGGGACCTGTGCTTTACAATGACAGAGCAAGCAGAGAGATTTGTGGGACTCTCACCAGTAACTTGTGTGCACACGAGAGTCCATTCTGGTATTTGGAAAGCACACTGTATACCTTGTGACTACTTTGCAGCCTGAAGCCTCTGCATGTTGCAGAAAGGACCATTCCTTGCGTTGGTCCTGTTTGCCCTGAACATCTAAGACGTCTCTTCACTATAATCTTTTACAAGCTTTCAATAGGTGACTTGTGTCCACTGTGCTTTGAATTGCCCCTTTATGTTCCTTCTAATTAACTTGATAATGACCTTTGATATCACCCATGATTTGAAGGAAGGGGACTTGACTAGGTTGCCTTTGGCCAGGCCTGTGCCATGGGGGTAAAATCACATCTTATAATTGTGCTCTGGTTCTGAACTTGTAGCCAGAAGGCCTAAGTGTCTTCCTTTTCTCTCCTATGTTGGATGCCAGGAAGACACTACTCTGCCTTCTTTAGCAGTCATATACAGTTTGGCTTGGTATATAGACCATTGCTGGCATGTCCTTCACTCCCTGGAATGACAAGGATGGCTGTTCAGGCCACTCTCCAAGACAGCTGCCAATAGCATCCTTGATTTACTTGCAAAGACTTAGAGATTGGCTGCTAACAGCCATCTTGATGAGAAACAGTACCATAATTGCTTGGGGAGAAAGGCAGGCATTTAGCAGTCGTAAAAGAAAATCTGCCCACTGCCAAGCCAAATGCTGCCGTTCCCTTTCCATGTGGTTAGCTGTCTGTCCCCTATTCCAGTCCCCTCTCCTGCAGCCGAGATGGGTTTGGGGCTCCCCTGCCTTCTTCACCTTTTTCATTTCTAATTGTAGGTGTGAGTGACCCTTTTCTGTTCCCCACCAGAGAGCATGGGCAGGCGGGGGGCTGCAATATTCAGTACATGTTTTCCGGGGCTTCCAGTGTGACGGTCTTGGTGACAGGAGCCTCTTGACGGTTCTGGGGCTGCCCAGCAGCCTGTGACCACAGTTGATCAGCTGGGGGTTCACAGTGCTATCCACCTTTTCAGAGTGACAATGGGGCAGAGAAAAAGGAATGACAATAAGGTCCGAAGCGTAGCTTGAGGGGACTGTATGAAACCAGCTATGAGCCTTGCTTTTGTTTCTTCTCAGGAGCAGCATGAAGGTGGCGGTCCGCCATCACTTCGTTATCATTACATTACTCTGTGTCCACAATCACTTGCCTAGTTTGTAGCTGTGTTTCTAAGAAAATGCTTCCTTGACATGTGTCAGCCAGTAGCACTGTGCTTCTGCATTGCAGGCAAGGCAGTGGAGTCTGACTCAAAGCCTGCCCTACTCATGCTGGCATGGGAAGGAACCTACATCTTGCTTTCTTTACAAGAGAAACAAAGGCAAAGTGGCTTGGCTTTTGCCTCCTTTCTCGCTCTTTTCTTCATTTGAGCTTCTTTCTGCCTACAGTGTTCATGATACAGCTCAGGACAGGAAACAGAATGAAAGGACTCATGGGCTTGGCTAATCACTCACCACTCACCATGCGTGTAGCAAGCAGCCCTTTGCATGTGGGTACCACACACCTGAATAGCAAAACCACAAGCCCTAGCTTTTGCTTGTGTTCCATTGAGGAATCAGGCACAGGCAGGCTCTAATGTGATGTACTGAGCTCTGTCCAGGATTGAGTGAAGATAGGTTATGTGCAAGTACTTGGCAAGGTCCCTGCCTGCTGGGGGGGCATTCGATGTGGGTTAAATGACACAGCTCGGAACCACTGTCCTTTAGTTGGTCTGCACCTCCCGGAGTTCCAGGCCAAAGAAGGAGCCCAGGGTCTGGGTTAGAAATGCCTGCTTGTTGCATTCCCTAATCTGATCTCAGTCAGATAACAGCTCAGACCTGGGAACATGAGATTTTAATGTGAAATGAATAAGTACCCTGAGACTGAAGCTTGTCACTGCCGCGCATCTGGAATCACTTACAGCTGGGTAAATTCACTGGGAGCTGCAACGCCAGTGAGCAGGGCTTTAAAGGAGGCACACAGCGCGTTCCTTTTAATGTCTAAACAATCTGATGTTGACAAGCCTTTCACATTAACCCCCAAATGGCAAAGTTTAAACCCTTTATTATTCGATTCAGTTTGGCAAATCATTTAGAGGCTTAAGAGTCCATATTTACACAGGGAAGGCTGATCTCTTTCTGTCTCTCTCGCACCCCCCCTGCAACCGCAACAACACAGGAGCCACTAATAGATGCATATTCATGTTGACTTAGAAGGTTTAAAAGACCTTGAACATTGAGGGAGATTCAGCCTAGAGAAAGTAAGTTGATTCTCTACCCCCCCCCCCCCAGGAAGCCCCTAATCTCTCTAGAATACAAAATACATGAACCTTCCAAATCCTGGAACCACTATCAGTTTAACAAATAAGTTGAGAAAAGAAGCAACAGGAAATAGTTCCCAAATAGTATTAGACTTCATTTGAAATATTGTCTTTTGGCAGCTAACCCTGGCTTGGTGTCATTTTCCTAAGGTTTTGTCCAGAACACTATAAGGGATTCTGAAGATGGAGAAAGGTAGTTTGGGTTCTATAGGGAACTATGAAAATATTATGGAAGTTAGAAAGCCTAACTATTGAGCGGCACTTAACAACTATGTCTTGGACCTGTTGCCAAATAGGCAAAACCTAAAGCATCTCCATTGAATTGCATTTAAGAACAGGGAAGAAAGACTACAAGTGTTTTTTGAGTCTTAGACTCAATAATGATTTAATAATTTTAACCACATCCTTTAAAAGTAATTGAAGGCATTTTAATTCTTCTTCATAAAAAGCTGTGATGCAAGAGCTGAATTTTTAATTTTCATCAGAGGAAGAGTCTTTAAGTGGTTGAATTCATTAATATTTATGTTGAAGGAGACCCCCAAACTGAGACAGCTATCATCTCCCTGGATCACGCTAAAACAGGGGTCCTGTCGGAAGTGTTCGCTCTTCCTTTGGATTCTCTTGGAGACGCTTATAAAGATGAATATGGCAGGGTAATTTTGACTGCAGCTGTTCACCCTTTAGATAAAAAATTTAACTTTCCTTTGGCAGCTGTACAGAGTCGGAGCTCAAATTATGAGTCTCCAGCTTTGCTTAAGTAGAATTTCAGATCTGGTCCTAATTTTTAATGTGTGTACTCAGTAAGTACACGCATAATGCCAGTTTTTGACAACTCAGGATACCTCTATCCAGTTTCAGTAGATATGAAGATTTCTTTTTTGTTTGTTTGATTTCAATGTTGCTTGGGAAACTAAACAAGGCATTTAACCTAACCTTGCAGTTTAGGTTAGGCAGGAAAAAGGGGGCTCTTAGACTCTTGCATTATAAGGACACTTGTGGGCTGGAAAGATGGCTCAGCAACTTAGAGCTTCTGTGTAATGTTCTTGCAAGAGAACCCAAGTTTGGTTCCTAGCACTCATGTCAAGAGACTCATAAGTAACTGCCTATAACTCTGGGAGGAATAACACCTATGGTTTCTGTGTGAGCCTGCACTTACGTGTGTACACCTACACAGAGACACACATCATACACGTAATTAAATATATATCTAAAAAAAAAAATCCCCAAACTCCCTACAGCAAACATTTGCAAGTTGCAAATAAAGACTTTGCATATTTAAGTATTCATTTGATAGTCCGTGCGTAGCATCCGCATACTAATGACCTGGAGGACAGGTATAATTCAACTTACAAGTGCGTGGGTGTCTATTTAACCCTGTCATATTATTTAATCAGGATAATTTTCATCTGACGTTCAGCAGAAAGAATGGGTCAGACACTGCTTGCTACAGGCATTATGTGCTCGTGGCATGTTTTCCTGAGGCCACTAATTCCTCACCAACTACTCCTCATGGAAAGGGAAGCCAATGCAAATTTTTGTAAAATCTGAAGCATGTATCATTCCTTTCACCTCCCTACCCCCCCCCCCCCATAGCCCCAGCTCACAGCCTTGCGTGGAGGATGTGGTTTCCAGCACTGCTCGGAGCTCCCATGTTCACACAGGCTTCTGAGGGCTGCGTGCAGGCTCACTTCATTTTCTCTACCTGTGTGTGCAGTGTGAAGGAGGGACTCAGAGCAGAACCCGGAACCATTTGACTGCATGGTTCTGTTTGTGCTTTGTGGTTGTCCTGGAAAATAACAACAGGGAAGGTGATGCTGATTTGAGCTGATTTGAGATACTGATGTCAGCTCCATAATGAGAGGGGTGGAGCAGCCGGTAGCTTGATTGTTCTGGATGAACTATCCTGGATCTGCTGGGAATACTGGCGCCTTGACCTCCACAGCCCTCGAAGTGCTGAGTGTGGAGAATGGGAAGTCTCGCTGGGCCTCAGAATGTACGAATGTCACAAAAATGCAGTTATTGGAAAACTGTGTTTTGCCAGCTACTGTGGAGCAGTGTGTGTGCGCATGTGTGTATATGTATATACATGTGTGAACATATATGTGTGTGCATATGATGTGTATGCATATATGTTTGCGTGTGTGTGTGTGGTGTAGGGAGGGTGAGGATGAGGAGATGTGAGGAGAGTCGGGGCTCAGAATGTTTTTCAGTGTGAGTTCTAGTTTTTGTGCCATGAATAGCTCTGTGCATTGTCAGAATCTGAAAGGAGAAGAAAGATTGAATTGTGTGTTACATCACTTAGTTGAATAACAAAATTCTAATATCCTGTTGTGTGTTTGATCTACACTCCGGTGAAAGTTCAAACTAAGAATTTTTTTTTTCTTTTTAAACTCAGTTTCTGCCTCCAGGCACTATCTAATATCCAAATGGAATTTTCCCAAACAGGTATGTGGGCTGTGGAAAGTTTTCCTTTGAAAGCAAGAATATTTCTCTAGCAACAGTCTCAGTTGTATAGCAAGTACAGGGGCTACCCTGGGCTTCATCTCTTTTCTCACAGACTCTTCTGGAGACTACCAGGCCTTAGAAGGAGGCCATTGAATCTCAGGTCATCACTGGGCTGACTGGAAGTTGATAGGAGGAGCTGGTCAGACCACTGAGTTAGAGTCCAGAGATCTGGCTCCTGGCCTGGCTTTTGCCCATTCTGTAGTTGAGACATGTCACAGTAGTGACCTCATCTGTGAAAAACAGTTTGTTAGCTTGACCTGAGTTGCTTCTTCCTACTCCTGAGACTTATTTGGGGTGAGAATTCTCACATCTCATGTTTCTATTTGAACTGCTGAGTGCCGCAGCCCAGGCCTTATCTTTGGGAATGAGCTGAAAGCCTCCCAATTGCTTCTAACAGAATAAAACTGGAAAAAAAAGAAGCCACAGTCACTCAGCCCAGTGGCACACACCTGTAATCCTGGCACTGGGGAGGTGGAGGCAGGAGAATTAGGAGTTCTAGGTCATTCCTCAGCTACATAGTGAGTTGGAGGTCAACCTGGGTGGGTACATGACACCCTGTCTTGCCAAAACAAAAAACGAAAACAAAACGTTTTTCTAGTACTAAAATGCACTGAGAGGACAGATCTCAGGGTGGGAATACATTCAAAGTTGTTTAAAAAAAAATTTGTTTAAAGCACTTTTCCATGAAATGTGGCTGACATTTAGAAAAACTAGTCTCATTTACAATTTTATAAACATTTGGAAACACCACTGTTTCTAAGTCATTTTTGGAAAGTGAGTTCCCACTAACTGGCTTTGGTAAAAGGAGGAGTTTTTCTGGTAAATATGGCAGCAGGAATGAGGCCTAAAAGCAGCAGAAAGGGTGGAAGTAATGTGGGGTGGCAGCCAGGAAGGGCCAAGAAAGGCTCTTAGTTAAAAGGATAGACTCTCTAATTTTAAAATCCCCAGATACGCATCTTACTGTTTACCTTTTATTTATTTTTTTAAAAGTCTGTGCATGTTCTTATTTACCTGAGATCAACTGGCACGGAAAGTCAGCCTTGCTCCCCTGTGTAAATAACAAGTGCTCTGCAGACACCCAAGTGCTCCAGGCCTGGAAACAGCTGCCTCTGGGGTAAAGGCTGAGCTCAGGAGAATTGGTGTAAAAAGATCTCAAAGCAGGAAGCAAGTGCGTGGCCAGCGCAGAGTGGAAGGGGCGGGGCGAGTGGAAGGGGCGTGGCAAGCGCTTGCACCTGGGCCGGCACCTAGAGTTAGCAGTGCAAAGCCACTTGAACAGAATTTAGGAAGCTGTAAAGAAAAATGCTCAGGTTCAGCGTGTTGGCGCACACTTTTAATCCCAGCGCTCAGGATGCATAAGGAAGTGGATCTCCGTGAGTTTGAGGCCAGCTTAATCTTCATAGGGAATTCCAGGGCATCCAGAGCTACACAGTGATACATAAACGAACACCAATGCTCACACTGTGCGAGGCAATAACTTGTTTTTGTGTTAACTGTTACCCCTCTGTGTTGGTATTGTGGGTCTCAGTTCTTATCTTCAGGAGGTCAACAGGGCATGCCCAGAGCCGGATCATTTTACAAACCCCCCGCCCCCCCCCCCCACCAGACCACTTTCCCAAATGCCACCAAACCCTCATTCCCCAAATCATAACTTATGGTTGGTTTGGGAAAGTCATAGGTGGTTGCTCCCAGAGGAGACCCAAGGTGAGGGACTGTACTTACTGATCTCTCTGCTCCTGGGTGTACCAAGGCAGGCTAGGCCTTTCAGAGGAGCCTGACAGAGAGGTCCTTAAGCCAGGATTGCTGTCAGTCAAGGAGAGAGGCTGTAGGTCACAGTGCCTGGAAGCCTCTCTTTGGGTCAGAACTATTTTTAGCATGTAGGGCCTCCCTTTTGCGTTCCTGGGGACTAGCACTGTGTCCATCCATACACTTTGCCGGATCTTCTCAGCCTTGTCAGCTGGAGCCAGCCCCATCACTGCTCGCGGAGCTGTAACCTTTTGATTTAACTTTATTTGCCACAGCAGGGCTATCACCAGAAAGGGAACAATACGCCCTCACCATCTGGCCCCGGCAGCCTGAGGCGCCCGGTGGTGCTCTCAGCCCAGGGTCCGCTGAGGGGGCTGCTGTGAGCCGGGTGAACAGAATCCCACCAGCATACTAGACGGGTGCCCTGTTTTTTGTGTTTTTGCAAATCACCCTTTTAAGATCCAGATGCAGGCTGCAGCCGGTGACTCAGAGAACCATAAATAATACAGCAGGCTTTGCTTGAGGGAAAAGAAAGCACACAAAGGTGTATCTATCATTATATTTAGGGGTAACAGGCCAGAGATAAAGCTTCCCCCTTTCCCCATGACCCTTAAGTAAGTGTGACAGGCATTAACCCATCAATATTAGTAAGTGATTTAATATACCAACCAACATTTGCCTGCAATAATTTCTGTTGTAAACGACTCCTTTTGGGCCCTCCTACCAATAACTCAATGCTCATAAATCAGAACCCAGAGTGTGTCGCTCCACTCAGGCCCTGGGCTATTCTTGAGGTTTTTTTTTTTCCTGGGGAGGGAAGTCTGGAATCCATTCACGTTGTCCTTTGCCTGCCACGGTGCCTTTCTGAGGAGCTTTATTCTGGTGACAAGGAACTCAGCTCTATTTTTCGCCACGTTGTTTCCTGGACACATTGGTAAGGACTAAACCTGGCTTTGGGTAGAGGGGATTCTGTGTAGGTGCTGAGGTCATGACAGCTTGAATGTTGTAAGGTTGCCTCTAGAAGGCTTCCTTTGAGGTGAGATTGACAGGAGGTAGTAGTTACAAATCCAAGGTGAGTTGATGAGGGAAACAGGCCCAGGGGAGGAGTGTGTCATAGAAAGTTCCAGATCGGTAAAGATATAAGCACCAACCAATGCCAGAACTATCAGGCCTCATTTCAGTGTCTTACATCCTTCTGATCCATATATTTGCTGGTAGAGGCAGGAAGGATACACTTGTGCCACCAAATAATATACCCACTCGAAGACGGGTGATTTCTTTAGAGTGAAGATTTATTAGAGAAGCCTGAGTAGTTGGGGGGGGGATTGTCGGGGGGGGGGGAGTGTCTGGGAGAGACTGAGACCCATCTGGTTTGTTGTGGTTTTTTTTTTATTAGAAGAGGAAAAAAAAATCACTCTGTGGGTTCATATGTCCAAGGAGAGCTCAATTAAAGTTATTTGCTGGAGCTTAAAATATGCCCACACCTGCTTCCGCGCCAGGCTCAGAGACCGACAGGCACTCCCAGAAGGCGGAGCAGATGAAGGCTCCTGTCGTAGTGAATGGAGGAGCAGGGGACAGACGTGCACGCATGTCTTCTTGAGTATCAGTCCAAGATGGGAGACGCCACAGCCAATCCAGAGGTAGCTTCTAGGTTTATCAGGAGACTACAGAGTATGGACAGCTCTCTTCAGCTAGCTCTACTGTCTATATCTGCCTCTGGAGTGTGTGTGTGTGTGTGTGTGTGTGTGTGTGTGTGTGTGTGTGTGTGTGAGATGAGGGGGTCTTCTTTTCCTAAACAGGCTAGGAGTCAGAAGAAGCAATGGCATGAAAGGGGCTGTGTTATTTTGCCATCTCTCTGTGTGGCCGCTTCCTTGTTGATTCCAGGACTCATAAAAATCTTTTCCTAAGTCCTGTTGTGAGAATAATAAATAATAGTGGCCAATATTTTCTGTGTATTAGGCCCCAAAGTAAGCTCTGCTTAACACATCAGCCCATAGACGCTTACCACAACCCTGAGGAACAGGCAGTGTTGTCATCCACAGTTTATAGATGGATGAGGAAATTGGTGCCGGGTGAGATGGAATTCCTTGCTGTGGTTGCTCAGCAACTGAGCTCCATCTGGTCCCCAAACCTGTGCTTTCAACCCACTCACCTCAAAGGAGACTTGTAGGCAAGAAAAGTTCTCAAGCAGAGAAGGTGCATGAACTGGCCATCCCTGGGAGGTGTTCTGACTGAGCAAACACCTTGAGACTGTACTATAATTTTGCTCTGCTTCTGTCTCCAATGAGAAGTTCTTCCTGGAGACTGATAGGAAGTTCAGTTAGTAAAGTACTCGCTTAGCATGCCAGAAAGGACTCGGGTTCAATTCCCAGCACTGCATATACCAAGTGTAGGCACAGAAATCTATAATCCCAGCACTTGAGAGATTTAAAAGCTGGAGGATGCATATTTCAAAGCCATCCTCAACTACTTAGGGAACTCAAGGCCAGTTGGACTCCATGAGACCCTGTCCTAAGACCAGCCTCAAGCCCCCAAAGAACAAATAAAAACAATCCTTTGAGAACAGATGCTAATATATGTTGGTACTGCATTTCTTCATAGATGCCAGAGTTTGGGCCTGGAGCTAGGGCCACAATGCTATTCTCTGTTCTCAGAAGCACAAGGAAGCTAGCAGAGGTGGGCATCTCTATTGTCTCTGTGTTCAGAGCAGGTGATCGATTTTAGGGCCTCTACTTCTACTCCACAGAGCCTGGAGAATGTTTTTATGCCTCCTCCTAAGCTGTACTCCACAATCAGAGACAGTTGAGACATCAGATGAGCATCCTATGTGCAAGCAGAGAGGACCTCGCCAGCTTCCTGTAATGGGTGCTCTTAGTAGACATCTTTTGTGATGATGCCTTTCACTCTAAGGGATGACTTGGGGATATCTGGAAGAAAAGAAATCTTTTTTTCCAGACACTTGAGACCAGTGGCAGTTAGTTTCTACTTGAAAGGTATCTTTTTGTGTGTGTGTGATTCTTCGAGATTCTTTTTACTTATTTATTCTTAGAGATTTGTTTTTATTTTATGTGTATGAGTGTTTTGCCTGCATGCATGTATGTGCATTATGTGTGTGCAGTGCCTTTGGAGGCCAGAAGAGTGCATCAGATCCCCCTGGAATTGGAATGACAGATAGTTAAGCTTCCAGTGAGTGCTGGGAAGTGAACCCAGGCCTTATGCAAGAGCGATTAGTGTCTCTGACCACTGAGCCATCTCTCCAGCCTCTTTTATTTTTATTATTTTATTTCTTGTCCATTTAAGTTTAAATTTAAAAAATTGTGATAAAACACATAAACCTGTTAAGTGCATCTGCATGATTGTGCAGATATTGGTACCACCCATCTCTAGAACTTTTTCATCTTATAAAACTAGGATATTGTACCCATCAATCAATAGCTCCTATTAACTTTGGGTAGCCATCTCATATCATGTGTCTATGAATTTGACTTCTCCAGATGCTCCATGTAACCGGGGCCATTCAATCTTTGTCATTCAAGGCTGGCTCATTCCACTTAGCATAATATCCTCAGGCTTCATTCATCTAGTAACACATCAAAAAGTGTCTTCCCCTTTAAAGATTAACTGATATTTTATTGTGTTTTGTTCTTCTGTCTGTAGCTACTTCCATGTCTCAGCCATCATGAGTATAGGTCCTATGAACATGGGTATACAAACATAATTTCTTTGGGAGGAGAACCTCAGGAGTAGAGGTGAAATCATGAACCGTTGAGATTATGGTTTATAGATTATTGATCATAGCCAGAGAGAGCCCCAGACTTCATTCGATAGCCCACTAATGTCTAGAAAAACTAGCAGCTATGCGCCTCTGCTTTGTCATCTTTTCAAAGTTTTCCACCCTGATTCTACCAGCTTAGTTGTGTCCTTTTAGTGCATGCTGAGTGTGTGCACAGTGCATGTATACTTGCATTGTGTAGAAGGTACCATTAAATGCTTTCCTTGGCTCTGGGCCACTTCATTTTATCTTTCTGCTTTTGTTGTTTTGTGGTGCTGGAGACAGAACACAGAACCTCACACATGATAAACCACACTATGCCACTAAGCTGAGGCACCATTCCCTATTTAATCTTTATATTGCAGGTACCAAGACAGAGAGGCTAAGGAATTTGCCCCCATTAATAAATACAGAAATGTGAACTTAACTCAGGCACTCTAACTCCGAGTTGTATTCCTAACAGTCAATATTTTCAACAATTGATCTTTTCTGGGTCTCACAGAGACTGTGTAAGACTGTATAAGAAGCTTAGTCTGTTTTTACCATTGAGAATAATGCCCCTTAGTCCCCAGTTCCACAACCCAAGAAAGAGCTCTTTTCTCTGAATCTTTGCTACAGAAGACTTCCAAGTTCTTGCCTCTGTCTTCTGTCTTTAGCAATGATGTAACAAACATATATCAATGTTTCCTCTTCAGCCTCCATGTGATGTCAGCTCACCCTTAGCAGTGTGCCCCATTAACTGGAGATTTTATTCCCCAGTACACAGATCCATCTGCAATTTTTTTTTTTTTTTTTTGGTTTTATCACAGACGAGAAATTTGTCCATTAGTGTCTTTTTCATCTA
This sequence comes from Arvicanthis niloticus, assembly GCF_011762505.2. Classification (NCBI taxonomy): domain Eukaryota; kingdom Metazoa; phylum Chordata; class Mammalia; order Rodentia; family Muridae; genus Arvicanthis; species Arvicanthis niloticus. The sequence goes on along the minus strand of NC_047660.1, from coordinate 52,129,472 downwards.
TTGCAGCTGTATACACTGGGATTCTCATCTCCCACTGCCTCACCCCTACACCCCACCACCGCCATCTTTGACACAGGCTTCAGGAGTTCTATATATTCAGGGTTGGTGTATGGGCAGGGAATCTAATGACAATCTACAGAGAAAGATCCCTGGCAGCTGTGACAGGAAGGTCCCAGGGCTTGCTGCTGTACAGGATTTCCCCTGGTCTTCTCCTCTTATCCACTTCAGTATGCTGACTGACTGGCTTGTGGAGGAAGGGTTTCCATTACCCATCCGACTTGCTTTAGGGATGCAATGCTCAGCCAAATATTAAGAAATCTGAAGCAATAAGAGGGAGCAGAAGAGAACTAGTCTTTTCTCAAGAACTCAGAGGACACAGCCAAGCCAACTCCTCACTGGAATTTTGTGAAAGGATCCCTGCCTTGCATATGAAGACAGCCAAGAAGCCCCTGTCTTTCACTTACTGGACTAAAACCCTCTTGGAGTCAACATGGTCCTCCCAAACTTCATTTACCTTCCAGGAACTCCAACTGTCTAGCTGTATTGTTGTTACTTCTTTCAAGAAACCAGATTAGGGCAATGTCATAGCAGAAGTGATTCCTTCAGGTCCCAGATAAGGTAGGGGCAGCAAGAAGGAAGGCTGCACCCTCAACCACATGGTCATACATTCCTTCTCCTTTCTGTATCTCCCAGAAAGATACAGAGTAGCAGTGAGCGACTCCACAGAATGCATGAGTTCCTAGAACCCTCGTAGCTCTTCTCCTTGGCTTGGAAGAGCACTGCTGTCCCTGAGGTCCAGACCTTGAGCCAACGCCATCTTTTCTTTTGAGAATCAGCCAGACCTGTCAGGGGTGGATTAACTTCTATAGCTCAGATGGGATCTGCTCAGTTACTCTCTTTTTTTCCTCATCAGTTTCTCCCACCCAGCTCTAGTGCAAGTCTTCTGTTCATCAGTTAAGGAGGAGACCCTTTCCCACAGTCATCTGTCCCTGAGAAAGGTGAGCTACACGCACAGAGTATATGGGCCACCGTAGTCGGTGTAACTATGGATACAAATACCTTGCTTATGCCCCCTTGGAAGTGATCACAAACTGATGCCCCAGGTCACTGTGTATCTTGTTCATAGAACTTCTTGGAGGACAGGCACAGCCTGTACAAAAGTAGAGTCTGGGGTCCTAGGTAGGTGGGGTAGAATCTCCTACAGCAGTGACACTAGCGTCCACTAGTGGCCTTTATAACAGTTGTCGGATTGTCTTTACTTGGAACCTTACGGTTCAGTTGAGGTTGGTGCCATTTCTGGTGTCTGGTGTCTGTGCTGAAAGCTGATGAAGTCAGATTCCTCCCTCCCTGGGCGCATACTTAAGTTTCTTGCATTCACTTTTCTCTTCCTATATTATTTCTGGCAACCGAAAGAACAAACAGAACTCTCTGCCTCCAAACTTGTCAGCATTGCCATGCATGGTGGAGCTGAACTCTGCATAGTCCTTGTTAGTAGACTAGCTGGAGATCAAAAGTACAGAGATGCTATGGAGAAGCAATGTGGTATACATCGAGATCTATCAGGGCGTGCTTTTAATGTTGCTTAAGAAAATATGTTGCACTAAATCTTTATAGACTGAATAAGCACTCGGAGTTCCAACAAAGTAAACCCAAGTAAACATCACTCTGATGGGAAATAAAATTCCATGTGGTTAGGGGCAGGGCTGTGATTAATTCTGTGGCAATGAAAGGAACATGAAAACATAGTAAGGTTATTGACTCTGAGAAATGATTTATATCTGTTGTATATATGTATATGTATATATGTAAATATCTCTGCATATCCTTTAATACCAAATGATTGGCGGTAGAAGAACTGGTGTTTCTCATCTTTAATTATAAATTAATGTGCTGGTACCCTAGGTATATAGTCCCATCAATTATTGATGCTGGCCTCACTATAGGAATTGGTAAGGAAAACAGTGATAAAAGACAGCATCGCAGAGAGGAGGTGTGAATTTCTATGACATCTCCTCTGTGTGTGTGTGTGTGTGTGTATGTGTATGTAATACATACACATCTGTGCAGAAAACCCAGTTTGCCTTTACAGCCATTATCTTCTTGTCTGGGGATTTTCCAGGCCTCCTTTGGACTGCAGCCTTGTCCAGAGTGCATGCCTTCAAAATGCGCATGTTAATGTTAAATGATTTTTAATATTCTACATATGGTTTCATGGTTTTGAGACTCTTCTATGGGAATGAACAGGGCTGTGGTGTGATGAATAGTGGACTATATCCAGGACACCCACTTACTTCCCTACATATCAAACATGTGGCGCTCCCATTAGAGGGGGCTGGTCTCTGGAGACTACAGTTGCCCTATCTAATCCAGTCTTGTTTTGGTCCCTCGGCCCCAGATTGAGAAGGATACATTGTTCTCAGACATTCTTCTTTTAATTAAATGCAGTAGATATGTCACGTCCATGAAATAGTCCAGGTCTGTTTGCACATCTGTGGCCGTGTTCTCCTCCTCGGCTTCCACTTGGTTTCTTGGAAAGAAAAGCAAGCTTAAATGTATTCTTGGATTAATTGATTGGTTGTGTGCAATTGGCCTGGACAGTTCAGATATGATCTTAGTATTTTCATTTCTATTTGAAGCAGGATGTTTTCTGTCATAGTGCTTTGCAGACACTCACTGAAAACTTCACAACCCATTTTCCAATTTTTTGCTTGAAAACAGCACTTCATTCAAGCTGGTCCGTCTAAGTTCACACATGCCCCCATTCTCGCACGGGCAGGGAGGGTTTAGAAGGTGTAGGGACGTGGCTCTGTGTGCTTTAAGCTTTAATTTGCTAGGCTAATTTGCTCATTAATCCTAGAGATACAAAGTACTGTGAGGAACCTTCTATGCTGGGCAGCGATTCCTCGGCTGAAAAGGCAACCTGATAGCTGGTAAAATTCTCCATTCAATTATAATTTTAAAATACTGGAGTAAACTCAGCAATTCACAAGAGGCTAAACTAGAGCCCCATTAGAAGGGTACTACAAGTAAACATTATTAATTATAAAAAATTGCCTAAATTAGATTTTTTTCACACCTGCTTCTTGCTTAATTAGCTAGCAATCCACATATTCCATTCAGTTGAACTCTTACTATTTATTCAAGCATACTTGACATTAACATACTGTTTGATGTTTGATATCCTCAGTTTTAATTTAACCACATGACAACAAATGGTGTTTATGAAATACCAGTGAGCTGGAAAAATATGTGTTAGAGCAGCGCATGGGAGTGGATAGAGTTTCTCCAGGAAGAGCCTCAAGGCAATAAGAAAATGAGACCTTCATTTTCTTTTCCTTTTTTAATGTTTCCATTTCTGGATTTTATCATACCCTGTAGAAGGGCTGAAGATCCTTCAAGAACAGCCCCCCAACTACAAGGCAAATATCCTGATGGCATTTATGATGGAAAAAGTGGGGTCCTTGTGCTGGCAGTTGGGAAGGGTTTCACAGAGCTAAGTGCCATATCTTAGAGACAGCATGCTCTCTCTCTGTGTGTGTGTGTGTGTGTGTGTGTGTGTGTTCCTGTGTGTGCATGTGTGTGGGGTGGGGTGGGGTGAGCTGGGAGATGAATGTATCTAATGTGTACTAGCATGGAGGCTACAGGTTGGCCTGGAGTTCCTCTATTACTTTCTAGCTTAGTTTTTGAGACAGGGTTTGGTTTTTGTTTTTTGTTTTTTGTTTTTTTGTTTTTTTTGTTTTGTTCTTGTTTTTTTTTGTTTGTTTGTTTGTTTTTTTTGGTTTTTTTTTTTTTTTTTTTCCCTGAACCCAGGGTTTTCCAGTTTGGCTAGATCAACTGGCCTTCGAGCTCCAGGAATCCTCCTGCCTCCACCTCCCCAGCCCTGGGATGAGAGATTCATATCGCCATGCTCTACAGTGAAGAGCATGGCCACCTAAGCGTCTCCCTTGCCCCTCTGACTATTGTTTGGGGAGCCGGGGAGGAAAGGAGGTAACGAGGCTCTTACAGGTCCATGCAGCCAGGTGCTGTCAGAGAGAAAAATGGCCACGTTGAGACCACTGGCTATGCCTTGATCTTTATCTCAGTTATTCCCCTGCGTTGACTTAGCCAATGTGATTTGGCAACCACAGGGTGAGGCCTGCAACGGAGCACCTGCTGGCACTGTTACCTCTTAAAAGTCCAAAGTCCCAAGTCATGCCTGTAAAGGGGGAGTGGGGACAGGCAGGAAGAGTTCAAAACCAACCCGCAGTGGGCCCTTGGACTCGCTATCTGGAGACCTCTGTGTCTAACTGCATTTATTCCTTAAACTTCTCCTCGGCCCCTCCAATAGAGCCACTGGAGGGAGTCAGGGCTGTGATTTCTGTCAGCCACTTTGTAAGGCGAGCACCTTGAGATCTGATGATAAAAATCAATGCAGAAAATTCCCGGGGCTGAGAGACAAAGGAGAAAATTGTCTCCATAACGTATTGATTCTGACTAATGACAAACTTGTTGGAGAGGATTCAGATTGATAGCTGCTGGCTCCTCTCCAGGAAGACACCGAGTTCCATCTGACTCTGATCAAACTGTCTGTAAATCATTTTGAACTTGGGTCCTGCAGATTTTGTGTTCACGCCACGGAACTGTGGCTAGGATTTGACATCCTTATTCTTTTTGGGGGCTGTCTTTGTTTAAGAACCACTTATGGTTTTTGGCTGCTGGTGAATAGAGAAGCTTGTTAGCTGAGGCAAACATGATGTCACACACTCGCCGGATTGTTTTGTTTTTCAGTTTGGGTCAGGCTGTGTGGATCAGAGAGAGTGTGTAGTGTCCCGTGTAATGGATGGCTTTTTAGACTCAGAGGCTGGATTCAGACACATCTGGATAATAGTGGGAAGTTGACCCAAAGGGGTTGACATCTCTAGGGACCCAGACTAGATACATTTGGGGCTAATAGTCTTTGCTTCTGGAAGCTAATTATCCTGGAGCTGACTTGGTATCCAAACTGGCCCTTATACAACTGGGTCCATAGAAAACCAGGTTTAGCAAAAAGCCACTGGCACCAACACTGGTGCTCACTGCTCCTCGTCATCAAGGACAATCTTAGGATTGTCCTTCAGGCTTTGCGCCACTCTCGCTTCTTTGTTTTTACCAATCATTCTCTGTAACATATCCGAGTGGAGCTGGAAACAGGAAGGGTTTATGTTTGGTAATCAGTATTAAAAACACTGTTACCATTTGTGTCTAAAGGTGGTTTCTCCCATGAACTGGCATAGCAGAGATCCATTGGGTAGTAGGTGGAGACTACACTTAAAAATTATCTAAAGAAGTTTGGAAAAGCTTTAATCTCTTGAAAGATAATTTAAAATATTTTAATTTTCACATATGTAAATGTGTGTATATCTGTGCACATGGCTACAGGTACCCGTGGAAGCCAGAAAGAGGGGTTGGCTTCCTTGGAGCTTTTAACAATGGAATCATCTCTCTAGCTGTAGAAAGATGACTTTTTAAAAACGAGCTCTAGAGCTGGTAAGAACCACGGCAGCTGCACCCCCATCTGAGGGGTGTGCACCCCCATTCAATGGCTTTCTACCATTTTCTGTTGACCTCCCCTTTTAAAACCAGTGCAGGAAAACCAGCACAATAAAACCCATTTTTTTGTATCACTGACTATTTGAAATATCTCATAAATGCAAATTATAAGATTTATCTCCTTTATGCCAGGGATATTAAATTCTTGTCTTCAAAATTTTAAGCATTCTGTTAAGAAAAATTTCAAACACATGAAAAAAAATATCAAGCTAGTAATCCAAAAAAGCTTCATGCACCACATCACCCAAACTTGCTGCAAAGATCATCTCTCTCTTTGAATTTTAATCTGAATCCCATGCTATTTTTTCATGCACGCGGACTGAGATAGTGTATATCTAAAGCCACGTGTTACTTAACAAGAGTAGACAGTCTGGGCCACTTTTGTTGTTGTGGAGTCATCATGGAGTATACATATATAAACTTAGTGGTTTAAGATGTTACTAGGTGGTTTTAAATATTAAAGGACACCATCATAAACCAGGTGTGCTGGCATGCGCCTTTATTCCTAGCCCTCAGAGGCTGAAATGTGGATTCCTGTGAGTTTGAGGCCAGCCTGGTCTACATAGTGAGTTCCAGCACAGCCAGAGCTACATAAAGAGACCATGTTACCACCACCACCACCACCAACAGCAACACCACCACCAGCAACAGCAACAGCAGCAACAACAAAAGCCAAACAAAAGAATACCGTCATAACTGTAGTCTATCATCAACTAAACAGACTTACATGGTGGGTGCTTATCTCTTTCCATCATGTGCCATATGTAAACATGAAGTCAGAGTTTGGGGAGGGTCATTTTCCTATTGGTTCATATAGGTATTTATGAATGTATGCATACCTAGCATGTGACTATATATATTAATATATTATGTAAATATGAATATTTGTAGATTCACGAATATAAATATCTAACAGTAGCTTATTTTAAGTGTCTAAAGCAGGGGAATCATACAATGAATTGGAAGAGAAGGAAACAATAACCTTAAGTGGATATATTAATTTCATATTATATTCTGGCTTTCTGGAGAAGCTACCGGTGATTCTTTTAGCAAGAATTATGATTACTCTAACAGTTTCCTGTCTCAGGGGAACTTTCAGTTACACATTAGAGAAGAAAAAGAGTCAGTGAGTAGGGACTCTCGATTGGAGCATCTCTTCTCCCGTTCATTTATGTAGCGTGAGCAGTGTCTACAGGTACCCTTGAGTAAAGCAGAAAATTGACAGCAAACTGAGCCTTTCCAGTGGGGATAGGACAAAGGACACCCCACGATTAGGCCCCCACTTGTTTATTATGCCGGAGAGCTTTGGTAAATATTTATTCTGGCCATCTACTTGCTCATTTGCATGAGAAGTTTATTTTCAAAGGCTGTGGTTTTGCTTTGCCTCTAGTCCTTGGAACAAAGGGTAGACAAGCCCTGCCAACTTTATCAGCCTGTGTTGAGGGCTCTGTACCTTGGTCCTATGCAGAGAGGGAGAGGGGAGAGGTGAGAGGTGAGAGGTGAGAGGTGAGAGGTGAGAGGTGAGAGGTGAGAGGTGAGAGGTGAGAGGTGAGAGGTGAGAGGTGAGAGGGAGAGAGGGAGAGAGGGGGAGAGGGGGAGAGGGGAGAGGGGAGAGGGGAGAGGGGAGAGGGGAGGAGAGGGGAGAGGGGAGAGGGGAGGAGAGGGGAGAGGGGAGAGGGGAGGAGAGGGGAGAGGGGAGAGGGGAGGAGAGGGGAGGGGGGAGAGGGGAGAGGGGAGAGGGGAGGAGAGGGGAGAGGGGAGAGGGGAGGAGAGGGGAGAGGGAGAGGGGAGGAGAGGGACTGATAGTCCTTCAGGTAGATTGGATACTTATACTCAGAATCTCACTTCTTTAAAAATAGACTTCCTGGTGATGACAGCCTTTCCTTCACATTGGCCCCCACGTGAGTCCAGATGGAGCACTGTTCTCTCTAAGAGCAACAGTTGAGGCTGTCTGTCATGGCTGAGACTTCAGGGCTGGTGACAAGATGAGGAAGGTACTCAGAGTCTCTGGGTGGCCACTGAAGTGCTTTCTATTCCTGCTGTTCTAAACCAGTTGAAGATCTTTGCTTCAGCAAGTAGATGAGTTTAAGGGTACCCTTGACCCCAAACCAGGAAAGGGACTGCACCGGAATTTGAATGGCATGGGCTTCTTCTGTCTTTAGCTTGTCCTTGGATTTGTGTTCTATCCTATATGTATACTGGTGTGATATTGTCTAGACCTTGTTGATGTACTTGAGATGATCTGACCAGATATACACACACACACACACACACACACACACACACACACACACACACACACACGCACACACACTTTTAAAAATCTGACTTGGAATGCCTTTAATCCCAGCACTTGGGAGGCAGAGGAAAGCAGATCTCTGTAAGTTTGAAGCTAGCCTGGTCTACAGAATGAGTTCCGGGACAGCCAGGGCTACATGGTGAAGCCCTGTCTTGGAAAACAAAAATCAAGCAAGCAAACAAACAAAATCTGACTTGGAGAAACGTGTCCAGGTCTTTCAATGACACAAGTTCAAGTACACCATTACAGAGACCTATTTGGGTTGAGAAGATCTAAGTGAACCGTGCTCTATTGGAAGAATGTCTTTACTCTTAAAATCTGAATAAAGTGAATAAATGAAAGGTCATGCTTTTGAGGGAAGTTGTACACCTGAGTAACATCATGCAAGAAGATTTCCTCTTGCTTTTGTACAATATTATGTGTTACTACTGTGCAAGCTGTCAGTGTGTGTGTGTGGGGGGGGACTACACCATACTTTGTGTGTTTAGAAGGCATCTCCAGAAAAGGAACACAGCCTGGGAAACCCCAGGGCTAGGAGCAAGAGGCCTGATGCCATAAATCAACTTCAGGAAGATGAGATTCCAGAGACAAAGCCCTTCAGCGAGTGTAGGGTCTGCCTCAGGGACAGCTGTGAAGAAGGATTACCAATATCAGTATTCTTTCCACCTTGGTGACAGGATAAAAGAATATTCTTCCTTGCCCTTTAATCACATTTACTTAGGAGGCATCCATGAATCCATATTCTGGAATCTCTGGCCCCGTCCATTTTGGCTGTTATATTTTAGATGTTACTACAGAGAGATCAGGAGAGATCACCTTAGATGGAGAATAGTACAGGTGAGCAGACATGTTAGGCCTGGGGCTGAGGGATTAGAACTGAAACTGGCTACAGTGTAATAGCTAGGGCTGGGCAGCTGAACTATGAACTTGAGAAAAACAAAATAAAACCCGAGACATCCCCAAACAACAGGCCAGAAACAATCACAACTTGGAACGGAAGATGGTGACCACCTTTGACACTTCCAGTCATTTGCTTATAAATTATTATGTTGCCCCTGGATAGGTTAGCCAGGAAAACAGCCCCAAGTTGTTACTGGCTACGCAGAGCCATTCCCAAGAAATAAATACCAAGTGTTTCTTCCTTGTTCTCCCAAGCTGGTCTTCAGATTATCCTCCCTGCGGGCTCTCACCTGCCGTCCTTTCACAGAGTTTCACAAGATGAGGTCTGATAGGTCTGGCCCTGACAGGCGTTCTCATGGGCTCAGGTGGACTGTGTCAGCAAGAGTAGGGAAAACAAAGCTTCTAGATTCGATTTTATAATTCCCCTTGCAATCAAAATGGAAAGAGGCCACTTCAGCACAGAGCGGAACAATAACAAACTAGACATACTGGGTCACCATATGTGGGAAAAAGTTCTCTTGGGCCTTATTGTACACACCCAGAGAGTGAAAGAGAGAAAGGGGGAGAGGGAGGCCCTACCGGCAACATCGTTAGGTAGTATAAACAATGGCTAGTCACTAGCACGGAGCAGAGGCTCAGATTCCAATAGCACTCGATGGGGAGCCTTCCTTAAAAAATTACAAGAAGCTGGGCTGGAGCTGGTCCATGCTGGGAAAGGCAGAAGAAGCAAAAACAAGAGTAAATGAATGGAAATTAAGCAGCAGGAAATAGGGATTTGGCACAAAGTTGGAATTTGAAACTGTGGAGAGGTGTCAGTGATAAGGTTGTATAGGGTTTCTGGCCAAGAAAGGAGAGAGAGAAAGGAGAAGGAGAAGGAATGCAGATGTGTTCATTGAATAAAGTGCAGATGGGGAGGGGGCAGGAAGAAAGGATGCTGGGAAGTCGGACTGAGTGGAGGTACATTTACGTTCAAGTAAGGCTTTAAAATTATTTTCTCCGTATGTCTGGATGAAATTACAGGTTGGTTCAGATTGTTCCAATCTACAGGAGAGATTAAGGCAAGGTTTATTTGCTTTTACCTCTTCCTGCTTTGGGCAGCCTGGCTTATTTCTGATGGAAGGCTGGGACCAGCTCTGGGCAGCTGGGACTGGCTTGGGGCAGCTGGGACCAGGTGTGCATCTCCGGCCGGGGCTCTGCTCAGCTTGTTTTTGTTTGAAATATCTGAGAGTGTCTTTGGAGATCATTGTGCAGGTTCACGGACCATCAGGGAAGCTTAGGGAGGACCTGTAGCATGGGAGTCTGGTCAACCCTCTGCCTCTGTAGTGGCCACGGTGGCTCTTATGTGTCAGTGCTAGGTTGGACTGCTCTTGGACACAAGGTTAACCCACTGAGATAAGTATGCGTTCCAATAGTCTCATATGGCTTTTATAACAGGAAAGATGACCTTTACTCCTACTGCTGTGGCTGTCCTTGACCTAGGGTTACATGAACAGTGACGATAAGAGGCAGTTGGGTTGGAAAGTGGTGGCAGGGAGAGTTTACCTGCTCTGAGGCACCTGATTCAGTCACTTTGCCATCCATAGCACCAGTAACAATATCCATCTGGTGTATTTTAGAGGTGTTGTTTGCTGAGCTAATATGTATAGGAGCGCTTTGCAAATATCCCGTGCTACCCTTCACAAGGTACCACCCTATCCTTATCTAATTATAGGAGAGCTTGCAGTTTTAAAAGGGGAAATGGCAAACTTTTCTCCCTAAGAGAGATAGTGAGTGTTTCAGACTCCTCCATCCCATGTTTCAATAGCAGAGGGCATGGCATGAAGTCGGGGATCTTGCCAAGTATTTCCAAGGGATCAATATGGATATCAGCAAACACAGGGCAGTTGAGTGACTTGTCTGGTTTCCTCCATTTGATGAGCAATGCTTCCTTGGGGATGCGCACAAATGTCATGTTTTCTCTATTAATGTTGTTGACATAATAGTCTAGATTACACTTAAGCCTCACTGTGTGGCCTCTTGGGAGAGAGAATACCATTTAAATGTTAGCATTGAAGAAGGAAAATCAGATACGCTTGGAGAGGGGATGGCCATTGAATTATTCCCTGTCACAGCATACCTAACCTGCCTGGTAGAGCCCCCATCCTCTCCCATCCTACTTTCTCTGATGACCCTGGATCAGAAGTACTGGCTCCCTTTCCCTCCTTGGGACTCTGATCTGTGCATCATGACTGCTCCATATGATACTTATGAGGAAGGGGGCACATTACTACATTTATTTTTGTGTGTGTAATTTAAAATCTTGTTCTTGTTAATTGGGTATTCATGTATATGTGAGGTGCTTGTGCATATGACTTCGATGCCCACGAAAGTCAGAAGAAGACATCGAACCCCTGGGAGCTGGGATCACAGGCAGTTGGGAGCTGTCTGATGTGGGTACCAGGAGCTGAACTGCTGAGCCATCTCTCCAGCACCTGCAGTATCTTTTTATCCATGTCCACTGGAAAGAAAGTAGCACTTGAACTTAGCCAGAAAAAAGAGCTTCCTTCCCACTACGTGCAGAGTCTCACATAGCCCAGACTGGTTTTAAATTTACTCTGTATCTAGAATGATTTTGAACTTCTGACCCCATTTTGATCTCCCAAGTGCTGAGATCATAGGTGTGTGCCACCACACCTATTTCATGTGATAACCTGGATTCAAACCCAGGACACCACGCATGGCAGGCAAGCAGTTTACCACCTGAGCTGCATCCTTAGCTCCAGAAAGAGAGCTTTAAAGGGACTTGGCTTAGATGTATGAATACAGAGAAACATCCCTCTCTTGGCTTAGTACTCAAGCTATTGAAGAGTCTAAACACTCCATCTTTCCCTTCCTCATCATTTAAGTCTTCCTCTTGTGTGAATCAGCAGCTCGTATAAAAGTGTAGAAGCGGTTAGGATAACATTTCCAAATATTTTCGTGAAACTCTGTTTTTATTTTACATGAGAACGGCCACTAAACAGATCAATCGACATTGTTAGGTCCTTCATTTTTAAGCCCCTGGACCAAATGCCTAGTGTGCCACAAAATACATGGTGCTACCCTCACTTGTCTCCAGAACTTTTCTCTATTAAAGCTCACCATTCTGATGTATGTACCCCTTTTCTCACAGTGGTAAATATAATGGCCTCCCAGCTGTTTTCTTGCCTCCAGGTTCCTCTGAGTCTTCAGAGTTTCCTTCCTGGAGCACACATTTGGCCTTTCTCATGGTCTGCCACAGAAGCTCTGTGGCCATTGCTGGCAGGGTCTGTGTCTTTGGCCATTGAGAACAGGGTTCAGTTCCAGGCCTGTTGCCCAGTGAGCAGCCCTGAGTGCAGGTGTCCTCCGTGGCCGTCCTAAGTGCAGGGATCTTCTGTGAGCCTTCTTTCATCCTCCTGGCTCCTCTGGCTCCAGGATGCTTTGTTTGCAGCTTTCTCACGAGCATTGTGAGCATTGTGCGTGTTCTCACAACTGAGAGCTTGGGTCCCCAGTCAGCAGGAGTCACCGTGGGGAGAAAATGAGGCATGCAGCAAGCCACGGGGAAGACAGTCATAGCATAGTTAAAATTGAGATGAGTCCTAGGGTCTTCCAGGGACAGCAGTAATCAGGGGTCCCAAAACACATGAAAGGAGAAGGATGGGGACTGGAGCCCTGCTGGGCCTCAGGTAAGGACTGGGGTAGTCTAGGAGGCAGGAGAGTACACTTAATTAAGAGAGACTTGAACTTGAAGGCAGTCATAGCAATAATGGTAAAATGTGGTCGTGGGGGGGGCAGGGTGGGGTAGGTGGGGTGATAGCCACTTAAGGCTATGGAAATATTTTTTTTCCTCGATGTCTCAGAGCATTTAGGAGAACCAGTGTCTAAATACCTGTCTAAGCTGGAACCCTCTGACTAGCCACCTCCCTGGCTGCTGGAAGGTACTGTCCATGGCAGGCTGGCCAAGGGTCTCCATCCCCAAGGAGGTCACAATGACAGTAGTAAAGGACCAGCAGTCCTGCTCTGGGATCCAGGGATGCTGTGCCCTCGGGAACCCAGGGCTCTCAAGGCCTGGTTTGGGTTCCCACACAGCCGTTGTCACCCTTCCTCCACAAGAACTATTTTGAGCCACTCCTGTCATCCTTCTCCCCCACACGATTCCTTAATACGACTAGAAGATAGCTAGCTGGTGCCAACGTACGTTCTTATAATTACGTTGCTAGCATGATAGATTATTTATTTGACTTTTTTTTTTTTTGAGTTCCCGATCCATGTACCAAGACTAAGGACCTTGTTTGAATAAAGAGGTACTAAGACACCTTGACAGCTGCTTGTTTTTTGTACTTTTTTTTTTTTAAGAAGAAGAAAAAGGAGATGCCCAGCCTTCAAGAGGTCTCTAATCTTCAGCCATCCATCTGATATGTACCCTAAGGTACATCTTTGGGGAGACTGAGTCTCCAAGCACCTGAAGAAGCTACCCGGTAATGCTAAGTTGCTTGTTTCTGACCAGAGAAGGGGGTCCGAGGGCCCAGCCATGTGGGGTGTCTTCTGGTCCTGAAACATCCTCTCACCTGCGGTTAGTGCCCAGTGAGTGGATCTGGGGCAGGGAAGTACTGCAACACCTTCTCTTATCACAGATGGGAGGTCTAATGATCTGAGCACAGTGGTTGCTTAGGGTGACATCGAATTGGTCAGAGGTTGTCTGGCTTTGGAGTCCGTGCCTTCCCATCTACGGAGCAAACCTTTGTATCACCGGCTTTCCTGTTGCTGTGATTCAAAACCACGACTGAAACAACTGATAAGGAGGAAGGGCTTATGGTTTATTTTGGTTTCTGGTTCCAGAGGGGTAGACAGGAGTCTACCGTGACTGGGAGTGTAGCAGCAAATGTCAGACAAGGCAGCTAAAGCAGGAGCTGGGAGCTCACATCTTGAACCAAAAGCACAAAGCAGGGGTGGGGTGGGGGGAGAAGGAAGAAGGGAACGTGAATTAATACTGGGGATGCTGCAAGACTCTGACATCAAAGCTTGCCCCAGTGACAGACTTCCTCCAGCAAGGCCACACCTCCCAGAACCTACCCACACAGTGCCACACCTAGGAACCAATTATTCAAATACCCAAGATGATGGAGAACATTTTATTTTTTATTCAAACTACCACAGCCATGGTAGAAGGTCCCCCCCAGTGGAAATGGGTTCCCCTAGTTCATCTAGGCCTAAGTCAAGCAGGAGGAAATTAACTCAACCCAGTAAGTATGGCTCTATTTTTATTTCTAGAAAAAGCATGTTCTCACTAGTCTGCTTCCATTTTCCTCTCAACCAGCATTTTCTGAGCACCCATGACTTGGCAGCCATGGCCCAATCATAATCGATCCAAAGAATTGTTATCCTCTGGAATTTTCTAATATGGCGGCTGGATGCTAAGTCAGAGTCATTATGGTCCAGGTGCTATAGTGAGAAGCACCACGTGAGCTGCACACAGTTCCATGAGGACACAGAGCAGGGGTCCTACCCTGATCCTGATAGTACTGAGGGGCTTAGCAAAGCCTCTTTTCTCTCACGATCTCATCTTCTTGCTCTGTTGCTGGTGTCGGTGGCCTTCGAGAAGTTTGTTTGCCTTTTTAGACAGCTGAGAAAAGTGTGCAGCTTACCTACTGTATGTGCAAGAAGAAAGACAAGAGTGAGCCCAGGTTTCCAAGAGGCAGGAATGATGCTTGGGAAAGGACTCTTCCTAACGGACAGAGCCTGCCGGAAGAGCTCCAGGATGTTCTGCAGGACAGAGCTCTGCAGCTCAGCCTATGCAGTAAGACTAAGGGAAGCCAGAGAGGCAGCAGCATGGGTTGGAATGGATGGAAAGATCTGGGTGGGAGGAATGAACATTTACTTGAGTTTTAAATAAAGCATCACATTTGCCAAGGTGAAGGGCAGACAGAAGAGTGTGTGTGTGTGTGTTTGTGGGGTGGGGAAAATCAAACCTGCAAAAAATGTGACATGGCAGACTGCAGGATGAGGACTAACAGGATACTGAAGACTGTTTGGCTTCTTTGCAAATATACCCCCACTCCCTGCACTGGTCCTAGTTTGCCTTGCTTCGGCCTCATTTATATCTCAGCAATCCGGATGCTTTCTCTATTTGTGTGCGCATGTGCATGAGCGTGTGGGTAAGTTTCTGTGAGTGTATATGCCACATGTGTGTGGCTGCCCATCGATGCCAGAAGAGGGTGTTGGATCCTTGGATCTAGAGTTATAGGTGGTTGTGAGCAGCTCAATATTGGTGCTAGGAACTGAACTTAAGTCTTCTTGGAACACTCTGCCAAGTGCTCACGGTAAAAATTACTCAAAGAGGAATAACCTCCAATGATTTATATTAGTCCTGACCTTTGTTTTTTTCTACTTAGGGCATCTACTTGAAGCCATGGCTTATCTTATCTTTGCTTGCCTGCCTAGAAAATGGCGGAGCACTTCTGTCTCTGGCTTCCTCCTAGGAATGCATGTAGCTCATTCCTTCATTGGTGGAACATCAGAGCAGTAAACACGGGGTGAGCTTTTCTCTAGCCGAGCGTGTCCATCCTCTCTACTCTCGAGTGGATTTCCAGGTTCCCAGAGATCAAGCTGACTGAAATGATTAGAGAATACAGTTCTGTGACTTGGGAAACATTTGAGAATTGTTTGGACAGAGGCAGCGTAGAAATACCAGGTGGCCATTAGGAAATGGGACAGCAGATTCCAACCAGAGCCGTGCCATTTACCCCAGCCTCCTGGGTGGCCAGGGAGGGTTCTGGAGTAGAGAATAAAGGGCTGTGTGTGGGGCTGGCTCTTTCTCTTGCAGCTGGACAGGCCTGGACTGCCGCTCACGTAACCACCTCTCACAGGCGGCAGGGAAGATTCTAGTCTTTGGCACCGTCCACCCAGAGCCTCTTTATGAGTACTAAATTTGTAAAAATTATAAATGAAAATGAGGTTGTGTGTTATTTCAGCATGTGTTCTATTTAATGAAATAAGATGGTGATATCAAATTACTGGCTAATTTAATTGCCTGGAAAAATTAATTTCTAAAAATGCCAAATCAGAAGGAATAGGGAAACAAGCATCTATTTTTGATTTCCATTTGGGATGAAAGCTATACAGAGATTTTTTGTTTTATTCTTTCTTTGAGAACCCATGAAGAATCACCCTGTCTTGGGATGGAGAATTGATTTAGTTGACAAAAAGAAAAAAGTTTAAATAAAATTGTGGTTTCAATTTGAATTATACATGGCTCATCAGTGCTGGGGTTTTGTTTTTTTTTTTTTTTTTTTTTTTTTTTTTTTTTTGGTCAATTTGTGCTAAAATTGTGGCAGTTTAACCCCATTTGTGAGCAGATTTACCAGCTTGTGAATTATGTATTTCTGATACTATTTGGAGCACCAAGGTATTAAGACTGCCTGGAGGTTGCCTGAATCCTAGGACTGGGGTTCCATACCCGGGGCATACAATGGACAGTTATGGTGACATCTTTGAACCTAAGTCAGTGGTTGGACAGACTTTAACCCGTTCTTCCCTGGTGATCTTCTGGCTTTTTCTGGCTGCAGTAAATCTTTCCCATGTGCCCCAGTCAGTCCTCAGATACAACTGTGAACAATGAGACGCTCAGAGCAGCGACCAACTGTGGCTGACTAGTTGCTTATAGTAGCCTGGAGCTTCCTAGTGCAGTGGTTCTCGACCTTCCTAATGTTGCACCCCCTTTAATACAGCTCCTTATGTTGTGGTGACCCCAACCATAAAATTATTTTTGTTGCTACATCATAACAGTAATTTTGCCACTATTATGAATCATAATTGTAAATATCTGATATGTAACTCTCAAGGGGTCGTGACCCACAGGTTGAGAACCACTCTTTTACCGTATGGTAGCAGATAGACTAATGCTGTGCGCTTTGCTCACACATCCTCTATACAATACTAACACTGTCTGGTTTTTAAATTTTTTTTCCCTTTGAGACAGATTCTTACGTAGCCCATGCTGGCCATAGAACACCCTACAGAGCCAAGGATAACCTTAAAATTCTAATGCGTCTGTCTGTCTCTATCTCTCAAACACTGGGATTACAGGCACGCACTACAATGCCTGGTTTATAGGGTATCAGAGATTGAACTGAGGTCCTTGTGTGTGGTAGGCAAAACCTCTACCCACATAGCCACATCCCCAGCCATGTTTTTGTTTAATAAATGTCCTCACCTATACAATATGGCAGGTCCCACTGATGACGAATTTTAGTGAACTATGACATATAGAAGCCCACCTGAGGGGTTTAGAGAAGTCTTTGCTAAAGTCATGGAACCAGTGCACATTCTGTAACCCATCGGTCAGTAAGGAAAGAAGAAAACAGCCAGCTCAGTGGGTGCCGCTAACTTCAGATGCCTGCCTTCAAATGACGTTTATCAGCATCTCTAAAAGAGCAAGCTAGGGCGAGTCAATCTTCCTTAAGTAAAACCCATGTAATGGCTTAGCCTGTCTCCATTGTGCTGTGCTGTTTAAAAAGGTGACAAAATTAATGTTTCTAGAAATAATGATTTAGCCCTTAACTGATTTAAGACATTTCACCACAAATGTCATCCTGTGTGGTACTGATGAATGCCCCCAGGCCAGCCCTAGGCAGATCTGTGAAGTAGGCTGAAATTATTTTCTACGTCCCTGCCTGCTTCTTACAGCAGTCACTTTCTGCTAACACCATCCTCTCCCTCAGTCCCGTGACCCCTCCTTCATTGCCGACCATGCCCTTCTAATGCCCTTGGCTTTTTCTCTAACAATGAATGAATGACCAGATGATCTGGAAGCTTCCCTATACTGAGGCATTGGTGACTTCCTGCATTGCCTTTCCTGGGGGTACTTGTATTTTAAAAGGAACTCGAAAGAGACCCCCTTGACACCCAGGGTGTTTCTCCCATGCCCTTGGTTGTCACAATTGGTGGCTGATCTCTGGGTGATTTGATTTTTTTACTGAAATCTAAAGAGGATCTCTGTTAAAGTGTGTGTGTGTGTGTATGTGTGTCTGTGTACGTGTGTGTGTCTCTGTGTGTAAAGTATGTGTGTATGTGTGTGTCTGTGGGTGTAAAGTTCAATGACTCCTGACATGGTTTAGCAGCTCTTAAAGATCCAGTGGAGAGGTAAGCATAGCATAGTCACTACACAGCATGCAGAGGTGCAGTACCTGGCCAGAAACTGTAGCGCCAGCCACTTCTGGGGAATTTGTTTGGTTTTCTGTTTTCACAGAAGTGGTCTTCTGCTTCCTGAAGGACGGTGAGGACCAAGGGACTTGATGTGCAGACAGTGAACAAATAGCATGGGAAGAGCCCTTAGCAACTGGCATCAGCGATGGCGCCTGTGGAAATCGTTCTTATGATGACAGCGTTTATGCAAGACCCGTCATTATCTCCAGCCCTTGAGTTGGGTGTGTTTTGGTGTCTCTGGGTGACTTGTAGGTGCCCCCACGCCTCTGGACGTCAGCAGCTATAGGTGGAGTTTGAGCTGAAATATTTTACTGGCCTCCTTTTTGCAGACAGAAAGAGGCTGAGCAGTCGGCACCACTGTCACATCAGACTGAGGTGTTCCCAGGGTTCCAAAACCCTGGGGTTCTGAGAGATGTATTCATCTTTCAGTTAAGGCTCCATTTATTTCCCCTGTGTTCAGGGGCTCAAGGAGGGAACCACTATTTCCTTTACTTTATGAGTCATGGCTGTTCTGTCATTTTGGGAAGGGCCTCGGGCCCCTCAACAGCGTTATCCCTGTCCAATTATCTCAAGTGAAGGCACACAGCAAAGAGTATTTCCTTTCTAATGTAGTTATAAATGTCGCGTCAGTGGGAGATTTGGGAATGCGATCAGGAATTCCATTTCCTAGTCAAACAGGGTGTAATTACAGGGGGACTCTGGGCTCATCCCTCATAAGATACTGTGACTGGGGAAGGAGAAGCAAGACATGTGGGTGCCTCCTTTGGATCAGAGGGGATCAGGAAAAGGACCTTAGTCATGGAAGTCTCTCTCTCTCTGACTTTGCTTGTTCAGCTATAGAACTAGTTTGTATCCCCACGGTGACAATACCTGTTCTCTAGAGATGTAGCAATCGGGGACTTTCATTCATCCACACAACACTTGCAATGGGGTGCAAGAGGCAGTGGGGACTTAAAGGTTGTCATGTTGACTTCCCTTGGCAGAGTCATGGAGAGAGCTTTTACTAGAGTTCTGGTTTCTGCTGACTCCCATGTCTAGTCTACAGAAGGACTGTAGAATGACTCTAAAATGAAGGGTGCTTGGATGTCTAGGCCCTCTAGAAGAACATTCTGGTTCCATCTGTAGCTGTTTCCTTTGTCTTCTGTGTAGTGGATTCCACTCTGAGTTGTGTAACCCAGTTGCCTACTCCCCCACAAAGGAAGAAATTCAAAATGACAGGTCACTGGGGCCTATACCTGAGGTCTGATTCAAATTCACCGGAAGGGAAGACATCTTCAACTCTCCTTGGGATAAGATAGAAATATCCATTGTTGCCCAGACTGAGGAGTGCCCAGAGTGGATGAGGAGTGAAGAGGGTTGCCTGACATGGCAGAGGCAAGAGGATGGTGTGCTGCAATGCAAAACTTATAGGGTCGACACAGGCATGGGAGGGAGGCACTGCGGCCGGGAGGGAAGAGGGCCAGGTCATCCAAAGGCCTTACAGGTCAAGCGAAGGAGTACATTCTCATGTCTGAGAGCTGCAGCTTTGGACACCTTATTAAAAATGTTTTGGTAGGAATGGAACGTTATCAGATTTGACTTTGAGTAGGGCTGGAGTGTGGGGCTTTGGTAAGTTATGGGGGAGTCACTAGTGGACCATTAGATGTAAGCAGACCAAAAGATATGGAGGTTTGAATAAGGCAGCAGCTGTAACTAGAGGCTCGAGGGATGAGCTTGAAGGATACTTTGAGATAGAATCACAAGAGTTTGACTAGACTTGAAAATGAGACTGAGAAGGAATTCTGAGTTATACGTGTAGGATTAGGGTTAAGTGGCTGGAAAGTGTGTTAGTCTATGTTTTGTTGCTACAACAAAAATACATGCGGCTAGGCATCCTGAGAAAGAAAAGAGGTTCTGAGTCTGATTCAAGTTTAAGGATGGCCCCACGAGGTTACTTTCTTGCTAGCACAGTCACAAGGGTTTATAGAGTGTCACAAGGGGAACGATAGAGACCTCTCTCTTCCTTCTCTACTGCTTCCTCCTTCTTCAAATATCTTTTTTTTTTTTTTTTATTTTATGTGTATGAGTGTTTGGCTGCATGCATATATGTGCACCACATGCATGCCTGATACCCATAAAGGTCAGAAGAAGGTGTCAGATTTTCCAGAAATGGAGTTATAGATGGTTGTGAGTTTCCGTGGAATGCAGAAACCAAACCCAGGTCCTCTGCAAGAGCATCCAGTGCTCTGAACCACTGAGCCATCTCTCCAGCCCTTCTTTCCTTCTTCTTATACAGCCACTAGTATTCAGTGGTGGGGGTCTACCTTGAGGGTCTTATCTAACCCTACTTACTTCCCCCACACTAAGTTTCTACCGTTAGTACCACAGTGCTGATTCTGTTTTAACACATGAACCTTTTAGGGACTCAGTTGAGTTCTATTCAAACCACAGTGCGGAGTGATGCCACTAAGTGGGGTTGTTGAGAGGGAGGATCTGGCCTGGGTGATGGAAATGGTGTGGCTAATGTCCAGGGAGCTGTAGAAATCAAGGAGAGAAAGGCTTTTCTTTTCTTTTTTTCTCTTTTCTTTCTTTCTTTCTTTTTTTTCTTTTTTTTTTTTTTTTTTTGGTTTTTCGAGACAGGGTTTCTCTGTATAGCCCTGGCTGTCCTGGAACTCACTCTGTAGACCAGGCTAGCCTCAAACTCAGAAATCCGCCTGCCTCTGCCTCCCAAGTGCTGAGATTAAAGGCGTGCGCCACCACCGAGGCGAGGAAGTCTTTTCTTATAGCAGCAGTTCCCCCCTCAGCCACACTGCAGATGTCAGATGTCAGGCTTTGGTGTCTTTCCTTTTTTATTTTTTTTTTTTCTTCAATATCTTCTTCTCTTGCAGCAAGTTTGCATGGATAAGATGTGATCAAGCAGGCTAGGCACAGGTCCTGGATTAGAACTAGGAGTTTACACAGTAAGCCCTTTCATATACATGCTCTGGACCCAACCCCTAGTTATAACTCATACTCTGTGTCCCATTGCCAAAGGGCTTTGTTCTTAGTTACTATACCCTTCCAGATGAAATGTGATAGCAAAGCTTAGAGGTCTGGGCTATTAGAAGCAGGTGGATCTTGTCTTTTGTTGTTCTTTTTTTGTGAGACAGTGCCTTGCTATATATCCCAACTTGGCCTCGGAATCCAGGATCCTCCTGCTTCAGCCTCCCAAGTGCTGAGATTATGGATTCCCATGCAGAGAAGCATGGGCATAGATGATCCTGGCGGCCAAATCACTCGTGTGTGTGTGTGTGTGTGTGTGTGTGTGTGTGTGTGTGTGTGTGTGTGCTGTATGCAAGTGTGGGGGCTGCATGTGTGCATGTGTGTATTTTAGTAGGGACCAGGAAACCACCACAGTTGTTGTTCCTCAGACACTAGCTCTTTTCTGGGGGTGGGGTGGGGTGTAGAGGATGGAGATAAGGTGAGGCAAACACTTTACCAAACATGTCATCTCCCCAGCCCCTGGAACGCTCTTCCATCATAAATACTGAGTTCTGAAGATGGCGTTTCCCATCATGCTAGACAGTGGCAGTGATGCTTTGGGCCCATGAGGACTTGGTCTTTTAACAGGCAGACTATGGAGGTGGCAGTCACTCTGACAGCTTGGACAGTCCTTCAAGCTGCATCATCTTGAGATTTTTGATACCACAAGGCAGCATAATGTATTACTTACTGGTAAAGGTTCTCCAACCTTCAATGAAAGCAAGACATTTCAGTGGCTTGGGGAGTCCCAGATCCTTGTATAGCGTATGATCCCCATAATCAGTTTCCCTCTAGCTGCGTGTGTGACACACACACACACACACACACACACACACTCTCAACAGAGTTGGAATCAGAGTTATTCTCCCACCATAGCATGCATTTAACTCCCCATAATTCTAGTTGTGAACCCAATTTTAGGGGTCCTCCATAGGCTGTATTCTCAGAACAAAAGCCCCACAGACTCTGAATGTGCCCTGACTATATCCCTCAACAGAAACCTGCTCACGTTGAAAGAGGTATGGAGATGAGGAGGAAACACTTGATTCTGTGTGTCGGGCTCCCTTCCCATGAGTTGATATTTTGACTAAGAGACTTTCTATACTGGTGAATGTGGATGGTCTCTTTCTTCCTTTCTAGTTACTTGTGCCAGAAGCTTCATTCAAGTAAAGACCTAGAGGAGAGAATACACAGAAATGTAGAGAAGGTGAGAGCCATTGCCGGATTATGGAGTCTAGGTGCTCCCACAGAGACCCTCAGAATTGCAGAGGGGAAAAGTGTCAGATATTCCCTGGTCTGCTCTCAATATGGACTGGGGATTTGTCATGTAATAGGAACTTGTGTGAAACCAGATAGATGCAAGGTTCAGCTTTGGGGCCACAGCAAAAGAATGTTGACAAACTAGGCCTATGTCAAAGGACAGCCACTAGAATCATGCAGGCTCTGAAACCAGCTGAGGGAACCATAGTCTGGGTGATAAGGCCTAGACAAGCATTGACTAGAGTCTGGGGGTCACACAGCAATTGCGATTGCAAAAAAATAGTAAATCTGTCCTTGCCCACCTGGGTCATTATTTTCTTTCTTTCTTGTTTTTTTTTTTTTTTTGTTTGTTTGTTTCTAGTTTTGATTTATTTCTCCACCTTAGGACAGTGTTTCACTATGTAGACCTGGCTAGCCTGTAACTCACCACGTAGACCAGGCTAGCTTTAAACTTACAAAGATCCACTAGACTCTGCTTCCAGAGTGTGCTGGGATTCCAGGTGAGTGCCTGACACAGTGTTTTCTTTTCGAAAACCTGAAATCCAAAGGGGTCAGTTGGTGTTTTGAGTACAGACCTTGAGAACCTGTGTCTTCTGCCAGGTCAGAAAACCATGGGTGCTCAGTGAAATGGACCTCTGCACTGACAACTGAATGGCTGTGTAGTTTGTAGAAAGCTGACCTATGCATGTGGAGAGAATCGTGCGCTACACAGCAGGGAATCCAAACTGTGCTCTCTGACCTCTGCTTGTGAGCACTTTATAGTGTTATGGGGGTGGGGGGTGGGGATACGATCTAGATGCTGGACAGTAAATCAGCCACATGGCACCAGGGAGTCTAAAGGGCTCTCAGGTGTGGAGGGGGGGGCGGTGCTTGGGATGTTCTTGAGTCTGAGGGTGTGAATGACCACTTGATGAGTGCTGGGGCCAAGCGTTGCCCATTAACTTCATGTTTTGAGTTTACCTCCCATGTCTGGTCATCTGTCTCTTGTCTCTTCAGTAGCTGACAGCTACCACTATGCTTCCTGCTTTATTATTCCTCTCCAGAATCCCCAGTATGAGTTAGTAGCATGCTTAGTATATGTGAAGTGGAAAGGTATGAAAGGATGGATCTTTTAAATGGAGATTCCCTCCTTCTAGAGCACAGAGGTGTGTGAAAAGTAGCCGTACTCTGGTGATGTCACAGAGGATGTAGGCACTGGGTGGAGAGGTGCTGAGCAGTCACTGAGGGAGTGTACAACTTCCGCAGCCACTTTGAACTGCAGCCTCCCGGAACTGCTACTAAATTACCAGGGCAGGAGACATGTGTGCAGTCTCCAATTAGGCTTACGGAAGCACAAAAGCCCCTCCCTCCCCATCTCTAGAGCTACTTTGCCTTATATGTAACTTTGAAGTGGCCTGGAGGAGGGGGCTGGGTGGGGACTCTGTCCCCTACAGCGACCTTAGGTGGCAGTTAATCCCTATGGAGCCTCTCTAAAAGGGGGACAGGCCCCATGGGGACCTTGTGGTGTCCATTTGCTAATGACTGTAAAAGGCTGCCCCAAACCCCCAGGCATCAGAGGAATGCTCTTGCAGTGAAGGGAATGAGAAAGAACTCAGCTCTGTGAGGACATGTGACCTCAAGGCTTTGGAGGGACCATTCTCAGAGTCTCTTTATGGTGAGCCAAGCATAGTGGGGCTAGGATTCAGGCTATTTAAGGACCTAGGGACTTCTAGGTAACAGAACTAAGAAAAAGGATCATTCCGGATAGGGGCACAAGGCATTTGAGGATGTAAGAGAGAAGTTATTGGGGATAAGCTGTCACAAGTCATTAATGCAGTAGTGAATTTATTAACCCTAGGAACACTTAAGCCTTTTAATAAATATTACATATACATAGTCTAATATATGGATAATGTGTACATATGTAATACACATCCTGTATGTGTATATATATACATATATGAATGTATGCAAAAATATATACATATATATACATACATACATACACACACATATACACACACACACCACATTACACATATATTTTACATGTGAGACACTAGGACAGTAAATGTCTGGGAGAGCCCTCCACATCTCCTGGACTAAAGTATGTGCACACAAACACACAGGAAGATGAGCTTTGTGCATTGCCCCATTCCCTCAAATCCGTTGTACCCCAGCTAGGCTGAGAAGTGAATGCCTGTCTCCAAACCTGATGGTCACCACAGGCATAAGACATCTTAGTAGTCAGCATTCCAAACTAGAAAAGCTTTTAGTTGCTAGGTATGAATGTGTTCAAAAGATCTGCTATAGAGATAAATGTAAAACATTTAAAAGGGGCCTATGGAGATGGCTCAGTGGTAAAGTGCTTATGTACAAGCATGAAGACCTGAGTTCAATCCCCACAACCCGCATTAAAACTCAGGCATGGTGGTACACACTGATCACCCCCGTGCTGGGGAGACCAGAGACAGAGACAGAGACAGAGACAGAGACAGAGACAGAGACAGGCAGATCTCTGAGTCTCCTAGTTCAGCCAGCCCAGCCTACCTAGTGAGTTCCAGGCCATTGAGAGCCCCTGTCTCAAAAAACATGGTAGACAGTCTGAAGAACACAGGCGCATGCAAACACACACACACACACATACACACACACACATACACACATACACACACACACACACACACACACACACACACACACACACCCGCACAGGGTAGTGTTTAACAACACAGTGGGGCTTCTGTCCAGTTCTCTTTGGAAGCATTTCTCTTCTCAGCTTCATTTCCTCCCCAGATGGAGGGCTGACAGCGGGCCAAGCATTGTACCGAAGGCAATTACATCGTGCGCTCAGCAAGTTTACTGTCTAACTGGTGTCCTTCCTTTAACAAACCCCAAACCCAACCAGAGGAGCTTTCTTTAGAGCATAGGTTGCTGGAGGGGCTTTTAAATGTCTGTGTTCGAACTAGAAGGCATGCTCTGAGCCCCCTCAAGTGACCCCATATGGGTTTGTAGTTTCTCACATATGGTTCTTACACACGGTGGGCAAGAACACATGTACTTCTCTCTTTAGTATTTATGTCCTCTACTGTCCCCTAAATCCTGATGCATGGGAATGTGCCCTTCCTCTCCAGACTCTAGTAGAGCAGTAATTGGTACTCCAGGAAATGTGTATTGGGCAAACAAGTGGTCCTGGCACTTGGGACCACAGTGGCATAGTACAGATTTGCATTGGGCACCTATTCTGCATTTTTAAAACAAATGTTACAGGTGTTACCAACAATGGTTTGCTGGAGTGGAGGCTCCTGTAAAGCTAGAGGGAAGGGGAATAGTCAGAAGGGGTGGATGTGGAGCACACACTCTGACACGTTGGCAACCAAGGGATCCTTCCGGATTACTGGGCCCCTTCAGTGTTCCTCCACACATTGGGACATAGAGCAGGGAATCCAGCGATGGTGGAAACATGGCTTCCGTTACACTTCCCCACCCAGGAGACTTCCTTGATTACTCTGTCCTGTCCTGTTTCCCCAAACATGTCAGATAAGAAAGGTAAACATAAAGTTTAGGCCATCACCTCTGCTTTGGGATACCAGTGGTCATCCTGTTCGGTAGCAGTGGCCCTGTAGGAAAGCAGAAGGCCCTGGACTATAAAGGGCATCATCCACTCCTGCCACTCACTGTTGTCTATCCTTCATGCCCATGGGGTTTGGCATCACACCCCAGAAACTCACTCACAAAATGATATGCGGAGAATACATTCTAGCCATACGGTACCATATATATTGACATAAAGTAACCTTATAATTGTTATTAAAACTTGCCAGAGTGAAATATATCCTTTAAGATGAAGTTGTTTGGCACATGGGGAAAATAATCTATGCCGTCAGCCCTGCACATATCTAGCAAACATTTACTGGTCCACTGTGGGAGGGGGAGGGTGGAGACAGCAGTGGTTGGGGGTCTCTTTCCCTATACACATAGTCCACATGCCTTCCCCGCGAGGCACATGGAGAAGGTAATGAATGAAATCATTCTTGCGGTCACCTGGTTTAAATCATGACTTGCCCAGTGAAATGGGAGAGTTACCTATTTTAAGGTCTTGGAGAATTCAGGCAGAAATCAAGCTTTTCGTTTCAGATGGGCCATTAAAAGGACCTCTCCCAGCCGTGGTTTCTTTTTTCATAATATTAAAGATGGAAGGGAAATGATGGCAGAGAATCTCTTTCACCTCTGGTGTTCAGTCTCTACAGAGCCATACTGCCCAGGACTGGAATGATGGAGAAAATGGTCGGACCTACAGGGAATGAATGTTCCCAGGCCCTTGGAAGCATGCTACCTACTGAGCAGAATGGAGCCTCCCCAAAGGCCCAGCCCTTACTTTGCTGTCTTCCATTCCTATATCAGAAAAATATGCAATTTAGAAGGTCTATGTGAGTCTCCACATGAGGATGTGAGACCTGTTTTGTAGACAATTCTTTAGTTGTAAGTCACTGCTTATTCTGACTCTACTACCAGCATCGTGGAGCATAGGGGTCCCTAACTATTCCTCCCCTGAGACCCTGTTTAGTTCTAATTTGTTTTTCATTTAAAATTTTGGGGTTTTTTTTGGTTATTGTTGTGTGTATGTGATGTGGTGTGTGTGTGTGAGTGTGTGTGTGTGAGTGCAGGCACATGAGGAGAGGCCGAAGCTTCTGGAGTCTGTTCTGTTTCACTGTGGATCAACCCAGGTCACCAGGCTTGAGTGGCAAGTGCTTCTATCCATGGAGTCATCTCTATGGCCATTTTTTCTTTTTATTTGGATACAGGGTTTCATCTAGCTCAGACTAGTCTTTAAACTGCTTATGTAGCTGAGGCTGGCTTTGAATTTCTGATCCCCCTTCCTCTTCCTCCAAAGTGCTGGCATTATAAAGATATGCCACTGGGCCTGGTTTTATCATTCTGTTTTCTTGTGTTGATATTTCTGTGTACTTTTGTGACATACTCTAGTGGCAAGATTTGACTCTTTTAATCATCATTTACATCACATGCATATATTGATACCAATGAGCATATACATAGATACATATGCTTATGTATTAACACATGTAATTATGAATATATCGATATGCAATATGTTTATATATACTCATCACATGTCGCATGCCTGTCATATACTCGTCATACATGATGTATCTGTGAGCAGCTAAGAGTTTCATGATTATCTAGTCATACCGATTTAGCTCCACAGAAGTTCTTTCCAGTACCCTTGAAGATGGTTAGCTACTACAATAAGGGTATCGCCCACAGAGGTAGCTAACTTTGACTTTGACAGTGTGATAGTGTTGCAAGTCTTCCTCCTGTTGAGCCTGGCCTGGTTGTATGGGTGATTACAGCCATGGCTCTTTGTTTCTGCCTTCTGGAGCAAAGGTCATCTAAGGCTAGCAGTGTGAGCTTCATCTCCCCGCAGCCCCCACTCACCGAGCTTCTTCTCCCTGCTCCACAGATAAGGACACAATAAATGTCAAGTTGCCAGTCCTTGGGTCCATTGGTAGTGGGACATATCACAGCTTAAGGAGGACTACCTGCCCTGAGGCTTCTAGGGTACTATAGGACCCCTTGAACCACATGGAAGTAGACTACCTGCTTAAAGATGAAGGTTTCATTTCATCTTACCAACAACACGACCCATTGTATCGCTTTAGAGTCCTTTGCTTGTTAAGTGTTTTTCATTACATGATTAGTAAGAGGTCTTTCTGAATGAGCCAAACCAGCTCATGAGACTCCAGACCGCCCACACATAAAAGTGTGTCCCTAGCCAGGTTCACCCTGCCGCTCAGACACATGTAACTAAACTGACATGTCAGGAAACTCTGGGCTAAGCAGTCATGTGTTAGTATTTTCACCCCAAAGAAAACCATACCAAGAAAATAGATAGTACATAGACACCTCTGAATTCTAAAGTGATGCTCTCCACCTGAACAAACCCCAGTGATGTCAAAGAAAAATCATTAGAAAAACAAAAAGAGGGGCAGAAAAGGTGGGGGCGGGGGATTTGTGCTTTGTTGGTCAGAATGTGAACCACTACCCTTGTCTCTGATTTTTGTTAAGTTTTGCATTTTGTCTTAATAGTGAGGTCACCCTGCAGAAAAACGCATGGGAGCTGTGTTTTTGTGAAACAGAAAGGAAAAGTGAGACTGAAAGGTAGAGATGCCATGTCCCTAAGTGGGAGTCCTTTCAGGGGTGGGGTGGGGTGGGGTGGGGTGGGGTGGGGGTGGGGGCTTCTGGGAGACCAGCAGTGAGCAGAGGAAAAGGGACAGTCTTCAGTCTTGGAGACAGCTGATCACGAGCAGGTTTCCAGGGCATGATAAAAGGAGCTGTGATGATGCTCTAAGACTCTCTGTCTTCCCAGGACCAACCATATTTTACAAGTAAGGAAAGGAAGGCTCAGAAATCTCTAATGATGTGTCTACCACCCACCCCATGACTAACACGGCAGAGCCGAGACTAGAACCTTGCTCTTTGGGTCTTTGCCTGCAACGATCCTCACTGACCCCCAACTGAGCAGAGTGGATGACTTTGATGTATGGTTGAGAAGACGGTCCCTCCCATCTTTCTGCAAGAACAGGCATATGGCTTTTACTCAGCCGCAAATCAGATTTTATCATCGTCCCTACCAATGACCAGCCACAGCTCCAAGTCACCAACTGTTAAAGATGTAGTGTTTCTTGTATTTAAATTTAGCACTTATGAGATTGGGTACTTATCATCTATATTTGCTGTCAATGGAGGATGAATTTTAACAACTGTATAAGTAGAGCCAAAAAAAAAAAAAAAAAAAAAAAAAAAAAAAAAAAAAAAAACCCACAAGGAAGGAGAAGAGAAAACTAGGCTTTTTATTTTTTTCAAAGTAAAGGAGAAAAAAACCCTCAACACAAGCACAAAGGAACACCCTGGCTAAGAGTGGGAGGGGACAAGCAGTGGGAGCTAATACCTCAAGATGCATTGAAACATTTTAGGGAATTAGGGAATTCTGATCTCTTGGAAAAAAAAAAAAAGAAAATTAATATTAAAGACAAGCTGTGAGTTTCCATCTGGCCTTGCCGCTTTCGACTAACGCTTCCATGACGGAATTCATCTGTCCATCAACTGTCAAAAATTCTCCTGTCAGTAAATCCCACGATACCCCAGCAAGCCCACCCCGCTCAAAATATTCCTCACCACAAACTATTCCGAATTCTGCATCGTTTTTCTCAGATCTCTGCACCGTAAGACATAAAAGTTGTGGCTCTCCACCACCTCAGCTCTGTTTTCTCTTCCTTTCCTCTCCCCTCCTACCCACCTCTAGTATCGGGGTACAAGGGAAGTTGAGTGGGAAATTTGGGGATCCCTCGGTCTCTTAGAGTCTGCATTCCCACCAAGATCCGTCCAAGCTCTTCTGCTGGTGTCTGACAACAGACAGCCCACATCTGTTTTAAAACATGGAGTACTTATGAAGTGTGAACTCCCTACTGTTTAATGTAACTACGTGACTATTTAATGTACACAGTGGTAGAGGCACTCGGAATGCCAAACTGTTGTGACATGCCTGAAGGACATGTATAAACACAATGTACTGTGGTTTATTGTGACAAAGAACATTGATGCCACCAATAGGAAGATCTGACTGCTCGCCATTGGAGGCAAATGAGGAAGGAAAAATGTCTGAGGTGCTTTCTCTGGACCTGTCACTCCAGTCCACCCTGCAGTTCATACAGGATGCATGACTCGACCCATAACACTTCCAGAATGGGGTTTTTAAAATGTTCCATTTTAATTGCTTAAATTCCCGAGTTTTGCAGTGAGTTGCTCTTTAAATGAATCTGACCGTGTGATGCAGTGGACACGGAAGGAAGCAGAGTTAAAGCTTAGCTACTAAAGGCTTGGCCTCTTGTGGAAACTTGGTTCACGTCCGTGGGAGTGGATTCACATGGTGGAAACCTCAGATAACACTTTGGTGCTGCTTGTGGCTGACTGGGGGACATTAGTTTTCTACACGTCATTATCGACAGAGAAACATCTACAGCCTTTGCCTGTGTTAATACCTAATATAAGGGAAGGTTTTAAAGCTTTGCAAAATTTTTTTTCATACATTTCTCTCAAAGGTGAATTCTTATACCTTCTGACATCCCGTCAATCTATTGACCAGAATCTGTTATTTTTACATTTCATTGCTACAATTCTAATTAACCTTTACTAGTTAAATACTTACCCCCCCCCCAAAAAAAAATTGTAGCCCTTTCCTTTAATGCAAAAATTTCAGGAAAATCTTTTTTCTTGTTATCAGCCCTTAATTAGGCATTAAGTGGGCAGGAATGGGTGCTTTGTGGCCTCTACTGCTCTGTAAGGATTTGTGAAATGCTAGGATAAAATCTTAAGGTGCGAAACACATAGGAAGTGTGTACTGTACCAAAGCTTCTGAGATAGATCAGGCTCTCCTTATACATACATTTAACATGCTTTTTAAAATTCTAGGCCGACATTTCTCAGAAAATAAATACTTTCATGGCAAGCAATATTTCTCCAAAGAACAGCAGCAAAACACACCCCATGAGAGTCACTGGAGGCTGAGGAAGAAAAGGACCCACTTTAAAGATAAACCTGAAACTGATACTGTTGTGGATTTTGGAAGACGAACACTCAGCTTCAGTCATTATTTCTAGATATAGGAAGGCCCTGTTATTCAGATCCCTTATTCCAGGCCCTGTCTATGTGATTTGGGGGTTCCGCTAGACTTTTAGATTACTGTGTTCTGTGGTTTGAAGAATTTTCTCTAATAACTTAGCTGTCGCTAAGAGAGTGAATCTGAGCGGGTCTTTAAGGAAATAAAAAAAAAAATGGCAAATGTTCCCTTCCTGCAGGCTGTGTCCTGTCCAAGTGTTAAGGACTCTCTTATAAAGCTTATTTTAAAATGACAGTTTGAAGAGCCCAAGGCCAGAAAAACTCAGCCGCACGACCCTGAGAGGGCGGGAAACCACTTTTGCAGATCTGGGCAAATGGAAAGTTTGGGTCTGAGGTCTTGTAGAAACAGATTGGCATTAAAAAAAAAAATGTAGCGAACGAGCTGGCGTGGCCTGCGCACAACTTCATAGCATATTCTCCGGTTTTCACGAGACGCGATTCATCCCCTCAGCATTCCCATTAAGTGTAACACCTCACACTGCTCCTAACAGAAGTTTCCGGTTACAGGGTTGCAGTGGCGTCTAACGTTACCAGCCTTCCGCAGCCTCCGAACGGAGGGGACTTGAACAGGCTTTTGTTTTAATTTCCTTTCTCCCCGCTGTTTGCAACTTTGGGAGGGAACGCCAAGGTTCGCCACACAAACAGGGTTAGTGCCTCTTTAAGGAATATTTAAATTGCATTTCCTACTGTCAGTTAAGTCTCATCAATCATGTTTTTAATTAAAAAGAAGGACATCTACATCCCACTTTCCACTCAAAGTGCATAATGAAATTGTAGATTGGGGCTGGGCTGGAGAATCTCAGCTCCGCTTTGTGCATTCAGCGGGGAAGCAGGGAGGTCAGAAACACTGGCGCATACGCAAGTGGCAAACAAATAACACTCCTGATAGGGCCGGGTGACATGTGTCAACCCTTGTCATCGAGAAACAAGAAAGGCAATGTGCCCAGACAAAGGGTAGGGTGGAATCTCTACACACTGGCAGAACCTGACCCACGCGCGAGGGCTTTGTGTAGCAGACGCGGGCTCTCATTGTTCTATGACTGCCTCCCCAGTACCCCTGACAACAGCCATCGCCGCTGGCATTCCACCCTGACATCTGTTCAGCTTTATTGATGCGGCCCTGGAGGAATTCCCAGTGTAAACAGGGAATTCTCTAAGGGAGTCCCGTGTTGTAGGAGGATGAGCTGCATAACGCAGAGATTTAACCACTATTTAAAGGTGTGACACATGATTGAAAGTGACTTGATTTTTCCCCCCTTTCCAATCCCACCTCCCTCTCCACCCTTAACTGTATTTGGCACAAACTAGCTTCAGCAACACCCCCACCTCCCTCCACTCCTTGCTTTGTTTTCCTGATGTATAACTGTTAGAAGAGATGAAGGATGGGGGCTGGGGGCTGCTGAGCGCCACCATCCAAAACAGCCATTTAAAAAAAAAATCTGGGTTACAGTCAATTGCATCTAGTTGTTGCGCTGGGATCCTGCCTGCTGCCCACCCACACTCCTGGCAAGAAACAGCTTGAAAGTCACTTGGTCCTGTGGTGGAGGCCAGTGGGGTCGGCTTTGTCCTCCTGCTAAGCAGCAAGTGTGGCAGTTTACAGCCCCAGAGTGAAACCTGGCCGGACAAATTCTGGCGGCGCTTTGCTTCAGGGACTTAACTATGGAATTTTATGTTTTTTGGCAATGGAACCATAGGATATTAATAGGATTTTTTTTTTTTTTTTACATATATATAAAGCCAGACCTGATGGGACACCCAAGGCATCCGTCATTGCTCCAGCAAACGCATTTCTCCAAGGCCAGTTCTAAAATGTTGCAGCTTAGATCAACTTCTTGGCAGACGTTCAAGTACAGGGAGTGTCTCGCAAGCTCTGGCCACTAACATTCTGTTGCTTCAGTTAAATGCGCAGAGCTCCTCACATAGGGCCCTGTGCACCGTGACCGCATGGAGTGAGCGGTGAACTTGACTTGGACTGTAGGGGTGGAGTGTATTTTACCAGGCTGTGGGTCGTAGTTCCAGACCCTGCTGATAGATGGCAAAATTGAAAAGCTACAGTGATTTCCTCTTGGGCAGAATCAGAATAAATGAGGTTCTGGGTTATCAGAATCAAGGCAAAAGAAAATGGCAAAATTATCAGAGTATGAGGTCCAAAGCCATGGAAGGAAAGTCTCTCTAGGGGAGTGTTTTAAAAGAACAGAAATCTAAAACAAGGTTGGTGTGTGTGTGTATGTGTGTGTGTGTGTGGTGTGTGAGTGTGTGAGTGTGTGTGTATCTGTGTCTAAATGGGTATTGTATGAGTATTTCTGTGTGTATGATAGAGATTATATGTGTCTAAGTGTGGTGTGTGTTTGTGTTTTGTGTGTGGTGTGTGTGTGTGTGTGAGTGTGAGTGTGTGAGGGTATCTGTGTCTAAGTGGGTATTGTATGGGTATTTCTGTGTATATGGTAGAGATTATGTGTGTCTAAGTGTGGTGTGTGTGTGTATGTGTGTGTGTGTGTACAAACCCTAATTTGTAGATAGGTTTTCATCTAGTGTATTAAGATTTGCATTCAGCTATGTGGTCTTTCCCCCTACATTCTACAAGGCAGCAGGCCTTGAAGTGGAAGTCTCCAGAAGATTGTGACCCACATTACCACAGCTTAAATGTTTCACTTAAATGTTTCATTTAAGGCAACAGAAACACTGTATAGATTTTGTTTCTAAAAGTAACTTACATGTACTTTCTGGAAACAACCGCATTCTCATTTCACACAGTTTAGGAAATGTGAACAAACAGTATAAAATGAAATGAACATGGCCCCAGTAAACCACTGCTCAAAAAGAGCTGTGAGCCTTCTTAGCTACCACTCCTCCTGTCTTACCGCTCTCTTAAAAAAAAAAAAAAAAAAAAAAAAAAAAAAAAGAGGATTGGTGATTTTACATTCACTCCCTTGTAATCTGTTTACTTCTTAGCACATATCTTTCTGGTGTCATTGGATACCCTCTATGACATCACAGAGTAATTGTCTACTTTGGGACAAATACAGTTTCTACTATTTTGTTCATTGTAGGCAATCCTACAAAGAGCACCTCTTTGCAGGGAAAGCTTTTGGCATAGGAACGGCTGTTAAAAGACAAGTCCTGGACACAGAATTCTTGGGCTGGTGGCTGTGCATGCTCTCAGAGCTTCTCGTCCATACTGCCTTAGAGCCAGAGAGGTTGTCCCAACTTAGAGTCCCTCTGTAGTAGATAGGAGGACTCTGGAATAGAAGCCCAGTGGGCGCATTCAGGGATTCCCTTATAACGCAGCAGACTGTCACAGGGAAACCAGACTCCCTTCTCTATAGATACACGGCACGCTTCTAATTAATATGTCCCCTCCTGGTCCCTTCCCATCTGTATTTTTCTGCCACAGTGATGGAAAGCAGGGAGTACGAGCAGCTCCGTGCTGATAAAAGACACAATTCTAACGACATCCTACGTTTCTCCCTGTCAATTTAAAATGAAAAATAAGTTAACGTTGACATTTTCGCCAGTCACAGCTTTAGGCCTAACCGAAAACAGGATCCAGATCTAGTTCTAAATGGGACATGGTAGCCCTCCACCATGCAAGCCAGGACCTGTTGGAAGGGAGAGGATAAAATAGCTCTCAGGTTTTTAAAAACCTGTGTGTGTGGGGTGTGCATCCTCCCATCACTCATGACTGTTGATGAGTGCCCCTTTAAGCAGTCTGCCTTTCCTGAGTCAGAATCTATCTTTTGGGATTCAAAATAATTTTGCAACAGTGGATACAGGCCTTCTTTATGTGTTATTGGTCTGGGAACAGCAACAGATTAAAAAAAATATTACCGGGTCAAATAACAGCTGTTATTATTAAGTTCAGCTTTTATTATCAATTTGCCAGTAGATTCCAGCAGTAAAAAAAAAAAAAAAAAAAAAAAAAAAAAAAAGTCCGCATCTGAGCTTTCACTAATCAGTACCCTCATTCTGGTAATATTCTAACGACTGTCAATTTACTTCAGTGCTGCCATTTGCAGAATTTTCCAATTAGCAGCAAACCTGTTCCACCTTCTCTAGTAATTACGGGGGACTCAGTTCAGATCAGCTGTGGCCAGACAGCGCACGATGTAGTTGCCAGAATCACTGTGATGTTGCTTTTAACCTTTGCATGCGCTGGCACCGGTTTAACATCTCTGTTTATAGGCAGGAGGCGCCCATAGTAGTGGCATGTGTCAAAATAGCAAAATGATTTTTAATAAACACACGAGGAGGATGCAAACACAAATATGGGCATATTTTGGTTTTTGGATCCATTTGATCTGCTCCAGATTTTGTAGTGTTCTCAGGCTTGGCTACCTCCCCCGTCACACCCCACCCTACTACACCCCCCTTTAAAAAAAAAAAAAAAACAATGCAGTCTTGGAAAGGGATAGCAGGGAGTGACTGAATTGCATTTGGTTCTACCTGTTTCC
Organism: Arvicanthis niloticus; assembly: GCF_011762505.2. Classification (NCBI taxonomy): domain Eukaryota; kingdom Metazoa; phylum Chordata; class Mammalia; order Rodentia; family Muridae; genus Arvicanthis; species Arvicanthis niloticus. The sequence continues at coordinate 52,094,117 of NC_047660.1, read as the reverse complement.
TTCGACAGTGAAGCAAAAGTTTTAGCAGAATTTTAAAATTAGAGACAGAAGGGCCTTTGATGGTCATGTATGCTAACCCTCTTTTTCTCTCTATCTCTCCCTCTCTCTCCCTCTCTCTTCTTCTTCTTCTTCTTTTTTTTTTTTTTTTTTTAAATAAATGGGGAAACCAAGGTCAGGAATGGAAAAGAAACTTACCCAACAACCCAGAGCTAGCTAGAGGCAGAGCTGAGACTAGAACCCACCACCCACCTCCAATCTGTTCCACTATAGCAAGCCTGTCCCTGTTTCTCTTAGTGGCTTCTAAATATGGCAGAAGGCAGTCGGGGCAGCCGCAGTCACTCGGCATCCTGCCTTTCACAGAATTCCTTCCCAGCCAGATCAAAGCCAATCAAATACTCTGAAAGCCGTCTCAGCAGCTGACACGGCAGTAATAACAGCAGCGCAATAACTATTATTGCTACATGAAAAAAATATATTTAATAATAAGCTCATTGATTTTCAACAGCATCTCTGTGTTGCCTAATTGATGGGAAGTTGTATGTTTGTGTAGCCGATGGGGGTTATGAATTAAATATGGCCGTCTTTCCTTGAGGGATACACGCCATTCCAAGAAAGACAGGAGATCTACATTTCCCCCAAGCAAAATGGTCCCCTTGTAACAGATGCATGGAAGGCTGAAATGCAAACAAAAATAAAAGCCATCCATCACTGTTTATTAAGTGCTGCTACTTGAAGGTAAAAGGGATATTGAACTGTTTTTAAATTGGAAAGAATGTAGCGGACAAAATATTGATGGTCATATTACGTGGGTGACAAATTTTATTCTTTTGTTCACATTCATCAAAGGAGCTGTTTGGAGTGAATTATCCTCTCTCTGTCTATAAACCAATTTTTCTTCCCTCTTTATTTTTTTTAAGTGCACATGTTTATTAAGGAACATGGGGCCAGAGGAGATGGTCCTTTCCGGTTCAAGTTGTCCAAACCTTGCTATGTGAGTCGACGCTTCCATAGTCTCTCTCCACTAGGCTACAAGTTGATCTCTGAGGTGCTGATGTGAAATTTACTATGGGCTTAAAAATCGAGGCTGACTGAGTCTGTTCCCACAATTTAAAGGAGAAGGGGTGGGTCAGGTTTGATTTCATTTTTAGCTGTGGTTTTCAAGTGGAAGTTCTGAAGCATTTATTTATTTTTCCAAATTTATGGTATGCCCCTCCCCTCCGTTGGCGGACACTCAATGAAAACACCCAAGTTTCTATGGCAAAATGGGCCAAGTCGGAGAAACGAAAATTGAAAATGTCGGCTCACAATGGGGAGAATTTCAATAAAAATTTAGTTTGAAGTTTCGTTTGCTTTCAACTCTATTCAACGTTAAGTCCTTTTTGTTTTTATGAGGTCGTATTAATTTAGACTTGCTTCTTCAAAACCTTACCGGGCACTCACTGTGTCCCCCACCCCCTTCCTTTCCCCTGTTTTTGACAGTCTTGTGTAGCCCTGGCTGGCTTCAAACTTTATATGTCTCTGATATGAACCTTGAACTTCTGATCCTTCTCCCTTTATCTGGGAGTATTAGCCTGTAGCACCATGCCCAGTTTATGTGGTGCTGACGAGCAAGTCCAGGGCCTCATGCATGTTGGATAAGAACGCTACTGAACGCCTCTCTGGTGACTGTATCCCCGTTCCTCTCTATCTCCAGTTGTGCAACCATGACAGGTAGTCCGGTCTACTCAGCTGTGGAGTGAGACTGGAGGATGCAAGCCCCTGTGTTACTAGATATGCCTAGTTGTATGTTCAGATGTAGCCCTTGTCGGGGGTGGGTTGGGAGGGTGGCAGGGGATGGCGGGGGCATCGGGAGGGGGTGTTGTTGGTGTATGCCACTTCTTTACTTTTGAGTTCTGAGATCCATGGTCTTCCATCTTCAGAGGTGCAGTTAACCAAAATGGTTCTTTCAGTTCTTCACACTAATATTGTTATTCAACCAAAGCCAAGTTCATTGGGCAGCAGATGCAGTTTGTTTGTGTATAGCTCAGGCATAGAGTGCTTGCCTGGTATCACCTAGAACAGCACCAAAATAACAAAAGAAGGTTTTCTTGGAAGCAAATAATAATAATAATAATAATAATAATAATAATAATAATAATACACACACACACACATAAATGTTGTGTAGGAAGTAGCTGGAAAGCAGCTTTTTTTGGGGCAGTCACCTGAGTCATGTAGCTATTCCTTTCTCAACTAAATATACATTGTTAAAGGACGCTGGCCAGAGATAATAAGGATTTTAATGAGTCCTTGGAAGCCATTGAGATTTGGTGGCATGTACACGTTCCTAGTTTGAGATGCACTTACCCATATACTGGCTTACTTGTTTCTCATAGGCAGATGTTAGCAAGGTCTCCTGGGGTCACTGACATGACTTCCTGAAGACCACAGAGCCATGAACCATTGAACTCCAATCTGTGTCTCCCAGAATATTTTATCGTACATGACTTAAGCTAGGACCAGTCACTGACAGACCAAGCTCCAAGTTGGTAGTGTAGTCCATAATTGCACAAGGGATGGGAAGATGATCTAAATAAAGCTAGAAGGCCATGCATCCATGCCTCAGCCAACAAAGTGACTTAAAGTAATTCCAGTTCCCCCCCCCCTGTGTATTTTTCAAATAACATCAATGTAGAGAGAAGTCATCCCACAATATTCTCTCTTTACTTTGTTGTCTACTTCTCTTCTATCTCAGACACCATGATGCTTACAGGCCTGTTTAGCCCCACCTACTTTTCTGTTGCGATAGCAAAATGTCTGTGGCTGAGTACTTTATTTAAAAAGGAGGTTATTTACATTGTACACTGGGATATTGAAGAGCATGATGCTGACAGCTGCTGGACTCTGGTGAGGACGCCCTTTGGCTATGCCACACTGTAGCAGATGGTACCATAGCAGGAAATCATGTGACACAGAGAGGAAACACATAGCAAGACAGGAAGCCAGACAAGGACTGGGCAGGGCTGAAGCTTGCTCTTTTATGGTAACCCCCTCTGGGCAGAACAAACCAGGATATTGCAGGAGCAACCTCAATCCCTTCCAAAGACATGTTCCCAGTGACAGGAGGATGTCTTTCCAGGCCCCATCCATGTAAAGGTCGAGTGACCTCTTAATACTACAAGTAGCAAATCCTAGAAAGATTCTCCCAAGCCACGGTGAGACCCAGCACCTCCACCTCATCCCCCGTCCTCCTTTCCAGCTCTCCCCTTTCAGGCTCCCCATTTCTTCTCTCATCAGCTATTTTCTCCAGGATTCCATCACTTTCCCTGGGTTTGTCTGGATCTGAATACTTCACAGGAGCCTGAGGGTGGGGGCAGGGGGTGTGGCAAGAGCAAAGCTGGGAACTTTACTGAGGATCTGAATCTTTTTTCTTTCTTCTCAAATATGTGCAGATATCCCAGGGAGAAAGTCACCGTGGACCAAAGCATCAGCACTTATAGATCAGGGGGCATTTGAGTGTAAGACTGATTTCAAAAGCAGGAGAGAAAACTCTACCCAGGGCTTGAGAGATGGTTCAGTGGTTACAGCTCTTGCAGAGGATCTACATTCAGTTCTGAGCAACCATGTCAACCAGCTTACAACCACCTGGACCTCCAGCCTCAAGGGAATGCAATGCCCTCTTCTGACCTGCATCACATGCAGGTGCATCACACACCACATGCACACAAACACAAACACACACATACACTAATTAATAAACTAAATCTAAAAAAGAAAAAAAATACTCAATTGAAAGGGACAAAGTGAGTATTAGAATAGAGACAGGCTCTGCATTGAAAACACTTCAAACTCTTGATAAAAAGCCCTACCAAGTTTCTTGAAAAGCCTTGGACTCAATGTGTGTTGGAGCATAGGAACACTTCCTGATCTACCTGTTTGGCCATGCCTAGTAGTCTTCCTGGAAGAGACAGACACACTCTTCTTTTTTTCCACCCTTCATCTCCCCATGGGCCATGTCAGATAGCAGCCATCAGAACCACTGTGTTCTCCTGTTCTCTTTGCCAGCTGGCCCCATGTACAACGTTAGTTATGAAGACCAGACCTCTATGAGGGCCTTCTCTTTCTTCGGTTGTGCAGATCCATTATGGGCATCTTGGAGGCCCAACAACCGAAGAAGCAAAGGGAAAGTTCCAGAAACCCACTCTAGCTACACTTCACCCTGCAGGCAGACATTTAGTTCTATTTGATTCTAAACAACTTCCTTTCTCCACTGATCAAGGAAAAGCCATTCCTTGCATTTTCTCAAAGCTTGCTACAGACATGTAGATGAGAGGGGCTTACCCATGATCGTTAACTGAAGAGCATGGGCAATCATGTGTCCATTTTCAACAACGTGGAAATGTGTTCTTGGGCTTTCTTACATCAGTGGAGGCCAAGTTTTATTCTGGATAAAACTTTTCTGTATCCTACCTAAAAAATCAAGGGTTTCTCAGAGAAATAAACACATAAAGAAACAAACAATGCAACTTGCTATACTGAGCAAGTTGGACTTAAAACCTCATACAAACTCTCTCTGTTGGGGTCCAAACAAGCATATTTCAATCCAAAACCAAAGATTCAAGTGTCATAAGGCCAGTGGCAGAAATCAGAGATGTTCCCGTAGCCCCTCCCTGACTCCTTCTGCGAACTGGAAAGCCCATGAAGTTAGACGGACCCAGCAGCTCAGGCTGTTGTCCACCAGAGCAGAAAGGTGCCCGATGTTTGTATCATCAGGTTCTTTTGCGTCTTCATGTTTCCATGGTGATAAGATTATCTCTATAGTAGAGATTTCCAGATGGTCCCTTTATAGACACAGGTCTCTGGAGAAACAGAACCAATGAGAAATTCCGTGTGTTGAAGTGATAAGGAATTGGCTTATTGAAGGGCAGGCTGGGGATGAGATTGGCAAGTGTGAAACCTGTGGGACAAGCCAACAAGCTATGAACTCACACAGGAGCTGATGCTACAGTCCCAGAGCAGAATTTCTCCAATCAACCCAAGTGTTTGCACTTAAGGCCTTTATCTAACAGATAAAGCCCACCCACTTTAGTGATGGTGATGCCTGACCATACTCTTAGGTGGCTACTTATGTTAACCTTAACCACACTTAGAAAACACCCCCAGAGAAGACGTTTTGTACTCAGACCTTCAAGACGATCAGTCTGCTGAGTTTGGGTTGTCTCAAAGGTGATGGACAGATGCTGTGTCCTTCCTACCCTATGCCCATGACTTTGAAAACTGAATGGAAGTAAAGGCTCCAAGGGAGTTGCTAGGGTATGTAGGGAGAGTTCAGGCCCTTTTGACCGGGATGTCAGTTGTTATGGGTGAATTTTGAGAAGGTGGACTATGGGGAGGAGACAGTGGAGTAAAGGAGATGAGACAGATGCAGACTTCCAGACCAATGAAAACCCTCAACAGACTGTATAACAGGGGGATTTCCCTTTAGATTTGCTTAGTGTGTGTGTGTGTGTGTGTGTGTGTGTGTGTGTGTGTGTGTGTGTGTGTGTGACAGAGAGGTGTGCATATGCGTGCACAGGTGTGTCTGTGTATGTGACAGAGAAATGTACATATGTGTGCATAAGTGTGTGTATGTGTATGAGAGGGATATACATGTGTACACAGGTGTGTGTGTGTGTGTGTGTGTGAGAGAGAGAGAGAGAGAGAGAGAGAGAGAGAGAGAGAGAGAGAGATACACTTGTGTTTACAGGTGTATGTGTTTTTGTGTGTGTGAGTGTGTATGTATGAAAGAGATGTACATATGTGTGCACAGGTGTGTGTGTGTGTGAGGGAGAGGATATACATGTGTGTGCCTCTGCATGTTTGACAGAGAGAGAAAATGTATACATATGTACACAGGTGTGTGTGTGTGTGCCTCTGTATGTGTGAGTTTGTGAGAGAGAAAAAAGATGTACAAGTGTGTGTGTGTGTGCCCATGTGCACACATGGAGGCCATAGGAAGGTGTGAGGTGTCTTCTGTCACTTTCTTGGTCTATTCCCTTGAGACAGGATCTTTCTCCCCGACTCCTGGGGCTCCCGTTGTTTCAGCTAAGCTGGAAGCCAGCAACCCTCAGGCATCCTTCTGTCTCTCCCTGATTGGAGTAGTGAGCAAGACATTTGGCTTGTTCTGTGGTGCTGGGATCTGAATTCTGCTCTTCATAATTGTTTACGAAGTACTCTTAGCCACTGAGCCATCCTTCCAAACCCCAGAAAAGGGGTAATAGAAAACATGGTGGGTTTATTCTTGACTGTTGAGGTAAGGGAACAAACTGATATGCAGCTCAGAGACAGGGGTCCCTTTCCCTCTCAAGGCTGTTTCCTAAGATGTTTGCTTGCCACTTGATTCAAGAGACAGTGACATGTCTCTTAGCAGACTTAGAAAGTACTACAACAAAGACGACAATGAGGATGAGATCCCATGGGCTGACATTTTGTTTCCCAAATACTTGCCCTTTGCAAGGATGTCTACCATAGGTGAACTGTTCTGTCTTGGATTTAGGCCCACTTCACGGACAGGATGAGGACTTTTCACACCTGGAAATGTATACCTGTGAACGTGGAGCTCTTGCCTTGCGTTCCTAACCCCTGAGAACTGACTATATTTTTGAGAAAATTCATTAATCCATCAATGAGGAAGTGGAGGAAAGTTTGCAATGATATAAATCAGCAAAGTAGGAGAGACATTGAAATTAGAAAGATAGATAGATAGACAGAAAGAATAGCATGAAAGTGAGTCGAACATACTAAGAAATTAACAAAGGGGAACTTTCAGGGAATTGGCTGATACCTGCTCATATCAACTGTATGTCAGGACCATTTATAAGCAGAGCCTGGGCTTCTAAACTCTAGAACAGAGTTAGTCACATTTGAACCTAAAAATATACTGTCACATAGCTATTCAGGCTTTTAAAAAAGCTTTCTTTATCTAGAGTTGGCTGCCTGTTGCTTATGCCCTGAAGAGCTGCTCTGTGTTTTGCAGTGACACACAGGTGGATAAACATACAGGCACATACACATCTGCATATACACACATGCACACACACACACACATACACACACATACACACATGCATATTCACAAATGAACACACATGTGCACATATAAGCACACACACGTTCACACACATATATACACGTGTGTGTGCATGTGTCTGTGTACCTTGGTATATATGTACATGTGTGTGCATACACGTGTGTGTATATGTGTACATTCATATACACACAGGTATACACACATTCATAAACACACATATGCACATGAACACTTGTGCATGCACACTCATGTATGGATTCGTGTCTGAAGGCTGCTGAAGAAATGTATTCACAGAACTGAGGTGTGACACAATGGTAGGGTGAGAGTGACTTGAGAATGGAGCATAGAAGACTGGGAAATGGGGCCCCCATTGAGGCCTCCCATCAAGATTCCTGGTTCTCTACAAGCTCCTTGCAGCATGTCCTTTTGGCGTGCTGAGAAATGCCCCAGGTTGTTGATAGACCTGGGGCATGGACAATCCCTTGTCTCCACTCAACAGCTTATTCTGATGGCTTCTCCTAGGTCATTTTTTGCACATATAGTTTTGCTCAGGGGTCGGGGAATCTTTCTTGAATTATGAGATCCTAAGAGAAATTCTGCAGACACAAGTCTTTAGGTATAAAATTTGTCCTAAGTGTAACTTTTCAAAATGACGAGAGTTAAGATGGGAGGAGGGGAGCGATGTCAGAGTTTCCTATATAAGGAACTATTCTCTGGGACCTTGGTGAAAATGGCACCAACACTCTGAGACATAAAACCCCATCCAATCCTATAATCGGAACACTGGGACCATGACTGGGGTTACATGGCTGTGGCAGGGCTGGAGGAACAGGGCACCCTGAAAATGAGATTGGCCCCCCAAGGCCTAAACAGGTGTTTCCAAAACATTCTAAAAGAGGTCTGGGAAATTCTGAGCTCTGTACTGTAGAACAGGTCCCCTGTTTCGCTTGTGTCTGGTGTGTTTGGGAGTCCCGGTGGGCACAATTGTACTTAATGCTGGCTTAAGCGTCACCTTGTGGCTCTGATATTCAGTGTGTGTGTTGGAGGCACAGAACAGCTAGACCTATAACATCCTGTGCCAAGTCGTATGCTGCAAGAGTCAGAATTCAGGCTCAGACGTCTGGTTATGGAACCAGAGGATTTGGGGATTAGTTATGCTCAGGAAAACTGTTTGGCCCTGTTTTCCTTGTGAACAAAGCAATCTGCATTGCTTCATTTAATCTAGCATATATCTGGCAATTATTGACGTTAAATTGATTTAGTGTTTTGAGCGATGTTTCAGACTCCAAACACGGAACTTTCATTTATTTTACAGCTGAATATGGAACACGGATTCCTGCCTGATGTAATCAGCTTTGTGTTTAACCCCTAAAGTGTAAGCATTGATCCCTCCTCAACTTGCAACTTAATTACTCTCCACTGTGTTCCCCTCCTGTGTAATTTATTCTTTGGAAATAAACAGAGCCCTTTAGGTGGAGGGTCACCTGTCTAAGCTCCAGGGAGAGGATCTCTTTGACTGAGTAGAAAGACAATTCTCCAAGTGTGGCGTGGTTATTTACTGTGAAGCTGAAGCCATGCTAGGAACATTAACAGCATCTGCTATTTCACTGGAAAGTTCTTAAAGGTGTTTTAAGTCTTCCCCAAAGCTCCTAAGTAATTCTTGTAGCATCTCTCGGAGGCATTATCCAATTTTACAGGGAAGACATGTGAGGGGACGTGCACAGGGGTGAGAGTGGGCTGGTGAGAGACAGAGGAGTGAAAGGATTGTTGGGAATATAGGCAGTAATTGGACACCATGCCTTTACTCTTAATTTCTATCCTGTAGATCACATTGTCACCTCATTACACTGTCTGTACAAATGCGAGGCGGCAGCAGAGATTAACTTCATATGCCATGCAGGTGACACATGTACTGTTTTCCATTTTCAATGACTCATCTCCTTAGGAAAAAAAAACCATAAACATTGGGTTCCAATGAGGATAGTAGCATTAAGAGCAAAATTAATCTATTAGCGACATCAGCATTAAAATATTATAGATATACAGGACTGAGCAATGACTCAGTCATTCAATTGCTTGTCACACAGATATGAGGACCTGAGTTTAGAATCCAGTACTTATTTAGAACAGGGCAATCTAGTCCTGTAATCCTAGAGCTATGGAGGCTGAGACTAGAGGATTATGGGTGCTCATTGGCTAGCCAGTCTAGTCAGATCCAGATTCAGTGAGAGCTTGTCTCAAAACATAAGGTGAAAGCACACGAGCGCGCGCGCACACACACACACACACACACACACACACACACACGTTATAATATAAAAGTCTATCTTAAGTTTGTTTTCTAAAATGGCTTACTCTATCACAGACTTGGCCAGGCAAGAATTAAAATATATTCCTAATAGAATTATAAAACTAATGTCCAAAACACACAGTGGAGAGGTAATGACCCAGGCCTCACTGGGTTACTCAGTGAAATTATGATTATTGTTGATATGGAGTCCTGCTATAAAGCAAAGCCTGGCTTTGAACTTATCATCCTCCTGCCTCAGCCTTCTGAGTGCTAAGATTTCTGGCAAGTATTGTCATTTTGGCCTTGCAGTTTAATTATCAAGCTTGATTTAAAATGACCCCTGTCTCCTTGCTTCACTTCAGGACACAGCTAATGAAAAAACCATATATATATATATATATATATATATATATATATATATATATATATAATGAGCTTAGTATCTCTATACACTGATAAACTGAAGCAAATATGTTACTGGGGTGATAAAATTTTTAAACAGTTTTCAAGATCTGGAGACATGGGACAGCCATCAGGTTGTCCTTGTATTTTTAAACAGTTTTCAAGATCTGGAGACATGGGACAGCCATCAGGTTGTCCTTGTATGTCATGGATGATGTATGCAGTGGGTACCTAACTGTATGAGCCTGAACACACATGGTCCACCCAGAAGAGGATGCTGGGTTTCTTCCGCTCTTGCTCTCTGTTTTATTCTCTTGAGACAGGGTCTCTCGCTGAAGCAGGAGCTCACAGTTTCTGTCAGGATGGCTGCCAGCAAGCTCGCAGGATCTGCCTGTCTCAGCGCCCCAGTGCTGGGATTGCTGGATCCTGCTCTTCACATGGGTGGCGGGGATTTGAATGTAGCACCTCCTTAGCAGGAGCTCAGCTAGTGTTCTTACCCACTGCACTGTCCCTGCCACTCTCGGGTGGCTTTTCTTATGATCATGCTGGCATGATGAGGGCCAATTTTAGAAGGAGAGGAGCAAAAGCCCGAGTGTTCCAGTCTATCTGATTTCAAGGCCGCTTCCTCCAGAAGGCATGGTGGATTTAGAGCAGCCAATACATTCTGACTCATGCATGGGGCAAGATAATTTCCTTGTCATGTTGTTGGGCCAGAGCCATTTTTAGGAGTGGTAGTTCTGACAGTGAGTGTGGGGAAGGCCCGATGTCAGGTCCCTGGTGTCCCATGTCAGCAGGGGACGCTGGTTGAGAGTGGCTTGTCTCCCAGCATGGCCGGGCTGAGTCTTGTGTATCTTCCCGAGGGAGTGGTGGCTTCTGTTTCCCAGGCTTCCAGGATTCACTTGCTGCTCCTTGAGAAAGCAGAGAGCCAGCCCTGTGGCCTCTGAGTGAAGGGCTGGGACATTTCACTTCCAGGTCAGCTGCTGACTCCCTAAGGGAAGGGTTTTGTTTGCTTGTTTTTGTTTTTAATTTACCACATAGGGAGAAGTCACAAACTGCACTCCAAACTCTAAGGTCCAGAAGGCTCCTGTGGATAAAAGGAGCTCTCCACTGTATCAGACCATCACTATGAGACGAGTTCAGCCCAGCCCACTCATAGTTTGTGTGTGCCTGTGATACTGGGTGTTGATTTGAAGACATCAAGCTAGCTAGGCAAGTGCTCTACCACTGAGCTGCAGCCTAAGGCCATTTTCTGTATCTACTACAAATTTAGTCATTTATTTAATTCTCTTTCTTCAAAAACGTTGAGATGACTCTTCTGGTTCATGGGCATTTCTTTTTTAAAAGATGCATGTGTGTGTGTGTGTGTGTGTGTGTGTGTGTGTCTGTGTGTACCTGTGTGTGTATGTCTCTAGAGGCCAGATGAGAGTGTTGAGAACTGCCTGAAGCTAGTATTGGGAACTGAACTCGGCTCCTCTGCAGGAATAGCAAGTGCTCTTCTCCACTGAGCCATCTCTCTGGTCCCATAGGAACTTTGCCAGTGGCAGCTAGGAGTATGAAAATCTCAATCGAGTTTTGAGCAATAGTTGTAACTTTTATTTTTTGTTTAACTGTCTTTCACAGTGTGTACGTGCATAGAAGGTAGTCCAGAGACTGCCTTAGAGCCCTGGGTGCTCAGGTTTATGTCGGCTTTGATTTTCTCATGGGACTTTTTGTCTGAGCTTCAGTTTTTAGAAGAGAAAATGAAAGAAGGCAACTCTAGTCATCCACTTCCCCAGAAATGAAAAGTGAAATATTGGTGGTTTCTGTGAGATGATTGCTAACAGTGCAATATTACAAATCATAGGAAACTATGAAATATACATATGTTCATACACATGCATATTTGCATACATACACATATACATACATACATACATGCACACATACATACATGCACACATGCTAGGGATGAAGCTTAGCTGGCACAGTGCTTACCTAGCAGGCAGGAAGCCTGAGCATCATGGTGTGTGCCTGTGATTGTAGCACGTGGGAGGTATAGGCAGGTAGATCAGAAGTTCAAGGTCATCCTCATCTTTGACTACCTAGTAAGTTCAAGACCAGCTTGGGCTACAGGATACACACACACACACAAACACACACACACACACACACACACACACACACACACACGCAGTAGAGAGTGATGTATGAGAGGAGAAAAAGAGAAGGGTGATGGAGACCCTGTGATCTGAAGCTGAAGGCTGGGTTAGGGGAGGAAAGGGAAAAGGAAAAGGGAGAGGAAAGAGGAAAGGGGAGAGGGAGAGGGAGACAGGGGGGGGGGGGACACGACAACTAAGACAACACAAGTATGGAAATGTCACAGTGAGACCCAATACTTTGTGAGCTTACTAAAGACCATTTTAAAAACAAAGAGTAGGCCCGGGAAAACATTTTCAAAGAAGTTCCTGGCTTTGGTACTAAGGTCTGGAAACCTTCACAAAGCTGGTAATTCCTGTCGAGTGAATAGAGGTTCTGAAAGCCAGCAAAGTTTGTACAACAAATTGGAAAATAAATGTATGATTCCTCTAATCTCACGCAGGCTGAGGGACTGGGGTCCCATTAGACTAAATATAACCATGGAGTCCTAAACTCACAACACTCTAGAAGATTATTAGCCATATCCGAATGCTTTTGTATCAAACTCTTGACCTGATTTTTGTCCCAGTTTCACTTTTATATCATCTTGGTTTAGTTCTTCTTTAAAAAAAAAAAAGTTAAATTTTTTTTTTTTTTTTTAATGAAAGCCAGTTTCACCTCTAAGTAATAGAAAAATCTGTTTTGCTAAGGGAGCCACAGAATATTGAAATACCCGGTCCTATATTTTTATGTGGTTGGCAAATGCAGTCTGAAGGTGGTTAATGTGACACCCAACCTGGTGTTAATGGCCAATGATAATTCCATATGTACCACCTGCTACCTGTCAGGGCACACATTCTCTCTTTTCCCTTTTTGGCTTGAAGGTGACACTGACTGTGGCTGTGTCTCTGTGGCTGGAGGTGAGGCCCACTGTCAGATTCACCAGGTGAACTGAGATTGCTGTCGTCATCACTTAAAAAAAAAAAAAAAAACCCACTTAAAAATCGCGCATCCAGAGTGTACGAACTGGGGAAAGTCGGGGTGGGGGATGCGTGGCTTGTAAAGATGCATAAATGAGAAGCCGTGTTCAGGAAAGCCTCCTGGTAAAAATTAAAACCAGAGAAGTTCCTTAGGAACTTCCTTTAGGGGAGAATACTGTTAGCTGTTAGCTGTTAGCTTCAGCTAACCATTTTATGGCTGTGCATTTCAATGCCTTGCTCTCGGTTTCAGTTTCTCCTTCTCTCTGATAATTGCCCAGGAATGCCGCACAAGGAGCTAACTCCATAGTCAAGACGGCTTCCTCTCAGAGGAATATCCTCTGTCCTATGAGTATATAATTTAAGATTTACTGGGCATAGATGAAGAAAAAATAATCTCTAAACAAAGCTTCTTGCCCATTTATAGGTAGGACTTGAACCCTGTAAGTCTTTTCGACTTTCAGGTCCGCGCCAACAAATCCAAGGACTATTCAGGCCAGTTCATTGAGGAACCCTGGAGGCCCTCCATTTTACCCTTTGAGTTTAACCAGTAAGCATTTCTGTTTCAACCCCACCGCCCACCCCACCCCCCAAACCAGACACACTCATAGTCTGAAATGTAAAGAAACTACATACCAGTTTTTCAAAATGACATACCAGACAGTTCACAGAAAGCCCTGCACACCCAAATGAGTTTTCATGAATCTCATTTTTTAGTTTAGTTTTAGTTTTTGTGTTTTTTTAAAGGAATACTTTTTGTCTTAAACCAGTGTTCCTTCCAGGGAGCCACTAATGGCGGCCCACTCCCTGCCCCTCCCCCACACCGTTTCTTACGTTTTAGGAGCATTTTTATGAATCATTTAATCTCTTTGAACAGGACTGACCAGAAGGGCTATTCAGCAATAGGGACCCTTAGCTTACAAAAATTGTCATAGCCTTTCCCCAAATGTTCCCAAAAGATATATATTTGCATTCGAGTTAGTTGTTCAAGAGCCCCATGAGGTAGCTGATGGACCCTCTTCCTCCAAATGAGGAGAGGAGGTCCCTGGTGTAAACAGCCTTCATGAATGCGGAGCTGACCTATAAGCATAGGCCTGGCATCCACTTCCTGCTTGGGCCAAGAGGAGGACCAACGACTCATTTTCTCTTCTTTCTTCCCAACTTACAAGCTCATTCATCTCTTACGTTTGGCTATTGTTGGTTTCTTGGTAGTAGGAGGGTCTATTTAGTATGGCAGTGACCCTGGGAAGATTGTTGCCTGTTTTGAAGACAATAAGTCTCTTGAGGCTTCGCTATTAAAAAATAAAATAAAATGACCACAGTGACAGGAAACCAGGCACTTTTTGGGCTGCATAAGTCCATCAGTTGGTAGAGTGCTCTCCTAGCAAGAGGCTCTAGAATTGTCCCCAGCACTGGGGAAAAGAAGCCAGGGGTAGTATCAGCGTCTACACCAGGGGTTCTCAGCCTTCCTCCTCCTGTAACTCTTTAATGCAGTTTCTCGTGTTGCGGTGACCCCGTCCCCCCATAAAATTATTTTCGTTGCCACTTCATAACTGTAAGTTTGCTACTGTTATGAATTGTAATACAAACATCTGTGTTTTCCCGATGATCTTTGGCGACCCCTGTGAAAGGGAGGGTCTTTTGACTTCCTAATGTAGTTGAGACCCACGGGTTGAGAACAGCATGCAGTTGAATCCTACTCAGCACTGGGGAGACAGCACCAGGGTGATTAGAAGTTCAAGAGCGCCAGGTGTACCTCGGCACCCAAGCTCAGTGCTTCAGGCGAGGCAATCCTTAGGTTACTGGAGATACTATGTGAAATTCTGAAGTTCTATTTTTTCCACAGTGAGTTTTTCCTTTTCTCTGAAGTTTTCTTAACCTCTCCTTGGTCGTCCAATGGGTTCCCCCGGCTGTCTCTCTAGTCTTCTTTCAACTGCATCGAATGTTTTAACATGTTCTCTTTCTAGGCCTTGAGCTCTCCCGAGCCTGGCTTCTGTGGGGTTGGGGGACCAAATGAAGTTTCCTGCTTTGGATTTTCTTTTCTAGACTCGACTCCGCTGCATTGAAGAGGGACCCTTCATTATAATCATCACTGAATGGATACAGTACTAATGGAACTTAATTGTTTCCACTAGACAGATCTCCGGTGTTTTTGGCAGCTAAAATGAAAATGATTCCAAATACCATCAAAGAGGCTTCTAAGCCCCCAGCATGCACAGAGTGTTTTGATATACAGTTAATAATAATAATGTTAATAGCATTATCTCATCTAACACAACATACGGTAACTTTAATCCTCTCCCGCCTCTCTGATCTTGGAAGATCCGACGGATAGACGGCAAAGAATGAAACACTATATATACAAGGAGACAAAGGGAGACTTAGTCCCCATCCTCTGAGTGTGATTTTTTTTTTTTTTTTTGATTGTTTGAGTGCTGGCTTCAAAAATGTACCATTATCAATACTGACTTCTGCATCTTCCATGCTAGTTTGAGTTTGTATGCGACATCAAACATACCTTTTCACACATGTTCCTTCCAGATTTTTTTTAACACTTACTTAGCAGTTTATAGAAGGAAGTGAATGATCTCCTCAAGCTGCTTACAAATTAAAAAAAAATCTGTGCTTATTAATTATGCAGGATTAGTCTAATTATAATTCAGCAAATTAATTAGCGACAGAAGGTGTTCTGAAACATTGGAGTACATTTGCATGTTAAATGGAGAGGCTAGTCTGTAATATATGTAAATTTATGCATGGCTTCATAGTTTAATTTAAAAATTTGCAGCTGCATATGGTATGGGAGCAGGTGAAAAGTCAGTTTTAGTTTAATGATGCTAACAAACATTGGATGGTGTCCTGTCTTAGCAAGAGAATGCACTCGTATCTGTTAATCTCTGAAGCTGTCAGATGAGCCTAATGTTACCGAGATGCTCAAGGTCACTAGTGAGTGAACTCATAGGTGTGCAATAGGTACAAACCAAAAACTAAAGACTGTGGAGGGAGAGTGGCACTGGGAGACATGCACCCACTCATCTTCCTTCCTCACCTTCCCTGTAGTACTTTGCTGCCTTCGGTTTAAGGAGAGGTACATTCCAGTCTGCTGAAATTGGGCTTTTTTTTTTTTTTTTTTTTTGGTCTCCCTGGTATCAAATTTGGCAGGTGTAAAATAGTTGTTCAACCTTGATTCCCTTTCCAAATATTCACATTTGCACTTCATTTCAATTTCCCGGAGTCGTGGGAAAGTTATTACTGAGTTATGAATTAATGGTAGGGTAGAGAGTTTTACACACTGGCCTCAACCATCTGGCAAAACAGTAAAAACCAGTGGACCAGGCAGCAGCAAAGGGCTCCTGGTGTAATCGGTGTTCACTGCTCAGCCTAGCATAGATGAGTTTAGCTGGGAGGGCAGAGAACCAGAGGGAAAGGGGAGGGGAGGCCAAGATTGACAGGGACTGAGGCTGAGGACCCATTAAGCTGATGACTGGCTAATAACTTCATTTCTCTCCTCCATCCAAGGAGTCATTGTAGTAGAAGGACTACACTCTGAAGTCTCAGCGATTGTGTGTGTGTAGCGTGTGTGTGTGTGTGTGTGTGTGTGTGTGTGTGTGTGTGTGTGTGTGTGTAGCAAGTGTGTAGGTGATTTGGTTTTAGTGGGTTCTTTCCCTTTCGGTGATGAGAAAGGAAAGAAAGGGACAGGGCAAAGAAAGAAGACCTGGTTTGAAAGTTAAAGAAAGATTGGGGTATGGCTCAGTGGTAGAATGCTTGCATAGCAGTCGCAAGGTCCAGGGTTTGATTCCCAGCACTGGAATTAAGAGAAAAAAAGATTTAAAAAAAAAAAGGTAGATCTAAGTATGTTGCCAGGATCCCCCAGAGATACCTTCAGAGACAATTAAAATGACAAACTCATTCTTAGGTTTGGCTTTCTTTCCATTTCAAACCCAAAGAGCTCTGTAATCAAGTTTCATTAATGGCGTCAGATTTTGATCTGAGTGCAAAACTGGAGACTTTTCCTGAGACATGTTTTCTCTATGGTGCTGAATAATGGGATATAGGGGAATGGGACTGGATATGGAGTACAATACAAACGTCCATGTCTGAGCCTTGAGCAGCCAACGTGCGTTGTTCCTGGTCAGGATTAAGAGGGCAGTGAGAAGAGGCGACACCCTGCTTTTACAGCTTAGTGGCTTTGTGCAGTCAAGTGTTTGCCGCTGGGGTTGTGGGAGACCCTCCAGAAGGCATCAGGAAATGGCTTTGAAATAAAGTCTATCAATAGGGGAGTCAGATTTACACAGTCACACAGTAGGGGGAAGTCCTGCCTCCTGGTGCCTAAATGAATACAACAGATCCTACCCAGGAGGCACCATGTTGAGGAGCAACGATCTATTGCCAAACTGAAATGCCTCTTCCAGGAGCTTGTCACTGAAGTACACAAGGAATCGAAAATGATCCTGAGGGCCTGTTGCCAGCTAGAAGCTATGTGTTTACTCTGATTACTGGCCAGTTTTATTGCAGTGTGGAGGACTTTCACCAGTCACCTTTTGTCATTTTTCCCCTGTAATCTTGTTGGACTGGATTATTTTTTTTTCCTTTTTAATATGTCCCTCAACAATTAGGGAGGTTCAAGTAGAGAGTACATAGTAGTATTGGAGGGACACCCTGTCCTGAGAGAACCAAACTTAAGTTTACGATAATTCCCTGTGGAGTAGTGATGTTTTAAAATATAGCAGGGAGTGGGCTCATCTGGTAAACCGCTTGCTTGCAAAGATGAGGATTTAAAATTGAGTTTCAGAACCCACGAAAGAACCAGTGTGTTAGCATGTACATGTAATCTGAATGTGCATTGATGAAGGTGTGCAATCCTAGTGTGTGCTGGTACATGCCTATGATGCTAGTGTTGGGGAGATGGTATCACGAGGATGCCCAGGGCTTACAGACCGGCCAGCTACAGTGGAGACTACCATGCCAAGGAGAGACCCTGTCTCAAAAAAGCAAGATAGGAATTGATGGACGAAAACATATGCACTTGTATGTTCCTCTGGTCCCTACATGTACACACATGTGTTCCCCCACAAGTATCATGGGAGTGGAAGGTGCAACACAGAGGAGAGGGATAGAAATCTGCCTAGCAAAGGACTCTGTCTCACTGCATGCCAGGCACTCACCCAGACATTTTACATGAATAGTGAATACTGGCCTTGGGCAGTCCCTAATTTCATGATGAATATTAAGCAGCAATAATCACACTGCTATTCACAGCGGCACTGAAGTCATGTGACAGAGGTTTGGTAAGGGCTTCCTTTTAGCTGCCACACATGACCCTGGAGTTATCAGCTGTCAAAGGAAGTAGTTGGTCTATTTGAAAATCTCTCCCAATGGAGAGCATTCTTTCTCTTAATTCCTTAAAACGCAAGTTCAGTGTTTTCTAAGACCGTGGTCAGCTTCCCATATGCCACTGATTTCAGCCTTCTTCCTCCATGAAGTTTGGGGAGCAAATGGTTTGCCTCTTCCTCATTGGATTGAGCATCTTTCTGGGTTTTCTCTTGGGCCTTGCAGCTCTTGGGGCCATGCTTCCTTAGCTTATCTGAACTCTTGAGATGTCTTCTAAGTGTCTGATGGAGTTCCTATTTTCTTCTACACGCTTCAATCACCACTGGGGTGCCAGAACTTTCTGGACCCTGATAGAAACAATAAGCACTTTGTGTTTATGTGCTTGTTTGGTTTTGCAAAGAGAGGAGTGACTCCACACTTGTTTCCAGATGGAACTGACATGATGGTCCCAATGGAGACCTCTGGGGTGCGCATCCCCAAAGCAAAGAGCTGCTTGGCAGTGTGTTAGGAGCCTAAACAGATTCCCCATGGAGTAACAATTTGCTAAGAGTCAGAGAGGCTGGAGCTTGGCTCTCTACCTACTCTTCCACGGATGAGTGTGTTCACCTTGGATAGTTAATCTGGTAACTTTAGAGAAGTTTTGAGCTTCTCCATAGAACCAGGACATTAATATGCTCTCTTCAAGTCTCAAGGATTTAATGAAACTACACGCATGGCAGGTGATATAACAGGGGCCAAGAACACAGGTCATTATTATTACTGTCAGCACAGACTTTGAGTGAAGAGGGCTAGGGAAGTTGATAGCATTGAAAGCAAGAACAAATGTTGGTTAAAAACATTTCTATGGCCCCAATGTGATGGCGTGCACCTTTAATCAGCACATGGGGAACTCGGGCAGGTGGATCTCTGTGAATCCGAGGCTGACCTGATAAACATAGTGAGTTCCAGGCTATCCAGAGCTACATGGTGAGAGCTAGTCTCGAAAATTTTTTAAATTTCAAATCCCAGTAGCCTTTTACTGAAATAATCCAGGTCAATTTGTGTTAATGATAATACATTTCTTCTTTAAGAATGTCTGAGTAGAACAGGAATAGTCCTCTCTGATTATGTATCATGTTTATTAGTTTAAATGCCTTTTTCCTTTTTAAATTAAATGGAGAAGATAAAACACCAGTTTATAAAAAAAAAATGGCTGGGACCATCCCTCATCATTCCTAACCATTTCACTATTCATGGATACTGAAATTATCAGATGGCCACTAAAGACAGTCAGTCAGAACTTCTCATCCACTCTGCCCTTGAATCTTGTTGGGCCTTCTTACTAGTTGCTTCAACCTCGCTTATGCAAACCTCAAATACCAACCTCTCCCATACTATACCCACAGCTTGTTTCTGGAGGTGAGAAGAGACCACTGGGAGCTTGGCCATTCAGTCTTTCTTATGAGCTGTGAGAGTTTTCACTGGGTCCTTAAAGCTTCAGGGAGCTGGGCAGACTCCTCATGGACCAGACTTCAAAGTTATTTTATCTTCAGGCCAAGGCTGGGCCTTATGAGTCTTGAATTTGGAGTCTTTTGGAGGCATTTACTAATTGATTGATTGAGTGGGTGGGTGAGTGAGTGAGTGAGTGAGTGAGTGAAGACAGCATTCTCTTAAATGCTGGAAGGCCCAGAAAAAACACTAAAGATCTAGATTAGAGAAAGCATTCTGGTGTTTGTCACTAGACACAAGGGAAAGCCAACCCCATGAAGGCTTCCTCAGGGTCCGTGTGTCCATCTAGCATAGCTTCTCACCTTGATACCAGAGACTAGATTGCTAGATCTCCTGAAGGATGAGACTATATGGAAAAAAATCCTAGGAGAAGAGAGAACCCATCCCTTCCTTTTCCTTGGCACTTTGTTGTCCAGTGTGGACATCCATACATTTAGTAGCTGAAATGCATTGAGAGTGCTTTAAGGGAAAGGAGCTATTGTTTTTCTTGAATCACACATGAGCAATGAAAGCCAATTGTATTTTCATTTACTGGGCTTTTAAAAAAAGTTTCAATAGCTAATCCAGATAAAAGGTGTCTTCCTCAAAAAATCAATGGACACCTACCTTTATGTACCCACATGATCTATGAGAATACAATAACCAGACATTTGGCTCAGCTTAGAGAATCTGCCTGCTTTTGTGGCTGTCAAGTAGAAACATTATTGTTCTTGGCCTTTTGAGCACGTGTGGCATTATCTTGTCTATGGCATATGAGACATGGTTATGTCATGACAGAATCTCTTTCTAGAACTTAAGAAGTTAGACTTTCTTGTTTGAAGGGAGTCAGGAATGAAGCTTCAAAGGGAGCCATTTTACACGGAGCGAAGTTCTTTGTAATGGCAGCTGTTTCTACTGTGCATCTCCTCAGTGTGCACAGCTGTGTATGGTTTTGCTCGGGTCGTCTTCTATGGTGGGTGACTGACAAGGTTTTGTATCAGAAAATTTAAATAAAGAATTTGATCTTAGATTTTAAAATCAGAGATATGCTGAGCAGTCTATTCTATAAGCCCTGAGAGGCAGGACACTGCCTGGGATCCTCAAATATGAGCTCAGAGTCCTAGAGTCTTAGAAGGATGTCCAATAGTTGTCCTTTCTGTGATTTTGTGGTACATCTGCCTCAACCATTGGGCATTAGTTTTGATCTGTATTGTATATTTAGTTTGAAATTCAATTTCTATTCAAGATGGGTCAGGACATGTCTAAGCCATCTGAGAATTTCATTGTGTTCTTAAACAATGCAGACTATCCTAATATCCCAGAGACTGGAAAGGAAAAACATATTTCCTTGAACATCATGTAATAAGCTTTGATCTTATTTGGATTCATGTCTAGATGTTTCTAGAATCATTTGAGACTCTGGAGCAAGCACATTCTGAGTAGTTTGGTTGTGTGCTTCACAACACCAAGACCTTTGCCACTGGGTGTGACCTTTCATGGCATCCAGAACACACTTAAAACCCATTAATCAAATGAGGCAAGAAACAGAACCAACAGAGGTTTTCAAAGTCAAGGGCGTTTTTCTTGGTAACCATCTTTGACCTAATGTTTTCTTCTTGGGTGCAATTCATCTTCTTGGGAGGGTGCCAGATTCCCCCTTCCTCATTGCCCTGTTTATTTATTTATTCTTTCCCCCTTTATTTAGACAGTTTTCTAGAGAGAGAAACTTAGCAGCTTTATTGAGATGTAATTTGCCTATCATGATGCTGACCTTTGAAATGGGTACTTCAGTGCTTTTTGGTGGTGATGATACAGCCATCACCATGGTGTAAAGAACAGAGAGCACCAGATGGCGCTGGTTGCCAGAGAGATCCAGGTTCCAATTTTATGTTCACACTGATTCCTGACAATTTTCTCAAATACCTGAGGCCTTCATTTCCGTGACTCATGAGATGACTCTTCGCTGAGAGAATTGTTTGGAGACTTAAAATGATGCCCTGAGTACCAAGTACAATATGGTATCTCTTTCTCTATGGCCTCACTTTTTGAGTTTCAATTACCCATAGTCAACTGTGGCCCAAAAAATATGAAATGGAAAATCCCAGACATGAACAACTCATGGATTTTAAATTCCACTACAGTACAGTGGACTTTTAATTTTATTTCTTTTCTTTTGTTATCAATAGGTTCTTATCCCAAAGTAGGTCTTTCTGTTAGGTTCTCACTTCTGCCCCTTTTATTTAATTTAATTTTCCCTATCATAGAACATTGATGTTGCAATGAACTCCAGAATAGTCCAGTTAAACGTTTCCTTTAACAGTCAGAAAAACTAACTCTCTGCCCAGAGAAGGGGTTTGGTCACAAGGTCAAGGCTAGCTCAATTCCAGCAGGTGTTTGTTAGAGTGGAGCAAAGCCTTCTGGGACATGGCACTGCCTCAGTATCTAGGAATCCGGCTGGAACGCCAGGCTCTGGAGTTCAGTCATTGGCCCCACATCTCCATATCTCTTTCTCCAAAAGCAAGGCTACCCCTGCTGTTATTTGGGTTCACTAGTTAGGAATGTAGTCAGAAGGCTGGCAAACTGCAGCTAAGTGCTTATGATATTCATGAAGTCACTGTTGTTTAGAAAAAGTGGGAACCACTCCCTTTTCTGAGGAGAATCAGCACATTTGGTCTGAATCTTGGAATTTTTGGGGGGTTTTCTGTTTCTGAATAGAGAGGGCTGACATTCTCCAGGCACCTCTGGTTTTGGAGGGATCAAGACTCAGGGGATTCTGAGAGAATATGTTCCTTGCAAGTTACTCTGTGGCAAATAGATGATATGGAGTGTGAAGAGTTTTGCACCAAGCAGTTGGTAAAAGCTGTGTGTGTGTGCATATCTGTGTGTATGCACATGTAGTGTGTGTGTGCATGTGTGTATATGTGGGGTGTGTGTGTGTGCATGTGTGTATGTGTGGTGTGTGTATCTCTGTGTATGCACATGTGGGGTGTGTGTGTGTGTGCATGTGTGTGTGTATCTGTGTGTATGCACATGTGTGTGCATGTTGTGTGTGTGTATGGCAGAAGACATCAGTAAAATATTGAGAGAAGATTTGACAATGTTTGTAAGCCTTAGAATTTCTTTTAATTAATTTTTAAATTCACATGTAAAAACATCTACAGCAGCACTTGCAATGTTATCCACTTAGCAGTTATATATTTAATAATGTAACATCTCCCCATCCCCCCACTCGTCTTTTCCACAGCTTCTTTCCCCTTTGTGAGCCAAATGCTATATCCTTGGTATGCAGGGGTCTGCTGTAGAGGTTGCAAACAGCCCTCAGACAAGCAAGAGAATCAAAATTGGGTGTTTTCCATCCGAAGAACTGTTTAGGGTTCTAATTTAAAATGAATAAAGCCTTTCACCAGGCAGAGTGTTTCCCTAAATCAACCGGATTTTATGTAAACATTTATCTCTTTCACACTTTTCCACCTACCACACCATTCCCGTAGTAATGGCTCGGTGAACATTAATGCTTTCACCAGACCCTTTTTGGGAACAGGAGTGGGGGAGGAGAGGAAAGTGCACATAGGGCAGGCAGAACACATTATCTGGAGCCCAGTTGTTAAAAAGCAAAACTTCAAAAACCAAGGAGCAAACAAGGAGAAGATGCACTCAACCTGGCTTTGACATGGAGAGAGATGTAAATGACCTCTGGCAAGTGTGTGTTGGGGAGCAGATATGGTGTGGGGTGGCTGTGGGGGTCTTGCTTGGAAAGAGGCTCCAGCGAGCAAGTCAAGATTGTAATGGATCCTCGGAGCAGTTCTGAGGGTTTGTAAGCGGTCATGTGGTGAGTGTACAGATACATGTCTCCACCCAGAACCAAAGTGCTTGCATTCAGTCCTGACTTAAACAAAAGCCCCTCTCCTTTCCAAGCCTACCCAAGTTAGCCCAGGCAGACACTCCCTGCACTTGTGAAAGCAGGAGCAGGTATAAGCGTTCCAGACTGTGCATAGCACTGAACTGATTCCTTTGCCTGATCCTTCTGGAGAATTTTGATCAACACCCCACACCTCCATGACACAGAAAGCCATGCCTGCCCACCCACATACCCTATACAAGACAGCCCCGGAGACTAGCCCAAACCAGATGTTAAATAATGGGAAAAAATGTAACCACCATTTCCAAATTTGTACCCAACCTTATTCACAGATAGGGTTGGGAGCATGTTGCCCAGTGTTTTTAGCAAAAATTAAGAGTTTCAGAAACAAGATAGAGCAATTCTCCCCTCCATCCATTACCTTATTGGCATCTTCTCATTGGCTTACTATTATTATTATTATTATTAGTGAAACATACAGTTAATTGGAGTGCTTTCAAATTCTTTTGTGTGGTTGTTTAAAACAAAACAAACAACAAGCAGAAGGTCATGCCAAGAGCCTCTTACCAACCTGTGCTTTTAAAACAGAATTTTCCTAAGACTAGTTCATTTCTACTTATTTTTATTGGTAAATCCTGGGGAAAATGTATATCTTTTCCTTTAAAGTTCTAATTCAAGGCGTAGATGCGAGAGTTCTGAAGGGACCTTGGGACTGCGGTAAAATTTCGTTGTCATAGTAACAGAAAGGGAAATAGGCCTAGCTCACCTGGGACTTCAGCACTGCAAAAGCTGGATTTTTTTTTTTTTTAAAGGACTCTGCAAGTGAAATAAATGAAAAACTTATTTATTTTGAAACAAAAAAAAATTTTTAAATAGGAATGAAGCAAATTGCTGCAAAGGTTCCTTTTGCCATATTTCTTGATTGGTGCGATGGTGTAACTTGAGCAAGGTGCCCAGTTTTGCAATGACACGGATTGTTTAATGGAATGTAGGCCTCAAAAAAGAAAAATCATGTCTTACAAACAATACCCACAGATCATGATCTGTGTTTGTCTGGGTCATCTCTAGAGGGACTGAGGGGTCATTCCTATTTGCTATGAATCATGAATGCCTGGGGTATCCTGGCCTGGTGGACTTAAGCTTTAGATAATTATATAGTGTTTTATTATTTCTGCACATGTTGTGGGAAACTCTGGGACCACCTTCAGGTGTGAGCATGAAGTTATTGTGTGGCCAGCGAAAGGTACAGACCCGAGGAGTCCTAGGTTCTGGGCTTTGTCCTGTCATTTTTAACCCAAAGTGATACTTTCTGTCCAGTAGGGGCCACTGCTGCACTCGGAGCCCTCTTTTGCAGACTGAAAGCTGTACAGATTCCAGGCGGGTGGGTGTGCAGACCAGAGCCCAGATTGTGAACCGCTTAACAGTCCCCCCACCGTGATGGAGCAAGAGGGCTCTGAGCTTGCCATTGAAAACATCCAAATTTGCAAATTACAGAGGGTCAGCAGCGTTCCTCTCCCAGGCATGGCCGGTTGAAATTGCCCAGACCTGAAACACAATCACCTATATTTTTTTCCCTCAAATCAAATCTAATAGAACACAGATAGAGTCTCTCGTTTAAAAATGTTTACTGAAAAAAAAGTAACACATTGCTTTCTTTTCACAGATTCTTTTTAAAATTTTTCCTGAAGTGCAATCAGAATTGTTTGAAAACAGCGGGAAACCCAAGGGACATGAGACGGTTCCAGGTAAGGAGCCCTGAATATCACAACTATTAAATAAGTCACCCTGTTCTCTCTCTCTCTCTCTCTCTCTCTCTCTCTCTCTCTCTCTCTCTCTCTCTCTCTCTCTCCCTCCTCTCCCTCCCCCCCTCCAATCCATCCCTCGATGATAGTGCTAGCCACACAAAAGATAACATTGATGGTAACCTCTGTCTACTAGGGTGGAGGCTTTTTTCATTTTGTAGTGTTTAGGGTTTTTTTTGCCTCTACTGGCAGAGCCTCATGGGAGAGGCACCAGTCCGGGCTAGAGATTTGATTTCCAGCCCTCAGGCTGCCCCTTGCACTCACAGCTGCCCGCAGCAGGGGCCATGTTCTTGGTACTCAGCCACCTTGGGATTGTTCAAAGCTGCTTCTCTATGTGTTTTCTACAAGCAAAAGCCAGGTCCTTCTTTTCCACCAGTTAACTATTCGGTGGTCTCTCAGCCTGTTGGAAAGTAGCAATCCACGCAGCCATGGTCACTTTAAGACCGCAGCATGACAACAAGACCCTGGGGACAGTGACCCAGCTGCCTGACAGTGAAATCTGCCTCCGATTTCATCACCTCTGCCACTGACAGGCTGAGGAGACAGCTAATAAACAGAGCTGGAGCAGTGTTGGGTGAGAGTTGGGAGCGAGTGCTGCCAGCTGCTCGGCTCCCTTTCTGATGATCAGAAGGACTGTATTTAACTCAACAAATGGTTCTTCTGCCATCCATGCCTGCCCTGAGTATGTGGAGCTCTGTTCCCTATAGAAAATAAAAATGTATTAAAGCATGGTATTGAAGCTCATAATTCAAAGGGGTGAAAAGTGGGGCTGGCTAGCCTAGTGCCTCAAGAGAGTGAAGGTTCTAGATGATTCTGAAACTTAGCCCTGTTCCGAGAAAGAAGATACCAGAAACAGGATGATTGGTCAAAGACCTCCGAGATTATGGGTGTACAAGTGCCAAAGCTTCTGGGTTTATGTTTTGTTGTGGCCTTGAAATGGGCAATTGTTTTTCCGTAAGGAGTGATACCATTTACTTCATACTGGAATCCAGAAGTTATGTCTGTTCTCGCCTGTCCTTGGGAAAATGTCTAATGTGAAGCCAAATGTCAAAAGGGTGTTGGGGACAGAAACGCTGAAGAACTAACAGGAGCCCAGGGTGTAGCTCAGGGATAGAGTGTTTGCTTGGCTTGGGGAGCTTTGGGTTCAACCCTCCAGTACTGAAAAGAGAAGAAAGTAAAAAAGAGAGAAGCAAAGGGAGGTAGGAAGGAGTGAGAGCAAACAGAAGAGAAAAATCATGAGGAGGGCTGGGCATCCAGTAGGCCAGTGCACATGCTGCAAACCGCAGTCCTGCAGTCACCATGCTGCAAACCGCAGTCCTGCAGTCACTGAGATGCAAACCGAAGTCCTGCAGTCACTGAGATGCAAACCACAGCCCTGTAGTCACTGAGCTGCAAACCAAACATATTTTATTTTGTTTATTCTACCTATTGTTTATCTATCTATCTATCTATCTATCTATCTATCTATCCATCTATTTATCTTTAGTTTTTTGAGACAGTGTTTCTCTATGTTGCTTTGGCTGTCCTGGAACTTGCTATGTAGACCAGGCTGGCCTTAAACTCAGAGATCTGGCTACCTCTGCCCCCTGAGTACTGGTATTAAATATCTGCACCACCGCTGCCTGGCCCAATACATGCACATGCACATGCACATGCACATGCACGCGTGCACACACACACACACACACACACACACACACAGAGTTGTAGTGATAATGCTTAATGCTGTCTGCTTCTCTCTATTCCTCACTCTGATTTCTCTGCTGATTCATAGGAAATCAAGCAGAAATGCAGTCACATTCTTGGGAATATGCAGGAAGGTCCCCAACCCTGGGAATTTACCATACCCAGGGTTCCAAATGTTACCACAAAGTTAAATAATCTTTTTGCTAAAGAAGAGTGAATAGTACCAGAGTCTCAAATTGCCACCAGGAGTAACCATTTGCTACACTGTTGTAAGAAACACAGCCCAGAGAAAAAGAAGCGGGCAGCTTCGATCCTCCGGCTATCTTATGCTACTGTAATGGGCAGAGTTTATAATGTAAAGAGCCTCTAAGAAATGTGATGGTTATATACTGGACCACTCTGATTTTTCACCCCCACCTCCAATTTAGAAATGTCCTCATGAGGCGGATGCACACCAGCGTTGCTTGTTTCTCCAGGACTTTGCTAAGTGAGGGTTACTCTGTCAATGTGCTTAACTGGCTGAGAGTTAACAGTGCTGACTTCAGAGTTACCGGAACGCCTCAGCCTTTCTGAGTGTAGTTTAGCCTTTTCGTGGATGAGCAGTGTATGGAAAAGCTTATGAATTCTGGGATCTGGTTATCTCCAGGGCCAACATAACATCACCTGTTCATTTTATTTCACATTTTAAATTTACGTTAAGGCGATGTTTATGTACAACACACACCTCCATCCTGAGTACTTTAGTGTGTGCATATCAGTACATGTGCCTTTAACACATTGACAGTGTTGTGTGACCACCACTTTTGATTCCAGAACATTCTCATCACCTTTTGAATTACTCTGTGCTTCCCACTTCTTGTTTCTTCTCAGTTATCTGAAGCCACTGATCTGCTATTTGCCTTTATGGGTTTATTCCATATAAATCTATACAAATCAAATCTCTCAATATTTCAGGGGTCTTTCATAGCATGGTGTTTTTAAAGTTGGTAAGGTAGCAGTGCCTCATTCTTTTTTATAGCTGAATACTATTCCACTGTCTGTGTAGATCGTTTTTTGCTTATCCATTATTTAGTTAACTAACATTTGTGTTTTATGCCTTTAAAGCTTCTGTGATATTGAGTTGTTTTTGGAACATATGTTTCAGTTCTCTTGGGGACAGAGCTAGGAGTAGCATTTCTGGATCACGGGGTAGGTCTATCTTTAACTTTTTGAGAAACTGCCAAATTCTTATTCACAGTGGCTGCACCAGTTTGGATTCCTAGCAGTCATGTGTGAAGACAGCAGTTTTTCTAATTCCTCGTGGCTTTATTACATTTTTAACAAAAGATTTATTTTATTCATAAGTGTGTGTGTGTGTGTGTGTGTGTGTGTAAGTAAGTGCAGTGTTTGAAGAGGCCAGAAGAGGTTGTCGGCTCACCTGGAGCTGGAGTTACAGGCAGTTGTGAACCGCCCAACATAGGTGCTGGGAGCTGAACTTGGCTCTCTGCAAGAGCTGCATGCGCTCAGAACTGCTAAGCTTTCTCTCCAGGCCCATGTTTTATTTTGAAAACGAGTCACTGTACAGTAGTAGGATGGAATCTCATGACTGTTTCAATCTGTCAGTCACTCAGGACTAAAGCAAGTTCTGCCAAACACCATTTGTGATACTTACCTCTCACTTGCTCATCTCCTTTGGAAGATGCCCATTTAAGTCCTCTGCTCGTTTTGAAACCAGACCTCCTTTTTTATTGTTGAGTTGCAAGAATTCATTATGTACCTAAGATACATAGTGGGGGTCCTCCTTAGCTGTGTGACCTAGCAATTTTAGGACTTCTCAGATTCCAGGAAGAAAGTAATGGTCAACAGCAGCTCTTTTATGCAGGGAAGATTTTCCTGAAGTAGGGATTGCCTGTGTGCTGTTATGGTCAACTGAGAAACGGGATCGGATTTCAAACGTGACACAAAGCCAGGGATAGTAGGTGAGAACAGAGGTGGAAGAGCCATCTACAGAGGACTGGATCACATGTGTCATCCAGATTGACAAGGGTGATAGTTCTCTGCCTCATAGTAAAATAATTTCCACTAATGACCAAACACCTATTTGGTCGAAGAATGCTTTTGTGCAAATTTGAACAGAACACAAGCATTTCTCGAAAAACCATGAACCTAATCAAATATTTTCTCGTCTCCTAAAACTAATAGTACCAAGAATCTTTACCCCCAAGCTCCTGCAAGTCATTGAATAAGACTAAATCATTATATGAAGCATATTTCCAGGACTGAATCAATCTCTTCAGTTCTGTTCAAATCCTAAAGACCATAGGACATGTAATTAATTGATGACAATTGTCTGTGGAAATATCTGAGTCTTAACCCTTGTCTCCAGTCCCTTTGGGAATCTTGCCAACACGGAACTAGATTTTCATAAAAAGCTTAACCTTATAGAAATTCTCCAGAGCATGACCCAGGGTTCCATGGGCTCCTGTTCTAAAGCAATGAAGTTCGTCTAGTACCAAGTGGTATCTTCAGTGTATATCAGCCCCTGATTTCAGCACTCTGTCCACACAGGATCCTGCCTCAATCTCTCAGCCCCTCTTGGGTTTAAGTGTTGCCTGTTCCCAGGTGACTTCTGGCTCCATAGCCCCATACTCCATCCTCTTTGGATCTGTAGCTAAAGCTTCATCTGCCTCCCGGAGCATCTTCCCTTCAATGACTAAGGGGCCTGCGCTCAAATATGGCTCAACACATAGCCCCTGATTAACTTCCTCCTCTTCCACTGGTAAAGGATCACTTCTTCCTTCTCCCAAGTGTCTGGCAAACCCACCCCTCTCTCTGATGGGTCCTTCCACTCTTTCCTAGACCAATCCCCTGTCAACTCTAATGACAAAGTGATCGATTAAAACACTGCATGGTTATCTACTGGCTAACAACACAAAACCCAGATTCTAAAAGGTTGATAAAGCACCCTGCTTCAGTCTCTCTACCTCAGACAAACCTTCCTGCTCCCTCACCCCAGGAAGCTCCCATATATCATCAACTACCACTCACACGCACACCCCACTGCTTTCTCTTCCATCTTGGCATCCACGCGCATGCTCACATTTCTAAGATGGCATCTTCGCGCATGCGCACATCTCTCTGAGAATCCACTGCTTTCTAATTGCTGACTCCCCACCCTTCAGGATCACATCTGCATGTCACCTTCTTAGTGGGGCGTTTTTCAGCTCCTCAGAGCTGTTGGTTTCTTGGCCAACACACCATTCTCCACAACCTCTGACAATTGCCACATTTTCTGGCAACTGGTATTTGTCTCTCCAGTATATGCTGCTTGAATGTAGTTTGTATGGTCTCACCTGTACATAGAATCATAAAGATACTCTGGAGGGATTATCACACAGTTGTTCACTCCATTTTTAAGAGAGAAATGAAGAAAAAAAAAGGTAAAGAAAGAAGTTAGGATTTCCAGGGACCCCCCTGATAAGAACACTGATTTCCAGTGTAAGCTAAGTCAGAACGAGCCCCATTCTTTACTTCTCTGCCATATAGACAGAAAACAGGCAGTTACTAAACCCAGGGACAAGTCAAAACATTGCTGTTTCTCACATTCACGTTCTAAAGCACATGTAGAGTTGACAACAGTTTTGGGCTCATTGTTGTTAAGTCTCCATCACTGATAGGCAAGCTGGGTCTGTGCCAGGTCATCGTGAAAACCTGCATGCCCTCATCCAATTAGTTATTCATCTACAAACATCACAGAGAACATTCTGTGTGCTGGAGACCTAGCACAGGCAACCCCAAAGGCTAGCCATCTCCATCTTCAGCGGGATACAGGAAGTAGAATTTGTGAATGCTTTCAAATGCTTTCCAAAGCCCAGGCCTGCTTCTCCCTCCGCAATCTTTTTGGAAGGAGCCCTGCATGGTGTAGTTGTCTTGGTGGTGCCTGCTGGAGCTCAGCCATATATGGTCAGTGAGTACGACACAGAGTTCAGTTATGCTCATCATTGGAACTATAGTTAAGTGTGAGTGTTCTTCCCAGCAGTTTGCAGAGGTTACCTATGATACCGACAGACCAGCCATGCAAGATGGGGGCACTCATTTCTATAGAGGGCTGGGGTGTCTTCCATCCTATAGGCAACGTCAGATTTTCCATTAAGCTATTCTGGTGTTGGTCTCTTTGATATGTATACTACCCCCAAATCATTATTGATATGCTTTCTCCCTCCAAATCAAAATGGAGGGCAGGATTATCATAGGATAAATATGAGGATAAAGAGGGGGACTCCAGATATCTTAAAATTATCCTCCAATCAATCCCTTTAAGTTCCACCAAATGATTTGTTTTTAGTTCCAGCGGTCTTTTACTGAGATAAATGAACAGCACTACAAAAATTAAAATTTTACCAACTGGTTTTTCTCTGACCTTCATAAGTTCAGCAAAGACTGTAGCTAATGTTCATTTTAATTTGTATGGCTATGTTAGGCAGAGAACCATCCAGATGCCATATCCTCCTTGATCTTAAGAGTAGATGTAACTTGACACAGAAGGACACCTGAGTTTCTAGTATAAGAAAAAGTATGTATAGGCTGGGTGGGGAAAGAGGAATTGAGTTGGTTCTTGGACTGCATCTATTCATACAGGATGAGGTATAGATGAGGCATCCTGAGGAGATTTACAGGGGCTCCAAAGGAGTGGCTGGTGCTTTAGGGAGCATGCCTATAGCAGGCCTGTCAGACTTCTGAAGCAAGAAATGTGTGGTGCTGGAGAGACCAAAATCTCAGACACAGATCTGCCGGTGTAAGAACTGACAGCCATGGAGTAGCTGGATAATACAACGGTCCTCATGTTTATATTGTTGCGTGCCTCAGCCACACAAGAATGATGGAGAAATTAGTTTCTCTGACAAAAACACCTCGTCCACACAGCTGGGTGTTCACCATTAGTCTGTTTGACTGAATGAAGCAGGAGCAAAGGCCATGGCTACTCATGTCTTGGAACTGGGCCAACAGCTATCCAACAACTCCTTATGATTTTTTTTTAAACCCCTAGCTCTTATATAAAACTTTTTAATGGCACTACCATCTATTTTCCTTAAATACAAAATGTTGAATGTTTCTCTCACGCCCGCTAAAGAGGGAAAGGAGAGTTTAAATTAACTCCAAATGGTATGAATTTAATAGAGCCCCAGCTGCCTGCAGGTTTCTTCAGTGCAAACCTCTTGGTCTGAGGGCTGCCCCAGCTGCTGTGTGATCTCACAGCCCATCCCATTTGAAAGTCACCGTGCTACCAGGCCACAGTTCTAAACACATAATGAAAACCACTTGACTTGGGCCCCTCTGATCAGCAGCTGAGCCCATGATCTGGTCATAAAGCAAACCAGCTAGTCCCAAGGACAGCATCGATCTCTCAGGAGTTGAGGAGAAACCCTCTGAAGGGCTAATGGGCGTTCTGTCTATGAAATGTTTTTGTTGTGGAATGCTGTTAGCTCCTTCAAGCTTTTCTTTGCTGTAGCAACCTTCTGCCTTCACACCTCTCGACATTTGGTATCTCAAATGAGGTCAGGAATCAGGGTGATACCAATTGTAACTAACTTAGATTTTTTTTTTTGAGAATTTTGAGTTCTTTTTGGGAGAAAGGGAACAGATGTCCAAGCTGATAGTCACTCGCATAAACAACTTTTAGGAAAGGATATACCAGACTTCAGACAGGTGAAAGCAAATTCTAAATGCTCAAATATCTCAGAGGATGCAAATTTGGGTGCCAGACTTAACCCTTATGCCCATTCTAGTCCAACGAGATACAGAAGTTTACTGGAATACAGACCAGATCTTTCTCAATTCTGCAACAGGAGTGAATGGATTTTAAAACTGCCTATGAGGAGGCTCTGTGATTCTGATTTTTGATGGACAGCAGGTGACTCATGAAGTCCTTTGGGAAAGAGTGTGGTGGGAGAAAACTGTGGTGTCGAACGAAGAACTGCATCAAATGTATTATATGGCTCCCGTGAGGCTCCCAAAACTTTTGCTAGTAAAATATCGCCCTTGACTACAACATCCTTCTTGGCATTCAGTTTTGATGGGGAAAGCAGTGAGGCTGATGGGAGAGAGTGAGGTAGGGCGGCATGGCAAGTGTCTATGGCCTTTGAGAAGACGGAAGCTGAGAGTTGTGAAGCCGATGAATGGACTAGAGGCTCTCTAGGGACAGCATGAAAAGCCAGCTAAAACAAGTTCTGCCTCTTTATTTCACTACATATTCAACTGGATTTTTTTTTTTCAAAGTAAGTCTGACCTAAAACATTTCTAGTAAGTTTAAAAAAAGAATTAAAATAATTGATGTAAAAATAAATATAAGTTCTATTCTGAAGCCAAGTTTGCCAAAACAGCCTAGTGGAAGACTTTTGTGCACAAGAGTCTTTGCCTAGGTTGGCCAGGGGCTTTTGCTTGGTTTTGCTTTCAATTCTGAATAGCACTGGGGAGATAGGTCAGTCAGTCAAGAACTTGTCTTGCAAGTATGAGGACCCGAGTCCTATCCCTAGAATCTACATAAAAAGCTGGGGGCACTGCCGATGCCATCAGTGGGTGACATGGGAGGCGGAGGCGGAGGCGGAGGCGGAGGCGGAGGCGGAGGCGGAGGCGGAGGCGGAGGCGGAGGCGGAGGCGGAGGCGGAGGCGGAGGCGGAGGCGGAGGCGGAGGCGGAGGCGGAGGCGGAGGCAGGCAGGCCCGCAGTTAGCCAGCCTGCTTGGTAAAGTCCCAGAGAAAGACTTTGTCTCAAACAAAAGGGAGAAGACACCCAAGATGGTCTCTCAATACCACAGGAACTCACAGCCCTCCAAAACCTGCATTAGTGCGCACACACACACACACACACACACACACACGCAAACCCATCATGTGAGTCCCCTCAACTTGGATAACTCAAGTTTTAGAATTCTTCATGACAATATCTATCAAGGCTTTGAGGTCAAGTTAGTTCCTTTCATTTGAGGGAGCACTCAAGGGTGTTGAATGGTACACAGTTTAGTTTTCATGGATATATTGCTGTACAGAGAGTTGCTGGTGATGTCTTTTGTTTATCTTGGTCCATCCTCCATGTAGGCTGCTTGAAGTACTCAGTGCCTGGAAGCTCAATGCAAACTTGATGGCGGCATATAAATGGTGCACATGGGTGTATGTAGGCAAGCACTTATATCCATAAAGTAAAACTCGATGGCTAGTGGAAATACAGCCCTGTCTGGTCAGTTATAAATAATCTTGTCAATGCTACGAGTCGGTGTCAACAATCCCAGAATCCTTCTGCCTGTCTCTATGGCAACCAGTTTTGTGTTCTCCTGTTTGGGACTCGATACTTCACAGAACAGAAACTTTACCTGCAGAGAATGTAAAATAAAGCCTCTTTCTAAGAATCCTGGGAATACTTCAATATATATTTTTTTTAATGGAAAAAAACCCACACTTGTGGGATAGGCATTTTAAGGTAATTTGAGGGACTCTGGAGTCCAGTTGACAAAGATGAATCTGGGCTTTCAATCTGGCTTGAAAATACATGTGTCAGCAGTGAGGTGGGTACCAAGGAACAAACTGCAGTAGCCAAACTGTTTGTTGTTAGGTTGGGCGGCATTAGGGAGGGCTCAGGAAGAATTGTTTCATTCGACTCTTCTCATCAGTTATGGGGACTAGTTGGCATATTAAAACCACGATTTGTAATTCTTCCTCCAGTGTGGACTCCCAGCTAGGTTGTCTCCCACGGCAGTGGTCTGCCCCAATCCCCTCTCTCTTTAATGGCCTCTCTCTATGTCTCTTTTCTCCTTCCACAGGTGGAATATAAAATCCCCACGTACAATTGTGCTTTGGGAAAGCTGAAATAACACATACAGCAACTGAACAGTAATAAGGGGAAAGCACATCATGAATCTAATTCCATTTCCAGATGTAAAATGTCATAAAGGTCCCCCCCCCCCATACTTGGCAGAACAACGGGAATTTTTGAGAGCATTTTATTTCGCTGCATGTACGCATGTTCCTAAGTAAGAGTATCAGAGAGGCCTCGGCAGTGAGCGAGCTATAAATGCCTCCTGTTATTGCATTGCTGAGGCCCCACATTGAGCTGAGAGGTGTGTGACCCTCACAGAAATGGCAGGAGCTAGTGCCTGGCTCATAGTAGAATCTGGCTTGACTTTAGAGCAAGCACTTTAAAGATGAGGGGGGTGAGGGGGCTTCTAACCAGAGTCATTACTCTCTGCAAACAATGAGATTGTTGTCCCGTTTCAAAGAGCAAATCACTTAGCCTTCCCACCCACTTCTCTTCCTGACTTCTTCATTTTTAATCATCTTCACACAGGTGTCTTCGGAGACCTGCCTGGGTGTGGGGTGAGGAAGGACGACGGGGAAGGACTAGATCATTCCCCTGACTAACGTGAATCAACAAAAGTCATATAGTCGGAACTTCGAGAATAGAGTTTTTGATAAATAGAGCAATCCTAAATGTGCACTATGAAGTGTAAAAGTAACCCACGGTGGGGATAGGTCTGTTCTGATGTCTACTTGCTATGTGTATAACTTTAATACCAAAGAAACCACTCCACTATTGGAAAATTAACTGTAAAGGCATATTAACGGGTATGCCCACCTACGGGTTACTCCCACTGTGGCCTTGCATGAGCTGGAAAGAACATTTTCTAACTCAGCTCCTGCTTGGTATAAATGATTAGGGTGAGAAACATGCACCTTCTTAAGGTTAACAACGAAAAAAAGAGAATTTGAAGAAGGCGGTTTTCATGTGTACCTTGTAAGAAACTGCTCGAATGCTTGTGGGTTCTATTCTCACGTCTGCCCGTGTACTCTTCAAGGGACTGTGTCAGTGTTATGCTCCTGCATCTCTCTGCAAACACCACCTTATCATTAGGTGACTCAAAATAGAGACACATGGGGGCAGAGGCAAGTGAATAGCTGTGAATTTGTGGCCAGCCTGGTCTACATAGTGAGTTTTGAACTACCCAGGACTACTTAGTGAGACCTTGTCTTAGGGGAATACATACGTACATACATACGTACATACATACATACATACATACGTACATACATACATACATACATACGTACATACATACATACGTACGTACATACATACATACGTACGTACATACATACATACATACATACATACGTACGTACGTACGTACATACATACATACATACGTACATACATACATACATTCGGAGAGACAGCTCAGCAGTTAAAAACCCTGGCTTCTCTTGCAGAGAACCTTCATTCAGTACCCAACACCCACATGGTAGATCACAACCATCTGTAACTCCAGTCCCAGGGGACATGACACCGTCTTCTGGCCTTTATGGGCACTGAGCATACATGTAGTACATACACATACATGTAGGCAGGGCACACACATAAAATAAAAATAAATAAATCTTGTTTTTTAAGTGAGGAAGAGCGAGAACCTACAATCATTTGTCTGTTACATCTACGTTTACTGGCTAACCAAAAATTAGAAGCGACAGTCAAAATAAAACAATGAGTTGCCAAAAGGAAGGGCCACTCTCACTTAAACCGTGAGCGATTTCAACTAATCTCACCTCCCCTTCCCTAGAACTCTGGCCTGAGGCTATCTTGAGATGATTGAATTATTTGCTGCTTGTGTGTTGAAGTGCCTGAGCTGAGGATGGAGCTACCATCTACAAGGATTTGTGCAGATCTGAAATACAGACACATCAACAGAGAGAGATAAATGGAACTTGTCACCAGTATGAGCAGCAAACACGGAGGTCCATCGCTCACGGATTATGGACATCTGTATCCCTAATTGGCGTTCTTTCGGGCTGTGCCAGCAGACTTCCAGTGCCAGGAGAGCATAGCCTCAGAAAAGATGAGATGTCACGTTTAGGTGACAAGAGACATGGATGAGGCATAGACACCCCATTGTACGGAATCTTGGTCCATATGGTTGCTATAATACTGGTGATTTGGGGTTTGAGGAACCTCCAAATGGCATGTTTCATCTAGACTGAGCATGCTATTTTCAAAGTAGATGGGTTTATGATCTTAGAATAACAAGTGGTTTGGATGGTCGCATGACCGGCAGAGTCCGTGGTAAGACGCATATAAATAGTTAACAAGTTAATGGTAAGAAATGTTGACCTTGATTTGTTTAGCTAAGATGTAAAGATTTTTGAAGGTCAAAGGTGTCCTTGTGTAGTGTTTTGGAGTCTAGCTGTGTCTGACCCTCTAACATTAAGCTGCTGTGGCCTGCAGTTTTGAAGAGTGAAGCAAACCAGGGGGAAAGCGAGGAGGGGGAGGGAACAGGAAATGGAGTGAGGTGTTTCAGGAAGTTGTCAGGGGTTGACTGATTGATTCCAGATGGAAGGGGTCAGCCTTCATGACCCAGGAAATACTCACTAGGGGAAAGAAGCTGGCTTGGGGAAGGGGATGGCCTGGGAGTGGGATGATGTTGGAATGTGCATTCTACTTCCTTTAGCCTTAAACATGGAGAAGTCCTTACTCCTTGGGATAGAATAATATCAGCGTTGTCATCCTCCATCAGAGAACAGAGAAGGAAGTTAAACCTGAAGCCTTGACTGAGCCAAATGGGTCTTCCCATGCACAATGTAGCTTATTCTTCTAGAAGTAGAGAGAATGTATGTAAAATCCAGTGTTCAAGCACGAATAGGGACAACTCATGTCTGATTTCATGTGCCTGAATTTGTAAATCAAATCCATTAATTTCTTTTTGCAAAGTTAGCTTAATTGGCAGGCATTCCTAGGTACTTCACAGCCTAAGATATTTAGAATATGAAAAATAGAATTTGACACACACATACACATGAACGAACAAACACATACACATGCACACATACATGCATGCACATACATTTGGACATAATTTAAAATCTTGTAATAAATTTTGCAGACACTGAAATAATTCAGGTTAATTCCCTTGCTGTCACGAGAGGCCAGCACTAGCCAGCAAAAGATTAAAATTTATTTCCATTGTTAATAGAAAATAATGAAGTGCATGTGAACCACCAGGGTATATCATTCGGGAAATGTTCACTCTGGAACCGAGTCTCTCTCCACCCAAAGCGGACTATGATGAAATCTGCTGGCTAGAGAAAACTGCATTTTGTGGCAGGGACGAGCAAGAAGTGTCAATGGACAGTGTGACAAGCTTGTGCAATGAATCAGACAGTTCCTGAGTGACTGCCCTCACAGGCTTGCCATTCTCAGATGGAGCTGTGGTTCTCCTTGGTGTTCCCAGGCTAGCTTGTTAAGCTGTAATGCTTGAAGGTCTGTCTCTCTTTCATTTTCTTTTTTGTTTTGTGTTTGAAGATCTATTTTGCACACACAGCATGATGCTTGCCCCCTCCCAGTTCTACTATTCTCAGAGGCAGCATAAACATAGGTGATGTTTAACTCACAGTCTCCAATCCTGTCAAAATGAGGTCTGTTTCTTCCTCTGACTCAAGGCGTGGTCTTGTACTCTCTGAAATCACTCTGATAAGCACTCAGGCCTGGTGTACTTGCCAAGAATGATGGATGTCTGGTTTTTGGTCACCACCACTGGATAGGAATTATCTAGAAGGACTTTTCTCAGACAGTCACATGTTAACACAGACACAATTGGAAACAGACCTGAGGCTAGACAGGCTACATCCCTGAATTGTGAGCAATTATATGGGTGATAATTTTCTGAATGACAACTGAGCTTCCTTTAAGTTTGTTCTCTGAGTCCCCAGGGCCTGTCATGACTCCTGATGTGTGCTTGGAGCTCAATGATTATCTGTTGAGTCGAGTGATTGAAACTCATTTACATCCATGTAAAATTTTCATATAGGTTACATCAAGCCCACAGAGTGAGGCTACAGGAAGTGATTTGTGGAGCCATGGATCTTGGGGATTTTTTTTTTAAAAAAAACTATTAAATGATGAGTCTTATAAAATGTTAAAAGATGCCATCCTGGTGGCTGATAGCTCAGTCAGTAAAATGCTTGCCACGAGGGCACAAGAACCTGAGTTCAGATCTCCACTTTAAAAAGCTACATGTAACGTGTGTGCTTGTAGTCCCAGTTTGGGGACGGTGGTGACAAGGCATATCCCTAGGTCTACTGTCAAGCAGCCTGGGCTAATTGGCAAACTCCAGACCAGTTAAAGACACAAGACAAGGTGGCTATCACTTGAGAAATGCCACCCAAAGTAGTTGACCTTACATATGCATTCACATGCAAAGGGACACATCCACACACATATGTATACATACACACTCACATATACATACACTTACTTACACACACACATATTCACACACTCACATACTCACATATATGTACACACACATACACACTCACATACACATAGACACACACATACTCATATACACATACTCACACACTGACATACACTCACACATACACATTCAAATATACACACATACACACACTCATACAACTCACTCATATACTTGCATACACATACACACTCATACACACACACACACCTGAAATTCTCTTCAAGAAAAAAGAAAAAAAAGGGAGGGAAGAATATTCCTTGGAATTATACCAGACTGGGAAGGGATATGAAGTCATTTTCTGAAGAGATAAAATATTCCATTCTTGAGAGGAGAATGGATTATGCCATGAAGGTTTAACATAACCTATGCTTGTCACAGTTTTCTATACAATTCGGGAAGGGAGGGACCATGGCATCGATGAGATGAGAACGGCAACGTTTAAACGAATTTTGAAGTTGAATAATGGGTTCTCAAATTTTGTTAGTCGTTCTGTCATCTTATTTGCCTGAAATTATCTGTTATTAAAAAGGTGTTTCTTGTGAACGCTGACTTCTTTCCTATTGAGATCTGAGCAAGGTCATTCCTCTCCACCCTCCTCTTTCATTTAATAAGTTAGAAGGCGTGGCAGAACAATTACAGGTAGGATGATAGCATGAGTCTGCACTGGGGCCATGGGCTGAGAGAGTCATTCTGAAGCACGGCTCATTAGATTATTCAATGTCCTTCCTGGAAAGGGCTATACATATTCATGAGCATGTAGAGAATACTTTTCTTTCTCAGAAGAGCCACGGAAAACCTGCTGTGCATAACTGCATGAACTGAACAGTAGCATTCCTTCTGGGACACTCTTTTTCCTGGGTCAAGTCCAAGGGTGGTAGGTGTGGCCAGGCATGCTCTCTTCTGCCTCTCTTGGCTCAGCTCTGCCTTTGAACTTCTTTCATGATCTGACCAGCAGCATATATGATAGAATTAAATTCTCGCTATATAGGCTAGTTACCATTCTGCAGTCTGGTCTCTGAGAGCGGTGGTGTGGTGATACCTTTCAGTTGCTGTGATTCCTAGTGCTGATATCTCTCTTTCTCGAACCTTCTCCAGAGTTTAGACTATGCTAGAATCACACTGGATAATGTCTTCTGTCTCACTAGCTGGACAAAGGAGGCAGGAGTGAGGCAAATGGGTCAGGAATCATACTTTGGCCTGTATTTCACATCGCACCAAACACTTTCCCTGCACCGCCTCATGCTATCTCTTTCAGGCCTGCAAGAGAGATAGCATTATTTATGTTTCCTAGATAAGAAAAACTGAGATTTGAAAAAGTTCAGTGATTTGTTCATGAGTTTATATTAGGATGGAATGGCCTCGATTTCAATTCGGCTTTCACTCCAAGTTCTTACTCTTCATTTCTCCATGCCCACCAGTTATACACTAAACCTTCTGTATCTCCCACACTGCATTTGGAGAGCCTCATCTTCTCACGGAATCACTGTTCACATGTGCAGAGAAACACTGGACACAACTGAGCAGCTAGTGTTCCAATGACCACAGCCATGGGACAGGATCCTTGTTTCCAAGCTTGGAGAAGTGAGCTTCCCAGTGGAGGTTCTATCTCTGTTCCTGCATTGCACTGTCTGCAGCTGTGGCTATGGCCGGGGACAGTCCTGCTTGTGATGAGGTTTCTGGAAACAGCAGACAGAAGGCCAATGTCACTCAGAGACATCATAACCCACAGTCCAAAGGCTGCCCTTTGTTCTACTCCAAATTTTTGTCCTGTCTCACTCACCTTGCAGAAGTATTTTACAAGGAGTCCTGGTACACTGACACCCTGGTGTGAAACTAACCAAACTCTCCTCTTTTTGCTTTAAATGCAGGTCGTGCTGTCCACAACAGTAAATGTGGATGGACATGTGCTGGCTGTTTCTGACAACATGTTTGTTCATAACAACTCTAAGCATGGAAGGAGAGCAAGAAGGCTTGACCCATCAGAAGGTAGGACTGGGACCTGACCCAGACCTTGTTTGTATCATTTGTTTGTTTATAGACAAATTCTCTAGCCCAGACTAGTCTAGAACTTACTATCCAGAAATTACCTTTGATCTTTCTACATCTGACTCCCCAGTGCTGGATTGCAGGTGTCCACCATCACACTCAGTATAGGCAGTCCCAGGGATTGAACTTGGGACTTCTTGTATGCTAAGCAAGCACTCTACCACATGAGCCACATCCCGCCCCATGGGCATTTCTAAGTGCTGCTGACTGCACTCTGCCCCACTCAGCTCCCAGCCAGCATTCAGCTCTCAGTCTCTTCTATTCCAATCCCTGTTTTTCTTTCAGCAAGACTGGTATTTCAGGCAATCGCGGGTCTATGACATCTTAGTTAAACAGGAACAGTACAGTGCCAGACGTGCATGAATAAGTGTCAGATGTGCCTTTAAACAGATTGTGGGCAAAACAAAACAGTGTGCAGAGTGAAGCTGACACTAATTGATTCTTGTTTGCTTGGACAAGAAGAAATCACGGGCTGCTCTGGGTCGTTTTCCAAGTGCATTAAACTAATTAGAAATACTGGTAACTGTTAAATTTCAAGTTGTCCAAAAAAATTAAAGTATGCCAATGGACAAACTGACAAACCTAAGTGAATTCCATCTCACTTGCTCTCCATGCTCTTCTCACCCCAAACCTGCTGGTGTTGGAGACCCCATGCTATTGATGAGAGTCAAATCCAGCTCCGAGTTTACTGTTGACGCGTCACTACATGTTGTCCACCAGCCCTCTCCCCAACCCGGCCCTTTAAATGTAGCTTATATCATTTAAAATAGGAATTAATGAACTGAAAGAAAAATGATTGAATCAGTAAAGAATTTTGGAGCGGTGTTAATTCTCCCACAGTGGGCACTGAAAGGGGAAGAAGAAAATCCCAGAGTTCAGAGCTCTGAGCCCTTCGAGTTTCTTTTGACTGATTGGATGTGATTGACTGGCCGTTCAAAGGGGGCTCATGTTTTTGGAGTCCTGCCAAAGTTCTCCTCCACCTTTGACCCTGTCAACTTTGGAAATGGAGTGATGGATTGAGTTTAGTTATGGCCTGAACACAGTATTGGGTTCCTGTTGGGATGCAAAGTCCAGAGGCCTCGAACATATGCATGAAGGAAGGAAACTCTGTCCTACAGAGTTGGGAGAGCGATTAGAGGTTGTCTCTAGGTGGGGTTGAGCGAACCCTTCAACTACGATAGATCCCATTTCCTCTTTCTCTCCCCAGCATGTTAACAAGCCTTGTAAATCTTAACATTGTGGGGCAGAGGAGGTGGGGAGAGAAAAGAGATTTACACTTTTCTAGAGTGATCAACTTATAAAAATATGGGCAAAAACAACAGAGTTTTAAAAACACCCTTTACACAATTAGCTAAGTGTTTCAGTCTTTCATACACCATGGCCAACTCATTAAGCTTTAATGACCTGGTAAAAACCAACAGCCAATTAGGGAAGGATGGGAAATCAACACAGCTTCTTGGAATGACCAACAGCTTTCCAGGACAGCACGTTTCCCTAACCCCAGACATCACCCACAAAAGACACAGAGCTGACTTGTTCTTTCTCCTCTTCCCAGCTACACCCTGCATCAAAGCCATCAGCCCAAGTGAAGGCTGGACCACAGGAGGGGCCATGGTCATCATCATTGGTGACAACTTTTTTGACGGTCTCCAGGTTGTGTTTGGTACCATGCTTGTATGGAGTGAGGTAGGTCAAAGCCATTTACTCCCACGATATCCTTTGGCTCCATTGTTCTTTTGGGCTGGGAGAACTAGCAATTCCTGGTGAAGGAGCATCATAAATACTCAGTCCTGTATACCTATGAGCAAGACACCCAGGGTATCAAGACATGCAAAGTCATAACATTTGGGGAATGGATTCCTTAAGATGATAAATATTCATTGCAGTATTATATAAGATTGTGAAAAATTAGAGTCTAAATATTGAATCATAGGAGACGATGGAGAAAAAAGTCAAGAGTATCTTTCCATCATCGAAAATTATGTTTTGGAAAAATTCTAATGATACCAGAGAAGAACATGTTTATGCTATGATTCTGTGTGTGTTTGTGGGGTGGGGGGGTGGGGAGTCAGAATAACAGTGGATGTGCATAATCTAATTCTGTGACACACAGCCATCGAAATGTCTGGGCAACACACCAGATTCTAATATTGGTTGTCTCTGCATTATATAATTTTAGATTTCTTTGCATAGTTCTTTAAATCCCCAATTTTCTAAATTGGATATATTTGACTTACAATTTCTAATCAGCAAAACTAAGTTCATTACTGAAAGCGAAGTGTGGGTGCTGACTTGGGCTTGGCAATTGCCAAACTAATATGTGAGGCCAAAAGCTGTGA
Organism: Arvicanthis niloticus; assembly: GCF_011762505.2. Taxonomy (NCBI): domain Eukaryota; kingdom Metazoa; phylum Chordata; class Mammalia; order Rodentia; family Muridae; genus Arvicanthis; species Arvicanthis niloticus. Next base: position 52,050,479 of record NC_047660.1, on the reverse strand, counting down.
CCTCTTTCTTTGGTGGCTTGTCTGGTGACTGTCTTCCCCTGCCTCTTCCCTTCTCAGCTTATAACCCCTCACGCCATCAGAGTACAGACCCCTCCCCGGCATATCCCTGGAGTTGTGGAAGTGACGCTATCTTATAAATCCAAACAGTTCTGCAAAGGAGCCCCAGGCAGGTTCATCTACACAGGTAAGAAAGAAAATGATTTCTAAGGTAGCTGGTTCCTAGCTCATCTTTACTCTAGTTCTCAGTATCTCTATTCAGTAATCAGCCTCGTTATTCTAGGTCTTTCTGGTACTGTGGGAAGAATGGACTGAGTGAAGGGCATCAAGTGGGAAGTGAAAACTGAATTCTAAATTTGAACTTGACCCAAGAAACTTCTGCATGGTCTGTTGATGGCTATGGCAGCTCACTTCTGGAACATGCATCTCTGTTATAACCATGCTAGGGACTTTTGTCTGAGCAATTAGATAGACATAATCAAAGTTGCTGACTGTGAGTTTTCTTGACAGCAATTCAAGCATGTTGCTCAGTAGAGTGGTACAAAGTATTTTAAAACCTTACAAAAGTAAAACCTACCCAACCATTCAATTTTCACAGAATGTCTTTTTCATAGTGTCTATTCCAATCAGTTGAATGAGTGCTTTCTCTCAGTGAAAGGGCAGATGACACACGACACAGGCTTTCTTCCCTGTCTGGAGGTTTAGGAACTTTTGGAGGATGTGGAGATTTTTCTAAATTTAAAATGCAAAGTATCCATTGCAAGAAGTGTGAGGTTCAGGGAGAGAGCTCAGTGTGGACTGGATCATGAGACTTGGGAGACCCACCTGGTGTCAGTGTGGATAGCAAATGATGGGAAAGAAAGGCTATTGGTTGCTATAGCTCCCAGCAGGGCACAGTCTACCCACTCATCTATGCCTTTTGTGGAATTACGTAACCCTAGCTTATGAGATATTGATGGGAGGGAAGTAGAGTAACCCTAATGAAGTGAACATTCTGGGGTCCAAGGCAAATGGCACAGTCAATGAATGGTGTGATTTCAGTAAGGTGAAAACATGGGTAGGAGAACAAGGGGCTTCAGGTGGATTATCAGGAGAATGTCCCCTCTGAAGAAGGGACATTGAGCTCAGAACAGTATCACAGGAAAGGACAACCCGTAGAGCACACCATCTCCTATGTGATCCATTCATATAGTCTTCATATTACCCTATAGCCACAGAGAGCTGGTGGGTCAGTGGTGTTTCCTGAAACTGTACCTGGAAGTCTGTGACTCTGTTGGAGTGATGGAGTGTTCCTGGCAAAGAACACAGCAAGATGATGAGCCTGAAATTTAAAGGAGCCCGGTGCCACTGGATAGCAATAAGAATGCCAGGGTATTAGAATAAAGTCCCTGGGGCAGGGAGCAATGGGAAGTGAGGAAGGCAGGCAGGATGAGGTTAATGGGGAAGATGTTGAGCCAGGGAGGATCTAGGCAAGAGTAAGAAGTGCAAGGATGGGTGTTGCCATGGATGGGAAGGCAGCTCTGTAGTGGAAGGAAGCTTGAGAAGGTCCCTTGGGAATCACAAAAATGAGGGCTGAGTACAGTGAGGAAGACCTGAGAGGGAGCAACTGGAGAGGAGGAGGCTGGGAGAATGGACTGTCCCTGATGTCAGGTGAAAGGCCCTTTCTTCAGGACACTTAACGCATTCTTGGTAACTCCAATGTTTACTCCAAGTTCCCCTGAGAGTAGATGATGGGTCTAGCCTTGGAAGATGTAGGTGAGTATTCTAGTAAGGACTTTGCAACCAGCCTTCAACTCTCTACTGAAATTGGAAATGATCTCAGTTCTCAAGGGATTATAGACACTTAAGAGACAGATGGTGTGTGTGTGTGTGTGTGTGTGTGTGTGTGTGTGTGTGTGTGTGTGTTTGCATACTTCCTCAGAAAGCTGAGGCTCTTACTTCTAGCTGCATTTAATTGCCAAAACCTACCCTGGCTCTCAGACAAATGATGTCAAATCTCTTAACCTCTGACAGTATAGTATAGTATAGTATAGTATAGTATAGTATAGTATAGTCACTGACTAAATATGTGTTCAAAATTTTGTTCAAGATATAAGACAAGAAACATTAGGATACCTCAGCATCCTACTGTTCCAGAAGAGAAGATAGATACTCTAGATCCCAATAATTAGGTTAAGTCTCATACAATATGTAAAAGCCAAAGGGGTTGTTGGAATGTCTATTGGGGAGGGACTAACTCAGGGAAAAACTAGAAAGCCTTCTTGGAGGAGGGAAATATACAAGGACATTTGTAAACAGTAGTTTCCCATCTGAGGATCTGTATTTCTTGGGAACAAACATAGTGCCTAGAGGAAGACAGGCCCATGATGTCATAGCTGCTATGTGGTATGCCCAAGTGTCAGTGTCAGCAAAGAACTCTCCTCCTGGTCTACGGTTTTGTTTGTTTGTTTGTTTTTTGGTTTTTTTTTTTGTTGTTGTTGTTTTGTTTTTCAAGACAGGGTTTCTCTGTGTAGCTCTGGCTATCCTGGAACTCACTCTGTAGACCAGGCTGGCCTCGAACTCAGAAATTCACCTGCCTCTGCCTCCCAAGTGCTGGGATTAAAGGCATGCACCACACTGCCTGGCTCTCCTTCTGGTTTAATAAGATGTGATTTACCAAGTATTGTCATATTACTGACATCACTATGTTTGTATGCACTAAGTGTGCATGGTGCTGAACCTTATATACATGAGCATGCACACCATGTTCAACACTGACACTTGGGACACATCAGACCTTCAGACTCTCACCTTCCAAGACATTACTATGTAAACATAAGCTATACATGTTGTAGAGTCAGCAGGCCTGGACCCACAGCTTGATTGGACTGCTTAAAGAGTTTTCTGCCCTGTCTTATAAATAGGATATGTATATCACAGGACTAGGAGAGGACACTTTGATATGAAGGCTAGAGTAGGATTGTAATGGTCAAACAGCCAGCTCTCCAGGCAATTTAAAACAAAGGTTGGGTTGCAGAATTTCCTGATTTTCACGGTGCAGGCACTCTTTCTACTGTGATGTCAAGCTACTGTGTGACACCAGGGTTCCTGGGAACTTCAACCATCTACTCTCGTACGCTGGAAAGCCAGGGCTTTGTAAGCACTTGGGATAGAGTAGTACCTTAGATACATGCTCAGAATGTACACCGATGTTTCTCTCACATTGGTGTCATTGTGGCCTCTAGTTTGAACAAGGAATGGCAAATGTGATGAATACTAAATATTTATGTGAGATGCTGTAGCAACTGGAATTCAATTTTATTTTTTGTTGTTTATTTGATTTTGAAATAGGGTTTAGCTATGTGGCCTAAAGTGGTCTTGAACTTGAGGTCTTCAAGTGTTGAGATAAACTGAGTGTTTTCAAGCTTAAGTGTTAAGGAGAACTTAGAAGAAGGCAAACAGAGCGCCTTGGACATGAAAGGCTCTTGGGTGGGAAGGGCAACCTGATATTTGGCTGGCACCGTGAGTGAGACAGAAGGCCTGAGTATACGGCAGCTTTGGCACAAGCTGAAGGGGTAGAGACTAGGTCACCCAGGAATATTCTCTCAGCTCATCGACTACTGTGGGGAATAGTGTCATGATCAGATTTGACTCTTTAAAGGCAATATTGGGGTTCAGGGATGGCTCAGCACAGTGCTTGTCATATAAACATGATAGCCTGACACTGAAAGCATGGAATACATATAAAAAAATCCAGGCATAGTGATATAGGAAATCAGACAAGAGAACATCTGGGGACCATTGGCTAGTCAGTCCAGCCAAACTGGTAAACTCCAAGTTTATCAAAAGACTTTGTCCCAAAAAGGAAGTAATTGAAGAAGACACTTGATGTAGATTCTGGCCTCCATGCATGCACACAGATGCATATACATGCTCTCATACATGTGAATACACACACACACACACACACACACACACACACACACACACACGGATCTTTCTGGCTGTGGTGCAGAGAATGGCTCAGAAGGCAGTGTGGATGCAGAGGGTCAAGTGAAGGCCAGTGTGGTGGCCCAGACCGGCAATGACAGAAGCTTGGACCACAGTGCTGGTGGTGGGGACAGGCAGAAGTGAATGGAATTTAGGAAGTAGCATTGACGAGACTTGATGATTGATTGGAGGGGGTGATGGTTGGCGGGGGAGGGATGCAGACAATGCTCAGGTTTCAAGTTTGAAAAATTGGGTGGGTAGAGGTGGAAAGTGATGTTTTTTAAGGTATAAAGTGCTAAGGGAGTTCAGAGGGAGGACAAAATACTTCCAGCTGGCAGAGAAGTGGGAAAATTTAATACTGTAAAGATGTCGATTAATGAATGCATTTAGCACAATGCCAATCAAAATACCAACAAAATGTTTGGGGGAAACTATACAAAGTTCATCTGAAAAGGTGTTAAACTAGAAACCCTGATTTTGAAAAATGAAAGGGCCCTTGCACCTCCAGACATTAAAACCTCTTTTAAGGTCTAATAATTAAAAGAGTATGGCGTTGTGTGGGATTGTATGGAAATGTCAAGTAGCAGAAGAGAAAAATATCAAAATAAACTCTTTCTGCACACATCAAGTGTGTCAGTACTTAAGTACCAGCATGCTGGGGTTCTTTTTCTCATGTCAGTGAGGAAAAGACAGAAGGTTTAAATAATCTACTGGGCCAACTAGTTAGAAAGTATCAGGAAGAAAGACTCGGCTTTCTAGTTGGACATTGTCAGCTGGGAATATTTTTTAAATTAATTATTGTTCATTAAAATGTACATATTTCAAAAGGACATACAACTAAAACATAATTATCACCATCCTTGCTTATCTGGACCCTAAGAAGAGATCATTGAGTAAAAATAAAAAGAAGATGAAACTATATAAAAAGTAAAATTTGGCACATGAAAAACGTCAAGCATGAAGGACAGCACCCAGGCATCTTCAGCTCTGGAAAACACAGGCTTATGGACAAGAAAACTCATGAGCAGAAAGAAAACACTATGCCTTCTATTGCCAACTGCCCTTCTATTGCACTGTGGATAGAGAAGTGGACATTAGACATCTTGCAAATTAGGAGATAAAGTCAAAGAGGGAGGAAGGAGGCAGCAAACATGATCAGAAGCCATTCGTGGATGTCACTAGCATGGGAATGCACACATGGAATCCCAGCTCCTGGAAGGGAGAGGCAGCAGGATTAGGAGTTCAGAGTTATTCTTGGTTGCATAATGAGTATATGGCTAGCCTCGGCTATAGAAGACATTATTGGAAGGAAGGAAGGAAGGAAGGAAGGAAGGAAGGAAGGAAGGAAGGAAGGAAGGAAGGGAGGAAGAGAAGAGAGGGAGGGAGAAAGGAAGGGAGAACTGAGGGAGGGGGATTGATTTATTTCAATGTACTTATTCTATAAATGGCATGAAGAGTGCTATAGATTTCTTCCATATCAAGGTGTCAATTTTTTGTAGTTTTTAAGCAAAGGAAAACACACAGGATGGTAGAACGAGCAGAGGTGGGGACTTCTCTCATTTAGCACAGTAGGGAGGTGGACGGTTAGAGACATGTTCCTGGATGGTCCTAACCCTAAAGACTGTGTGCCTCATACGCTAACTGTTCTACTCTCAGCGATGTCTATTCAGAAAAATAATTGAATTTGCCCAGGGCTCTTCATTGTAGTTCCATTTATAGTAGAAAAAAATTTAAAAATAGCATTGATGTCCAGTGGGGGATTCATTAAGTCAAAATGAGGATGTGTTTAGACATTTTAAACATCAAAAATAATAGTGTAGATAAAATCTTGTTTACATGAAAGAGACCATGATTTAAATTCTTAAAAAGCTTGTGCATAGCCTGCTGGGCATGGTGGTCCATGCCTATAATCCTAACACTGAGAGGTGGAGGCAGGATGATCAGTTCAAGAGCATCCTGAGGTAAAGCAGTGACATGTACACCAGCTTTGGATACATTTGTTTTTAAAGTAATGATTTAAAAATCTTGCACTGAGCATGGCAACACACTCCTTTCATTCTAGCACTTAGGAAGTGGAGGCAGGAGCATGACAAGTGTGGGCCAGCTGAAGCTACATAGCCTACCTGCTCTGTTTGCACAACATGATTACCTTTTTGACAAATACAAAAAAGGACTAGTTGTACCAATATACAAGTAAGCAACTGTGATTTTTTTGGTATTAGTATTAGGTTTTTTTTCATGTTAATTGTGTCCATTTATGATTTTGATTAAAAATTACAAGATAAAAACTCCATGTTATGTATGTTTAAGTATGAAAAGCATGTGCCCCTAAACTTGACTCTTTGTGTACAAAGATGCTTTTTGTGGCTGGAGGTCAGGGGCTCTCCTTGCCTTTGAGAGGAAGGGGCCGTGAGAGGCAGGCAGAGTGAGAAGGATCAGAACTCTAACTGATGCTTTTACACTAGAGAAGAAACTAAAAATACAAACACCGAGAGCTCGGAATTGAGCCAGTTCTTCCACCTTGAGGTCACGGAGCCAAGTGCAACTCTTACTGGTTGCCCAAAGAAACCAGTATCATTGGCAGAGGGGTCCAGGTCCCCAGTGAATGGTTTCATGTCCTCTTGTATTCCTTGCTGAAAGAAAGCAGCATGGTGAAAGCCGACTTAGTTTTGGTGTAATGGCTGGAAAGGCAATGGCATACAGAGAAGACTGAAGAAAACAGGTTTCCACTCAGACCCGGGTCCTCACTCCAGCCTGCCCACAGAAGACCAGCTGCTTTTTTTTTTCCTTTCCTTTTCTTTCTTTCTTTCTTTTTTTTAAAAAAAAATTGGATATTTTATTTATTTACATTTCAGATGTTATCCCCTTTTCCCATCCACCCCAGATACCCCTATCCGATCTCCCCTCCTCCTGCTTTTATGAAGGTGTGCCCCCCACCCACCCACTCCCACCTCCCACCCCCGAATTCCCCTACACTGGGGCATCCAGCCTTCATGGGACCAAAGACCTCCTCTCCCACTTATGCCTGACAAGGCCATCCTCCCTTACATATACAGCTGGAACCATGGTTCCCAGGCTGGTGGTTTAGACCCTGGGAGCTCTGGTTGGTTGGTATCGTTGCTCTCCCCATGGGGCCGCAAACCCTTTTAGCTCCTTCAGTCTTACTCCTCCACTGGGTACTCCTTGATCAGTTCAATGGTTAGCTGTGAGCATCTGCCTCTGTATATGTCAGACTCTGGCTGCTTTTTCTATGGAGAGATAGACAAAGGCCTCTTGGGCTTCTAGCTGATCTAGTCTCCCCCTACTGTTGTTTTGACCCGAAACTGTGTTCTCTAAGCACCTACCCTTTTCAGTTCTGTATCTGGGGCTTCCCTATGGGATGGTACTCAAGACCGCTGTAGGTCCAGACAAAAGGCTCAGCTCCAATAGGATGTGCAAAAACTTACCCAACCTGGAGAGCTGTGCTGGTCAGGGTAGAAGTAGCTCTAAACGAAGATGCACACAGTCAGCTAGGAAAGCTGTCCCCCACCCCAAACTGCCACGGCATCTGTCCTTTCCTTGTTCTTCTGTTAAGCCCCTGCCCTTTTTGAGTCTCAGTATCAGTGTCTATAAAGTGTAGATACCAGTTGTACGATTGACCATGGATAGTTCCCTAATTGAAATGATCACCACAACCATCAGATCACACTTTTTGAGGATTTTGGTAACTGTATCTAAGAAAGAAAGGAATTTAGAAAACATGGGTTCTGCTCTGGCTGTTGTCTCAGAGACTTCACGACTTAGAGAATTGGGAGGATTCTTAGGGGACCAAGGGCATGTCACCATGGACACAATAGTAGTGTTTACTCTTAGGTGGAACTTTTGAAATGGAGATGTGAAAAAAGGCAGGAAGGGCACCCCCGCCTTTGCCACACTCCCTTCCACCCAATCAACCCTGTGGCCCACAGTCTAGCTGCAGCTGACTCAAGGAAGCACCACCATGATGGAGCTTAGCCTATCAGAAATACCGCTAGCGTTAAGTAACTGCAGCAATCCATTCTCCATGGCTTCTGTTGCCAAGGATGACACAAGCCACACAGGGCTCTGATAAACAACAGTATTTTTTTTCACACATGCGACTTTGCAGCTTTGTTTTCCCTTCAGCCACGGTTTGCTAACCTGCAACTTGCTGCTTTGGAGTTGAGAGTCACATGAGACTCGGCTCATCAGAGGAGTCCAATTGCCTGTGTCTGGTTGGAAACCCAGAGGCGATATCTGCCAGCTGAGGCTGAGGAGAAAGGAAGCCCCCTCCTCTGCTCTTCTGGAAGATTTTTCTGCAGACAACTGGCAATAAAGAAGGTCATCCTGGTATCAGTGGGTCCTCAGTGGTTGGCTGGGCAGAGTTCTCCCTTTTGATGTGGCAACAGGTTTTCGAGGAAAGGCTGCCCTGAGCATGGTGTGTGTGTGTGTGTGTGTGTGTGTGTGTGTGTGTGTATGTGTGTGGTATGTGTTATGCATGTGTGTGCTTGCCCATGAGGATGTGTGTGGAGGCCACTGCTTGGTGCTAGATGTTTTCCCCCATCACCTCTCCAACTTACTCTCCTAGGCAGGCTCTTTGACTGAACCGGGGGCTTACTGACTCAGCTGGGCAGGCTGGCATAGGAGCACCTGGGATCCACTTATTTCTACCTTTCTCCCAGTGCTACGGTTACAAGTGCCCACCACTGTGCCTGCCCTTCTATGGGGCTGGGTCCTGGGGACCTACACTCAGACCCTCATGCTTGTACAGTGATCGTTTCCCCACTGCCTCATCTCCCTAGCCCCAGGCTGTCCATTTGATTGCAAGTTAAGTCTCTGATAAATTCTATCATGAGAGAACTAGGAAGGAAAAAAAAAGCAGTGATTGTAATTTAGTAATTACGTCTGTCGTCTGTTGAGCTCACAGGACCCGACTCTTCTTGTGGCCTCTAATAACTGCCACCTTTCCCCCGTGATGACAGTTTTATTAGTACCTCCGCTTCATAGGTGAGAAATCCTTTGCACAGACAAATTAAGTCACCTGCCCGTGGTTGCCAAATAGGTTCCGTCTAAGCTGTCTAATTCCTAAGCTCAGCCCTTAATCACTAACGTCTTCTGTCCTCGCGTCCTATGCAAACTGAACCTGGGACAGAAGGCAGCCAGAGGACTGCTGTCGGGCTGTCGGGCTGTCGGGTAAGCAAAGTGACCAAGAGAAGAGGCAGGGATCTTCATCCAAACTTTAAAAACAGTATTTATTATCCCCCCCGCCCCCGTGTGTGTCTGTGTGTCTGTATGTGTGTGTGTCTCTCTGTGTGTGTGTCTGTGTGTTTCTGTGTGTTTGTGTGTGTGTGTCTGTCTGTATGTGTGTCTGTCCGTGTGTGTCCGTGTGTGTGTCTGTGTGTGTCTCTGTGTGTGTGTCTGTGTGTGTGTGTGTGTGTGTGTGTGTGTGTGTGTGTAATCCCAGTGCTGGAGAGGTGGAAGAAAAGGGATCCCTGGAGTTTATTGGACATCCAATTTAGTTGAATCAGTGAGAGCCAGGTTCAGTGGGAGATCCTATCTCAAAAATTAATTAATTAATTAATTAATTAAGTGGAGGAACAATTGAAGAAGACACTGATGTCAACCTCTGGCCTTTATGTGCACATACACAAATGTGTACCTGCATGTGCAAAGTCATGTGATCACACACACAAGTGAGAGCTGCCTACTTTAAAGAAAGGATGAAGGCATTTATGTCCACAAGGGTAATTATGCATGGAACTATGAAATCATGGACAAGATCAGTATGCCAAGATCTGGCAGGAGGATAGATACACCATGGGGTCCTGTTATATCTGGAGGAGGATATCTGTTGGGTCCAGATATCCTCCTCCCTCATTGCTTGTTATCCAGCAATGGCCTTTTGTGAATGCAAAATCTGAATTATTTCTGAAAAACTTGCCACGCTATGCCTTTACTCTCTGGATTATGCGAGATCACAGTTGTTCAGGAAACGGGGAAGGGACAGTCTGAGACGATAGTCTTGGCAAGTGGGAGGTTGATGGGAAGCAGGCGGGGGTCACAGGTGGACTGAGGAACAGAAGAAACCAAAAGTCCCAGGGGGTCTGGGTGTGTGCAGCTGCTTTGCAAGGTGTGCAATTAAATTTAAAAGCGACAGGATGGCCTGGCTACTGAAGACACCGTGGAAAGTTGAGGAATCTGTGTTAGCTAACCCTCTGTCCCCCAAGAATTCTTATCTTTTATTTTAGCAGAGGCCCAAGTGTTGATTAAATAGCACTGTTCATTATTGGTGAGAAAGCGTCCATCGACAGGAAGAGATAGCAGTTGGGAAGAAAGGCGGGCAACTCTACATAAAACTCTACTCCCCTCCAATCATATCCCAGACAGCCTGCTCCCCAAGGCTCTGCTGGAGGTATGGGGTCCCCCCTCAATAAAGACACACCATGCAGATGTGAAAACTTGATTTCAAATGTTAATAGCTCATCCGTTTATATTTCATCCCCCCCCCCCATAGCATTATCATGGGGGAAAATCCCATCAAAGAAATGAATCTGATTTTCAGTTTAAAATATCCAGATAAGACATCAAAAACTGGCCTGAGTACAATTAATCCCTGTTCAAACTGGAGACCAGTTGGATCAACAGCTCCCTTGGTGGTCTGTACTTTTACAAAGTTGCCTGTATCCCTAGCTCTGGTGAAAGGCAGGTGCTTCTTCAGCTCAGTCTAAGGAATAATGTCTCCCCTGCCAGACCCAGAGTAGGAAGATGTTGCTTCACAAGAGACCGCCCAGCTCCTTAATGGACCGGTGCTCGCCGCTGTAATATCCTGAGCACAAGCTGCGGAGCTCGTGTGCGCTCATAAATGCTGCCTGGTGGCATTTAGGTTCATGCCTGAAATTTATCTTTAATTTTTACAGTTGTCTCCTTAACCGTGTATATTACTCCCTTCTTCAAACAATCTGTCTTGTGACTGCAGTTTCTCCTGAAACCAAAGCATAATTAAATATTAAATTAATATTTCATTTGAAATTAAATATCAAAGGCTTCCGTCTAATCTTTCTCTCGTGCACCTTTGGTTCCCTTGTGTTCTCGCCCCTGTGTCCACAATGGAGGGTGCCACCCCTGAGTAATTCGCTCTGGTTTTGTCTTTATTCCTGTTATTTACTTATTATTTATTTTTAAATCATTGCTGCTGCATGTTTGCTCCGTTGACTCAATGGACATAGGGGAGGTTTCGGTGTGTTCCCCAAATTAGGGGCGGCACAACTCAGCACCTTATGACTGCGGTGGTCCCATGTGCACTTCTCAGAGAATGTCACTAGTCAAACAAGTGAGATTCTCAGAATCAGAAGCGGCCAGGAGGCTTTAAGGACAATAAGTCTGCCCGTGTGTCCTCAGAGAAATCTCCCAAAGCCTCTCTCGGTCAAGCAGCAGGATGATGAAGGTGACGTTACTGGTCACTGCTGATATCTAAGACAGATTCTGTGGTAGGGTCAGATACTGTGAAAGTCTTCTCACAGGAGCATTAGCATTCTGAATTATACAGACTGAGCATCCCTGATCCAAAAGTTTGAAATACTCCAAAAGTGTTTTGAGTATGAACATGATACTGTAAATAGAAATTTCCATACCTGATATCCCATTATACTGATCCCAGGCAACATGCAGGAGTGGCTAAAAAAAAAATGTCACATGAAACATTGTCTTTGCACTGCATGTATAGAATATACATTAAATTCAAATGAAGTTCGTGGTACATGTAGACCTCACCTCCATGCTGTCTCATTCAGAATATGCAAAGTTTTCAAAATAAAAATTCAAAATCTGAAATAACCACCAGCTCCAAGTATTTCCGGTAAGGGATACTCAACTGTATAAGTTTAACTGTTGAATGTATTAGGACTTTTGACAGGTTGACTATTGGTTAAAAAATTGAGAACAGGGAGAGGCAAGTGACAGAGGCAGACTTTACTGGAATCAACAGGTAGGGCCAGGGGAACTTGAAGATATGGAGACTGTGAAGGAAGGGAGAAAGGAGAAGTTCTGAGGCAGCATGAGGACATACGCTTGTTCCAGGACCTCCGAAGTCCTCCCAAAGCTGGACTGGTTACCTGTCTCTGCTGCATTAATAGACAGCCACTTTCTGGGACTGAAACAAAAAGCCAGAGATGCCCTTCTTCGTCTCTTTGCAATCCTATTACATCGATTCTAGCTCTTTGGCTTTGTGCTTTTGGAACAAAGAGAGAGATTCCTTTCAAGTGTTTTCTTTACTCTTGAAGGGAGTTGGGATTTGGAGCTGGGACTGTAGGGGTCCTCTGATTTGGGGTACTGTCCCCTTCTGTGGACCATGGACTTTGTGAACATTGTCTCCATGGCAAGACCGTTCTTTGCAGATGTAGATGCAGGCACACAGATGAGTACAGAGTTGTTGTCTTTCGTGGCTTTTTGATATAAATTCGTCAGCTGCACATGATTCTAGGATTTTAAATAAGGCCGCAACTGCTGCGTGAGCCCCACACCAGTGCTGTGATTGGCCAGCAGCCCAGAGTGGCAGGACGACTGACCACTCAGATCCTCCTTCACTGTTTTCATTGTTTCCCTTTTATTGTTTTCAAATCCCTACAACAACTCCACAATTAACTCCCACCATGCCATGTTTTGTGTGGTTTGTGCTCTTAGTCAGGGCATGAATGACTTCTCTTATTAAAAGACTTGTTTTTATTTTTAATCGTGTGTGAGTGTTCCTCCGAGTATGTGACACACGTATATGGGTACCCGCCAAGATGGGGGTGGGGAAGGATGCCAGATCCCCTGGAGCTAGAATTATAGGGGGTTGTGAGCTACCTAGTGTGGGTGCTGGGAAACCAACTCTGGTCCTCTGGAAGAGCAGGAAGTTTTTAACCGCTGATGCATCTCTCCAGCCCTAGGAATGGTTTCTTGTAATGCCAATGTTTTGTTAATGAGATCGTTCCAGAGCAGCAACAAACAGCTCTTTATGCACGTTCATCACTGCTGTTGGATTTTGGGAAAACAGAAGCAGATCATAAGCTGTAGAAAGTCTGGTCTGATACTTGTAGCTCTTCTGAAGATATGAAAATATAAAAATCATATAGAATATATGTATCTCATCAGTCCTTTGGGAGAATTAGTACTCAGCACTAGCCAGCTGTCTGTTTGTTTATGAGTAGTTCCCACACAGATATTTTTAGTTAAATGTTATTTACTTTAAAAGTAACCTTTTCATGCATTTCTGAAAGTTTCTATCTCTTTGTTGGGCCCAAGATATGTAAGGAAATTCATATATTATTCCCACAGTCAAAATGAGAAATGACACTAAAGATCTAGGGCCTCAGGAGATATGTTATGAAATCTCAAGGTATTGATGAAAGTTTTTCATGGCTGATCCAAATGGGATTTAGACTCTGTGGCAGTTGAATCGTGTGTTATTAAACTCCTTAAGCAAACCCGAACGATTCCCAGTGGAGGATTAAGACATTCTATGTATAGCAAAGACGGAATTCTCATGTCGGAGTCTTCTCTATTGAATTCCCCCTTGATTAGCTTCTGTAATATTTAACTTCATGCCATGCCATAATTATTTAATAAAAGGTAAATATAAATTATACTTCAGAAGGGATATGACCTTTTACCTTAATGTTATGTTCTAAAGAAAGACATAGATAAACAGAACCTATAGGTTGAAGCATATTTTTAATTTACTCTATTTTTGTCTTGCCAGCATATCTCTGTGTCCCTGTCAGCCAGAGCGTTGGCAGAACTTCACAGCATCCCACACTCCATGTGGTACAGGAGGCTGTAAATTTACAGGGATGATGGCAGTTAATGACCTGCTAGGTCCTCCGAGACAGTCTTGGTGCTGGTCTTGGACACCTCATTAGCTAATTGAGGTTGGCTTGGCTCACCTTGGGTCCCCAAAGTCAGAGAACACCCAGGGTGATGGGAAATGGGGGGAGATGGGATTCAAGGTAGAGCCTGGGAAGTTAGTTTGGGACCAAAGTAGACACTGTCAAACTCAGCTTTACAACATGGAAGTCTGAGGTGGTCTGATGTTTTTATGTAAGGTTTTGGTGTCTGCAAGTAGCCCGAGTGGGTTTGATTTCATGATTTCCACTTCAAGTGTGCACTGCATTCAATGGGACCATGAACCCTTGTGTCTGGTGCTTTTCAGTCTGCTAGGAGAAGACAATTGGGAACAAAAGTGTAATACAGTCTATTCAAGAGAAATTGTAGTGTGTGCTGACCAAAGAGGCCTGTTCCTGTAAGTCCTGGGAAGACTGAGAAAGAGTGGTGAGGGCTGTGGGGGTGGGATCCTACACTGCTCTCCCTAGAAAGTGTGAGCTTGCCGACAGGGAGTGAATATACCTGCTACAGAAAGGGGGCAGGGAGCAGACAGGAGAAAAGACCTTAAATGGGGCTTCTTACTCCTCCTGTTCATGCGCCTCCTGTACATTCAGAGTGTACCCATGTCTACCATTTTTTTTTAGGTTTCTTTCTTTTGACCCGGGACAGTCTTCAGGTTGGATAACAAGCAATGCAAAGCTCACATGAGATGAAGCCATGCTTCATTCTGAGGGTGATCTCGATGTGAGTCTGTTTGCCCTGCAGCATCGGGCAGCTGTTGTGTTTGCTGGTGGATAGCACATGCTGTCTTTTCCACTATCAGTGGCTGCAGAGTCAGGTGGCCCAGGCGGGCTCCACAGCCATCTGCAGTCCTGTCCTTGAAGCTGGAAATGAAGCATTGGAGTGCAGCAAGAGGGACGCTGCACTCGGCCTGAAAGAAAGGCCAAGAGTACATGTTGGAGGGTTAGAGAAGCCACAAATCAGATGCCATTTTTGCTAGCTGTTGCAGCATTTAGCATAGGGAGAGAGCCTATAGTGTGTCAGTGAGAGTTAGGGAGCAAAGGGGGGGAAGGTGCTTTGTCAAATGCCCCCCTCGTAGTGACCCTTCAGTATATTCTAATAGCATTCTAACGACAGCGACTGTCATCATCACACACGTCCACCTCTGACTGTCTGTGAACTAGGCTTCTGTAACTATTGACATTATAAGATTAAATGAAAAATGTTTACAGAATGATTCCAGCCACACAAATAGCAATGTATTCTGGGTAATGCATGGATTCTGGGTAAGAGGGGGCTCTGAGCAGATGTGTACCATGCTCCTCCCACCCCAAAATATATTGAGGGACACTTTTAGGGAAAAGAAAAGAAAAAAAATATAATATGTCGGTTCTTTTCTTCATTGCCAGGGCGAAATACTGGGCAAAAGCAACTTACAGAAGGAAGAATTTATTTAGGCTCATGGTTTGAGGGTGCCGCCTATCAAGGCAGGGAAGGTATAGACATGGGAATGCAAGGCCTATTGATCCTTTGCATCTGAAGTCAGGAGGCAGAGAGAGAGAGAGAGAGAGAGAGAGAGAGAGAGAGAGAGAGAGAGAGAGAGAGAGAGAGAGGAACAGACCCTAGCTCACTTTCTCCTTTTAATTCAGCCTAGGACTGAAGCCTCTGGGATGGTGCTACCCACATTCAGGGTAGGTTTTCTCTCTTCAGTTTAACCTATCAGGAAATACCTTCATAGACATATCCAAAAGTGTGTCCCCTAGGTGATTCCAGTTGGCAATCAAGATTAACTCTTGCACATGCTATTACTGCTCGGAGCTAGGCTAGTGTTGCAGACATGATAGGAACTTTGTGCCGTGTACTGGTATGTAAAGGGTTGCCCTAGAGGATGTATGGAAGCTGAGCTTGAGATTCTTCTCTTGGAAAAGAATAGTATTAGATATAGAAGAAGGGCTGGAGAGATGGTCCAGTGGTTAAGAGCATGCACTGCTCTTCTAGAGGACTTGAGTTTGATTCCTAGCACCCATATCAGGTGGGTCATGACCTGTAACTAATGCTCTAAGAGGATTTGCCACTGCTGATCTCTGTGAGTACCTGTGCTTAGTGCACACACTCACATACACACATGTACGTACACCACACACACCTACAATAACAATAATAATGAAAGAATGCACACACATGTGTACACATACATGAATATATACCACACACAGAAACACACACACAACTACAATAATAATAATGAAAGAATGCACACACTCACATATACATATGTATATATATCACACACACCTACAATAATAATAATAAAGGAATGCACACATATGTGCATGCACACACATGCACACACATACATACATGCACATGAGCACACAGTCGAATACACGTTTTATTAAACAAGACATCAAAGCATATCCACAGAACACACATAAAACTAGTATGTATTAGTTCACAAAGAACTCAAAAAAATCAAAAGGATGCCATTTTAAAGCCAACTAGAAGTAATTAGTAGGAATTTAATATTGTTCTATCTAGAAACTTGAAGAGACTACTTCAAGAAGTAAAACAAAAAGAGGAGGCAGTGAAATCCTGGGTAGGATGTGAGAAATTTTAAACGACTCATACCAAATCTATGGTAAGACATTTAAGTGCTTGAGAAAGTACCTCCCCCCTTTTAAAGAAAAGATTACAATACTGAAAATAAAAGGAATTCCTTTTGGTCTTGTATTAATATTATAGTAACCTCAACCCAGACAATTTTATTAGGATATTTTTTTTCAAAATTTTATTCAAGAAACACTATCTGTGTTAGAGAGTTAGCTCAGTGAGCACGTGCTCACCGTGCAAGCATGAGGATGTGAGTTGAGATGTCCTTGTAAAAAAGTTTGGCTTGGTGGTGTCTGCCTGCAAGCCCAGTGCTGGGGCAGTAGGGACAGATTGATCCCTGGGGTTTACTGGCAAGTTGGCCTCACTAATCAGTGAGCTCTGGTTTAGTGAGAGATCTTGTCACTAAATATAAGGAGCACAGAAGAAGATGCTAAAAACTGAGCTATGGCCTCTGCCTGCACACATCCTATCACCCCCACATACATACACATACACACCACACACACATTCATATCACACACATATATATCACACACACATACATACCACATACACATTCATATCACACACACATTCATATCACACACACACACATACACATCACACACACGTACACATCACACACACATACACGTCACACACATACACATCACACACACATACACATCACACACACATACACATCACACACACACATCACACACACACATCACACACACACACATCACACACACATACACATCACACACACACATCACACACACATACACATCACACACACATACACATCAAACACACATACACATCTCACACACATACACATCACACTCACATACACATCACATACACATACACATCACACTCACATACACATCATACACACATACACATCACACACATATACACATCACACACACATACACATCTCACATATATACACATCACACACACATACACATCACACATATATACACATCACACACACATACACATCACACACATATACACATCACACATATATACACATCACACACACATACACATCACACATACACATCACACACATATACACATCACACATATATACACATCACACACACATACACATCACACACACATACACATCACACACACATACACATCACACACATATACACATCACACACACATACACATCAAACACACATACACATCACACACACATACACATCACACACATATACACATCACACACATATACACATCACACACATATACACATCACACACATATACACATCACACACACATACACATCACACACATATACACATCATACACATCTCACATACACATCACACACACATACACATCACATACGCATTCATATCACACACACATACATAAACCACACCCAAAGCTTAATATGTAATCATATTACTTACCTTATCACTTTGACAAAATGCATAAAAGGAGCTACTTGAAGGAGAAGGGATTTATTTTGGCTCATGGACTCAGAGGCTGTGAGTTCACCATGCCAGGGAAGGACAGCTTGTCCAGTGTTGGCAGCAGTGGAGGGCAGCAGGCAGGAAGCAGACATGGATGCTACCTTCATGACTATTCCCAGTGACCAGCATCTTTGGCCATAGTCCCACAAGTCCCACAACCTCCCCAAACAATATAACATCCAGGGAGTAGATGTCCAATGTCTTTGGGGGACATTTCAGATTCAAAACCATCAGAAAGTATTCTTGAGTAGAAAAAAAAAAAGATTAATTTTTTTATTAGAAAAGAAAATAGAAATTACCAAGTAAGTGCCTCATCAAAATAGAAATTAAGACTATAGAAACATAAGAAAAAAATCATCAACCTCATTGATGAGTAAAAAATTATCATTATCAGTTGAAAATTCAAAAAAATTATAAGTTAAAATAATTATATGCATAGTGGGAGGGAGTATAAATTTACATATGCTTCCAAGGAGTGATTTCCCAGTATGTGTGAAAAGCCTTAAATATAAATCATAATTTTTGGTCCAGTAATTCTAATTTTTAGCATTTTCTGATTGAAGTAATTAAAGTTATGCACAAATGATAATTATTGCTTTCGCTTTTATAATAGTGAGAAATTAGGATCACATTAAATGCCCGAATTAGGAAGCCATTTAAATAAATTATAGAGCATGTCATGGAAAATATGCAGGAATTTAAAATAATGTTGTAAAAGAATATGTAAGCACCAGAGGGAAAGCTTACAGCGTACAGCCTCTCTAGGTGGGTTCAAGTGGGCTACGCAGCAGAATAAGTCACATTTCTCAGAGTAATTTTAAGTATGTGTGTTTAATCTGGAAGGATATGAGCAGAGATGTTAACCCTGGGCATCCCACTTTCTGTCACCCAAATGGAAATACTCTCATTATTCTCCTTATTACACAGAACTATAATTCCATTGCACAAATATTTAGTTGGCTTCAAGAAGTAGAAAGTAAGCATACTCCATACCAAAAATTCCCAATGTAACTTTAAAAAATATACTTTGACTAAATCTTTTATAATTTCTTATCATGTGTTTGGGTTATATTTCTCTCTCCCCACATTGTTCCCCCTAACTTCTCCCAGATACCACCCCCTACCTCTCAACTGCCTGTCCTTTTCTCTTTAAAATGACTGACAGTATCAAATCTGTGCCATCTGAATACTCATAGGTGTGGGGCCATCCCCTGGAGTATGATTGACCTGCGAAGAACTATACTCTTAAAGGAGCCATCAACTCTTTATAGCTCCTCAGCTGCGTGTGGGCGTTTCTGAAGCCCTTTCCTCTTCTGTGCTGGAATGTTGACTAACTTAATGCTGTGCAGGTCTTGTGTAGGAAAACACAGCTGCTGAGAGGTTATGAAGGCAATAGTCCTGTCATGTCCAGAAAACACTGGCTCTTAGAATCTTTCTGCTACTTCCTCTGTGGTTCCTGAGCTTTGAAGGAAAGGTTTGAAAAATACATCCCCCATTTGTGGATGAACCCCTACCCTCTACACTTTGACTAGGGCTTCAACCACCACCCAGTGTACAAAGAAGCATCTCTGATAAGGACTGAGAGCTGTACTAAGCTGTGAGTAGAGAGATAAGAATTTAGAAAGCAGTTTGGTAGAATGTCGATTTAGCAGAACCGTAGTATAATATAGTAGTGGGTTTACCCTAAGGCCAAGAGCTCCCCTACCGTGTGTTGTTGGCCAGACCACAGTATCAAGCGTGTGTTTCCTCCAGTGGAGTAGGCCTTAAACCCAATCATAAAGTGGTTGGTTACCCACATAACTTTCCTGCTGCTACTGTTCCCACTGGCATGTAGTCTGGTCATTATTATACTTCACAGGGTTCACAGCTGAACAAGACTGTTGATTGCTTCCTCCCCACAACCCAAGCAGGCTACGTAGCACCTTCTATTACTACAAAAGCTAGCCAGCAAGGAGGAAGCATCTGAATTTGATTTCTTAGTGACCTATAACCGAAGTATGTGGCATCTTGAGCAATTGGGCCATACCATCTAGTGGGTCACTAGTGGGTCACTAAGAGCAAAGGCAATAGCCTATATTGTTTGGGGTATCTAACCCTGATCATCTCTTAAATGGTGGGTTTATATGTGATTTTATTTTTTCTATGTAATTAAAATGGCTTATTATTTGTTTAAAGAAAAGGTATCACTTGATAGCATAATAGCAACAGGTGTTTATAAAATATGTTTGGAAACAGGAAATTTTAAAAATATACTTTCCTGCATTTGCTTTGCCTAGCAAGAGTGCAGAAAGTTGTTGTATGTTTTATATTTTTGTCCTTGCTTTGGTCATGTATTATTTTTTAAACCCATTAAAGTTTAAATGAAAGGAAAGGAGGAAGGAAGAAAAGGGATGAATTTTGAAGAAGTCTTTAAAATAGAAGAAACACTGCAGCATACTGTTCCCTTATTCAAGAACTTGTTTTATAGTTACCAAGTTAAATGTCTAATGTGTGTCAGGCTCTGTCATTAGCCATAAGACACAGAGATGAGACAGAATGAATTCTGCTCCCCTGAGCCTTTCAGGGTTGTGAGAAGAGCAAGCATGAGTAGTTACATATCAATTGTAAATTAAGACAGTGTAGTTTGCATTAGAACAGCATTCATGAGATTAAGATTCCATATGAATGGAAATATTTAAGAGAATTATTAAGAAAAGGGGGACACTAGAAAGATAAACAAATGAGAAGATGTACTTGGGAAAGAGAGGAGCGAGAGGAAGAAAAGTGATACAAATGTGGTTTATTGTCTTTCTAAAAAACTGGAGAGTAGTTGGGTTGGGGTATGGCTAAGAAGTAGAGTGCTTGCCTGGCATGCAGAAGGCTCTGGGTTCGAACCCCTGACATTGAAAAAGATAGATGGGAGGGGAGGAGGGGAAGGAAAGAGAGGGATGAAAAGAGGAAGGAAAGGAAAGAAGGAAGGAAGGAACAAATGAATGAACTAGAGGAGGGAGGGGAGACAGAAGTAGTTGGTGTATGACTGGCCGTGTAGCACTCTGGTGACTTGGTACTTGACTGGCTGTGTAATACTGCTGACCTGAGAGAATTCTCTGCTGAGCAGAGAATTGCAGGGACCTGTGCTGAAGGCAGAGATGATGAAACATTGACTTGTTATTTTAATGGTAGATAAAGACTTACCACAATTTCCAAATTTATGTATGAATTAACCAATGTCAACAGCATAATCCCCTAACTGAATGTAATACCATGTATTAAATCTCAGAAAATATTAAAACTCTTTCCATGAAAGACTTCATAGAAGAATTCTTTTACAGCTCAGGTGTGTACTAAAAAAAAAAAAAAAAAAAAAAAAAAATTGTTTTGTCTTTCAGCCTTAAATGAACCCACCATAGACTATGGCTTCCAAAGACTGCAGAAAGTTATCCCAAGGCACCCAGGCGACCCCGAGAGGCTAGCTAAGGTAAGATGCACTGGGAAATTGATAAGCAAACATCTTTTTTGTAGACACTCAGCAAATTTAGACAAATCTACTCATTTGAGTCCCATTAAAATTAATTAAGCCTTGAAACTGGCTATGCTTTAGTTAAGAATATGAACATAAGGCTTGTGCTCATTTTGAAATACATTATGTTTAATATCTGAGGGAATGTGAAATCTCAAAGTTCGGTCTCATAAAACAGATATACTCCAAGAATTCTGGGGGCAAGGGGTTGAAACAGAGTTTCTCTGTGTAGTCCTAGCTATCCTGGAACTACCTCCGTAGACCGGGCTGACCTTGAACTCACAGTAATCTGCCTGCCTTTGCCTCCAGAGTGCTGCGATTAAAGATGTGCACCACCACGCTCATAAAACATGGCTAATCGTATAAAGATAAATATTTGCAGCATTACTTACAAGTGAGAGTTTCACTCCTTTGTATTTAAATAGGGATTTTACTTAGCCTCAACTGCTGAAATGCATCACTATATAGGCAGCCATTCATGGAGAACCTATTGAGTGCATAAGAATTTAATGATGACTGAATGTCTCTATAAACACTTGTATGAAAGAGGTCATTTGCGGATGAATTCGCTCAGAAGATGTCACCTTAAATCTAGCTCCTGACATCACCCTATTTAATTTAAAAATAGGTCCTTCTATCTGTTGCCTTTTGACCACATTTTTTTTTCCTCCTGGTAAAATACTCAGCACCATTAAACCAGACAATACCTGGACAGCAGCTTAATAACAATTTAAAAGGCTATAAACAAAACAACAACAGCTACAAAAATCCCAACAGAAACCCAAGGGGTAGAACAGCAAAAGGAAAGAAGAGGGATTAGCAATTGCTGATCTTTTTTTTCTGCTTAAAATAAACCAGGGGGAAATATTATTGAAAGAATTCATCTTTACGAGAATAAAAGTTCGAGTAGGTATTGCCAAGAGGATTTCAGGACTCTGTCAACTCCAGCTAAAGACCCATCAACCACTTGAAAAATATCTGATTAATTAAAAGTGCCAGGATTTTAAAATACAATGATCTTAAAGTAATTTTTAATAAAATATCCAAGACACTATCATTTTTAACCAGCTTTGCCCTCAATTTGGTGGTGGTTGTTGTTTCTTGGTTTTGTTTTTTGGGTTTGTTTTGTTTTTGTTTTTGTTTTGTACCAGAAACCATTATGGAACCGTTATAGTAGTAAATTTCTATAGCTACCCATTTATAGGAATTGTAAATGTGATTATATCCTATTCATCAAACTTAATGTCAGATTTCTTGGCTTATTATATTTGGAGGCGATGTGTGAGCTTGTTTTCATTTATAATTTTTTGTTTGCCATTTGGGGCTGTCTCTCTGATTGTATCCTCCCCTGTGCTTTCTCTCAGGAAATGCTATTGAAAAGAGCTGCGGACCTGGTGGAAGCCCTCTACGGCACACCCCACAATAACCAGGTTAGACATGCGCATCTTGCGCTCTGTTGTGTTTGACTCTTAGTTCTGCATACCATGCTCACCCCTGCGTGCCTTTCCGTAGGACATCATTTTAAAGCGTGCGGCGGACATTGCAGAAGCCCTGTACAGTGTCCCCAGGAACCCCAGCCAGATTCCAGCTCTCTCCAGCTCCCCAGCTCACAGCGGCATGATGGGTATCAACTCTTACGGCAGCCAGCTTGGGGTCAGCATTTCAGAGTCCACACAAGGAAACAACCAAGGTACTCCCTTCTGAAAACCAGCCTGCAAATAGGTCTTCTCCATCAAAAGGTCAGCTCTCTGGGGTGTGCGGCATTAGAGAACACATCATGGGCTATCCAATGGGGCACGTAAACCCCACTATTACAGATGGGCTATTTCACCACTGCAGGTAGTTTGTGGTTAGATTCTGGGCTCTCTGTGAACTAGATAGAATTCTTTTGACTGGAAATATTAATGGGTAAAGTTCAGTTTCATAACCTCAAAGAGTTTAGGCATATGGAAATGAGGCTTTATGGAATTCACTTTATACTGATGCTACATGGTAATCTGATTGAAGGACAGAGAGAGCGGATGGCATCATTAATGTTCCTTCCATGCAACTCTCGGTAACCTGGAGTAGTGACTTAGCTTTCCTTGGTTATTTCCATTGCACTTGATCTTATATGGAAATACATGGCAAGTTGTTTAGTGAACTGGACTTTGTATATGAAGCCTACCATATATTCCAATGAGGTTGATTTTATAAGGAGGCCCATCTAAATTTGCTATACATAGAACTTTACAAAGAATAATTTTTACAATACTGTCCTTAATGTTACATTTTTATTGTTTTTCACTCACCATCATCTTCATGGTAAATCATTTTTCATGTGATGATATATTTTAGACTGCTTTATAATATGTTCTATATTTGTTGATTAGTTGATTGATTTAAAATTTTTGAGACTCAGACAAGCTATGAAGTCTCAGACTGCCCTTAAACTCACTATGTAGTGAAGGCTGGCCTTAAATTCACTACGTGGTCAAGGTTTGCCTCAAATTTATGGCAAGCCTTTTGTCTCAGATTCAGTGCTGTGATTATAAATGTGAACTGTATTGCTCAGTAGCCTTTATAAATATATCTATATATATCTATAGATATCTATAGATAGATATAGATAGATATAGATAGATAGATATATGTATGTAATATATGTGATATATATATACATATACACATGACACACACATACATACATATATATGTATAATGTATAGTCTATAGATATAAAAGATATCTATCTATACACATTTCAGTTCTGGGAATTGAACCCAGAGCCTTGCCCATGCTAGGCAAGTATCCTACCACTGAGCTATGTCACCAGATCCAATCACATTTAGATGTAGTCATCCCCAGAGTTTCGATCAAGACAAAGTGATGCTGGCTCTGTGCCAGGCTTCAGAACCATAAGGAGACTCTTTATCCTTCATGTCATTCATTGCCTGGATGTCTGTATTTAGTGCTCACACCTCAGGGCTCTGGATCAACAGAGTGTACTATGACCCCTAGTACTTTCTGATTTCAAATGATTTCCAGCCCCATATAGACAATGGCGGTGACTTTAAAGCGCCATTTCTAAACTTCTCTGCAGAATGCAAATGGGCCCAGAAATGTTGCTAGGACACCTTTCTCCACCCCCAGAAAAGATTCTACGGTGCATTAAATTAGCAAAATACTAGACTGGCAAGTTTCGACCAGTCTAGTATTAGACCCTTTAGACCCTTTGTTTGACAATCTTTAAAAAATTGCTTCGGTGTGTAGCGTCTGCCCAGCTTTGTTTGGCTGCTGAATGGTTTTTCTCAATGACTGCCATTAGAACCTTGTAGAACTTCAATGTTCGTGTCCAGTGAGGTACAGCTTGGCAGGTTCACTTACCAGTTCTGTGCAGAGACAGACAGACAGAGAGAGAGAGAGAGAGAGAGAGAGAGAGAGAGAGAGAGAGAGAGAGAGAGTGAGAGAGAGCGAGAGCGCAATGCTGGGCCTAATTGGAATGTTTGGCAAGTTCCAAGCCAGCCACAGAAACATAGTGAGATCCTGTCTCAAAACCAAATTATAAAAAGAAGTAAAACAAAACAATATAAAGTAAAATAAATAGAAGAGGCCGGGAGTATCAGAGGAAAGAAGTTACAAAAGGCTTACAGCTTTGTCATCAAGGACCAGAGTGCAGAGCTACAGGAGGAGTAATTAAGCCTTTGTGTTCTGTAGCATGGTCAGGTGACAGTAGTTGACAATATTTCTCATAAACTTCAAATAGGCAACAGAAATTTGCGAATGCTTCCAATACCAGGAAGTAATTAGACATTTGAGGGGATAGATGTGCCAGCCACCCCAGTGTGATCATTATCCATTGCATGCATTAGAAACAAAACAACAAACAAACAAACAAACAAACCAGGGGGTGGACAGTGACTACATATCAATTAAAGTGTCGTAAGTGAGCTCCACTTCCCACTGGTGCATGGCAGTGGTAACCTGCCGACCTGGGGTGGATGTGGACAAGCACTCTCCACATTTGGCCGGTGGTGGGTACTTCTTTGTTTACCTGGCTTGTTTTTTTTTTTTTTTTTTTTTCCTGTTGTCAAGGATACATCCGCAACACAAGCAGCATCTCCCCTCGGGGATACTCCTCCAGCTCCACACCTCAGCAATCTAATTACAGCACCTCCAGTAACAGCATGAACGGCTACAGCAATGTTCCTATGGCCAACCTGGGTGTGCCAGGATCACCGGGATTTCTGAATGGCTCACCCACAGGCTCCCCATATGGAAGTAAGTGACCTTTGCCATCCGTCTGGTACTGTAAGCCTCCCTACAAAGGTTTCAGCCCTCAGCCTTTTAGGGGAGAGCTGTGTTCCCAAATGGTGTGAACTCATGGGAGACAGTCTCGTTTCCCCGTGAAAGGTCCTTTCTGCCCTGTGTTTTTTTCTTGTGGCTGAAGTTGGACTTCCCAGTTCATGTCCTCCTTGGGGAGGAGAGGGAGCAAACCCATTCCCTTGTATAAGGTGTATGTTGCTTGTGTATGTGGAGGGAGGAGTGGACATTTCATTTCAGCTAACAGTGTGCACCTGATTCACTGGGCGTTCTCACATGCACTATTTCATTTCACCTGCACATTATGGGCAAAGAAGTTTGGTGCGGTAGCTACCCTACGCACCTGCTATTACACAGCTAGAATTTATCAGGTGGTATCAGACACAAAACTCATGGCCTCCTACTCCTGTTATATCTTAATCTATTATTTTCTTTTATGGTTTCTTACATATAATCCACTTTGATCTTACCCCCACCCCTTTATCTTCTCTTATCCCCTCTCCCTCCCACTAAAGCCTTTCTTCCTTAGGAGTCTCTCGTTGTTCTGTTTGTAGGCCATTGCGTTTACTTTGGGTAGTTTGCTTGAGAGAGGGTGATTTGTTTGACCAAGGGTGACTTGTCAGTGGTTACACCACTGAGGAATATTACTGCCCTTTCTCTGGCAACCATTACCAGCCTACAGTTCCTCAGGGAGAGGTGGGACCCTAAACAGGTCATCTGTATCATGCTCTGCTTGACTTTGCGACATGGCTCTGTTGGCCATGAAGCACCTCCGGAGACATGGAAGCTGACCGTGTGTAGCAGTTTGCTGGATGAGACACAGCCTCTTAGCCTTAATCTATAGCCTAAGCAGCAAAGTCAATGGCTTGAGAAGTTGTGAAAACCCATCTGGGTTGCTCTGGGAGCTGAACTGGGAGCTTGCACAATGGTCCCTGGAGCCTGAAAGAGTGTGTTTTTCAAACCCACTCGGGGAATACTTGAGGCCAGGACCCATGCTGACATGAACAGCCAAATTATGATGGAGTAGAGAGCTCTCGAAATGTTGGCTGCTGTCACAAGGCCCACGCCTGCCCTTCTCTTCACCCAGAGTGGCTCCCTCTTGCCAGAAACAAGGACATGTCAAGGACAGCACAGAGCGCTGTCAGCCATGGCTCAAGGGACAGGCCTTGGGGGCTATTTCTCACTGCCTCAGACCTTTGGTTCCTGGGCTCACATGATCCCAAAATATTTTTGAGCTGTTTTTAAGTCAGTATTACCCAGTGTGATTCGGATTCAGGACCAAGGAGCTGAATGCAGCACAGACCCTTTCTTTCAGTACAACTACCATGTGTCGTGCGCGTGTTTGTGTGTGTGTGTGTGTGTGTGTGTGTGCGTGCACACATGGATGCCACACCACATATAGAAAACAGAGGACAACTTTCAGGAGTTGAGTCTCCTCCCATGTTAGTCTCAAGCCATCAGGCCCCTTTACCCACTGAGCCATCTTGTCAGCCCTCATGTGAACATTGTTGATCTCCAGAGATGGCAATTTCTCATGGTGCAATCATAGGCCTGTGTATATACAAGGTTGAACTTGTTAAATAGTTGCTTTGTAGATTTTAAGTAGTTTATTAATTATTAATATGCACTCCACAGTGCATCCTGTGGTGTTAGTGGTGTGTGTGTGTGTGTGTGTGTGTGTGTGTGTGTGTGTGGTGTAGGTTCAGTTGGGTATTCGCCTAATGTTTCTTACTAGCTCATTTCTCCGGGAGAGAGACATTCTGCTCACTCCATCAATAGATTCAGAAAGCAGTATACCCTAAATCTTTAAGTTACCTGTTGATATGGAAGACAGGATGGTATTCTGCCCAGCAGAAAGTGAGGAGACTTCAGAGGACCCCTTATGACCCCTGCCATCCTGAAAGTGACCATTGTACCCTGGTTTTGGAGGGAGGGTCTGAGGTAGCTGAAGACTGTGAATGGCATTCCTAATGGTGCATTCGTTACGATCAAATCCGCCTGTTGTAAAATCCCAAATGCCCAGTGGAGTTCATTACGATAACACCTGACCTGTATTTCTAACCATCGAGGTCTTCACTTCTCTGGGAAATATTTTTTTAAAGCCCAGGGGGATAGGTTTCGTCAGTTCAGTTGCTTATGTCTGAAAACACAGTCCAATGTGGGTTTTTATTTTCTCAGCTTTTTTTTTCTTCTAATGAGCTTGATGTGGCTGAACCATGCCATGGGGCAATCACTTGCCAGAGACATTAAAAAACCAATAGAGCCAAAGCTGACTTTCTCAGTGAAGTTTGCCTTGCATTACAGCCAACACAGACGATCAAAAGCCCTGAATCTTCTCTGCTTTTGCTGTCACGCTCCTTCAAAAATGGCCGAACAGATGTTTTTTCAATCTTACATACAAACTTGACTTCCTGGCGGTAGCCGTGTGTGCCAAGTTCCAGCTCGGTGCAAGTTTTTATGCCTGGATCCTAAGCCCTTGACAATAGGGGGTTCTAATGAGATGCTGACAGACCCCTTGAGCGCCAGCAACTACGCTGGCTGGATGCAGATGCAAAGGAGGGTCTGGGAGTTCCAGCAGAGGCTGAGCTAGCCAATCAATCCTTGTAAGAAGAACAGTAATTTTTCTTCAACTCCCAGGTTCACATAAATTTCTGGGCCAGGCGTGCTTGCCTTTGCTTGGCCTCTGTCCACAGATGGATGTCCAGAGACATTCTCAATTGAAAGTCTGTGTGATCAGCTTTCCCAAAACGGTGCGCTCTGCTGTCCCCAAACATGGTCTACTCAACAAGCCTGCAACACCCATGGGGACTATGTCTTCCAAGCAGAATAACCACCGAGCCAACCCAAAGTTTGGGATAGAATCCATTCAGGCAGCCATCCAACACACTTCACTTACAGTCTTAGACCATGCCCTGGGCTTCAGTATTTTTATATTTTCAGAAATAAATATTAAGAAGTTTTCCATTATAAAACATTAAATGACTATTATAGAACATGCCAAACACAGAGAAATCGTTTTTAAAAGAGAGAAGACTCCCTCCTGCAAAATATAAGCTCAATATTTTGATGCATCTCATTGGCATTTTTTAATTTTTAAAATTTTCAAACTTTTTACTTTTCTGGGCATTGGTGTTTTGCTTGCATGTATGTCCGTGTGAGGGGGTTGGCTCCACAGAACTGGTTTATAGATAGTTATAAGCTGCCATGTAGGTGATGGGAGTTGAACCTAGATCCTCTGTGAGAGCAGTCAGTGCTCTTAAACGCTGAACTATCTCTCCAGCCCCTCAGGTGCATTTCTTAAGTAAAGAAAAAACAAATTCTATGATAATAGAATTTTAACTCTAGATATTATGAAAAGCATGTCTAGGCTCAAAAGAAAGCTAGAAATAACATGCCATGTCTATGTAGGTATAACCACTGGTTGGTTGGTTGGTTTGGCAGTACTGGGGTCAAACCCAGGCCCTTGTGTGTGCTAGGCAAGTGCTTTATCTCTAAATGGCATCATCAGCTCAACAACCATTAACTTTGAAAATGCAGCCTTGTGATCATTCTAGATACACTTTGAATACTGTGACTGGGAGTGTGTCTAGATACACTTTGAATACTGTGACTGGGAGTGTGCAGAGAGGTACACAGAAGGTAAGCAACAAATGACCAATGTCGTAGATGAGACACAGGTTTTAAGAAGCCCTTCAATGATATAAACATAAGTACTGAGACTGGGGAAGAAGAACTAGGAGTAACATTTGCCTTAAAAAGTCAATTCCTGGGGCTGGGGACCTGGCTTAACAGCTAGTGTGCTTGCTATACAAGCATAAAGACCTGAGTTCAAATCCCCAGAGCCTAATATCAAAAGCTGCCTATGGTAGTGTGCTTATGGCCCAAATGCTGGCGGGGTGGGGGTGGGGTGGGTCAGGTAGAGACAGGAGGTTCACTGAGGCTTGCTCAGTACACACTTAGCTCCAGTTTCAGTAAAAGACTTATCCCAAGGGATTGAGTTAGAAAGAAATAGAGCAGGATACATATCATCATCTGGTTCCCTGTGTGCACAGACATGCACATAACATCTGTACACACATGAACACATACATCACACTTATTCTCTCTGACACACACACACACACACACACACACACACACACACACACACACCAATTAGCACCATACTACTTTTCCCGGGAATCTGAGAATTTATTAATGTCTTAGTTCATGTTTTCTTTTGCTGTGATAAAACACTGTGTAGCCAGAGGTGACTTGGGGAAGTTTTGATTTCAGTTCATAGCTCTCTGGTCACCTTCTATTTCTGAGGGAAGTCAGGCCATGAGCTCAAGGCAGGAACCTGGAGGCAGGAACTGAGGCAGAGGCCATGGAGGACGCTGCTTACTGACTTGCTCTTCATGACTTATTTTATTATACAACCCAAGACATCGGCCCCGTGGCAGCATAGCCTACAGTTATCCGCTTCCTCCCGCTTCAATCATTCATCAAGAAGATGACCCACAGGCTGAACTGTTTTCTCAACCGAAGTTCTCTCATTGGATAATCAGGAAAGCTTTGGGCCTTTTGCTAATGATCCTGTTAGTTCTCACCATTAAAAAAAAGATTTATTTTCCATTTTTCAATTTTAGTACCTTTATTTTCTCCTATATCACAAGTGATTATATGTTCATCAAAGAAAGGACTGAAAATATGGACAAGTGAAAGAGATACATTTGAACATACTCTCAAGTTTGTCAGCCAGAGATAGCACAAATCAAGTATCTATCACATCTCTCTATACTTTGCTTTGTGTATTTGTTTTCTTTAAGTAGAAGTCAGGTGGATGAATATCTTCTTGTGTAGTCTGCTTTGATCATCCAAGGCAAGGGGTTTCAGCATTGTTAAAGTTTCTTCTCAAACATTAGTTTAACTGATTTGTTAATACCCCATTGTAATGGGCTTGATACAGTTTACTGTACTGTCAGCCCTGTATTTCCCAACTTTTTATTGTTTTAAAAAGTCCTTGAATCTTTTCTCCCTTTTTTTGGCACATTTTCGATCGTCCCTTTGAGATTAATTTCTAGAGATTAAATTAGTGGGTCAGATGATATGAACATTTGAACATACTCTGCTATGGATTGCCAAAGTCCCCCTGGAAGGATTGAATCTCTTCCTCGGGAAAGAGCCAGCATGCGGTTCCCGCCCCTTAGCCGTTTCTTAGCTTCCATCCATCTAATAAATGAAAACTAGCATTTTGTTACTATTGTCATTACTGTTTTAGAATTCTCTAGTTGGAATACGTCTGTCCAGGTCTCTCGGCTGTTTTGTTGGTATTCTTTGCCTATCTTTCTCTTTTTTCCTTCTCCTAATTAACTGACAGCAGCACATTAGCCACCAAGGGCACAAGCACATGTGAGTTACAGAAGCTTTGTCCCTGCATGTCAGCTCTCTCTTTCCCTCCTCTGCCGTGACGTTGTCATTCAAAGAATGGCACACGTCACGTCACTGTTTGGTGCCCACTACTGCTTCACAGCTTTTTTTGCAGGTAGCTCCATATTCTACACAGATTTACTTTCATGCTGAACACAAGGACGGACTCTAAACTTTATTTATTTAATCTTCCCTGAGAAGTGAACTGGCTTTATGCAACCGCTCCCAACACCATGGCACGTACTGGCACCTTTAGTGACCCTCAGGTCTCATCCCTAACCATGGCCATTTTCTGGTCCTTGTTTAGCCCCAACTTTTTGTCCGCCTATTTGTTAGTATAGTATATTTACCACATCTTTTAATATCTAACATCAGTGCTTGCCTTGCCAACAAACCTTTATTATAGTATGGTTATTGAAGTATAAATCTAGAAGTTACTTTGGATGAAATGCACAGAATTTTAAGACTTCTGCTTCAAACCTTTTAAGTTATAATTTATGTTGGGCACCATTTATCATTTTCACAGAATGTTTGAGAATTGTCTTTACAGGGGTTTGTACTTGTCACCTCTGCCACAACTCTTTAGTGTCACTTGGTAAAGTGTCTCTTGAGAAGCTGCTGTGCCTTGAGCCATACTGCATGCTGATATGTTGATACATGTGTGGATACGTGTGTACATTTGTATATGTGTATTGCTGTACATCTGCTGTATGTGTTTGTACATTTTTTGTTGTGTATCTATGTGTATATTTGAGTATACATGTATCTATGTGTGCACATGTGTTATAGGTGTACATGTGTGTACATGTGATATGTGTGTGTACATGTCTGTATGTATGTTATATGCATATACATTTGAGTATTTGTGTATATGTGTATATTATATGTACATGTGTTTATGTGCATATACATGTGTATATGTGTATATACATGTGTATATGTGTATAAATATGTATATGTATGTAAATGTGTTTATGTGTGTATATCTTGTGTGTATTTGTACACATATGTATTGTATGTACATGTGCTTATATGTGTGTACATGTATTATGTGTGCACATGTGTTGTGTGTGTACATGTGTGTTATATGTGTGTATGTGCTGTATGTGTGTATTTTCATGTGTTATGTTTATATGTGTATCCATGTGTGCACATGTGTAAATATGCACACATATCTAAACGACCAAAATATACTATATGCACATGTGGAATTTTCAAAGAGTTAATAATAATATCATATTTTTAAAAGGATCCTTCTCTATTGCTATGCTTGAGTGAGGCTATTACAACAGCTGAAACTAAGGTGTCATTTTGGTGTCTACATTGAGGATTTAATGTTGCAGAGGTTAGACCATGGTCAGGACCAGAAGTTCCTGACTCTCAGCCTTTCTTTGGTCTTTAAATCTGATATTAAAGAAAGGGAAAAGCATTTTTATATCACTGTTTTATTGATGCTAAGGCAAATGCTTTAGAAGATGATACTAGACTTGGAACCATAAACAAGACCCACACCCAGTGCTGAGCCCTGCATCTTGTGTAGTGTGGTGAACTGGTCCAGTTTCTCACACATCTCCATGCTCAAGCACAACATGAAGTTCTGCCCTCCTTTCCAATGTTTTTTTTTTCTATTTATATTAGCAAAAATGGAAGAGATTTACTCAAGTGTGTCTTTCTTTACAACTTTTTAATCAGTACTACCGCAGCATGAGTGTTCTGTAGAAAAAGCTCTTCTTTTTGCTGTCTTAGGCTTATGATTCTGCTGTAATGATATCGTTCTGGGGGCTGGAGGGATATCTCAGTGGTTAAGATCTCTTAGGACTCCTGTCCAGGACCCAAGTTCAGCTCCCAGCACCCATATGGAGCAGCTTACAACTACCTGAAGCTCCAGCTCCAGGAGATCTGATGTCCTCTTCTAGACTCCTTGGACACCTGCACTCATGTGCTATGGCCACACACAGATGCACACAATTAAAAATAATAAAAGAAATCCTTAAGAAGAAAGACATCATATTGTACATACTGCCTGTGACTGCGAGCGGTGCAATTGAGATGCAGAGAAAGAGCGGATAGTGTCTACCTTGGGGGTACCAAATCTTCTGACCTTCGATTCACCTTGTACTTCGTTGTTGATGTTGTTTTCCCATCTCATCTGCTCCTTCTGAGCAAGCTTAGTAACATAATAAGATCTTCTCGTCTGATGTAACTTGATGGAGTGTGTGCCATGGAGGGGTGGGGCTCCATCACTGTTTAAACTGCCTTTATTTTTCTTGGAAATTACCACACTTCGCCTTTGGCTCCCCTTAAGTCATTTTTAATGTTAATATTGTTAATATTGGTGGTTTCTCTCTGAGCATTATGTCAGGGGAGACTGAATTTCAGCTTTATTTCCCAAGTGCACTGGAAGTCCAGAGAGGGAGGTCATCTTCTGAATATTAATAAACTCCCACACTGAGTGAAGAAGTAGTCCATGGAGAAGGCAATCAGGGTGATCTGAGCCCTGGACGTCAAACCTCTAGGCATGGGAGATGCCAGGTGGCCCAGAGCTCCACATACAGACTTTTTTTTTTTTGAAAAGAAGTTTCCCATGCTGCATAGATTTTTTTTTTTTTTTCACATCCTACTTCCAACCTTTGGCTCCTGACTCCCTGAACTCCAGTTGGAAAAGCATCCTGTCTTCTCACAGGGCCTTCCTTTCCTCTAATGGGATCATTGCCACAGTGATTGTTAGATGTGTCTATTCCTCCTGGGCAGAGAAATAAGATTGTCACATTCAATGGTTTTTTTTCCTGATTTCTCTGTGTTATCAGTGTATAGTAATTGTATACAGTTTTGGGGTTCAGATAGATGCATTCTTTCAATCAAGTCCTTTAGTCATCCATATTCATCTCTCTTCTGCTTCTTTCATGTCACATATATGTTTGCATACATGTACATGCATACACATAATGGCTTTATGTAGCTGTAAAGGATTGTAGGGACTCAGGGGTACCTGAGTGAGCATGTGCTATTGTGTCTCTGCATCTGACTTACCTGGCATAACACGATGCACTCCTGACAGCTCTATCAGTAAATGGGCTCACGTAACACATAATTCTCGAAAGATACATTAACAGGTGTGCCATACCTGTGAAAAAGTTTTCCACTGCCTTAGCTGAGAGGAAAATGCAAAATAAAACAATGCAAAGATTCTTTCTTACCCCAGTCAGAATGGTGACCACAAAGAAAACAATAGCAGATGCTGGCGAGGATGTGGGGGGAAGGGACTCTTACATGTGGCTGGTAGGGATGTAAAGTAACCCAGCCCAAGGAAAATTGGTATGAAGGTTCCTCAAGTTTGCTCTTGTTTTTAATCACTGGAACCTGGACCACTACCTGGGAGCTAATAATCTTTTAATCAAATTGAGGGCAACGTGCATGCTAAGAAACAATGGCTTCTTGATGAGCCCCCTCCTAAAGAGTGTTCACCTCTACTTGCAGTCATGTCTTCAAGCCCCACCGTGGGCTCCTCCAGCACATCCTCCATCCTCCCGTTCTCCTCTTCAGTTTTTCCTGCTGTCAAACAGAAGAGTGCCTTTGCCCCTGTCATCAGGCCCCAAGGCTCCCCTTCGCCTGCCTGCTCCAGCGGCAATGGGAACGGATTCAGAGGTAAGCGAAGAGATTACTTTGCACGTGCATGTGATCCAGATGTTCAGGGGTCTGCAAAGGGAGAGCAAGCACCCCAGCTTGATACAATAGCTCTGAGCACTTGCCTACAGAGCTCCTGTGGTTCATGGTGGGTCATGAATGGTAGATGTGCTGGCCTGATGTTACACCTAGTGCTGGGTTAGTATGGGGGTGAATGAGGACAAGCCAAGCATCTGCAGGGCATGGAATTAATGGTGGGAGAGGCATATGTTCAACCTAGGAACATCTGGGCAGCTCAGGATTATGTGTTCCAAAGGTAGGGCCATTCACCATTTCTGGAAGGCGCCCGTCCATCCCTTCAAATGCTGCCTGTGGTTATTTCTTATCTAATTGGCTTACCATCTGTAGTTCATGTTCATTCCCATGGCACATGTAGAAGGATCCATCAGGAGCAAAAACTCGGGTTCTGTGCTGGCCAAATTGATCACAGGTGCCTGATCAAGGGGTTAGGTAGGGAAGGAAGAGCCATACTGTTTCGAAGAACAAAAATGTTAATATCACCCGTCAAACCCACTTTTGAGCAACGTCCTGAAATGTAATATGACATGACGTAACACAAATGTGACGAGTACATGAGAATCTAATCATCCCTCCGAGAACGGGAGGCAGCTGATGGCAAGAGAACAAATTGGAAACTGCTGAGCGGCCCGGCTCACTCGAGACCCACATGAAAACATTCATGACAGGCAGTGTTGCTCAGCAGAGCTTTGTGGGGCCCGGGGATAGGCTGTACCATTCTGGGGACCCCAGATCTTGGTGGCTTGCTGAAAGCCTGTGTGTTCCAGATCTTTTGTGTGTGTGTGGGGGGGGGATAGCAGAAAGAGCTTGAAAGACATGTTAAACATCTGTGCCCTTCACCAAGAGGGGACTGTGACATTTTGACAGAGATGAGAGAGAAACTGGCAAGTTCCTTACTGGAAACTCATCTCGAAACAGCCACTTAGAATTCCTCTCAGTAGGACTAGGCTCCTGGAGCTCCATGCCACCCAACATGTGGGTAGTTGGAAACATCTGTATAGTAGATGAAACTTAAAAAAAAAATCCAGATGTGTAAGTCATAGAGAAACAACACAGCTTGTAACTAAGTATCTCTACCCTCCCTGTCTCTCATCAAACACCCTCCGGCTCCTTCCTGTCACTCAGAGAGGGATTAGAACTTTCTCCATAAGGATCATGTTTACATCCTGGGCAATAAACACCACAGGGACATGGCTGCTGTGTCCTTCTCCTCACCACTCCCCTTGGTGAGGATGTCTCTGCTCTCAAAGTTCCCTGTCTTCATTCATCAAATTTCAGCTGAAGGGAGAATGGTGTGAGGAAGTGGAGGCTCCAGCCTCATGGCTCACAGTGTAGACACCAGTCGTAAAACTTGCTCTGTATGCAAAGCATCACACTGTGTGCCCCACAGACACCTCCTCCTGTGGCTCATGCCCATTTAGCTGAATGGCTTCATCTGAGGCCATGCAGCAAGAGACTAATGACTTGAATTTGGACACTCAGACTCTTAAAGTGTGCTCTGACAATCCATGCTCTCCAGGGACAGTGGTGGTGAACTTCTTCTCTGTGCCCACCCTTCCCTCATATCTACTTTGCCACCAGGACAGAGGGAGGGTATTGCTTTTCTGTAAAAAGCTCAAGGTGAAAATGAACCAGACAATGCACAGTTAAGAATCTCTCAACCACAAAAGTCACCAATGAAAATGCTCTCCCAAGACTTCCATCTTTCTGTTTGTTGGGTATGGTTGCTCTAAGGGCAAAGTCAAGGCCATCATCTGGCAAAGTTTCAGTCTACCTAGTGCTGGGTGGGCCAGGAAAAGGAGCATGGATTAAATGTGTGGGTTTGAGCCTCTTGAGCACCTCTGACCTTCTGTGTACAACTTGGTAAAACCTTGAGCCTGGGAAGAGGAATGGCCGAAGAGCACTGAGTGTAAAGGGGGTAGGAATGAGTCAGTGTTCTGCCACCTAAACACTATTGTTACAGCATTTTCTGTCCCACTGTCTGCTCTACCTCTCTGGCATTTACAGTTGATGAATATAGATTGTCAAGGTGATCTTATATGCTGTGTGTCTGATTCATTTTCTAGCTCCCTCCAGAAACACACACACACACACACACACACACACACACACACACACACACACAAGCTTTCTATACTCCTGGATAATTACAGCAGTTGTTATATCTCCAAGTCATCAGGGAGTGTCCAGAATTGAACTGCCTTTATTGAAAACTTACATCGATTCAATATATAGTAATACAGGCAAAAATAATTAAGGCTTTGCAAGCTGTGTAAGACCTTAATCCAGATCTCACAAACATTCAATAAAGGCTGTATGGGCAGGGAAACAGACAGCTGACAATTTTGCCCGAGAGAACTAACTGAGGTAGAGAAAGGGAGTGAGGGGAGGGGAGGGAAAGGGAAAGAGATGGGTTGGAGAGAGCATGGCTGGTCGGAAGTTTGGCCATTTGCTTACAGGCATCTTGGTGAGCATTGCTCAGAAAGGCGCTTGTATAAGATTTGTTACTCCTCTCCATACAGTGTATAAGAGAAATAAGATAAGAGAGATCCCGGAATCAAATTGTAGAGATGGTTGGAAGTTTGGATACAGAGGACTTTGGCAATTTCCTAAGTAAAATTCTCCAGGCTCATTACAGCAGAGCCAAGGACAGGGGGATGTGTTTTGCTATGTGATCCAGCCCTCTTGTTCACACTCACACAGAGGAAAAACACTGGGATTCATTCTACCCAGAGAAGTGCCATCCACATCCTCTTGACTAGACAGAGAAGGCAGTGGGGACTGTATTTGGATAGGGCATAGGGAATGGGGACTGATAGGTTGACTCTTCCCAACCAAATTTGTAACTAAGTGAACGCTGTCCCAGGAGACCAGCATTTGTAAGGGAATAGCTTGATGTACCATCAGTGAATACTGGACAAGAACAAACTACATTTTTTTTTAAAAGCACTAATCCAGTTTAGGGTACAATGTTCATGAAGACCCTTAGGATGGAGAGATAGGGTACAATGTTCATGAAGGATGGAGAGAAAAGTCTGGTTTGTTATAACTGATGCCCAGGAAGCAGCTCAGCACCTGAGTTTTTCTACTGGCTCCACCTAGTGATGTGGGACTTGTCTATCACAATTTGGTTTACATGTTTACTTCTTTTGACCCAAGATGACCCATTAACACACAGAAATCCTGAAGTGCCTGCCAAACAAGCATGGGGACCTGATATAGGTTGCTGGCAGCGAAGCTTTTGTTAACCCAGTCCTGGAGAAAACCCACTCACATATGAACACCTCACCATCTCCCCAGGTTGTATTAGTCTATCATGCCCACTCCTGCCTCTGCACTCTGTGATCCACTTCACTGGAAAAAAGTCTTGATGTTTCAATCCTGTGTTGTTCTTTTCTTGCAGCCATGACAGGACTTGTTGTACCCCCGATGTAAAGGAGAGGAAGAACTGCTTTCTCATAGCACAAAACTACTTATTCCAATGGACCAATTATGAAAGAAGCACTCTGAGCTTGTTGGGGAGAGTTGAGCCCCCAAGTGGCCATGTTGGACAGATTTGGGAAGGCAGAGAGCCGCCGTCTTGGTCTGGTGTTCCTCATGAAGCATTGACAGTCACTACACAAACTGACCCTTTTGGAGACAATAACAGAAAAATGTCATTGACCTGGTCAGTGCTAAGAGCAGAAACGCAATTCTTTGTTATGAACATTATGAAAACCACCTTCCTATGTTTGTAAAATATTTAAGAAAAACATTGGCAAACATTCATGCTTAATATTTTGGATACTATTTGTTTTTCTTTGTAGGAAAAAAAAGTTGAAAGTTTCTATTTTCTATGAATCCTTTCAGATACCAATTTAGTTTATGCAGAAAAAAATTGAACAAAACAGGGTACCAGCATGGAAGACTTTCTTAAAAATGAAACCTGAATTGAATGGGAAAATGTATGTGTGTTTGCTTATACTTTAAGCTCTTTAAAAAAAAAAAGGGAAAAATTTAAAATGTTTTACAGTTATTTAAATAAATAAACGTGTAACTTATTGTAAGTAGAAGTAGAAATTAAAACCTTTTTTAAGAAGAGAAGAATTTCTCTTCCTGATGTAAAATGAAGTTGACACACGTAGCGACCAGTTTTAAAGGTGTGTTGTTATTACAGTTGCTTATTAGAGTCTTATCCTACATCCCATACCCCCCTCTTTTTCCATCATTTTACCAACCCATGCACAAGAACATGTAACTTGTGCAGATTCCCACAGAACAATCCACCACAAAAACCAGACTCAGAAAAACGCCAGCACACCGACACTTCAATCCACCACTTCATACCCAGAACTGCTTCCTAGTTCACAGATCACTTATGGTGTCCACTCTTGGTGAAACATTTTTAAAAATACATTCTTCCCTGAGTAATGTAGGAAGTCCCCATGTTACCATCTCAGCTTTGAACATCCTCAGGCAAGAAGTATCTCACCTCTAAGAAGGGCCAAAGCCACATGGCTACAACTGACCAAGGACTCTTCAGAATTTTTCTCCGACAGAGTCATACAGTCCTTCCTTTTTGGGTACCTGATTCAGGAGTGGAGGCAGGAAGCTCCAGAGAACTTTGCAGAAAGAGCTTGGGGAGTTTGGTTGTGTTTCTTGGACTCTTAAGACTCAGTCTTTGACTGTTTCCCTTCTATGCAGAGTTTTCCTTTTATGTTACTAAACTCCCTTGGAAAAGCATGTATTTCACCTGACACTGTTTCTGAAATGAGTGGGATACGGTGAAGAAGAAAGAACTCCAAAATCCCTAAGCAGCTCTCCTGTAGGGAGATTTGTGGCAGCTGTGTTCCAGGTGGTACTGGACTGCCCTGGGAGCCTTGTGCTACCTATCTAGTTCTTAGAAGGGAAAACCTTGCAGTAGTTGCTAACAGTGGTAGACTCTTGAAAATGTGTGTGGTCCTGGAGATGCATCTAGACTTGTTTGGCTCGCCAATAGGATGTCATGATTTTCCAGGTCAGGCGTCTTCTCTTTGATTCCACTGACTTAGCTTGGGGTTCTTGGTTAGGCTTCTAGCGTTGGAAATTGATGCAGCTTTCACGGAAAAAATACTCATCACTAGTACTTCTGAGCCAATTTTAGATGACCCTCTCGTTGCCCCTCTGGCACATGTCCTCACTCAACCCTCAACTGAATTATTTGCCTTCAGTTTGCTCTGGAATTACCCAATATGACATTTTTTTTCTATGCACATGAGAACCCACAATTTTAGAAGCCTGGCATGCTCATAACCACTGCTGATAGTCCTTCATAGTCAGGGCTCACAGCACCAAAATATACAGAAATGCATGAGAAAAAATGTCCCTGGCTAACAACCTGGTACAGGGAAAGAATGTGTGGAATACAAACATTACCATCCACAAATGGAGGCAGAATGCAATTAAGCATGTTTAGACCTGGCTTTGAGCCAATCCAACCTAAGAACTTTCTTTCTTTCTTTCTTTCATTTTTTTTTTTAAATAAGTAGCATAGCTTTTAGAACCTGTGAATCTTTCTCTTGCATGAGGATTAGTGCAGTACTGTCTCCAGAATGGTCGTAGAATCTGTCAGTAGCTTTACACCGAAGACTGTGTGTAACTAAATACCGGACATCTTTGACCATTCACTAGGACATCGGCAGCCACAGATCTATTTAATTGTACAAACGTGTGTAAGGGTTATTTTTAGTGTATTAATAAATTAAAAACAAAGCCACTCTGTCCTCTTTAGTCATTGCGATTAAATGATTCTGGTCCCAGGTTATTTTTGTGCCACTTGGCAGACAAGTATCTCTATAGGTAATGACAAAATTCTGTTCTATTTTTGAGAGGAGCTGTGTAAGATTTTTCATTTAAAGGGACAACTTTCTGCATTATTTATCTCATTTCTTTGGTTACAGCATTGAAATTCTTCCCAGTTTTTCTTTGCACATTTCAACATGCATGGTTTAAAAACCATTACCTTTACCTTTTGTACAGTAAGGTCTCATCTATAAACTGTATAGTTTTTTTTTTTTTTGCTTTGTCAGTTACATACAGTATACAGTTGCTATGCACAGAGCCTTTTGTAAAGACAGCTTTTTTTGTTTACTGTTTTTAATGGTCTTCCTTATGAAAGAATATCTTGTTTGTAAAATGAATATGTCTACTTCAGTTTTAAACTTTAAATTATCCTAACAAAAAATAAAATTTTTGTACTGTAAAAATTATATTTGTTTTTTTTTTCCCCCTGTGGAAGAAATTTGCTTTGGGAGTTGTTACGGGTGGCTCCTAGTGACATCGCGTCACTCACCTTTTCCTCTGGTTAAGGAAAACTTACCAAAACTTTTGCTCAAATGAAAGTATGATATCAAGATGATTAGTGGAAGAGATATGGTGATACCATTTTTCTGCATGCATCTGCCATGTGTCTATAGGCCAACTTCTTTCATAATCCTCTCCAGACTCTCAGGATTCTGTTTGCTCTGCTGGTGTTGGATGCATGAAAGTCTTGAGGTTGGTAGTCTATTGTGGGTTGAAATCATCTACTGAACAAATGTAAGTTGATAATTAGACACTGGATAAAGAATTGGAGGCACAAAAACACAAAGCCTATCCTTAAATCATAGGAAAAGAACAAGATACACTTCCCTGGAAGGAAACAGTTAGAGGATAATTATAACAGGAAGACAGAAGAGCTGCACCCTCCAGAGGGTCTGTAAGTCAGCAGTAACGTTCACAAGGCTTTGGGAATGGGAATCCTAGTTTTGCTACCTGCCAATGGAAGGAAGGGGCAGAGAAACCCAGCATCCTCAGGTGTCTCTTTAAAGAGGAAGCATCTCAGTGCTTTGCTGCTCCTTGAGGTCAGTTAATATCTGCATCTCAAGAACCATAGCAGTTCCTCTCAAGGGCTGAGAAGGGAAGCAGACATGGTACAGGATTTACTCTTATTATTTGTGGAATAAAAGAATGGATAGCAATAGGAACATTGCTTCTCCTTGCACCCTTTGGTCCAGGGAAAACTGGGGTAGAGCAGTAAACACCAGGGCTGAGAGATACTGTTCTGGCATCCATGAGCTTTGTGGAAAATGGACCATACAGGAGAAGCCATGGTCCCAGTACTCAGAGATGATAAGCCCTACCAACAGCCTATGTTTTCCCCCATTAAAAAGTTAATAAGAATGCTTTTTGTCATGGGCTGGAACATCTGCTGTGTTAGGGGTTTGACTTTTGAGGACAGAGCTCACATTGTTTTCAATTCCAGAGTTTTTTTTTCAAGTCCAAGAGTTTGAGCCCATGAAAAATTGCTTTTAAGACAGGAATGAGACCAAAACGACTTCTAGCATCAAATCCAACTATTTACCATTTCTGAACTGAGAAAGAACACAATGGTCACATAGAGTCATATGGCCTGCAAAGAGTGAGGCCTCAGAAGTTTGGAATGTTAGGACTGTTAAACCTTT
This sequence comes from Arvicanthis niloticus, assembly GCF_011762505.2. Taxonomy (NCBI): domain Eukaryota; kingdom Metazoa; phylum Chordata; class Mammalia; order Rodentia; family Muridae; genus Arvicanthis; species Arvicanthis niloticus. Next base: position 52,008,187 of record NC_047660.1, on the reverse strand, counting down.
ATAGCATCACTGGGGAGGTAGCGCCCCTCTCCCCCCACTCCCCAGGCTCACGGGCTTGCTGCTCACACAAAGAACCCAGATCCAGTTCCCAGTATCCACACAGGACAGTTCACAACTACCTGAGACTCCAGCTCCAGGGGATCCAGTGCTGTCTCTGACTTCATGAGTACCCACACACGTGTACGTGTGTGTGTGTGTGTGTGTGTGTGTGTGTACACAAACAGATAATAAAATGCAAAATCTATCAATAGCCCTATTGCAAATAGTGAGGGTAATAACTAGGCCAATGCAAACGCTAACCTTCTGCCATTTGTTCTGTGGAAGAGCAGAAGAAACAGGAGTCTTGAGAGCCACCAGACCCAAACTCCAATCCTAGCCCCACTCCTCCCAGTAACTGATTATCAGAAGAAAATTATTCTTACAAATTTCAGTTTCCCCATCTGTAAAAGTGGAGGAGAGACCTTTACACCAAGATCCCTGTCCTGTTGAGATTATGGTGAGGTTTGAATAAAAACCACGAACGTGAAAAGTTAGACACAACTGTTTAGCTCTGTATGTTTTTGTTTGTCTTCCTTTAGCCTGTGATAAACACTCACAGGTTTACCTGAAAAGCCACACATTACTCTTTTCTTACAACTAACTCATCCTTAGCTACACAGAAAAGAGGATTATTAATTAACCAGTGTCTGTGAAACAAATGTGTTTGGAGGCTACAAGATTAGACTGGGAACAGCTCCGTTTACATCACTATTCATGAGCTCCTTCAACTGACTCTACTGACAGGATAAGGCTCCTAAGACCTATGTTCCTGTCTCCTGAAAGTGAGAGTTTTGAGAGAGGCGTGGCCTGTTTGACATGGACAGCTAGTCCCGTGCAGTGGGCAAGCCTCTTGAGAGGAGTTCCAGAGGAAACTGGTTAATGTCTATGATGGTGGTGGTGGTGGTGATGGTGGTGTGTGTGTATGTTTATGTGTTACACACACACACACACACACACACACACACACCAGTAGAAAGTCCAAAGTTTACCTCTTTGAAATCTACAATCTAAATCCCCTCATCTTTTTCATTTCACACTGTGAGTTTTGTAGTTTGAATGTGAATTGCCCCACACCAAATTCACATGTTTGAACACTTAGTCACCAGCTGGTGGTGCTGTTTGGGGATATTGGGTAACCTTTGGGAAGTAGCACCTCAATAAAGGAAGGAGGTGGGCCTTGAGGGCTTATACCCCTGCCCCACTTCCTCTTTTCTCTCGGGTAGGTTGAGATACATTGTGATTTGATGTCTGTTGCCCCTGTTGCTGAAACTCTCCCTCCCCAGCAGGATGGACTATATTCTCTAAAACACAAAGCCAAATACAAGCCTCTTCATCAGGTTGCTTCCTGTCAGGTATTTTGGTCATAGCAATGAGAAAAGTCACTAATATTCCCAGGACACAGAAAGGTTAGAAAATCAACTTTACTTGGAGAAAAGTAGCATCCTTGGAGCTGGAAATGTCATAAACCCTCTAGCAAGAAGCTGATGTCCTGTGGATGCTCTAGGGGTGTGGACCTCCTGCCCTGAACCCCAACAGTGGTTCTCCTCTTCCTCTGGTCTCCCTGGAAAGTTCCGTTCCTCTGTGTTTTTTTTTTTTTTTTTTTTTTTTTTAGAACAACACCATCCATCACTGTAAATTAATGCTTTTAATATTGACTGTATTGATTTTTGACTCTTCGTACTTTGTGAATTTCTTCGATTAAAACAAGCACATGGAAGAAGGCATGGGGATGTAATCTTTAGTTTTAGCTTTGTGCAAGATCCAATTAAAATATAAGGAACACGCCAATGGCCTTTCAAGAATTTTCTCGTTTTTTTAAATTATTAATACAAAATTCTTAATTTCCAAATCAATTTCACAGATTTGAGAAGTGCCAGACTAGGGGGCTGAGAACGGGAAGGAGAAGTTTGGTAAACGACGAATCGGTCACTGCTTGAGTAATCGGGGCTTGGCTGGATGTGAATGCCTGCGTCTGGAGTTCTGTTTCAGCAAAGGCGCGCTCCATGTCTGAGTCCAAGCATTTCATTCTTGCCTCTGAATTATGTTCACATCCACAAATCCCAGCCAAGGGCCTATTGAATAATTGCCCCCACATGTAACATTTCCCTAGTGATGTTTTCCTTGCTTTCGCCCTGTGAAATATAGAAATGTGTTTCTAATTATTAGCAGAACCATCTGGTAACTGCACTGTATCACTCTCAGTCCCATGACTCATTGAGTGGACTGTTAGATAGAGCTCAGTCATGTTTGACACCATCACAGAAATGGGACCCTTACAGTGACCTCACATTGCACTGGGTCACCTGTAACCAAGGTGATTGTATTTTGTAGGCCAACAAGCAGAACTTGGGACTTGACAAACACAAATAGGTCTGAAGCTGGGCATGCCATAGATATTCGTGTCTCATGTGACAAGAGTCATTTGCTTCCTGCTGCCCAGGTGCCTTTGCTCTTCTTGCTTTGAAAAGATAGAGCAACTGGTTAGTATCTTGCAGGGGCCCAAGAATCTGTCTCTTCCCTGAATCACTAAGTGAAAAGAGATGGGCACAGAAAGTAACCAGTTCTTCTGAGAAACCTACCACTGGCTTTTCAGGAAAACCCAAAAGGTACTGCTTTATGTATAATAAGCATCTTACAAAATTGGCCCTCTCCTCAGGCCTATGGAGTTGACATTCTGATAGTTGTGCCCAAGGGGTACATGCATATACCAGGCTAAATTCTTTTCTACTTTGATTCATGTTTTACAGGCTTCCAAGTTCAAGATCATATGCTAATTAGCACGGACAGTTCTCATATTCAGTGACACTCTGTTCTTCTCAATTGTGTGGCTGTTTTTGCTATGAGAAAACAAAAGATAAAATGAAAAGGGAAAGGGAGAATGGGAAAAATATGCAGACATATTTTTTTTTCTTTAAACTAAACACAGATATTTCCTAGCTGGGCCATCTGTGTTGGCTTAGAGCTAGGTACCAAGCTGAAGATAAATTCAGTTAAGTAAACTGTCAGAGGACTTGGGCACAGGATGAAGTTAAAGAGAAACAGGAAACAACACTGAGACTCCATCCCACACGATACATTTTGATGTAGGAAGTGTGGAGGGGGCCGTTCCTTGGTGGGAACACAGGAAAGATGATTGATGGCAGCGACACTGGAGAAGTGACAGCTGAACCTGGAGCCTCACCTTGACATCCATCAGAATGGCAGAGGAGAAGAGCCCTTGGCAGAGGGAGCAGCTGGAGGAGGCAGACAAGGGACAAGGAGACATGGAGCCTCGGGCAAATGCTTCAGGTCTCTCATGGAAACACTGGGCTGCTTTCTGCCTATTGGAGGATTGTGTTGGCAACATGAATACTTGGGGGAATAAGTCAGTGAAGGATGCTTTCCCCAAAGTGTTCTAACTTGACTCTGAAAACCAAGGACTTCAGAGTCAGTAACAAAGAAAGCTGCATACACCTGTTGCCTTCTGTGGTGTCCTTTGTCAAGTAGGAGTAAAGACCCCGGGTGAGCTCATTTCTGACTCTTGCTTCCTGGCCGAGGTCCCATGTTCTCGGGTCTCCAAATGTATGCTTTTCTTGGCAAGGCTTATCATGTGTTTACAATACTGTACCAGGGTGTGCTGGGCAGGTGCTGGCTAAAGTCAGCAACTGGGCTGCAGTGGAAGTACTTAGAACCATACATTGGTCCATTTTTGATGCTACTACAAGAGGCTAGGTTCTTCATAGAGAACAGGGATTTATTTACAGTTTTTGGAGGTTATAAAGTGAACATGGCATCTCAGTGACAGAAACCCATGTTGAAGAGCTACATGATGAGACAGGAAACCAGAGAGAAGTGGGACCTGGGTTTGCTCTTTTCATCATGACTAAGTCTTGTAGAAATCAACCTGTGTCTTGTGAGAACTACATCAATCTCTTTCAGAGGACAGCTACCCAGTGAGCTAATTGCCTCATACTAGACTCTACTGTTTACAGATTCCATCATTCCCAACAGCATCACACTCACTGAGGATGGAGCCCCCAGCACGCCAGTAACTGTACTCAAACCACCTCCAAGCTCTATCAAATCCCAAGTTATCAACTGATGGTTTGTGTCAGATCTTGGCCACTCTTGAGATTATTTACATATTTTCATATTTATTTTGGGTGTATAAACGGAACAGTACCTCCACGGGTATGTTGTAAAAATAAAAGGAGATAATTCCCATGAAACTAGGACTTGATGTGTGCCATGGAGTTCTGTGTTCTTGAGTGTGAGTCAAGGCTTGGGACCTCATTAAACAGTGACTATTCTCAGTTCTCACTTAGTGCTAAGTATCAGTGTCAACTCTGGCCTCGGTGATTCCATGAAGGTCCTTGTAATATCTGCAATCAGATAACTTTCAGTGAAGAGACTCACCCCAGTGGTGTGTGTGTGTGTGTTTGTGTCTAGAGAGTTCCCTCAATCATTTGTAAAGCCTTAAGTGCAAATACTGAGGTTTCTGAGAAAAGAAGAAATCATTACTCAAGATTCTTACCATCAGCTCCTGCCTGTTTCCCACCTGGTGCTTAGCCACACAAATATCAGACTTGTAAACCCACAACTGCATGTACAAGTTCTTTAAACTAGGCCAATTTTTCCTGGTGTGTCTGTCTGTCTCTGTCTATCATCTCTCTCCGAGTCTCTGGTGTGTGTCTTTCTATTCTCTCCCTATTTCTCATTGTCTTGTCTCTTTCTGTCTCTGTGTCTCTGCCTCTGCCTCTGTCTCTGTCTCTGTCTCTCTGCTGTTGGCTGTCTTTCTTTGGATAACCCTGATAAATACATATATTTAAAGCAAGCACTGAAGTCTCTCTGTGTGTGAGTGTGTGTGTGCGTGCGCGCAAGTGTGTGTGTGCATGCATGTGGGTGTGTGTATACCTGTTTATTTGTGAGTCTATTCACATGTATGTGTCTGTTCATCTGTTCATGTTGGTGAGTGTGAATACATACCTTGCGTGGAGGCCAGGTGACAACCTCAAGTATCATTCTTATGGTTGTCCACCTTTCTATTCTATGATATAGTCTCTTATTGGCTTGAAACTCGCTGGTTAGGCTCAGCTAATTAGCCAGCCCTACATATCTTTTTGTCTGTGTTTCCCCAGTGCTGAGATTGTACATGTACACCTGGTGTTTGTTTGTTAATGTGGACTCTGGGATCAAAGTCCTTGTAAAACAGACACTTTGCTGACTGAGCTATCTCCCTTAGCCCTAACAAGTGGATTTGATTGTATAAAAATTGTATCTGAATAAATTCTAAAAATAAAACCCCAGGCTACATAATTCCATTTGAATAACATTCAAGAAACTGTGAACTAATCTGTGGTGACAGAAAGGACATCAGTGGTTGCCAGGGGCCTGGGCAAGGTGACAGAGAGACTTTGGGGAATGCTTAAGGGTGATGAATGTGCTTGCTTCCTCGGGGGTGGGCCTAGTTTCATGGGCATTTACAGACATCAAGTCTTGCCTACATGCACACTTAAATATGTGGGGTTGATTGTATGTCAGTAATCCATATATATATATATATATATATATATATATATATATATATATATATACAAAGTCATATGAATGTGAATATATGCATGTATGTATGTATGTATGTATGTATGCATATTCAGTGAAGGGACTCACCCCAGTGATGTGTGTGTGTGTATGAGACAAAAGGAACACAAAAGCCAAAGTAGAAAAATACCTAAAACTCAAAGTGGAAGGGATCTAGGTGGCCCATTCAGTTCCTCTCTGTCACATCCCTTGAAGTCCTGAGGTCTAACAGTGAGTAAGGGTACCATGCCCCAAACCATGTCAAGGATTCTGGTCCCCTGTTTCACTTTCAGACAGATAAGATGACAGTGAGGATCTGTCCTTGGACATACAGTCAATCCAGGCTTTATTGGAGATGACCTTGGAGTCAGACAAAGTCCAGCCTGTTGTCAACAGAGCAGGTTCAGAGACTGTCAGGATATCCTTGGTGGTTTATGTGCATCACCAAGTCAGTTTTCATCTGGAACCAATGTTTCCTGCTAAAGAATAGAACGCAGAGTGTGCATATTCTCATTACAATACAGGTACAGCTGGTCAGAGAGCACAAGCTTCCAGAATTGTTAAAGACAGAAAACAAGGGGCTGGAACAATAACCTAATGACTAAGAGTGCTTACTGCTCTTGCATGAGACCAGAGTTGGGTTCTCAGCATCTGCATCAGGCAGCTCACAACTGTCTGAAAGGCCAGTATCAGGGGGATCCAATGCCCTCTTCTGGCCTCCATAGATACCTGCATCCTTCACACACACACACACACACACACACACACACACACACACACACACACACAAAACACACACACTGAGAAAAACTTCTTTTTAAAGCTATCAAATGGTTTGATTTTCAGTACTCATATGTGGCCCACAACTGTCTGTAACTCTGGTCAGTCCCAGATTCCCAAAACCCTCTCCTAGCCTCAGCAGACACCAGGCACACATGTGGTGCATAGACATATATGGAGAAAACACGGATACACAAAACCTAAAATAAGTAAAAGGAGAGAACACAGAAAGTTGTTTCCCTCTTACTGGGCTGAGAAGCAATGGCCAGTTTTTAGTAGGCATGGTAGATGCAGCTGCTGCTCCAGTGGAACTTTAAGCAAGAATGTTAGCAGCAATGTCATGCCAGAGAACTGCATCGGGTGCATCCTGGGATGCATGAAAGGCAAGATGTGTAGGGAGGGAACAGCAGAGCCCAAGAGGAGCAGAGAGGGAAGCCTTCCATTTGTACTTGCTGAGAGCAGAGGGAGGACAGAGCATATTGTGGCATCACAAACAGCCACCAGGTACAGACAGCCACTGTAACCACTCCCTGCTGAGTGGCTTCAGCCATTAGTAGCTCTTCCTATCTACAGGACGTGTCTTGGGAGTTAGAATAACTGCAGGGGCATCTTGGGTGAGATTCTGGTGTCCAGAGTAAGCAACAAAGCATGTCTGAGAACCTCCTAGAGATAACTTATCATTTTCCCGAGGATCGTGACCATATGCATTTCTCCTCCATCACAGAGCAGCTTAAACAGAATTCTGAACTACAGAAGATTACTGAGGCTTCCAGTCTACCTAGGGGACAAAGAGGCTAGGCTTTCAGCATCAAAGGATTGTCCAGGTTGGTTTTCTCCAAGGCGTCTCTTCTTGGCTTGCTGGTGGCTGCCCACTCACTCCGTGGACATATTCTCTTCCCTCTGATCTTGTCTCTGGCTCACCTGTATATGAACGACATTTTGGATGTAGAGGCAAATGTCGAAGTTGTGCTTGTAAAAGGAATAGCTCTGCAAACAGGAAGCAGAGAACCCTGGGGGGTATTTCAGCTTGCAGGCTGAGAGCCGGCAAAACCACTGAACTTTCAAACATCTCTGAGACTTGTGGGTCATCATGGCACAAACCTGCAACACCAGCACTCAGATGCCTGAGGCAGTGGGATTGGGAGCTCCACATCAGTCTGGGCTATACAGTAAGACCCCTATCTCAAAGAACTAAAAAATATAGATATAAGGTAATGCTCAAGAGAGTTTTCTGGTGGGTATTTTGATTGTGGGATTATTACCTGCTTTTTTTCTTTTTGAGTACTTTCTATGGACCATAAAATGGGTGTGGGTTGCCAACTCATGGGACGATGATGGGGCTGCAAGTAGACAATATAAAAATACCTCTAAGGGAGCCTTGAGAATGGAGACCAGAACCAGGTAAGACAGAGCTGCACACAGGTGCAGGGATGCTTGGCATTGCTGAGGAAGCTCCCCATGAAGGGCAGCTTTCCAAGCATGCAGCCATGAGATGGCCCATGGGGCAGGAGGGCATGAGTACCAAGACTGTGGAAGCTGGAAGAGTGACTCCTGTCTGTCAAAGGTGTCACAGACAAGGTATGGTGTGCACTGTGTGGTATTTGAAAACTATAGGCTTGTTGTCATTTTGCAATAAGACAATGGAACCTGGATATTATTTTTATTATTATTATTATTATTATTATTATTATTATTATTATTATTATAATACTTAAAAAGAGATTAGGTCTAAGGAAATGGCTCAATGAGTAAAATGCTTGCCATGCAAGCATAAGGACCTGAGTTGGGATCATGGCACCCACATACACAACCAGGTGTTATGCAGCTGTAATCCCAGCACTGGGGGAGGGGCCGGGCAGAGACTGGGAGATCTGCAGAGCCTACTGGGCCTGGCCATGCAAGCCAATTGGTGAGCCCTCGGTCCAGTGAGGGACTGTCTCAAGAAACGTGGAGAGAGATTGAAGAAGACACTCAACATGGATCTCTGGTCTCCACATGTCTATACACATATCCAGAGCACACTCATAAGCATAGCATACACACATCAGCATACAGAGATTTTTTTTTTGGTTAATTGACTGTTGTCATTATTGAATGTGGTGTGCATATGTGGGCATGTGTGCCAAGGAGCATTTGAGAAGCCCAAAGGACAACTGTATGGCTTCCATTTTTTTTCCTCCCACCTTTACGTGAGTCCCAGGGATCGAATTCAGGCCATCAGCCTTTACCCACTGGGTCACATCACTGCCCCATGGAGTTTTCTGCACTCTCTGAAGCTCACACCCAGCCCATGAATGACTTTTGCTCTCAATGCTTTACAAATGGACTTAACCTAGGCTGAGGCGAGTTGGGGACATCGCCAAAGCCAAGAGCCAGGTAGTAACAGAGCCAGAACCTAACCCTCCCGCAAATTCCCCTGATTTCCCACTTGCACCTAAAAATAATATAAGCAAGATGTTATACGGTTTTGAATCTTAAGAAACATCTTTTAAAATAAGATTATTGTTTTTCTAGACTCAAGTTGGGCCTTGGAAGTGGGGAAAGAATTGAGAGAACTTGGAAAGATTGAGGAAGGACCTGGCCAAAGTGAGCATTAAGCAGAAAACTCTCCTTCACCAGGGGGAAGGAATTTGTTCACTGCATGCATGGTAAACTCCACAGGGGCTGGAGCTGGAGTCTTATAAGTTCTCTCTGTCTTCTCCTCTCCCTCCCTTCTTCCCAGCTGGGAATAGAGTGCATTCTGAGCTGTCACTCATGCATCATGTTATCAGACTAAGAAGGAAAGTTCCAGAGTGCATTTGAAAAATATCTTACTGTCTTTCCTCCTTCCTTCCTTCCTTCCTTTCTTTCTTTCTTTCTTCCTTCCTTCCTTCCTTCCTTCCTTCCTTCCTTCCTTCCTCCCTCCCTCCCTCCCTCCCTCCCTCCCTCCCTCTTTCCCTTCCTTTCTTTCTTCCATTCTTCGTTCCTTCCATCCTTTCTTCCTTCCTTCCTTTCTTTTTGTTTTTCATTAAGTAGACATGAGACACTTGACTATATCATGGGTGCAACACCTTACTCTGCAGACTCAGGCACCAAGGCATAGAATGGATGACAATCACCCACACACAGTGTTGGGAGAGACCTCTTCCTGTAAGTCTAAGCCTGAAAAGTCAGCAAGGCCTAGGCCCTTGATGATATCAAAAGGCTCCTTTTCACATATCTCTCCACAGGCTAAAAAACCGACTTCTCCACTTACGGCAAAACTTACATGTACCCAGAGGACGATGGACAACATGACTAAGCCACAAGCAAGCTCAGAAAGAGCTTTTCCAATATCGTCCAGGGTTTTGTGGGCCAGCACACGCAGCACCATAATAGACGCTTTCTGATCCTTCTCACACTGCGCCTGGCTCCTCTAAGTATTGGGCCTATTACATTTTTAAAAATAGCTCTCAAGTAATTTGTGTGCTGAACTGGCTACAGGATGGGAAAAAACCCCACCTGAGTACATTCTCTGTCTCCCAACAGCCAGAGACCAAGAGCAGCAGAGGCAGTTTGCTCTGAGCTAATTTTCAGCATTAGGGGCTTATCAGAACCTAAATTTTTCCCTAATAAACGATGAAACAGCAGCCACTCTTTGAGCCACTTATTCAGGTGACCAGGGAATTGGCGGACGAGGTAAAATTTTCCATCAGTGACAACACACAGCTGTTGAGGTTCAAAGATCCAAGCCTCTAATCAGACCAGGTTATATAAGTAGCACTGATTCATTATCTCTGCTTGCCGGATCGGTTTCATCCTGCAGCTGTGGCTGTGCAGGGCCGCCACACAGCTAATGGGACATGGACACACAAAGCCACCAGCTCAGAAGACAGGAAGTGTGGAGCCCTCCGTTCCCTTCCAACCGCGTCCACATCCTTTAAGTAATATGTAGTCCACATGATATCGTTGTCCTGATTGATTTTTTTAAAAGGATCCCATAAGGTTGGTGAGATGGCTCTAGTGGGTAGAGGCACTTATGACCAAGCCTCGTGACCTACTTTCAGTTTCTAGATTCACATGGTAGAAGAATGGGTGTGACTGTTGGGAGCTGTCCTCTGACCTCCACGGGCAGGCATTTGTGAGTGTAAACACATGCACACACTACCACCACCACCACCCTAAATGTCATAGGGACTACAGAAATGACTCTGTGGTTAAGATCGCTTACTGCTTTTGTAGAGAACTGGAGTTCTGTTCTCAGCACCCACATGACAGCTCACAACTGCTCACAATTCCAGTTCCAGGGGACTATTCTGGCCACCAGACATGCACACAGTAGACATCCATATATCCATCCAGGCAAAACACTCATATACATTTCTTTTAAAAAAATCTTCTTTTAAAGATGAAAACATTAAAAATAAATAAATATAATAAAAAAAAATGCCTCTTGAGGCTTCCAGTCGGCATACCCTGAGGTGTGTCTTGTGAACTTCATGTTTCCCTCAACACTCGATGGACAACTGTGGTGGACATGAAGCAAGAGCTACTCAGAGTGAGCCATGATGGTGAGCAGTAGCCAGGAAGTCAATAAGGAGTGGGGAGTACTGTCCACACTGCCAGGCCACTGAGGTGAGCCATGCTTTTTGAAATCCTGATTTGCCAAGTTGCCAACGTTCATCTAAGAACCAACAGAAGTAGCACCACTAACTAGCCAAATTAGGTGCGGTGACTAGCAGTTCCCACATTATTTCTGCATCTATGACCTACTTACCTTCTAAATCTGGCACAGTATGGGGAAGGATGTATTTATCATTCAACCTTTAAGGATGAGGTCTTTTGAGGGGCTGGTGTAATCTCTCAGTAAAGTGCTTGCCATACATAGAGGAACATCTGTGTTGCAGGTGCAAAATCCACGTATAAAAGGCAAACATGGTGGTCCATGGTTGTAGTACTAGCACTAGGGAGATGGAAATAGGATCCCTTGGAATCCTTGGTCAGCTAACCTAGCCTATTTGTTAAGCTGCAGGCCATAAGAGACGCTACTTCACCATCTAAAGTTAACTTCTGGCACACACACACACAAACACACACACACACACACACACACACACACACACACATTAGGGTTTTTTGATGTCTCTATAAATAAATGATATCCCTGTTTTATTACCCCGCCCCACTTTCAGAATTTGATGAAGCACGAACAGGAGGAAATCTACTGAAGTGACCCATGTCAGACTTATCTATTGATCGAAGTTCTTGAGGAGGGTGGCCTGCTGACACTTCTTGCCCCAGACTCTATAGACACATACAAGGCACAGTGATGGGTCTGTCAAGACAGCCTATCCAAGTTTAGCTGATGCATTTTCCAAGATTCCAGGACTAAAGGAAAGAGAGCACACCCTGAGATCTGGGCCTTTTGGTGGACAAGGCCCAGCCAACTAAGAAGCATGTGCACCGGGCTGCTCCTGATGGGACCATGAAAGCTCTAGGAGAGCCAGTGTTACTCATGGAAACACAGACATGAGCAGGGAGTTACTTACAGCATCTTAGCTATTTGTTCTCTGCCGTTGGGCTGGACCATTCAACCAGTGGGCATCCAAGGCTGTGTGTGTTCGCCATGGGAACCTTCTGACCAGTACATTCCCACCTTGATGAGGCAGTCCCTTTGTAGACTTATTCCGGGATCCAAGAATGGCAGTTGACAATCTGCCTTCAGAAGACTGACTGGGCCCAAGAGCAGATTAATTTAACTAATAAATTTTCTCCCTTATCTAGTCCCCTCCCTGTATCCCCAGATATCCATGTTGTCTCCCACATGCTCTTCAGAGACTGTGCAATAGGGTTGAATCACAATATGAAGGCATTCAATAACATTATAGTAACATAGACAAACCCTGAGTGCAAACTCACCCCTACTTGAAAATTCCAAGTGAAGTAGGGAGATCCAATACTTAAAGCTGCTGCTAAGTCCAAGAAAGTTGAGGTCCAAAAGAATTATGATCCAAAGTTAAATTTCCTTAACACGTAGAAGTAAATGCCCAAAGAAATTAAAGTTTAATTCAAGTTTTTATTTTTCCTGTGACTTGATATGCAAAGAAATGAATGTCCAAAATTTCATTTCCCAATTTCCAGTTCTGCTCAGCCTCAATCAGAGAGGCCTGGTACAACGCCTTGAGCAGCTGCAGCCCGGGCTGCCTTCCATGGGAAAGGGTGTGGCCTCCTCCACGGCCTCTCATGAGTCTCATTTTTAAAGAGTTCAAAGAGTTAATAGAACACATAAGATTATTATAGTATCAGTCTCATATTCCACAAAATTTAGAACCACAAGCAATCCCCAGCTGCCAGGGCAGTTATCTGAGCAAAATTGCTTTTTCAGAGTCCCATACTTGGTGTTGCCAGAGGCCTAGCAATATTTGGAAGATGGAAGGAAAAAAAATCTGTGGATTAAACCACAATTTAGGTCCTGAAATCTCAACTCTTACCCAGGGTTTATATATTTAACAACCAGAGCCAAGCTGGGGTGACCTCTTGAATGTGAACAAGTTATGTGAATCCAAGCAAATGCTTAATCTCCTCATGGTTGCTCCTCAGCGTTCCCTCCCAGATGAGATATGAGGTGACATAAAGAATGATGTCTGGGACATCTAATCCACCCCCACTGACCTGTGCCTGGCACAGAGACACTGTTGTGCACTGCAGTTCACAGGCTGTGTTGTTTAAGCCCTTGGCCTGCACTGTTGACCCTTCAATCACAGGTCCGCCCTGTGATTCAATCACAGAGCCAGCCAACTGAGGTTGGGTAGATGCAGGTGATGTTGGGGCAGCGGGGTGCGAATGGGCTTCGCTCATCCCTCAGCAACTTGCTCACTCAAGTCTAGAGATTGAGAAGCTAATGTCCTCATTTTCAAACCACTACAGGTAAACTGTCATTGTCTTGCCCACCAAGAAAGCCTCCGTGATGGGAAAGACCACATTCATGGTCAGCCTGGGAGACAGGTTCAACTAGGTGAGCGCCAAGGATGAAGAATGATAAATAGGATGCTGAAAGCATCAAATATCCTGGGTGAAACGTAGCACGTGGCTGGCTGGGCCATCAGCAGCACCATCGTACAATGTGAGAACACTTTTCCCTCGGGGAAGTCCTTCTAGAAGGGATGATGAGAAATTTCCTAAAGTACATTGAGGATCAGAAGTTGGTTTGGAGTTAATGTTAAGCGACATCATAAGAAATGGACTTGGGTCTCTGGATTCTGGCCAAGGTCCCATCTCTCCACCCTGGTGATTCATTCCAATTCTCCTCCCCAATTCCACTTCAGCAGCCTGTACTATGCTTACTGTTCTTGGGCAGTACTTGGGGTTTACCCATGAGGCCTTGACCCTACTGGTCCAGAACTCTCCCACTATTCTAGGCTTTTGGGGTTTTGAGACTAAGTCTCACTAGGTAGCTCAGGTTAGCCCGGAACTCCAGATCCTACATCTCTCTCTTAGATAGGCATGCCTCACCACACACTGGCATAAATGTGAATACCTTTCTACTTCCTTCCTGGCTTTGGTTCTTTCAAAGGTAATGTGTAGTTTTCTACTTCACAAGTAATATATGTTTACTGTGCAATTCCTTTCTCTGATTTGGAAATTATAGAAAGGAATAAAGAATTGACTGGGCATAGAGACACACATATCTATAACCAGAATACTCAGGAGGCTGAGGCTGGAGGTTAAGGTCAGCCTGGGCTACATATGAATTCTACTTTAAAGATCCAATGATAAATAAACAGATAAAAATTAGTTGTGTTTTCATAAGTACAAACAAAATGCTGTGCTAACTTTTTACTATATTCTGAATATTTGTTTTTAATATGTATGAATGAATTTGTTTTTAATATGAATAGTACATACATACTCAAACAGTATGAGTTTGAACAGTTACTCATTTTTTCTTTCTTGATAATATATCTCTCTTTTTTCTCTCTCCTTCCTCCCAGCTACTAGAAGGCAATGTATTCATCACCTTGGGGAGCAAGAGACAGGGCAGAGGGCAAAATACATGGAGATTTTGCTTTCTGAAACCCAAGCCTGTCTGGAATATCAGCCTCATCACCTCTGAGGCAAACAATTTTCCTCCCTTTCCAAATATTTTTATTTCACATTTCTTTTTTTCTTAATATTATTATGGCTAACTGTGCCAGGAAAATATTAAAAGCTGTGGGGGGGGGGGGGGCATGAGCTCATGGCAAGGTCCGACTTCAATATCTAGGTTTCCCCATCAAAAGTGACTGTGGCCAAACTGACGTAAATATTCTTCATCTGGTTAAGGAAATTATCTTCATTGCTAAGGAGCTTCTATTTTCAATTTTTATTAAAAACCAGAAATGCTATTGAATATTCTCACGTGTATTTTGGCATCCTTTCTTTTTAAGGAAATATTTTATTTTTATTTTATGTATATGAATATGTATGCCCATATGTGTGTATGAGCACCATGTGTGTGCAGTACCCTGGAGGCCAGCAGAGGGCTTATCTCCTCATGCCCCAACCCTTGCAATTGGAGTTGTGTTGGTTGTGAGCTAGCTTGTGAGAGTGCTGGGAACTGAACCTAGGTCCTCTGCCAAACCAACAAGGGCTCTGGACCATGGAGTCATCTTTCCAGCCCCAAGTCGTTGTCATCATCATCATCATCATCTTCTTCTTCATCTCCTTCTCCTTCTTCTTTTCTCCTTCTCCTTCTTCTTCCTCTTCTACCACTACCACTACCACTATCTCTTGAATCACTCTCCATTAAGTGTAGTTGGTAAGGAATAAGTGACCCCAGGAAAACTCATCTCAGGCATATAACATGCAGGCAAATACTAGAAGAATGTTGGATCCTGGTCTTATTATTTCATTTTGATGCAATTCAGATGCAAATATCTGCTGACTGGATGATATTATAGTGTGAAGTAGACACCCATACATTTGCAAGTTGGATCACAATTCCTGTGGGTCGCTATTATGCCAGCCCTGTATGCTGACTTTCTCAAATGAAATATTTAAACATGTCTTTGTTTTAAAACCAACTGTAAAGTAATTGCTTTGGAAGTATTGATTTTTATTTTTTATTTTTAATTATGTATATGTGTGCATGAGTACAGACGCCCAGGAAGACTAGAGGTGACAGACCCTCCAGAGCTGTAGTTAGTTGCACACAGTTGTGAGCCACCAAATGGACCTGGTTCTCTGCAAGAGCAGCAAGTGCTCTTAATTGCCAAACCGTAACTTCAGCCCAATCTTGGCATCTTAAACGACAACTATAGGACTAATTCTGCTTTGCTATATGTATGATAAATTAGATCAATTGATTCTCTATCATCAAGCCATTTTTCCCAGTCCTAATTACATTGTTGCTCTTTATTTAAAATAATATGCTGGAGTTGGTTGGCTAGTGGAGCCCAAAGTAAAATTGGTTTATATAATTTTTTTATTTTTAGCAGTACTAAGCTTGTTTTTTTTAAAAGCATGAAGCATGTTGAGATAAATTGGAATAATTTTATTATTTTTCTAGCTTATGTAACAGGAGAAGATTGTTTTCCTTGAAGAAACTTAAATCTGGCTCATGAAATCTTTCAGGCTTAGTGCATGGTATGAGATAATCCTTTGACAGCTTTTCTGTTTTACTGTTGGTTACTGGTGGTGGAGTTTTATTTCATCTTATGTCAACTTTATTACTTCAAACTTTTCTCCATAAACAGTCATTGTAGTGAGCGCTTCAGGTTGATTAGCACAGAATCACACACAGTTCTTGTTTTCATCTTGTAAACTAATTTAGTATATATTTTGTTATGCTCTAAGCGATTTGATTCTTTTTCCCCCTGAAGGAACAATTCTTGGATTTCTGACTAATTTTCCATTAGTATGCCAAATTTAGCTTTTGTCTTCCATTTTTTCCCTCACAGCTGTTCTTTTAAAGGGTGGTACAATGATGGTTTTCTATTTTAATTTAAGTGGAATTTGTTTATATTTTACAAGTTAGTAGTGCAGTGATCTGAGTTATTTATCCTCTCTCTGATTATGGATTTTTACCACAACCCACTCATTTAAAAAAAATTTAAGTGTGTGTGTGTGTGTGTGTGTGTGTGTGTACATAGCATGATATGCATGCAGTAGTCAGAGGACAACTTGCAGATGTGGGTTCTATTCTTCTATCATTTGGGTTTAGGGGCTCAAATTCAGGTCACCTGGTGGGTAGCAAGAATTCTTTTTTTCCAATGAGCTGGCCCAGTCACCTGGTTTTAATGGTGATTCTCCCTATCTGAGATGTACCCTTCCTGGTTCATGGATGGTGTCTTCTCTCTGTCTTCATTCATATAGTGGAAGGGATAAGGGACACCAAGTCCCCTTTACCAAGAGTTTTATCCTACTCCCAAATACCAGGAACTCTAGCACCATGAATATGTTGTAGGACCCTACAAACAAATTCCTAATTCAATGTGTTGGGGAAAATGGTGTTTCCTTAAGAGAGAGTCTATTATTAAGTCAGTGTGATTACATCATTGAGAGTCTCCAGACATACACCTTTTCTACTAACCAATCACATCAAGGATTGAGAAAGCTATGCTCTCCATTCTGCTCAGCTGTTGATTCCTGTCTTGGAGAAGAGCTCTGTTGTCCTACTGAGATCTACTCTGTCTGCAATGGCTTTGGACTTTTCTGGCTATTTCTGGGATTCCTAGGACAGCTGATTCTGAATTTCACTGAAAAGGAAGTGACTGAAGAGCCTCTAATGAGAGTTAAACCACGGGCCTGATGTCTACATTCCTCTCCTCAGTACCTGTTCTCCTTAGTTTTTATTGTCAACTTGACAAAATTTTGTGTCACCTTGGAAGATGAACTCTCAACTGAGGAATTGCCAAGATCAGATTGGCTTGTGCCCATGTCTTTAAGGGACTGTCTTGATTGGTAATTGATGTGGGACAGCTCAGCCCATTGTGGGCAACATCATCCTTAGGCATGGGCTATATAAGAAAGTCAGCTGAGCAGAAACCACGACTCAGTTTCTGCTCCAACTTCTCTCTGTGATGGTCTATGACCAAGAAATGTAAAAGAAACTCCTCCCTCAAGCTGCCTTTGGTCAGTTGCTATTACAGGAACTGAAGGGAAAATAGCCCTTAAAACTGCAATATTCCTGGTATTGGACATCTTCTCCAATCACTTGGAATACCACCTTGGGTTGAAAATGACAAATACATGCTTATATGTCTTTCACTTGGGGCCATTCTATGGGTGCCCTACCCACATTCTTCAAAGTTTCCAGAATTTGAACTGTGTCCTGCTTTTTAGCAATGGTTCAGGTTTTTTTTCCTAGTTCCCTTTGATCTGTATTCCTTTGGCTTAAACAGTTCAAATTAAAAGGAAGAAACAAAGTTTAATGCAATGACCAGTTTCAGAAGGTCAGGCAGTTTTCTATGGAAGATGTACCTACTGTGTCTAATTCTGTAAATACCACACTTTCTTGCCTGTTAGGCACACTATTTTCTGCATGTGGGGACTTGGTGTTTTCTTTGCTTCCTGTTTGACGCTATGCCTTGTGGATTTTTTTTTTCTCCAGGATTGAGAAGTTACTGTATCCTGTTGTTAATTATATACTGTGTAGCTCTGTCTGTCAACTGTCTATTTACTTTTCTTGTATTATGTTTTTAAATGGTTTCTTCATTTCCACCTGCTCTCTTTTTAAGACAGAACTGTCCTGGCTTGCGTTTCTATAATCTTTCAATCATATTGGTATTTTTTTATGTTTTTCTTTTCTCATCTTTCTATTTAGTTTCTAACTATTCCTCTAGTTTACAGAATATATTTGGCACAGTCTCCCTTCTCTTCACCTTTTTTACTTATACAATAATTATGCTTAATCATATGCAAACAATTGCACACATCCAGTTAAAATATATACTTTGCTAAGTTTTATTGACTCTATATCACTAAATCAAGACATTTAGAATGTTTCTCTTGCCACCAAATACACTCTCATGCCCCTTGTTGCAAATTTCTTCACCCCCATGTGAAAGCAAAAGACATCAGATTTACGTCTCCGTAATTAACTTGCCTCTTCAAAATTATATAATAATTATTTGTATTTTTTATGAGCACAGGAATCATTCGTTTCAACCACACTTTTCTATTTGTAGCTCATTCCTTTGTCTTGAAGACTAGTACTCCTTGTATGAGTGTACAATTTACCTCCCTCTCCACCTGCCAATAGACATTTGTATTTTTTCAAATTTTGACTATTATGAATCAAGCTCTGTAAGTATTTATATATTTTTGTGGGGTTGATTTTTTTTTTTATTTCTCTTGAGTACAAATCTAGGGATGGTATGTCTAGATAATATGGAAAATACATGCTTATTTTCTAAAACAACTATCAAACTGTTACACCAGCTCACTCCTACCAGCAACGCATGGGATTTCCAGTTTTTCCTTCGTCCAACCAACACTTCATATTATCACAGTGCCTTGGTTTACCCAGGTCAGTAGATATGCAGTCTATCTTATTGTGGCTTTAATTTGTGTTTTCTTGATTATGAAGGAGGAGGAGGAGGAGGAGGAGGAGGAGGAGGAGGAGGAGGAGGAAGAGGAGATGAAGGAGAAGTAGGAGGAGGAGGAGGAGGAGGAAGAGGAGGAGGAGGAGGAGGAGGAGGAGGAGGAGGAGGAGGAGGAGAAGAAGAAGAAGAAGAAGAAGAAGAAGAAGAAGAAGAAGAAGAAGAAGAAGAATAAGAAGAAGAAGAAGAAGAAGAAGAAGAAGAAAATAAGAAGAAGAAGAAGAAGAAGAAGAAGAAAAGAAGAAGAAGAAGAAGAAGAAGAAGAAGAAGAAGAAGAAGAAGAAGAAGAAGAAGAAGAAGAAGAAAAGAAGAAGAAGAAGAAGAAGAAGAAGAAGAAGAAGAAGAAGAAGAAGAAGAAGAAGAAGAAGAAGAAGAAGACAACTAAGTTCCCCTTCCCTGTGACTCTATTGCTCCTTTATCTTCTTTTGCAACAAAGTGTCTGTTCAGTTCAAGTCCCATTTTAATTGAGTGTTTTGTCTCTTTATTGTTGAGTTGTTCAAGTTTTTATGGATCCCAAACGCAAGCAAGCCTGTTATCAGACACATAATTAAATATATTTTCTTGTAGATTGTGTGGCTTACCTTTTCATTTTCCTGATGCACTACTTTCTATTTTGAGATTAATTGTAGAATGCGATTGAAAGCGAGCCTTTACTCAGTTTTCCCCTGTGCCAACACCTTGGAAAAACTGCAGAACACTAGACAATCAAAAAATTAACATCAATATAACCCATCATCTTATTACTATTCCTTCCCTACAAATCTCCATTGCATGTGCGAATACATAGCTTTGTGCAATTTTATCCACGTAAACATTTGTGTATCCATCACTGGAGGGAAGAAACAACATCAGGGCCCTCTGTGTTGTCTCTTAAAGCCCCACCTACTCAGCATCCCTGTCCCCATACTCTGACTACCACCAAGGTATTTGGTGTATCTCTAAGTGGGTCATGTCAACAGAGTTATAGAAATGAATCCTAGTGCCTCATCTTTGGGAATTCCTTTCCCACCTAGTGTAATTCCCCCTGAGATTCATTTAAGTGGTTGTGTGCATCAACAGTTTGTTAATTTTTAATGCTGAGTAGTATTCTATATTGGTTGTTTTATTATTCGCTCATTAAAAGCCACACAACTTATTTCCAGTTTGCGCCACTATGAAGGACACTACTACGGTAATTCATGTACACATCTTTTTTTTTTTTTTTTTTTTTTTTTTTTTTTTTTTTTTTTTTTTTTTTTTTTTGGTTTTTCGAGACAGGGTTTCTCTGTGTAGCCTTGGCTGTCCTGGAACTCACCTTGTAGACCAGGCTGGCCTCGAACTCAGAAATCTGCCTGCCTCTGCCTCCCAAGTGCTGGGATTAAAGGCGTGCACCACCACAGCCCGGCCATGTACACATCTTATAAAGATACACGTTTCCCTCTTTTTCTAAGAGAAATGCCGGGAACACAACTGTCCAGTTGTAGGCAATCATGTCGACTATTGTAAGGCTCTGCTGAGCTGGGCTTCAAGGTGCCTCTGCTGAGCTGGGCTCCAAGGTGCCTCTGTTTTACACTCTTACAAGCAGTGCCTGAGAGAAGCAGTTTCTCTGCAACACTGCAAGAACTTGCCACTGGTTTTTCTTTTAAACATTAGGGTAGGTATGTGATTGGTTTCCAATGTGGCTCTAATTTACACCACCCTAACTGCTAATAAGGTTAAATTCCCTTCATGTTCTCGGTCACCATCAAAATGCCATCTTCAGTATGCTGTTTCTTCATGGTGTTTGCTTATTATCTAAGTAGGCTTTTGGTCCTTGTTCTGTTTGGTTTTTGCGTGTTTGTTTTGAGAGATCTTCATGTATGCTAACTAGCAACACTTTGCCTTACAAATGGCTTCCAAGTGTCCTCTGTCAGCTTGCCAGTCTGCACCTGTCTCTTCACAGAATCTTTTAGGGCACAAAAGTTTTAACTCTTTATGGGGTCCAGTGTTTCCATTTTTTCTTTGAGGATTATAACTGTGGTGCAATGTATAAGAGTGGTCGATCTAGCAAGGATATTAAAATTCTACCCTACATTTTTTCAGGGAAAAAGTGTCCGTAGCTCATTTCCTACTTTCAGGCCTATAATCCATTTTGGATTCATGTTTGTGAAGGGTGTGGGCTTAAGGAAGGGACCGTTTTTCCACCTATGAACAGCAGTGGAAGTGCTCCTTGAAGGGGGATGTGTTTATCTTTGGTGAACATAATTTATAAATCCATTTCAGTTTTATGGACAGGGTTTTCTGCATTCTGAGCAATCACTAAGCCCATTCAGTTTTGGTTTTAGTTTGAGATTTCATACATGTATACAATGAAATATGATCTCATCCACCCCCATTTCTCCTCCAGCTCCCTCATGTCCTTCCAACATGCCCCCCCAACTCTACTTCAGGTAATGCATTGGAAGTTCCGAGATCTCTGATTGATTCTTAATGCCTCTCCTTCCTCTCCTTAAAATAATAATTTTCTTCACCTGCTCGAGCCTTTACAATAGCTACTTTGAAGTTCTTTCTAATTCCACATTTCCTAAAACTTCAGGTCCTTTTCCACAGACAGACTTCTTCTTGATGATGGCTGACCTCCTTGCTTCTGTGTATCCCTGTAAGTTAGTTATTAGATTGTAAACATTGCAAATGCAACATTACTGAATATTTGGATTTTGATATCTTCCTTTAAAGAGTGTTGATTTTTGTTTTGAAAGGCAGTTGAATTACTGGCAAATCTATTTGATCCTTGGTGAATTTATTTGAACCTTGCAAGGAAAAATCTAGAATAGCCTTTACTCCAGGGTCAAGTCCTAAGACTGTGTGTGTGTGGTGTATATGTATGTATGTGGTATGTATGGTATGTATATGTGTGTGTGTGTATATATATATATATATATATATATATATATATATATATATATGCTGTGTTTTCGTGTGTGTTCATGCGTGTTATGTGTATGGTGCATATGTATGTATGTGGTATGTATGGTGTGTATGTGTATGCATGTGTGTGTGGTATGTGTATGGTAGTAGTGTGTGTGTTATGTATGTGCATATGGTATATATATGTATATGTGTGGGTGTGTGTGGTGTATTTGTGTGTATGTTGTGTGTGTATGTGTATGTATACAGTATGTATTTTTGTGTGGTAAATATGTATGTGTGTGTATATATATATATATGCTGTGTTTTCATGTGTGTTCATGTGTGTGTTTGTGTGTGTGTGTTTCCTAAACAGGTCATGTTCCGCAATGTGGCTCTACTGTGACTGATTAGAACGTGAGCAGTTCCCAGCTGGAACATGAACAATGTTCAGGCCTTCCTGAGCCCCAACAGTTGTTCAGCTCTTTAGCTCTTTTATGGTCATTTCTCTTAAGTAAGAATGGCATCTACGAGAACTGGTGCTCTTACTCTCAGATACGTTTGTGTTTATTATCGTATTTCCTCCCTGTAAGACTGTTTGGAAGGTGAGTTTCCATGGTTAAAAATCTGTATGTGAAAGCACCAAACTCCTGGCAAGTATCTGTTCAAGAACGACCAAACCTTAGAGACTTGTGAGTAAAAAAAAAGAAACCAAAATTACTAATGTAGTGGGGGCCAGGCTGGCAGAGAACCCATAGCAAAAGGGATCCGGGCCTTGACTGTTGCACAAAATAAGAAAGAAAAACAAGGCACAGTGACTTCACCAACCAGTCCTGACTCACAGCGCCTGTCAGCAGACTAGCCAGGACTGGATGTTACAGTCCGCTCAATGTAAATCCTGCCACCCTGGCTTCTAGAAAGAGGTCTCTTTTCAATCAGGAACATTCTCTTCCCTCACAGACAAACAGCAGTCTTCCTACTGGTTGGCAATAATGACCAACCCCTCCCCCACCCCCCAGCTAGGTTTTTGGGTGAGAACTGACTCAAAAAGAAATATGTTGGAAGGGAGAAGGAAAAGAGGTTGTAGCAAAAAATGATTTTGCCATTTGTGACGAATGTCTCGGGACCGTGCGGTCAACTCCTTCAGAGCAGACCAAGATATGATGTTCTCCCACCAGAAGCCGCAGCCTCCTTCCCATCCCTGAAGAAGAATGGACCCTTGGAACCACAACCAAGCACCAGGCTGGGTGAGGCCTCTGCTGGTGGTGCTTTTCTCTCTCGTAGTCTTCTTGCTCTTATAGTTTCAACTGACAACTTATAAAACCTGTGGGGTTGGAGAATGTCATGACAGCAAGAGGCAGAAGAGCAGCCACATCTCCTCTAAATCCATTCTTCTCACTGTGGCCAGGAGGCTCATCCTCCTCTCCTCTCCCTTCCCTTGCCTTCCCCTGCCCTCCTCACCCTTCCCCTTCTTTCCCCTCCCTATACTCTTCCATTCCTCTGTCAGGGAATGAGGAACCCTTAGGCTGGGATCTGGAAAGGATGTCTTATGACAGTCACCTTCAGTGAGCCAGCCTCAGAAAACCCCTTTCTGCAAAGGGCTAAGTGACACAGGACAGCAACAAATCAGGGAGAGCTGACAAGGACAAGGGCCTCCAGACCTGAGCATTTGTTTCCTCTGCCTCCATCGAAATCCATTTGAACCCCAGAGGCCATCTTCTGGACATCACCACATCTGTCTGTTCTTACTCCTGAACTAAAAAAGTGACGACTGATCATCCTCTCTTTGCCCATTCCTACTACACACACCACATGAAGGAAGATGGGTGCTGTGTGGCCACAGAGCCCTTGCCATCCTACATCCTACATCCTACATCCTACATCCTACATCCTACATCCTACATCCTACATCCTACATCCTACATCCTACATCCTACCTGGATGAAAATAAACAGAACCCTGTGCCTCTGCAAAAAACTAAAAGGTATATCTGGCGAAAGCTTTCAACCGCACAGAAATTCATTCATTCATTCATTCATTCATTCTCTCTCTCTCTCTCTCTCTCTCTCTCTCTCTCTGTGTGTGTGTGTGTGTGTGTGTGTGTGTGTGTGTGTGTATCTGTCTGTCTGTGCACACGTGCATGCATGTGGATGAATGTGTGCAGATCCATGCAGAGGCTCAACCTTGGGTGTTAATGTCCTGACCATATTTTTTTTTTTTTTGGTTGTTTTGTTTTTCAAATATGGGTTCTGGGGGAATAAAACTCAACATGCATGTGCATGTTAATACAGGCTAGGAATTAATTTTTATTTACTTGTTGGTTTGTTTATTAAGCAGGATTTTTGTTTTGGAGTTTAGGCTGGTCTTGAACTCACTATGTAGCAGGCTGGCCTCAAACTTGAGACAATCCTCCTGCCTCAGTGTCATGAGTGCTAGCTTGGGTTACCAGCATGGACTACCACATTCAGCTGAAACTTCTTTCTTTCTCTGGGGTTCTGGTGAAGGAACACGGGGTCTTGCACACACAGTAGGCAAACATTCAACCATTGGCTATGGCCTCAGCATGTGACTTTATCATTGAGAAATGTTTTTACCTAAGCTTCATAATTAAATTCTACTTAGTTAAGAATGCAACAAAGCATCTTGGCTGTAATGAATGAAATTATGTAAAATTCTTGACACCTTGGAAGAGATAGGCCAAGGTCACTGTAGGTACAGGAAATAAGATTAGAAAGAAGGCGTTCTGTATGCTTGCCAATTGCTACCTAGTTTTAATTAAGTGTGTAGGTTACGTTAAAGAGGAAAGCCTTTCCAGTGTAAGGCTAATGGCAGCAACAAGCAATACACTGGATAGCCCTCTGATCATCTCTGAGAGCTTTTGCATAAATTACCTTATTTAATCCAACCCATATGTGTAACAGCAGTCGTACATACCAAGGCAGAAATGTCAGGATTAATCAAGTTCAAATTCTCTCAAATGGTGCTCCTTGGCCCAGCCAGGTCCTGATCTTCTCAGACACATGTTCCCAGCACACAGAGGAAGATGACCCAGGACTGAGGGAGGGGAGAGGTCAGTGGAACCTCTCACACCTCAGGGGAATGTCTCCAGTTTCAGGTCAGCAGGCTGGACACCCAGGGACAGCATGTGCTGCTCCAGGCATGGTTAACTTGTTCCCTCTGCTCCAGATAGCTCTGGATGGAGCAGTAACCAGGCCACTGTGAAGGGGCATGGGAATTGGGGGTGGGGGATTGGGGGTGGGAGCTAGGGAATGGGGTGGTGGTGGTGGTAGTGGTGTATGCTCTTAATGGAGGGTCGAAGTGAAAATGGGGAGCTTTGACACAGGTGGTTCAGCTAAGGAAGCAGAAGTTCCCTGCAGTTCAGACCTAGTAAGAGCCAAGGGCAATGGAGAGAGCCAGGGGCTGCCCCTGAGGCACACAGCCAACCTCAGCTGTGCAGCAGAAGCCCAAGGGTGAGTTTCTATGGAAAACTAGACAAAAGGGGACTGTTTCGTGCAGGAGAGACATGGGAGTCAGGCTTTGGCCAAGCTCAGGGGTTATAAGCAAGGTTCTAATTACACTTTGGGTCAGCAAGGCAGAACCAGGTGACATATTTCATGGCAAGAGGCTTGCAGGATGCAGCCCTGTAGGCATGTAGTAGTTGGGAGAACTCTGCTGCCTGTTCATTGGACAAATCTTCAGATTTAGGAGTTATTGGAGCTTCAAACCCTGTTTCTCTCTGTAAACAGGGTTTACACAAAGTAAAACATCCATGGGCATCTCTCACCAAGCCTTCTGTTTTGAACAGTAAACTTCCCTAAAGTCCTGTACTGGCTGGTTTTGTGTGCCAACTTGACACAAGCTGGAGTTGTCACAGAGAAAGGAGACTCCCTTGAGGAAATGCCTCCATGAGATTCAACTGTAAGGCATTTTCTCAATTAGTGATCAAGGGGGGAGGGCCCAGTCCAGTGTGGGAGGTGCTGTCCCTGGGCTGGTAGTTCTGGGCTCTATAAGAAAGCAAGCTGAGCATGCCAGGGGGAAAAAATCCAGTAAGCAGCACCCTTCCATGGCTTCTGCATCAGCTCCTGCCTCCAAGTTCCTGCCATGTGAGTTCCTGTCCTGACTTCCTTTGGTGATGAACAGCAATGTAGAAGTGTAAGCTGAATAAACTCTTTCCTGCCCAACTTGCTTCTTGGTCATGATGTTTTGTACAGGAATACAAACTTTGACTAAGACAGGTCCTTTCTCTTTATGGGATTCTGCTGTATATCTGAATTTATCTATGCATATATTTGTATCTAAATATATTCAAAGAACACATAGTTTTCATTATATATTATAGTATATTTGTTCTATATTATTATGGTATAGTTGTTCTATTTTAAAGGATCTATTTATTTGTATTTCATGTGTATGACTATTTTGTTCACATGTATGTATATATGCTTCATGAATGCAGTGCCTCAAGAGGCCAGAAGAGAGTCCAATCCTGTGGAACTGGAGTTACAGGCTGTTGTGAGCCACATATGGGCACTAGGAAACAAACCCAGGACCTCTGAAAGAACACCAAGTATTATCAATTGCTGAGGCACCTTTCCACCTGCTATAATTGTTCTATTTTATTAGCTGTTTTTGTTTCTCCTTTACCTAATTTATCAATGAAATCTTACCAAAAGTAAGTGTAGAAAAGATTCTTTTAAGGCCCGTGACTTTGAAGTCTTAAACCATGTTCCCATGGATACAGTGCTTCTATAAGGACATCTGACACCATTGTCTAGGGTGGCCAAGGAAATTTCAAGTTTAGTGTACCCCAAAGGAATTTGTGTGTGCTGTGCAATTAATTGTGTGTGTAGGTGGATTCAACAGGGAAGGCATGTAAGGAGGCCAGAAATTGACGTTGCAATACCTTTCTCAATTACTTTTTGGGAGGGCAGGGTCTCTTAATGTATCACGCTCTTACCTGGAGCTTGTTGTTTTGGATAAGGTGGCTGGTCAGTGAGCCCTTGGTATTCACATGCCCTACCACACAAATATTGGGGTTATATGTACAGCCACACCTGACTTTTGCATGGATGCTAGGGATTTGAACTCAGGTCCTCAGGCTTGCATAGCAAGCACTTTACCCACTGACCCACTGACCTTCTTCTTCATTTGTTCCTCCTGTAGTCGTTGTTGTATCAAATGCAATATCCAAGTATTGAAAGTCATTCTTGATGCTTCCTCTTCCTGGACTCCACATAACTCCTCACCATCAAAGAGTGTGTCGGGTTTGTGTCACTGTGTATCTGGAGACTGTCGTTCTTTCCTCATTTCCTCAGCCAGTCGTGAAGACACACCTCAGCTCTCTCTCAGCCACTCTTGAGGACGTCTAAGCTATCTTCCTGGCTCTTCTCTCCTTTGCCCAGACATCCCCCACAGATTAGTGGGAATGCTCTCTAACACTGTAGACTGGATGGGATATTATTCCCTCCCCACACACTCTATTATGTCCCACTGCTACCCAGCCCCGGGAACCACTGACTCTCCAGTGTGCAGAGTTTCCCTTCTGCTGTTTAATTCTTCAACCCAGCAACTGTAACTAGTCAGTTTATATCTTTATGGCTCCCAAATACTATGGGCTTTTTCTACCCCAGGGCCTTTGCACATGTGATTACGTGGCCTTAAACATTATTTCCTCCCGTATTTGGTCAACTTCAACATATGATTCGTTTGGCAGAAAAAAAAATGCTACATGCTCAGAGAGGCATTCTCTAAATCTCATAATATAAATCATACCTCTGTAGCCATGGCGGTTTGGGGCTACAATCATATAACTGAGCCGGTTGACTCAGGGGAAAAGAGAATTGTTTGAAACGTCCTGTGACATCATGCACAGATCCCAAGGAAAGCTGAAAAACAGGCTCATGAGGGTCAAAGGTTGGGATACATGAGTAAAAAATGACAGTAACTGATGATGTTTATGTCGAAACAAGAATGTTACTGAAATTCAATGGATAGATGTAGGGATATATAGAATGAGATGGATGGACAGACAGATAATAGGTAGATAGATAAAAGGATGGGTGAACACATAGATGGTAGACAGACAGACAGATGAATGAATCTTTTGTTTTGTTTTTATTTCACTCCAAGATTATCGTCCAGGGAGAGAGTTTCATTGGTCAAGCTCAGACCATGTGATAAGAAGAGTGAGCTACAGGAAGGAGCCCTGCTTACACTGGAGCAGGGCTATCCCATAGCTTGATGGGCAGGTGCTTAGGCAGAAGAGAAAAGGGAGCTCGCTGTGGCACCAGTGGCCATTTCTATTGTGAGATGGCACTGTGTCATCTCTTTCCTTTGAAGCACTGGCCGCCATATGTAACACACAGTGTGACAGGCAATGGACAAGCCCATTTTTTCTTTTCCCTTTTCCTTTCCAGACTCTATTGTATTGAGAAAGGAGTATTTTAGCCAATGGGATATGAGAAAATGACAGGTGCTCCTTCATCTCTCTCCATCACTAAAGTCTCCCACAGGATCCGTGCCTCGTTCTTTTGGCCACACAGCTAAAGACAAAGCTCAGAGCCACGGAACAGCCTGTTTAGCTTACTTAGCATGTGGAAACATCAGGAATCTAACTGAAACATGGATGGATGGATGGATGGATGGATGGATGGATGGATGGACGGACGGACGGATGGATGGATGGATGGATGGATGGACAGATGGACAGAACAACATAGATAAGAGTCAGAGAGATGGGCAATAGACTGACATATCTATAGACTAAATGGAAAGATGCCAAAATTGGAAAATGTCCTGAATGAGAGCAAGAAATGCTAACAGGCACCAACTACCTTGCCTGTTTGACTTATTGTGGTTTAAATTCTGTTTCCTCCAAAGCCTGTGAGTTTCACAGCATCCTCAGCCAGAGTGAGACAGTAGTGTTCAATTAACAGTCATTGAATAAATAAATTATCTTTCTCAAGAATAAAGCTTAGAGGGTAAAAAGACTTTACCTCCCACTCTGTCCCTCCCTTCACAAAAGGCTTACTCCTGGCCACTGGGGTCATAGGCAAAAAGTTCTAGGCCGTTTCTTCATTTTTACGTCATCACAAGAGCCACATGGACTCACTTAGTGGTTGTGCAAGCAATAAGGATGTGATTGAAACCTAACAGCAGGCTACCTGTGACGCTACAATCGCTCCAGTCATTTCTTTGTCTTTAAAATGCCATATAATTGCTAATGTAATTAGTAATGTATACAGAGGGGCTTGTGCAATTACTGAGTCCTAAGATCAAGTAATTAATGTTCTGTCAACAAAACAGCAACTGTTTCATTAACAACTGCTTGGATCTGGAAACAAGCATAATCAGATGCAGGCAGACCAACCTAAACGCTAGCAACCCAGCTGATTTTGTTAGTCACTAAAATGTCAGCCCCACAACAATGCACATAATGGATCTTTCATGACATCTTTTTGCAGCTCCAACACACACCATTTAATAGATATAATAAAATAGACAAGAGGTCGATAGATAGGCAGATAAACAAATATATGGGAGATAATACACATATATAAGATAATAGATAGATAGATAGATAGATAGATAGATAGATAGATAGATAGATAATAGATATAGACAGATAAATAGATAATAAATAGGTACACACACACACACACACACACGGAATAGGTGGATAGACACACAGAAGATGGACAACTGATAGGGAACAGGTTGGCAAACCCAAATTGCCCTGCTTTGGTTTTAGTCTCCGTTTATCACAGGAAACTGAATTCGTGGAGGATAAATGGATTTTAACTTGGGCTGTGCCCCTGTTTTTTCCAAGATGATTTTATATATAATCACTTCACCTAACTAGGACAGTCTTCTCACCTGGTAAACAGACCGGCAGTCAGAACTTGTGCAAAGGTCAGTGTGTGGCTGTCAAGGGGTGGAGGTGACTTGAACAGCCTCACGTTGTTTCAGTCATCCTGCAGCATAAGCAACTCCACAAATCCCCACGGGGTCCTGTGCGGCCCTAACCCTCCACCCTTGCACTTGGGTCTGTAGGTCTGCACTCGGACAGCTCTGCCCCAGGCTGGGCTCTGGATATACTGCATCTGTCTTAGAAACCGGCCTAAAGTGACCAGAAGTGGGAGCAGCTTCCTCTCTGGCAGAAGGAAGAAGCCTAGGAGCCAATCCCAAACAGCCCACCCAGGGCAGAATGCTACTTTCCTGTCTGCTCACACGTCATTGGCCAGATAGGTCACATGGCTCTGCCCACCCAGGATGCAGGGAAGATACCCCTTCCGTATTAAGATACTTGTCCCACCACAATGTTTCGATGTAACATAACTTTCAACTTCTCATTTGTATGGTATGTTCCAAATTCCCAGTTTTCAGGGGAAAGTGACCAAACTAGTCAAAATAGTTTGTTATTGATACAGCCATCATTTATTACTCTTAGGCCTTAGTCCAAGAAAGATGCTGCAGTTTCTAAAACAATGGGAATAGGACTATAATGGAAGGTGGGAGACCTCTGACATCTCGTTTTTCTCTTGGCTAATTACGTGACCTTAACTGAACCATTGCTACCGCCGGCTTTAGTTTCTTCACTGTTAAAAGTAAGACAAGTTGACCAAGTGACTATGTGTGTATGTAAGGGTACAGGTCCATGCTTGCATGTTGTCTGTGTGGACATCAGAGGATAACCTCTGGTGTCAATCATCAGGCTCCTTCACTCTTTTGTTAAGGGTCTCTCGTTGGCCTGGAACTTCACCAGGTAAGCCAGGTTAGCTGAGTTGTGAGCTTCTAGGGATCTGACTACCTCTTGCTCCCATCTCTTCATCTCCAGGAGTACAGTGATGTTGGGCTTATTAATGGGTTATAGGGATCAGAAACCCAGGGCCTCATGTGTGCAAAGCAAGCACTGTACCAGCTGAGCCATCTCCCCATCTCCCCGTCTCCCCGTCTCCCTGTCTCCCCGATATTTGTAGTATGGAATGACTGCTGACAAATACCGTTTGCCATGGAAGAGACCAATACAACAGCAGCAGATGTGAACGAGATTCTGCTTTACTGGAGAAAAATGAATAAATTTAATTAAACACGCATAGTGTGCCTTTTTAAAATCAGATTGCCTTACATGAAGTCCATTCCCAATACTACTTTATAAAGATAATACAATATGAATGCTATGCAGATTGTTGCTGTGCTATAGAGTATATAGGCATCTGTATGTCTTCAATAGAAATGCAAGATTGTTTTTTGATATTTCCATTTTGATGTTTGCCTGAATCCATGGGCATGCAGCTGCAGAGGGTCCACTGTGCTTCCAGAGGGGTATCTTTGGAACAAGTGATGGGGTGTGGCACAGGGTATGTCACGGGATAAAAAACATCCAGCTGTTCTGGAGAACCAATAGCATTAGCAGATTTAACTAATCACGTGATCCTATTTGCCTATTCTCTCTTTAAAATGGAGAGGATGGCCTCACAATCCAGGACTGACACCCCCACACACACACTTGGATAGTACTTTAAACAGTCACGGATCCACTCAAGTACACTGCAAGCCTTTGCAAACCACCCCTTGAACAAAGATTTTTGCCAAAGAACCTACTAATCCTGCACTGGGATGGGAGTTGGGAGCACAGCCTTTGAAAGCCTGCCATGGTGCATACTCTCTTTGCAGATGTTCGCTGACCTGAAATGTTAAGTATAATTTGCATCGAGTCTGCCTTAAAAATAAACTCTTCCCTACAAAATGAGTAAACAAAGCCAAGACAGCTAAGTATCTCACTTACCATGTCCTTCTTGCATCTAACTGGATTGAACAAGTCAGAACTGGCTTCCTGATCTGCATACTGAGGATGGAAGATACTGGTGGAAGGATCACTGTGTGTGCATGTGTGTAAGTGCATGTGTATGTGTGTGTGTTTGTGTGTGTGTGTGAGTGTCTGTGTGTTTGTGTGTATATGTATGTGTGTGTTGTGAGCATGTGTATATATGTGTGTGCATGTTTGTGTGTGTTGTGAGCATGTGTATATATGTGTGTGCATGTATGTGTGTGTATGTGTGAGTGCATATGTATATGCGTGAGTGTGTGTGTGTGTGAGTGTGTGTACGTGTGTATGTATGTGTGAGTATGCATGTTATATAATGAGTCAGCCAGCAGAAAACACCAACCAGGATCAGGGAGAGTCATGGCCTCATGTCCATCGTGCCACATGTACCCAGCTCAGAGCTGTCAGCCCCTGGGGAATGTTGGTGTTCAGAGCCGGAGAGCAGTAGCTGAACAGTGACTCCCATGCCAGCCCTGGATCTTCTCCCAGGAAATACTGAGCCTGCTCAAAGCAAAGCAGAGACTAGAGAGCCTCTGCTCCGTAAACCAGATGCTGGCCCACATCACCATCTCTTCCTCTCCCTGAGGACCACTCAAAAAACACCCACTGGCCCACAAGATAACGCCCTACAGAGGGAAATCTGACTTTCTCGTGGAGGAGGAGCAGGCTTCACTTCCGAAGCAAACAAGACAGCCTTGTTCATGGCAACTTTCTGCTTCCAGTGAACCAGTGTCAGGAGGTAGCTGGCTAGGGTATCTTTGCAACATCACCGCTTAGGGTTTGAGAGAAAGGAGTAGCATCTGGGGACATGGTTCAGTTGGCTATACACATGAAGCCCTTGGTTCAATCTCCTGCACCATATAAAACTAGGCATAAACTGGGCATGGTGGTGCATACCTGTGATCTTAGCACCAAGGAGATGAAGGTGAGAGGATCAGAAGTTTGAGGCCATCTTTACTTGCATAATGGGTTAAAGACCAATACAAAATAGAGAGTAAGGAAGA
This sequence comes from Arvicanthis niloticus, assembly GCF_011762505.2. Taxonomy (NCBI): domain Eukaryota; kingdom Metazoa; phylum Chordata; class Mammalia; order Rodentia; family Muridae; genus Arvicanthis; species Arvicanthis niloticus. The sequence goes on along the minus strand of NC_047660.1, from coordinate 51,975,575 downwards.
ATGACACTAGCCCAGACATCTACAGGCCAATTATACCCGGACAAGCAGAGTGCCCATCCACTTATTGAAACCAAGCATTTATTAGAACTCATTTTATGCTGGCCATGTGTTAGTAAGGTATAAAAAATGTTACCCTAAGTAAAAAGCCAAGCAGGGTGTTAGTCACATGTTATCCCAGCTCAGGTTGGCAAAGACTTGAGGATGCCTGACCAGCCATTCTCTAGCAATCACAAACTCCAGATTCAGTGAAACAGTGTCTCAAAAATAAATAGGCAGAAAGTGATCAAAGAGGACACCTGACACCAACCTCCAGACCCATGCACAGGCCCATGCATGTATAACTGTGCACGAGCACATGCACACACAGAGACATGCATGCACACATACACACATATGCACACACAGAGACATGTACACAGAGAGATATGTACATACACAAACATGCACATACAGAGAGAGAGGCACACACAGACATGCACACACAGAAAGAGAGAAAGAGAAATGTACACACATAGAGACATGCACACACACAGGGAGAGGGAGATGCATATACATGCACACAAAGAAACATGCACACATAGAGAGACACACACAAAGAGAGAAAGACATGCACATACATACAGAGATATGAATCCACACAGGGAGATAGACAGGGAGAGAGGGAGAGAGGGAGAGAGGGAGAGAGGGAGAGAGGGAGAGAGGGAGAGAGGGAGGGAGGGAGAGAGGGAGAGAGGGAGAGAGGGAGAGAGGGAGGGAGGGAGAGAGGGAGAGAGGGAGAGAGGGAGAGAGGGAGAGAGGGAGAGAGGGAGAGAGGGAGAGAGGGAGAGAGGGAGAGAGGGAGAGAGGGAGAGAGGGAGAGAGGGAGAGAGAGGGAGAGGGAGAGGGAGAGGGAGAGGGAGAGGGAGAGGGAGAGGGAGAGGGAGAGGGAGAGGGAGAGGGAGAGGGAGAGGGAGGCCTTCTCCTCCAACCCCAGCACATTTTCACTACACACAAGGTGGTGCATCGGGGTTTCACTTTGTGTCTCTCTGCTTTGGTGATGGAGTCTCTTGGTCATCGCCAATTTTCCATTGTAAAAGCAATAACATTTTACTGCCAACTTTTTAACTCCCTCTTATATCTTTTCCTTCCCAAGAATTTGATATTTGGGTTTATTTGTTTGTTTTTGTTTTGTCCATAATTGTAATGCAAGATTCATGACTACAGTTCCAACCAAGACTCCTCAAAACAAAAGGAACCCAATAGTCAGTCAGCTAATACCCAGTGGCCAAGAAACTCCAACATCCTACCCACTATCGACACCAGCCAGCCAGCGTGTGCCTCGGTACAGTCCGGCATCATCATCACATAAAATGTGAGTTGAAGTACCCAGAGGCATGAGGTAAGCGAGGGAGTACAGAGCGACTGGGGACATCCATGGCGTCCTGACTGGTCCTTGATGGGTAATAAGCCCACAACCTTAGCAGCAAGCGCTTGTCTTGTTGGCCTTCCAGCACACTGGACAAATTCGAAGGTTTGCTAAGTAGATAAATGAATGGACAGACACCGCCAGGGAGGACTCAGAGGCTGGGGAAGAAACGTGATTTATTTGACCAACAAAGCAGAGCTAGCTCGGGAAATCTGACCCAGGTCTCCAAACCCCTAATTTGGTACATATCACAGGGGATCAATGGTTGAAGCCGTGGTCAGATTTTCGAAGAATCTCAGGCTGGCTGCTTTGCAACCAGACTGGATAAACTTATAACAACATCCATTCTGTCCCTGGACATGGCTGACTGTATAATTAGCTTATTTTCTACCCATATGGAGCAGCCCAGCTCCCGCACCTCAGTGGGGAATTCCTCATATGTTGCTAGGGTCGCCTTCTGGGATTACATCTTCAGAGGTGTGCGGGAGGAGGAGCCGGCAGTGCTGATAAATGAATCAGAGAGACAGGAGGGAAGCTGGCAGGGTCCCTGCAGGCAATGATGGGGGCCCGGATCACATGCTCTGAGCCAGTCTCCTGCCTCTTACCTGTGGGGACAGAGCCTGGTCCCTGGGACTTAATGCTCAGGGATAAATCTCCAATTGCAAGCTGTGCAATGGGGGTGGGCAATTCGGGGGAGGAGAGAGGATGATCAGGAAGAACATGGGAGGAGGAAGAAAAAGAGACAAAGATGTCTGTCTGGTAAAAGTTGAGGGGCCAGCAAAGCCTCTTTAACTCGGGCTCCGTAAGTCGAGAAATATTTTATCATCCTTGCAAAGAGAAACCTGAAAATCAATAGGGCTTGAGAGTTGCCTATATTGATCTGAGAGCCCTAGATGTATTGAAATATTCATGGCTGGATGTATGTGTTCAGAGGAGCTGCTGGGGGTGGGGCCTGTCTCTGAGAGTGGGAGGTGGGTAGGTAGATTTCTAAGTAAAAGCTGTTCCCATTTTCATTAAAAATACATTAATTCTATTAGTTGCACTAAAACCTCACACTTAAAAGGAAATGAGCTTGTTTGTCAGGAAAACAAGCCACTGGCAAATTCAGAAGAAGAAAAAAAACCCTCCACATTTATTTATTGCTATTTAATAGCAGAAGATCCAGGGGGAGTTGATAAAATTAGCAGTGTGTCCCCAGGGGGTGGGCAGGGGTCTGCTTTGTTTGCAAAGCCAATTTGGTCACCACGGCTTTGATCTTCACTTTGAACATTTGAACAGGCGCGTTACTATCGCTCATTTCACAGGAGAATTGGGATTCAAGTTTCCCCAACCATCTAAAAAGCGGTACGTTAGAGGGGGGATTGTCTGCCTGTAGTCTCCAGGTCTGAATACCCTTGATACTAATTTGATATGATGCTTTCCACCAGATGTGTCTACCTGAATGATATCCGAGGCCCAGGAGACCATGGTCCTGCTTGAGAGTATTAAACTTGGATTTCCAACCCCCTTGGAAAATGATTGGATGAAGGCATTCATAATTTAAAATCTGCATATAGATATGACATATGTTACAAATATTTGAGAAAATTCATGCAAGGAATTGAACAACAACAACATATGGGAACTTGGTTCCAAATAACAAGGCAGAATTAAAAATAATCTGTTACCTGTAGCTACCCTTTCCTTATACTCCAGGGCAACCACAGAGATGGTGACAAACCAAACTATTGGGGAAAAAAAAATCGAAAGACCCAACCGAGCCCAACAAAGTGTCGTTCTCTATGGAGCAAGCACTGGATGTCCAAAGAGAATGTGGGGTTGGCCTGCATTCTGAAGGGGCTCATCACTTCTTTCTGATCCACGTGTAAGGCTAACTCCAAAGACAAAGCAACAGTCATGAAAATGCATGGGTGAGCGTGTCCATTCCCTCTGGGGAGCTTCTGCCGTTCTGAGCAGCTTGTGCCCAGTTATGAAAGGACAGTAGGCGCCCTTGGTTGTCTTGGCTTCAATAAAAACCAGGTGAACTGAAAGTATGCATAGCTCGGGGTAGACCATTTCCATCGCAAGGCACTGAGTTCCGTCCTCAGACCACAAAATCAAATAAATAATATGTTCCCTTTAACTGACAGGACTAGCCATGCTTATTCAGTCATGAGGACCCGAGTTTGATCCCTAGAACCTACGTTTAAAAAAAAAAAAGCCACACGTGGTGGCACATGTTTGCAATGCAATTGCAGTACCTGGGAGGTGGGTATAGGTGGACCGGATCCCTGGGGGCTTGCTGGACAGTCAGGTGAACCTTGGGAGTCCTAAGCCAATGGGAGCCCCTGTCCCAAGTAATGAGGCTGATGATGACTTAAGGAACAATCCATTTGACTTCCATGTAGATACGTTCTCTCTCTCCCTCATCCCCCCCTCCCCCCCACACACACAGAGTGCCAGCTCTGGCTTCCACAGGCAGTTGTTTTCAAGAGGTGGTGAGGTTAGCCCCTCTCATTCTCTGTCCCCTCTGATTTCCACAGCATGCCTGTCATGTGACATCAAGAAGGGATGTGGAGCTCCCTCCCTGCTCAGAGATTCTTGGAAGGCTTCTTCTTAGGGGAGAAGTCAAAAGGCTGCAGAAAGCCAAGGATGGCTGTAATTCAGCTGCCCCTTCCTGTGAATGCAGCCATCCATCACAGGCTGCACCTCCTTCCAGCAGTATTTACAAAGTGCTCTATAATCCCCTGCCTGGCCCTTCTTCCACAGCAGGGTAGCGTTTTGATTGTTACTCCCTGTAATAGCTGAAGGAAGAACAGCATAGAGATGCTTTCCCAGGGTCGCACAGGAAGAGCCCGGATAATACTCAGATTGCCCAAATCCCTAAACCACTGCTAAAACAACACACTCTTCCTTTCCCGACCCCCACCTCTGCTTCTCTTCCCAAACACTGAAGATCCATCAGGGACTATCACCCCAGTCCTTTCTGTCTTCCATTCAAGATCCCACAAGATGCTGGGGAGAACACAGTCAGAGGTGTAGGTAAGTGTGAGCAGCCTGTGGCCTGGGCTAATGACTCCATTGTATTAGTACATGGTGTCTGGTACTTTACATTCATTATCTATGTTGTCTTCTCTTATAGCTGGGTTTAAAGCTAGGGCTCCTTCCCAAGAAGAGGCAAAAAGTGCTCTGCATCCTTAAGAGGTTTTTTGTTTGATAGGCTGTTTTGATTGTATATAATATAAATATGCTTTATATTGTATACAGTGAGAACACGGCTGCTCCATGGTATGGCTGAGGAGAAGATTTTTTTATTGTAGATACCAAGTGAAGAGTACATCCAGAGACTTCTGGAAGAGTCCAGAGCAGGGAAAGTAGGACACTGAACATGGCCAGCAGACTGAACCGGGCCATGAGAGGAGAGAGGCAGGGTGAGGCCGGGGGGTGGGTGGGATGAGCCATGGAGGAAGAGAAAAGTGTGTGGGCTGAGGAGACTCAGAGAGGAAGAGAGAAGAGAGAGGACCAGTAGAGAGCACATGGCTGAAATGGCACTTTGTACAGGAATGAGAGGCCGAGGGGAAGAAAAGCCCATGGGCTGGAGTTTAGCATAGAGGTGGAAGAGACAAGAGGCCAGCATGCACTTAGGTATACTAATAAGCACCACAGACAGCCATGTGTTCCTTCTGACAGACAAGGTAATGCTCCCATGGTAGAGGCAAACAGACCCCAGAATTTGGGAGGGTGGAGTGTCCTTTAGACCTGACATACATCTTGTCCATCACCTAACAAAAGTTTGAAGATGAAGGGTTTGGGAAAAACAAAACATTGTTTGCTGTAAGCTGTTACAGGAGACTCCTACCTGGAGTTCCATCCGCCATGTTTTGAGATCAGCTTCTTCTCATCTATCGTCCTGGACACGGCTTCAGGATTTGCACAGACAACAGTTTGATGAACCCAACATCACTTAGCTTAAAAACCACCACTTACTTCCTGCTGTGTGGAACATGGACAACAGGTGTCAGAGCATCGATAACTCTCCCTAAAGATGAATGTAAAACGTATACTGTACATGTATCACAGTACATCCTTCCCCTGAGGAAAACAAGCATCCGTTCCCCTGTGATCTGCATGCCAGAGGAGGAGTGTTGGCTGTGAGCAGCACAAAGCTCAAGCGCCTTACGGGGGCCTTGTGGTTATGAGTTTCTTTGTCTTCTGCCTCATCCATGTGCTTTTAATTTTCACGCCCAGAGTAAATTTTGAGTCTCTGGAACAGGGCATTCACTGCTTTCCTTTTCTCGTTTATCTGCCTGCCTGTCTGTCTATCTATCTATCTATCTATCTATCTATCTATCTATCTATCTATGGTCCCATGTAGCCCATGCTGGCCTGAAACTCACTATAAAGCTGAGGATAGCCTTGAACTCTCAGTCCTCCTGCCTCTACTTCCTGAATGCAAGAGTCACTGTTGTCCATCACTACACTCGAGAACAGTGATAGGGACGAAACCAGGGATTCCTGCATGCTAGCCAGGCACTCTGCCCACTGACCTGCACTGAACTTCTTTATTCAGCTGACATGCCCTCTGAGATGGGGAGAGGGGACTCTCACATGTTCACTCCTGGATCTCCGTACAGTCCCAAAGCATTTTTTACTTCCCTCCATGGAAGCTTTTGTAATACTTTATTGTGATTTGTGGCTTATTTAAATGTCTCATTATAGAACTATGTACTCCTAGAAGGTAGGATTACTATGTTTATTGGTTTGTTTCTGAGTTCCCCTAAATAGTAGACATCTGGCACATTTGACAGTGTTCACAATGACATAGTAAGAGCTGACCACTAAATGCAGCCCCCATCCATCCAAGGCTAATTGCATGAGAGGTGACTTCTGCGTGCATATTATTTGGATGATTCCTGGTGACATCTGCCTAAGGGACCCAAATCTTCTTGGTCCAGGTTATGGTTTGGAGTCATCTAGGACACTCATTCATTTACACTAGCTACAGTATTGAATGAGATATTCTTAGTCTGCAGACTCTAAAGTTTCCAGGACTGTGCAAATGGTTCCCAGAATCCTGTTGGTTGGTCAGCTAAGGTAAGTACTTTGGTTGTAAGAATGGTGGATTCTGGGAATTCACACTCCATCATGATCTAGGGTCTCTTGCTATTTCTAATGCTGGTTTCTCCTGCTTCATCCCATCCATGCCTTCTTCCAAGAAGGTAAAAATTCCAGTTTCCATTTCAGATGGCAGGCTGGACAGAGGATATGAGCAAACCCATTCTGATATAGTTAAATCTATGCAAGCTGTGGAGGTGCTTTACAGTGTTTGAAGAATGCATGTAAAGGTAAGCAGGGTGTCTAAGCAGGTGAAAGTGCTTGCTGACAATCTGAGCTTGATCCTAAATCCAGGGTGGAAGGAGAGAACCAACTCCACACATATGCCATGGCACACGCATGAGGGAACACATGCACACACTAACAAGAACTATGATGATGATCGTGGTGATGGAGATGATGGTGATATGATGAAGATGATGATGATTACATACAAAAGATGAGCAGTAGGTATAGTTTAACATCATATCATTTTCTTTTCTTAGGCTATATCACCATTGGTGAGAGCATCTAAGGGTCAGAGAACAAACTCCTAAGTCCCTAATCCTTGGCATCCTCATCCACCACTCTGTGATTCAGCGTGACATACTCAGCTGACACTGGGCCAAAGTCCCAACTCAAGCCTCATGTGTCATATCTTGTTGTAAGGACCCTAAAGGAAAAATATGCTGCAGGGTCATTACCCCCTCTTTTGTGTTCTGTCCTGGGATCTCCTTATACGTTTGCTTGCTCATGTGATCCACAAAAAATTCTGGGAGTTAATTATGTTTATTAGTGCATTTTGTAGATGATTAAACAGAGGTCTAAAAACTTTAAATAACCTCCTATATCATGGGCAAACATGCAGGGTTTACCCATAGACTGACTTGCTTACGCCGTTTACTCTCTGTCTTGGAGAAACGGAGTATGTGCGTACGAAGGCTGCTCGTGTGACTGTGCACGTGTGTGTGTGTGGGGGGATAAAATCTGTGCATCTATGTTTGCATGCATACAGAAGAGTGCTGTGTCTCAAAAGCAACTGCTTTCTTTTCACTTTATTTATGTATTTACTTATTCTATGTGTTTGTGCATGTGTGTGCACACATGCATATATGTCCATATGTGTAAGACAGCACATGTTTAGAGCTCAGAGAACAACTTTCAGGAGTCAGTTCCCCCCGCCCCCCTTCTAGCATAGGTTTCCAGGCTCCAACTCAGGCCTTCAAGTTTGGTGGCAAGTGCTTTGCCTGCTGAGTCTTCTTGCCAATCTTTACCTTGATTTTCTGAGACAAAAGTCCCTCAGTTCTCAGAAACTTCCCAGTTATCGAGGGTGGTTGGTCACTGGGCCCTGCAATCTGCCTGCCTCTGGAATTACAGGCACATACCACCGTGCCTGGGTTTTGGCAGTGGGTCAGTGATTAAGTTATGTCCCCCATGCTTTAAAGCACAGCACCTGTGCCATGTCCTCAGTGCCAAGGAATGGGAGTCTATATCACTCCCAGTAGCTTCACTCAACACTGGAAGCCAGGGCCCTGGACTGAGGCTTCTGGGAGTGGATACAGCCTCCCCACCCACGTGCTGTGTGAACCTAGACACCTGGCAACTATTTTTCTGGGTAGGATGGAGACCAGTGACTCTTTCACAGCAGTATAGAGAAAGTCACTAGATGTGACACGTGCTGAACATCCTGTCATGCCTTTCTCAGTGGAAGCCACACGGTTACCATGATCACTAGGTGACTATAAGATCCAAGTGGAAGTTGGCACAACTAAAAGTGAATTCAGGTGTTGGCCTGAATGACATCCCAGAATAGTCAGCTCCACCAGGACTCCAAGAACGCACATCCATAGCTCCAGTTTAGGAACCTCTGATTGACAGTCTCCTTCCACTTGCGACACATTCCATAGATTCACTTCTGAAGCTACAGAGAAACATTAGGATAATAACTTGAACCAGTTTTCCCCCACAAAGCCTTCTAAATCCCCTTCCTCATCAGTATGCTGGTAGGCACATCTACTTAATATGGATCTTTCTCCTTTTCCCTCCCGGTGCCTCTCCCCCATGCTCAGATGGATTCTTCTGTGTTTTCATTAAGAAGCTTTCCACTCGCCAGCCCCCAAACCCAACTTTTCCATGTGATGGCATAATTTCTTACAGAGGATACTCTTCCCATTCACGACCATTTGCAAGGCTCAGTTCAATGAAGAATTAACTTCCAACCTTTTTGCCTCTAACATAAACGGAAAGGTCAGAAGCTGACACTGGAGACAGCATCCTGTCTGCTTCTGCATATCAATTCTGAAGATTTTAAAGTCGTCTTGCTGGGAATTTTTTTTCCATTTGTTTTATTCCTCTTGTGTTCTAATTTGGTTAAGAAAAAAATTCTAGCAGCTTAATAAATGTCTCTTGGATATCTCAGAAGAATAACATTAGAGGTTGTGTCTGAGAGAGTATGGTCAGGTGACTAGTTTTATTAGGGTGTAGAAAGATAAAACTTATTTAACCAACTTTTATTCAGTTTGTGGGCTAGAGCAGAGGATGAATAAAGTTAGACCCTCACCTTTGAGAAGATCAAGCGAAGATATTTGTGGAGTAAATCAATATTTTCAGTGTGTTGTGGGAGCCATAAAACCAGCAAAGGACAGGAGAGAAAGAAAAGAGTAAATTTGCTGCTTCAGAAAGAGAAAGGAAGTGGAGCTGGGGTAGCATCTCAGTCAGGGAAGCTTTTCTTGTGCAAGCATGAGGACCCAAGTTTGGTCCCCAGCACCCACACTCAAAGCCAGGCATGGGGACACATGCTCCTAAACCCAACTCTGGGGAGACAGAGACAGACCCCTGCAGCTCTCCAGTCCCTGTGAGCCGAGATGAGACAGTTAGTGAGCTCCACTAGTGAGAGAGCCTGCTTCAAAAAGGACAAGGTGGGCAGCTCCTGAGGACTAACACCTAAGATTGATGTCTGGACCTTGCATAGACGTGAACATATGTGGAACCACATGAACATGCATATATGTGCTCCTATAAATACATACGCATGTACTTATCAAAAGGGGGATAGAAGGGAGAGAGGTTGAAAGGGAGGAAGCTGAGCATAGTGGTACCCCCACAATGGCAATCCCATCACTCAAGAAGTTGATCATGAGTTGGAAGCCACCCTAGAAGACAGAAAGACAACTCTCTCCTGTCTCAAAAAAAAATAAGAGGAGGACTCCACAGACAAGGAGGACTCTCTCACAAGCTGAAGCCTAAAGACTGGGCAAAGTTTTCACTGTGATGACAAAGACCGTTGACAGGTGGGGAGAGAGAGGAGCAAATGAAGGAACAGGGAATGAGTCGGTGCACACACAAGAGAGAAGGACCTAGCTTTAAGTGGACAAGATGGCTGAGTTTTCTTTGGACAGAGTATGGAGGTCCTGACACCAAGACATAGCCATAAAACACCAGAGAACCATTTCCTTAAATGACAGCGACTCACTGGATTCAGCCTTGCTCCAGGGTAAGCTGTGGACAGACTTCTTTTAATGGGAAAAATATCTTGGCAGACCCACAGTGTTGACTTAACACATTTTTATTATGTTTTGCACAAACATAAAACTGGGTAGGACATTTTGTGAGTACCAAGCATCTGTAAAGTCAAGTTCATTTAAGTAGATGGAAACGAAACTCAAACGGCAGTAAAGCCTATCAACTGAAAACAACCAGCAGTGGTTCTTGGCAGTGACTGAACTGCTCTTCCCAGCAGGAGCAGGGTGCTGAGGACTACCGCCCAGTTGCTTTGGAGTTTGGTATGTCTACGCTTCTATGTGATGTGATGACTAAATTTTCCTATCACTTTCTTCTTTACAAATGACTGGAAACTTAAATTCAGACAGCATGCCTGACAGTATTTAATGTCAACTTTATGAAATGCATAATTTATCTATTAAGCCCGACTCCATTCTTCCAGCCATCTGTTGGGGTACGTCATTTTCATGACATGAAATCAAAGTCTTCATTTATTTAAAAACATGAGAAATAAACACCATAGCCAATGACTGTCTTTCAGTTATAAACTATCACTAGAAAATGTTATCACTGTATTTATAAGTGCTATTGATTTTAATACGAATACAAAGAGGGCTCGGGATCATAGCTGTCATTATCACATAAGGACTCCTTCTGTAACTCACAGAGGAGCCCAGCACAGGTTCCTTGTGTTTCCACCTCCACCAGCAGGAGCACAGTCCTGGCGTCATGTGCTCCTATGTGTTCATTTAAATGCTGAGAATATTCTGATAATTATCAGAATAATATAATATCAGAATGTTATCAGAAAAATAATTATAACACCATTAAAATCTTAAAATGTAAAACTGCATAAAGAACTTATAGACCCTTATCTGATATTTAGCCATCCCAGGAGATGGTCAGATGCACTTTAAGGAGGACCAGATTATAGCAAGGACCCTCTCCTCCTCTAAAGCTGTCCTATAATGCAAACTGGTGATGGGGATGGGGTGATGGCTCAGTCAGCATAGAATTTGCTTCACAAATATGAGGAACAGAGTTCCACTCTCAGAACTCACATACCTGTAACCCCAGCTATGTTGACATGAGAAGAGGAGGAGATGGGCAGATGCCTAGGAATTTGTTGGCTGGCTCATCCAGGCTACAAGGCAAGATTCTAGGACAATGAGAGGTCTTGCCTCAAACCAAAGATGGATGGGAGCCTGAGGAATAACACCCAAAGTTGTGCACTGATACACACACACACACAGAGAGAGAGAGAGAGAGAGAGAGAGAGAGAGAGAGAGAGAGACAGAGACAGAGACAGAGACAGAGAGAGATAGAGAGACAGAGAGAGGGAGAGACACACACACAGAGAGAGCACGCAGTAATGATGAACATCAAAGACAACTGGAGTGTACACCTCAAAAGATCTAAAGAGCATATTGGTCTATGTGTTGTTTACACACTCTTCTTGTCCCTCCTCCTCCTCCTCCTCCTCCTCCTCCTCCTCCTCCTCCTCCTCCTCCTCCTCCTCCTCCCCTGTTAGCCCTGAACCCCATCTTCACAAACTCTACTCTTGGAAAAGAGCAGGGTCTTGACTCCTCAAGCAGGACCGCCACCCTGCTTGCTCCAAGGGCAGTTTGCAGTGTGACCTGCTCTGTGTTTTTAAACATTTATTTTTGTGCCCCATTTTCAATCTCTCGCACAGGTATTCCAGATATTAATAAATAAGTCCAGGGGGTGGGGAAATGTTCAGTGGGGAAAAGAAAGAGAAGCTCAGGGCACACCAGAGAGGTGGTGAGCCCTCGGGACATTTCAACCCCGAACATCTGGAGCCTGAATCACAGGAGTGATGACAGCAAGAGTCGCACAATTATAAGCTGGGCAGATTTGAAAATTGATCTTGAATCAAACAACCGCTAATTTTCCTGGTCCCCTCTGGCAATCATCCTTTCAAACTATTCAGGGTTTTAAAATATGAAAATAATGAACCTCTGGCAAGCCCCCTTCCTTCTCTCTTCTTCCCCCTTCACCAGCTTCCCTCCCCTCCTCGACTCCCTTCTGGTTGGCTATCTATATTCAAATTACATGCTCAAAGCTGCTCCCTCACAAAGTTCAGGAAGAGTTTCCCCCCCCACCCCCCCACAGTTGCTGCTAACCTGTAATTGCCTGCTGTATCTTTTGCTCCATTTGGAATAAGTGTTGTTAGCTTTGCCACTTGGGCTAACCCTCAGGAATGTGACCTGTCATTAAAGAAACTTCTAAAAATATCATCTTGCACCTCACAGTTTCCGCTCCGGTTTCACGTAATTCTTCTTCAATATGTTTTATCTGAACCTGCTAACCTGCTCTGAAGTGGGTGGGGGGAACGATGGCTGGCGTTGCCTGTCACTTGCAGTGTTTGTCTCCTATAGAATGAAGGTCCCTGGGTAGTTAAATAAAAATGAGAAGGAAGAAATGAAGGGACGGCTTATTGACACTCACATCCTCCTCTGGTCTCCTGTGGTTGTAGCTGAGAATTTGTTTCTCTGTCTTTTTTCAAGTAGAGCTCTCTGTAAGGGCCACAGTTATTGAAAAACATCCAGCATGCAATAGTGCCTTCATCTGCTTTAAGATACTATTACAGAATAACCAAGAGTGGGTGATGTGTGAACAGCGGAGGTGTGCGTCTCCATTCTGGAGACAGGGAAGTTCAGGACAGAGGGGATCACATATGGCAGGGCCTTCCTGCTGTGTCATCACATGATAGAAAGCAGGAGGCAGAAAGCAGGGAGGGTACTCACTCTTATAAGAAATCTTTTCCCACCAGAAGCTCCCTTAATAACAGCATTAACCCGTTCGTGAAGGGAGGTTTCTCCTGACCTAATGACCTCTCAGAGGCTTCAATGTCAATAGTCTTACTCTGGGGACCAAGTGTTGTGCGAGTGAGTTTAAGCCATGGCAAGTGTCTATCTATCAAACACCTCATAGGACCAGATACTGCGCTGTCTGGTTAATGCTGATGGCTTAGAAAGACTTTGGTACCTGTCATGTCTGTGCCTACTGTGCCTCCATGACGTGCACCAAGCTGCAGATGTGACCATGCCTCACACAGGTCACCACCTGCCTTCTGGAATCTGCCTTGGAACCCTGTCCTGGAGATCTAGGCTCTGCAACAGAGGCCTTATTACTGCTGCCTCTGCTTTCTGGTCCCTTCTTGGGAAATCAGGCCATGATGGAGTGTCCACAAGGCAGAAGGGGCTCAGTTCTTTTTCTCTTTTGGTTCATCCCAATAGAAACATCAGCATAGCTATCACAACATCTGCCAGATCTGGAGAGACTAGATAATTGAGAGAGGGTGAATGAGGGTGAATTGTCAGTGACAGAAGAGGAAAGGGATTCTGAAGAGGGTTGATGGTCCTGCCTGTAAACCTGTGAAAGATTTACTTAGTTACACTAAGTGATGTACTTGAGAATGGTTAAGACAGCACATTTTACATTGTGTGCATGTCACCACAATTAAACTATTTTAATGTTATTAGGTAAATTTAAATGTGAATAGGCCAGTAATAACCTCAATTTATTGGTTACACCCAGAGTTCTAAAAGACGTAGTGAACCAACATTAACCCAGTAGGCTAAGTTGAGACAAGTGTGAAGCTGCTGTGATTTTATAGTTGTGCATGGACTCTTAAACAACATGCTCTACAATTAGGAGAAAATTGGGAGAGAGGTCTTTAAACAAGGTCAACATCATTGTAATATTCTCCAATGAAAAGGCCTTTCAGAAAAAAAAAAGTAAGCACCCACAGTACAGTGAGATGCAGTCTTCATCCTTCAGAAGTCTCAGAGGGAGGACACATGGATGAATGAAGCAGGTGATTCCAATTCGGTATAGTAGCAGCATGTAAAGTAGATGTTCCTAACATCCCAGGATCAGAGACTCAACACCAACATCCAAATATCACAGGTAGGACTCACAGACTCCAGAGAGTCTCACAAGGAGGTTTCAGCACATGCCATCAGACACTACTCCATGTAACAACATTATGAGTGACACCAAGAGATGTCAGAACAGTTCACTTGTGGTGGAGAGAGAAATCACAGTGTCAGCTCTCAAGCAAATATGGGCTTGTGGGAAGGAACATCTCTTTTCCAACAGAGCAAGGAGGGGTGCCACTGTCTTGCATGCTATCAGAATATTTTAAAGAGTGTCCAGTGGATGCACTGAGGAAGATGGCAAGCAGGACAGAGCTGGTCTCTGACATCCCAGGTGGGTACTTGCTGCCATCTGGTGAGTGAGGCATGAGAGAAAGGGCCCTAGAGAGGTGTGACTGGACCCTTACAGCGTATGTGACAATACAGGGTGTTCTGAGTTTCTTATCCTGAGAGTTTGTAGGTAGGAAGTCTTCTCTAGCTATCTGAACCATCAAAGCACGAAGGTATTGTGGTATCATAGCCCTAGGAAGAATGTGGAACAAATCCCTTCTCTTCCCAGTTCTCAGAGAGGCAGTGATACCTGTGTCTGCAAGGGAAGAGGCCCAGTGATATGTCCAGCTGAGGTGACTAACCATCTCAAGGGACCTGTGAGAGTCCCACTGGGCGACTTCTCCTTTGTACACAATGTTACCATACCTATGTACGGAGAGCATAAGGCTTCTATCTCCCACCACACTACTCAAGCCTGCTTAGTCTTAACTGGTCCACAAGCAGTGCTAAGCTATCTCCGTTTCTCTCCATTAGTACTTTATCATGTCCCCCAAACCTGAGTCACATGGCTGCCGTTGACCTTCTCTATTCTCATTCAGCCAAAGCAGGTTCTTCATGGTTCTATTCTGGAGCTGCTTGTGCATACTTTGAAGCTCTGGGGTTATAACACAGTTGTCACTAAGCATAGTGTGTGGGATAAGAGCACAAGACACCTACTGTAGCTCAGAGGAGCAGTGAGCTCTCATCTGAACACAGGATAGTGGTCCTCACCTTCACAGAGATGTGAACATTAACAGCTCTTCTTCAGTGAAAGCTTAAATCTGACGGGCCTTGTGCCAAGTGCCTTTTAACGTAATCGCTCCTATTTCTCAAAATAGAGCACCATCAGTGACACCCAAGCAAACGACTTTGGAGTCCTTCCGGTGACATGTATCCTCTTTTCCAGTTTCATGGTGACTATTTTTATTAACCTCATTTTACTAATGGGGACATTTAGAGACAGAGTAATTGAGTATCTTGGTGGCAGATTACCCACACGATTCGAGTGACTTTGCCAATGAACAGGAGGCTTTAGCATAATGTGATGATTAATCTCTATTGTCACCTTGACTGAATTTGTAGTCACTTAGGAGACACACCTTGGAATGTGTCTTTGAGGACATTTCCAGAGAGGCTTAACTGAGCAGGGGACTCTTGCTCAGTGCAGGTGGCATCATGCCATAGGCTGGAGGTCCCATACTAAACACAAAAGAAAAGGAGGGACTCAGCCAAACACCTGACATGGAGACTCCAGGAGTCCCAGCCGCAGGCTCCCGTCTCTGTGAACTCTGCAACACCCTCCCCACCACGGTGGATCTTAACCCATGAGCCTAGGGTAACGGCGACCAGTATCCATCACACACAGCATTCATGGTACTTGAGACTGAAAAGAGGGAGTAATAATTTAAGACCAGATGTTTAAATGCTACATCTAAACCCCAAATCAACAACATTAATTGCGGAAGGCATTTCTACTTACCTGCTCAACTGAACTTCAGACATTTTCAAGAAGATTCTCTGCTGCTCTAGCTCAGAGCATCAGTTTACATTATAATACGCTAGACAGTCAGGAGGGCCAAGGGCTTAGGGCATGGCCTTCATGTTACACGTGTGATACTGGCCTGCTTTACTACAGGAAAACATTTAAAGGAAGGTTAGTGTCCAGTGTGAGGCAGGAAGGCAAGTTGGAGGCCAGCCTGGGCAACTTATCCAGACCTCGACAAAAGGGTTGGAGATATGGTTTAGAGGTAGACTATTTGCTTAGTAACATTTAATCCTAGTTCACACACTCAGTACTCAAACAAACAAACAAAAACAAGTAAATAAATATAACAATAGATGTTAAAATGCTCTTATTTTTTCAGTGTGGTCAGATGAGGAAAAACATGAAAGACTTGCAGATATCAACTTAATCATTGTATCCAAAGATAGAGAGTATTTTGTTCACTAGAATAACCAACAAGTAATAGAGGCACTGTTATAATTTAACTAGGCACAGGGAGTTTTAGAAAATCTTAAATATTGACTCTTACAAATTTTTCATACCTTACACTGAGTTTATTATGCTGATTAAATAATACTGAGATTCAGAATCCCTGGCCTGTTTATTTTAGAGAAACAAGGGGAATAATTGTACTAATAACTGGATAATTATTGAGTGGTTTCTATGACTGATATGTATACATATAAATTAACTTAAGACATATGTAGATAATATATAAGATAAATGTTTTAAATTGATCTAGTACCAGAAGGAACAGCCTAAGAGGTGCTGGTGTTATTCTTTTTATTCCCAACTCACAAACAGAGAATTTAATGTGATAGTTTGTTTTCTGTTACTGTAAAAAAAAAAAATACCTGAAATTAACCTCTTATAGGGAGGAAAGGTTTCCTGGACTCAGAGCTTCAAGCCACTGTTGCTTGGCCCTGCTGCCTTTGTCCTGAGACAAGGCAGTGTGTGAGGTGAGAAACGCATGGTGGGGAAAATGTCACATCATGGCAGCTAAGCTTCAAGATGAAATAAAGTGAAGGAGCTGGGCTCTCTCTACTCCCTTTGAGGGCATGCCCACATTGACTTAACTTCTTCTCCTTGGCCCTAAATCCTAAAGACTCCACTAACCTTCCAATAGCATATTAGATCCCAAGCCCCAGCTGTTAACTATTTGTGTGTGTGTGTGTGTGTGTGTGTGTGTGTGTGTGTGTGTGTGTGACAAATTTCTTACATAGGACACCGAGAAAGCATGTCCACTGCTCATTTAATCATACCTGAGGTGCTAAATTGTACCTCTGTGATCAAACACTACCTCTCTGAAACTTGCAACCACTAAATATAGGTGCCTAAGGCTCTCCAAAAAGTTAAAAACACTGAACAAATGTTGGTATTACTAATTTTACTGGCTTGAAGTAGCATTCTTTTAAAACAGTCCCTAAATAGACGATATTGATACCCTCAATTGAGAGCTGAGTTTTGCCCCTCCAAATAACACTGCATGAATTGCTGCTGGAACACCTTACGTAATTTCTCCTAACCCTTCCAAAGCCCAAAATATTACTCTATGATGTCAGCCAGAAAGATGATATTAAAGAGAAAAAAGGTTTTATAACTATTTTTACTAAAAACAATAACTCTATCAAATCACCTACCATTTGAGGGTGAAAGTGCTTTTTCAAATCAAATACATCATCCAAGAACAAAGTCTCATGATGAAGGCATGCACAAAAAAGCACAAAGTCTCCCAAGAATGCTTTCCAGCAGGATCACTAACATGGTGCCTCAAGCAAGAACCGAGCCGGTGCCAGGATACAGCTTCCATAAGAAAACTACAGTACCCACCCAACCGTGTTCTTTTCCTATGTTTTTTCTCTTTTAAAAGTTAACAGTGCTTAAATAATCTTATCTCAGACATTTCCCCCAAGTGGATCCATTTTGTGTTAAAACTCTGTCTCATCCTTCTGTTCAGAGCCTCTTGGCAAACTGTTGGCACTAAGCTATGCTTGGAGTCAGAACTGCAAGCTGAGGCGGTGAACTCTCACCTTGCCCCCATGCCCCCAACATTTAATATCCTGAGCTACAGGACAGCGAATGATGCTTGTGTTAGAAACAGTCAGGATAAAGGTCAGCTGCTGAGGAATGTCCCCAGGACCCTGCTCAGCCAGCTCAGTGGGGCTGATGCAGAAGGGCGTGATGAGAACCAAGACCAAGGCCTGCAACTGTAGGAGCCCTGTTATCCGAGCCAATGTAAACACCCAACCACAAATACTTCCCCTTCCTCCTCCAGGATCCAAATGTCAATTGCTTCCAGCTTCAAAGTTCGGAATCTCCACCACACCTCCCTTTGATTCAGACTTGCTTGGAAAGGGAACAACAGGCCTGACTCCATCTGTGTGGTAGAGGGTTTGCTAGCTGAATAATCAGAAGATTCAAGGCGTGCCCCAAACCTGGATCTCTAATTCACCCTAGAGACAAATCTGGCCATCTACCAAACGACCACACAAACAACAGGTCAACCTCACAAAAGGCCATCCTCTAGGTGGGTGGGACCCAAGACAGGCTTTCCTGGGATGGCTTAAGGGGGGACAAATATGCCAGAGTACAGAGGCTGATGGCCTCGGGTATAAGGCCTCCACCTGGGAACAGGAGCTGCAGGACAGAGCAGCGGCTCAGTTTTTCCTTGCTCTCCTTCCCAGTCGGCACATTCTTTTGGCCAACCACACTGGGCCATACTTTACCGCCCCTTTTTATTAGCAAACACATCCCAGCCCTTCAGTGTAAAAGCAGCTGACCGAGTGATCCGCTGTGATCAGTCAGCCAAGCACTCAGCCCTCTCCGAGTACTTTTTGGCTTTGGTATGAGTGGTCTGAACAAATATTTTCGGTCATCTATATTAATCTACGTCACGTGACTCTTCCTGGGAAGACGTAAAGAAACAGCTACTCATTCCAGAAAGGGCACTGACAGACCAAAGGAACGAGCCAATCCAGGTCCAGCTTAGAGAGCTAATGAGTTTATTGGGGTTACTTATAGAAGCATGGGAGAGTCTTGGATAGCTGCATCACCGAAAAGTCTTACTCCAAGTATAAATGACTCATGAACAGCTGTGCCAGGGGAGTCCCAACTCCCAGCCACCTTCCAACTCATATACTCTAGTGCAGCCACTACACACACCCCACAAGACCATGGGGAACTGAAGCAGGATTATGTTCATCTGGAGGGGCAGAAAGGTGGGGTGACTGACTCTCAGGTGACAGTAAGTGATCTTCCCCTCCACTCTCAAGGAAGGAATGTTGACAGTCTCAGTACCATTACTACAGACCTAGCCTGTATTGCCAGGTTCTACTTACTTCATCACCATGACTGCAAGGTCCTTGGTAGGTTATTCGTTACTGCTTTGTGGTGACTATGGTCCTCTTGTGTCCACAGGAAACAGCTCCATCCTGTTTTCTGTTATTAGAACAATACACAAAGCAGGGAGGCCAAATATCCAAAAGCATGGCACTTGCCCTGAGACGGCATCCCTTGGTTGTATCATGTATCTTATGGAAGAGGACACGAGGGAAGGAGATGTCACAGATGAAGTCAGGGACAGTCGAGGTTCAGACTGACCTTTTAGAGCAACCGTCCTATGAGAACTAACAAGAATCCCATCGTTTCTCTGAGGACAGCAGCCCCTCTCCAACTAACCATCTTCAACCAGGCACCACCTATTAAAGGTCCGCAACATTACTCTATGTGTATGAATGTTTTATCTGCATGTATATCTGTACACTACATTTGTACAGTGCCTGAGGCCAGAAGGAGGTAACTATTCCCTGTGACTGGAGCTACAGATAGTTGTGAGTCTGCCACATGGGTTCTAGGAATGGAAGTCGGGTACTCTGGAAGAGCAGCGGATGCTCTAACCACTGAACAGTCCGGTCGTCTCTTGTGCATTTTAAGAGTTGTAACACTTAAGCCCAACACTTGCCTTTGCAGTCTAAGATCCCTTCTCCTGTCGTGCTCCAGTCACCAGGACTCCAGCTCCGCACAACAAAGGATATCCACAATGCATTCTAGCTTGGTCTGCCGGGCCTCCACTGCCTCCACTGGTTTTTGTAGCACTTGTTTTGTGCTGGTAGAGGAGGGGGACATAGGAGCAGAATCCTTTAAACACAAAATTGGGCAACTCTAGCCTTATTCCCGTGGCGCTTTCCATCCCCCCATCCCCCCAGTCTGCTCTGTCTCCAACCCTGCCTTTCTTTGCCCTGCTCTGATTCCGGCCTCATTTCCATAACAGGCTTTTGTGTTGTTTTTCCCTCTCCCGGGCCATATTTTCGTGATACATAATTTCCCTCGGGTTCATAGGTTGGAATCTGACCTCTGTTTTCACAGGGCTCTGTTCCTGGCAAGAAAGAGAGGGCTTTTTTTTTTTTTCCCTTTTTGTGAGAGCAACTTGGACCTCATCAGTGGCCACTACACTGACCCTTTCAGGCACCGGTGCTGATCCACACGCTAGCGCCCCCCTCGAGTTCCTTTCAGAAGTGAGAAAAGGCTTGGTCACAGTCTCCTTAGCATCCATAGACTAATGAGAAGTGTGTGCAGAGGAAAGGATGCAGGTTTTAGGGTTTGTTGGGCCTGGATTCCAAGCCTGTTTTAATCACAAACTTGCTGAGCGGCAGGGGAAGGACTTCGGGAGCCTCAGTTTCTTCATCTGTGGAGGGGGAAGATAGACACCCCATCCCCGCCTCCACCCTTGACCTTGACCCTCTGTCCGGGGCCTCTTTATTTCCTGTTTCTCTGCTGTAGAAGTATTTTACTTTCCCCTTGCTTCAGGGGTGGTTGTGATAAAGCAGGTAGGTGGTTTAAGACATAAGCCAACCGGTTTACTGTTCTTGTCAGACACATTCATCTTTATGTGCATCCTTTCTCAGGTTACACCTTCTCCAAAACCTTTCCAGACTTGTCCCCAATTCAGAGCCAGCCTGGTTTAACTCTTACTATATCATTTACATATCCTCAAAGAATCCATCTGCACCCACCCCTCACCATACTACCTTGAACACCTCTCTTTGAACGACTTGGGTAGTCTGGGTATTTCCACAGGTAAGTCCCATTTCTTTACTTATCTATCACTTTGTGTCCTGCCCTAGGATGTCCCATCACGGTGGCTCTGTCTAGTTCCTTGGTCTCTTCTGTATGATGGTTTTTCAGACTTTCCTTGTTTTTCATGACCTTGGCAACACTGAGGGTGTGGATTCAGTAGTTTATAAACCGTTCTTTAATTTGCATTGTGTCCAGTGCATTTACCGAGCTGAAGTTATGGATTCTCTTTGCGCCTCCTCAAGGGTACTATATGGCTGCCTATCTGACCTGTCCATCTGACCTGTCCATCTGACCTGCCCATATTGAAGCTGAACTTGAACATCTGTCTATGGCCTATTTCCCCTCATTTCTTTGCTGTAGAGCTATTTTCCCTTCTCCATGTTGGTCTCTTCAGAAACTAGTCTCCATGTGCAGAGGAGCTAAGTTCCTTGAATAGAATGCTTCAAAAGAAAAGAATTGTGAAAATTCTATATGGGATAATTATCTTCTCTGTTTATTAATTAATTTATATAATTTTGACTATTTACCCTTTGTTTTAGATGTGTGACTTAAACCACTGGAATGGGTTATCTTATTGTTCAAACTACTCCAGTTTTGAACCCAGGAAACTCCTTCAGTTTAGTTCTTGTGTTCCTTTAGTAATGCAATTAGTCGTGTTTGTATACATGAGAGATGTGTGTGTATGTGTGTGTGTGTGTGTGTGTGTGTGTGTGTGTGCGCGCACGTGCGTGTGCGTACAAGCACACATTTTAGTTTTTTTTGGCAGCTATTAGATTTTTCCCCAGGCACATCTCATCTACCCATGCCTAAACTGTAAAATCAGCCATTTCTCCTCAAAGCTCCAATTCTTTGTATTGGATATTAAAAATATTAAAAATATTAAAGATATTAAAAATAGTGCATGCCACTGTGCTCATTGCCACTGGGGTACCTTAGCATCAAGCAACCCACAGACACATACACACTAATACATAGTGCTAGATGTATTCTTTTATATATAAAGATTTTTTAAAGTGTTTTAATCATGTGTAGGTGTGTGGGTATGAACACAGCTACTCACCACAAAGGCCAGAGGAGCTGGAATTACAGGCATTTATGGAACTGAACTGAAGTGTACAGGAGGAGAAGCAAGAGCTCTTAACTGTTGAGCCACCTCTCCAGCCCCATTATTTTATATTTATATTGCAGTAAACAAAGCTTGTATTTCTGTATTGAGGTTGACCGTGAGCATCGGATGGAGGTAACTTTTACCATGTTTCTCCATTCTACATATGGCTTTCTATAAATCTTAGGGAAATTTATAAATACATAATGGATATATATATATATATACATATATATATATATACATATATATTCAGATCTCCTTCTTTATCTATATTATACACACAAAAATTCTACACAAAGTTCTCTCTGTATATTATATATAGTTTATATAATATATAATATAAATCAATAGATTATAGAGAGTTTTTGTGGAATTTCATATAGATAAAATCTTGTACTGTTTGGTCTTTTACTGGTTTCTTTCACTTAGCAGTCTGTGTTTCTGTAATTGTGTGTAATAGCTCATTGCTGAGGGATAGCAGTAGCACTTAGTAGTCTAGGAAGGCTAACCATATGTTTTACATGTTTTACATGGAGTAGTCCTTGCTCATACCCGGTAGGCTTGCATCCTACTCATAGTATATTAAGGCAAAAGGTGTCAACTTAGACGGTGAGTTACTCTGCCATCTTGGTTCTAGGCCATGAGATCACATCATGGAACAATTCCAAGTCTCTTGGTTTATGTTATTTACATTCTAATGAGCATCAGCAGATAGAAAATTAGCAGAGAGATTTCTTGCAGTGCTACAAGGAGAAAGAAAGTTGGAATGGACCTAAATAATCACAGGATTCTTAGGGAGCCATGGAAGGCATCAAGACCTTGTAAGGAAGCAGGGGAGGAACCATGCCCAAGCAGAAGCAACAGCAGATGCAGGACCCTAACCCAGAGAAAAGTGGTCCTATTTGATGGAGAGACCGGAACTGGACATGCCATGAGGTTGGTTAGGCAAATCATGCTAAGCCAACTTGGACCTTTTCTCCGGGTCCCACGAAACCACCCAGGATATTAAGCTGGACAGTGACACTCACACTAAGCAGATCACTGTGCCTCCATGGGAAAAAGACTAGAACACACATGCCTGAAAGAAGGAGACCAGTGGGAACCTGCTGCTTTGGCCCAAACAAGAGGTAATAGTGCTTTAAACTTCCACAGTATTGGAGAGAAGTGGATGGAGTCCAGCTAGGTTTTTGTAGATAGTCTGATGAATCAATTAGACAGATGTTAAGGAAAGAAGGAACTGATCAAAGATTCCTTTCTAGATTATGATTCACTCTACTGCATGGCAGAATCATTTTTTACTGAGGCAAGTGAAGAATTGATATAGTTTAATAGGTAACAGCTCAAGGGGGGGGTTCGTTTTGTTTGTTTTAAACATGCTAAGTGGAAAACATCTACTGTGGATATCAAGCAGACAGTTGGACCTATGAATTGAGAGAAAGAATTTAGAGCTGAGAGACAGCATTGGTCATCCTCATTGTATTATATTTAAAGCTATGGGTCTCTGCAAGTTTTATAATGGGGGGGGGGATAGAGGGAGAAAAAATACATAGTAATAAGCCCTTTAACCCTAATAGTGTTTGGTCAGACAGTAGAGGAGTCGCCAGGAAACCAGGGAGTGAATAGAAACTGGTCTCATCAAAACAAAGGACATTTTAAGAAAGCCAACTGAATGCCGAAGAGGTGGCCAGAGGTCAAGAGTGCTCACTGTTATTCCTGAAGACTTGAGTTCAATTCCCACGTCACAACTCACAACTGCTATAAATCCAGCTACAGAGGATCCAGTGCCTCTGGTCTCTAGAGCACACTGGTTCACTCACAGGTATACACACACACACACACACACACACACACACAACTACAAACAAATTCATTTTAAAAGAAATATAATTAGCACTCATTAAGATAATTAACTTCTCAAGCCAGGAGGAGGAGAGTTTAAGCTTTGCAAAGGGAAACTGTGCACAGGATCTTCAGAAAACAATTTTCTAACAAAGACCCAACATGGAGACAAACCAATGAAGCTAATCAAGATCTGGCAAGAATATTGAGTAAAAAAGAGACATAAAATCTGTGACAGACAAAAAATGCCACTTATGATTGGCTGAGGGACACAGGCAAATAAGGCAGTAAACAGGACCCTGAAGTACATCTGCTGGCTCTGAGGGAGTAACTAGTGACAGGGGTCACGTGTGTGCATGTGTCGATATGAAAAGAGGGGCTGGAGAGATAGTTCCCTCGCAGACAACCCAGGTTCAGTTCCAAGCACACACATCATCTTTCTCATAATTCCTTATACTTCCAACTGCAGGGCATTAGTGCTCTTCCGGCCCCTGCAGACACTTGCACACAAGGGCAGCATACACACACACACACAAACTCATACATATAAATAAAAACCAAATCCTTAAAAATAAATAATATGCCGGGCAGTGGTGGCGCACGCCTTTAATCCCAGCACTTGGGAGGCAGAGGCAGGTGGATTTCTGAATTCGAGGCCAGCCTGGTCTACAGAGTGAGTCCAGGACAGCCAGGACTACACATAGAAACCCTGTCTCGAAAAAACCAAAATAATAATAATAATAATAATAATAATAATAATAATAATAATAATGTAAAAGAAAGAATCTAGTTAATAATTTGAGCAAAATTATTTTTAAGCGAAATTAATATTTGAGCATACAACTATTTTTTTTTAAAGGTTCATAATAGAGAACTCTCCCAGAAGACTTCTTTTGTTGTTCTTGATTTTTGAGGCAAAGAGTTTCTTTGTTTAGCCTTGGCTGTCCTGGAATTCACTCTGTAGGCCAGGCTGGCCTTATACTCAGCGGTCCGACTGCCTCTGCCTCCCAAATGCTGGGATTAAAGGTATGTACCACCACAACTGGCTCAGAGGACACTGTTAAAGTATCAATAAAACGGAAAATTTATAACTGGGTAGTGGTGGCATACACCTTTAATTCCAGCACTCCAGAGGCAGAGGTAGAGGCAGAGGCAGGGAGATCTCTGAGTTCTGGAACTCAGCTTGGTCTACAGATTGAGTTCCAGGACAGCCATTGTTGCATGGTGAGAAATGCTAAAAGAAGGGGAGAAAGAAATGAAAAATATGTTCTAGAAACCCACATCTTAAATTGGGACATTTTAAAGTATAAAAGCCAAAAGTAGTATTTACAAAGTTTTCCAGAAATAAAAACTAAGCCTGGTCCAGTGAGGTGTCTCAGAGGCTAAAGACTTCCTGTGCCAGCCAACCTGAGCACAATCCCAAGGACACACCCATCACAAGGAGAGAACAAGTCACTCTCTGACCTCCACATGTGCCACGAGAAGCTGTATTGCCTCTAAAGAAATGAGAACCCATCTGATGCCAGACTTAAATCACAGCACCAAAGGCAGATGGCAATAGAGAAATATTTTCAAAATGTTGAAAGAAATTATCGTGAAGCCTAGACTTTTCTATCAACAGCAACATCCTTTTACATGTGAGCATGTAATAAAGCTGGTTTGTGCACAAACAGCTTTGCTGCAAATATCTTGTTGGAAACACTCCGGAGAACACATTCAAGCCAGAAACACAGTCAATGAACCAGTGTTGTATAACGTAAGTGAAGAACCATAGATTTATCCAATTTTAAACCAACTGGAATTAAAATTCTAGATTATATCAACAAAACAAAGACGTGGGATAGAAAGGTGAAAAAGACAATTTTATGTGTGTACTGACATGCACAAATCCTAATGAAAAAGTCAGCTAAGCAGCGTCAATGCGTACATTTTCATAGCTGCAACATTAATAATTTATTTCTGTTGTTTATTACATTACAGATACATGTAGAACAAACACTAAGTTAGTTATTATTTTAGAGTCTTTCAAAGGACTGGAAATAAAAAGTTATATCTGTATCCGTATTTTTAAGATTTATTTTTAGTTTATGTATATGAGTGCTTGTTTGCGTGTATGTATATGCACCGATTGCATGGTCCAAAGAAAAGCACTGGACCCCTGGGCCAGGGCTTGTGAACCACCATGTGGGTGCTGGGAACCAAGCCAGGTCCTCAGCAAGAGCAACAGTGCTCTTAACCACTGAGCTCTCTCTCCATCGCCCCCCCCCCAACATCCTTATCTTCATAAAATCCCAAAACAAACATTACATAAAATGCTTGTATGTAAGTTTTGGAATTTTCTGAACACACCTCTTTAGACCTGGAGGAAAGCACACATTTTACTAATTAACTAATTATTGTGCTTTAAACAGCATTTACTATAAAATGTTGAAGATTAGAAAGGAAAAAAAAATCAAAATTATCATTATTTGTCGGTCACGTCTATGGAAAAACTAACAGGATCAGTTAGAATAGGCATGAGCCCCGAGTCAGACTCCTTCAGTGCTAAGTCAACACCACCAATTGGAAATAAAGTAGAGCAGGTTATGGTGGCACATACCTTTAATCCCAGCACTTGGGAGGCAGAGGCATTCAGATCTCTGTGAGTTTGAGGTCAGCTTGGTCTGCATAATGAGAATGATCCTATCTCAAAAAAGGAAGAGGAAGAAGAAGAAGAAGAAGAAGAAGAAGAAGAAGAAGAAGAAGAAGAAGAAGAAGAAGAGGAGGAGGAGGAGGAGGAGGAGGAGGAGGAGGAGGAGGAGGAGGAGGAGGAGGAGGAGGAGGGGGAGGAGGAGGAGGAGGAAGAGGAGGAGGAAGAGGAGGAGGAAGAGGAGGAGGAAGAGGAGGAGGAAGAGGAGGAGGAAAGAAGAAGTTAGAAAAGTAGACAATCAATAATAAACTGACCACATACAGAATGGGAGAAACCTTGGACATATTCGTGTAATAAAGAATTGATATCTAGAAATATATTTAAAATAAACTAAAAAAGTTAACCCCAAACAATATGTAATCCAATCAGTTACTGAGATAAACTAGGCATGGTGGCACGCATCTGTAATACCATCAGTGAGGAAGCTGAGGTAGGAGGAATCTAAGTTTGAGGTTAGTCTGTATTACACAATAAGCATGAGACCAGCATGCGCTACATGACAAGAGCCTGTCATAATCAAACAAATACCTATTTAAAGACTTGAACAGAAATACAAATAACCAATAAATATATTTTAAAATGTTCAACTATTTTAGCCTTCAGGGAAATGCAATTCCAATATACCCTGAGGTCCAGCTCATGCCAGCCAGCTATCAGCACAAAAACGAAAGGCTGAGGAAGATGTGGGGAATGGTGGGTGTCTTAGTTCCTGTCCATTGCTGTGACGATTCACCCTGACCAAGGCAGCTTTTATAACAGAAAACATTGAACTGGAACCTTGCTTACAGTTGTGGAGAGTCCATTATCATCATTGTGAGAAGCAGGCAAGCATGGAGCTGGAGCAGTAACTGAGAGGGAGGGAGACGGAGAGAGACAGAGACGTACAGAGAGACCAACAGAAACAGAGATAGAGAGACAGAGAGACAGAGGGGGAAAGGGGATAGAGGGAAGGTGAGGGAGAGACTGAGCATGCCTAAGAGAGGGTGTAGGCTTTTGAAACCTCAAAGACCACTCCCAGTGACACACCTACAACAAGGCCACACCTCCTAATCCTTCCCAAACAGTTCTACTCCCTAGTAACTAGGCATTCAAATATATAAGTCTGCAGGGGTTATTCTTATTCAAACCACCTCAAAGGGTAGAAAAGTCAATTATCCTAGCTTATGGAAATCAGTATGGAAGGTGCTAAAAATTAAGGGCAGATCAAACACGATTTAGCAGGACCTTCCTTGGCATATACTTGAAGGAAGTAGGTTTTCTTACAGTTGAAAAAACCGCATGTACTCACTTAGTTACGGTGCTAGTCACAACAGCTAAGATAGAGAATCAACCTAGGGACCTATTAACAAATAATGGATAAAGAAGCGGAAAACATGAATAAAATGGAGTAGATTGGGTCCATAACCAATGGAACCATATTGTTGGCAGGACAATGAGTACAGCTGTTAAGTGAACTAAGCTAGACATGTTTTATGTCATGTGTGGAAACTTAAAGTGATGACCTGAATGTAGAAAAGAGACTAACATGGAAGGGAGAGGGGAGCAAGGATCGGGAAGAACATGGAAGAGGGAGGGGAGCAAGGATGGGGAGATGGGGCAGAAGTACAAGAGGATGCTAGGGAAGAGAGGATCTGAACAATGCGTGATACACACATGTGTGAAAATGTCACAAAGATGCATTAATGTGTACAGGAAATGAGTTAATAATCAAATGAGCATGCAAATATACAATTATTAACACTACAAGAGAAAATAATACAAATTGCTGAGTAGTAATAGAAGAATTATAAATGGTTCGAAGCCACTCTAAGCTAAGTGATGAGTTCCAGGACATCCTGGGCTGCATCACAAGATCCTGTTTTAAAACAACAAAAAAGAAATGAAGAAATCGAACAGTTCATATGATGATGATGAAATTATGAATGGCTTAAAAACAAAACAATGACCTAGCAAAATAAAAGCCCTTCTATGAAGCCATAGCAGCAGTCTCTCAGAGAAACCCGTAAGACTGTATTCTTGGATGCATCCATTCCATAAAAAGAATTTTGTACAACACCATGTGGCGGGAGCTACGCACAGGGATACTGCTTGCCGAGTTCTGAATAATTTATAAAGTCTTAAAAATAAGGTAGCAACCAACACCAGCAGTTGACTCATTCATGGCTTATGGAAATGACAGAGGGTACGATAGTTTATTCTCTTTGCTGTTGTTCTTATGCCAACTTGAGGAAGGTTTATTTCAGCCCAAGTTTGGAGTTACAGTCTATCATGGCAGGGAAGGCAATGCAGCAGGAGCAGGCTGGATGGTCACCTTGCATCCGCAGTCAGGAAGCAGAGAGATGGACACAGCTTGCTTTCTTCTTTTTTAAATTCAACCTAGAGTTCCACCCCAAAGGATGGTTGCACCCATATTCAGGATGGGTCAGTCTCCATTAAACACTCCTATACACAAACCCAGAGATGTGTCTCCTGGGTGATTCCAAATCCATCCAGTTGACTCTCAGGGTGAACCATCATACCATAGAAAGTTAAGTTCTATCAAAAGTGCCTAAACAATAAAAATATTCTAAAGATACTTAGAGAAAAAAAGCACATTAGAAGATTCTATATTACAAAACTGCAAAGAAAACAAAATCTAAAAGAATATATGCCAAAACATTAAAATATTTCTGTTTCAGAAAGGACCTTATAGATGATTTTAATTTCAACTTCATACTTTCCACCACTGCAAATTTCCTACATGAACATATACTTGTTTTATGATAAAAATATGTAAAACATTAATTTTATAAATTACGTTGGAGAAATGGAAATATAAATTTATTGTCTCCTTCCTCCAATGTATTCATATTTAAATGTATTCAAGGAAAGCGTAGTATGAGGAAGCATTAATAATTTATATATTGTGAGCCTGGTGAAGTGTAAGGATTTCACCAGGCTTCTATTTTTATTCCAGTCTACTAATTGGCACAGGTGTTCTAGCTGGAACCAACAGCCCTGAACTCCAGCAATGGATCCAATGGCCCAAACTCTTCAGATTTGCTCAAGCAAGCTGAGTTGCTCATCATTGTGATTATACTGGGAAGATGAGGCTGGGAACACTGGATTTCCATGTGTCAAGGACATAAATGCATACTTAATTCAGTCTGGCACGTTCAGGGTAGTTATCAAGAAGTTACTGGTGGGAGGATGGGTGAGTCTTCGAAAACAACCAGAGGATCATTATCTCAAGTTCTTCATCCACTCACCCCCCTTCCTTTGTCTCCAATATGGTTTTTATTTTTATGATTATGTATTAAGACCATATAAGATGTCACATAAGAGGCTAATACTTAGAGACAGTGAAAACAAAGAAAATATAATCCCCAACCCATGGAAGTCTTGAATATGCGAGCATGTATGTGTGTATGTATGTATGTATGTATGTATGTATATGTGTGTATGTATACATATATACGTGTATGCATACGCACATGTATATATAATTGGCCCTCCTCCTTCATACCCAAGAGTGTCCCAACAACAGATTCCACCAATGTGGATAGACGTTACTGAAAAATTAAAAAATGCTTTTTAAAAGTAGGGCCTGGGGATGTATCTCAGTCAGCAGAGTGAGTGACTGACATGGACAAAGTCCTAGGTTCATTTCCCAATGCCGAGTAAACTGAGCATGGTGATACATGTCTGTAATCCCAGGACTTGGGAGGCAGAGGCATGTGTGTTAGAAACTCCATGTCATCTTCAGCTACCTAGTGACTCTGAGGCTGGTATGGGCCACATGAGATGGTCTAAACATAAGTATGTAAAGAATATAACAACTATTTACATAGCATTGGATAGTATAGATAATCTAGAGGTAATATCAAGTATATGTGAACACAAAAGTAGGCATGTGCAAATATTAAAAACTATCTTATGCAAGAGACTTGAACATCTGCAGGTTTTAGTGTCCTTGTGAAGAGACCTGCAACCAAGCCTCTGGGGACACAGGGCACAGCTGTAAGGGACTAGTTGCACCCAGGTGAGAGGTGATGCTGTGTGACCTGAGGATACAAGCATGACAGCAGTCTCTCTGTGTGGCAGCTGGAGAGAGTGACACTATTTCAGATCCTGCCTTTCTTCATCCCAGTGTTCTCACGTGCCTCTTGCTTTCTTCTCCCATTTCTGAATTTCTCCATCAATAATCCCATCTCTTCATCCATTCAATCCGGCTTTCCCCCCTGTAAACTGTTTAACATATGTCTTTAATATGAAGGAAAACTTTCCTTTTATAATCCTTTAAAACACAGTTTACCACTTACACATTCTGAGATTTATAAAGTCTAGAGAAGTAAAATATATAATGACATATCAAAAAGGGACACTGGCAATGTTGAACACATTTAATAACCTCTATTTTAAGAATTTCGGGAATGCCAGCATCTTGGAGCCACTCACTCATTTTCTATGTCTTTGAGTCGCATGTTCCGGCTTGTTGCCAGTTTCTATAATGTTTCGCTGTGCGTTGAACACTGGGTTTAAAAGAGCAACAGGAAACAAAGGAAATAAGCAGCTGTAGGCTGGGGAGAGGCTGGACGGCTCAACACAACCCGGAAGAAAATTGCTCGGGGGCAGGCTGTTGCACGCACTTCTCTAGAAGGCATTGAGATTTGAATGTGAGAGCCCCAGGGAGATTGGACTCTGACCGATCTGAAGCCTCCACTTCCTGGTCCTCTCCTCCCTTTGTACGTTCTCATCTCCATGTCTCCACTAGGCTTCTCTCACTATGATGGACCATATTCTTTTAAACATGAGCCAAAACAAAGCCTTCCTCCATTAAAGTGGCTTCTGTCACATACTTGGTCACAGAGGAGAAAAGTAGTTCAGACAGAGTCTCTCTAATAACTCCTTATAGTGGTACAGTCAAATCTTAGGATAACTGTGGGCATAATAAGAATTCATGGTCAGGGATGAGCTGATGGCTCAGTTGGTAAAACCAACCTGACTACCTAGCCAAAAAGGTGATCCCAAGTTCAGTAAGACAACCTACCTGAAAAAGGAAGTTAGAGGGTGATCAGGAAAGATATCAGAACATCATAGACTTCTGGACCTCCACAAGTATGACATACAGATCACACACACACTTCTACACATATGTGCACATACCCACATGAATATGTACATATATCTCCACACATATACACTCACATAGACACAGGCACACACAGAGACACTCTAACACACTCACACTCATGAACACACACAGAGACACACACTGAGGAGTGTGAGATAATTCTAGAGTTAATGAATTGAGAAGTGTTATGGTTTAAATGTCTTGCCCCGCCATACACACATGCTCTTGTGGACAGCTTGGTTCCAAGAATGGAGCTATTCTTCTGCAGTCACTGGCAATGCAGGAGGAGCCAGCTGGAGGAAGCCAGTGACTGGAAGGAAGCATGTCCTTCAGACGTATCTTTGCCTAGCCCTCTTCTTGACTCTGTTTCCTGATTGCCAAGAGGTGAACGGCCTCCTCCAAGCCTCAGGCCCACAACAATGGAACCAACCTCCCATGAGTCAAATCCTTTGGGACAATGAGCCCAGATAAATCACTCCTCCTTTAAGCTATTTCTTCTTTTCGTTTCATTATTTTATGTGTACAGGTGTTTTGTCTGCATGTATGTCTGCACCACATGCATTCAGTGCCTGAGAAGGCAAGAAGAAGGCTTCAGATCCTCTGGGACTAGAATCACCGAAGATGGTTGTGAATAGCCATGTGGGTACTAGGCATTGAAGCCAAGTCTCTGCCAGAGCAGGCAGTGTGCTTAACCACTGAACAATCTCTCCAGCTACCTTTAAGTTGTTTTAAGTGATATTTGTCGTAGAGAAAGAAAAAGGGAGTGACAAGAGAGTTGGAAATACTTCCCTTATTCTAATGTAGAAGCATATTGTGTTCTATCTCAAGCACAAACGTGAGCGATCCTTTGTGATGCCACATTTCAGTGGCCATTGAAGGACAGGAAGAGGTCAGTTAATGGGTTAAACGCAGGTAGAGAGCAGAGACCAGTAGGTAGAGACCTTGCAAGCTAAGGTAAGAGATGACTCATTGCATGGGATGCTATGGTCTAACTACAACAACCAGCAGAGCTCAGTTCTAAGATCTGGCTCCAGAACTGAACAACTAAGCAGATCGGAGAAGCACATTTTCCATGCCTCCCTGCTGTCAGCTTCCCTGTGTTCCCACTGACTGGCCTAGTACGGAATCCTGAAGACCCGTGAGCTCAACTGTTAAGGAATGCATGCTTGGTTTTAGTGCACTGGGTCAGAAATGGAGTAGGCAGGTGATAACACTTCTCATGCAACAATGGAACCCCTCACGCACTGAAATGTTGGATTTATATTCCTGTGGCTCAGCAACAATCAAGCAATGCAAATATGTTATTAATATCAAAACAAGATGAAAGCCGTCAGGATGGGGCGGGAAAAGAAACAAAGATGTTTTAAGACACTGCCAATGTTGAAAGATTTTGAAATCTAAAATTTTGCTTTTTTTTTTTTCCAGGTTTAATAGTCAATCCATTAGGAGCCAAAATAATTTGAGCTCTGAATTTCCCGAAGAGGGTCCTTCTAGAAGCCCTGGGTGGGCAGTTCCACCACATCACTTACTGCTTGTCTCGTGGCATTTAAACTGGTAACATAAAACCCAGGGAAGGGGGCCGGTTTTTAATATCCAAACCACCAAGTCTAAATCTGGGTTTGTGAGCCTCCAAGGCTTCATTAAAGGGAAGGATAATATCAGTTTAGACCTCACCTCAACCCACGAGACATCTGAATTCTGATTTATGATCTAGGCTGGACCAGCATAAGCAATCAAGAAGTCTCA
Source organism: Arvicanthis niloticus (assembly GCF_011762505.2). NCBI lineage: Eukaryota > Metazoa > Chordata > Mammalia > Rodentia > Muridae > Arvicanthis > Arvicanthis niloticus. The sequence goes on along the minus strand of NC_047660.1, from coordinate 51,942,310 downwards.
TGTTCCGTGGCTTTTCAAAAGTGTAAAGTAATAGTCAGAGAACCAAACTTTGCTCAGCTGCTAATGGGATAGCCCATGGGGTCATGGAGGTAGCTGGAGGTCAAAGGAAGAGTTCAGAACAAGCTGTTTCTTCTTCTTGAATTTGTCACGAAATGACTAAGTGATTGCATTTACATTCCTCCAACTTTCTGAGAGTCTCAGGCGACAAAGAACAATGTTCCCTGCATTTTGAGGACCTGCTTTATGTCTCCTCAATGGAGGGGTACCCAAGGCCAAGGGGACATGCCTGTCTTAAAGCAGGAAACAGGATACAGTGATGACAGAAAGTTCGCATGGACTGTGTTACGCAAGCTCCTTGGAGATGGGGGTCCCTTTCTACTATGATCCCGCACACCTGATAAAAACTCCATTCAGTTTTTAAAGGGTCATTTTTAAAGTTCTGTTGAGGGGAAAGTTGGGGGAAAGTGAATAAAGTGGGCTGCCTTGGGTAAGAGTCAACATGCTTAAAGGTGAACAATATCTTACAGTATAAAAAGTATTTTCACATGCACACTCTGATTAATTCAGAGACTTTCTGCGCTTGAGGGGCTTGGGGGGCTCTTTCTATAGAAGCACATTCAGGTTTAGGGATGGCCTTGAACCCACATACCATGGCCCAAAGCCCTTTCTCTGTGGCCTAGCTTGACACACACGGAATACAGCGAACCAAGCTTAAGGATGCCACGTAGATATCCTTCTAGGATATCAACACAATGTAGTTATATGGGGTTAGAGTTGGGCAAATCGTTAAGAAAATACAACTTGACCTTTCAATTACACCTATAAGAAATGAAGATTTCAAGCATGACTTTGCAGAGCTGGGAATACAGCTCAGTCAGTAAGGACCTGAATTTGACCTCCCCAGCACCCACATAAAAATAAGGCTTGTTCTCTATATAAGTGTTCCACACTTGTAATCAAGCACCAAGGAGGTGGAGACAGGTTGGTTTGGGGGGGCTCACTGACTAGTCAGACTAGCCTCGTTGGCAAGACCCAAGTCTCCAGGAGCAACTTTATCTCAGAGAGTAAGTGGGGGCTGGAGAGATAGGTCAGCTATTAAGAACACGTGTACAGCCATGAGGGTGAAAGTTCAGATCCCAGCCCGTACAGAACAAGTCAGACAGCCCATGAATTCATGAAACTACAGCTCCAAGTGATTTGATGCCCTATTTTGGTTTCCATATGTAGCATGTACAGGTGCACACACTTGCACATACATTCATGCCTACATATCCTTAATGTGCTTGAGTTCATATTTTGGGAGGGGGTGGAGTCTGTGTAACTGGCCATCCTGGATCAGGCTGGTCTTGAACTCAGAGATTCACCTGCTTCTGCCTCCCCAGTGCTGGGATTAAAGGGGTGCATCACCAGTGGTCTGAAAAATCAGAATTTTTATGCCATTCTGACAGGTAGGCCTTACTTTTATTTCACTGATATGGAAATTAGGCCCATGGAGATACTGTGCTCAGTCTGGATCCCACACACCAACCAAAAAAAAAAATGTTTTTTGAACAGTAGCTTTCAGTGAAGTGCCTTGGGGTAAGGGTCCCACGGACTTTGTAAGGTCAAAGAAGCTAAGTTGTCCGACATCAGCCTTGTCTCTTAGGCGTCACTTGCCCTTCTTGAGAACAGATTATGGGTATCCCCTTATAGTATTCAATCCAATTCAATTTCTGAATGAGCACGTGCAGCAAAAGGAAATCTTTACCACATTCGGTACCTCTCGTTATCGAGATGGCCTTTCAGCCTGGGGCTCCCAAAGCATTTAAAAGAATGTGGCCCCACCGTTTTCTACTGATAAGAACTATCTTGGGACCAGGTCCAGCTGAAACCTCCATCTGTACAAAGAACCATGAAAAGTTTATTTTGCTGGCAGTGCACATGACTTTACAAACAAGTAGGCTTTTTTTTTTTCAGGTCAATTAAACTTGTGTTCAATAGAATTGCACCAGAGATGAGAGAGCTGGGAATGGGGGTTATTGATTACGTGATGGTGACACCTGGGGAGAGGCTTTCCTTGTTGAACTTGATTAAAAATCATTTCCAAATCCAAATTTCCACCATCCCTATTTGCCCTCTCCCCTCCCTTCCCCTCCCCATCTGCCCTCTCCCCTCCCCACCTGTCCCCTTCCCTCCCCATCTGCCACCTCCCTTCCCCATCTGCCCCCTCCCTTCCCCACCTGCCCCCTCCCCTCCCTATTTGCCCCCTGCCCTCCTTATCTGCCCCTCCCTTTCTCACCTGCCCCTTCCCTTCCTCATCTGCCCCTCCCTTTCCCACCTGCCCCTCCTCTCCCTATCTGCCCCCTCTCCTCCCTATCTGCCACCCCTCCAATCTCGCTGAAGTTGTTTTGCAAGTGGTAGCATATGTAATTCAGGGGAAAATAACTATAAAGAACAGCAGCACTTGATTTAACTAACATTGTAGCAAGAAGAAGTCTTCAATCTAAGTGTTATTTTTTTTCAGTATGTTAAACCTAGTTGGAGTTCTTGTCTCACAGAAGTCACTTAACCTTCCAGAGCCTCCTTTTCTCAGCTCTAAAATGGAGGTAATGATGTTTGTCTCACCCAGCCCTGTACCAAATGAGGCTGGCCTCACTTGTTAGTAAGACAATAGTCTCACAACCACAGAAAGAATACCCCAGCTACCCAGATCAGCTTCATAGAACATAATTACTGGACAAATTTGAGCTCACGATACCCCCAAATTCTATACATTATACAATTTTACAATTCTATACATTATACATTTACCAATTTCAAAAAAAAATATTATAGGTTTGATTGTGTTGCAAGAAAACTAATAGATGTCTATTAGTTTGTAACAGTGACCTAGCTTTATCAGTCTCTGATATAAAACCTCATATAGCGAGGTTCAGAACTTAGGAAGCTGAGACAGATCGAAGGGGAATTTTAGCATAGCCTGGGCAACACAAGGAGCTCAAAGCTAGCCTGGGCTTTATAGTGAGACTCTGTCTCAGAACAAGGAAGGAAACAAAAACACCACTGAAACCAAAAGCAAACAAAACATTCAAAATGTAAAAGCAGAAGATCTATGTTGGGATCCTGACTGTCTTTGTAACCCCAAGGACTTCATTCAAGTCTCTGCCTGGCCTTCTCAATGTTGGTGACTTCCTTAAAGGGCAAGCCTCCGTTTCACGCCAAGTCAACGTGTGGCTGCAGTCATTTTCATCCATGATTGTCATTGCTGGGAGGGAGGGTCATTTTACTCATCAAAAGTCACAGGAAAAAGGCAGCAGACATTAAAGAGGTCTAGGCTCCTCTCAGACCTGTGTACACTTTGTACACTCGTGAAAACCCGGTTGTTTCCACAGGCATATTCTGCCAAAATGTCCCATTATGTCCTTGCATTGATCATTTATGATTGTCGAGTTCACACCACTGGATGGTCCTATAGGAAAAACAGAAGACACACCAGCATTTAGCATCTATTCCATGTGAGGCACTGCATTCATTATGTTAGCATATGTCAATTATGGCTGCTGCTTCTTCTGAACACTGTGGAGAGATAAACTAGACCGCCATGTGTAACATCCAAGGAAAATGAGGCACAGAAATGTTAGATGACTTGTTGACAGCAAAGAGCAAAGCTTGGTCTCAGACCAGTTCCGTGCAGGCTGCAACACCCAGACTCTCCTGTTCACCCACTCTGGCGGCTTCCTGCAGGCTCGCAGAGGAGAGTCAATCTGTATCCTGAGAGTACTTTTTCTTTGTGGAGTGTTAGGTCAAACAAAGACATGAAAGTTCTAACAAGAATGATGCTATGTTCCCTAGTTTACTAGTTCCCTGTTAGTATCTTCCAAGGCCTAGTTGACTGAGAGAAGTACCCTGGGGTGCATGGGACCGACTAATTTTTGCTGAATATACTATCTGGAAAATGCTGCTTTTTTCCCCCTTCCTTCCTAACTTCCTCACTTCCTTTTTTCCTCCCTAAATTACTTCTTCTCTCCCTTCCTTTTTCATTTTTTCCTTTCTAACCTCCTCCCTTTCCTAATTTTCTTCCTGACTTCTTTCCATCCTAACTCCCTTCCCTCCCTTCCTTCCCGCTCCCTCACTTCTTCCTTCTTTCCTTCCCCACTTCTTTTCTCCCTCACTACTGCTCTCTTTACCTCTCATTGGGTCTCTCTCTTCCATATCTTCCTTCTTTCCCTGTTTAAATGGTACTGTAAAGCTAACTCAGGCACATACTTTATATAAAGAGAAAATCAGAAACATATTATGACAACACAGTCCTATTGACGAGGAGGAAGGGACTCTGCTTTCTGAAGCAGCCAAAGCAGAGTATTCTACTGAGGGAGACAGACACCTTCCACCTAGCGTGGCACCTGACGTGTTCTGTAAACATCTGCACACATGTGCACATATCAGATGAGGGTCAGACACATCCCTCACAGTACAACTCTGCCCAGAAGGTGTAAGAGAAAGAACATTTGTGAGAAGCATGTGTAACCCTCTCATTTAATTGATTGAGCCTTCCAAGAAATCCTACAAGATAAGGACTCTTGATCTCATTTTATATTTTCTACTAAAGTCACTAAACTTCCTTTTTAAAAGTCTCAATAAGGGCTGGAGAGATGGCTCAGAGGTTAAGAGCACTGACTTTTCTTCCAGAGGTCCTGAGTTCAATTCCCAGCAACCACATGGTGGCTCACAACCATCTGTAATGGGATCTGGTGCCCTCTTCTGGTGTGTCTGAAGAGAGTGACAGTGTACTCATATACATAAAGTAAATAAATATTTTTTTAGAAAAACAGTTTCAATAAATAGAACTAAATTGAATTTTATCTTTGGATGGTTTAAAATGAAAACAATTTTCATTTATAATGACTATACCTGGAGTGTTGGTTGCCTTTCCTGTCACCCTGACAAAAATCCCTGAGCAAAGTAACCTGAAGGAGAAAATGCAGACTTGAGACTCACAGCTTCAGTTGGTTCAGTCCATTATAGCAGTGAAAGTAGTCTGAAGAGGGAGTCTCAGTCCATGGAGTGGGAAGATGAGACAGCTACAGCTCACATAGCCTGGACGAGAAGGCTGAGAGCACAGGCCAGAGCCAGAGGCCAGGATAGCCATCAAAGGCCTGCCAGTTCTCATTCAGGCTAGACTGTCTCCCATTACAGCCTCACCAACAGAAGACTGTATGTCTAAACAGGTGGCCTGTGAGGACCTTTCGCCTTAAGCCCCAGCACCTGTCACAGGCCTGTCATGGACACGTGGTCTGTGCTGTCACAAGTGAACCACAGGTAGGCTATTTCCTCCACCTTTCATCCTCAAAAGGTTAGGTTTAGGCAGGCCAAGCAATACTTTTAAAGCTACACACATGGTAAGAACTGGAAACCCAGCTTTAACCCAGGCCTCTAACACTCCAAAGCCAGGACTCTCAGGGCTCTGTGACGTGTATTGACAGAGAACAACCATCCCGGATATAATACGTGTGGACCAGAAGTTAAAAACAAAAAACAAGGAACTAAAGGACCCACAGAGGACCTAGGGTCAAAGACACTGAAGAGCCCCAGATGAGAAACGTATTTCTGGAGGTAGTTTTGAAGCCATATCTTTAAAGCAAATGAAGGAAAGGCGTTAAGAACAGTGATAAAAACCGTGAATTACAGTGTAGGGAAGCCAGCAGACCATGGCCACATCTGCCTCAGTTTGCCTACACCTGTGTGTTGTCGTCCCCCAGACAGGGCTTCTGGTTTTCTGACTGACTTGATAGGGCCTTGGCAGCCCCACGCACTGCTGAGGGAGAGAGGTAGAACTCCTAAAGCTGCTGCTAGCCTTGAGGCTGATGCCACACTATTTCGTGAGCGAAATAAGATGAGCAGAAGCAAACGGGTACAGAAGCGTGGGGCAGGTGGCAGGAAAGATGTCCGAATGATGGGGCGGAGAGAAAATGTGCAAAGTGCATCTGTATGTGCATATGGCTGAAACTGGAGTTGGATTAGAAATTACTCAGAAGCTAATTAGTGCTGGGAGAGAATCCCTTTGTCACAGGCTTGATCTAAGCACTTTATCTCCGTGAACAATGGGGGCCGGGCTGCACTGCCTTAGGCTAGTGAGTAATGGCCTCAGCCATCTGGGACTGTTCTCCAGGACCTGAACTCATGGGGAGCCTCTCTGGATGGGACGAGCTCCCCCATGGAAACTCCTCTGCCTCCTCCAGGCCCCTGCCAGTCAGGAGCCTTGATCTTAGCACAAGAAACAAGAAGTCCTAGAAAGAACCTCAAGTTCTTTCCTTATCTTAGACCTTCCCTCTTTTGCCTTGCTCTTTCTTATTTTCCTTCTTTTATTTTCAAAGCTGTGAAAGAGTAATGGACACTACACTGCTGGTCTTTGAAAGAGGCAGAGAAGAAAGTATTGCAGGGTGAAGCTGCTTATGACTGAGCTAACCAAAGAAAGGCCAAGCAGCCACTGATGAGAAATACAGAGAAGAGGGAGCTGGGGGGTGGGGATAGGGGAGTGGAGAACCTTTGCTTTGGCTCACAGTACTAGAGGTTTCAGTCCAATGGGTTGGTCCCATTGTTTTTGGGCAAACAGTGAGGGAGAATATCATGCCTGAGGTATGGGGGTGGGGTGGGTCAGACACATGACATAACACAGACTGTTCATCTCACGGCCACCTGGAAGAAAAAAAAACGGAAGAAGGAAAGAGCACAATCCCACATTCCCCTTCCAAGGTATTTCCACAATGAGTTACCTTCCTCTCAGTAGACCCCACCCTTTAGTGCCTCAACCCTCTACCTGCCTCAATAGTACCATAAATTAGTGACACATGGACCCTCAGGGGGCATGCAATCAAAGCCTAGAGAGTAACCCACATTTGCTTGCTGCTTCCTCCATTCCGTGAACTACTTTACACACATTAGCTGTCTTTCTCCCAACAGTGATGTGAGTCAGTCCTGTTTCACTCTCGCCCTGAAGTCAAATCTAGCCACCCGTAGCTATATAACCTTGCAAGAATGAAGCTGGAAGTCTTGATATCAAGAATCCTGAGGCTGATTGTCCTAGTCAATGTCGTTTCTAATTGTCTTCTAGACATTTATTCTTATACTCCCAGAAGAGTGTAGCTTTCACCCCTCTTCAAAGAAGCTTCCTTTTGCCATAGGCAACGAGCCACAAAAATCTAAAACCGGTCAAACGCAGAGCTTAAGCTATCATGGGGTGGCCACTCCCAGTTCATATATCTACAATGCAATCCCTGCATCTGTGTCTCAGAGAATACTGACAAAGAGAGGGTGGGAAGATTATAAGATTCAAAGGACCAGGATACTTTCAGACTTTATATATATGTATGTATGTATATATATATATTTTTGTGTGTGTGTGTGTGTGTGTGTGTGTGTGTGTGTGTGTGTGTATGAAGAGAGAGTAATTCTAGAAGAACTAATTATTCTGAGAGGAAGTAAGAGAGTGAGGAGAGAGAGATGGGGAGGAAATGCTATAAATACAGTCTATGTATGAAATTCTCAAGAAATTAAAAAATATACTTTAAAAATTCTGTGATTAGAAAGATGGCTTAGCAGGTAAAAGAACAAACTTGCTGGGCAAGTGTGAGGACCTGAGTTCAAATCCCCAACACCCACACAAGAAAAGAAAGGCATAGGCACACATGCTGTAACTCCAACACTATGTAGGACAGAGACACAAGAATCACTGGGACTTGAATGCCACTAGCCCAGGCTCTGTGAGAGGTCCCAGGATGGGGATGTCCTCCTCTGGCTGCTTCATGGAAGTCATAAACACACACTGCACACTTGCATGTGCATGCACCATACACACACACACACACATACACAAACAATTCCTCCTTGCATCTTTTAAGAGATAGTTTAGAAGAAATTAATATGTGGAAAAGGTTTTATTCTTTTAATTTTAATTGTGTACATAATATAGAATTTAAAATAGTACCTCAAGGCTTCAAATGAAACCCAATTCCTCTCCCTTAAGACATCCCCAATTCCCACATCCCACAAGGAGCTATTTACAATTATTTATTTGCTGCCGTTGCTCTCCAGCCCTGTATTTCAAAATAAAAAGTCTACACAGCTCTTCTCAGCTTTTCAGTTTTCTGAGCTTTAAAAACTGGAATGTAAAGATTTATCTCTTTATGCACATTATAAACATATAATGATTAAGCAGTATTCAGTCCAATCAATATTTCCTGCTTTTCATTTCAATCCTGAAGATATTACTTACCAAGTCGAGTAGTCACATTCTACTTCTTGTCACAGTGCTCCTCCTCACATTCTACTTCCTGTCACAGTGCTCCTCCTCACATTCTACTTCCTGTCACAGTGCTCCTCCCCTTCTTCTGGAGTTCATTTATGTTCCATTGGATTTGTTTAGCTTTCCACAAATCTCTCACAAATTAAGTTCCTATTTCTCACTAGACTTACAAATGTCCATTTAATAGGATCAAACTTATCCACTATGCTCATTATTTCATTTTTTCATAAAATATCCTATTTAATGTAATATATTTTACTAGTCCTTTGATAATTTCATGCATGTATGTAATGTATTTTGATCATATTCCTACACACACACAAGCACACATACTTCTTACCTAACTCCTCCTTGATCCACTTCTACCCAAATCTCTCAAATTCATGTTTTTCATTTTTTAATAACCTTTTAAAAATATCTTGATACTCTGCCACTTCCTGCTTCTCTCTAGGAAGATTTCCTTCTAGATATTTTTCCCACATAAACCTCTGCACCCTAATACCAAGGCCCCTGTAGTTCTACCCCGATTTCCTTCCTGGACCTGCAGTCTTCATTATTTACCCTCTCTCCTGGGACTAGAACCCAAGTGGCTTTCTGAGATCGTCAGGAAAATATGAGTCCCTTAAAAATGTGCTTTCTCTAGTTTGTAGTTTCTCTAGACAAAATAAATAATCACAAATCAGTATGAAACCCCGGTTACACATAACTTTACCTCAAAAAACTTGAGACAATTTTAACGCATTTCTGGTGGTTTTTCAGGGAGATTATTCCTAATCTTGTATTTCTAATGTTTAACCAACATTCATTATTTCTATTACAGTATTTTAATTTCCAACAGTTGTGTTTTAACCTGTCAACATGCAGCACACACAATGCATTTCCACGTATGGCAAACTAGCTCACCTTTTCTCTTGAAAAACTTTGCAGTAATTACATTTTCACATTTTCTTGTTTACTGATGTCTTTTCCATCTTGTTTTTGTTGTTGTTGTTATTGGTGGGGTTGGTGGGGGGTTTTGTTTATTAGGTTGGCTGGTTGGTTTTGGAGTTTTTTTTTTTTTTTTGGTTTTTTTGGGTGGTTGGGTTTGGTGGTTTTTGTTTGTTTGGTGTTTTTGGTTTTTGTTTGTTTTTGTTTTTTGTTTTGTTTTGTTGAGACAGGGGTTGTCTGTGTAGCCCTAGGTGTCCTGGAACTCACTCTGTAGATCAGGCTGGCCTCCAATTCTTAGAGATCCCGACTGCCTTTGCTTCCCAAGTGCTTGAATTAAAGGCATGCACCACCAGCAGCAGCTTCCACATTGCTTGTAATGTGTTTACTATCATTTTAATTAGACTTTCAGAGGAGGCTGGGTGAGAGAAACTCAGTGTGTTCAGTTTACCTTGCTTTGTTAAAGAGGTCAGTGGTAGCACTTCATATCAGTGAGAAAAACTTCTATTGTTCAGTCAATAGCATGGAGGTAAGAGGGAAACGAATTTGAATTTCTGTGTACCATTTATCAAAAATGAATATTTCAAATTGAAAGACTAAAAGATGAATGATTATGTTAATCCAGTCTTTTGATTTGGGAACGTGTTTTAAGAATGCTATATAATAAATACACATGAAGGGAAGTTACTATTGAATGACAAAATAAAACTACTTAGAAGCAGTTACACATCTGTTTCCTTTCTAATATATATGATCAACATAGGATTAGTAAACTTGAAACACAAGAAACTTCAATGAATGGCACAGAAAAAAGAACCCAGTTTTAAAGTAAGCAAAAGACACAGAGAGAGTGGTTCATGGAAAGGAATGCAAATGATAAATAAAATGATTACAAATATTATAACTGGTACTTTCTGATTAACACTGAATAGTTTTGTCCTAAGGGCTGGTATTTTGTTTTCCTTAAGATTAATGTCAATAGCTGACACAACACAGGATAATGATTATTTTCTGGCCAATGTATTTGGCTCATCTTTCTACAGAGAAAAATGCTAATCTGTCTAGTAATGGCAACTTAGCATGACAATAGCATGACAATCTATTAAATTTTAAATGTTTAACATAGCCAATAATAAAAATCAATTTCTAGAAATTTTTACTTAGGAAATTATGTGCACAATGGTTTTTCACTAAAAAAATTATTGGGTTACTTTCTTATTCACACTCCATCCCAATTGCAGGCCCACCACCCTCCTCTCCTCCCAGCCCCACCGCCCAAGTCCCTCGCCCCACTATACCCCACTTCTCCTCCTTTGAGTGCTACCCCCCAAAATTATTATTTTTAACAATGATATTTTAATGTGCATTGGTGTTTTGTGTGCAAGTATGTCTGTGTTAGGGTATCAGTTCCTTGGAGCTGAAGTTACAGACAGTTGTGACCTACCAAGAGAGTGCTGAGAATTGAACCCAGGTACTCTGGGAGAGCAACTGGTACTCTTATGGCTGAGCCAACTCTCCAGCCCCATCATTACAAAATTATAAATGGAAATGTTGTTTATAAAAATAAAACAACTTTTTCTTTCATTCTTTCCTTATTTATTTTGTGATGCTGTGACTCAGGGCCCTAAGTATACTAGACAAGTATCTTTAAGATCCCTTTCCCTCCCCTCCCTTCCTATCCCCTCCCCTTTCCTCTCATCCTCTTCTCTTCCCTGCCCTTCTTAGAATCCCATCTCTTAGGGTCTCTAAGATCCCTAAGATACAGTCCCAGCCCACTAGTCTTTAGTCTTTTAAGAACAATATTGTAATTGAACACTTTTTTGCCATAGGAAAATATTGGTCATATAGTGCAAAAGAAACTAATAGAACTATATTTTTCCTATAAAGTATAAAATCACCCCGACAAGGAATAAAAGCATTTGTTCATGTACACGGGGGAAATGCGTTATTTATTCTCACCACCTCAACAAAACACCTGAGAGACAATCTTGGGGAGGAAGGATTTATCTGGGCTCACAGTTTTGAAAAGTATCAGTCCATCGCTGTGGGGAAGCACAGTGGACAGAGCAGGTAGAGGGGGCTCCGTGCATATCAAAGATCAAGAAACAGCAAGCTCAGACTTAGAGAAGGCCTGGGCTGTAGCCCTCAAAGGCCCTGCCCTGGAAGCCAACCAGCAAGGCCACAATGATTGCTCACCCAAAAGACAGCCATTGACCTTGAATCCAGCATTCAAACACAGGAGCCAACAACAGATGGTATTTCTAGAATGTTCTAGAAAGAAGCTCATGGAAATCCACAGATTCCCTCTCTCTGGATTAAGGGCATTTACCTTTCTTAAATTTATTATCATTTTTAGAATTTCTCTAAAATCTGCACATTCCTTTTTAAATTATCAGAGAAATAAAACATTTTGATAAAAATACACTTTATCTAAAATAACACCATGATATAAAATACTTAGGAATAAGGTGAAGAAGAAATATAAAGAGTATATGCGAAGAAACTTTAAGGGAAGGACACATGAAAGATTTGGGTCAGGATTCCATTGAGAAATACTTGACTATATGGGAAGTCCGTTCTTAAAACAATCCTTTATAGAGCATTCTTTTGTCTATTCACATTGAAAGTTTTTTATTTCTTGTTTTTCAATGAAGTCCCTGGGAATATTGAGACATGGGAAGAATGTACAAACTCAGAGTAAAAACAAAAATGTATTGTCTTTTTAGAGAACAACTTCAAAAACTTAACAACAGCTCCAAACTTAGGCTAGTATGGTACACATGCTTATAATCCCAAATGTTGGGAGCCTGAGGGTGGAGGAGTTCAAGGTCATCGTTCACTACATAGCTCATTTCTAGGCCAGCCTGGGATATTTGTGAACCTTTGTATTAGTTGTGTTCTATTGTTGTGATAAACCACCATGGCAACTTATAGAAGGAAGGATTTTACTTGAGCTTACCATTCCAAAGCATGAGAGACCATCACCATCATGGCGGTGAGCATGGCAGCTGGCAGGTCTGGTGGCAGAAATAGCAAGCTGAGAGTTCACATCTTGAACCAGAAGCCCGAAGCCAAGAAAGTGAACTGAAAATGGTCTGTGACTTTTCAAGCCTCAAAGCTTGCCCCCAAAGGCCACACATTCTCCATAGGCCTCTCCAAACAGCACCACCAAATGGGGACCACTTTTTATCCCCCACAGTCCTGGTGCCATCTCATAATGTAAAATGCATCAGTCCAACTTCAATAAGTCCCCATAGTCCTTCAGTCTCAAACATTGTCAAAAAACTCAAAACAATTTATTTACTGTAATCTTCTGTAAAATCAAAATGCACATCACATACATTCAACATACAATAGCCCAGAATATACATTATTATTCCAAAAGAGATTAATGGGGCATAATAAGAAAATAGCTGATGAAAGCAAGTCGAGAACCCAGCAGGGTTTGCTGCCAATCTTGTAGTTCTGTGTCTGCTCTCAAACACAGTTCAGATGGCTCCACCCTTCCAGCTTTGATGCCTCTGTCTTGAGCTGTTTCCACTTCCTGTGTCCAACTCTCCCTAAAAGAAATCTTTGTTTAAATGTTTCATTGATTCTTTGTGAGTTTCACATCATGCACCCCAATCCCATTCATCTTCCTGTCCTTTTCTATCCACCTTCCACCCTTGCAACCATGCCCCCCCCAAAAGAAAGAATAAGAAAAAATCTTGCCATGGAAGCTGTAGTATTTCACTGTGTGTTCCACAGTATACCCTTTTAGTCAAATGTCTTTGATGCAAATGTCCATTGCAATGACTCATTGGTCTGGTTCAAGGCTCTGGCTTCTACTAACTATCAATACTGGATCCTGGCTGGGACTCCTCTCAGATGTCCTCTTGTTGCCCTGACTTGTGGAGATCCTGCAGCTTTGGTTCTTCAGGACCGGCCCCTTCACACACTCTAGCAGTTTATAGATGAGGTAGATGTTGGGGTGGAACAACTCAAAACCCTGGATCTAGGCCCAGATGATAGCTGTGTTGGTCAGCCCAGCAGCTCTCCTGCACCCACACCACCAGGACAAGCTCTCCAGCACTGCTCTGACTAGCTCACTCAGGTGCTGCAGCTGGCAAGAGGAAAGTCCAGCTTTCCCAGTCTTATACCCTCAGGGAAGTCTTACCTGGGGCCACCCACTCTACCAGGACCATCTTTACTGTGCTGCCAAGGCAAGGTGTAGGCTGCTCTCCCAAGTGCTGTAGCTGGAAATGAACAGGGCCAGATCTTCCTCAACCCCACCCCTGCAGGAAGTCAGCAGTTGTGGAGAAGGTATCTCTCTTGAGCCCATGCCATCTCAAAAGGGCCAGCTCTCCCTTGCTTACACCCACCAGGCTCACTTCACCCATCTCACCCCCAACCCTCCCCAACCCCTATCCTGTATACTGCTCACTTCCTTACACCCCCTAAACTCCCTACTCCCTCATTCCTAAAACCAGGGTCAGCTCTACTGTGCTGCCCAGATGAGTGCTGCAGCCAGTGAGGGGTGGGGCCTGGAAGACATCTTATGGCTCTGGTATTATCAACATTTTGAGGTCTCCAACAAATCCCAGGCTTCAGTTCTATGGCCTCATACAATAGCCTCTCAGAGTCTCTTGCCCTCTTGGGGCTATTCTCTAGGGACTCCTCCACACACTGCATGGTCTCAGTGGCTCTCTGAAACCATGGGGAAAGATTCTAGGACCCCCTTTCTCTTTCAGACATCACTACAAGGATGACACTGCTAAGCTTGGCTGTTACCTTGGGATGAAGCCTGATTCTCTTGAACTACATCAGTGGCATACTTTGCTTGTTGTTGATTTTCAAGAATAGAAAAGTCCTTAGGCTTTTTCCTTTCACTGTTTGGAAGCTTAGCAGGGTGGGATCTAACATGAGTGATATTGCCTTTATTCCAATTCAGACCTGGTCTTCCTTAGTCTCCTTATTTTCAGCATAAGCCTTGGCTGCAACAGTAAGTTTCCCGAAGCTCTCTTTCTCTTTAAACTGTCCATTTTGTATGTCTTTATGCCCCATTTTCTCCTTTTCATTACAGTCATTGATAACAACCACACCAAAAATTCAGTATTATGCTCCTTTAACAAAGTATAGTTTATTACTTTTCAATTTAGCATCAGGCAAGTTCTCAGGACAAGGACAGAAGGCAGATGACTCTTTATCAAAATATCACAAGAATGACCTCTAGCCTAGCTACTGTTAAAGTCTTTGCTTCCCTCTGGAACCTCTTGATCTAATTTTCTGTTCCATTCCAAAACCTTCAACATCCCTCAAAAAAAAAAAAAAAAAAATCTCAGAGAGGTTCTTCTGAGCCATATCCCAGTTCCTGGCATCAAACTTCTGTGTTAGTCACTTTCTGTTGTGATAAAGACCACAGACACGGTAACTTAGGAAGGAAGGGCTTATTTAGGCAGTTACTGATCCAGAGAGGGAAACACCCATTATGATAATAGTGAGGAAGCGTGGCAGCAGCAGGCAGACATGGTGGTGGGAAGAGCAAGCTTTGGGAAGCAGGAAGCTCAGAGAACAAACCTGGAATGGCCTGGGCTTTTGAAATTCCCACCTCCAATGACACATTTCCCCAGGCAAGGAAGCACACACCCCAAATCCTCCGGAACAGCATCTTCAACTGATGCCTGGCACTGTGGGTGACATCTTATTCTAACATGTGAAAACAAGCAAACAGTAACTGGTGCTCTGATTTTTGGATCAATTCATCCTATATAAAGAACTTGTTTCAAGAAATAATTTTTGAGAAAAATGATTGAAAATTTGTGCATTTCATTTTTAACCAATAAATTTATGATAAAGAAAACAATCAATGCTAGTTGTATTAAATCTATAGAATACCCAAATTGTGTCACATCCACATATCATAATATAATTGAAAACTAGATCGCTAAAGATTTTTATTACATTAGGAAAGTCAGGTTTTTGGTTCAGTTTTTTTTGTTTGTTTGTTTGTTTTGTTTCATTTTGTTTTTTGGTTTTTTTTTGTTTTTTGTTTGGATTTGGCTCTTGGAAGGAAATCTATACCATACACAAAATATATGGCCAGCACAAATTGTACCGAATGTTATTGTTTATTTTTAATGAGGACACAATTTGAATGGGTATACAGGGTGGAGGGGAGGATCAGTAGACAACACAAGACTCAAGTCTCTGTTTCAACCATGTGGATCCTGGGGGTCAATTGAAATGTCATGCTTGGCAGTGAGCGCCTTTTCCCACCAAACCTTCTCACTGTCCTCTCGAAGAGTTTAGATGGAGTCAAGAAAATAGAAACCAAGCAAATTATTCTTAAGAGACATAACTGATTCTTACAGAATTGCTTATGTAGATTTAGAAGA
This sequence comes from Arvicanthis niloticus, assembly GCF_011762505.2. NCBI lineage: Eukaryota > Metazoa > Chordata > Mammalia > Rodentia > Muridae > Arvicanthis > Arvicanthis niloticus. The sequence continues at coordinate 51,926,731 of NC_047660.1, read as the reverse complement.
AATGAAAAACTGAAAGGTAACCTTGAGTCATCCAGCCCATCGGTCTAAACCAACTCATCTTGGTACCCCTCTCCCCACGAATGCATGCGTCCTAAAATGGCAAGCTCCCTAACTCCAATTGTCCTTTGCCCAAGAATTTCAATCCCCAAATACTAGGAATTGGTAATCTCAATTTTAAAAAGGACCAGGAAGCAGCAGAAGCCCAGCCCTTCAGTGACAGAGTTGTGAGCGTCTATGAGTTCCCTAGCCAGGCTGTGCCTGGACCCCTCACCCCTGGCATTATGTTGTGATTGGAATGAACCAAACGATAAACTCCACTTGCAGCTCTAGCGGCTATAATAGGACCAACCTAAGCTCCCACAAGTCCTCGAGAGTTCTCCCTGTGCAGTTTCCTGAAGCCACACACAGCTGATTGACCCCAGAAATGTTGGTCAAATGTTTTTCCAGGTCTCCAAGGCCACTTGGATTGCTTGTACCATCAGCTTAACCAAGTCTGCTGTTTCTGAGTTGTTTGCACCAGAGAAGGCCCCACTCATTTGCGTGCTTGTGTTTGCCACACCCCAGGTGTTCATCTTTAAGAGAGAAGAGGGCAGGGCTCCTTTAAATCTAGATTCTGGGCTTCCCTGTGAGTGATGAGCCGTCCCTATTTGTACTTGGTCTATTCTGAATGGAGTGTTGCAGGTTCCAGGGCAGTTGGAACTTCAGCCCTAGTCATGGGGGAGAAAAACTTTAAGAAACTCAGTGCACAAGTAGACATTGCCCTTGGCCACCTAGAAAGTTCTGCTTCCTGAATTCTGCCTCTGGTCTGGAACTCTAGTTAGATTCCTCAGCTTCAAAATCATAGAGGACTGGACCTCTTCTTTATGAAACAAAGTCTCTGTATGGCACTGGGAGAAATTTGTTGATTCTATGTCTAGCAGTCTGGGGAAATTAGAGAAAGTATAGCCGTGATAAAATAATAATGATGATGATGATGATGATAATAATAATAACCTTCATAGGGGAAAAGACACAAAGACTCTAACAACTAGTACAAATCCTGGTCCTTCTGGTTAACTACTCTACTTACAGCCATGGCTGGGCCATTCATCTCTTTGCTCCTGGAGCTGGGAAAGTCTCTACTAAGGATGGTTTCTGATGGATTAGATCTTTTTTTCCACCTTGGATTCTAAGGTCAGAATGGTGCTTCTAACATGGCGTTAATTGTGATGAGGTCTTGGGGACTACTAAGGTCTGGGGACATGTTACATTCCCCATTGGCTCTATAGGCATGAGTTAAATCTTGGATTCATATTAGGGCAGGGGATTATATCCTCTCTTTAGCACCAGTTGTTTAACCGAAGGCATTCTCTGATTTACATAGCTAAGTAGGCAGTTGAGCAAGCCCCTAAGTATACTAACCTTGCTTTTTGGTTTCTGTACTTTCACTTCTTGCTAACTGAGGTGTGTCAACCAGGATGATGTTTTTTGTGCATAACAGGCAAACAACAGTGAAGCTCAGGGCTGCATGGTTTAGGTTAGTTTCCTGAGTACCCTGCAGCCAGTAAATACAGACTTTCTATTGGCTTTGAGAGCCTGAATGTTGTCTGAAGGAGTCACCTCACAACACAACATCAGGTTCACTTTCAAATATGCACATCAAACAAAAACAAACGGTTCTACCTCAGAGTTAGAGCATTAGGATTTTAAAGAATGAAGTGAAAGACTCTTAAGTATCAATAGTTTTCATTAAAAACCATCTATGCAAGGCCAGAGAGACTGCTCAGCAGTGAAGAACACTTGTTGCTTTGCAGAAGAACCAGGTTTTGTTTCCAGCTCCAAGATGGTGGTTTGCAAGCATTTATAACTCCAGTTCCATGACGGGACATCCTCTTCTGACCTCCATGGGCACCAGGCATGTATATATGTATATAGTAGATAGATAGATAGATAGATAGATAGATAGATAGATAGATAGATGATAAATAGAGATGTATATATAGAGATAGAGATATATATGCAAATACTTGTATATGAATAAATAAAATAAAGATGTTTTCTTGTTGTTTTGCTTTTTGCTGTTTTAACAGTGCTCCTACTGAGAGGGAAATCCCATCAGCAAATATGAAGATATCAGTAACAGAGGATGGTCACCACTGTTAGCATTTCTGTATGGCTCCACCCCACATTTACCTGGCAACAGCCAAGTATGCCTGACTCAGGTACTGCTTGCCTCCTCCTCATTCTCTTGCTCTTGTGCCCACTACTCTCTTACCCTCTTCCCTCTCTGTCCTTTCTCTCCCCAGTCCCCTCCCCTTTCTCTCCATGTCTTCATGGCTGTCCTCTACCCTCCCCTCTCTCAACTTCCTTCCCAACTCCCCTACCCATGCCCTAAATAAACTCTGTTCTATACTATACCTGTCCTATGGCTGGTGTCTCAGGGGAAAGTGATGACTCAGCATGGACCCACAGAGACACCCTCTTTCCTCTGCAACATACCTCACTCTACCACACATATCCCTGGCTTCCTTTTCTTTTTTATAAAACACAAAAAACACAGCTTTAGAAGAAAAGGTGTCTTCTCAATATGTGCTGGATTAAAGGTTCTCCACTGACAACCCAAGTTGCTATAAACTCCTTGCAGTGGAAGAGTGGAATGCAGGAGTAAGTGTGGGTGTTGATGGGCACACCATGCCAGCTCTTCACTAAGTTAATAGTGTGGTTACTGTCTACTAGCCAACGATTCATATTTAGTCCAAGTTTACACATTTCGGGCCAAGACTAGGGTCAGGTATTGGAAACTTGAGGAGTGGTGCACGATGAGAAAACAGACAGAACTGAATAATGTTTTCTGTTTGGAACTAGGAAGCAGCCATACTTGCAGACACCCTGCAAGTTAGGAGACAATTGTTTGTGATGTTGTAAGAAATTCAGAATCCCCTTTCCTTAGAAAGATGCTAAGATGCTAAGTTAATGCCTTAAGGCCGTGATAGCATCTCCCAATAGGGAGACTTGAAAAAGACAATGTGGAGTTAGTTCAAGAACAAGAATATCAAGAACTTTAAGCTTAAAATCAAAGACAAGTTACTGTGATCCTTCTAAAGGGCACTATTTCCTAGGCACAGGAGCTAAACTGATAGAAACCAAGGTTCGGCAAGTTGCAGAGTTAATACAGCAGATTAATATTCGGTAAATAACGAGTCAGGTCAGGATGAAGGCATGACACTATGGAGGATGGGTTATAGTATTGCCTGGATAATAGGCTCTCATTTCCTCCGTCAGGGAGAAAATGTAATGGAGAAAGTTTATCCAAGGAAAAGAAAGACCAAGGGAAAAGAAAACCAATCAAGTCTTCTAACTGTGTGTCACGTAGCTTTTGTGTAGAAAAGACGCTCAATAGCTATGACAAGGGGAATCTAACCCTGGAATCTTAATGATTTTTGCCAAGATGGAAGTCAGGAAGCAAGAAGGAAGAAAAGGAAAGGGAAGAAAACAGGCAGGAAGGAAGAGAGAAAGGGAGGGAAAAGGAGGGAGGGAACAGTGTAATCTGAGAATATAACCTCAGTTGGGCTACAGTGTGCACTGCAGCCTGTTCTTTCCCACAGATAGCAACAGGCACCCTACTGAGATACTGAGTCTGTGAGTTTCTAGCTAACAGACATCCTGGGGCTGGGATCTCCCACTGGGGGAGTGAGTTTATGTCAAAAGGAGTACTGGTGGCCTCACATCCTGCTCTCTACCCTCTTCCCTGCCTCTTTCCTGGGAATCAGGGAGCCATGAAGCAGACTTGTACTGTAAAACCATCCCTATCCTCAGAAAGGGCCTCATAGGAGCCTGATTTCCAGTCTTCAGAATCCCCACCATGCTGTCAGTCTCTGGTACTGACTGGGTGAGTCCTGAAACACTCCTTAGAGACTCTGCCACACTCTTGTCTGTCTGTCTGTCCATGGCATTAATAACTCCTTCCCTAGAAATCTGTCTCAGTGTTGCTCTTGAACCCTCCCCACCAGAAAAACCCTTCAGGAAATAAATTAACTGATTTACTACATATTAGAATGGATACCAGATTTTTTTTTTTTTGGATAGATTATTCACTCATACTGAAATTTAAAAACAAAACAAAAACAAACAAACAAACAAAAAAACCAAGAACCCAGAAACTTAGATCATCTTTGTCATTTCCTTTTTTTTTTTCCTTGAGAAATGACATGTACAGCTATGCCTAAAATCAAGCAGTTTCTAAAGTATCAGACATGGATTTCCCTGGCCTACGTGACTTGGGAAGCTAGGTTTATTCCATTTCATGTTGCTGTGAGATTAGAGAGCTAGAGCTGAGCTGTGGGCTAGGATTGGGTAGGAAGTCAGCTTCACACAGGAAGCAAGATCTGACCTGAGCCTTGGAAAGGGGGCTGGTATGATCAGATAACAACTGGAGGAGTCCATTAAAAGTGGTGCCTCAAGCAGAGGATACATCCTTCTCCAGCACCAGGTCTGCCCGCACGCCGCCATGCTCATTATCCATGAGGATAATGGACTAATCTTCTGAAACCATAAGCCAGCCCCAATGAAATGTTTTCCTTTATAAGAAGGGAGGGGGGAGAAGAAATTTTATAGCTTTAATTTCACTGGATATGAAGAAAGGTGAAGAATTAATGTCATCTTCAGATGTTATAATAATAAATAATAAAATAAACAAAGAAAATAGAAAGCCATGATTAATGGAAGAACAGAAATTAATGAAGATTCCCTTTCCCTCCAAAAAAAAGCAAAATAAATAACTAAATAAAGATAATCAATAAAGCTGAAAAGTCTATCCTTTGAAACTAAAGATGGGACTTAGGGGTGCAGGTTGAGAGGTAAAACTTTTCAAGAAAATAAGAAAGTCATAAATAAATAATATTATAAACTGCAAAGGGGACTGTCTGTATAATATTTTTAACTATCAGTACTAATATTTTTAAACTTATATAAAATGGGCAAAGTCATAGAAAAGTTTTTACCTAACTACAAGTTACTTAAGGCAAAATTGAAAGTGTTAAAAATCTACATTTGTTAAAGACATTTAGACAATTATTTAAAAAGAATTTGCCCACACAAAAGTGGTAGGCCTGGGCTGGAGAGATGGCTCGGTGGTTAAGAGCACTGACTGCTCTTCCAGAGGTCCTAAGTACAATTCCCAGCAACCACATGGTGGCTCACACCATCTGTTGTGGGATACAATGCCCTCTTCTGGTATGTCTGAAGACAGCTACAGTATAAAATAAATAATTTTTTTTAAAAGTGCTAGGCCCAGGTAATTTTACAGGAAACTTCCACAGACCCTATCCTGACAGTAAAAGAATAATGCAGAGAAATCGTTCTAATTTTAATTCTGTGAGAACACCAAAATTCTCTTTCCATACATGGCTTAACGTGTTTGAAGAAAGAACTACTACACTTATGAATAAAAACACAAACCTTGTAAATGGGGGAATTTGAAAAATAAATTCAACAGTACATGTAGACAATTAAAATGGAACCAATTAGGGCTTAACATAAGAAAGCAAGCAGGTTTAATAATTTAAGAAACCAGGGCTAGCAAGATATCTCAGCAGGTAAAGGTGCTTGCTGTCAAGCCCGGCAACCTGAGTTCAATCCCTGGAACCCACATGTTAGAAGGAGAGAACAACCTTTATGATCATCCTCTGTCTTCTATACACGTGCGGGAGTGAACACACATACATACATACACACATACAAACATACACACATACACACATACACACATACACACATACACACATACACACATACACACATACATACATTCATACATCATACATATGTCTTAAATAAATCCCTACATAAGGAAGTTTTCTTTAATTATATCATCTAATGATAGATATTAAAAATGTACCCAATAGGATCCAATTACCAACATATTACAAGCTCTTAGCGAACTAAAATAGAACTTCATGTAAGCAGATAAATGATTTAATATTTTTAAAAGCCCCAGAACAAACATCACCCTAAATTAGAAAACTCTAGAATTATTTTCTTTATGATCACAATATCTTACTATGCGTAATATTGAATAAGCTAGTTTAGCCAATGTACTGAGGCATAAAAAAGGAACTGCAAAAACTGAATACAAAACAAAAACTTAATATTGTTTACAGACAACATTGAAAAGTAAATCTTCTAAATTACAGAACTGGTTAAAATTAAAATATATAGATAGTTGAGCATATTTTTATATGTGTTTGCATCGGTTCACTTATAGTCAAAGGTTACTTGCATTTCTTGACAGTGAGAGCAAACTAGAAAGTCTAAGTAAAAAGAAGGTATCTCTTATAATGTTTTCTTACACTGAGAAGTTCACCACAGAAATTTCTGTTCCAGGCTGAGGTATGGATTCAAAGTAACCCCAATTAGCATGACAAGAGTGTGAAGAATTTGATAACTTGATGAAATGTATGGTTTTTTTTTTTAACAAAAAATAATGTGGATACTTTTGAGTAAGAATTATCAGGAGTGGGCACATGCCTTCTTCAGACAGAGGACATTTTTATGAAACTCAGATCACGCATGCAGTGTCATTAGCACAGGAACAGACAAACCAATTACAGAATAAACTAGAAGAACTAGAAAAGATTAGGAAAGAAAACTGCAGAGTGGTTGATCAGTGAAGAGAACTAAGACTTGTTTAATAGCACTGAGCTCATATATATATATATATATATATATATATATGTATATATTTATACATACATACACATATGCATATGCATGTGTGTGCATGCACACATGTGCACACACACGTGCATACACACACACACAAGCACACATATACATGTATATCTGTAAGCCACTGAGCAAAGCAGTTTGTGACACAAAAGTAGGTGAAAGATGCAAACAGGCATCCAGAACAGGATGTCACTGAGCCACATTAAGTTCATCGTTGGCAATCTAGGGGATATCAATCAAGGCCCCAAGGAGGGACCATTAAACACCCACTTAATTAGCTATAAATGACAAAAACCAGAGAGAATGTGAGGTCACACAGTCTCCATACACTGCTGTAAGAGTAAGCTGACAAATGCATTCTGGGAAAACTATCTCTAAAGCTAAACATTCATGTGTCTTACGACCAATAACTTTACTCCTCGGCACATCCCAAGAGAAAGCCTTGTGCATCTACAACATAAAACACATGCACTGTTCACAATAGCAAAAGCCTGAGCTAATTACAAACGTTTTCAACAGAAAGGTAGGTGAGTAAACTGGCTCATCCCCACAAGGAAGAGCATATTACACATCTAGAACTATGTTGCTATAAACAATAAGTTTCAGAAGGCTTCTAAAATTACATTTACTGTGATGTCATTTTTAAAAATCAAAACCAATGAAAACTACATATGTGAAGAGATGGACACTATACATGGATTCTTATGAAGGACAAGGAAAGCCATGATGTGACTTAACATAGAAGACATGCTATCAAGTAGTACACAACAAAGCAGAAAGGGACACGGGACCAACTGGCTATATGTGGGTCATATTTAACATCCTGACTTTAATTCTGAGCTGTAGTTTCAAAGATGGCCATTGAAGAATGGAAGTTAACAAATACACATTGAGCCACCAAGGGATCAACTGAGACTGTATCACAAACTCAAGATAATTTGATCATAAATAGGAGACAATCTGAAGGCTTTATAAGTCTGTGAAACGGTTGTACCCACCAACTCTGAGATGAAGGAATCATTCTACATCTGAACAAGTAGCCGTTTGCCCATATCAAACACAGTGTGGCCAGTGGGGCAGAGAATGTACATTTTCAGTTGTGTTTAATGTGAGCTCGATAACTTGGAGGTTTAAACAGATGCATGGTTATGAAGGACTTTCAGTAGGGGAAGAACATAGTAACATTCAGGGATTGGCAAGAAAGTTGGCCTCACTTAAATAATCAGGAAGTCTCCAAAAATAAAATTGACCAAAGGCATAAGTTTGTGGAAAATCCAGCTCAACATTCCAAACAATGTAGCATATTTTTTTCTTTCTTCCTACTGTCTTTCTATCCAGAGAATGTGAAAGGTTTTCAGCTCATTCACCCAAACTTACCACTTACAGTATCCATCCACCCATCCACCTACCCACCTACCCACCATCTGTTCTCATCCACCCACCCACCCATCCATCCATCCAACCATCCACTCACCCACTTACTCATCCATCCATCCATCCATCCACTTACTCATCCATCCATCTATCCATCTGTCCATCCATCCATTCATCTATCCATTCATCCACCTACCCACCATCTGTTCTCATCATCCATCCACCTACCCACCATCTGTTCTCATCATCCATCCATCCACCCATCTATCTGCCTATACATTCATTCACCCACTTACTCATCCATCCACCCATCTACCTGCCTATACGTTCATTCACTTATTTATCCATCTATCCAAAAATCTACTTATCCATTCATCCATCTACCCACCCATCTATCCATCCACCCATCCACTTACTCATCTACCCACCCACCTATCCATCCATCCACCCACCCACCTATTTATCCACCCACCTACCCACCTATCTATCCGTTCATTCATTCATTTATCCATGCAGCCAGCCAGCACTTATCCACCACGCCATCATTTAATTTTATTCCATTTCAATAAACAAGCAAGAGTCTTGACAAACAAGCCAGTTTCTCTTCTTTCTTTTTTTCAATTATTATTATTTGGGCAGAGACTGCACATTTGAATGTATTTGCCTCCTCTTGTTAATGGCATCCTTCAATCACGGTTTAGTAGCTTCCAAGGGAGAAGATTAGAAGTGCCAAGGGAATTGCTCACTCCAACCAGGAAATGTGGGGTTTTTAGTTCAAACAGGATTGGAGGGAAGCTGGTAAGCAACAGCTGAGAAGATGAAAGATCAGATCAACGCCTCCCTTTGAAGTAAAGACTCCTCAGACTGTGAGAATAACAGTCTTCATTACTGCCAGAACACCGAGTGGCTGCTCTTGCCACATGCTTTAGGACGCATCATAAAATCCATAAAAATATCAACAAGATGCTTTCAAGTGACACAAAACAGTTAGAGTGCCCTATTTGCAGGGACACTGCTGTTTAAAGGCAATTTGCTGGATTGCTTTCCATCTGGGACCAAGGCAAGTGCCTTCCCATCTCTTTCTTTCCCTCCCTTTCTTGCTTGCTCCCTCCCGCCCAGCCTCAAGTAGAAACTCTGATTTTTAATGTTTCGTTTCTGCCTTCCTTTGAGGGCCAGAAAGAGAAAATGAAGCTTTTCTTGGCTTGCTTCTTAACTCCCCTCAGAGATTCACAGACAAAAAGATTGCTTTGGGAAAATAATAATGCCAAATGAGCATTAAAATAATAAATGGGTTTTCTGGAAATTAGGTTCTCAGAGGTCATGCAATTAAAAGTTAGGAGGAAAACACACCTCAGGCTTGATTGGAGGAGACAACGGAGAGCCAGGGCAAATATTTCCACCACACTTAAAGTTCCATTCAAGGTTTTAAGTGTGGGAGCAAGTTGATTAATCTATTTGCATACTTCCAGGATTTGATAACAAGCCAGAATGCAGCATAATTTCATAGGCCTTGATTATTAATAATAATGTAGAGTGTGATTAGAGACTGAATATCCAGGGGTCACAGCAGGGCGCCAGGCAGACATGAGTCAGCAAGGCAACATTATTTGAAAAATAACAAACAAAGGCTTTTTGCACCTGAGATGTGTAGATGGCCTTCAATTCCCTGAGTGTGGATCTGTCAGCCTTTGCCATCCCAGTTAAAATCAAGGAGCATATTTCTTCATATGGGCTACATCTTCATATTCAGGACCCTTAGCAACAAACTGAGCTCTCTTGAGGGCTAAGTTTACTCATGGCTCTATTGGTGAGATTCTTTACAATATCTTGGTCACTGTGTCTCTTCACAGCAATAGAAACCCTAACTGAGACACCTGGGCTCTCTTTCACTGACTAAGTGAGTCACCTCGCCAAACCTGACAACAATGAGGCCTGAGCATTGCTGGGTTCATACAGAACAGCAAGTACTACGTACTAGAAGCTACATGCAATTTCTTCAGCCTATATTGGTCCTTGTACCTATTCTTTAACTCACTATCAACATTGGATCTTTACACCAATCGGGCATACCCTTTCATCTGTAATCTGGTCCCCAAAATCTTTCTTCTTAAAGTTGGGAGATTTTGAAGAATAAAATGTAGTGTCCGACATACTTGGCATTCAAGCTCTTGCATGTTTTATTCCAAAACCAAAATTCCAGCCCTAATCTTTGGCTCTCCCAGCCTCCAACAAACGCCTTCATCTGGAGGCACATCTCTGACTTCTGCAGATGGTGGACCCTTGGCTGGTAAGAACTCCTGGGCTGGCCTCCTGTCCAGGCCACAGCTTGCCTCTTTAGGAACCTCTCTTGTCATTGTCATCTACTGCCATTAATTCTTCTCTGCCCTCAAACACCATTTACCCATAGATGCACAGAATTTGAGATATGCAAGACCTTTAAAGAGAATTTAGCTCAGCACTTTCTAAAATCAAGGTTCATACTTTGTCCCTCTGACAAAAAGGTGATTGAAGAGACAGTGAGAAGCCACCTACGTGAGTTATCTCTCTTGGTTATTAACAATGTTGACTAGCAAACTGGAGATTCTGAGAGTTTTTTAAGAACATGTGGTTAAAATATTAATCATTTTTATAACAAATGCATGCATCATAATATAAATCTGTGAAATAAATTAGTGTGTGACCAATAAAGTTATAAGTAGGAAATAAATTAATAATTTATTCACAATTAATACATTATTAAACTATTAGAATTTGTATTTCTGAGACAAGTTTACCTCTGGTTAATGTTCTATACAACTATTATTCCCTACTACTCTTTTTAGAAAATGTTGATGTAAACTAAACCCTTCATGTTGTGAATCATTACTGAGACCCAGAAGAATCTGGTGGTTTGTCCAAAACCACCAGTAACTGTGACTGAATGGAAAGAGATTCGGAATTCAGTGTGAGAACCATTTCATTCATGTAATGAGGTATTTGAAAGCAGATAACCAAAACTCATCTGGAACATCAATGTCCTCATGTGTGAGGTGAGAACTGTGCTGCCTTCGTCTCAATGTTCTCATGACTGAGGTATATAATTTTATACAGATGCATTGTTATTGTACTTGGGACATTGGGGCTACATGTATACCTACTCTGTAGACTGCGAGCCCAGTGATCAGTGTCTTACTTCATACTGTCTTCCAAGCTTTCCCTTCTGTTATTCACATCAGCCTTGTGCCACCTTACCAGCTGCAAGTCCTTTCATGTCTGTGTCATTTTCAGGGTAGATAATGTACCTTCTTTTTTCACAGCTCCAAGCACAATGAGATGTACATAAGAAGTGCCTGTAAAGCAATACATTGATTTTTTTTCTAAAGCCATTTGGAAAATGATATCAGTATACAGAAAGCAAAAATTATAGAAAGGCGTTAATGCCTAAGACAGAACACAAGACAAGCTGTTGCCCTAAGACACGTGTATTCATGCAAAAGAATTTCTAAGAAAAGGAGATGATTTAAAGTTTCACCCATGGAGTAAAGGAATAGGAATGGAAGGGGACATTTTTTGGTTCTCTTTCTGAAAATGTTTGATTTTATTTCATGAGAAGTCTTCACAGTGTGAACCCTCTATATATAGCTCCAACATACTTTAAGTAAATCCACATTTGCATGTATACGTTCTATAAAAAAGATTCATGCTGACAGCTATAAATCCCTGAAGGGTTGAGAAACATTGAGCTTTCTTGTTTTCTTGGGCAGACATGAGCAAATGTCTATTTACCTCAGCTAGGGAACTGAGAATAGACAAGAGAAACAGGTCTACCCTAGTGAATCAGTGAATTTATTGGGGTTACTTACAGGACCATGGTGTCACAAAGAGAGCTGCATCACCAAAATGTTATTCTAGTATGGGTGACAACCCATGAAAACTGCATCCCCACAGCTCCCTGCACAATTTGCAGACATCTCAGCTGCTTACAGAGTCTGCTAGGCACAGTGATTCTCTCTTCTTACATAACCTTTGCAAGGGCCTTGTAATCCTTGAAAGCTTAGCAACTTTCTGAGACTTGTAAGTTTTCTTTACTTCCTGGGACTTGTAAGTTTCTTTTCAGTTTATAGGAAATAGCTCAAAACAGTGACAAAGGAGCCAGAGAAATAAACTGACTTAGGGAGAATAGACAATAGATGTTTAGGGGTCTGGGGACATAGTTCTGTGGTAAAGCACTGTCCACTGTGTGCAAGGCTCAGTCTAAAAAAAACTATTTGGTCCATCTGTTACTCTTACACATGTATGAATTACATTGTTATGGGGAGAAGTGTCTGATCCCAGCTACTCAAAGGCTGTCTTGTCCTTCTTGGCACTTTGAAATGCTCTAGAATGTATAAATAAAGAGCATACCCAGCTAGATTAACACTTTGATGTGAGGCTTGGCTCAAAACCACATAGAACCCAGGCCCAAGGAAGCACAGTTGGGACACCTGCTGCCTTTTGACTCCAGAAAACAAAACCCAGTTCTGTCTTCTTACAGGGAGATGGGTATCCCGCATGTGTCAGCCAGAGAAAAGCTAAGTCTCCTGACGTGGCAACCACTCTTCTGTCTACACTTGAAGAATTCTATTAGTAGAAAGTTAATTCCAAGACAAAGAGGTGTGAGTGTCAACAGCATTTACTAGCTGTTCCTCTATTCCTCTTACTAATGTGCCTTCAACCAATAATCTTGCCCAACAGTCCTACTCAGTAACTCAAGTCTATCTGCATTGTAGTAGTCTGCCTTTGTGTGGGTGGAGTCAAATGGCTTAACAAAGGTTTTTGTTCACTTCTAGATGGCAGGCAATTCAGCTTGGTCCTCAGAACCCTCAAATTCCGGGAATTCCCAACAATGACTAGAAGTTGGAATAAGGGAGCAAACCTATTTATAATTATAATATGTCCTAGGGGATCAAAAAGATCCTCTAGCAGTGGTTCTCAACCTGGGAGTCATGACCCCTTTGGGGGATCTACACCTACAACCATGGGAGAATACAAATATTTACATCATGATTCATAACAGTAACAAAGTTACAGTTAAGAAGTAGTAGCGAAAATAACTTTATAGTTGGGGCACCACAACATGAGGTATTAAACTAACTGTATTAAAGGGTCACAGCATCAGGAAGGTTGAGAACCACTGTCCTATAGGATCATATTTCAAACTGACCAGCTGATATATCCATGTGGGCTTCACTGGTACCAGCCTATCCCCTACTCTTGGCAGTGAACATTGCTAGTACCAGAAGAGTCAGTCATCCCACTTCCCAGAGACGGTGAGATGAATCCAGTCCTCAGAATTCCACTGCTACCTTGACCTTGGCATTGAGGAACTTGGAATATCCTTAAAATATGTTCACCCCAAAATGTGTCAAGCTGGTATAATATTAACCAAAGGCAATAAGTTGGATTAATTTCAGGTTAACTGGCTACTCTCAATGACAGTACACTTGGTAATAACAGGTCTTAGAATTGTTAGAATGAGGAGGAGAGACTGTACAGGTGAAGATGCTGAGCCTTGGAGTCTCAACCCAGAAGCTGATGAAGGTTACACAGCCATTCAGTGGCCGTGCTCAGCCTGGACCCAGGTATCTGCTCCTGGGGCTGAGGTTAATAAAGACAAAAGCAGGCTCTTCTGGTGGATCTGGGGATATTTATGTTGCTTGGGTTCCGGGCTAAAGGGCTATCTCACCCCATAGTGCTCTTCTGTCAGTCCCTGAAAATGGGACATGAAAATAGATTTGTTCAAATGATAACCCTGAGATTCTAAGCCTGAGCACCTTTTAAAATGAGCAAGTGACACAGGGCCAGGTACGATGCAACCTCTGCAAATGAATTAATTAGATTTTTCAAAAAGAGCAAGCAGGCACGCTGTGGTGTTTTATTACAGTTTCCTAAGTGGTAATAGAAAAAGAGTCACTTGATTTTAAATTCTTTTCCCCGAGGTATATAAGAAACAAGCAAGACAGAGACTCCCCACCCCACCCCTGCAAAATGATTTGTTGTTCTTGTTCAAGAATCTGTGTACTCAGAGACTCCCAAACTTGCTTTGAAGTTGAAAGGGAGAAGAATTTGTAGGGTAAAGAGCCCCAGCCATACTGTAATTGAGAAATGTGGAACATCCTCAGCTAGCACTGTGCTTCTACACTTCTGTGGATCAGAAGGTCGAATCATACGTAAGGAAGGCACTGAACTTGATCCTGGCACTACCTTCTGGGTAGCCTACCACCTCGTTCCATAAGAAGCTTGGTCTTGGAAATGTGTGATGATAATCCTGATTGTCAATTTGACTGGACTGAGAGTCGATGAGACTTGTTAGGCACACTTCTTGGTGTGTCGACCAGAGTACTTCTTGGGATGATCGGCATATGGGACAGCGCCTAAAGGCAAGAGACCTGATGTGGGCAGTGGAATCTGGTAGGCTGGGGGAACCAAGGGAGCAAAAACAAGCGTAGGAGAAAACCCACTAGCTCAGGCTTGCTCTATGCCCCTCTGCTTCCTGGCCGACACAAGACGAGTCACTTTGCTTCACTCCAGGTTCCCATCGATGGAACCAAATGATCAAGGATTTGGTTCAGGGATTCAGTTCAAGGGTTCCTCTGAAACCAGGAGCCAAGATGAACCCTTTCTTTCATTTTCTTGGGTGTTTTGTCACAGCCACCAAAAGCTAACTAAGAAAGCCAGACCCGAGTCTAAGCATAACATTCACATCCTTTTCCACATATACCTTATGTGTATAACCTGAAGGTGATTTCATTTTGTATTTTGAGCAAACTGAGCTCTGTCACATGAGATCAGGTGAGCATCACACAGGCTCTGAAAAAGTTTCTGATTTTGGAAGATTTCAGACTTTAAGATTTCAGACTAAGGATGCTCAATCATATACATTGACAAAGGTGAGTTAGACAGTCTACCATTCAGGAGATGATGCTAGACTCTGTCACGGGGAGCAGGGCTATAGCCTCAGATATGTAAGAAATAAGGAAGGCAGGGTCAATAGCAAGACATAGATGCCTGAGGACATACCAACATGCTATCAGCCCACAAGGTGCTAGGAAACACATTCAGAGATGAAAGCACTGGGTATCACCTAGACAGTCTCGCCCTTGATAAAGTCATGCTCTTCACTGGGGACCCCAGATGTAAGTGAATGTGGGTCTAGAAGTCAGAGTCACAATTTGAGTTTTGACGTCATGGAATGACCTTGGACAATTTACTATTTACTCTCTGTGCACTTTCCTGGCCTCATCTGTAAAACGGGGGGTGATGGTATTAGCCACCTCTTAGGTTTCTCACAAGGACTCAATGAGTAGACACAGAGAGCCATCATGATAAAGCCAGCATGAGAAATGTTCCCCTCTGTGCGGCAAGTAGACCATGCCACCAGACAGAAGAACTGGTAAAGTTGAAAAGTAGGTTCAAAACCCTGGTGAATCTCATAATTGAGGACTACGAGCTTTGGAGCCAGCCCTAGGCAAGGCTCTACCAATCCTGGAACACATAACCACATGACACCCCACTATGAGAACCATGACAACCAGTCATGTAGCATAAAAACTTAGCGTTCTCCATGCTAATGAGGTATTTAGATAGGCCCTGAGTGTTTAGCCAATGCCCCTCCCTTCCTGGGCATCCCTTCCTGAAAAGGGTATTTAATCCCTGAGTGAGACATATGCATTCACATCCACCATGAATAAAGCAGTTTGGAAAGGCAAGGACCCATCTCCTTCATCAAGGATTGCTGTTCCAGTGGGGGTGGGGGTGGGATGGGGCCTTCATTGTAAAAAGCTGCACCTAAATCTCCTAGAGAAGAAGGCCTTTTCTCTTCTAGTTACTCTGTACTCTCGGCACTCACTCAGAACCAGACTGGATTCCACCCTGGTCCTGGCCCAGCCATTCCTTTCCTTCCTGGCACTGGAAGACCACTGTTCTCAGCTCCTTGAGGTCCCCTGCCATGTCTGGGTACACAGGAGATTTGAGAATCACAGCATCAGTCCCAGCCCCTGCTGTTTCTCACCAGAGAAACAGAGGCTGGAACCCCCTATCTTGGCCTCTGTTCTGCCTTCCCTAAGCAGTATGCTGGACAGCGCTCTGGCATCTCAGTGGTGAGGCAGTCATCCAGCCCAACACCTCTCTAGGTACAGATGGTCCTCCACTTACAACAGAGTCGTGTCACCAATAGAAGATGTTCTAACTTGGAAAATCATTAATATACCTAGCCTACAGGGCAACAGAGCTGCACAATGCACTCTCAACTAGCTGCTACGTCTGGGAGCCCAGTGTCACCAGAATATGTCACATACCAATATTTCAAGAAAAGATTTAAAAAAAGAACATTCAGTTTCTACTAAATGCAAACATTTTTTCACTATTATGAACTTGAACATTTCTAAAGGTAACCATCAAAAGTCAGGGGCCATATGTATTTGCTTTGGACTGGCTGAAGAATTTGTAGAACCTGACAGAAGAGAGAGGGTGATAGAGACAGACAGAGAAGGTTGTATTATATTGTAGAGGGATTTCAAGTCACAAGAGCACATTGTGGTCAAATGGACATGTGTACACACAGACACACACACACAAAGTGACAAGAAGCTCACACATCACCCCACCCCTCTTTGGTACAAGGGAAAAGAGAAGGAAGAGGAAGAAGCCTGGATCAGTTGAGCACACCAAAGACACCGGGAAAGTAAATAAAAAGCAAAAACAAAAACCTTCTGGAAGTGATTTCATTTATCTGAAAGTAATTAGGTAAATTTTTACTGTGGGCACAAGAGAGAGCTTAAAAGCTAAATACAGTTCAATTGCTGAGGGAAAAAAAAGTTCTGTTTTGCACAATTGAGTTTGTGACTGCGCATGTCATAGCCATGAGCAGGAACAAGGTTCTCACTGTCTTTCTGATTTCAAATCCTGCAGCCCCTTCCTCTGACTGACCTTCTGCCCGGACTGTTCCTTGCCTCTGCTGCCCCCTCCCCCCAATCGTGTCATGGTAGTGAGTAACGCCCTTCCTTTTGAATCCTAAAATGGGCCCAAGATCTCCTCCTCTCGTCTAGATCAGCAATGGATCCTACACAGCAGTCAAGAATGGTGACCTTGAGGTCACCACTAAACTTCAGGAATAAAGTACTCGTGATGGTACCAAGCTTCATGAAAACAGAGATTGGAACCAGATTTTCTTTCCTAGGGATTAGAGCCCCACCTATTTTGTAGGGATTTGTAATGCATAAATGAGGTAACATTTGTAAAGTACCAGAGATTGGTGGACAGAAGTCCAGGGCAAGGAAATGTCTCAGTCACTCTTATTCCTTGAGGCAAGGCCTATCAGTCAATCTCAGATCTCACAGACACAGCAAATCTGGCTAGTAGTCCCTTTGCTCCGGGGATAGGTTTACACATCTCAAGGCTAGGGCTATGGGTTGTTGCCATGTTCACCCAGCATTTCTGTGGCTCCAGGAATCTGAACTCTAGCTTACTCACTTTGGTGGCAAATGCTTTAACCACTAGATAGTCTTCCCAGTCCCTAATTTTCATCTTAAATAATAAAATAAAAGGCTGGCATGGTGGCAAATACTTATAATCCCAGAATTCAGGAGACTGAGACAGAAAGATCTAAGTTCAAAGCTAGCCTAGGCTATATAATGAGACTTGGTGTTAAAATAATAATGATGATGATGATGATGATGGCGGGTCTCAGGAAAACATTGTTCCTTTGCAATAGTTATTTCTTTGATTCTAAGCTTCCTGATGCTGTGAGATACACACACATGGAAGTGCATAAAAAGATCTATGAGCAAATGAATTTACACTTACCCAACTTGGGAAGGCTCAGGTGAGCTACAATAGGTTTTTTCCCCAGTAAAACTGATGAGCTTTGGAAGAAGGCTCTGGAAAGATGTCAGAATTCCCATTGACGAGGGCATTCCGTTGTTCTGGAAAAGTCAGAACCTTGCCCGGTGTTAACTTCCTGCTTCTCAAAGTGTGTTCTTAGACACCCAGAGTCACCACCTCTCTGGACATGCCTGTTGGAAACAGAGGGTGTCTGGGCCTGGCTGACATCTACCAAATCCAAATCTTCAGTGAAATATGGCCGCTGACACAGGCTGTACCTTTCAGGTTTATATTGTGAAGCTCCATGGAGCCTATACATGGTAAGACCTGCTAGAGAATACTCTAGCTGGTAACCAGGAGCTCCCCTATCTCTGGCTGCAAAACCTTTGGCAGTCACTAGGCCTCAGTTTCCCCTCTGACAAAACAGGCTAGACAACCCCCAGCTTCATTCTGAGTAGACACACGTGGCTTCCATCCAACCCTGCTTCAGCTTCGTGTAAGCCTCAGTCCCTCCGCCGCCCCCCACCCCCCATCCCCAGCCGGGATTCCCCAGGGTGTCCTGCTGAGGAGTCCAACCCAGGAGCGACTGAATCTGGCAAGGGCTAAAAAATTAATTCCCTTCAAATCAATAATTTGCAATTAAGCATGGAAGACACTAAAGCCAAGGGGGGCAGGCTTCTGGAAAGAGGACAGCTGAGCACTGCCTGCCTTTGGAAAGGGGGTGGGGCAAGCCCTAGCTCCAAGCAAACAAATGAACATTCAGTTCCATTGTTCAGGAGGAAGCATGCACAGGGACTAAGTGGTACTTGAGGAGTGAGAAAACAATCAAGATGTCAGCAGGAGTCAATGCCAGGAGCTAATTTGGTTTCCACTGGGCTCTTTGCTTACACACTTCCTGTGCTCAGTGCCCTATCCCAGGACGCCAGGACACTCTGAAGTCTCTAGACCAGGGTTTCACAGTGCACTGGCTGCGGACAGCACCCAGCTCATGAAAGAATTGGAAACCTGCCTGGGTTCCCTCCCCATCCTCAGCAGCAAGTGTCAGACCAGCCTGGGCGAACGCCAGGCGGGCAGTGCCAATGTGGAATGCAGAAGACAGAAGCAGGCAGGCTCACAGAGCCAGGATTGCATGGTGTTTGATGCTACACAGTGATAGCTTCAATCCAGGGCTCAGAGCCATCCTGTAGGTCTCTAGAGATGTGCAGAGAAATGCTGAGATGCTCGAAACAAAACTGAAGAGTGCTTAATTTTAGCAATAAATGAGTGCCATGCGGGGCTATGGGGGAGGGTTGGGTAGGAGTGCAGGTGGGAGTTGGGGTGAGGGTTGAGGTTGGGTGGGGGTGAGGGTTGGGGTGGGGGTGAGAGTTGAGGTGGGAGGTTTGGGGTAGGGTCGGGGTAGGGGTAGATAGGATTTAAAAACAGCAAGTGCTGCAGCTCTGAAGAGGCAGGAAATTCAATGCATGAGGACTGGGAAACAAAGCCCAGATCTTCTGCATTTCCCCAAAACCACAGTAAAATGAAGGCAGGGATGCCATTTTTTTTTCCCTCCCATAAGAGTTAACAAATGATTCATCTGTGAGTCATTATAAATCAGTAAGACTCCAGAACAGAAATGACAAGAGAAAGGAATAACATTTATTAAGACCTGCTGCAGGGGCCTGGGAGATGGCTCAGTTGGTAAAGTGCTTGCCTTGCAAGCATCAGGACCTGAGTTTGAGCCCCAGAACCTAAGTAAAAAGCTGGCTGTGGTAGCATATGCTGGTAATTCCAGCACCAGAGAGATGGAGACAGACAGGCCCCTGCAACATACGCGGGCCAGCCTGTCTGGACGACTAGACAAGCTTCAGGCCAGTGAGAGACCCTGCCTCAAAAAGGAGTGGACAGTGCCTGAGCAACAGAATGAGGTTGCCATGTGGCTGATGCCTGCCTGGCCCCTCTACACTCACAAATGTGCACATGCACACACACACACACACACACACTCATCCCCACAGTGACTACAGGGTCTAGTGTTCCACAGGAGTACTCCCTCTAGTCTTCATGGTACTTGAAGACAAACTTAAGCATTACCCTTCTTCTCAAGGCAAGAATGTTTTCTGGCAAGGGCTTGTTCAATTCCAAAATACAAAGCAAGCTCTGCTCTCTGTAAAGCATTCATTTAAATATGGAGCTAAAACAACCAACCAAACAAACAAACAAAGCCTGTGAGACAGAGCCTCCATTAAAAATCTAGTCAAATGTGCAAGTGGAACACTAGGCTTACTACAGCGAGTTTTGAGCATCAAATCAGTAGAAGGACAGTAAAGGACGTTAGAGTCAGAAGAAGGCTCAGGAGCCATGAGTGTTGAAAGCCATCTGTTGAGTCCGCATGGTTTGAAAGGCACAGGGAGTGGCAAGGCTGCCCCAGCAGCAGAGGGCAGCTAGGCCAAAGTATAAAAACAGGGAGGGGAGGGAGGGGAGGGAGGGGAGGGAGGGGAGGGAGGGGAGGGAGGGGAGGGAGGGGAGGGAGGGGAGGGAGGGGAGGGAGGGGAGGGAGGGGAGGGTGGGCCTGTTGGCTGTGTAAAGACCACATATCCTTACTTTTAAAATGGTATTTGAATGAAAAAAAAAAATAAAAGGAAAAGAAGAACATGACTGCTCCTAGGTGCGTTGTAGGAGGGGGTTATTATAGATAAAAGGGAGGGTATAGTTAGAGGCAGGGTCATCTGGGAGAGTCCAGAGTGGACATAACCACACTGATGTGTGTCATGTGGGGAGACAGGGGGAAAGGAAGGGAGGAGGGAGAGAGGGGGACCAGGTGCAGCAGCCAGAAGGCCCAAAGATTCAAAGAGAGTAGGTAACCAAAATGGTTTTATTATATAGGGAAGAACAGTCTAGTCTCCAGGGCTGGAGAGTTCAGGGTAGGGGGGCAGGGTATGCCAGCCATGAGAGCCCTGTAACAGCTAGAGACTGACCTGATGGACCAGGAGAGCCTAGTGGCCAGCATCTGCTTTGATATGTTAAAGAGGCAGCTCAGCCATTTGTTCTGGTTTGAAACCTAACAATATTATGATGATCTTAAATGAAAAAAAAAAAAAAGTTGGCTCTGAAGACCCATTATTCAAATCTTTTCAATTCTGAAAGTGTCTCTAACCCTACAGTATCTTTTAAAGGACCTTGTAATATCCAGTCACTTTCTCGTTTGCCTTGGATGGACCATTGCAAGGTATCTACTCTAGTTTGCTACATTGCTGAGATATCTGCCTTCCCCAGACAACCTGGTAACTGGATCCAGTCTCTTACTGTGCAACAAGGAGGCCTGGGCTCCGTCTTTCATCAACTATATTTGTTCGACTAGATTGACGTTATTGCTCTATATTCACCAGGACATTCTTGAGAAAGCTCCTAGGCATTTCCTTCTAATTAACTGGAGTTGTTTCTTTTGCTGCCCGAGGAACCCTGAGGCACCGTGACTCACCTGCACATCTGCTCAAATCCAAAACCAGTGTCACAATAGGGAAGAAGAAAAAAAACGGGGCCAGAAGTCACAGCCCTCTCTGCTTAAGTTCCGTCTCTCTTCCTGGTTGGATAGAAGAGAAGGTAGGTAAGACCTCTCTATTCTATACCCTCTTCCCTCTAAAAAAGGAGAGAGAGACATTCCATCTTCAAGGAGAAAGCCTGCTATGAAGTGCTTACACTCCAGAACAATCTATTAGACTGCTGTTCTAGATAAAGACTAGAACAGGCCACAGGGCACATGAATGTTGTCTCAGCACACATACACCCACGTTGTGAGGTGGTCCAGGATCAAGGTCCATCTTCTTCCTCTCTCTCTCTCTCTCTCTCTCTCTCTCTCTCTCTCTCTCTCTCTCTCTCTCTCTCTAATCAGTGGAGCCAGAGAAGCAGCACAATGAGCTCCATGCTCACCTCTGAAGCACGTTCTTCTCTGGCTTGTTTCTGCTAAGACTCCTGTTGTCCCATTGCAGAGCTGAGCTCTGAGACTTATATTTGCATGTTGACATGAAAACAGGGGAGTCCACACAACTGGTTTATTTTTGAGACCATGAGGCCCTGACTGAAATAAGCAAACATCCAGAAAACAGACTTAAGCTGGCCACTGGAGTCCTACATCAAGACTTGCAGGAGAACTGATTGGTGGTATAGGTCAAGGCAGAATTGCAGTATTTCTGCATACACTAACCATATATAACAGCGACTGTTTTCTAACACAGTCTCTTAATGAGACTCAGTCTCCATGATGTCCAGTACTCACCTGAAATAATCAACTCCCAGGACAATGAGGAAAACTTTCTGTTCCCAATACTCTCAGGCACCCTTCAGTGACTGAAATCACAGAAACATAGACATATAGACACAAGGACATACACAGACACACACAGACACACACACACACACACACACACACACACACACACACACAGACACACACAGACACACACAGACACACACACACGCACACGCACACGCACACACAGACACACACAGACACACACAGACACACACACACACACACACACACACACACACACACAGACACACACAGACACACACAGACACACACACACACACACACACACACACACACACAGACACACACAGACACACACAGACACACACACACACACACACGCACACGCACACACACCAGCCTCACACAAATTAGATTGAGACATTTCTGGAAAAACAATCCCTGGTTCTGTTTCCATGGAAGCAATCTCACGTCCCCAGTGGCAGCAAATGGCAGGCAGCCGGCGGTAAGGGAGCTCCTGGGGCTGCTATGGGCCTTCTCTTCTTTGCCAAGCCAGCAGAGTGGGCTATCGAAGAGTGGGAGGCAGGGCTGAGCCTCACCAACAAACCCAAACCTCCGGGGAGACAGTGGACCCCAGCTGTGCCCCCTCTTTTGGGGCAAATGTACATCTGGGCATTCTGGGCACAGCTCCAGCCAATCAGCCAGGCTGATCCCCCTTCAGCTTTACCACAAAAGGCTGCTCGCTCAGAGCAGATGGTTGTGCTGAGCCTCTGCCTAAACCAAGATGGAGGCCACCCATGGGGCTGGAGCTGTAAAAACAGTCACTGCTCCAAGTAATACCTCCTGGCTTAGAGAATGGCCCTATCCTCCCTCAGCTCTTAGAGTACCCTAACTGTGCTTCCTGCTCTACTGGTGGTACACAGGAGAAGTTGAGGTAACTCATGGAAGAATACTCTAAGTCTTGGCTACATGGTGACTATGCCTGTTTTAGAAAAAACATGATATATGAGTTTATGGGTAATTACAGCTTACTTTAAAACTTAAGGAAATGTGAATGAAATTTCTGCATTTCTTAAAATTAAATAGATGATAGAGTAGATATTTATAGATATAGACCAAAAAATGAAAATAGGCACAAATAGGGCTGGTAAAATGACTTAGCCAGTAAAGGTGCTTGCCACCAAGTCTGACTACCTGAGTTCAATCCCCAAGACCCACATGGTTAAAAGAAAGAACCTGTTTCTGAAAGTTATTCTATGACCTCCACATGTGCTCTATGGTAAACATAATTATGTATGTGTGCACGAACACACACACACACACATACACACACATTGTAATAAAAATAAAATATTTGTAAAGGAATTACAAGTGTGTGGAAATAAATCTTGAGAAATTTTAAAACCCTGAATGTCTTCTTTTAGGGACAGACAACTGTCTAAGAGGAAAAATTCTGGAAGTGGCAGGGTGCGAGATGGAAGGACTGGATAGGGAGGGGACCCCAGCAAGTAAATTCTTCCTTAAGGACAATCAGAGTGGTACGTCCCCTTTGCCTGTCTTATACACTCCCCAATATGAATCCCAGGATATTTCAGAGGCTCTTGGCAGCTTCACCAGCTTGGATGCACACTTCATTGACCTCCAGTTCTAGACACTTTGCCTGAGCTAGTGTCTTTCTATTGCTATGATAAAACAACATGACAAAGGCAACTTATAGAAGACAGGGTTCATCTGGCTTATGGTCCTAGAGGGATGAAAGTCCATAATTTCAGAGTAGAGGAGGCAGCAGGTGGTAAGAAGCTGGAGCTGAGAGCTCATATCTCAAACCACAAGGAGGAAGCAGAAATTATGCACTGGAAACAGCACATGGCTTTTGATACCTCAAAATCTGTACCCAGTGACATGTTTCCCCCAGCAAGGACATACCTCCTAAACCTACCCACACAGTATCACCAGCTGGAGGCAAAGTTTTTAGATGCCCAAGAATGGGGGACACATCTCATTGAAGCCACCACATTCTACCTCCTAACTCCTATAGTCTCACAGCCATATCAAAATGGACTTAGTCCAACCTCCTGAGTTCCCAAGTCTTTCACTGCCTCAACATTAAAGTCAAAATTTCCCTCTGCGACTCAAGACAATCTCTTAACTGCAGTCCCTTGTAAAATCAAAATGCAAGCTGTATACTTACAGTGTACAAGGGCACAGAATATGCACTACCATACCAAAAGTGGGGACTGGGACACAGTGAACCTAAGCAAGAACAAAACACATCAAGGCAGACTCCAAGTCCTGTAAGCTCCAAGTCAAAGGGCTTAGACGCCTCCACCCCTCCAACTTGCTCCCTGCCTCTCAGCTGGGCTGGTTCCCCACCCTACATGTAGCTTCCCTTGGAAGATATATCACAGTTCAGATTTCATGTTGGGGTAGAACCAGGCCCCCTTGAATCATGTTTACAACAGCATTTGTGCATCCTTTCTAGGAGCAGAAAATGCCTTAGGCCTTTTCCTTTCTTAAATTGGAAGTTTAGTGGGGTGGGGTCTTCCCTTTCTTGCAGATCAGCGTACATCTTGGCAGAAACACTAATAATCTTGCCAGTGTCCTTTTCCTCTTCAAACTGTACATTTTGTATTTCTTTCTACCCCACTTGTTCTTTTTTATTATAGACTTCATGGGAATGATTACTAATGACTACAGAACAGAGTCAATATTAGACTGTCTTGAAATCTCCTCTAACAAAGAAATCAGTCTATTACTTTTAAATTTAGTCTCAGGCAAGTTCTTAGGACAAGGGCAGAAAGCAGCTGCATTCCTTACCAAAATATCACAAGAACAGTCTCTGGCCCGACTCTGGCCAGGCTCCTAATATTGTTCCCTCTGAAACCTCTTAAGCTGGGCCCCCATGGTCTCCATCACTCTTACAACTTCTGTCTTCCAAGTTCCTATTATGGCGGCTCATCAAGCCCTGCTTACAGCATTCAGCTGCCTTTCTAGTCTAAAGTCCTAAAGTCTTTCATATTTCTCCAAAACTGTCACATGGCCAGGTTCTTTGCAGCAACATCCCACTCTCTGGTAATAAGTTGTATCTTAGTTACTTTTCTGTTGCTGTGATATATCACGATGACCTTAAAGAGGAGATGCTTTATTTGGCCTAAAGCTCAAGGGAGATAATAGTTCACAATGGTGGAGTAGAAGTAGCAAGCCATTGGAGGCTGGAGCAATAGCTGAGAGCTCATATCTCAAACCACAACCAGGAAGCAGAGAGAGTGCACTGAAAAAGGGCAGCCATGACTCACTTCCTCCAGGAGGGCCACTCTTCCTAAACCTACCTGAACAGTGTCACCAACTGGTAACCAAGCATTCAGATGCTTGAGAATATGGGGGACATCTCATTCAAAGCACTACAGTCCATGATCCTACCAAGCCAGGCCACACAAAACAAAAGGCTCCTATTGAACCCTCCCCTGGAGCCAGCTCTAAGCATCCAGTGGTAAGCCCCTCTCACCTCACATATCACTTCCAAATGGTAGTCATCTCCTAGCCACGACCATATTCTTCACAGCCTTGACACACCCAAAACACCATAATAAATGCAGAAAAGAAAGTAGTGCTTCTTTCCACCTGCAGTCTGTGTGGTGTAGTGATTCAGTACAGTAGAACAGGGTACCACCCACTGAGGGGCTTAATCACAGACTTTATTTTTTTCTGATAGCTGGATTTCTAAAGTCAGAGGGACAGGATGCAAGGGTTCTAATGATGCCTTCCTTATGATTTCCAAACTGTCAACCTCTCTGTGTGTCCTTACAAAGCACAGAAACAGCAAGCTCTCAGGTGCCTTTTCTTGTAAGAACACAAATATTCTCATGAGGGCCCCACGTCATAGCCTCAGATAAACTCAGCTATCTTCCAAAGACTTCCATTTGAGACACTGAGGTTAGAGACTAAAGCTGCAGTGTTTTTGGGGAATACACTCAGGTCATAGGAAGTGACTTCTCACCATCAAGGCCTCCTTGTAGATCTTAACAATAAAAGCAGAACCAGCAGCAACATGACTCACTGACTGTGTGATTCACTACAGATCTACAAAGTCAATATTGCTCTTCCCACCTTTGCAGCATCCAGGCTGAAACTCGGAGGTTAAATGACCAGGAACTTGAGCGGCAGCAACAGCCCTCAAACCCTAGTCTCTGTCTGGGACTCCAAATCTTGTTCTACTCTAGCCCCTCAGCTGCCTCCCCTTCCATGTTCTTCCTCAAGCTTCACTGTGTCCTCTGCTGCCCGCTCAGACCCCTCCCTACTTCCTCTGTGCGTGTATTCAGAGGGATCCCCAGAGACGCCATCAACCTGAACCCCTGTAAAAGGCCACTTCCTCCTAACACACCCTGAACATCTGTGAAAACAATTTCTCCTCAAGCCCAAAAATGAACCTCGTAATAAAAACTCACCGTCCAATATAGCCTTAACAAATGTCCTGATGGCATTTTAACTACTGGAGGGACCTGGTGATGTTTCTTCCTTAATTGTTCTGGGAAGGTGCCTGCCTCTCTTGGATAGGCTATCTATGAGACAGTGGGACTTTATTTTTCCAGGTCGGACAATTTCTTTGGTCTTCAGCTCTCTCGATTAGACTATGTTGCTGCAATAGACCCCTCATATTGAGCAGTTAAGTTTATTTCTCACCTATAAACAATCTATTCCAGGTTTAGGGGACTTTTGAGGCAGCTGGCCTTGTGCTGTTGATAAAGCCAGCAGCTCCCATTCAATGGCTTCCAAGATTGCCCATGTTACAGAATAGATCATGGGGAATTGTTTAGCAGCTCACACCACACTGTCCAAAGCAAAGCTCACCTGTGTTCTGGTGACAGGAGACCCAGAGTCATAGGAGAAGTACAGACCCTCCAAGCTTTTTCCTGTGTGCTTGGGTAGGAGGATGAAGCACTGTCAGCAGACAGCCTTATGGGTAAGGGCTCTGGGTTAGGAGATGGGTTGTAAGGGTTTGAGGCTCTGGGACATTATAGAAGCCACTCCATATCTCTGAGTGACAGGATGAGAACACCTCTTGCACCAACCTCACAGTTTTACTGCAGTGGATAATTTGAATCAATGAATGTATTGCTCCCTTTTTTAAAGCTACCCTTTCAAGTCTGTCTGGCATGTACAAGGCAAAGAATAAAACATGAACAGAACCTAAAAACCAAGAGTCCTATTCCAGCTTTCCCGTCCTCCATAAAAGTGTCTGATACATCTGAGGTCTAGATGAGCCAACTGCAGGATAGTGATGTTGTTCTGACCACCCTTGTGTAGGGCACTGGACCTAGGAGCACCATTCACTCTAGTGTTCTTTACAAGCAGAAATGATTTTTGTTACAAAGTATATGCTTCTGGTTGTTTTGTCTTTTGAGATAGTGTCACGCTATGCAGATCAAGCTGGCCTCTAACTTGCAGTGATCCTCCTGCCTCTGCCTCAGCAAGAGCTGGGGTTACAGATGTAAGCCATCATGCCTGGCTAATAAGACTTTTCATTTCTTCTCCTTGGTAGTTAGAGCCTTTGTTCCTCTTTTCTCCTTTCATTCTCTCAAGTTCTTAGCTTGCTCGAGTCATCAAAGGATCTCCTCTCCAACCTTAAGGTCTTCTATTCTTCTCCCACCACCCACATACATAATGTTTCATACCAGCTTTGCTTTCTTCACCATAAAACTTCCTGGAAACAAGGCCACACATGTGCCCAGTCCCATTCTTACCTTCCTTTCACTAGTCATGACACTTCTAATTTAGCCTACACTCCTATCATCAGTGGAAAAGGACACTTGGAAGGTCACATGACCCATTCATTACATTTCTACCAGTCTCATGTTTCTGAGACATTTAGGACGTTAGCCCTACCTAACAGGACCGACTCCATGTGTACCGTTGCAGCTCAGATTCCATCGGCTGTTTCTATACAATGCCTCTGTTTACTTGGCTCTGTTGCTGAGACTTTTCTCACACCCTCCCTGGTCATGCTCCTTTCTCTCTCCACATCCTATTGAACTCACCTGCTCCTGGCTCCAATCACAACCTTACCTGTCTTTCACATCACCTCGTCTCCATTCTCTGCTCCTGCTCTGGCCTCAGACCCCAGTTCTCTCTGGTGCTTCCCTTAGCAGCTTGACAGGTCTTTCTTCATTCGGCTATAATATCTATTTTTAGGGCTTGCAGGAAGAAAATTAATTTATCAATGTGTGGTGGTTTGTATATGCTTGGGCCAGGGAGTAGCACTATTAGAAGGTGTGGCCTTGTTGGAGTAGGTGTGTCACTGTGTCGTGGGCTTTAAGACCCTCATCCTAGCTGCCTGGAAATCAGTCTTCCACTAGCAGCCTTCAGATGAAGACGTAGAACTTTCAGCTCCTCCTGCACCATGCCTGCCTGGATGTTGCCATGCTCCTGCCTTGATGATAATGGACTGAACCTCTGAACCTGTAAGCCAGCCCCAATTAAATGCATCCTGGTAAGAGTTGCCTTGGTCATGGTGTCTTTTCATAGCAGTAAACCCCCAAGACATGATGTAAAGGAAGTAGAATGGTTAGGCAGTTGGTTATATACTAAATATTGTTCCCTTTTCTTTGCCTGCTTCATATGTTGTCGCTTCCTTAGACTTGACTGGTCACCATTCACCTCTAAAATCCTTCAGAGTTTCTCCATGATTTCAAACTCTAGACCCCATACTCCTGCCAGACTTCCATAACACTTCTTCATCCCTATTGTAATGGACAGTTTGCTGTTCCCCAAGTGTGCCACCCACTGGCAGTCAGGTGCTTGATCTCCTCTGCCAGTAATCTGTTCCTTCTTTTCATTGCCTAAAAAATGAAGCAACAAATGACCTTTTCTGACTCTCCACATATCAAGTAAGCATTAATTCCTTTGAGAAAAAATTTTCCAACCCAACATTCCTAGCCCAGATTCTCTAGCCAAGCAGTTCTCACTTGTGGGTCAAAACCCCTTTGGGGGTCCCATATCAGATATCCCACATATCAGATATCCTGCATATCAGATATTTATGTTGTGATTCATAACAGCAGCAAATTGCAGTTATAAAGTAGCAACGAAAATAATTTTATGGTTGGGGTTCACCACAGCATGAGAAACTGTATATATTAAAGGAGTGCAGCGTTGGGAAGGTTGAGAACCACTGCTCTAGACAGACCCTTCTCCACAATGGCTCCACCTTTGTCTCTTCTGGTCAGTAGGTAGCATGACTGGATCGATCAGATCACCATTAGAAAGACAGATCATATCCCAGGACTCACAAGGGGCTTCTTCCAGAAGGTGGGCACTCCAGAGCCTAATTCTTTCCAGATCCCCTCCCCCCATGAATTCATCTCTAGCTTGCATTCCACTCTGCCCCAGCATTCCAGAAGAAATGATGTCATTTATAAGAGAATGACAAGCACCCATTGATAGTGGATGAAATGGTATTCGACCATAATGTGTAGTCTGCTGATTAAACGTGATCACAAAATTTGCTGTTTGTTGTTTGTTCGTTTGTTTGATTCAATATAGAGTTTAAATTTATAGCTCTGGCTGGTCTGGAACTACATAGACTAAGCTAGTCTCAAACTCACAGAAATCTACCTGTGTCTGCCTCCTACTTCTAAAAAGGTTGAAGTCATATTACATGATTAAAAATACTCAAAAAAGTGATTTGCGACTTAATAAAAACAAAACCACAAACAAACATCAACAAAAACCACCATGGCATCCTGGAACAGCTAGGTCAGTAAGACTGCATCTAGTGCTGAAACCACAGAGCGTGAACCCTGTGTGTTTGAAAATGCCACATTGCAATGCATTAATCTGCATGCTAACATAAGAACACTAATTTGTGAGGCTGAAGAGATGGCTCAGCCACTAAGAACACTGTTGCTCTTCTAAAGGACCTTGGTTTGAGTCCCAGCATTCACATGGCAACTCACCACCAACTCTAACTTCAGTCCCACAGGATCTGGCGCCCTCTTCTGGCCTTCTCTGGCACTAGGCATGCAAGTGGTAGACACATATACATGAAAGCAAAATATTCAAAATCATAAAATAAGAAAACATTTCTAACTAAAAATAAATTGTAGAAGATATTATTTGAAAAAAATAGAAGGCATAAAATAGCATTTACACAAATGCTTTCCCCCTTTACACAAATTTTGCCATCTCATCTCTATGCTTCCTGGCTCTATTTTATAGACATTTACAGATGCTTTCTGACAAAAATAGAACTATGAAAAGCAAAGCCCTGCTCACACTTACATCAACAATGCTCTCACTGCTGATAGAGAAACTCAACTCGGAAATAGGTCCAATGCCAAACGGGAGACTAAGCATCCTATTGAATAAACAAGAGCCCAGCTTCTCCTCTATCTTCCCTTCTTAGACACACACACACACACACACACACACACACACACACACACCATCTTTCCTTAATAATTCAGAAGTTTCTTTGCATTCTTTCTCCAAGCTCAGGCCTCAAACTATCCCCCCCCCCCACTGCTGTAATCTTTCCAAGGTATACTTTTATCACCATTTCAAAGGAACATCACTTGGGTAATTTTTAGTTGATAGTTGATTCCACTATTTATATGGGTTAGAGGTCCCTAGCTTACTAGAATATATTCCTTATTTCTAGTCCTATGAGGGTTGGGTTTTTTATTGTTAGTTTGAATTTTTCAAAAAAAAAAAAATGATAAAAAGACAGACAGGTTTTCTTTCATGAGGTCCCTACTCTGTAAGACGTACAAGTCTCACGTTCTCACTGGTAAAACTACCCTGCCACGAGACTCTGAGGAGCAAGGGTGGAACAGCTGGTGGGAAAGCATCTCACTGGCCGAAATTTCTAATGTGTGATATAAAGACCTCTCATTGGCTAGCGTTCGGTGGCAGCCTTCCCCAATCGCAGCCCAGAGCCTAAAGAGTCTGCAAACTCCTTTTGGTGTCAGACGATTATGAATTTGAACAATATTTGGCTGCCCCCTTTCTAATGTGTCATTAATAATAAATTTCTCCAGCAGGGGGCGCGACAAAGAGCTGAGGTGGGGCGCGATGAAGCTAGACCTTTCTCAACTCCACTTATCTATGCTTCCCATGCAATTCTGAAAAAGAACCAAACCAATCAAACAAACAAACAAAACCCCAAAACTCCTTAACGTGGTGCTGTCTGAAGCCAATAAAACTTTTTTTTTTGCCTTAAATCTCCCAGTAACTCAAAGAGTAACACTTTGTGTCTATCTATATCCACCCAGAAAAGGATAGGTATTATGTACATCTACTATCTCAATATACAATCACCACGTGATTTTTCCCCATTATGAAATCTCTGTGGAATTTTTTTTCCTTGATATTCTGGAGAGATGAGCTACGAGGATGCGGTTGTAGCAGCTGTTGGGGAAATATTGCCTCCTCTTTGTTCTGAATGCTGTTTAAACATTGGCAGGGGGCCTCATTAAAGATGAATCGTTGAATTAGCAAGTAGCGTTGTAGCTTGAGGAGGCAGCATGTGCTCCTGTGGTGAAAACAGATTTGCACAAAGGAGGGAGGGCTAGGGGATGTGGGGGTAGGAGGTGGACAGAGGATGAAAAGACGGAGACAGAGCAATGTCAAATGTTTTACAATGGCTCCCTAGCCTGCCCACTGCAGCAGAGAGGCACCAGCCATGCAGAAAGGATTCCCAGCAGAGTCGGGGCTTTTTGGGGCGTGAATGTGAAAAGGAACCCCTTCATAAGAGGGCAATTGGGTTATTCATAACCCTTTCCTTCCTTCAGATTGTGGTGAATGAGTGCCCTGTGGCCTTTGGTGATGGAAACCTTGGGTAGCACCAGCCCTTGGGCTTCGGGATGCCACCATCATTATTTAGCCAGTGACTAACTCTGTTCCTATTCCATGCCTCCTGTCAGAGAGGCAGCCAAGAAGCAGGAGCAGTTTGCTTGATTTCAATGACTTTTTCCTATTTTTAAGTCCTTTCTCACAGTCATGAAGGTTTCCATCTGATTTGGAGTTTAGCAGTAACACAGACAAGCCTCGGGGACTCCTGACTGACCAGTCCCATTCAGGAGGTGAGTGTCGCCATGTCTCCCGAGTCTGTGTCTCATCACTCAAGGATGCTGCATTGTGAGTGGACGGTTGCCTGCAACCCTATTCTTTCTCCTGAGTTCTGATGCATTAGATTTGGGAAGAAGAAAGAAAGAAAGAAAGAAAGAAAGAAAGAAAGAAAGAAAGAAAGAAAGAAAGAAAGAAAGAAAGCGAGCAGAGAGACGAAAGGATATAAAGTGATATAAAGTCTGCTACATATCAGACACTGAACTAATCACAATGTCCAAAATCATATTAATTATCTGAGGTAGCAACCCTGGGGGAGTTTTATTCCCGTTTTACATCTAAAGAAACCAAGTCTCAGAGAGAATAACGTGCCTTCAGTGGCATGACTGATAAACAAATGGCCCCGCTGGAATTCAAACCACATCTAACTGACTGCAGACTGGAATCCTGGGTCTGCTACTCTTAATGTACCTTTGCATACATGGTAGGAAAAAGGATTTGTGTGTGAGAGTCAACAGTCTCAAGTGGGATCCTGAAAGGCTTTGTCTCCAATTAACTCTCCCCTGAGGATCTGAAGACATTCCTGGCGTGATTCCCTTCAGGAAATCATCTCTCTCCTTTAATTCTTGCCCAGCTCCTGAGGTCACCACCTTTGGGGCCAAAAAGGACCAATGAGTCAACATCCTAACAAACAGGGCTTCAGAACCTTCCAAGATGTTCTGTTGACGAAGGTCACGGTCCCTGCCTGAGGGCTCAGTGCAGATCTGCTGGCTTGCTCCCTTACTAAGCAGCCTCCCCCTTTCCCTCTAGAAACCTGTAGGCTTTGTTTATATACAACAGAAATTGATTTACAAACAGCTCAGTAGGTAATTTACACCAACGGATGGAGCTGAGAGCATGGTGGACAGTCTCCTGTCCCCAGATACCAACCACATCATCACACTCTTCTCTTGCATGGGTTTGGGGACAGACATCATGGGGACATCGAGAATCTCATTCTGCCAATAAAACACAGCTATGAGGTGGGTCACATTATCGATTTTTATCCCTGCTCTCGAGTCATCAGAACAGAGCTGGCGTCGATGGACTGATGAATAGCAGAGACACGTGAACCAAAAGACATTCTGATCTACTCACAAGCATGCTCACGGGGCTGGCTTGTATGCATGTGCATGAGTCTATGACCTAAATCATATTAATTCTCTGCAGTAGCAACCCTGGGGGAGTTTTATTCCCATTTTACATCTAAAGAAACTAAGTCTCAGAGAGAATAATGTGCCTTCAATGGCATGGGTGATAAATGGTCCAGCTGGAATTCAAACCACATCTAACTGACTGCAGACTAGAATCCTGGATCTGCTACTCTTAATGTACCTTTGCATACATGTTAGGAAAAGGGATTTGTGTGTGAGAGTCAACAGTCTCAAGTGGGATCCTGAAAGGCTTTCTCTCCAATTAATTCTCCCTAGGGGATCTAAAGAGTGCCTGGGTCCTCTCAACACTATTTTGTATTTGTTGTGTGGTCAGATGTGTCATCTAAGCAATACAATGAAACAGTGTATCCTCTTGATCAAAGCAGGAAGGTTTCTGTCATCCTTGTCTGCCTTTCTGAGCTGTATGATCTTGGCTGATCTCACTTGGCTGATCTCACTGGCCTCCGTCTCATTTTTGACACGTTCAAAATGAGAAGACTGAGGATTAATTTTTGATCAGGTCAAGAAATGACTAAGGTATTAGTGAAACATGTACATGAGGATGTTTCTAGAGACATTTAACTGAGGTTGAGGGAAGGATCTGCCCTGGATGTAGGAGACACCATCTAACCCGCTGAGGTACTCCACTATGTAAATGGGGGAAGGAGAAAGCCAGCACTCTCCTTTCTCTGCATCTTGATCTGCCCAGATGTGAGCAATCTGCCTCCTGCTTCCATGACTTCCCTGCCATGATAAGCACAAACAAACCTTTCCTGCTTTAAATTGAAAGTGTGCTACATCTATCTACTTATTACATGATGCCAGTCAGGGAGCAGAGAACTGGAGCTGGCTCTAGCCTCTGTGACTCACCCCACTGTGAGCCACTTCTTCCAACCATGTCCACTTCCTAACAGTGCCACAGCCTCCCAAAAACCACCATCTAGGGACCAAGAACTCAAACACACAAGTCTCTGCTGGACTTACACATTCAAAGCACCCAGTAAACAACCAACTAAAAGTGTTCTTCCTAAAACCTCAGGGAATAAAACAAAACAAAACAGAAACAAACAAATAAAACAAGAACAAAACAAAACAACAACAAACCAGGCTCGGGCTGTCATTCCAACCGGATAATAGACACAGTGAAAAAGTTTACTGGCTCAGCTGAGATAATGCACACTGGCAAGTCAGAATGTCAACACAGAGAACAAACAAGAAGCACTATATGTATGCACAGACACACGTGTTCATGTATGTGCGGGTGTACTTGGGAAGCTGTGCATATGGGAGCCCAAGGACAACCCTGGGTGTCATTACTTAATTATGTGATATACATCTTTTTCTTCTTCCTTTCCTATTTCCTTTTCTTCTTCCTTTTTTCCTTCCTTCCTTCCTTCCTTCTTTCCTTTCTTCCCTCCCTCCCTCCCTCCTTCCTTCCTTCCTTCCTTCCTTCCTTCCTTCCTTCCTTCCAAGACAAGTTCTCTCATTGGCCTGGAGCTCTGAGTAGGCTAGCCCGACCAGCCAGTGAAGCCCAGGGATCTAACTCTCGCCACCCCATACTCCTGCTCCCGGCTCTGGGATGATAAGCAAACACAGATCCTTATGCCTGCTAAAAAAAAAAAAAAAAAAAAAAAAAAAAAAAAAAAAAAAAAAAAAAAAAAAACACTTTACTTACTGAACTCTCTCCCCAAACCCCAGGAAATATTTTTTAAAGTACAATGCACACTTGGAAATTTGGCTGTGATGATAGAGTCGAAATGGGTGATCGCTGGCTGCAGTCTATCTGGTTAGTAGAAGGTGGCAAATATAATGGTCCTCCACCGAGAGCTACTACATGTTAAAGTCGTCCTCCAATTTCTTTACCTGAAAGTCCTTCATCTCACTGAGCCCAATTCACTGATGCTTATTTGGATCTGCTGTGTTTCAACTCACGCTTGCTCATCTCTTAACTTGTATCAAGTACAACAAATTCACCGTTCATCCACTCAGAGAAAAGAGATGAAAACAGCCAATCGCCTAGAAGAAGGGCCGACAGAGTCATCTTTCTTTTTCTTTAAAGATCTAATAGCACATAACTTTACAACCCAAATGCATGGGGATACTGCCCTAACCAGAGGACACAGAAGGGCCAGCATCCTGGGGCCAGGACCTTGTACAGCTGCATGGATGAAGACTGTGTTTCTCATAACCTGACGCTGCATGACATCTCTAAACAGACAGACCCTCTGTTAAGGAGGTTTTGTTTCCTACCATACCACATCCCTGCCATTCCTGTACTTTCTCAGGTTGGGTCATAAAAAAAAAAAAAAAAAAAAAAGTACTAGAAACTATTGATTTCTGTTGTGCTAAAGCCCCTGACATCGCGGTGCGATGAAGATATTGCTGTGGACCCTGCGAGCCTCTTCATGCTTCTCTTCTACTTATGAGGGTCTCTACGGACGGTATTAAGGATATTGTAGTTCCCACTCTCTGACTGTGGGATATCAGCAGGGTCTCTCCTGTGTAAAGAATAATTATCAGCACTGCTGTTACCTCTAGTAAGTGTGTAATTACATGCTCAGTTCTGTGGGCTCTAGGCTGTGCAATTTTAAATTATACAATAATGTCAAATTCTCTCCTGCTCTCCCGTGCTTTCTCCCTCTCCACTTTTTCTTTCTTTCTTTTTTTTTTTTAAATTGAAATGGGAGGTGAATTTTCGGGGTTTGTTTTGTTTTTTTTAACAGAAGGGAGAGCATGAGAGCCCATCCAGCTAGACTAGCAGACATGACAGTAAAAAGGAAAGGCCACATGCTGCCTCTTCATGCCCGCATACTAACTTAATGGAGGCTCTCAACCCAAGATGGATTTGGTAGATTGGAAAAGAGGAGAAACTGAGGCAGAGGGGGATTAAAAACTACCGGTGGAGTTGGGGGTCCTAGGAGTAAGGAAGGAGGGAAGGTGAGAGTTGGGATGGAGGTGTGGTGAAGTGAGGTGATAGAGTTATCAGCGGGATAAACAAGCATTGGCTGGGGTTGACTTATCATCCATCCCTAACCACAAGTTAAAAGATTCGAGCCCACAGCCATGTGAGGTCAGTCAGTCACACCTCTCAATGGAGGAAATTAGCCTGAATGTGGGACAGGGACTGTCAACCCACCTGGCAGCTCTGCTGGCCTACCCACCATACTGTGGATGCCCCTCCCAGAGGTGGGTGTGCTCCCTTCCTCTGTCCTTCCCCTGGAACCATCCAGAGAGTGCTCTTGGTCCAATCCCTAACTTACAGATGCTTGCCTCAGATTTTACTTAGCCTTCCAGGGACTTCTTCAAGAAGCCTTTAAACAAGTGCCCTGAACCCCTGTTCCTTACCATATCCTGGATCCTCCATTCTCTCCCCCACCCTGGATCCACCATTCCCATCCACAACACATGTCTCATGGCAGCACACAGCAGCACACACAGCACACGACAGCATTGTCCCATCACTGGAGCCTTATATGAAAGACCCATCTTCCCCTGTCCACAGTGGGTGTAGCTTCTGCACCCACTACGTCTCACCTCAAGTCCTGACCATTCTGAGTTTCACAGATAACAACTGCTACTGTGTACATGCACACTCCACTCATTTCTCAGGCCACTGAAACAAGACAGAAGGTCACAAAGCTGTTTGGTGACAGGTTCACCAGAACCCATGTCTTCATGTCTGCAGTCCACCATGCTGTTGGGAGACCACTGGGATATAACAGTGACAATACTTCCAAGCAACTAAAAAAAAAAAAAGGTCGACCTGCTATCAAAGTATAGCTTAAAACTAATATAAAAATTATAACCTGCTGCCAAAGTACAGCATAAAAAGTATAGCTTCTAACATTCTCTGGACACCATCAGCTATTCCACTGGAGGTAGGGATCTCTCTCTCTCTCTCTCTCTCTCTCTCTCTCTCTCTCTCTCTCTCTCTCTCTCTCTCTCTCTCTCTCAACTGCCCCCTAGGTAAAGCCATGATTTGAACTCAGAGTGGCCTGACTCCTGGGCCGCCATCTCCATGTTGAACTTCTCTGCTTGGGGCTTCCCCACAAGAGACCTCCGTAAGAGTGTTGCTGATGCTTTAGGACAAGTTCGAGGCCTTCAGTGATCATCTGTCTTCTCTTCTGTCCTGCTCTCTTCTACCACAAAATGGAATTGAACATTTCTCTCAGGCACAGTGTCAGATTAATTTTCAGGTGAGGCCACGTTAAGCCGGTGGCCGCCAACTCCTCCTAAATGACAAGGACTCATTCAGCAGCACAGCTGAGGTAAACTTCTCTCTCAGAAGGCACAGCCTGCCATCCGCCCTCACAGGCTTTCTCCTCACAGCTCATCTATAAACCTTCACTCGAGACAAGAGATCGGCCTCGCGAGACCACCAGCAGAAACAGCCCTGGTAATATAGGGAGTTTCGGAATTCACTCATCACGTTTTGTGGTTCTGTGGGTCCCCGTGGTTTCTGTGGAATGTGCTCGAGGTGGGCAACCAGAGCAGGGCAAGGATCAGCTGAAGGCTGTAAATAACCCCTGAGTTTGAATAGATGTTTTCATTTCATGGTATTTTTACTTGTATTATTCCAGCCCATTCCCCTTCAGCCCCAAGGAGAGAAGTCTTCTGTTTCTTTTCCTCTCTACTCCTACCCCACCACAATCTTTTGCAGAGAAGAAGAAACCAAAATATTTAATGACTTGATCCAAGTCCAAAGAGGAATGAAATCCCAGACCCCCAAACCCTGGTAAGTGTGGAATATGAGTGACAACCACCATGGACCTGCGAGGAGCATTCTGCAGCTTCTCGGGTCCTGCCACCCCCGCTGTGCACAATGAAAGAAAATGATTGATGTGTGGGGAAACGGATTGTACCCCCATGGTGAAGACATTGTGATCTTCCCCAAAACCCCAAGACAAACCCTTTCCCATGATCCCACTGCCCTAACACAGCCTTTAGTCAAGGTCTTGCTTTGAGGAGCTCCTGTCATTTTTTCAGTGTCAGAGAACGTGCCTCCTCTAACTTGTCACTTCTCTAAGTCCTCTTACTGAGATCATGTCTCCTCCCTCCTCACAGCTAGAGTCACTCAGTAATCACCTCACATCTAAACTGGAATATCAAGCTAATCCGTGTTTATTTAGAATTCTACAGGAGACATGGAAGTAACTCCAAAGAGGTGGGACAAGTTGTTCTGCCCTTGAGAAAGCTGGAGATTGCATGACCACCAGAGGAGAGCCTTAGGAGACCTGGACATAAGAGTCTTATCTCCAGCCATGCCCTCCAGAAAGGTGACATCCCCATGCAGCAGACCTGAGACTCTAGTCAGGAATCTAGGTCCCAAGAGAATAACAGAAACTGATGGACTGGAACAGGCCTGAGGCCAGCTACCTTTCCTCATGGAGGCAGATGTACCAATAGGTATAGTGACATGCAATACAGCCTCCATGGGTGCTCACATCACAGGGGCGCTCTCAAAGAGCTCCCTGGTTCTTGGCCCTGCATCCTTCCAGCTCTGGGGTCTTTAGAGATTGACGGCTGCTCTACTTTTTGTTCTCTAATGGAAAGACAGAAGTCCAGAGATGTTCAGTCACTTGGCAAGGTCACACAGCTAATTAGCCGCTGAGAGCTGAGATGAAAACCCAAGTCTCTGGACTCCTAATCCACTTCTCTTCCCATGATGTACTTCTAATTTTTTTCCTTTGAATGAGGTTTAAATTAGAAAAGAAGTGGTCTGCGACCAGTCCCATGATGACCAGTGGATTTTCTCCTTAACACTGTCGGGCGTCTCTGTTCTGAGACTTGTTCACTCCTTACTCTGTGATCCCTGTGTTTCATTTTATAAAATGGTGCAGAAGACTTGTCCCAGTTAGTAATAGGATTGCCATTCGATGCCATTTTGGGCTGCTTCTCTATTCATGCCACTGGTGCAAGTTGTTTTTTTTTTTTTTTTTTTTTCTGTAACTCTGGATAGATAAAACAGAGATGCCATCTAGCCACGCATGCTCACCTCATACATTAAAGTCGTAGCTATTGTGTGACTTTTCCGGGAAAATACCAACAAACAATTCACCCCAACACAGGTCACTGATAACAGGCCAAAGAAACTGTTTCATCTAAGACTAGGTTAGCACACCACTGAGTTTACTGCAGTTACTTACAGGGCATGAGCAAACCAAAGGCAGATGCATGGCCTAAAAAGTCCTCCTAACCATGGTAACAGCTTACAAAAGCTGCATCCCAGGAGCTCACTGTATGTATTACATGTGAGCAGCTCAGTTGTCAGAGAGTATCTCCTCAGCAACTGTCACTGCTTATACAATTTAAGGAGTGGGTGGGGCTTTGTGTGTCCTGATGATTCAGGAACTTCCTGAGATTTGTGAGTTTTGTTTTTTTCCTGAGCCTTAACAAAATGTTTCGATTCAGAGGTAATAGTTACCAACAAGGGTGGGCAAAAACAGGCTCAACTGATCCACTGCCGTGGGATCCATCTTTGAATCTGGCTTTGCCACCTTGTCCTGTGGAGTATATCCATGTAACTCACTTGCCCTGTCTGCCCCAGAGTCTTAGTTTCCCTCACTGCCAATGGTGATGTGAGTCTCTGCCCTGCTAGTTCATGGTTTTCAGCCTGAGGATTGTTGTTGTTGGGTTTTTATTTTTTTTAGAAGTAGATATTTGACCACAGTTCTCTTTCCCTTTGGAGCACCTCATCTCAGTCTCTGTCGATGAGTTCAGAGAAGCCTTAGGTGCACCAGCATCCTTGGTGCCTGTGGAACAAGAGAAGACCATCAATTCCCAAAGAAGACATTCAGAGATGGACCTCAGCCTTGGCTCTATTGGATCCTTCCAGAAAAGACCAGAAATCTTGTGGGAAAGGGGAGAGAAAAAATAAAGGGGGTAGAGGTTGGGAGATGGATAGGAGGGTCGAGCATAGGATAGTGGAAAAGAGATAATTAACACTAAGAACATTTGGGGGAAATGGAAAACTATTTATTTTATAAAGCCAGGCCCCACCCCCACCTCAAAGAACAACAACAGGGCTAGGGGTAGAAAAACTATACTCAAAAGGTTGTCAGGAATGTTCTGGAGGGTCCCCAAACAATATAGCTACTGGCATTGCTCTTGGCTGCCCACCAGAAGAACTTAACAGGAAGATTGTTCATAACACTACATACTTTAACCACAGAACATGGAAAAATAAAGTTGGTACAGACCAATGCAGTCTAGCTTTCATAGTACCGGAAGGTGATGTCTTCAATAGTTTTGTCCAGGTGTGAACTTCATGAACTACAACGATGACCAGTGTAGCACACATGTTATGGGGGTCGACCAACCAATTTCTGATTGAGGTTAAAACTTGTTCTAAAGAAGGAAACATATGTCTAGTACCATAAGTCAGTTCAAGAACCCATGGTCAGGGAGCTCACAAGCCTAAGAGGTAAACCTGCTACTGTTATTTTACTAAATGGGGGTAGTATTGAACTGCCATCTAAATTCATAGCTCTCATCAGAAAAGTGTCTTAGTGCTGTGGATGGCAGTGCACAAAAATGCAAAAAAATCATAATTGATCCAATTGTGATTGTGTAGAGAGTACGTGTCAATGAACGCTTCAGCCACAAATGGGACATAAACTTCACAGCCCTTCTTCCCAAGACTCAGGGACCATCAAAGAAGAGGGGGGCAGAAGTACTGTAAGGGCCATAAGTTGGGGAGAATTGGACTGTGTCTTCTGGATGTGACAGAACAGATTACATTCACTAATTCCCAGAAACTGTGGCTGCCTGAACAAAAGCCACAGGAGCTCAAGCTGGTCCATATTCCAGCATGGAGTGGGGAGGAGCTCTCAAGTCTCCCCTCTAGTGGAGGAGAGACAATTGCTTAATGGCTTCTGAGGAGAATCAGTCTTCTTTAAGGTTATGGCCCCTGGCACCTCAATCACAGTCAATGGGTAGCCATACAGCTGTGAATATTTGAGCTTCACAAATTGCAATCAGTGACTTAGTCATAAAGGAAAAAGGAAGAGGATCACTAAGCTGGGTAAATACAATCAAAATAATACTGCATGCATGTGTAAAATACTCAAAATTAAAGTATTATACTAAAAAAGGAAACGCCTTTTTAGGTGTGAACTTCAGCTGAAACTGAAGATGTTTTCAGCAGAAAATATCTGTGAGTTTGGTAACTGCTGTGTTTTATTCTATCAGGATGTTTTACCAAACCCCACGAGAAACAGAACACACTAAAAGACAATTCAA
This sequence comes from Arvicanthis niloticus, assembly GCF_011762505.2. Classification (NCBI taxonomy): domain Eukaryota; kingdom Metazoa; phylum Chordata; class Mammalia; order Rodentia; family Muridae; genus Arvicanthis; species Arvicanthis niloticus. The sequence goes on along the minus strand of NC_047660.1, from coordinate 51,885,067 downwards.
GTTCTTTTCTTTAAAAAATTTTAAGCGTGCGTGTGTGTGTGTGTGTGTGTGTGTGTGTGTGTGTGTCTGCTATCTGTCTTCTGTGAGAAGGTGTGTACACACAAGTGCAGATACCCATGGAGATAAGAAGAAATCTGATGCCCTGACTATAGTTAAAGGGATAGGTACTGCTGAACTTGGGTTTTCTCGAAGAGCACTGTGCTCATAATCACTGAGCTATCGCTCCAAACCCAATTCAGATTCTTGGCTACATGCCACAAAGGAAGAATATGTCCCCATCTGTTATGTGACACTATTCCCGAGAAGTCAAGAACAAATATCTACCCCAGATAAGAAACCAACAACTAAAGTCCAACTTGGTGAACCAATGAGTTTTGCTAGAGCTGCTTATAAGAAGAATATGGGTGAAGGATTACTTACAGGAGCAGAAATGACTCAAAGATAGCTGCAAAACAAAGGCTCACCCCAGTGTGAGTGATAGTTCATGAATGCTGGAAACCTAAAGCACAATGAACAACTTCAGGCAGCTCCAGAGATTGGAGAGTGTCCTTTCTTAGAAGCTCAGATGATCTGAGACTCTGCTAAACAGATCAGCTAGTCTGAGAATGATTCTTAGAAATGTTTACTGTACTCAAGGGAGCAAATATGTAGACAAAGTGTGGGACAGAAACTGAAGGAGGGGCCATCTAGAGACCGTTCCACTTGGGTATCCATCCCATGTGCAGTCACCAAAGGTAGACACTGATGTGGATGTCAAGAAGTGCATGCTGACAAGAGCCTGATATAGCTGTCTCCTTAGAGGTCTGCCAAAGTCTGACACATTCAGAGGCAGATGCTCACAGCTAACCACTGATCTGATCAAGGGGTTCCCAATGGAGAAGTTAGAAGACTGAAGGAGCTGAAAGGGTTTGTGGCCCCATGAGGAGAGTAACAATACCAACCAATCAGAGCTCTCCGGGATCTAAACCACCAGCCTGGGAGCACATAGAGAGGGACCCATGACTCCATCTGTACATATAGGGAAGGATGGACTTGTTGGACATAGGTGGGAGAGGAGATCCTTGTCCCATGAAGGCTGAACACCGAGTGGGGGGGAATTCAAGGGTGGGGAGGTAGGATTGGGGAGTAGGTAGGGGCACATTCTCATAGAAGCATGAGGAGGGGGGATGGGATAGGAGGTTCCTGGGTGGTGGGGGGAATGGGGTAAGGGGATAAAATCTGAAATGTAAATATAATATCCAATAAAAAATAAAACACACATACACACACACAAAGCAATGTTTATTGTACACATACTCTTGGGGAAGGAGAAGTCTACTGAGTCTGTTCTGTTTCAGGGTCTTCCTGGAGTTATCTTGCATTGTTTACTTCCTGTATTAATGGAGCTTTCTTGCAGGATGAAGTGTTTCAATTCTTACTGCAACATCCTGTTCTTTTAACTCCTTATAAACATCCTGTCCTAAAATATCCTATTGTTTCAATTCCTTTTATATCAGTGGTTCTCAATCTTCCTAAGGCTGTGACCCTTTAATACAGTTCCTCATGTTGTGGTGACCCCCAACCATAAAAAGTATTTTTGTTGCTACTTCATAACTGTAATTTTGCTACTGTTATGAACTGTAGATAACTGATATGAAAACCCTTTGGAAGGGTTGTTCAACACCCCCCAAAAGGATCAGAACCCATGAGTTGAGAAGCAATGCTTTACATCCTATGTCTTAATAAATTTCCCTCCAAGATGGAAGATTTTTAGCCTCAGAGAAAACTGCTACAAAGTACTGCTTCCTACAGATGTCCAATGTGGCAGCTGCTTGCAGCAGGAAGTTACAAGTTTACTTAAGGATATTAAGTCACTAAAATACTTGGGGGCTTGGCCCCATATTCCTCATATCTTGGGACAGTGTTCTGGATTAAGTTTGAGCTTAAAGGCTCTTGAAATCTGATTAGAGTCAGATTTTAAGGATTTGTTTCACATCTCCATTCCATCCGGCCAGCACTTAATACCGGAGCATGTTCTGTGGAAAGGAATATGGGTCTGTGGCGTTTTACTGGAAAACGTCTTTGTGGTCTAAAGTGGTTTTTTTCACATACTTTTAAATTTACTCAGTAAATATTTATTCATCTACTACTGTGTTCCAGGAATTATTTGAAGTGATGGACAGACATCTGTATAACACCTAAAAATGTCTGTGGAAGGCAAACAAGTGCATGCAGATTGAAGTATGCTCATCTGGCCGTCAGCGTACCAGTGAAGAAAAGATAGCCTAGACACCATGTTCGTAGTTAGTTGGATTTCCAAGGCTAAATGCAGTTTGCCAGAAGTAGCCTCCAGAAGCATATAGCAGGGGAGAAGAGAGAAGCCACGGGGACATGGGGGAGAAGAAAATCATTAAAGAAAGAGAAGCACCCTGACCATCTTTCCTTCTACATAAAGCCTCATTGGGGGGAAAGCGGGTCACTAGGGGTGGGCCTTGAGGCTTTAACATTCTGTCACACATCCTGTTTGTGCTGGATTCATGAGTGTGAGTGCAGTGTGACCAGCTGGCCTTCCACTCCTGCCATCATGCCTTCCCTTCCTGCTACCGTGTCTTCCCTACTATGAGAGACAGACTGTATCCCTCTGGAACTATGAGCCAAATAATTACCTTCTCTCTTAAGTTGTCACGGTGTTTTATCGTGGCAAGGAGAAACTAAGACAGTTTCTTCCCTTTTCATGGCCCAGGACAATAATTTCTACCCATCCTGCCTCCCACGTCACACCGCTAGTGAGGTTTTCACCCTTTGCAATATTATTATTATTATTATTATTATTATTATTATTATTATTATTTGCCTTAGTTGGCTTTTCTATTAGATCTGCTTGCTTGTAGCTATGAAGAGTCCCATCTTCTTTGGGACCCACTGTTCTAGATTTCTTTAGAGATTTCTACCCATGACAGACTCTGTTTCATCTTGTACTACACACGGTGGGCATCATCAGTTCTGTACTCAAAGAGTCCCAGGGCTGTGGAAAGAGTCCCAGGTCTATGTCCTAGACCACCAGGGCACTCGGTGTCATGGGCCCACCAATCCTCCTCCAACTGTCATGTAGCCACTTAAATTCTCACTATGCCTTCTGAGGAGAGTTTTCAGACACAGGCTGAGCTATATCTGCTCAGCATCCCCCTGGGTAGTTGGTGTTCTACACTAGGGTTCTCTACGCGCCTCTCTTCTCCTCTCTACCACTCTGCAGTGGAACAAAAGTTTGCAATAGAGTCCCATCTTCTGTCCAAAGATCTTTCTTTTGCCTTGTGACATATCCTCTCATTTTTTTTTTTTTTTTTTTTTTTTGAGACAGAATCTGTGTGGCACTGAAATTCACAGAGATTCACCTGACTCTGCCTCCTGAGTTCTGGGAATAAAGGTATGTTCCACCATACCCAGACAAAGATACTGGAACCTCCACCCTATTTTGTGAGACTGGGTCTCCCACTGAATCTGGATCTCATCAATTAGTTGGTCTGGCTGGATAACAGACTCCAGAGATCACCCGTTTCTGCGTCTCCAACACTAGGATGCCAGATGTCTGCCCCCATAACCGGCTTTTACATGGGTGCTGGGGATCTCGACTTGGGTTTTTATGCTTGCACGGCAGGCACTTTCCCTACTGAGCCATCTCCCTAACCTTGTAAATTAAAGCTTACCATAAGTATTTATGTAGAGACAAAAACATGTCAGTGGTTTCTACAGTCACTGGTTCTCGGAGCTTATCCCAGCTGACTGTTGGTAATCCCACTGTATGCATGGGGAACCTGAACACAGGTGGCTAGGAGCAGAACTGCATCCCCATCCAGATGCCATCTCAAAATGCCATCCCCTACCCCCACAACACTATACATAGGCAGTGAGTCACCTGCCGGGGGTGATGCTTTGCTGTAAGGTTCCAGCATGCTGTGCCCATTGGGATATAGACCCCATCCCCATGCTCCCTCTTTCTAAGCTAATTCTCAACAGAGTGAACTACTGTCTGCTGCTCATGAGAGACTGTCAAGCTGCCACAATGACTTCCCAGGAGAAATCCCAGGGAGTCCCACTGACTTGTGTATCAAAAGTGGGGTAAGAGAATGTTTCCAGAAACATTCCCAGGGAACAAATTTGTAATTGAGAAAGAAGGAAACAACCAAAATGTTCTTTCTAAACTCACATGCCTGTCATTAAATATCTCCTGGGGGAGAAGGGCAGAGAAACCAGGACAGATTTGGGGAAAGGTTGGTCTAATTCTTTTTGTTTCCTCATTACAGAAGTTGACTCGTTCTAAGTCAGTGGAGAGATACCACTGTTAATTGCCAGTACAGACTTGCTCATCATGGTGTCCCTTCCGCACGTCAGTCTCCAAGAACAAAGTCATAGTGAAGAAGAGATTGCACACCAAGAGAACACAAAGGTTCCTCAGCCTGGACCATACTCGTAGGATGGTCCAGTGAGGGGCAAGGAAGCAGTAATTGAGAATACTCATTAGGACTTACGAATAATTGTTCCTATGGATTAGAGGGAACATTCCCATCTTTCACACTCAACTATGTTTCAAAAAGCAGAACAAAGAAAGCAGAGACCAGGAACAAGGAGGAAGACCACAGCTTTCCCGGGGGCCAGAGTTGGAAGTGTGAACTCATCAGATCCACAGATCAAGGGACACACCTGAGAACTCTCTTGTTTTAGAACCACTTCTTGGGACTAGAGAGGTTGCCCAATAGATAAGGTTCTTGCTTCAAAGATTTGGGGATGATCCCCAGAAGCCACAAAAAATAAAAATTAAAATTAAGAAGCTGAGCACTGTTAGTAGATGTTTGTTAACCCAGGGCTGGGGAGATAGAGACAGAAGGCTCCCTGGAGCTCACTGGCCTGCTTAGCCTAGCCAGCTTGGTAAGACCCAAGGTGGACAGCTCCTGAGAAATGACATCTGAAGTTGACCTCTGGCCTCCAAATACACACGGGATCACATTCACTCATACATTATTCAAACGCACACACAGTCTCTATTCTATCATCTGTCTGTCTGTCTGTCTGCATTCCTAGCTAGCTAGCTAGCTACCTACCTACCTATCATCTACTATCTACCTGTTGTCTGTCTACTTATCATCTGTTTATCTATCTATCTATCTATCTATCCATCTATCTATCTATCTATCTATCTATCTATCTATCTATCTATCTATCATCTATATTCTTATCTAAACAGAAGGACTCACAGTTGTAATCTCCACTCAAGAGATAGTCGGAAAAGAATGTCACCAGTTCAAAGCCAGGGCTATGATATTAGACTCTGTCTCAAATGCTTCCCTCCCAAACAAACAAACAATCCCACCTACACCAACAAAACACCAACAGTAGTCTTCCTGTAGTTCTCAAGTTTGGTTAGAGTTTATATTTTGGATATTAACTTCTTTATTTCTTAATACATAAAAATTGCAAGAAGAAATATCCATCAATTCCCTGCCTTTAGAAGCATGGGAGGGGGTGGCTGCTGTGTCACTGTGAGTCAGAAGGTGGCAGAGAGGGGAGAGGCTATGTTTATGTTCAGTATTCTGACCTGTGACAATCTGAATGATTCGTAGCCTAACATCCCCTGAACCTGAGATGGCCACCAGTCCGGTGTCAGGGGACCGGAAGGGCCTCCAGGATGGGGGGGTAAGCTAGAGACTAGAAGAACCCCGCCTGGGACTGTGGGCTTAGGTAGGAGTGAGCCTGAGATGGATGGGCCACTTAGGTAGGTGGGTTGAGGAGTGAGCCGGAGACAAACATCAGACCTGATGGCCTGGACAGGGAGCTAGCCTGAGATGACCACCAGTTCATCACTGCAAAGGCCTGAGGGCAGGGCACAGTCCAAAATGACCCCTGCCTGGTGCCATAATGCAGACACAGAGCATAGCGCTTCTAAGACCACTCCTGAACCAACCCCAGACTCTCAGAGATCCCAGTTGCCACTAAGAGGAGCAAATAAGTAGGAGGAGAAATGGAAGAGAAAGAGAAGAATGTGGCCTCAAGGGTAGTGAGGGACAGCCTGATATGGGTAGCCCTTGATGCCGCCAGGGAAAATGGTGGGCACCTGGCCTGTGCTGCCACCAGGGGCCACATCTGGGTCCATGGCCCTGCAGCAGTAGGGGTCTGTTACCATCAAAGACAGGCAGATGCCCCTAGTCCGGGCTGCTACCTAGAGATGTCTGAGGGTTGTGCAGAACTGTCCCCACCCCTCACCTGGGAATCATGGGAGAGCCATCTTTGGTGGCTTGGGGGTATGAAAGCAGGAGAGCTGACCCCACCCCTAGCCAGCTGTGGTACTCAGGAGAGTGGCCCGCACATTACAGGAGTTGTGGGTGAACACCCATACATACACCAGGATACAAGCATAGGAGAGCTGACCCTACAGGGTCATGAGAGCAGGAGACCTGGTCCAGCCTCTGACCTGCTCCAACACTCAGGAAAGAAGGCCCTACACCTCACCTGGGCATCATAGTAGAGCTGACCCTGATGGCAAAGGTGCGGGTGAGCTGGCCCCAAGGGTGTGAGCATGGGAGAGCTGGTCCTCATAACTTGTCTGTCATTCAGTGACATGGGCAAGGGAAAACGCCCTTCTGCCAACCCCTTGCCACAGAAGAGCTGGCCCTGAGGTCGTCAGAGCAGAAGAGCTTGTCCCACCCCTCACGGGCTGTAACACTCAGGAGAGCAGGCCTGCACCTTGCCTGGGCAGCAGGGTAGAGCTGGCCCTGGTTGTGGGGGTTGCTGGTGAGCCAGCCCAAGAGCAGGAGAGCAGGAAACCCTGCAGGATGGCCAGCTCAGAAAGCTCTCCGATTCAGATCCAGGGCAGTGAATTGTTCCACCCAAACATCTACCCCATCAATGAACTGCTGGAGTGCATGAAGGGGCCGGTCCTACGGATTCAAAACTACAGGATCTCCATGGCACAGGCCAACACCAGGACATCAGAGAGGAGTCCCAGGGAGGTTCCAGTATTGATAGTGTGGCAGAAGCCAGAGGCCTCGATCCAGACCAACAAGTCACTGCAATGAACGTTTGCAAGCAAAGAAGTGTGGACAGAAGAGTGTTCTGTGGGACACACTGTGACACAGTGCAGCTTCCACAATGAGATTTTTTTCTCTGTTGTGGGGCAGGTTGGAGGGGTAGAATGGGTGTACAGGGGAAGGGAGGATGAGCGGGATTGGGGGTGCACAATGTGGAATTCACAAAAAAAAAAAACAATAAAAAGCTTTTTTTTAAATGAAATTTCCATCAGTTGAATAAGAGCCATGAAGGCATGTAGACGACAGTTTTGGTGCATTACTCGAGTGGGTTCAGTGGATCACTTCAGGCAAGTCACCCGATGCCACCGACCACAGTTATTTCACATACAAGGTGGAGATGGTTTCTTGGCCTGCTCTATGTCAGTTGTGGGAGGATTGTTCTGCTGCTCAATGCAGAATAACAACTGCTGGTGTCAGGCTCCTACTATGTGCTAAACACAGAATAACAACTGCTGGTATCAGGCTCCTACTATGTGCTAAACGCAGAGCAGACTTCATTTCAGTTAACCCAAGCAAGAGTGCTCTGGACAGGTACAGCAAGTTGTAATAAAATCCAAAACATTCTTAAAATCACCAGTGTCATTATTAACACAGTCAATGACAGAGTGGCCAAACAAATTAGAAGCAAATACTGAGACAAAACGGCTTAGACATGCAAGGTAGTCTAGGAAAGCTTAGTTGCCACGTTTAACTGCAGATTGTACCCTTTGAGACTAACAGTGACTCCTTTAAGAATCTTTGGCAAAGCAGGAAACCTCCTTTCAAACCCAAAAGAAAGCCCCATCATATCGTTACCCAGCCAGTCTAGAGCTCGAGGGTCCCAGTAGTGGCCAGGCCACTGTCCCAGGCTACCTTCCTCCACACTCAGCTGCTCCCTCAGCTGCCTCCACCCCCACTCCACTGTTAGGTATGCATTTCAGATTTTGAATGGATCTCCTTGTCTGGTGTTAATTGACAGTGAAAACCCGGTTTTCAAAGCCAAGGTCCGAGCGCTGGAGGTAAGTGATCAGAAGACTGCCCTTGTAATAAATCACAGCGGCACAGGTCACAGTTTGGAGTGTGAATGCAGTGTTCAATAAAGAAACACACTCCACCTTTCAGCTTCGAGCCGACCTGGCTAATTGACCCCATTGTCGTCCCTCCATTAATCATCCTGGCACATGGGGCAAGAGGCAGTTTCACTGCTTAGGCTCGCAGGGAGGAGGGGGACCCTCCTTCACGAGGGGGTGGGGAAGGGCAGAGGGGGCAGTTATAATGGAAAAGGAAATCATAGACAATTCTGCCTTAATTAACTCATTGGATTTCCAGGTTGGCCAGCCACACTTTAGTCCGCTGAAGGAATGTGGGGAATAATGTGGGGGCCTTCATTAACTTCACACCAGGATGCAGGAGTTTGGGTCTCTAACAAAAGCAGATGTGAGCATCTGTACCCCATCCAGAGAGCCGCTCTGGCGGAGGACCAGGGGGTTAGCCTAATGCTCCATCATCATTCAGTGTCATCGATCTCCCCAGATCCTGATTAATAAATTGCAGCACAAGTCTTTTACAGCGGTGACTACAATTTTATTTCGCCTATTAGAGGCACGTCACAAAGTGTCCCAGCCATGTGGGACTGGCTTACCTTTCCCTTCAGCGTCCCCCTTCCACCCCTCAGGGCCTGGCGATGCTCAGAGTTGGCTTGTCTGGAGACTCCTCCATGGATCTATAGAGGCTGCATGACAGGGCTGGGGGGGGTGGGGTGGGGTGGGGGTGGGGTGGGGTGGGAGGTAGTATTTGTGTCAAGCTTCCCCTTTTACGAAGCTCACCCTACACTGACCACAAAGGACAGTTAGAGCACTTCAACAGAGGCCAATTACAGAGGCATCTCAGGCAGAATTTGTTTCTTTAATGCAACCCAACAAATGTAATTTAGGCAACTGCAGTATGCCAACATTGTACTGTACTAGAAATAGACACATGTACATGCACACACACAAAATACATGCATATACATGTGCACACAAAAATACACACATGTACATACATATACACACACACACAAGTATCATTTGCTATTGGTTGTCAGTGAGCTTAGCATTTACACTGACCCATTTATATTTTCAAAATACAAGATCTGCCCTTTTAAACCAAGCTGCTTCAAATTAGCTCTTATTAAAAGGTCTGTTTTTCCCAAGGATTAATCACTATTATTCAGGAACACAGTAGTTTCATGGTTCACAGGGATACACAAAGCTCAGACAGTCAGAAACTTTCATTTTGAGAGACAGAGAGGGAGGGAGGGAGGAGGAGAGAGAAAGAGAGAGGAGACAGACAGACAGAGACAAAGAGAGACAGAGAGAGATAGAAGCCATTGCTCATTTTACACTGTGGTCCTCCCCGCTGCTCCTCCTCTCCTTGTTTCATTACTGTTAATGAACTTAATTGTTAGGTTTCAAAATGCCAGCCTGAGGCGTCATCCCTCTCCATCCCCCTTAGTGCTGAGATCCAGGTCTTGCTGCTCTCCAAATTAACTTGTAAGCAAATATTTCAAGTGTGTGCCCTTCTCTGACAGGCACCTGGAGGGGAAAATGTAGGCCAAAGATGCAGGACGGAGTCAGATGGCTTGTGGGAAAAGACAAAGTGGGCACCTTCAGATCCCCACCTGGTGCTGTGTGTAATTCAGCCCCAGTCAACCATATTGATGGTGCGTCTGCCTTCCAGCCGTCATTGTGCCAGTCACTGTGTTTAGAGAGTTGATAGAAGACAGCCTCTGACCCATCTCAAGCTCCTGGTTTCTGAGCAGCCCATGAAATAGATCAAATTTCTTTGGTTTCTCTGTTAACTGCACAACCAGAACGATAGAATTGAAATGTTAAGGCAGCCTGGCTCAAAGGGAAAGTCCTTGGAGTCACAGAAATGGCAATAGACTCTGGACTGGTCATTTATAGTGGGCAGTCTTGTTGAGCTAAATAATGTCTATCACTAAAGCATAGTGACAGTAGTGTCAACCCCCTTGTATATAGAACATAAAGATATATACATATCTGGAAAATCTGCTTCTGCCAAAGATGAAGACAATGTTTTAGATAGAAACGTATTATTACATATTGTTATTGTAATTATTGTTGTTGTTATTATTACTATTATTATTATTTATGTGTGTTGGAGGCATATTTATAGTATGTATAACTTAACTTATTAGTGTGTGCACTGTGCACGCATCTGTGCATGTAGAGGTCAGATGTCAATATTACATGTCTCCTGTCACTCTCTACCTTAGTTTTTGAAACAATGTCTCTCACTTAACCTAGATTTCAGAGATTCAGCTAGCCTGGCTGACTAATGAGCCTCAGGGACCTGCCTGCCTCGTTGCTCCGAACACTGGGGTTACAGGTGTGCACTGCCACACCTGACTTTCTGTGTGGATGTGGATCCAGACTCAGGTCTTCATCACTGTGCATCGGAGCAGGCACTTTATCAACTGAGCCACCTCTCCAGTCATATAAGCCATTTCAGACTTCTCCTTAGAAATAGGAATAATAGGACATAGAGATGCCACCCTAATTTACATTAAGGTCGTTTCCCACTAAATGCATTGTAAATTGAAGATACGGTAAGTCAAAGGTGCGTTTGGTAGCCCTAATCTACAGATTAGGTACTGTAGATTGGTGTACCTGATTGACAGGACACATGGAAAGACTCTGTTGTTTGCCCTCTGGATTCGGACATTGTAAAAAGAACCGGCATACGATGGTTTTTGCCATGCATTGCAAGAATATTGCAGAGCATGAGAGTAACCTGGAAAGAAAATCAAAATGGAAACCAGAAGTTCCATATCTATTAAATGTGTATTGTAGAGTCATAATACATAAAAGTCAGGCCAACAGTGAGGACCATCTAACTGCACAGATAGATAATGGGGAATTTGCTGTGGGTATTGGTTCAGGTCGTTTGGGAAGCAAAGTCCCGCCATTCGAGATATGCAATAAAAGATCTATGAAGCCTAGTGCTGGAATCCAGTCCGGGTCCCAACAGAGGAGCTAATAGCTTAACATTAAGCTGAAGGCCAAAGGGCTAAGAGAAGGAGCCACAATGTCTGAGGGTGGAGAGGATAGCTGCCCAGCATGAGGAGGGTGAACAAACTCATTTGTCTTCTGCCTCCTGTTCTAGCTGTTCCTTGGGGGATTGGGTGATGCCCACCTACCTGGGCAAGGGCAGGCAGACTTTTTTTTAAATGTGTATGGGTCTTTTGCCTGTATATATGTCTGCACACCACATTCATAAAGTGTAAGGAGACCAGAAATGGGTGTCAGATCCCCTGGAACTAGAATTATAGAAGGTTGTGAGACACACATTGGTATTAGGAATTGAACCTGGATCTTCAGAAGAGTGTCCAGTGTACTTAACCACTGAGCCATCTCTCCAGCCCCAAATGGGCAGATCTTTACTGAGTGGCAGATTCAAATGCTCTCTCCTCTGAGACCTTCACAGAGACACACACTCCCTAATTTCTTTCTCAGCCTCTTTATCCTTCGAGTAGAGGAAGGCTACTGATTTGTTTGAGTTGATTTTATATCCAGCCACTTTGCTGAAGTTGTTTATCAGGTTTAGGAGTTCTCTGGTGGAATTTTGGGGGTCACTTAAGTATACTATCATATCATCTGCAAATAGTGATATTTTGACTTTTTCCCTTTCCTATCTGTATCCCTTTGACTTCCTTTTGTTGTCTAATTACTCTGGCTAGGACTTCCTGTACTACACTAGGTAGGGAGAGCGTGGGCAGCCTTGTCTAGTCCCTGATTTTAGTGGGATTGCTTCAAGTTTATCTCCATTTAGTTTGATGTTGGTTACTGGCTTGCTGTGTATTGCACACACTCCAACATAATAACTTATCAGCTATGTGGGCATTCTTGGCCCAGTCAAGTTGACATATACAATGAACTGTCAGAAGTGAACCAAGACTTCGAGACCTTAAAAGAATTGCCAGAGTTTGCACAGCTGGTTAGGATTAGTTAGCACTAAGGTTAAAGCTCAGATCTCTTGATACCAAATCCCTCTGCTCTACAAGGTTGCTTATATCCAATTACATTCAGCTTAGTACCTTATTCTATGCTGCATTAAAGTGTCCTCCAGTACTTAAATGTGTTATCATAGCTTTCTTCCTAATCTCCAGGCTTCCTCCCTAATCTCCCTTAATCCAAATCTGCACATCACCCTCCTGATTAAGACACACAGAGGGGTAAAACAGGACCAGGCTTCTGAGCTACACTCCTAGTTCAACTAGGTACCTGAAACCTCCATCCTAATGCATATCTGACAACTTCACACTAACGTGCCTGGGAAGAAACCAAAGAGGGGAGACAAGACTTTACATCCAAATACACTGAAAATCTTTCAGAGCAGTTGTGCCAAAAACCCAGGAGGAAGCCTATGATTCACAGACAAACGGAATTGGGGTAAAGAAAGGCTGACTCCACAGGGTGACAAAAAAAAAATTGTTTTGCCAAGCAACGTGGACAGGCCTATAAACACGGCTTTTAGGGAGGCTGAGGCAGCAGGATAACAATTTGAGTTCAAGGCCAGCCTGGGCTACTTAGTGAGACCCTGTTTCCAAAAAAACCTTTTGAAGGGCTGTGAATATAGCTCTGTAGTAGAAGGTGCATCTAGCATGTATCAGACCCTGCGTTCAATCCTCAGTAGTGCACAGAGTTATAATTTGTTTTTAATAAAAGTAGGATGAAAAGAAGGGAGACTTCATAAAAAAATGGGAGACATATGAGCACATGAGCACACACGCACACATACACACACATACATACATAAATATACACACATATATATACACATACATAAACACACACATACAATATAAATACACACACATACACACATATACACACATGCACACATACACACATACACACATACATAAATATACACACATATATATACACATACATAAACACACACATACAATATAAATACACACACACATACACACATATACACACATGCACACATACACACACACATACATAAATATACACACATATATACACACATACATAAACACACACATACAATATAAATACACACACACATACACACATATACACACATGCACACATACACACACACATACATACATAAATATACACACATATATACACACATACATAAACACACACATACAATATAAATACACACACACATACACACATATACACACATGCACACATACACACACACATACATACATAAATATACACACATATATACACACATACATAAACACACACATACAATATAAATACACACACACATACACACATATACACACATGCACACATACACACATACACACATAAATACACACACATGAACACATACACACATACACACACATGCACACACATACACACATACATACATAAATACACACATATATACAGATGCATATACACACATATACACACATGCACACACATATACACACATATGTACACACACATACACACATACAGATGCATATACATATATATACACATACATCCACACACACATATCCATACATACACACATACACATATACACATACACACATATACACACACATACATACATACATACACACACATACACACATATACACATACACACATACATGTATACACATACACATATACACATACACACACATACACACACATACACATATACACACACATACACTACATACACACACACACATACATACACACACACATTGTCACCTAACTCAGAGACTTGCAGCACTGGCTGTCAATGCGGTTGGCTCTACCTCTTAGTCTTGGCAGCTTTCCATTCCCCTCTGCCATAGACTCTGAACGTACATCCACCCTATAGCCACACAGACCCAGCACCTCCCAGAAAACATCTAGAAAGAAACTGTGGAGGAGTGCAGAATTGCTGGATACCAGGCCAAGTCTCAGCCGAGAGACTCTGGGCGAGAGAGCAGAAGTAGAATAAACAGGGTGGCCGTGTCTTTAGAGCAGGGAAGCTGTAGCCTCCTTGAGTTCAGAGAGTCACGGGGCACACTGTAAGGGACACAAATGCAATCGTTATAAAACGGCTCTGACCCTTGCCTTCAGTATGAGCAAATCCAGTGGTAGACCTCTGTGTCAACCGGTATCAACTGGGCCAACAGATAAGCTGTTTGATTAATATCACAGAGAAGGGAGGAAGTCAAATTGCATTAACAATTCAGCATATATTTGGCCAAATTTATGACAAAAGTGAGCACAAAATACATGTGTAATGGGAATTCTTTTAAAACGCTATGCTTGCTTTGAGAAAAAGATTTACTCAAATTCTTAGATATGTGTTTGTATAATATGGAAACTCCTAAGGACAGCCTTACTTTTAAATCTTGAGTTAGAGATGTACACTAAGAAAAGGAAAATCTTTCTGAAAACAGCCACAAATGATAAGTGCAGCAAATGTGTCCCAGGAAATTAGGAACAAGAAGGGGAAGAGAGTAGAAGGTGGTGTAACCATGTGCAGGTGTGAAAATGTACCAGCAAATCCCCATTCTTTATAGGCTAACCATAACATTAACAAAAATAAAATAAATCTCTCATCTGTCCAAAAAAAAATAAATAAATAAACTGAAATCAGGATCAGAAAAAAACATACATGCAGGAAGTTTGAGTTAATTTGGTCAAATGCGCACTAAGGACCACACCCATGCACATACGGTGGGTGCTAACTGATCTTGGAGGGTTGTTCATTGGGACTGGAGTGTCCCAAGAGGGGCTTGAAGGGAGGTAGTGGGTGTGAACATATTAAAATACATTGTGTGCACGCATGAAAGTTTCAAAGAATAAAATTTCGAAGAATAAATAAAAATACAATTTTCTTTAACGTTGCTTTAAAGAGAGGTATAAATATAGAGAGAAAGAGAAGAAAATCATTTTCTGCCAGAGGCAGCACCGCTCCAGATTAGGCTTCACAGTGACTGTGTCTGGAAGCCTCCAAAAGTGGTTTAGAACAGTCTTTGACTTTTACTTCATTTGAGAACCACCTGGGCAACTTTCTCGATTTACCAATACCTTGTGCTCACCCAGGAGAGTAAAGCCTGGCCCTGAGTGCTTTGTAAAAGCTCCTGGGTGCCTATAATACAGGCCCAAGCCTGAGAACCGCTGGAGCATCAGGTACCAACTACAAAATCTGGTGCACCGGAACCCCGACTAAGAACTACAGAACACAGCATCCGTATTATCAAGACCACCATGTGCAATTCTGCTTCTAGAGGTGCTTCAGGAAGGTAAAACAGTCTCAGGAGTATTTGCGCCGCGTTCTCACAGCAGTGGTAGTCGGGACACCAAGAGGTAGCCATAAGTGCGGTGTACATAAGAGTGGGTGGGAAAACCAAGTGTGCTCTACACACGCTGGAATGTTTGCCATCCCATCTCCCGGGGGAAAGAGTTCCTACAGGGCTGTAGTCTGTTGCTCTCTGAGGACTCCCATGCTCAGTGGAAAAGTCTGTTGGTGAGGGAGGATTCCCTTGGACCCCACTTGTTCACAGGCTCGGTAGTCAGACTCCCAGAGGCAGAGGAGAGAGTGGCTGCCAAGGACCTTCACGGGTGTGCAACTGCAGTTTTACAGGGTGGCTGGCCATCAGGGCCAATGTGCTTAGTACTGTATACTTAAAGAGTCAGAAACTTTCACTTAAATGTTTTAAGTTGAGGCTGGCAGGATAGATAGCTCAGTGCCTAAAAGCACTCCCTGCCTTCCAGAAAACTAGGGTTCAGATTCTAACACCAATATAGGGTTGGTCACAGTCATTTGTAACTCTAGTTTGAAGGGATCTGACACCCTCCTCTGGCCTCTGCAGACAACAGGCACACATAAACAAGTGGACACACACATACGTGCACATAAGAGAAAAATTGAAAAATAAAAATAATTAAATGTAATTAAAAGAAAACCATAATAAACTTTATATGAAGTGCTATATGAGAAAGAATGTAAATCTTTTTTAATTATATAAAATGAAAAAAATTACTAAACAGAGATGTTCTCAAGCTGGTTCATTTTGTAAGGATATTTGTAACTTTAAAATTAATTTGTTCATATAATTCATTCTAATAAATCTCAAACATTTTTGTGACTGAATAAAATAATTTTCTAGTTCATTGAAAAGAGTAAATACCTATCACGAGGCAAGAACAAAATAGGATTATAAAGGAAATTAAATTACTCAATACTAGCACAGATTAAAAAGATACTATGTACTAGAATATGTTAATAGTACAGGGGTAGAAAAAAGCCATAATTTATACAAAGTAGAAGGCAGAGAAACTCACTCTGAAGATATATAGCTCACACCTTTAATCCCGGCCCATACCCAGGCAGAGACAGTGAATGGGAGTTCGAGGCCAGCCTGGTCTAAAATCGGATAAAAACCTGAGGGTGGAGGTTGGGAACATTCTTGGCAGTTAAAGTCTTTGTCATACTACTGAGGTTCTGAGCTTGAATCCCTAGTACCCATATAAAAGTTGGATTCATATCCAGCATGTGTCTACAATCTCGATGCTCCTCTGGAGAGATGTAAGGTGGAGACAGGTTAATACCCAGAAACCTTTGGGCCAGCTACCCTGGTGCACACAGCAGTGAGCAGTGAGCAAGGGTTTGCTTTGCTGAGCATGGTGTGCATGCCTTTAATTCCAGCACTAAGAAGGCAAAAAACAGTTGGATATCTGTGAGCTCTAGACAAACATGGTCTACACAGGGAAACCCTGCCTCAAAAAAAAAAAAAAAAAAAAAAAAAAAAAGCTTTTATGAACAAGGTGAAGGAATGTATTTATGTATGGCGAACATAAGACACATAAACACATCACATTCATCATGCATATACACACAAATATTTTTGAATGCATAATATGGGGCTGGAGAGATGGCTCAGCGGTTAAGAGCACTTGCTGCCCTTGCAGAGGGCAAGGGTTTGGTTCTCAGCACCTGCATTAGGTGTCTCGCAACCATTTGTAACTCCAGCTCCAGGGAATCCAACACCCTCTTCTGGCCTCCGCAGGTACCTGTATATATGTCACATATACATACACAGACCACCACTGCCACCGCCACCAACAACACCAACAACAAAACTAATTAATTAACCACTTTTAATTTAAAGTGAAAGCAAACTGAGCAAGTAGAGATGGATTCTTTAAGGAATCGCACTCAGATCAAGACCGACTGAACAGGTGTCCGGCCATGAGGCCTGAGGGAGAGGATGATGCAGCCTTGGGAAGAAGGGCTTCCTTGAAGGACATCAACCCAAGAGCTGGCAGTGGCTCCCTCCATGAACCCTGTGCATCTGAGAAGCTGTGCAGTGGTTGTGCCTTCTATTTGCAGAGGACTTAGGAACTGCATTGACAGGGCAGAGTGTGACCGGTTTGATCACACGGTAGGTTTCTGGCAACAGCACAAAAGGAAGACTCTTGAAAGCAAGTGAGAAGCCAACCCAGTGCCACTCTGGGGTGGGACATGTCCTAAGCTAATCTCACAACATTCTTTAAAACAGTCCTCACTGGGAAAGAGCTCCCAACATCAACACATATCATAGGAGAAACTTATCTCTCATGAGCAATGATCACAAGCTGAAGGAAAGTGGAGATTTGCCATATCCCAAACTCAAGGAAAAAAAAAAAAAACAACAGTTCTTCCAACTGAAGAATAACAACTAGATATGTTTTAAATTGTCAAAACGAATAAAGATGGTATAAAAATCACATTGGAAAAAAAGGTTATTTTAAAAATGGACAGATGTGAATAAAGAATAAGACAGAATCTAAAAAATATGTAAAATATAGTCACTGGACTAAAACCTCAAAGAATAAACTAAGCAGCAAGCAAGTTTCAGATAAAATGAGCTTTAAAACATTGGAAGCGAGTTCAGAGTTAATAACTCAGACTGAAGGATGTGGAATTAAAGAAACAGATAATATTTAAAAAGCAATAAAGTGGTTAAGAGATATGGGAAGTACAGTACAATGAGAAAGTCCAACATACATGTGTTTATTAGGAGTTCCAAAAGGCTGCAGGGAGGATCCTAGGGATAGCAGCCAAGAGTTTCCCAGCACGTGTTAACTCATATTACATACTTTCTAGAGCTCACCATGCTCCCTGCTTTGCTTTGGGGACTAGGGGAAAGGAGCAAATGAAAGAAATAAACCATTCTTAAGTTTATTTTTTAATTGTATATGCATGTGCCTGAGTATGAATGAGCACCACATGCATGCAGGAACCTCTGGAGGCCAGAAGAGGGCACTGGAGACCATGGAGCTGGAGTTATAGGTTGTAAGCTGCTGGGTGGTTGCTAGGAACTGAACCTGGATCCTCTGTAAGCAGTAAGAGCTCTTAACTGTTGAGACATCTCTCCAGATCCAGAAAAAAAATTGAAGCACAATATAGTGCGTAATTGTAAGCATCTGCTGTGTAACAAGTAGCCTCTGATCTCAGTGACTTACAATGCTTTGTTTGGTTTTCATATCATATGAGAGTTTCAGGTCCCCTGCAGCTCTGCTCCAGACTGGGTTAACAGCCAATACCTCATATATTCCAGAGGCAGCCTGAAGACTGGGTCCCCACTCAGCTCATATGCTTGTAGTGGCAAAGGGCAAACTGGAAAAAAAAAAAAAAAAAACAAACACAAACAAAAACACAAACAAAAAAAAAAAAAAAAACAACAAAAAAAAAAAAAACCAGGATGTGGTGGCATGCACTTGCAGTTATAGTGCTGGAGAAGCCAGAGACAGGAGAATCCCTGGGGCTAGCTGGCCATCTAGTGTAGCTTAGTCGGCAAGTTCCAGGCCAATGAGAGACCCTGTCTCAAAAAACCAAGATGGATAGCCTCAAAGGAACCACATCAAGGTTGTCCTCTGGCCTACACACACACACACACACACACACACACACACACACACACACACACACAGAAAAATTCAAATGTTCATCAGTTGATAAACAGGTAAGTAAGTAAGGTCTGTCTGTGCAAAAGATCAATATACAGCCATGAAATAGTGACAAAGAGTGGACCCGTGGTATGGCATGATGGATCTTGAAAACCTTTGACTGAGTGAAAGATGACAATTTACAGCATGAAGCCATTTGTGTGGAATGTTCAGAATAGACAAGTCTCCACAGAGAGAGGAGCTAGGTTAGTGGTTTGCAAGGGCCTAGGGGGCTGGGGGAGATTGGTCATGACTATGAAGTTTTTTCTGGGTGATTATTAAAACTTGTTATTAACATGCATGGTGGTGATAGCTGTATCACCCCTAGACACACTAAAACCATTGAATGGTCTATACTAAATGGAAGAATAGCATAGCCAGAGAATTATATCTCATTAAAGCCATTAAGACACTCCAGGGGCAGCCACTAAAAGAGTAGAAATGAAGTATGTGTTTAACTTCTAAGCCAACAGAGGTTAAGAGGCCACTAACTCACTGTTCCTTCCAGAGATGCTAGGAGAAGAATAGAGATAACCAAGAAAGAGCAAAGAAGTAAAGACAACCCAGAATAAGAAGGCATTCAGAAACACTGAAAGAAAGCGGCGGTACCTTCATTCAATGTGACACTGGCAGTCACTGCTATTCAAAGAACTATCTTCCCTTGCTGAGACTTCTCAGTATTGGAAGTCTGAGGCATCCACTTGAAGCATGCTGGGGAGGGAGGTGATAACTGTGATGGGGCACTGGGTGTGGGTACATACACAGAGAGAGGAAAGTCTGTTAACACACAACTGAAGGTCTTTAAATGATCACACTGTTTAAGACATTAAGAAAATAACTCACTTAATTATGCAGATTTGTGCTGTCCTTCCAGACATACATATATGAAATTGAATTCACAATGTCATGTCATGAGATCTGGCTAAGGGGGTCCCGTGCACAAGGTGGTCCTAAGTCATTATATTGGCTGGTAACGTCACAGCCATTTTAGTTTTCTAAGTACAAAATATGATATGATGTTCACAAAGTCAATCCTCTGGTGGCCCATTTCTAGAACACATCACTGTCCTGAAGTGACATGTGACTATATAGACAGATAAAGTGACCATTAGTTAGACATGAGTTGGGTAGTAAAATTTGATGTAGTTAATTTATATAACTAATTAGAAAAAGAGAAGGCAGACTTTAACTTCCTAGCATTGTGTGAAAGTTATGCGCCCTCTTCCCAGAGAGGCACGTTTGTCTAATGCACAGATTTGTAGACCTCTGAAGAGGCCCCAGACTACTTAAAATTCATAGCTTTGGGCTGGGGAGACAGTTCAGTTCATAAAAGTGCTTGCTACTGCAGAGTTCAGACCCCAGGAATCCCGATGGAAGCAGTAACACATGTATCTGCTCGAAGTTCACCCTGAGGAGAGATAGGAGGCAGAGACAGGAGAATGCCTGGGAGCTAGGGGGCCAGCTAGCCTGGCTTATGCAGTGGTGAAGAGGTCCTGTCCCAAACAAGACGGAAAGGGGGGTGGCTAACTGTGGAAGGTTGACCTCTGACCCTTGCACATGCACCACGACACACACATGCTCACACGCATGCATATGTAAGCGTGCACACACACCTACACACACACAATTTTTAAACTAAAATGTCATGATTTTCATGTACAAACATTCATGTGTGCAATAGCACACAAAAATATGGACACATACTTGTAGGCATGTGTGTGTATGCATGCACGTGCAAGCAAGCACACACATGCACACACATACACACATGCACACCACAGACTGAAGGCTGAAATGTCCTCTAGGACTCAGCCTAGTAAGATCTGACAACCCACAGGACCTTAGACAGTCAAATTAGCATCGGCTTGTTCTCATTCTGGAGGACAGGCTTCCCAATCTTTTCTGAAGTTACTTTCCTTCTCCCTCCCTGCTAGTCCCTGTTTTCATCAAGCAGGAAGCCTTGAATGCCTTTCCCTGCCAGCTATTCAAGAGGCCATTCCCTCTGGAGCTGGCGACACACAACCTATTAATAAGCAAACAGAATGAACTGGCTCTCTCTCCTCATAGTTAAATTCCTCTGCCGCCGATTTCTCAAACACTTCCCTTTAGGGTTTTCCTGTGGAGTCCCATTCATTTAAAGGGAATGTGGAAAATTGTTTAATGCTTCTTGTTGTAAGCAAATGCTGATTCCATGTGGAGAATCAAACACCTCCCTTCTCTGTGGCTTTCCAAACCCATCTGGTGGCCCTGGCAGAGCCGGAACATTGCTGTGTGCATATGTGCCTCCCTCGATGGAGCGAGGAGACAGGGCTGCAGCATGCAAATTTCTAATTTCACTCACATGCCCCATTTTTGCTTTGCACTCCAACTAAGCCATGCTCTCGTGCTTTGCCTCAGTTTCCCCAACTGTGAAATAGTGACAACGGTCTGTTGTGTGACAAAACTTTTCCTGGGGAGACACAGTCTACACATCTTCTCCCCCGCCCCGCCCCCAGATAGAAAACCCACAACAGACCAAAGTATGGGCACCACCATAGTGTAACTTGGTGAACAAGTGAGTTTTATTGGGATAACGTACAGGAATATGGGTAAAGGGTTATTTACAGGAGCAGTAATGACTTTAAAAGCTGCATCATCAAAGCCCACCCCAGCAAAGGTGACAGCCCACAAAGCTGGGATCCTGGGGCACACTGCACAGCCTGCAGGCAGCTCGACAGGTTAGACAGTGTCATTTCCAGGCAGCTGGGCTTGTTTTGCTTCTTCCAGGCAGCCGATCTGGTCTCAGAATCTTCTTTATAGCTTAACATATCTGAGAGCGAGCCTCAGCCTTCAGGCAGGGAGGGGCCTAGTGAACCTGGTCAGTTTAAGGAACTTCCTTAAGCTGTTTTTGAGTTGTTTATTTTCCTGCTTAAGGAGCTTCCTGGTGGCTGGATGCTGGATGGATGCTTTAATCTCAGAGAAAACTGTTGTTAGGCAACAGAATTTTAGTTTCTTACATCTTTGCTTCATCTTCAGCTAGATAGAGTGACTCCTTTACACCTGGCCTGGCTATAATACAGTGGAGGTGACAGCGTAAAGCTGGAATGCTTCCTATCATTTTAGATTCAAAAGAAAGATAAAGAGATAATAGCAATAGAAAACTCTGGGCTCTGAAGCTGTGCCAACCGGCATAATAGTGATATACTTATTATGAGAGAAACCAACTTCTTTCTGATTGGATTTGAGGCTTGCTCCATATTTTAGTTAGAATTTTGTTGCTGTGAACAGACACCACAACCAAGGCAACTCTTATAAAGGACAACATTTAATTGGGGATGGCTTACAGTTTTAGAGGTTCAGTCCATTATCACGATGGGAAACATGGCAGTGTATAGACAGACATGGTGCTGGAGAAGGAGCTGAGAGTTCTTCATCCTCAGAAGCTTGATCTGAAGGCAGACAGGGAGAGACTGTCTCCCAAGGGCAGCCTGCAGCAGGGTCTCTTTTGCCCTGAGTGGGGTTTAAGCATAAGACCTCAAAGCCCATCCCCACAGTGATGCACTTCCTCCAACAAGGCCACACCTCTGAATAGTGCCACTTGCCATGGACCAGGCATATTCAAACCTCCATACTTCACGAAAGGAATTTATGTTAGTACTGTACACTTAGCCAAAAACTCATAGCTCAGGAGATCCTAAACCTTAGTGGGGAAGCCTACTACTGTGTTTTCCTAAACAGATATGTCAAACTGTGTTCTAAATATCTGTATTTGTACTCAGGGATTAGTGCTGCTCTCAGCCTTGGTCAAAGAAGCTTCCTTTTGCAGTGAGTAATGGATGGTTAATCCAGAGACTTCTGACTGGTCAAAGTGCTGAGAATAAGTGAGTGTCAAGCAATTAGCCTCAAATGAGACATCTGTACCACCACACCCACCCCAGGTTCAGAGAGCATGGCAGAAGAGGGCTTGAAAGACGTAAGAGCCAGTGGGTGTGAAATGCTGTCTTCTGGACATGACACAGCTGTTGCCCCTGTGAACTAACAGCAGCCACGGCTACCATGCAAGACTAAGCCCATTGACCTTCCATTATGGGTTGAGGAGGGGTTCGTGAAGCCACCCACTTCCCTGAGGAGCTAATGGGCTATTAATGGTTTCTGAGGGTAGTGGGGTGGAGGCTCATTCACTACTGTTTTATATCTGGGGCTGGTGTCTGTGTGTGTGTGTGGTAGGGGGAGTCATATTCATTTGTGTTATAGCCATTGTAAGTTGCTGTTCCTCAGGTAAACAACACCCCTTCCTCACCCACACTTGTGCAAGCAGTGGTAATTAGATGTAGTGAGCTACAAAAGAAAGAGGAAGCAGGAGAGAGGACTTGCTGGGGAGATGAACGGGTTCCATGGTAGGGAGAAGGGGAAAGAGGGGTTAATTGAGGGTCTATGATCAAAGCACATCGTGTGTGTGTGTGTGTGTGTGAGAGAGAGAGAGAGAGAGAGAGAGAGAGAGAGAGAGAGAGAGAGAGATAGACAGACAGACAGAGGCAGAGAGAGAGAGACTGAGATACAGAGACATAGAGATAGAGACAGAGATACAGAGGCAGAGAGATAGAGACAGAGACAAAGAGACAGAGGCAGGGGGAGAAACAAAGACAGAGAGACACAGAGAGATTTTGAAAGAATAAATACTATTTTTAAATGAACTTTTTAAAATCCAAAAATAAAGCCTGCAGTAGTGGTGCACACCTTTAACCCTAGCACTTGGGAGGAAGAGGCAGGCAAACTCTAGTTCAAAACCAGCCTGGTCTACAGAGCGAGTCCTAAGACAATCTGTGAACTGCATTTGTCACCCTGGCATTTTCTCAGTTTGGTTAAACAGAGAAAACAGGGCTGAACTTTCTTCCACCAGGAAGCAAGTGAATCTAGCCAGAAGAAAGCATTGCATGTCAGAACTGTTGGATGCATTTTGTCTTCTTATCTTGTTCTGTTTTAATGATTTGTTTAGGAATAAAAATCCCTCTGCATCCACTCTGCTCATCTTCTGTCTTTTAGTTTCAGTTGGGCCAGAAGACACCTTTTTTCCTTGGTATCATCATCAATAACAATAGCATCTGATCATGTATACCTCGAGGTGATTTGGTCAGCAGCAGCGTAGATGTTCAGAAGAATAATGACCAGATAGATACACCCGTCTCATTTCCAACACGTCCAGGCTCCGAGATCCCATGACTTTCCTTAGACAGCACCCTATGCCAAAGCTCTTAAAGCCCTTCTCCTTGCCAGGCTTCATTCTGGGAAACATACCTGGCATGTTTATTACTTGAAGAAAGCACAAGTTTAATTGATTTCTTGGTGTGAGAGGGGACTTTAACTTTATAATCTAATACAGACTATAAAGTAGATTAAGTTTCATCAGGTTTCATCATAAGGCAGTGGTTTCTGAAGCAATCATTGTGTTCCTGTGGGTTTGCTCCCTTAGACAGAGATCCCACGGTCCTGCTTTCTCCTCCTCCCAATGCCACTAGGAAGAGAGTATGCTGTTCCTTTTCATACTCCGCTCATCTGAAGAAGGAAGCCTGTACAATCAGATCTCACTTTGTACAGTAGCAAAGAACCAGGAAAAATGCCTTGCTCTGTGAATCCAAGGAATTTATTTGCTTGTTCATTTTATGTGTATGGGTGCTTTGTCTGCCTGTATGTCTGTGCACCCTGTGTATGGCTGGTGCCCCCAGAGGCCAGGTTGGGCTAGCAAACCAAACTGAGATCATCATTCTTAATGGCAAGTGTCTTTCCCCAGTGAACCATCTTGCTGGCCTGATACTTTTAAATTATTGATTTAATTTCCTTATTCGTTATCAGCCTGTTTAAATGTCCTATCTGTGACTCAGTCTTTGTAGAGTGTGTGTTGCTACAAGTGTATCCCATTACTTCAAGGTTGTCCCACTTGACTGGCTTTTTAAGCATTTGCATCGCTGTGGCGATGGTTGTAATGTCTCTTTTGTCTCGGTTTCTTATTCAGTTTCTCCCTCTTTTACTCCTAGTTAATTTTGGCAAGAGTGTATCAATTTTGTTGATCTTTCAAAATACAATGTGAGGGTGATTTTTCTTTTTTATTTCCCACATTAATTTCCACTCTGGTCTTTATCCCTCCTTCCTCCCGAGAGCTGTAAGCTTAGTTTATTCTTGTTTATTCTTCTCCTGGCTCCCTGAGATATGAAGCTTCAACTAGTTTTCTAGTTGCCTATGAATTATTCTTTGACTTGTTGGTTGTTCAAAAGTGCATTGTCCAATTTCCACCAACTTATGCATTTTCTGGTTTGACTTCTAAGTTCTCATTTTGTTCTATTGTGACTAGAAGGTATACTTTCTCTAATTGCGGCTCTCGGGGCTTTTTTTTTTTTTTTTTTTTTTTTTTTTTTTTTTTTTTTTTGAGGGAGGTTGAATGTCTGCTTGTTTTGCTTTGCTTTTATTTACGGAGACTTTGTCACACGTTCTGCTAATGTTGGGTAGGATACTCTGTGCCTGTTAGTTAGGTCCAATAGATCTTTGTTTCATTTTTGAGTCCAAGTCTCGTGTATAACCAGGCTGGCATTAAACGTGCTATGTGGCCAAATATGACCTTCATCTTCTGATCCTCCTGCCTCCCCTTTCCAAGTCCTGGTATGGCAAACATATGCCATTATGTTCAGTTTTATGCCATCCTGGAGACTGAACTCAGGGCCTAATGCATGTTTACCACGCACTCTAAAAGGTGAGCTATATTTATGGTCCCAGAGTCCTTTTTTTAGATTTTTCTTCTGGTTGGTTGTTTTATCTACCTTTGAAAGCAAGTTATTGAAGTATCTTACTTTTCGTGTGTGGCTCAGCCTCCTTTAGATTCTGTCAAAGACTGCTTCATATAGTGAGACTCTCCAGTGTCCGCCCACAGATATTTGTTCATAGATATAGATATGTATTCATGAGTATTTGACCCTTTATCCTTAATATACATCTTTCCTTGTATATAATAATAATGTTGTTACTGAAAATCTACAGAATAGCCCTTCTGGCTCTATTTTAGTTATGATTTGCTTCTGCCATTGTCAATCTTAACTCAGATTAAAGGCTTCCTAAGTGATTGGTAAAGTGCACGTCTTGTGGCTATGAGGTCATTACTATGGCAGGTACATCGTGAGCACTTGGCTTCAATCAGCGATCGAGCCCACTGATGGATTAAAAATTAGAATTGACTATTGGGAGGTGGTAGAACAATGTAAGCTACAGGTCACTGGAAAGTGTGCCTTCGAAGGGTGTCGTGTCTCTGGCCCAGTCTCCCCTATGTGACCTCCACAGGTGAGGGGGGCTCTGCTGCCCCCATGATGCAGCTGAAAGGTCACAGATCCCAGTCTCAGAAACCATGATCCTAAATAAATATTTGTTCCTTTTGAATCACTTTTCTCTGCCACTTGCCAGCGATAAGACTCTAACATACAGTCCTCCTACTGTGTGTATGGTGAAATTCTTTTTTTTTGGGGGGGGGGGAAGCATGGAATAAATATCGTATTTTATTTCTTTTTTTTTTTCATTGAAAATAGGTTGTTTCATACAGTGTGTTCTGATTAGTCTCCCCTCTCCCCATGCCTCCCCGATTCTCCCCACCTCCCCTTCTGATCTATACCCTTTCTGTATCTCCACAGGGGGGGAAAAAAAAAAAAACAGGTTTCTAAAGAATAATAAATTCTTATAGAAAGTGTCTAAAGATTATAGAAAGTGTCCAGTTGGATAGTGGGTGTTTGAAGGGGCTGCTTCATTTTGTTTATCTGATCCTGACGATTTGACTGGGGAGCTTAATCCAATTACATTCAAACAGTTACTGATACCAAGGATTCATTGTTACCTTTGTGTTGTTTGGTCCATCTCTAGAGCTTCTCCTCCACCCCCTCTTTCTCGGAGGCTTTCCTTTGTGTTCTGTTAACTTTTGTCATCAGGAGCTTTTATTTCCCTCTCAATTTCCTTTTATGAATAGCCATACCTCAGAGATATTGATGGTTCCGTTCCAGACCACTGCAATAAAGTGCACGTTGCAATAAAGAAAGTCACATGGATTTTTATTTCCCGATGCAAATAAAAATGATGTTTATACTTCGCTGGTAGTTTATTAAGTGTCAAACAGAATTGTGTCTTTAAAAACCATACATGTGTCTTAATTAAAAAACACTTTGTGGCTAAAAAAATACCAATGATCATCTAAGTCCTTAGCAAATTGTACTTGGTTTCGCTCCTGAAAGATCCTTTGGCGATGTTACTGGCTGATGGCTGGGCAGAGTCCTAGGGATGACTGAAGCTGGCGTAACTGTGACAATTCCTTAAAATCAGACAACAAACAACACATATCTTGGTTGCCAGACAGAGAAAAAATCAGTCTTAAACAGGCCAGGAAACCCTCCCTGGTAGCCAACTTTCATAGTGCTAGGATGTGCTAGTCAGGTAGCTGTAGGAGAAAAGACATTGATATTCTCACCCAGTTCTGAACACTGCGTGGGTATAGACCCATCTGCCAGGCAAGCTGTGCCCACTTCTGCAACAGCGGCATGACTGTTTATGGAATAACCAACTACTCTCTTGATTGGATTTGAAGCTTGCTCCACATGTGAGGGCCATGCCTAGTACTATAAACACTGTCGAAAATCCATAGCTAGGGAAGTCATAGGCCTTAGGGGAGAGCCTATTGATACAATTTTCTTTCTTTCTTTCTTTTTTTTTTTTTTTTTTTTTTTTGTTTTTTCGAGACAGGGTTTCTCTGTGTAGTCTTGGCTGTCCTGGAACTCACTCTGTAGACCAGGCTGGCCTCAAACTCAGAAATCCACCTGCCTCTGCCTCCCAAGTGCTGGGATTAAAGGTGTGTGCCACCAACGCCCGGCCGATACAATTTTCTAAATAGTCATTTTGTCAAACTGCCTTCTAAATATATATGCTTATATCCCTAGATATGTGCTATTCTCAAGCCTGGTCAGAGAATTGTCTCCGTCAGAGAAAAAGTCACTGAGAATGTTCAGACCTGAATGAGACTTCCACAACAACCCCACCCCCACCCCACCTCCAAAAGGCTGAGGAAAATTTGCAGAAGAGGAGGAAGGAAACATGTAAGAGCCAGAGGATGGGGAAGAATGTTATGAAATACTGTTCATCGGTGAGAGTATGACTATTGCACACATGAACTCAGAGCAGCTGTGGTTACATACACAAGCCTGAATAAAGTCAAAGAAATTACAAATTCCACTATGGAGATCAAAGAGGCCCCTTAGGCTCTACCCCTAGCCCGGAAGACTCTGGCTGTTGTAGGCTGCTTGTGGAGAGAGTCACATTTTATTTTAAAACTAAGCAGTCTTTAATGAAAGTCGTATATGAAATACCTCTGCTCCTGCATCTTCTCCATCATTTCTTCCCAGTATTTGTCCTTCTCCTTTCCTATTTGTCGGGACTTGGCTTTCCTTTCCAGGATCTTCTTGTGTTCCTTGTCTAGCTTTAGCCTGGTGGTACCCACCTTGCTGGGGTGGATGCCCACGTGGAGAGTTGCGCCATTAACCCTTTTCTCACTGGGCTCGTTTAATGTAGATGATCTATTTCTTCCTGGACACTTGGGCCACTTTGCCATTTGCTGGCCTTTGTAGTGTTCTCGGACAACATGAACGTCATCATCCTTTTGAATGAGCACAGACTGGACATTATACTTTAGTCTCAGCTCTTTGAAAACAGGAAGACGTGATCTTCCTCTGAATGTGTGGAGGTGCACTGAAATGCCGTTTGGCATTCTTGCTTTGGCCAGAAGTCACAGAGGGACTGAATTTCATTTTGGCAGCTGTGATCCAGCAATGGCTGCATAAGGAAAGACGAGAGTCACATTTCTTTAAGAATGTGTCCACTGGTAGGTTGAGTATACCCCAGTGGATGAGCTCATGCTCTTGTGCATATAAAAAGCATATAAACTGAATCCAGTGGGTTAAAAAGAAAACAGGGGGAAACGAATTTGGGAGGAGTTGGAGGTGGGAAATGAGGGATGGATACAATCAAGATACATTGTATATATGTACGAAAACTTCAAATGATAAATATTGTTTTAAAAATGACTATGAAGCTTGCCACATTAATGGACTCTTCTTATCAGGAAAGATTATTTCTCTGGTATGCCACGCTATTTGAGAGCAATTTCCTCACAGAATTTCTTTCAGAGTTGGGGGCACTTCCCTCAAACCCTGTCTAAGTATGTAATGTTCTACATCTCTTGCTGTCATGTCAACCAAGCCCATAGCAGTTCCACAAGGAAGAGACACCTTCTCTGCCTGTCCATAAGAAGCACCTCATCAGCTACTAAAGCTCTTTAATGAGGTTATAGCAACAATTTAATCATCTCTCCAGACTCATTTCTAACCGTAGGTATCTTCAGTTATTTTCTCCAATAAAGCTTTGAACCCCTCAAAGTCACCTATAAGGGTTAAAATTAACTCAGCCAAACTCATCAATGTTGGTGATTTCACCTCCTCTCCTGCTGGTTAGATTAACTTTATGCAGTGTGTGTGTGTGTGTGTGTGTGTGTGTGTGTGTGTGTGTGTGTGTGTGTGAAATTAAAAGATATGATTTGATGATTAGCTTTAATTGTCAACTTGACACCTGGGAATCACCTGGAAGAGAGTCCCAATAAAGGATTGTCCACATTGAGTCGTCCTAGGGACATGTCTGTGGAGGATTGTGTTAAATAAATTAATTGATGTGGGATGATTCAGCCCACTGTGGGCAGCACCATTCCCTAAGGAGGGGCTTCTGAACTACATAAGACTTCAGAAATTAAGCTGAACACAAATAAGTAATCAAACATTCATATACATCTCTGCTCTTGACTATGGGTGTGATGTGACCAGCTGTTTGAAGTCCCACAATAATGCACTGAAATCTGGATTTGCAAGCCAAGTAAGTAAGCTCTTTGTCTCCCAAGTTGTGTTTTGTCAAAAATGAAACCAGGACAGCCTGTGTATTCTACTAATAGTTCTTTGTGGTTATGGTTGCAAGCCATAACATGTGTTAAAGTTATAGCCATTTAACTTCAACGGAATACAAAAGTTCTATTCCCATTTGCTCCATCTACTGCCCTATCTTATGATATCTTTATATAATGTATACTCACTAACATAGATTTATATTTTGTTTTGTCATTTAAGTTCATTCATACAAGAATTAAAAGTGTGTGTACCAAAATTACCACACTACAATTTACTATATGTGTGTATAAGTTTATTCTCCCTCTAGAATTTGATTTGTGGGACTGTCTATCTTCCTGCATTTCTTCTTGCCAAAAGACTTCCTCCAGCATTTACTGTTGGGAAGATCTTGCAGTAATTAACTCCTTTAGTTTTTGTTTACCCAAAGAAGCTTTAAGTTCTTTATTTTTGAAGGACATCTCTGGCTTGATTTCTAACACTTGTGAATAACATCCCACCCTATCTGGCCTTCTAGGTATCTGTTTTATGCTTTATCAAAGCTCACTTGTATGCAATAAGCTGTTGCCTTCTTGCCTTTAAAAAAAAAAAATCCCAGTTTTTGTCTTGGAACTTTAACTATCCAGTTTTCCTACTTTGTTCTCGATGAAGTTCTTAGGTTTTTTGGATCTGCATGTCCAATTTTCCCTTTTTTAATTGAAGAAATTTCTGGCCATTATTTTATCAAATATGTTCTCTGTTCCTTTCTTATCCTTCCAGAACTTTACTAATAATACACTGCACTGAATTGCTTAGTAGTAGTACCTTACCAGCCCCAGCACCCTACCAGCCCCAGCACTTTACCAGCCCCAGCACCCTGCCAGCCCCAGCACCCTACCAGCCACAGCACCCCGCCAGCCACAGCACCCTACAAGCTCCTTAATTCT
Organism: Arvicanthis niloticus; assembly: GCF_011762505.2. NCBI lineage: Eukaryota > Metazoa > Chordata > Mammalia > Rodentia > Muridae > Arvicanthis > Arvicanthis niloticus. The sequence goes on along the minus strand of NC_047660.1, from coordinate 51,854,171 downwards.
GTTTGTTCTTTCTTCCTTTCTCCTTTTTTGCTGCTGAGACACAATGGTTTTAGTCCATCTATGTGAAGTTCCTGATCGTTCCTCTTCCTGACCCAGTCAAGTACTGGGACCCTTTTTCCAGAGACCTTCTTAGTTCAATTATGTTTCTTAATTACAATTTGTGTTTGTTTGTTTGTTTGTTTGTTTGTATAGATTTTCCCTGTCCCTTGGTTAGTTTTCTCCTTTTGTTCATGCATGCTTCACCCAATGAGATTACTTCTCTGTGTTCTCTTTTAATATGGGCTATTTCTTTACTGTTATTTAAAAAATATATATTTGTTAGGTGGCTCATCCATCTGCATCTCTCCTGGGTCAGGCTCTGTGGTTTAACTTCTGTCTTTTCATTATGCCATGATGCCCTGTTCCTTTGTGTGCCTGATCACGATGTCAGTGGTGATAATGAGTTTAGACTTTAGGCATTTGGAAAAATGATAGTCCACCCCTCTTGGACTTTATCAACTGGCTTTCTGCAGCAGGGGGTTGGGTTGGGGTAGGGTTGGGGATGGGATCACGTGTGCTTTAGGGCCTCTCAAATTCCCTTAGCATGCTTCTTGAAAGCCTTTAATCTCTTGTGACTGAGGGCATCTGCCTGTGCAAATGCAATCACAGTGTGCCACTGGGAACACACAGCTTTCGGTGACTAGATACAGTCCCCAGAATGGACAAAACACTGAACACAGTTCCCTTTTTGTTTCTGCTCAAAGACAGGTTACCTGGTAGAGGATGTTTCCTCTCAGTGGCATGGTCCTGGGTTAGAGGATGTGGGAAGCAGGAGGCACAGATGAGTGTGCCAAAAGCTGCTAACTTTCTGGTATTTGTACCTAGAATCCCTTCCCGATTTGATGGGCTTATATGAGGATGCCGAGACCTTAACTGATCTCCAGAATTCTAAATGAGTAATTTTCTCTCAGCTTGGTGTCTCTATGGAAGAAACCTTCACTTTCAGTGTGGTATTGTTTAATACTGAGAATAAAATATTACATTTCCTATGAGAAGTGAGTCTCCATTTCATGGGTATTTCTTCATCTTTCACCCATCACACCCAAAAACCCCAGCTTGGATCTCTCTCACATTTATGACATCTACCCTTACAGTTCCCTTTGACAGGCTGCATCTCTCCTTTAGACTAAAGGACACCAGAGAGAGAAGTCCGGTAGAAACTTGTGAGTCACTATGTTTCAGCTGAAAAGCAAATGACTGGACTAATGAATGGGTGAATGAATGAATGAATGAATGAATGAGTGAATGAATGAAAAGGTCTTCAAATAAAAGGACAAGAAATGTAATGAACCAAAGACAAGGAGTCAAGAATAGGTAATTCAAGGCCCTAAGGGGAAGTGATAAAGACCCAGAGAAATTCAACAGAGGGTCACAAAGGAGAAGGGAAAATCACAATTCTATTTACATCTGACAAGGCCTGTGAGTGCCGTAATTCACACATTTTTATTTTAATTGACATGGAAATATGAGCACTGCTGCTCTGGAGTGCTTTAAAAATCAAATCTACAGCAAGCAAGTGGCTTACTAGAAGATTACTCACCTGGGAAATGCTAAAACATGTTGACATAAAACAATAAACTTATTGGACTTTCACAGAGTCACATGAACAACTGTGTACTGACCACCCGTCCTCAGAACTGGAGTCCTGTTTTATTTCCCATTTCCTGGTGCTGAGAACTGAAACTTATTTAAGAAATACTGCAGGGAAAGCGGGAGGGAGAAGAAAACACCCACGGTGTCCTTTGCCTTGTTGCTGGGCATCGGTGATGGAACTATGTCCCAGCTTTCATGGCCATCTGAGCAGTTACCCAGATCTTTGACAGTTTGCCGTAACTATGCTACTTACTTGCTTACTTCCTAAGCATTTAGCTTACTAAGCCTTGAGTGGCAGATTTCTTAATAGCTGGGAAAGGAGAGATTTGGAGGTAGACGTGTGGAGGATGGTGTCTTGGTTTAACAATGGCACGTTTTAGCACCAGTGGCCAGCATTGTGACACTGCTTTCAAAAAGGCCCGAGTTATTAGCCTGATGCATGGAAAAGGTGACATAAACACAGGGAAGCAAAAGCCATCACTCCGAGTCTAACAAAACACCAGGGACAAAGAGCAGAGCTAGAAACAAGCACCCTAAGGCTCTGGAGCTAATAACATCTCTAAAAGGTCTTCATTGCTGTTGTTTCAAATTTGGCTAACATTTGGCCTCTCTTATTAGAACGGAAATGTTATCTACAGTTGCTATCCCCTTCCTTATTTCAAAATGTTGTTTTTAAAGCATGATATGAATACATTAGAGACTCTTTCGGTTCTTATAGAGGGAAAGTTCAAATGCAGGCGTCTACATAATAAAGCCTACCCAGATATAACAAATGGGGCTGTCAGACTGATTCTCACTTGAGACACCAACTGTAGCTAATATTCCTGGATATGCAGATGTTTTCTGTCTCTTTCTCTCAGACCAAGAAAAAAAAAGGCATTTAATGGGAATAATGATAAATTGGTATTAATATGAAAAGACTCTGCCGCACCGTGACAAAGAACCCTACAGGTCAAGGTTGGAAGCGCATGTGAGCAGCCGAGTCCTCACCTCTGTGCAGGGCGGTCTCGGGGAATTTATGAGCTGAACTATTCACTCTGTCTGAAGACCACACAACATTCTTTTTGCAAAGAGAAAAATAAGACCCTGGGCTGGACTAAAACTTTTGTTGGGAGAGACAGGATCCCCTGCGGTGTCTGAAACACACTCCACTGTGCTGACACACATAGAAATTAAGGGCTTTGTAAAGAATCAGTGTGCTCACACAAGTCTGTCCAAGGGCTAAAAAATATAAAGCAAATCCCGCCCATTCTTTAGTCCCCGTGCTGGAGCCCACATCTGCGCTCAGCAGGTTACACTGTCCCTGGACCCACCTCTGCTCTCCCTCCTGGGATTCCATTCCCAGTCACTCCACATTTGTTTCTATTTAGGCTTCCCCAGCCCCTCCCCTTCTTGTGCACTTGTGTGGATGCCCTCAACCTGTGGAGAGATGGAAAGAAACCCTGAACATAGTTTCTTCTACATAAAGGAAGAAATGATAGAAGGTAAAGACTAATTGTCTGATGAGGCTTCTCCCTGATGACGTGCTACGTCCCTGAGAACACTGCAGAGACCCTTACTTGAGTGGCTTGGTAGTCATCAAATGCTCTGTGCAGGTCTTAGGACCTGGAGTCTGCAAACGTGGAGAAAGCCTCTTATTGAGCTTCGGAGAATTTACTTTAGACAAACACGTTATTTCCATGACTGGACAGGTTTCGGGGGGGGGGGGAGAGTAGTGAATTTCCCTGAAATTGCATGCTATGATATCCAGTCTGCACTTGAATACACCAAGCCGACTCAGCCTCACTGACTCTGTACCTAATAAGACTAGAAGTCAGAAACTCACAGAAAAGTGATGAGAGTCTTCACCCACCGGGCTCTGAGTGGCTGCACACTTTTCCGTTGAGATGATTTAGGCAGTCAGCCTCCAGATTATACTGATTGTGTTACAGAACTCAACACGAGACAACCCCTCCTCTTTCTCCACGTTGATTTCCTTTTTAAGTCAGGATGATATAGCATAGGTGTTTGCTATTATCAAAGGTCACCAAATCTCTGCAATACCAAGCTGGATTTCCTGTAACTTGGAAGCCAGATGCAATGGTGGGTTGCTAGAGAGGACCTGTTAGCTGAGGAGCACTGTAAGGTGTAAGGGTGACAAGGGACTAAAAGCTGAGCTTGTAGCTGATCATATGGACACTTAGCCCACAGGAACTACACTGCTCTTCACAGTCTCTGACAAACCTGAACAGTCACTTGAACGTACATCCAGATTACAAGATTGCAGAATCAAATTAGACTTCACATAAAAAGTGGGTGACCAATGGCACTGCCTTCTTCACAATGCATTTACACCATAATTGAGCAAGGACTTAATTTTTGTTTGTGACCCTTGTCTCCAAATGCAGGTTTCTGACAGCAATCTGTTATTTACACTGATCGGTGATAACCATGTATGGAAGCCCTCAATATCTGTGCCTAGCAAAACAACAAGAGCAAAATGCTCACGAACATTCACAACATTACCCTCTTTCTGGTCTTTCCAATCTTCTCATACTGTACATAGTCCATGCTATTGAAAAAATAAAAATTAATGTTGACAGAACTGTAGAAGCCGTGTAGATGTTTGGTATGACACAAAGACTAAATAAAGATGATGTCGGGACAGCAGGTACAGGGGGCACTGATTTAAGAGTCTCATTCATCCCCATAACAAGCTCTCCAGATCTTGACACACCATCATAGTTTATCAATAAGACAACGACCCAAAGAAAAGTAAAATATATCCTGGAAACAATATAAAAAAAAAAAACAAACAAACCAAAAACTTCACCCTTATATAGGGATGGGTCTTCTCTACATCTAAATGTGCACCAAGTAAAACATGGCTCTGTGTGTGTGTGTGTGTGTGTGTGTGTGTGTGTGTGTGTGTGTGTAGCCATGAAACAGAAGCATTCTTCAAGGCTAGATCAACACTCCTGCAACTCATTTGTCAAAAGACACATGTTCACTGACTCCAGGAAACACCGGTTCTGGGTGAAGAAAGACATTCATTTCCAGATCTTAGGAAAGGTCACTTGAAAACTCATGAGCCAGAAGGAACAGGCGGGTAAACAAGAGACCCAATTGTCTTAACTTCTGATGTTTATCCTATGAGCAACTCTCAGATTCTACAAAATCCTCAATACTTATTTCTGAACATCCCAAGAAATGAAATGAACTCTTAGTTAATAGTCAGAGTAGGAAACTGGAGGTTGGGATTGGAGAGATGGTTCAGTTGTTAAGGGTGCTTACTCCTCTTACAGAGGACCCTAGTTTGACTCCCAGAACCCACACGGGAGGCATAGTTATCTGCAACTGCAGCTCTAGGGATCAGATGCCCTCTCCTGGCTTCTGTGTGCAGCTGCGCAAATGTGGCATACACTCTTACCAACACACCTACACACACATGAATAAAAATATAACAAAATAAATCTCCAAACAGAAATAGATTGTTCAAAATCCCAATTTAGAGGCTGTTTAGACATTAAGGTGTAGTTTGCTTATTTAATTGGCATTTGCTGGACACCTGTTGAATGAAGAGTCCTGTAAAAGCACAATAAGATGGTTAAACCTTTCCTTCCAATGGGGTGACAATCTGGTGGGACAGCTGGGGAGCTTCAGGAAGAACATGCACAGGTGAGCTTAGCGATATCTGGGTTCCAAGCCTTTCCTGGCTCAGAAGCATCAGGCCAATTCCCACTCAGAACCTCGCTTATGTCTGCTGTGAACAGAATTAAGACTGTTTGCATTTCTTCACAGGTTTACCACAAGGAGTAAATGAGGTGCTAGCTGAAGAACAGTTTATTAAGGGCTCGGGAGATAGCTTTGTTGTGAAGTGATTGCCTTGCTAGCATGAAAACCTGAGTTTGAGCCCCACCCCCACAAAAAAAAACTTATAAAAAGTAGAGGGGTGGCATGAAACCCTAATTCCAGAACCTGGGAGTCAAAGGCAGGCAGATCTCTGAGCATGAGGTTAGATTAGTCTATATAACAAGTTACAGGCAACACTGTGAACATCTGTCTCAATAAACTAACTGAAAGGGACAAGAGGAAAGCTGGATGTGGTGACTCTAGAGCTGACGAGAGAAAGATAATCCCTGGGGTTGGCCAGACATCCTATGCAAATCAGCTTGGTTCAGGCCTGTGAGAGACACTGTCTCAAAAAGACAAGGCAAGAAGCATGTGAGGAACAATACTTGAAGTTATCCCCTAGCTTCCACGTGCACACATATGTACCCATCCAAACATGCACACAGTGGGGGGAGGGAATGAGGGAGGGAGGGAGACAGAGACAGAGACAGAGACACAGAGAGATGGAGGCAGAGAGACACAGTTTACCAAATGATACAAACAAAAGATGATGCTACCATTGTTGCTGATATAAAGCCTTCAGTTTTAAGACTCTTTAAAAGACACTGCCAATGGGTTTTAGGTTTTCTTATGGCCGCTGTCTTTGACTCTAGGTGCATCTGAATGTGAGACAGCTGAGTGCCATGAAGCAGGAATAAATAGTGTTTTACCTGAGACCATTTTCCCTCCTGACTAGTGTGAGTTTGAGAACCCGCCCGTCTTTGGCCCTCAGCTTCTCTTTCATGAACATGTCTTTCATTTCATGAGTTACGGAACTTACAAGTCATCTGCTTAGGTCCCTGGAGAAACTTCAACAAGATGTTTGGAGGAAAGAAAATGTTTGTGTCATTTTCTTCTCAATGTCTCTTTCTGAAAACTGAAATGATTCGTCTCAAGGACATCACACTAAAGTAGTGACTGTTTACACAACTCAAAGAAAATTTTAGCAGGGGTGAATAGGCTTATTAATTCAGTGGTTTATTGAAATTCCACAAACATCCTATGTCACTTACATGCTTGACTGTTTTTTTCTGGACATTTGGTTTTGCTTTTTCTTAAATAAAATTAAGGATTAGGCTACATTAAGGCAATTCCATTTAAACTTTGCTTTATTTTTTTTCTATTTTGGGTTTTTTTTTTTTTTTTTTTTTTTTTAGACAGGGTATCTCTATTTAGCCCTGGCTGTCCTGGAACTCAGTATATAGACCAAGCTGGCCTTGGACTCACAGAGATCCACCTGCCTCTGCCCCCTGAGTACTGAGGATTACAGGCGTGTACCACTATGTCCAACTTCAACTTTTCAACTGTTATAAGTCTTTGTTCCTGGAACAGTCCATTCTTTGTTTGAACTCATCAAGCAATGTGGTACCCTGAAAAAAATAGACAGGTGCCCGTGACTTTCATTTGTACAGTAGTCCCTTCTTAACCATAATCTCAGCTATCACGGTCAGCCAGAGTCTGGAAATACTAAGTAGAAGATTCCAGAAATAAGCAATACATACATTTTAAATTGTAAGTGTTTTAGAGCTTAAGAAATCTCACATCATTCTGCTCTATCTTGCCTGATATGTGAGTGATCCCTTTGTTGAACATCTGCATGCTGTATACACTGTTTGATTATAATCATCTCTCAGTTCTTTGGGTTACCATGTTGATTGTTCATGATGCAGTGTTTATATTCAAGCAATCTTTTTCCCCCAAAACCACAAAAGCAGTGGTACAAAGCAGATGCCAGAAAATGAAATGTATAAGGATGACTAACCAGTGTGGAACAATGGTGGGCATACAAAAAAATATATAAAAATAAAAAGATAACAAGTACCGATGTATTGATGCTATGTGCTATTTTAGGCATCTACCGAAGGACTCAGAACAAATCCTGCAAGGGTATGGAAGATGACTGCATTCTTCAGCAGGGCATTTCAGACGCAGTCCTTGACTCTCATCTTTTCTCTTCATAGCCCTCACATTATAGGGCAAAAAAAAAAAAAGTCAGCATAACCACTGTATTCCTGTTACAGCACACACTCTCTTGTGTCTGTGCGTCATCTTTATGTTCTCTGCCTGATTTAATGTACTCCTTTGTAGGTACAGTTGAGTGTCCTGAAGAAGTGTCACATGTCTTCACTGCACTAAGCAGGTAGAATCCTGGAGGTCATTCTTGTCCTGCTTTTCTCTGACTCAGAGGTGACTCACTCCTTACATAGAGAAATGTTTCCATCAATGGAAAAGGAAAGCCATTACTTTTAATGAGTGAGGTCAAAGACATCTTAAGTTCAAAAAAAAAAAAAATGTGTTAAAGAGGGTAGGGAAGTGGATGGAAAGACTGATAAGAAGTCCTGTTGTTTCTGGGGTTCAAGGACAGTCTCTCTGAGCCCAACAGGGCACTGATCCGGAACCTGCCTGGTGCAGGTCAGAGTGGAGAGGAGGACTTGTGTGTACAGACCCAACTGGCTAGTCCCTTGAGGCTGCCAGACAAACCAGTTAGAAGAGTTAGACTAGCTCGATTTGGGGAAGGGAGTGAGCTGGATTTTCCCTCCCCATAGGAGCCACTGTGGTCTGTGCCCGTATTCAATAGTGGCACCATGTGGCAACAAGGAGTAACCGCAGAGCAAGGACAATGGCAGCCAATGGACAACCTGTAGGCAGTAGACATCAGGAGGATCTTTACTGGAGGAACTCTGGAAGGTTCTGCAGGGAGGAAAAGGGTTCTCAGGAGAGTGATTTTGACCTTCTGATGAAGTCAGTAGGAGGTGGGGACAGAAAGGGAGGGACAATTTAATCCAATTAACTGATTGTGGAAGAGTCTTTATGACTCTTTATAGGCTCCTGAAGGACAGGGCCCATTCTTATCCTCGTGCTTGAGGCAAGTGCATTAAATGAAAAAAAAAAAAAAATATTTACTTTGAATTTATTTTGAAGACATTAGACCATGGAGGAAAAGGGGGAAAGGAATCACTTTCAGAGAGTGCTGTCCCCAATATCATTCACTTGTCTTGGACTATGGATGGCTGTTTTGCCTTTCCTTGAATGCACACACACATACACATACACACACACACACACGCACGCACACACACACACAGAGAGAGAGAGAGAGAGAGAGAGAGAGAGAAGAGAGAAGAGAGACGAGAGACGAGAGACGAGAGAAGAGAGAAGAGAGAAGAGAGAAGAGAGAAGAGAGAAGAGAGAAGAGAGAAATGTTGGCTAGTTGGCTGCCATGGTTATTTTCCATGAAGGGCTGGGAGCTAAACTAACCTTGTTGCATTCTTCAGTGTTTACTCAAGATGTACTTGTCATCTTCTGAAGATCTTTCCTGATAGGTCACCCCTGACCTGCTAAAAGTTCCCAAGCAGTTTCCCAGTGAGACCTCCTTCAGGCTGGTCCTCAGCAGCTGCCGACCTTCACTCCTGCATATAACTCAGCAGGAACGACCGGCCCATCCTTCATCCACTATAGAGACGCTACAATGTGCAGATCACATCCTTCCCAAGAGTTAACTTTCACTCAAGATGCCATGGTTTTAGAACATAATCCCTTCTTTTCCCTGCATTTTGTACATGTGAGCATCAACTGATGGCCTCAGTATCGGGAAAAACCATTTCTAGAAGACGAGGGGAGTGGGGCTTGAATTATAGAACATATCGTCATCCCCTCTTGCATGATAAATAGCTGTTATGGTCATTTATCGTTCCCACGTTCCAAAGTCTAAAACTGCTTTACAGATGTTCTGTAGCCCAGCCTCCCAACATCTGTGCAAGGAAGCCTGGGTGCACAGTTACCAGCTCCATTTTGCAGATGAGAATAGTTACGGGAGGCCCAAGGGGCACCGACTTGACATTTTTAGGACATTGTGATTATACTTTATTAGCCTTTACTCATAGCACGCGGGAGCAGCAGGTAAGCAGCATGTGTCAGTGTCCGGCACAAGTCATTCTATAAAGTCAAAAGTGCTGGAAACAGAACCCAAGAGTTAAGGACTTCTTAGCTCAAGTTGCATTCATTATTTTCCTAACTGAAGGGGCACGCACATAATCACAGGGATGTAGATAAACCCAGGAACGCAATCGCATCCACAGTGGCACAAGCCTAGACAATGCAGCCACGTGATTGTTTTCTCTTTTTCTTTTTTTCTATTTCCAAGGAGCAAAGCAACCCGCTCTGCCTCTCTGGGTTCTTGGGATGCTGACCTCAATCCAGGGCGCTGCTTGAAAGACATTGTCCCTTCAGGGGGCCCATTTGTCTTCTGGGCCTCTGAGGTCTCTAAGGACTGTGAAGTAGGACTGTACTCTTGCTACATATTACTGGGGTCTATCCAACTAGGATTCAGGGGGGAAAGGTAATATAACGTTACTCTGAGGCTCCATATCAACACTTCAAAGTTAGTTAGACTTTCTCTTTTTTTTCCCCTCTCTCTAAATGAAGTCTATTACCTTGAGGTATCTCCTGAGATGCTGTTATCCGCTGTCTAGATGAGCACTGAGCACTTAAAGGGCTGGCTTGGGTTGCACTGTGCAGGTGGTTGGAAAACCACATTAACCTGTGTCCCGAGGTGAAATAGCGAAGTTGCCCTGGAAGCATTGGGGAGAGCGCCCCATTTCTAATTATTTCCCTCTGCCCTCCTCCTTGAGGTGCTCAGTGCTCCCACTGCACACCACCTGGAAAACCAACTGGAGAAACATTTTCTAGGAGGCTGCCTTCCTCCGATGCCCTACATCATGAACCTGTCCAGTCCAGGCCATCTTTGCAAGGCGGGCCCACTTATAGCCACAGGGGAAGATGGAAGGTCCCACCGCAGACTGGAGAAACTTCCCAGGCACTTGGTCACTCTTCTCTTACCCTGATTCTGGATCTCAAGTCAGACTTCAGCAGTGCAGTAAGAGCTTAGGCTCTGGGCCTGTGCCACTACTCTCTAAGGGTCAGTATAGGTCTGGAATCAAAGAAGCCACTTGCTTTCTCCCATACCTATAGTCTGCTGTTAGAGTTTGAGTGCTGACCGTCACCCTGAGACAGTAGAACCATTAGGAGACAGACTGGAGGAGGAGGTTCTTTGGCCACTGGGAGTGTGCTCTTGAGGGAGATTATGGAGCCTCAGCCCCTTCCTCTTCTTGTTCCCTAGAAATGAGGTGAGTGGTAGTGCCATAGCAACCATGGACCTGGGCCTCTAAAACCATAAGCCCAAGTCAGCCTTTTCTCTATAGGCTCACTCTCTCTAGCTTGTTAGAACAATGACAGAAGGCTAAGACCCCTGCCCTGGGGCCAGGTACCACTATGTGAGGCAGAGCTCTCATGGCTAACCCATAATCTAAACAAAAATCTTAGCTAAATTCAGACACCTTCTACACAACATGAAAACACTGTGTTCTTTCACTCGGGAGCCCAGCTGGGCGACTTTACAGGGCTGTCCTTAGAAACCCCACTCACAGCTGTTTTTATTAAGTTCTAAATGTAAATCCTTAAGGATCAAATCCTTAGAATAGCTTCATTTCCGTTGTTTTGTTTTTTAACCATCTCTGGTGACTTAATCGATCTTTAATCTATCTTTTTTAGTTTTCACTCCTTTAATATTTCTTCCTAACTCATCTTAAAATCTTCTCTCCCTCTCCCACCCCTTTTCTTGAGAATTTCATTCATGAGCACTGTGTTTACACATGCCCACCCTCCCTCTCTCCTCCAAGTCCTGCAGGGCTCCCCACCCCTCACTACAGAATGCTCACTCCTGATCAACATTTTCTAGCAGAGAAAGGCATTAGGGTTTTTTTTGAAGTAACACTGGGGTGGGGGTGGGGATGGGGGATCCGTCTTTATTTCCAGCCTTGGTTTCTGCCTCCCCCTCCATCTTCCAAATGCCCGCTCTGCACCCTGATCTCTGCTGGGATAAGCTTGGTTTAACCCAAAGAACAGGCTGAGTAGTCCTCCAGGGGAATGCTGGCTCCTGCTAGCGAGGACGAGGACACAGAAACTTGCTACCTGGCTCTGTTAGGTATTAGCCAAGCCTCCTGTCATTTGTGGTAATCAAAAGGAAATAGTTTTCTGCTCTCCAGTGCAACAGGATTTTTAATGGAAGCCAACAATGGTTTCATCACTGCACCCTGAAGCACACATTTCAGAAAAATTCCCTCTTGTTCTTTGTGAGTTGCAAAACAAACACCAAAGGTCAAGGGCTTCATTTTCTGGCAATCTTAGCACCCAGGGCCTGTTGGACGGTACTTATTCACTAGGCTTTGGGTGAGTGGGAGACTTCCTAACTTGGAACCTGTGAGTAGACAGCTTTGAGTTCTTATGACATGCTGTTAAAAATGTTTCTATACTTTAACAGAAAAAAGGAAAAGAAAGAAAAAACAGAAAGCAATTTAATGAACATGCTTTATGCCTAATGAGAAAAACTTTTCTGGTCCACAGCTGTCACCAGGAATCCCCTCATATCATGTTCATAATGAGAAGCCATTCGTGTCACATGGGTCCAAATGGATGTCTCCCATCCCTGATAGCCCCTCTCACCACATCATTGTCCCCTGGGTATTGCCTCTGGTGATCCAGTGGGGCACAAAAGTTCTAGGTCATTAGTCATGCGAAGACTCTACTTTTCCTAAGGTGCATAAAATGATGGCTTGGAAATGTTTTGCTAAAACTTCTTCATGACAACATCTGGCATCTTGGTAACAACAAACAAGCAAAGATCTCTGTATAGCCTTGATGGGTTGTCTGGCACTCTACCATAAAACAAAGAGGTACCTGGAATCTTTTTGTGCAAGAAATTGTACTGGAAAACATGGGCTTCCTGGGGTTCTGTGATAGAGATGTACTTGATTCTATCCAAAAAGCTGGTCAACTAAGAGCTAAAAGCACTCCCCACTGGTTAGCAGGTTAATGCAACAGTCTTCTTTTCTACCTCAGCCTACAGGAGCAAAGCTGGGTAGAGAGCTGGAGGCAGACATATCTGGCCATGGAGAGCTGAGGCTTGGCTCCAGGAATCCCTGGTAAGAGATGTTGACCTGTCTCGAAGGTAAAAGCTGTCCTGCAGGATGAGTTCTAACACTCCCTACCCCAGCATTTGCCCAGTGGGTCTGGCTTTCAATGGGCCCCTGTTTCTGGGTGTAGGCAAAAGTAAGAGAGGAGAGAAGGTCAGTGGGAAATGGAGGGAAAGAAACAGAAAAGGGTGCATATGAGGAACCCTAGACTCAGCGCTTCCCAGAAGTCAGCATACTATACTTCCCACCTTCCACAATTCCTATCATCAAGGGCCGAAGTATATGGAACCAGTGTTTTAACTCCTCCTCTCATCTGAGATGCTCCAAAGCACTCTGAGCCTGCAACACCCTCCCACCTCCTCTCCATCTGACCCTTTTCCTCTTAGCTCTTATTTTTCTTCACTACCCCTGCCTCTAACATTTAATTTTCCAAAAGCAAGAGAAAAACCCTGCAAAGACGAGGAAGGAACCCCTTCCAAACTCTGGTCTATGCCATGAAGCCTGAAGAATTTTTGAGGCATGAAGTAATTAACTGCTCACCACCTCTGGGTGTTAAGAGACATATGCTACTGGCGTCTCCTGTTTTATAACCAGCATGGTGAAGGCAAGCCCAAGTTTAGAGACTTCTTCCCTGGTACCAGAGTCAATAAACAAGAAACACACACTCCCTCTGGCCCTTCCTGTTCACTTCTAATCGAGTCATTTACTGTCAAATGCTTGCTTGCTTTGTTTCTTTCTAATCCCCTCACCATTAACATGGGAGCCTGGAGTATGTTGGCTTCTTAACAGCTTACAGGACCACAATCACTTAGGAACTGTAGAAAGCAGCATGGTGTCCTCATAAGGGACAATGGGAGGTCACCAAGCATGAGAGCCCAGTGACATCCTGCCAGGCACCATCTCTCCTTGATCCCATCACCCAGATCACTGGGTCTGCTCTGAGATGATGACTGATCTTTATTTGAGGTCTATTGTTTAGGGTCAGTTTCTGGTCTGATGGAGGGGGGAATTAACTTCCAAGGTTGTGAGTGGCCCTCATTTTTGTACTGAGCAATCTCCCCTGTGCTTCTTTTATTCCTGTCTCCTCTAACCCAAGCTCCTAAGCAAGCTAAAGTCTAGTTCAGAACAAAAATAAAAAGGTAGGATTTGGTATAGACCAGCCTGTCAAATTCTGACTCCATCATTCCCTGTAGCTTTAGAACTTGAAGATGTATCCTGGTACTTCTCTAAGATCCTCTTTCCTACTTTATATGGGGATGACAATTCCTAGTCCAAAAGATTGGTCCAGGGATGGGCCTGGAAAGTTCTGAGCAGCCCTGACACATGCTGACACAGTATAGGCATGCACTGCTCCCTCTCACTTCCCACTTCCCACAATTAGTTGAAGTGTCAGTAGTACAAAACTTAGTTAACGTGGTCCAGAATCTCTTTTGTTCTTTCTGCCAACTAACAATATTCTTCAAGATAATAATGTTATTTTAAAGATGGAAGGAAGGAGAGAAAGGGGGTGGGGAAGAAAGAGAGGGAAAGAGAGAGAGAGAGAGAGAGAGAGAGAGAGAGGAGAGAGAGAGAGAGGAGAGAGAGAGGGGAGAGAGAGAGAGAGAGAGAGAGAGAGAGAGATAGAAAGAGAGAGAGAGTTGGGAAGGGACAATGTACAGAAGGATTAAAGGAAGAGGGGTGGTTCACAATAGCCAAGTTATAGAACCAGCCTAGGTGCCCATCAAGAAATGAATTTAGAAGGAGAAATGTATCTATGGGGCTGTAGAGCTGGCTCAACAGTTAGGAACACTGGCTGCTCTTCCCAAGGACCTCAGTTGACTCCCAGCACCCGCATGGCAACAAACAACCATCTATAACCCTAATTCCAAGGGATCCTAGGCCCTTTTCTGGCCTCTGAGGGCACCAGGCACATATGTGGTGTACAGTCATATGTGTAGGCAAGACATCCATACACACAAAATAATACAAATGTATAGACATGAAAATGAAATTTTAAAAAATGGCTACATGCACACTGAAGTTTCATTCAGCCACAGTGGAGTAGGTCATTGGGTTGAGCAGAACAAGCTGGGAAAATGTTGTATGGTTTCTCTTGCCTGCAGCATCTCTATGTCAATAGATACAACAGGACATGGAGATGGGGGGGGGTGCTGCTTAGCGAGAGGAAGAAGCCAGTAGGAAGGGAGACCAAGAGGTGGTAATGGAGGGGTGAATATGATCAGAGTTCATGTTATACATATGTGAAATACCCCAGTAAGTTCATACAACTGATATGGCATAATAATATGGAGTGAAGAAGTGCAGGGAGGGGGAAGGAGGGAGGGGAGGAAGGGAGAGAGGGAGATGGCCGCCGACTGCTCACTCTGTAGCAATGCAGCATGCTAAGAGTGGATACGGATTTAAAAATCAACCTGTTTTAAAATCTTGTTCCCCAATACATGCTAGCTACCTCGGTGACCTTAGGCGAGCTCCTAGCTTCTCTTCGGCTCCCGAATCTTTTAAATAAGTTTATAATAAGAACCTCTGTCTTGTGGGATTATTTTAAGGATTCAATGTAATAATGGCCATGAAGGTGTCTGGCACACAGGGTCTGGCCCTTGACAAATGCAAAAAAAAAAAAAAAAAAAAAAAAAAAAAATCACAATAAAAGAAAAAAAAGCTGATTGAATTTAAATGTCAATCCTAAGATTATTCGCCGGAGCCCTCCTAGGGAGCCTAACTCAGTTTCCTCATCTGAAGTAATGAGGAAGGCTGCGCCCGCCCACGATGTGAAGCGGGAATGTCCTAGAGGGATGGGAAAGCTTCGTTCTCCAGGTGCAATATTAAGTTGTTCTTATTAGAATAAGCTCCCGGAGCTGCATGGGGACAGAACCAAATCCAATCCCCCTTCAGCAGGGCAAGAAGCAATCGCTGTTCCCCCAGCAAGAGCATTGCATAATTCAGCAACATGGAGATGCCAGCCTCGTTCTGATCCTTCCCTTCCAGCAATGGCTCCTGCTCACAGGTTCCCGAACCATACATATACTCCCCAGAAGGGAAGGTAGAAACAACCTAAACCAGGACGGCACGAGCATAACAATGTATGGCCATGTCACACCATACATTTTCCCCATCCTTTCTATAATAACACTGGGATTAAAGATGTTGAGTATATGGTTAGTGAAGTGGGGTCTCTCTCTCTCTCTCTCTCTCTCTCTCTCTCTCTCTCTCTCTCTGTGTGTGTGTGTGTGTGTGTGTGTGTGTGTGTGTAGGCATGTGGAGGTCATAGGTCAACCTTAGGGTCATTTCTTAGGACATTGTCCATCTTGATTTTTTGACACAGGACATTTCATTGGCCTAGAGCTCTCTGGTTTGGCTAAGCTGACCAGCCGGTGGAGATCAGGGGTCCTTTGGTCTCTGCTCCCCAGTGCTGAGATTACAGGCTCATCCTGCCATTTCTGGCTTTGTATGTGAGTGCTGAGGGGACAAGCTCAGGTAATGTGCTACTTTACCCACTGATCTGTCTCCCCAGGCCACCCCCCCCCCCATTTTGTTAACAAAAGAGATGAGGCCAGTCTTGAACAGTACAGGGTGACAGTAATTCCAGTCTGAACCCAAAAAGCCTTTATTTTCATTATCTAAATTGTTACCGTCTCCCTAGAGCAAGCTTCCCAGTTATGGCAATGCCATAAAAATTTAAATGCATATATTTAAGTTTAAAAAGACACTTGGTTGAGCTAAAGAAATGTATAGAGTGTAGTCTGCATCCTGTGAAAGCTGGGCCAGCAAAATGGCTCAGCTGGAAAAGGTGCTTTGCTGCCTCACAGAACTACTACTTCAATCTGGGGAAAGGACCCAGTCTCACAAGTCGCCCTCTGACCTCCACATGTGGGCCTTAGCATGTCGTGTGTGAGCATGCATACGTGCATGCATGCTCACACACGCATGCGCATGCATGCACACACACTAATAGTTTATTTTTAATTGCATATGAATCATCTGAGTGAGTAGAAAAGCAGGCTTTAATCAAGGTTGATTAAAATGACGATCTCTCTTTAAAAAAAAAAAAAAAATTGTGAACGTTGTAAACGAAGGTTGACCATCACAGCTCACGGTCTGTGAGGACAGACAGAAGTTCACAGAAGTGGCCCAAGGAACTAGAGAGAGAAGCCCCAGAGGAAGCTGGGAGGATTAAGCAACTGCTAGCTGGGCTCCTAAGAGCAGAGCTCTTGGTCATGTGACTGTAGGAGGGGGGTTGGGGAACAAAGAGAGCTGCAGTTACCTGCAAGCCTCCTGGGACCGGAGCAGCCTCAGGTGCCTGAGGAGAGTGCAGAGTATCTGGAAAGATGAAAGACCTGGATAAATATAAAGACCTGGAGGCTGGGTTTCAGACAAGCCCTACGTGAAGGCAATAAGTAGGAAGAGACAGTGCCCCGGGCACCGTGGGGAGAGCTCTGAATCAGGAGTCAAGAGACTTTTTTTTGGTTCTGACTCTGCTGTCTGTGTGGCCCAGGACAAGACTCTTCCTGGGGTTCAACCATCTCACCTTAAATTGCCCCTTCCAGGCACCCATATTCTGTTCTTTAATGCAGACATTAGCAAAATTTCCTGTTCAGTTTATCTGAAATACAGTTTCAACGGGACAGTATGTTTTCCTCCAAAAATCCTTTTCTCTCACTATATCTCCCTCTGATGAGAACTGGGTGTACTCATAGAAACACACACACACAATCACAATCACATCTAGCATAATGATCATTTGACTGTTAATATAATCACAGGCCAATGTTGGCTATAAATACCAAGTGCAAACGGGGTCAGAGTCTCTGGTGGACATTGAGGAATGTGCCTTGTGGGTGGTACAGGAGCCGCTTTTCCAGGGAAGGGCAGGAAAATTAACCACCCATCTACCTCTGAGGCTCACAAACTCTTCCCGCCCAGATGTACAAGCCCCACTTCCTTTCTGAGGAATTCAACCAGCCTCTTGGCTGAGTTCTCTGGCCTTCAATGTTGGGGACCATTATGCCACATAAAATCTCAATGCTTCTCTCTGCAGAAGTTCATAGGCTGAAAGGCCAAGTCCCAATTATTGCCTTGGTAAAGGGAGGCTTTTATGAGACTCATCCAAAAAAGTCTGGGTCCGTGTGCAAGAAACAGCAGGGTGATGGTGGGTGTTGGGGTGACCTACTGGAAAGGAAGAACATAAACATAAAACAGTTAGCTGAACATCAACTGTTACCCGTGCATAAAAAATGTTTAAGAGGATCTGGTCTCAGATACCTGTGGTCCAGCTCATAGGACTAGCTGTCGTGAAGGGACCACAGAAACAGATAACACAAGACAGGGGCCTCTGTGTGCACTGACTCCAGATGAACTGACTGTGTAAACCCTTGCCTTTCTTCAACTACTAAATGATTAATGACATTTATTTACATGGCAATTACATTGTATTATAAGTCACCTAGTAATAATTTGCCATACCTGAGAGGGCCGTGGCTATGCAAGAGGATCTGAGTTCAAGTCCCCAGCACCTACCTAAGAAATTGAGATGGTCACGTGTGCGTGAAGGGAGGTGGAAAGTGGTGGATCTCAGAAGCTCAGTGGCCATGTAGCCTAGCCTAAATGGTGAATTTCCAGTCCTATGAGAGAATTCCCTGCTCTGGCCTCCACAAGCGTGCTAACAGTTTCAGGCACCCATACACTCACATGTGTACAACAGATGTACACATGCTAAACAAACAAATAAAAAAGCTATACTGGAGGATATGTGTAAGCATCATGTGACTACTATATAATTTTAAAGGTGCTATCCCCGATTTTGGTATTTAAGGTGTCCTGAAATTATATACTAGGGACAGCTATGTAATTGGACTCAAAAATATATGATTGCCATTTAAGAGGACCTGTCCTTGCACTTCCTTAACCCAACCCATTCCTTCTATAGACCTCAGGTGAAGCTCTCTTTCTGGAACACAAATTCAACCATGACACTTCCCTGCTGGCTATACCAGCTCTACCCACAGAATGGATCTGTACTGTGAGGCACAGGTCGCCCAGAATGTGGCCTCTGATTATCTCTGAGGGTGAAGTTTGTGTCATTCTCTTTCTTCTCTGGTCTTCTGTGTGTGACCTGAAGTGTGCACGGTCACCAAAGTGTTAGGGGCCATCTGAGCATTCCTTTCCCAGCATCCTTCTCTCTTAGGCATCTGTATCTGGGAGTCTCTCAGCCTGGATCATTTACACAGGCAGTCCAAAAGCTGAGGAGTGCTCATCCTTCATGTTTCAGCTTTAAGCCTTGCTGCTGGGGCCTCTTCTGTTCCGGCAGCTTCCTGCCTTGAATATCACAGCCTTCGGGAGATGTACAGTGTCTATTCAACTGGCCATGGCCAACATTGTCCTTCAGGACCCAAGGGGTCAGGAGCCACAATTGTCTTAATTAACACCACAATCCCCATTCCAACACAATGCAGATTGTAAGTGCCCCTTTAGTCTGGCTGAATGAATGAACCTGTGCTATGGTGAGTCGGAGAAAATGAAGACTAATAAGGGCCACAATGCAATGTAAGGAGGAGGCACTACTTGATTTCTGGTGAGTGGGACTTTGAAAAGAGGCAGAATGGATTAAATTATAGTCAGTGGTAAAAGTATAAAGGAGCCATAATAAACCCATGGATGTTTAACAAATGGTGTGAATACTAATGAGTAAATTAATTAATAAACTAGAAACGAATAAATGAACGGCTTTCTCGATGAAATGTATAACAAATGGCTGGAACCAGAAGCATTTTTCTAAAACTACAAATAGTTTGTCAACATCCCCGAGCATATGGTAATTGAGTGTGTGTGTGAGTGTGGGATGATGATTGACAAGTCACAGACAGCCCTTCTTTTTCTCTGTTCCATGTCATTTTAAACTTCTTCCCGCCCTACCTTCGCCTATGTGTATTGCTATTATTTTTCAGAACTCCAGGAAAGGCTAGAGAAATGGTGTCTCTGTAGAAAAGATGCTTACCACACAACCATGAAGGCCTGAATTCAGATTCCCCAGAATCCACCTGAACACCAGGCCTCCATAGTGGCTGTGATCCCAAAACTCAGGAGGCAGAGACAGAAATCCTCGAGGCAAGCTAACTAGCTAACCTGCTGATGAGGGAGTTCTGGGTTCAACTGAGAGACTCTGCCTAAATAAATACGGAGAGTAGTCAAGGGAAACATGTCAACTTTGGGCCTCTAAACACATATACTCATACATCTGCACACACAAATGTACCCACATACGTATGGACTTGCATACATCCCACCATACCACATAAACATACATACAGGTGCCAGTAAAAAAGTCCATGGATTGCCGGGCAGTGGTGGCGCACGCCTTTAATCTCAGCACTTGGGAGGCAGAGGCAGGTGGATTTCTGAGTTCAAGGCCAGCCTGGTCTACTGAGTGAGTTCCAGGACAGCCAGGGCTACACAGAGAAACCCTGTCTCGGAAGAAAGAAAGAAAGAAAGAAAAAGAAAGAAAGAAAGAAAGAAAGAAAGAAAGAAAGAAATGAAGAAAGAAAGGAAAGAAAGAGAAAGTCCATGGATCTAAACCCTGACACACATGCCAATAATCCCAGCATATAAAACATAAAGAAAAGAAAATCTATAGTTCAGGGCCAGCCTGGGTTACATGAGAGCTTGACCAAAAACTTTTAAAGGTGCCCAGAAGTAGGAAACTACCTCCTAGTGACTTCCAGATTTTATATTTGTTCTTTTCTCCACATACTTCTCACCTGAACACAGGAAGGGTCTTGCTACAAAGACTATGTCCAGTGCCAAACAGACCTACATTTACGCCAGGCTCAAGACCAGTTTTCCAAAGGGATAGCTGCTAAGGCTTGCCCTCTTCTCAAATGTTGTGCATTATCCTGGAACTTTTTTTCATTTGCAATTCTCCTGACTTGAAGTCCTGATTAATAGGGGACACAGAGCCCCGTTAAGAAAAATTCAATACATTATGCTCCAGTCTAATCTAGCCTACGCAGCTCTGTTGCAAAGCCACATTGCAGCGGCTGCACTCCTCTGGGGCTGGAGGGGCCAGGGAAGGGAGAAGTGGGGGGAAAGAAATTCCACTTCCTGGCAGCTCCTCAACAGTAACTCCAGCTCCTTCCCTCTACACGCCTGTATGAGTGCAAAACACACACACACACACATACACATGAGAATACTCATACATGTGTGTGCTTGCACACACACACACACATACAAGAAAGCACACATATCTTCCTGAGAAAATGGATAATATGTAGATTTGAGAAAAATGAAATCTCCCTCACTTTCATTTCACCCCAAGTGCCTTGGGTTTGAGTCTAACTTCCCCCCTCCACCCCCAATAAGCAATGATAGGCTTTTTTCTTCCTTTCCTTCTTTCCTTCCCTCTGTCATTTAATTTCAGCTTGATCTAACAAGGTCTTACTATACAGCTGTAGCTGCCCTGGAACTCACCATGTAAGCCAAGTTCAACTCGAAGCCATCCTCCTGCCTCCAGCTCCCAAGTGCTGGCAATGTGGGGATGAACTTTTATGTCCAACAATAGTTTCATTGTTTCAGCTAGAGAGTGGGAAAGGAGAGGGTTTTGGTTTGGTTTGGTTTGGTTTGGTTTGGGTTTTGGTTTAAGCAAAAGCAGGGCAAGAGATGCCATCATGGTGATGCCCAAGCCTGCTTAGAGCTGACAGACTGGCTAGCACTGTATTCCAGTTTCACCTTGGTCAGCCATGGCACCAGCTACCCCAGCTTCCACGAAATCAGATGCCAATGGACAAGTCCAGAAACCTTCCAACTTGTAAGCTGGAAAATCAGAAGGAACCTGAATTCCAGCTTACAGTTGCCAAGAAACTCTATATGGTGCAGGTGCAGGGCAGGTTTTTTTTTTCTTCCTCTTTTAAATTCAGACTCATTAAAATATGTATTTTGCAAGGGGATTAAATTCAAACATCTGGGAAAGGGAAGGAAAAGTCTACAACTCCAAAATATTTCTTTACTTGGCTTTGGATTTCGATTGTTTCATTTCTTTTAAGTTGGGGATAAGAGGCTACTCACTCGTGAGATGACAGAGGGGCACGGAGAGGGCTAGAAAATCACTTGGAAGGGTCCCTGACTTCATCAGCAGCCATAATTGTGGGAAAAGAACCCGAAGATGCCAAACAACAGGAAATTACCAGAAGAATCTGTCAGCACAATCAGCTGCTATTTTCATTGTTCTTTGGCAAATTTATACGCA
Source organism: Arvicanthis niloticus (assembly GCF_011762505.2). NCBI lineage: Eukaryota > Metazoa > Chordata > Mammalia > Rodentia > Muridae > Arvicanthis > Arvicanthis niloticus. Next base: position 51,832,460 of record NC_047660.1, on the reverse strand, counting down.
GTCGGGAGCACCTGGGCTGGCCTGGAGCCCAGGTTTGACTAATTGCCAGGGGAGAGGAGTCGTCATTTGTCTTCGATGGGGTTTCCTCCATTCGCTCCTCAAAACATGTGGTTTCGCTTTTCCCCTCTCTCCGCAGGAAATGGCAGGACAGTGAGACGCAAAATAAATGAGTTCACTTCCAAGAGGTTGCGTCCTAAGAGGCCACTCCAAAAATAACTGTCTTGTGAGACGCTGTTAATAACCAAGGTTCTATATGCTGTCCTCAGAAAACAGCGTTTCAAAGGCATGGTGATTCCCACCCCCACCCGCTTCCCTGGCAAAACACAGTGCACATTAAAAATAAAAGCGTGAGGAATGAGAGAAGAAATCAAGCCCAGTGTCTTCTAGAGGAGTGGAATGTCACCCCTCACAGGTTTGCAAAGCTCCTGTCCAGAGAGCAAAACTGTCTCCAAGGCCCATTCTCCAGTAGGCAAAGGATGCAGCTGGGATAGCAAATCCCAGCCCGATCGATCGCAGCTCTTGCTCAATGCCCAGCACTGACTTCCTTGCCTTAAACTCTACTCATAAACTTTCGTGGGGGGAGCCCGGAGGTTCCTTGAAGGCATGGACGAGGCCCATGCCATGCCCACTTGTCGCACTGTTGCTTGTTGCGTGGCAGAGAGTTAGTGTTGGATCAGAAAAGGTTGTATAAAGAGTGTAGAGGTATCTGCACTAATTGCCTGGCGAGTAACTTGCTGTCCAGAGCGGGGTGTAGATAATCTGAAATATCTTGAACTTTGAGAGAGCACATTTTTTACAAGAACCACCTGCCGGAGTGACAGCCTTCTTTTCTAACTTTGCTCCATTCTTTTTATGAGTTAGCATACCAAAGAATGTGTACGTGTACGCGCGCGCACACACACACCTCAATCTCACACCCCCTCCCATCATTTAAGCAATAGCTCTAGCCAAGATACTCTACTTGCGTAGCGAAGTAGCTAAGTCATGTTTTATATCCTTTCCTGAAACCAATCAAGCTTTCTAACTTAATTGCCTAGTATTTGCAATGTGCTGATTGGGACATGTCACGGTGACAGTATGTTTCATATTGAAACGTACATCCGCCTTTGGTATATTTTCACCTGCGACGTGTTCCGTCCCTCCGGTGATTTAGGGGTTCTGGCAACGTGTCAACAAAGCGTCGACTGCTTTTCCTTTCTTCCTTTCTCTCTTTTTAAAGCATGTAGAGCACCCGGCACATCATAACTACCTTCGACGAAGCCAGCAACATTTGGGTTTGATTTGGTTTCTGTCGCAGGCCCCTTTCTCAAAGTTGAGCTGAGCTGTAATTCTAAACTGACCCACCTTCCCCCCTCGCAAAGGTGAAAAAATGTTATGGAGCGTTTTACAACCCACAGCCCATCATTTATGCTGAAACTCTGGGAGAATCCAGACTTGGCTTATTTTCCCTAAATCAGAGATGTTTTGACATGTTTATTTGTTTAATTTGTTTATTTTGACTAGCTCTGATTATAATTGGCAGCAGCGGGTAGAATTAACATTAGACAGTGTCTTACACTTGTCTGTTACAATAGGGGAGAAAGAATGTGAAGAGAAACCTACCCGGTGCTTAACAATAGTGAGCAGGCAGGGACATACATGGGGTTTCTTTCATGGCAAGAATTGCAACCCAGCTTTACATAGATTATCTCAATTTTTTTTCTTGGATTTAACAAAAAATGCCCCTCCAGTAACATACTTAGATGAAAGTTTCTAAAAATAAAAATCAAGACAAAAAAACTATTTAACCCTGGGACTTGTTTTCTGGGATTTTTGTTTTTTTCTGTGGCTCTTTAGAAATAAAATCGCAGTAACTGTTCAATAATATTGCGGTAACATCAGAATGATCACCCCATATCTAATGTCATTGTGTGGTTGAAAAATGCACTTTCTGAATTCTTTGTCTAAGAATACCCAAACTGTGGGATTTACATTTAAAACACAGGAGTTTATTATACTCTGGAAGTTTCTCCTGCTCTATTTGCTGTGACAATGGCCAAATCCCATTAACTTGCATCTTTATGCTTCCAAAGGTCCACATGAAGTCTGTTTCCTAGGAATGATCTATACCCCACATACAAGTGACATATAACCAACCCACTCTGGGGGGTGGGGGAATCTATATACATTGCCCAGCCAAATCACATGTCAGTAGGTGGCCGTGGTTTTTTTCAGAGTATTAATTTGAAATCAGTGGGGAGACTCACTCACCCCGCCCCTTATCCTCCACCCCAACCCTGAAGACTGTGCTATGAGGTCCACTGGAGAGGGTGTCTGACTATGGCTCCTGTATGGAATCCATTCCTCGGCATATTCTACTGTGAATTATACTGAGAGTACAAACAAGCCTTTGTCACATTTATTATCCTGTAAATATTTGCCCCCATCCCACCCTCGCTCACAGTATTGTTGATTGCTGTGTGCAGTCCTGACTTTGAACACCATATGCCCTCTAATGAGGGCCAAGTCCAAGATGCCATATCTATGCCAAGCAGCCCAGAGGTTTCCTGCTATGGAGTACTTGCCTGGGGAAGCCTGGAGTCTCTAGGCAACTTGTCCTCCAGCTTGTTTTTCATTTTAGCTTAAATGAGTCTGGTATAGGGCAAGAAAAATGACTGCAAGATCAGGAGAGCTGGTAACCATTTCTTTGCCTGGTCATTTTTGGGCCTGGTTGTATTAACAGCCCTGGGATGGTAGTACTGAACAGGTTAAGGGGGTTCTTTGAGAACTCTGAAAATGTATTGGGTTTCCCCCAACTTAAGAAGCACAAGACTTGCTGAGCTACTGGGCATTGGAAATCAGTCATTGGTGGCAGCTTTAAAAAAAAAAAATACTATATGAAAAAAGAACAGTCCAAAGTTCTGCTTTTCTCAAACTGTTGATTTCCCAGGAGGCAAAGGTGATGCCTAATAGAACAGAGCAGCAGAATGTGGTGGTGGTGGCACTGCCAGGCACGGTCCCCACCCTATGTGCCTTCCCCTAGGGTAGAACTCTTCTGCCTGACAAGTTGCCAGGCTAAGGCTCCATGAGATGAGAGAGAAACTATGCTGAGGGACACAGACTCACTACTCCTTCCCCACCCTTCCCGCCCTCCCACCCCCTACTCCCCCAACCCCCCCCCAACACACACACACACACACACACACACACACACGCAAGCACGCACGCGCCAGCAGTAGACTTCCAGAATTTGCTAGGTATAGAATTCAGGCTGAGACTCAGAGAACAGAACCTGGAATCTCCCATCTCTTGTCTTGGTAAGCCTGGGAATGAAAAGCCAGTCCCATCAAGGAGAGTCAGCTGGGTCTCCAGACGTGTACTAAGCAACTAGACGGAAAGGTCTGCTACGCAGCGTTCATTTACTGCTTAATTCAAAGCACGGCCATGTCTGTCCCCTGAGCACTGGGCTAATTGGGACTTTACCATAGACAAGGCCCTGTGTTGTTTCTGTCAACATCTTGGGAGAACTAGCAGGACATAAAGATAAAGGATATAGCCTTACAGCATCCGGGGAGCAGGGGTGATGGGGTGGGGGGGTGGGAGATGCTTCTTTTTCCAATCTGAGAAGGGGTTGAGGGAGAAGCCCGGCAACAAGAATGGCAAAAGGAAGTCACTTTCTCCGATCTTCCTTTAATTTACTGCCGTCAGACTTGTAACCCGCAGTCAGGAATGGAATGCTGAGGTCTGTCTCTGGTTTCCACTCTGCCCCTGCCTTACTGTGTAACTTTCAATTAAACACTTGCTTTATATCTTCTTCATAGTCTCTGGTAGTTTTAGTACCCAAATGATGGTGGGCTCCTCAGAAGACAAATGTATCCTACTGCCAACTAGCTATTATTTTATTTCTACCTTCTAAAGGGAGAGCTTAAATTGTTCATGGGAAATGGGTTGGCTTTCTTTTTCTTTTGGTTAAACTCAGTAATGAAGCATGGGCTGTAAGTGTTTTCAAGCTCTTTGGATATACGGGGTTATATAAATACAAAGCAATATTATTGAAATGAAACTTCTTCAGGGCGTTTGCCAAGGGACCTGGTGTTAGGAATATTTTACATGAGAAGATTAAATGAGGAAGTGTCTAATGAAGTCTTGCTGCCGGCAGCTCCATCAGGGCCCGTTCTTAGTCCCGCTGGGGAGCGTGGTGATTTAGAAGAACAACCACATAGTGGCTAACTTGAAGAAGAGTCTAAGAACCATTTTACTGCCTGCCAGTGTGATTCTGTGGCTTCAGACATTCCCCAAACTCATTGCACTAAAAATGATAAAAAACGGAGCCCAAGAATCCTTCAGGATGAGGATACCTTAAACATATTCAAGTTAGAAAAAACAAAAACAAACCCTGACCCCTTCAGATTGTCCACCAGGTAAAACCCTCTGGCTTTGAGAAACCGGATCCCATTGTTTAAGAAGAAATTCTTGGGGCTGGGGCTATAGCTCAGCCCATAGAGTGCTTGCCTGGCATGCACAATGGCCCGGGTTTGACCTCCAGTACTGCATTAAAAACCAGGCATGGTGATGTACATCTGCAATCCCAGCACTCCGGAAGCAAAAGCAAAAGATTGAGAAGTTCAAGGTCATCCTCAACTATATAGTAAGTTAGCAGCTAGCCTGGATATTTGAGACCCTGTCTCAATGGGGAGTGGGGGGAGAGAAAGGGGAGGAGAAGGAAGGGAGGGACAAAAGAAAAGGGGCAAAGAGAAGAAAATCAGGTAGTGTGTTGCCTAGTCTCTTGAAGATACCTTATATGCACAAACTCCAGGGAGGGGAGAGTCGTGAGCCATGATCAGGATCAAAGTCAAGGGCTTGCTACAGTCCTGGAAAGGTGGACCTGGGTTCCAATTCTCCCATCCCATCCCTCTACCCTGGAATCTTCTCACACACTGCCAAGGATGGAAAGGACATGCCTTTGATGCTGCACTACGGTGTTGCTTTATAAAGAGAGGGAGAGAATAACAACAATGCTAAAAAATAAAAGTAAGTATTTACTAAAGCAGCTTATAGATACGTAAGCCTATAAATTGTGCAAAAAATAGTAGTTGAGCTGATGTGTGTATTAGACACTAGGTTCAGAGACATGAAGCCTTTCTTTTAACACTGCACAGGCGACTCTGGTTAAGTCGCCTTGTACTTCCTGAAATACTTGGAGAATCAGAAATGTGAGCAGAGCCCTCCTGACAGGGTCCTAGCTTCATGGGTCAAACAGGTCCAGTGATGGTTGGGACTGTGCCACGTCCTATACCATCATACAGTATTATCTTTCCTGGGTACAAAAGCAAAAGCTCAGATCGCTCATTAGACCAGCGAGAAGCTGAGAATGGGCTCAGAAGTGGCTTGTGTCCCCAACACTGCCATCCGGGAACTGTTTTCAGCCGCAATAAGTGAGTGCAGATTGGCTCTAAATATACAAGCAGTTTCTTATTTAATCCAAAGATAGCCCTGCATTCTGTCATCTCTCCTGAGAAGGTCCCTCTCTCGTCTTTTCAATATGCTCTCAGCCCCGAAGTATCTTCTTTTGTTTGGCTTGTTATATAAGGTTATATAAATATGAACTGATACTGCTTGATTCAATGTGAACTTACATTCAATTCAAAAGACATCCCCAGAGAAGTCCACTCCTCAGTTCTGATTTCTTCGGACCTCCCAGCTGTATCTTCTAAAGACTCCCACTGCAGTATTCAGGGGCCTTGTCTGTCTTCCTCCTGGTTCTGCCAGGACTGCTTCACAGGCCAGGCAGGCTCTGCACTGTCCTGGACCCCTCTGTGGAGCCTCGAGGTACAGGCATAAACAGTGAGCAGCTGATCCTGGGTGAGGTGGTTTAGGAATCCCAGGGAAGCCTGTGCAGCCCTGTTCGAATTCTCAGCTAAGCACAGACAATAGGAGAGGTTTGGGGACTTTCTGAGTCTCAAAAGAGGTTTCATCAGCCATAAGGATCCCTTCTCTAGGGTCAGCCCAAGGACCCCCCAACTTACCAATGGTTAACATCTAGTTCTGCCAGTGCCCTGCACTCAACCAAGGCACTGAAGGTACTCAAGCAGAGAGCCAAGCAGATGGCCCTGGACCTGAGGCTCCGGGCTTCTAACCAGAGTGGGTGACCTTCATCGTGACTTCCTGTCATCTTCCACCCCACCCATCTTTCTGGACTTGTTCCCCTAAGCTCTCTTTCCCCTTCTCTCCCACGTGACAGGCAAGCTTGCAACAGCAGCTCTTTGCTCAGTGAACTCAAAAGGCACTCCTGACTCTTTTGGTAGCATTATGGCTACCACAGAAGTCCCGTTTTCTGGTCTCTCTTCTTTGTTCCATATCTTCTCACCAATTCTTTGAAGCACCAGCTTTCCCAGGTATGGTGTTGAGTGGACATGGCAGGTTCCTCCTCCCACTGTGTGAAAAGCCATGTGAACAACGTTGTTATCCCTTCCCTGTCCAGCCCCATCAGCGTTCTGTTATCCTCTTGATACTTAGACCTGTCAGAGACTTGCTCAGAGTGGGAGGCTCAGCATAAAATCTGGCCAAATTCAAGTCTTACTGTTGGCTTCAATTTCATACCCAGCTAGTGCAGCTACTTGCTCACTATTTGAGAGAGAGAGAGAGAGAGAGAGAGAGAGAGAGAGAGAGGCAGAGACAGAGAGAAGTTATTTTCAAAGCAATACATTTGATCAAAAGAAAGAAAAGGAAATTTGGCTTTATAATTTCCTTGGGAAACAAAAGACAGTGCAGTCATCTTTTGGTATCCACGGAAACTGGTGCCTGGAACCCTAGACACCCAAGTCTGTTGATGCTGAAATTCCTCTATAAAATGGTGCAGTGTCTGAGCATCACCTCTGTGCAACCTTCATGTAGAGTAACTCATCTCTGGGTTATTTCTAACATCTAACAACACAATGGAAATAGTATGAAAGTAGCTATGATCCCATGTTCTTTAGGCAAAGATGACAAGGTAAAAAAAAATCTATATGTGTTGAATATATGCATACATATATATATATGAATTATTTTTTTAATATTTTACATGTTCTACTGGGTAGATATGAGGATGTAGAACCTATGAATTCAGTGCACCAGCCATAAGCTTATAGTCCTAGTAAATAAAAAAAAATACAAACATGTTGAATGTGAAAGCATTGGCTAACTATGGAAAAGGAGTACTGAGGCAACCAAGAATCAAGTTCTTCTTGGGTGATAGTCTTGTTTCACTAGAAAGACAGGGGACATTCCCCTTTAGCAAGAGGGAAAGATATTTCAACTACAGGGACCAAGGCATAGATAGCTCTCTGTTGCCATCCAGTGGGGCAGTGATGTAAGATAACAAGATTCTTGGCTGAGCCGATCCAGTGCATAGAATCCCAATTTGCATAAAATCATGCTATCTACTCCAAAGAATGAGTAAAGCTTCCAGAACGCACCCCCTTCCAGCCCTCCCGCCTCCCTCATTAGCTGCTTTTGTTTGTCTTTGAGATAAAGGGATCTTGGCTGGCCTCTCCTTGTTGACTGAAAAATTCAGTGCTCAAAAAGAACAGCTTTTGTGGTACTTGGGCCAAACCTACAGTTCCCTAATTGGTTTAAAAGACGGGGAAGCAGGGTGTGGAGACAGAATAAATGTGAACCAGAGAAACACAGAGAGAGAGAGGGAGAGTACACAGTGCTGGCGGGTGAGTGCCAAATGGTAAATAAGTTCTCTTTATAGACTCATTTGGCCTCGACACTGCAAAGGCTTCTCTAATTGAGGGAGGAAGCAGACTTAAGGGCAGTCTTAAGTGACAGACAGTTCTTCCTGCAGATTGGTAAGATCTGTGGCTGATCTGTAAAGAGATAACAGGGGTTCTCCTGTGCCCTTGAAATCTGAGGGTTAGTTAACCAGGAGGAAGCATTTAGATCTAATTATCCTGGAATTTTCCTTAAGTACACACTGGGCTTTCCTTCAATGGGCTCGCATCTGGGGCCCTTACTCTGATCAACCCAAACAAGGCCAGTGGTCAGGTTGGTCACCAGTGGTCAGAAGTCAATGACACAGACCACATGGCACTCCGGTGAGTCCAGGATACACTACAGGCAGCTTCAAACTGTGAACCTCTGGGCCAGATTGTATGGGAGTTCACAAGTATCCAGTTCAAATATCTTTAAAACTGAGGTTTACGTCCCACAGAAAGTTAAAGGGACTATCAAATGTCTCATATGTCAAAACTGAACGTATCAGAACGTCAATAAGCTAACCTGTGCTGTCTGGACTCTTTGCAAACTCTGCCCTCTGCACAGCTCCTCGTATAACACTGCACGTGTGTGTTCCCTCTGCGTGAGCTGATTGCTCACTGTGACTCAGAAGAAAAGCCACACAAAAACCATGGAAGAGAAGCTGCCCTCCACAAGCAAAGAGCCGCCCCCTCTCTCAGCACAAGCCCAAGTCCATTTGCAACAATCAGGAAAGTTATGTCGAGAGTGGAGATAACATTACATCTGCAGCCACAGTCGTGTATATATTACACATCTTGGGTGCTTTCTTATTTCACTTATCATTTAGTGATAAAGATTATTAACAGATATTAAATTTATTAGTTCGTAATTCATCTTCATTTCTTTTTAACTCAACTCTCTCTTTTGGGCTCTGCCCCAGTGCATTTGAGGAGTATCCAGAGATTGCAAGATGAGCTATTTATTTTAAATCATTATCATTTGCAAAATGCTTATCTGTAAGAATCAGAATGTGCTCAGTTCTCTTCTGCTAGAGCAAAACATAAAACTTGGTGAGGTGGTGAACTCCTCTAATCCCGGTGCTTGGGAAGGGAAGATCTGGAGTTGGAGGTTATCCTCGGCTACAAAGTAGGTTCAAGGCCAGCCTAGGTTACACAAGTTCCTGTTTCAAAAACCGAAAGAAGGTCCTATAGTACTAAATCCAGAATAAATATTATAGATTTACTATATATGTTAGTAATATCATATATATGATATTGACATTGTATCATATATATTATATATGATTACTATTACATCATATATAATATATGATATAATAAATATAATCATATACATGCTTAACATCAGATTTTATTTTATTTTATTTTATTTTATTTTCTATTGATTAAAAAGACAACTGAGCAGAATCTTTGTAGGTTATCATGGACTGAATTATGTCTCTCCAAAGTGTTAGCCCTCAGTAGCTTAAGTACATTGAGTGAGAAAAGGTGGGCTAAAATTGAAAAGAGGTTGGAGGGCCCTGGTCCCATTGGAGTGGTATCCCTTTAAAAAGCCATGAGGACACAGACATAGAGAGATGGCCACAGGAAGACCAGGAGGGGAAGGTGACCACCTACAAGCCAGATCCTAAGGCCTCCAAAGAAAACAGCCCCGCTGGCAGCAGCCTGGTATCAGATGCACAGCCTCCAGAACACAAGAACATAAACAGCATCAGTGGAAGGCACGCAGCATGTGGTGTTTTGTTATTACATCCTGAGAAACTGAAGGCAGAGTCCAGATCAGTTAGAGCTGAAATTTCCCACCATACCGCATCCTGCCTTCCCAGCCTGAGTTTTCTGCTGTTGTATTTTGTTTTCAGTAGCTTATCAAGATATTAATTCCCACAGCACAGAATTTGCTTGCTGTGGGTGTAGAGTTTAATGATTTCAGTATATTTACAGAGCATTGTACAATCCTGACCACAGTACCACATAATCTTGAGAAGGGTACTTAAGCCCTCCGGGCCTCAGCTTGTCACCTATGAAATGGGGCTAATACCTTCCACAGGCATTTGTTTTTTGAAAGATGTAGCAGAATTCACATGATGTATCTATTTCCTTTCTTTATAATTCTTTGGGCTAAGAGTCCTTTGAGACTAATGCTAAGCCTCAAATCTTTAATGAACATATACCTGGCTCTCCAGTCAAGGCTCCAGTCTTTACAAAACTTCTCACACACACACACACACACACACACACACACACACACACACACACACACACACCTTCTCTTCCTTCCTACTTTCTGCTCCATTCCTAAGGTTTCAGAGTCAGCTTTGGGTTCCCAGCTGACGTTTTCCCCGCATAACAGATGGCTGCATGGTCTGGCTTCCTGGCATGCTTGTCCTATGTAATTCCTACCCCTTGAATGTACTGGCTGCACCTACTGGCTCACTTCTAATAAATGGAACCCAGGAGAAGTGACAGGATGCCATTGCTGAGATTAGGTGACAGAAGGCCATTGGCTTTCCTGTGACTTGTTCTCACTTGCTCACTTATTTGCTCTGAGAGAAGCCAGCTGCCATATTAGGTACTGTCCTCAAGAGAGCCATGCAGCAAGGCTTCTCCTCAGCAGCAGCAGCTTGGATGACTTGGCCATAGATAGAAGCCTCCCCAGTAGACCACAGACATACACCTCAGTTAGAGCCAGCTTGAGACTCAAGCCAGAGGCCACAGTTAAGCTATCTGAGAATGGTTGAGTCCTAGACTGTGAGTCATGGGCTGCTGAGTAGAGGCAATCTGTTACACAGCAATAGATAGCCTGCACCCACCTCAGTATAGAATGAAGAAAGGATTGAAGCCGGACTGACCAGTCCTTGCACAGTTCAGAGCCCAGCACCTTGTCAATGATTAAGAAACTCACCAAACCCAACCTGTGAGAATTTCCTACCATCTTTGTCTCTTTAAAGGCTCACTACCTTCCAGACCCTGAAATTCAGTTCAGGCTACATCATGACCTCAGCTCTCTGATGGCCCAAATGAGTTATGATTCTGCAGATGACCCCAATTTTGTACATCATTAGCATAAAAGCAGTGTTCTCTTATGGGTCTCTGACTTTTAAATGAACATGAAAGTTTGGACTAGGTTTGTACTCGTGTGTGTGTGTGTGTGTGTGTGTGTGTGTGTGTGTGTATACTTGTGGGTGTGCAACTCTGCATTTGAGTGTGTGCAGCCACATTTTGACATTGTGTGTCTTCTTCAATCCTTCCCTGAATTAACTTTAAGACAGTGCCTCTCACTGAATCTGGACCTCATCGATTTGTCTAGACTGACTAACCATTGAGCCCCAGAGATCCTCCTGTCCACACATCCTCAGCACTGGAATTACAAGACTTATATTTCGACACCCAGCTTTTTCCCCACACTGGTGCTTGAAGATCAACTCAGGTCCTGGGCATGGCGGTCTACCATTTCACCAGCTAAGCCATTCTCTGGACCCTGAATCTGCATTTTGATCCTTCTGATTCATTCTGCTCATCTGTGAACCAGCTTCCATATCTATTCAAGAAGTTTCTAGATGATGATGCATATGACAGTGACTGAAATTGTCAGACTGACTTCTTAAAATCATATGTGTGTTACTCTGGGTTCCTTTGGAAGGCTCCAATGTCATGCTAGGCTCTTGGCAGATGAGGAACTGACCAGTTAGGTCTTAGGGAGGCTAAGGAGAACTGAGGTGACTCATGATTTGTAATTTCTTTGATTCTCCCATATCCAACACATACAAAAAAGCTACAAGAATAGACACACAGGCCTGTCAATCTCAGTCTTTATGCTGTCAGCCAATGGCATTTGTTCTAAGATGTAGACTTACTAGAAGGCTTCTCTGTGTGAGGATTCTAGAGGTGGCCTTCGTGCTGAGCTGGCCAAGTCTGAGGATTGCACACCAAGAGAAGCTGCAACCAAATGAAGAGAGGCTCTCCCAAGAGGAAAGTCACACAAGGACAGGGGAAGAGAAGGTGAGGGACACCCCTGGTGATGTTACATCCCCCTTCTGATTCCTAAAATGCTGATTCCTAACTCAGGAGCCTTTGGCCCTTTGCCATGTGTGTGAGTCTGTATACCAGGTTGGTTAGAGGTCGGGGTCCAGGCCTCACAGTTGATAAAACCAGAATTGGAACAGTAAGGAACTGTTCAAACAAGTTCAATAGGATGTAGTCAGGCAGGATGCTTTCAGATGCAGGCTTCAGGGGACCCAGGAAAGGCACCTTGAGCTTAACTCTTGTCAGTAAGCACTTGGCTGTAAATCAGCAACTTCTTAGGAGCTGGAGAGAGAAGATTCTAGCCACATTGCCATGCAACAGGGTAGCATGAGACTGTATTGGGGCGGGGGTGGGGGGATTGTTTTGGTTTTAGATTTTATTTTTACTTTTTGGATGTGAGTGTTTACTGGGATGTATGTCTGTATACAACACTTTTTCAGTGCTAACAGAGGAAAGCAGAGGGTATCAGATCCCCCTGAACTGGAATTACAGGTAGTTTTAAGTAGTGGGAATTGAACCAGGGCCCTCTGGAAGAGCAACCAGTGCTTCTAACCACTCAGCCATCCCTCCAGCCCCTGGCTTGTTTCCAGGCAAGTCTGTAAAAATCAATTGGTAGAATATTATATCCAGTGAAGCGACTTGGAATCCGTGCAGGTGGCTGCAGTCTCCCAAGGACAGTCCAGCGCTTTGGACAATGTCATTGACTGGACTGCTGTATTACAGAAGTCAGCTCCGGGAGTACTTAGTGCAGTGGCACTGTGTGAGAGGGGAAAGTGGGGACATTGGAAAGGCGCTAAGATTGGAGTGCCACCATACTCTCTCACCCAATCTCTAGTAGGTGTAAGGGTAAAGTGTCACCTCACATTTGGAGCCATGAGACGCTAACAGCTCCCATGGGGATAGAGCCAGTTGCCTTGGCCATGGCCTCATTAGTGCCAAGTTGTCGCCAGATGAATCAATCATAGAAAGTAACACTTGTCCATACCGTATGCGTTCTCCCAAGACGCTTAACCCCAGTTTGAAAAGGAAGTTATATTAATAGCAATCAGCCAGATTTTGACCGAAATTCTCTACCCTCCTTTGCTCCACTCAAATTCTCAACCCCTTACTCCTTACAATTAGGAGGATTTTGTGATTCACAAAAGTAAAGCCAATACTGAGTCCTTGTATGACACCACTCTCCTGCTCTCTCCCACCGCACCCCACCCACTACCTTTCTTTTGCTAACCCTTGAATGTTATGAACGTATGAAAGGGGTATATTGTTTTGCCCTTCAGCTGCCAGCACTGCACAGGAGCGAGGAAATCCCTTAACTCCAAACACACGCATACAGAAACTCCCTGATGCTGTGGATACACAAGCAGACATGCAAGCATCCATGTGTACACACTACACATATACTCTAGAGACACATTCTGCTGACAAAGCAGGGTGTTGCACTTGTGAAATGTGTCAGTGAATAAGGTGCTTGCAACCAAGCCTAACAACCCGAGTTTGATCCCCAGAACCCGTGTGAAGGTTGGAAAAAAAAAAGAACCAAATCCACAGAATTGTCCTCTGACCTCCACATGTGCCTCCACACAAATGATAAATAAAAATTTAAGGGAGCAGTGTGTTATGCCCCCAACTCTTTAGGAGATCTTTCATTTCATGTGCTTTTTCCATTTATTTTGTTTTGTTTTTTTTGTTTTGTGTGCATGAATGTTTTGGCTGTATGTATATATGTCTCTGCACCATATGTGCACCTGTGCCTTCAGAGGTCAGAAGAGGGCATTGGATCCTGGAACTAGAGTTACTAGGAGTTGTAGGCTCCATGTGGGTGCTAAGACTTGAACTCAGATCCTCTGGAAGAGCAGCCACTGCTCTGAACCACTCCAGGCCCTGCCTTGTCCATTTCTATATACTGTTCCTCTCTTTGATTTCCTAAGGATGTGAATCTACGGTGCTGATGGGAAACAAGCCTTTTAGACAACCCCAGCACTATCTTCTAGGCCTGCACTTGCCTTCCTTCCCCTTCCTACTACCTGAGTACTCACCTCCCATCTGACAAACAAACAAACCTTCCCTTTTGGACAGCAGAACCCTCCTTGGGGTTTCACAGTCAACTGTAGCTACAAAGGTTATGTTTCACGTTAATGGTGCACACCCAGTTCCTAATTTTGCACAGCATTATGGGTAGCACAGGTAGTGACTCTTGCATCTAGGTTAAGTGTGGAAAACCTGTGCACCTATAGCAGGATCACTGCTACAGTTTACCCTGCAGAGGTGTGTGGGGGCCTCACTATAGCTCAGTGTACAGTAGACATGAATATGATAGGGTTGAGAGTTCATAGAGAGGCTAGAGCGATGGCTCTATCATGTGCTTGCCATGCCAAACATGAAGACCTGAGTTCAATATCCAGTACAAACACAAAAAAGCCAGGCCTCTGTAATTCCAGTGCCAGAGAGAGCAGAGACAGGAGAATACCTGGGGCCCGATGGACAGCAAATCTAGTTGAATATTCAAGCTACGGGTTGGCTGAGAGATGTTGTCTGAAGTGGGAATTTCTGGTTTTGTTGGAGACTCAATTGTGTCATGTGGTGTTTTGCAGGAGTGGATGCTTAAGAGGACATGTGATGTTTGCAAAGAGTGTAAGTATCACCCAACTGAGAGTGGATGGCACTCTGGCAGTGGTTCTCCTTGTTGGTCTTCATTGGGCTTTGCTGATGCTGGTCTCTGCTGATGACACCATTGCATTGGTTCACCTTGCTTTCTTCGCTAATCTTCTCTTGTCATGACTTTGTAGAGAGAAGTGCAACCAAGAGCTTCTGGTAGTATTCCAGCTGCTTCTTGCCACTTCAGCAGACTTGTGTGGATTGGCAGAGCCTCATGGTTTCTTTTGAATCAAGCTGCTGCTGCTGATTCATGTTTGGTGTTTTTCTAGTGGACTGGACTACAATGAAGATTGGAATTGCCCCAAGGAACTAGTTGTAAATGGGTTCATGCCCCACCTTGTCCTGTTAGCCATTTTCCTTCCCTATCTTTGGTTGGTGGATTATAAGGGAGGTTGAAGCATTTAAGAACGCTTATTAAAGTAGATTTTGAAAAATATACAATTGTCTCAAAATATAAGGTCCAGCAAGATGACTCAACAAGTAAAGACACTTGTTATGTAAACCTGGCAACCAGGGTTCGATCCCCAGAACCCATTTAAAGGTAGAAGAGAAGTGACTTCACAAAGTTGTTCTCTGATGTCCACATGTACCCCACACACACAACACAAATTATTGTGTACACATACACAGTAATAATTAATAAAAGTTTTTAAAATGTGGGGAATAATTGAGAAAGACACCTGACATCAACCTATGGGCACCCACACACACATGTGCACATGTCTGCACGCATATGCTTGTGCGCACACACATACATACACACACACACACAGACACACAGACACACACACACACACGTGCACACAGGGAGTTTTAGAAAAAAAAAAAAACTGTAATTCTCCCCCCCCTTCTACTGTAGAGATCTGCATGAAGCATGAAAATATAAAGAGAGTGTATTGACCTTAACAGAGACAGTGGCTGAGGCTCAAACAATCAATTGACTTGGGAAGTGGTAGTTACTAGGGACTTTGGAAAGACCCTGACAATTGGTAACGTTTTTGGATTCAAATTCTAATCTAGGCCCTGAGGCTGCTTTGTCTTTTAACCCTGTGTTTAGGGACTTTCTTACACCTTATTCTGTTTACTCTCCATGATTAATCTGTGTTAGCCGCGATCCAGGTGGCAAAAGCATATTGCTTGCCCTTTTGTTCTTCGAGTATTGTGTTCAGTGTAAAAACTACAATAAAGACACATTTAAAAACAGAAGTAATATTTTGAGGCATAGCATATGTGTTTTTCTACCATGTTTGTCTGTGTATGTAT
Source organism: Arvicanthis niloticus (assembly GCF_011762505.2). Lineage (NCBI taxonomy): Eukaryota > Metazoa > Chordata > Mammalia > Rodentia > Muridae > Arvicanthis > Arvicanthis niloticus. Next base: position 51,816,798 of record NC_047660.1, on the reverse strand, counting down.
AATTTATACCAACATAACTTTAAAGGTGCTTTTTTTCTTAGCAAGACTAGTGAATTTTTCCATAATATGAAATATATCCCTTTCTGTAATAAGCCATGCTTATAAGAAGTTTAATGACATGTCATGTACCATGGTGTGTTTAACCAACTCTTTATTGTAGGAGACATAAAATGTTTCCAACTTTCAGTTATCAGAAAACTGCTTTGATCGGCTTTCTGACTGCTCAGTCTTCGCACATCTTTATGAGTAGTCTTCTTGGATTGATAACTGCAAGTCAAATTTCTGGTCACAGAACACATGACATTTTAATGCTTTTCTTCTTGTTGCCAAATAGCACTCTAGAAAAGTTATAACAACTTGCAAAACCACAAATGATATTTTAAAAATTACTCATTTCCCTATGACACTGCCAGCATTTTTATCTTTGACGGTTTTTTGAATGAAAAATTGGCTTTTATTTTTTTAATGTGCAATTATTTTTACATTTATCAAGAAAGTTAAACATGGTTTTCATTGATTTACTGAAGTTGTTATGTAAAATGTTCCTTTCTTTTGTTTTCTATTAAGCTGTTCATTTTTGTCATGATTCCTTTTTTTTAATGTATGTGTGTGTTTGTATGTGTACATATATGTGTCCATGTTGACATTGGATGTCTTGCTCAATCACTCTCCGTTTACTTTTGTGACAGGGTCTCTCACTGAATCAGGAGCTCACAAGGGTTGGGGGAGAGGCCTGTGAGCCTTGTCTCCACCCTCCCTGAGCTGAGATTACAAATACTGGGGACTGAGCTCAGACCCTCATATTTTCGTAACAAGCACTTTGCCCACTGAGCCATCTGTTTCCCCAGCCCCCATTTTCTTGATTTCCAAATGATTCTCCATTTACCTTTTGTAGTGATTTAAATAAAAATGGCCCACATAGGCTCATATATTTGAATACTTGGTTGCCAGAAAGTGGAGCATGGATAAGGAGGTGTGGCCTCATTGGAGCTTTCTCTCTCTCTCTCTCTCTCTCTCTCTCTCTCTCTCTCTATCAGGTTGATCAGGAAGTAGCTCTCCTCAGCTACTTCTTCAGCACCACTCTTGCCTGCTAACATACTCCCTGCCATGATGATAATGGACTGAGCCTCGGAAACTGTAAACCAGGCCCCAGTTAAATGCTTTCTTTTATAAGAGTTGTGTTGGTCGTGGTAAATCTTCACAGGAATAGAGCAGTAACTAAGATACTTTTTAATATTATTTATTATTTAATATAAATACTTGTTTTCATGGTAGGTTTGATGGAATCACATTATTCTACCTTTTAGGATTTTGTTTTGTTTTGTTTTTCAAGACAGGGTTTCTCTGTGTAGTTCTGGTTGTCCTGGAACTTCCCCTACAGACCAGGCTGGCTTTGAACTCAGAGATACTCCTACTTCTGCCTCCTGCATGCTAGGATCAAAGATGTGCGCCATCACTACCCAGCCCTTTTAGGATTTTTGTACCTTTTTATACACCTATAAAATCCTTACAAGATGACTTGAGAATGACTTAATTATCCCCTAGAATTGTAATCTTCACATTTCAGTCATAACTTTGAGTGTGCCTGAAGTAGGCCTCAACCTCTATCCCATGGCTGGTGGCCCTCTGTAATCATTATTCCCACAGACTTTAGAATGCTAGTTTCCTCACACATCTAGTTCCCAGGCCTCTCAACATCCAAGATCCTCCTCTGCTCTGAGACAATTTATCCCTTCCCTACTAAAAGAATAATTCAACACGTGTGCTTAGATTCCTTGCAAAGCAAGGGGTCAAAATAATTAACTATGGATATCACTGTAGACTTGTTTTTGTCTTTGTTTTAATCAAAGAATATCATTTCACAGGAATCTCTTGTAAAGTAATGGATGGACTTTGACTCTGTTTTTGTTGCTGTAATCCATTAGCAACTAGGGGGAGGGGTTCCTGCTAAAAGCCTTGCTCTGCCTTTGTTAACTCTGTGATACAGGGAGGACATGTCAGGAGTGTGGCAAGAACATCAGTGCTGAGCATCTGTGTGCAGAAGCAGAAGGTAGGACACTGCCCATCGGGCCATCCCATCTGCTGTTGCTGCTTTTACCATGGGAGAGTAAGAATCCACTGCCACCACTGGGTAGTGTAAATAGGCCTTTGACCCCCCACACCAAAGGCCTCTCTATCACTCACTGCTCTGAATCTGTTTCTGGTCAGCTCCATTGGCTTGAATGTAGCTCTAATGAGACTGAGGTCATGGGTTCAGTACCAGTGTGGTCTAATTACCAATAAGTCAACTGTTTGGGGGCCTTAGCTTGTCCTTCCAAACCAAGCCAGCCATTCTGCATATGCTTAGCTTTGGTCGCACGTGGGGACAAATGGGGCACCCAGAGATAAATCAGTACAAATCTCCAACCATAGCGGGATGAGCACTCCAAGCCCAGCGGTTGACAGGTCAGTGGCAGGGTTTGGACCTAAGCGACAAGCACTCATTCTTACACTGGCACAAGGGTCATCAGTAATTGGCACACGCCCCCCTCTCGTTCTGAGGAGAGACTGCCAAGCTTTCCTCTCAAAGGGCTTATTATTCTAATTTAGAGGCGAGGCGAAGAGGAGGAGGGGGTCCTAAGCCCTTACAGAGATGTTTTCAGTTATCAGGGATTTTTAGGGGAACTGGATGAAAATAATTAAAAGAAGAGGTAATACTCTTGTTTAAAAAAAAATTACATCATGAGGTAAACAATATGTTAAAATAATTTGAAAAATAAGTCATAGAAAAAAATAGCCAGTGTCAACACAGTTTGTGATTCTGTTTTCAGACCAATGATATTTTCGTGTCTATTTTTAAATTATGTGCAGGTAACATTTTATATAAATAAAATGAAGTAAATAAATAAAATGAAAAATAAATATCTAGCATCTCTCATAAACCTATCATTTGAAATGTCCCCACGGAAACTTCTAGTCCTGACCCACAGAAACATCGAATGTTGAGTCCCTCCTAAGCTGAGGTCCCCAATCTGACAGGAGCCCCACAATGAAACTCCCCCAGGAAGTAAGAGACCCTGGACCCTCTCAAAACCACTCTCACTTCTCACACTCGAGAATTTCCAAATAGCATGCATTCACCACACTATCATTTGGAAAACATCAAGAGAGCGACCTTTCTGCCTGCCTAACGAGAATGCCGAGGGATGGGGTGCTTCCCTCAGGAACGTACTGTAATTTCTCATGGAAACACTTTGTGAAAAGCCAGTCGTATATCGTAGCCCCTAAGTATGAAACCACGGGTCCCTCTAACCACACAAAACAGCTGTGCCCTCTGCAAAAGGTCATCTGCTGCAGTCATGTTTCTCTTTACTTGTAAAGGAATGTCAGTCCATGTTTTATGCACTCCTTCTGACAGGGTACTGTTTATTGTATCACCAACCTGCCATAACTTCAGAACGAGGAAACTGCCATTACGCGGAGAGTATATATCTTTCTGACTCGCAGGAAAGATGAAAATTAAGAACGGCCCCTTTTTGGAGTGGCCTAAGTATTCTTTGACAGTCTCCTACAATATTTCAAATATTTTGGATTCATAAAACCTGATGCTTGACTCTCTGAACCCGCTGGAGCCCAGGTCAGAGTGACAGAGATCGAAAGGACAGCTGATAGCTCTGCCCTCGGCAGGTGATCTGACCAAGGATTTTAAACCAGTTTGTTTGGTGCCCCCAAGGGCTCCAGGGCATACGTAAAGAAACAGGACATTAGGAAGTAATAATGGATAATGTTTAGCAGGTGCCTGTCTTGTGCCTGGCAAGGGACATGCATTATCTCAATTTGTCCTCACATCTATGGAAAAGCCACTCCGCAGCTCCATGACACAGATAAGGAGAATAAGATAATCAATGGACTTGTCGTGAGGGCACCGCCCCATTGCTGGGATGCAAGGGCATCTTAAGATTCAAAATCTGGGGAAATACATTAGTCCTTGCAAGCACAGAGGCACAGAGACCCGAATTCCATCCCCAGAAGTGATGTGAGACAAAACAAAGGAAAACAAAAAAGTTGAATGGAGTGGTGGTGGCTGATGTCATGTGCTTTAATCCAGAACCAGGAGTGGATTCCTGAGGCTCACTGGCAGCCTAACCAATTTGGCAAGTTCAAAGCCAGTGAGAGACCCTCTCTCTAAAAAGCAGGTTTGGGGGGAGGGGGGAGGCATCTGAGGAATGACGGCTGAGGTAGTCCTCTGGCCTCTACATGCATGCGTGTGCATGCACACAAGTGAACACACACACACACACACACACACACACACAGAGAGAGAGAGAGAGAGAGAGAGAGAGAGAGAGAGAGAGAGAGAGAGAGTTCAAATCCAAAGGCTTTGCTCCAAGCCAGACATGTAGTTCATATGACTCATAGGTCACATGTCACTTTAGGGTCCATCCAACTGCAACATTTAGTGTCTTCACCATCCTTATGTGCTTATGTGCTTATGCCGCTAATACTGTCTAAATCATCAGGGAGACAGCAAGCATCCTAGTCCTAGGAACACAAGTACACAAAAAATAACCTATTTGAAATCAGATCTGCGTGACCTTTAAACTCCACACTCCCGTGCCAAAGTTCTTCGCCTGGAGAACTGGAAGCCATGAGAATGTGAACTATTTTCAGACCTCTGCTTTAATTCTTGATTGTCGAGGATGGGGGGGGGGGGGGTGCGCGTTAGGGATGAAATCACTTGAGAGATCTGTTTAAAATCCTTGTCAAAGTCTGTTTCACTGTGTTTTTATACTCTAGGCCAGGTGAAATTTTAGGAATGTCAGTATGTTTCAGCAAACAGTCTAGATCTGGAGCAGGCTGACGAGGAACATGTGGCCACCACGGAACACGAAACTTGTTTCTGTGAGTTAGTGCAGAGGTTCCCAGCAGGTTGGGCAGTCTAGCCCTGGCCTCCTGCCAATTAGAATTCGATATTCAAGTGGAAGGAGAAATGCTAGGGGTCAAACCATGTGACAAGGAAGGGGTCCAGGGAGTTAGGGGAGAGGAAGCTAAAAAGTAATAAGTATGCATGGAAATGCCGTAAAGAATTTCAGAGTGGGCAGCAAAGTAACTGTCAGTTTTCCTCTGCTTAGAGGGCACTAGTATTCAAAACCTGGGGAAATACTTTGGTCCTCACAAGCACATACGCCATGCAAAACAAAACAGATGTGGCAGTGGTGTGAGACAGAGACACAAATGGACTTCTCTTCACACACACACACACACACACACACACACACACACCCCTTTCTCTGCTCTTCTTCCACCTCCTCAATACACTCAGGACACTGCGTAGGACAGAGCCTGGGTGGGAAGCACGGGGTGGCAGGCTGTCTTCTCATCTTTCTGCTGATGCTCCTGAGTTCTGTGACCTTATTCAAGTCACTCATCCTATGCCTTTCCACCTCAGATTTCACACACACACACACACACACACACACACACACACACACGCATGCACATATGCCTGCAGGCACAAACACACGCATGCATAAACACATATACCAGCAGCACACACAAATGGTCATATTTCATCCAGGAGCTTGAGGGTGTTGGACCAAATGGCTGCTACAGTCCTTTTGGGGTCTGGAATGTTGTGACACAATACCTTTCCCATCTCTTCTTCCTTTACTTCCTATTCTATGTCTCTCTGACATGAAAGCAGGGCAAACATTCACGCATATGTGTGTGGAATCTCTCTGTGTCTGTCCCCCTCCCTCTGCCCCCTTCTCTCCCTGTCTCCTTGAGCTTCCCTCTGCTTCCGTTTGTGTTTTGAAGCAGGATCTCACCCAGGCTATCTTTGGACTAACTTGGCCTCTGGAATGTTGGGTTTAGAGGTGAGTACCACCACACTCAGCTTCTCTTTCCCCTCCCTCCCCCACTCAACACTGTAGCACTTTTCTTTGGCCTGTGGAGGGCACTGTTTCAGAGGCTAAGGAGCCAGCCGCTCTGAGCCTCTTTAAGTGCCAGCATTCTGCCAGGCATGGTGAATACAAGGGCACAGGGGAACTCAGATACTGGTTTCTACGAGTTTGCAAACTGTGGATCTCAAGAGAAACAAAGGAGCCTTTCCAAGGACTGCCTAAATGAATCGCTTGCATGTTTGAAAGGTGACAGTCTCAGGGGGAGCTTCAAGCAATAAACCAAAGCAGCAACTGTCAGAGATACGAAGACCCAAGAGGATTCCAGGGGCCTGCAAAGACAGTGGTGCATGCCAACTCTGTGTGTCCAGTCACTTCATCTTCCTCCTGGAGAGGACCACCAGTGCTATCTGGTAGAGCTTGCCGGGTCTACAGAAATATTTAGTGTCTATGCAATCCACAATGGACCCAACGGCCATGTGGTGACTGAGCACTTGAAACATGTTGTATCTGACACACCAGCCTTCATAATTCTCTAATCATTTATGTTTAAATAATCACATGAGGCTGCCGGGCATCGCAAGGAGCAGTGTAGACAGAGAACATTAGAAAGATGCTCACGAGGCAGCAGATGCTCTAAAGAGGATAGAACATGTTACATAGAATAGAAATCAGATAATATTCTATTCGATATTGAGGGACTTAAAGGCAACAAAATCTGAATCATGGAATTCTTTTAATTGTTTTTGTTTTATGATGTATATGTGTATGGTATGTGTGTGAATGTGTGTGTGCATGTGTGTGTGTGTGTGCAAGTATACATGACTACATATACAGTCACCTCAGTGTCTGTGTTTGCCCTTCACCTCTCTTGTTCACTGATACATGCTCTGGCCCATGGACTTCCAGAACTCTATGTAAGATCTTCTGTAGGTTTTAGCTCAGAAGTGGGAGAATATATATATATATATATTTATTTACTTATGTGACTAGTCATTTTGTCTACATGTATCTATGTGCACCATATGTGTGCCTGGTGCCTGTGGAGGTCAGAAAAGGGCATCTGATTCCCTTTTAACTTGAGTTACAGGCTGCTGTGAGCTGCTATGTGGGTCCTGGGAATCAAACCTGGGTCCTCCAGAAGAGCAGCCAGTGCTTTCAGGTGCTGAGCTATCTCCCCAGCCCAGGAGAGTCCTTTCTGAAGATAGATAACAAGTTTTTTTTTTTTTAAAGGAAGTGTTTTGCTTGGGGTTGAATGCTAATTGGTCATGGATAAAAATAGCTTCCATTTGATTTTTCTCCCTTTCGTCTTACCTCAAAGTGACAGATCTTCCTATGAGAAAAGAAAGGGGGAGCGTTCTGAGAGAAAAGGAAAAGTTAGCTGCCTTCACTCTCAATGAGTTCAAGTTTCCACCTGGGTCGTGTAGAAATGATCAGATTGAAAATTTATACATCCTTTTTGTTCAACTATGAGAGAGGGGTCTCAGTGGAGTGGAGAGGGCTCTATATGCCTCAGTCTTCAAGAAAAGGTAAAAAGAAAAGATTCTATGAAGATGAATGGGGCTAATATCCTCTCCAGAGCACTGTCTAAGAGGACGTTTGGAGCGGGCTCAGCCCATAAAGTGTTTGGTGCTCAAGCAAGAGGAACTAAGTTCAATCCCCCAGAACCCTAGTAAAGAGCCTGTAGTTCCACCACTGGGGAGTAGAGATAGGAGAATTCCCTGGGCTTGCTGATCAACCACCCTGACCTAGTCAGAGAGCTTGAGACCAATGAGAAAGCTTGTCCCAAAAGTAAACAAGAGAGAAGGCTCTTGAGGTGCAATACTGAGGTTGACGGGCCCCCACCCGCCTGTATCTACATGTGCTTCAAGAAAACATTTGATAGAGCCTTTCATTTCAGCATTCTAGACAAAATTTAGAAATCTGAGCTAAATGCTGATGTTGTTAGGTGGACTCGTAAGCCTTTGGATGGCTCAGAGAAGTGATTAATTGATGACTGTCAACCTGAGGGGAGGTTTTCACACCGTGCCATAGAACTGTCTGTCCTTGGCCTTCTTCACTACACATTCCCCTGATTTAGGTGGGGACAGTGATGACGTGTTCTCTAAATCAGCACATGACAGGCAACTAGGAGGGACAGAGAACAGATGTTAGGCCCTGAATCTGCTTGTAAGGTCGGAGACAATGGGCCAGCTTTGCAAATTTTGCAACGTGGAGTTCTTCTCTATTCCATGTGGAGAAATAAAGTTGAGCTCCTGGAAAGATCAGCCAATGGTGCAGGAACTCTGTCACGGAACTCTGCTCTCAGGGTACAATAGAACTGCTGTCACCTTAATCAGGGTAGCTGGGACTACCCACATTTACAAAACTGGGCCTGCGGATGTACCCTCATACAAGAAAGGAGTGGGAAGTCACTAGACCTAAGACTCCACCCACTCAGGCCCCTCTGACCTCCTCTCCCAGCTCCTCTCCCATGTATATAACCATGTTGTGTTACATGTGGTCTTGGGAGATGTACACTTATGAAGGCAGAAGGAAAGTTAACTGAAGGGGGGACTATCTATGCCATCTCATGTAGTATGAGATATTTCAGTGGCACAGGTATTTTGGTATCATCATGCTTCTGAAAAAAAAAATGCCCTATAAACTCACTCACTGGTTTGCCAAGCTGCGCTTGGATGGTATTGCTCCTGTGGTCTGCCTTGGGTGCTTTTTTCTGGGAGTGAGTAGATAGATGTCTACTCACATCTCCACAGGAAAAGTTAACACAACTAAAGCCTGCTCCAGTGACTCCACTCCACAGCCAGACATGGGCACTACTGTAGCCAACCATCCAAATACCTGAAGGCAGAGGCAGGAAGATCTCAGAAAGTCCAAAACCAGCCTGTCTATACTGTCTATACCAAGCCAGCGAGGGCTACACAGTGAGATCCTGTCCCCCAAAACCACCACCAACAACAACAACAACAACAACAAAAAAACATTAGCTACCACAGTTTCCTGCAATCAGTGCACCAGAAACAATTTGACTCCTGGTCTTGACCTGTCCCTTGCTTCTTGTTAGGACAGACCATACTGACTCCACAGCACCTCTTCTTTGTCCTCCATTTTCCTGAAAGGAATCTCTAAGTCTAAACCTGTAGCTAGTTACACCCACAGTATTTAGCCTCCTTCCTGGAAAATGTAATTCCTTCAGTTTGCCTTGGAGAGACCTAGCAGGCCTTCTGTCCCAGTCTGGAAGGTCTCAGACTTGTTGTAATAGATGTCTCTGTCCAATGCACTCTGCATGATCTCTTATGGCAAGGTTGCAGGCCCTTCACACTGTGACACTGTCAGGGACAGCTTTGCTTATACACTGAAGGCCTAAAATCAGCCATAGGCCTAAAGTCGGCCTGCTAGCACAAAGTCTTGGGCCTCTGTGGAAAAACACTGAACAGATGGCTAGAAGCTATTGTAAACAAACAGCTTTGGTAGATAGTTGCCAGGCTCTAGTCATAGACCTTGTAGATAGGTGACCTTGGTGGATGGTACCAACTTAGATTAGCACAAGTGAATCATAGGCGGAGTCATAGTGTCCTGTCCCCTGAACCTTCACCCAGCTGACACACTGTTCTGGAAGATTTCTGTATTCCCCCTGAACACCTACGCTCCTGTGTCATCCCCTTCCCCACATCCTGCCTTTTTATGTATATAAGCCCTGTGTGAAAAAAGTAAAATGGGTGATTTGATCAGCCTATAGACAGATTGCCATTTTTTGTGTCTTTGCCTCTTCCCCCCCACCCCGCCGCTCTCTTTCAGGTGACCTCCCCGGACCCCTGTTTAATGCCCTGCTGGACAAGAGATAACACTAAGACTCCTGTAAGACAGAATAGCATTTGAAGGGATCAAAACCATGTAACACAGACACTCAAAGAGCAGTACGCCATGTTCAGCTTATTATGAACAGGAATGTCATGAGCTCTTGGGCTTGTTGTCCAGGACAGTGAATCTATCATTGTTTTAGTGACTTTTCCGTTACTGTGATGCAACAGACGATGATGCAACCATGACCAAGGCAAACTTGTAGAAGGAGGGGTTTATGTGGCTTATAGTTCCAGAGGGAGAGGAGTCCATCGTAATGGGCTGGAGCAGGGTGCTGAGAGCTCACCTCTTGAATTACAAGCACAAACAAGAGAGAGTGAACTGGAAGTGGGAGAGGGTTTTTTTTTTTTCTTGCTAAGCCCACCCCTAGTGATAAACTTCCTCCAGCCATAATTCCCAAACCTCTTCAAACAGCATTATCACCTGGGAACCAAGTGTTCCAATTTGTCAGTGACCCCACATGCCCTACCCCATCCACCCACCCAAGACGCACAGCTGCTGGGAAGACAATTGGCATGAAATAAAGAATGAAACTCCAAGCAGGACCTTTTTTGCAGGCACTGGGTCATGTCTTCCAGGGACTGGCCTTGTAGTTTATTTCCCTTACACACTTAAACACAGTAGAATTTGTGACCTTTAACCTTTACAATAAGAATGAATTCTATTGACTAATAAACAGAGTTCAGGGCTAGGACATAGAGGAAGAATCTGTGATAAGCATGAGGATAGATTTTGCTTGTGGAGGATGCAGAGTACTTGGGGACGCCCTTCATAGAGATGTGTTCTATTCACCGAGAGACAAAGCTCAGGATGTTGGGGGGATTCAGCTGGAGGCTGGCTCCTAATGGAATAGCAGAGGGTTACCAGGTTGTTTGACCACATCACTCCAGCATGCCAGGTGACCAGATATCATTCATTTCTTTCCCTTGAAGAAGATAGGGCCTTGTGATTGACAATCCTGGTTTTCCCAATACTTCTAAGCTGTTCTTACTATACAAATCCATGAGCTTATGGGGAATAGTCTGTCATACCCCCACAATCATTGAGGAAACAACTATCTCATTTCCTCTGTACTTATTAGCTTCTGCGAGGTACCATGTAGGGAAACAGTAATAAAATTAAACTCCTTGGAGAAGAAGGGCTAGCTGAATTAAGAGGCTTAAAAACAAGCTAATAGGTCTGGGGGGTGTAGATCCCTTAGCAGAGTGTCTGCCTACCAAGTACAAACCTTGGAGTCCATGCTGAGTACTGTATATAAACTGAGTATGGTACTTGGGAGCTGAACACAGGAGGATCGGCAGTTTGAAGAAGTCAGTTTTATCTATATAGCAAGTTTGAGGCCAGCCTGGGACACATGAGACCTTGTCTCTGAAAGAAATCAAAAATAAAAACCAGTGAAATCACACAAAGCCCGACAAGTTTGGATCTTTAGCTTTCTAACGTCCCCGCCATTATCTACAAGTTTGCGGGCTTGCTGTGAAGAAGTTGGCGTTATTCTATTAGATAAGGCTGGAAGCTATAGAAGTCCCATTTCATACAATCATTACCAATTACAACCATCTGAGACTGGGTAGAACAACCTTAGGACATTCTGAAGTCCCTGTTATTAAAGAAGCTATCAAAGAAACTGTTCCCTGTAATGTTATAAAGAGTACATGGCACCAACTAGGAAATCTTTCAGGCCCTTTAAACTGCAAACTTACAATGTTATAGCTATACATCTGATTTAACTACAGTTATTTCCCCTTCTTCTCATCTACCCTTTAGAAAATATATTATGAAGAAGATACAGTCTCTTTTTAAGTTTGCAAGGCCAGCTAGAGAAAAATTGAGGAAGACCAGAATAATTCTTCTTTGAAGATACAGCTGGTAAGCATCTTCTGGGGTGTCCAAAATTCTCCTCTTCCTTTCTAACAACCCTAACCCCCACCCTAGGTCCCTCGGGTTCTGTGAAGTATGACTTCAACCCTGTACTGTTATCAGACTCGGTATGACAGATCATTTTGTCTTCCAAGCCTTCCCCCTTCACAGATGGGAAGCAGTCCAGGGCACTGTGGCCAATCTGGTGGAGGGGGCCTCTCTTAGTCAAGTCCCTGAAACCCACATAATGACCTGATGGGCTCCAGCTAGTCCCAGGATGAGAAGGAAAACCAAAGAAAGAAGAGATAGTGAAGCGAAGTCTGTGAGATGCTCACACATGCCTCGTTCTGTGCCAGCCCACAGCTGCCCTGCTGCTGGCCTCTCCCCCATCCCTGGGTCTAGGTCTCTGATGTAGCAGCTCTAAGGGATCTTTCTGCCTCTAGCTCACCCCTGGTTGTCTTTCTCAGATGAGCAAACTGTCAGTACAGTGGTAGGTCCCTCGAGAATCACATGATCCCTTGTTAGAAAAACTCATTCAACTCTCAGACTGGAAGGTGGATTTTTTAATGTAATATTTACATTAATTCTTTGACAATTTCATACATGTACACAGTATATTTTGATCATATTCACCTCCCACTTTTCCAGCTAATTCCTTTTATATCCACCTACCACTCTTGACACCCCCCCCCCCAATTTTGTGTCCCCTTTTCTATTTTGAGTAACCCACCATGTCCAACTTGTGTTACTAGTATACTCACTGGTATACTGGAGTGTGGCTGACCTTTCAGGATCCCATTCTTTAAAGAAAATTGACTGTGTTTGTCCCAGAAGCTGTCAACTGTCAAGAGCTACTCAGCTAGGGCTGGGACTCACGAGACCCCTCCCTGCACCATACTGGGATGTTGATTGGCTTGAGCAATGTGGTGTGAGGCCAACCATGGCTGCTGTGAGTTCATGATGCAGAGGTCTGCCATATCTTGTAGAGATTCTTTTTAAAGTTTTCATCATTATTATCACTATTTCCTAAACACACACATGCACACACATATATATCATATACATATATATATAATATACATACACATAAATATTATATACATAAGCACATACACATATATACATACACACACATATACATGCCAGTCATAGAGCACATTCTAGAGAGAACCTATAATTTATGATGGTGATGAAGCCCAGTCACAGTGGATCCTTACACATAAAGACTTTGACTGTAGTTTTAAGTTTTCCAAAGTATCAGCACTTAAGTACCATGGTTCAGGCCACAGGATCTGAAACATGAGAAGAAAGTGTGGGCAGAAGCATGGAAGAGAGCCCTGAGATGGAAGTCATTGTCTCATGGACAAAGAGAGTTTCCTTCCCTGGAAGTAACTGGAATTCAACAGCTACCTCTCTGAGCCTTGGTTTTCCGGATTCTCAGCCAACAACAGATTATGGACAGTATATTTGGGAGGAGGGGATAGGAGAAGGAGAAAAAAGAGGAAGAGGGCAAGGGGGAGGTGTTAAAGGAGGACCAGAGTCTACAAAGGTTGAACAATGATTAGGAGAATACACAAAGTTAATAAAAGCCAATGGGCTGAGGCCATTTAACACTGGAGCAATCAGCTCTTCACAGCCCAATGGGCTCCAAGGGCCCAAAGCAATGACGACATCCACAATAAAGACATCAAAGCATTCTTTGAAAAATTAGATAACCACCCAGATTCTTAGTCACCAAAATCAGAAAAGATCCAAGTATTTTTAAAAATATGTTAGGAAGATGTTTTACATGCTTTCTTGTTTTATAATTTTTCTGCTTAGAGAGAAAACGCATCAGAGAGCAGGGTACATGACTCAGTAGCTCAGGTGCCTAGCCTGGACCAACTCCTGGCTTTATGCTAGTGCATACTTGTAATCCTAGCAAGGTAAAGACATAGAATCGGGAGTTCAGAGTCCTCCTTGGCTATCTAGAGAATCTGAAGCTAGCTTTGGTTATATGAGGTGCTGTCTCAAAAATAAATTAAGATAATCAAACAGATTTTAAAGAAACAGTATCCCTCCGGTTGTCTAGAAGAATCACCAACATAGAGGTGCACACTCCCTTATGATGGATGATGGATGAATATACCAGAGAGATCCAGAACATTTAAATCTCCACTTTCTATGCAGTCCTGTCTTAAGGAGAGAGAAACACAAAGAGGGATGTTTCTCTGTATCAATTGCTATACTCTAGCACAATTAGTCCAAGTTTTTAAAAAATTCATATTAGTCTCATTGTCCAGAGACTAATCAAAGCACAGACATTTATCCTGTCGGATGAGGAGGGTGAATGCCCTCTGAGGTGGGTTGGGAAGTGAGCACAGCTCAAGGAATGTGCTCTAACTGGAGCAAAGGCAACCTGGTTTAACAAGGTCCCTCTTGGAGGAAGGATAAACATTACAAAACGATAGAAGATGGGCCAGGAAAGCCCCATCCTCTGTCCTAAAGCTGCCACTTCTTCTGGACATGTCACACCAGTTCTTTGTAAGGGAACTTGGCCACCCATTGCCCCTAAGTGATGGAAGATAGTCCTTCAGCAAGAGAAAGCCTGTCACTGAACGAGAAATGGGCACCTTGTCTAACATTAGTCAATGGGTAGTTAATTACTAGCCAGTGAAGTAGACTGGCATCAAATATTGCACTCAGCAGGTAGTGGACCAGGCAAATCTTTCTCCTGTGTCAGAATTGGAGTTGGAAACTGTGTGATTTTTGTACTGTCGCTATGACCAAAATGTCTGAGAAAACAAAGGAGGAAAGATTTTGCTTTTGAGGTATCATTTTTGAGGTCCATCGTTGTCAGGAGGGGCTGACATAGTTTATACTATGGCAGTTAGAAAGCAACGAAAAGGGAACATGAGGCTGGAAAGACGGCTCAGTGGTTAAGAGCACTGGCTGCTCTTCCAGAGAACCCCGTTCATTTCCCAGCACCCACATGGTAGCTCACAACTGTCTGTAAGTCCAAGATCTGATGCCCTTACACAGACACACATGCGGGCAAAACACCAATGCACAAAAAGTAAAAATAAATAAATTATTTTTAAAAATAAAACAAAAGAAAAGACCAGAGCAAGCTATAGCCCCACCCCCCCCAGGACATACTTTCTCCTCCAATTAGGTCCCACCTCTCACTGCTTCTCAATAAAGCTATCATATTAACACTCTGTCTACAGTGATTGATCCATTGATTAGGTCACAACCCTTGCAATCTACTTGTCTCAGGAAACACTATCGCAGACATTCTCAGAGGTGGACTTTATAATCTAGGTGTTTCTCAATCTAATCAAGTTAACAATATCAATCATTATGAAAGTTGTGGAGATAACTTCCTGCCCTCACCCAACCTCAGAGACATGGTCTTCAGTAAGTAAATGCCATGGTCATGATTGCTAAGGTCTTATATTCCCTGATCAATGGAGGGGGTAGGCCAGGAAACCCCAGATCTGGGGGGAAAAAACACTTCCAGGCAGACAATGCCAAGGCTAAATGGTAGAAGAGAAATAAAATAAGCAGAAAAGAGAAGACAGGACAAGCTGTGGAGGGAAAAACAATGTCAACAGAAACCTGGCAAGTGAAGCATAATCTGTGTGAGTGGATGCAGAACTCGGGGAAAACAAGAAAGAAGTTCAGAGAGACAGGAAGGGATTGTAAACACAGAGTAGGGCTAGCCTTTACCCTTGGGGAAAAGCTAAACCATTAAAGACTGTTAAGCAGAAAAGGGATATAACTTTTATTTTCATTTTTCTTAAAGACAAAATTTCAGAATAAAGATGGGAAAGAAACAACCATGGGTCAGGACACCTCGTGCAGAACCCTGAAGCGGGACAGTGTGACATGACAGACAGATGGAGGTGGGCACAAGAAGGAAGGAGGAGGCCTGAACTAGGAGTAGAATCCAAAAGAGATCTATCACTGACTGGATTTGAAGCCAGAGAGGGGTCAAAGGTCAGTTCTAAAGTCAGTCATTCAAAGGACAATAAGTCATTCTGAGATAAAGAGCAAAGTAAGACAGATGTGAGGGGTGGACAATAATTCAGATTGACTTGGTGTCTTAGAACCTGTGGAGCTTCATGGAGCTAGCTCAGCAGGCCAGTGAGTGAGTCACCAGACTGTCTGGACAGGGCTACTAGACTGTGCGGAGCATGTACCACTGAGTGCTCCTTCCTGTAGACTGTACTTCCGCAGCCACCTTCGGAGGACCCCCAGCTCTACTCTTGTTATCTGTCCAGAGTGCTCTCAGTTCACATCCTCTCAAAGAGGAGAATTCTCTAGTCATAGACTGTTAGAACCATTTATTCAGCAAAATTTAGCACATTAGTGTGTTCCAGAGACACTGGAGTGTGTAAGGAATGGGGCATGGTAGCCCACTGAGCTCTGAGTTAAGGATTTTTATATTCCTTTAGAAAGAAAAAGAAGGAAGAAAAGAAAGAAGGCAGGAAAGAAGGAAAAGCTTCTTGTGGTCCCGCCCCTCTTGTGATGTCATTGTTATGTTTCTCCCCTTGGCTATTACCTCACTTTTTTTTTTTTTTTGGTCCGACCCCACTGTGAATCCTGCAGAAACAAGACATCTCTCTATGACTGTAGGCTCCCTTCTCATCAGGATGTCTGTTAGGACACATGATGGCCAGAGAGAAAGTGACTTGGCACCTCATGGTCTGATACAGTGGGAACCTAATTGCACCTGAGGATATCTCACCACACTCAAGGGAGGATTTGAATCTGAAGACACGGCTACCAGGATAAACAATCTAAGCCCTGCCTATGTGTTCACAATATGTCTATTCACAAGAGGGCTGGAGCTATGTAACACCTCCTCCCTCCTGCTCACATCTTCCCCAGTGCCTACTCTTAAAACCCTGATGCAACCCAGGTTCACTCAACAGCAAATCTGATTTGGGGGGCGACAATTCTAAGTTGAATTACATCACCTTCTCCTTAAAACTTCGCTATGGCTGCCTAACGTGATGGGGAAATTCACCTCTATTTCACCCTCTGCTCTGCAGGTCTACAGTAGGCTCTGGCTCTGCCGGGCTTTGTCTCATTACACACCTCAGCTTTATTTCCATCCTGATCATTGGTACAGGACCCCAAGGACCCTGGCAGCCTGCCTCCTCTTTCTGGAAAGCACTTCCTGGCCAGGACAACCTGGCTGGCTTTTGATACCCATAACTCAGTTCTAGCACTGTGCAGGATCCTGACACAAAAAGAAAACAATGCTCTCTGATATACATTTTTAACTATCTTTCACAGGCTTAAGATTTTTCTAGAACTTTCAAGTAGCTGACAAATTGAAAATTATTTCAAAACTCAGGCCATCACCTTCAAGTCTTTGTTTTAACTTATAATCAGAGCAGAATCCATTTTCCTCTCTAGACCTTAACAGAAGCAAACATATCAATGGCCTCTCCACAATCCATCTCTTCACTCAACTCATTCTTATTTACATGAATTGTTTATACTTGACATCTTTTGACCGAGCGTATGTTTTAAAGTCATTTTTTAAATGAACTTGAACTTACTGATCCTTTTCATTTAACATGTTAATGTTAGGGGCATTGATTTTTCTTTATAAAATTGTTGTTAATGTAGCAACAGACTACTGGGATTTTGGTGTCCACTCAAGGATACCAGCTCACTCACCAGCTTTCTGTAGTTCTGACTCTGCTCAGCTTAGAGCCCATCTCCTCACAGAAGCCTCCGGTGACCCTTTTGCCTACAATAGGCTTTCTGTTGGGGTGTAGCTTAGAGGTAGAGCACTCGCTTAGCATTCATGAAACCCTGGGTTTGATCACCAAAACCAAGCAGCTTTCCAGCCTTGCACCCATTCAATTCCTTTGCATCCCACTCCTCAGAGTTAGCATTAATAGCACATCTATGATTCTCAGTGATCTTACATTGCTTTTAAATTAGTTCTTGAGTCTTACACTCGAATCCCAAGTGGTAGCCCTGTGAGGACATGTCCAAACTCATGTGACACTTTGACCACAGCACCTAGAATAGGAGCTGATAACTAAGGTTCTCGTCTGAGCAGGAGTAATTAGCTCATAGGTGGTTCTTGAGCCTGTGGGCTCCAAAGGATGTTTGGTATGAACAAAAGAAAGGGAGGGGCAAATTTTGGATAGAGCAGGGACTGGAGAGATGGCTCAGTGGTTAAGAGTACTAGTGTTCTTCCAGAGGTCCTGAGTTCAATTCTCAGCAACCACACGGTGGCCCACAACCATCTGTAATGGGATCTAGTTCTCTCTTCTGTGTCTGAAGACAAAGCACTAATTTACATTAAATTAAAAAAATTTATAATTGGATGTAGCACTAACAAAAATAAAAGTCTGAGAAAGGTAACTGAAGAGAAGCTGAGAGTGAGGCTCGGTGGCGGATACTTGCCTGGTAAGAGTGAAGTCCTGAGTTCTATCCCCAGCATCACATAAAACCAGGGGTGGTAGGGCATGCAGTAATCCAAGCGCTTGGAATGAAGGGTGTGTCTTAGTTAGGGCTTCTATTGCTGTGACAAAATGCCAAGACCAAAAGCAACTTGGTGAGGAAAGGGTTTATTTCAGCCTACAGTTTGTGGTCCATCATCCAGAGAAGTTGGGGCAGGAACTCAGACAGGAACATGGAGGCAGGAGCTGATGCAGAGGCCACGGAGGGGTGCTGCTTGTTCTCCATGGCCTGCTCGCTCTGCTTTCTGATGCAGCCCAGGACCACTTGCCCAGGGGTGGCACCACTTGTCTTTGTCTCGACCCTGGTACATCAATCATTAATCAAGAAAATACCCCCAAACACTTGACTACAGCCCATATTTATGGAAAGATTCTTGATTAACGTTTCCTCTTCACAGATCTGTCTAGGTTTGTGTCAAGCTGACAAAAACTAGCTGGAATCAGCAGGAAGATCAGAAGTTCACAGTCATCCATGAATAGGCAGAGAGAGGTTGAAGATAGCCTAGATTATGAGACCCTTCTAAAGCTCGCATGCACACACACACACACACACACACACACACACACACACACACACGTTACTGAGAAGGCACAATTAGAGAAGCAAGATTATTATTAAAAAGGTATTTTTTTTGAAAAAGCAAAGGAAGAGACTGGTCCCGGGGAGTGGACATAGTCTCTGGTGATGATGCAGCCAAGCATCCATGTACATAGTCTCTGGTGATGATGCAGCCAAGCATCCATGTAAAGCAAAGAATGTCTCCGAAGAATGTCTTCTGCCATTATCTACAGAGGTCAGAGGTCACTCTCTACATCAGCATACATAGTTTCAGTGATCAATTGTGTATAGGAGCCAGATGGTAGGGACTGAAATTTAGATTGGAGCATGATGGGAGCCTTGGGTGGAAATAATGATAACAATGACTCAAGCCATGCGGTCGTTTCTAAGGGGACATCAGTCAAGAGAATATTGCTTTGAACTGCAGATTTGAAGATGTTTAAAACATAATGAAGAACAGTCAAGACAAAGAAAGGTAAATAATTAAGTAGTGAATCATTTGTATTTGATGAGGTGGAAACCAGAACTGCAGTGGAGAGCTTAGCTTTGAACAAGGTGTGCACTTATGCTACTGTAAAGGGTGGGAAGACAAGACAGTAAGAAGTGGGGAGTGAAAATTAATGGCACCCTTTCTGACTACTTCACTCTTTTCCCTGGGGAACTGGACATGAGTTTATCTGTTAAGAATGAGGATGGTGGAGCTATGGGATAATAGTTTGTCAAAGCAAAGCTTCATCCATCTTGTGTACCAGGAAGTATTTTTGACTACTTTTTGATTAACAAAAATCCATGATGACCAAAGCGCACAGAGGTCCCTGTGATCCGGGCAAGTAGATAATATGCAATGTTATGGGATAGTACAATAAGTTACATAGTGTAGCAAGCACGTGAAGCTCATCAGAAAGAAGATGACGAGTGCTGGGCGTGGGGAAGTAGAGAGCTGGCTACGACTTTACATAGATGGAAAACTAGGCTGTGTGTGGAGGCAAGAGTTGACTATTGTGATGGAGTTAGCCAGATAGGTACCTGGAAAGAGAATTTCAAAAGGAAAGGGTGGGGCAGCTGAGATGGCTCAGTAGGTGAAGGAATTTGCCATCAAGCCTGATGACCTACATTTGATCCCCAGAGTCTTCATGGTAGAATGAGAGAAGGGACTTGTCTTCTGACCTCCACATAGGGGTATTTCTCACACACACTCCCCCCTGTCTCTCTCTGTCTCTGTCTCTGTCTCTGTCTCTGTCTCTCTCTCTTACACACACACACACACACACACACACACACACACACACACACACAGATGCACAGGCACACATGCAACAGTTTTTTTAAAAAAAAAAAAAAAGAGGAAAGAATAACATGTTGGAGTCTGTGTGAGAAGAGAGAAATCCATTTCTTGATCCTTCTTGCTTCTAGAACTTCCAGAGCCTTCCTTGCTTCTGCCGCCTTCCTTGCCTTATGACCCCTCCTTAGATTTCTCCAGATCCTTGCTTCTGTCTTTATATCTCCTACTTTTATAGTCAAATCTTTCCCTACCTCCCAGAGTCTGAGGCAGGAGGATTTTGAGAACAAGACTACCCTTTAAACATATAGAGACCTGTTATGAAAGTTAACAAAATGAAAAAGAGCTGAAAGTAAACAAACAAACAAAAAACCACACACTATAATTAAGTATAGGTCCCCAGCCCCACCTTCAGGCATGTGCAAACTCAGAAGATAAGAACTATTCCTTTGAGGGTAGCTGCCAGGGGAAGGACCACACTGATGACATACATAAAACTTGTCTTAGCAAAGCCATGAAAACTGAGAGAAAAAAGGGATGAGACTGGGAGCCCATTTACTGTGGGTCTGTAGGTTAGGAAAGAGGGGTGTGTCAGGAAAGCAAAAGCAGAGACATGAGAGATGAGAGAAAGTTTGGGTGGGGGATGATGGATTTGCTGTTATCAAGTTTCCTGAAAAACAAGTGACAGCAGTGTCTTCTCGAGAGAGAAGAGTTATACTGTGTGTGGTCTTGAGTCACCTTAGGGCCAGGGAGATGGATGCTTTCTACTTTTTAGTCAGTCTAAGACCCCAGTCCCTTAAAAAGGGACTTTCCATCTCAATTAAAGTAATCTAGAAATTTCCTTCATGGATACATCCAGAGATTTGTTCCCACTAAACAAATTTAGATTTGCTAAATCTCACCAAACTGACATGATTAAACATCACACAGCTCAAGACAGTAACTTAAAACATTAGGAAATTTCTCCCTTGCCTCCTCCCTTCCTTCTCCCTTCCTTCCTTTCTCTTTCTTCCTTTTTTAATTTTTTTTTTTTTTAAAAATCAAGTGCATTGTATTTGAGCATAAACTTTGTAGATGACACCACCAAGTTGTAAATGGTTGGATAGCCCTTGCACAGTCTTTTTCACATTCTGCTGAGGACAGGACAACGCCAGCCATGATGGTGCTAGGATTCACACTCAAACCCACACTCATCACTCTAGTCTTATACTACCAGGGAAAAAAAATTTGGAGATAGAGCAGTGTCCAGTGGGGTACAGTGGTGAGAGTGGCGTGCAGGTGGAAGCAGATGTCCATGATGCAAGTAACAGACATCCTAATTTGTTACACACATCCTAATTTGTTACAGGGTGACTTCCTGACAGAGCTTGTCTTTTTGGCTTTAGTTTTTTCAAAGTTGAATGTGGAGGACGGGGCATCAAATGTATTTGAGTTTAAATTACTGAAAGTTTTATACTATCTGCTTTTAGTGGTGGTTTTTTTTTTTTTTTTTTTTTTTTTTTTTTTTTTTTTTTTTTTTAGAAAAAAAAACGTTAACACTGGGAAATTTTCCTCTGTTAGTTTGGTATTCCCACAAGAAATTTTTCTTCTAAAAAAATAATAATAGTGATAATAGTAACGATTTTTCTTATTTTTCTAAAGTGGACTCCTTGGACCACACCGACTAGAACAGTTGTAGAGAAAAAGATCAGGGGTTAGCTTGAGCCCTCTTGGGTTACGAACACTGACAGGGGACTTCAGAGAAACCTTCATCCAATTTTTGCCCCAAATTAAATCAAGAGCATTGATAATTAGTTTCTATCAAAGTCATCTAGGGGGAAATGAAAGAAACTGAAAAAGCCATAAGCCGTCTTTACTTCTTCATTAATATTTGCTCCCAGGTGCGGGTCAAATAAACCACACTCACACTTTTAAATGAGCTGCCTTAAAGTTGATGAATTGTTTTTCTCTTTGGGTTTCCACCACCCGTGGAGCTGGTTATTCCCAGGGGAGCTCCCTCTTTTACTTGAGGCTTTAGTCCAACAAAGAAAGCCAAGCTCCATTCCCTAGAAAGTGAACCCCATTTGTTTTCAAAGTTGTCCCCACTATATAGCCAATTCCAAAAGGGTTTCCTGAAGAAGTCCTCACAAACAAAATTCCTGGCTCTCACGGACAGGACATGAGGCTGATGGGGAGGGTGGCTTTCAGGAAGTCACAGGCTGGAGCCTGGAGGAGCTGCACACTCACAGCTGACGTGACCAGAACTCTATTGATTTCCCCTGTTTGAGGCTTCCTTCAATTCCATGCCACTCCAGGAGAACCCGTAAGGGAGAGAATCAGACAGGGTTTGAGGGCCCCTAGATGCTCACAATCTGGGCTCTGGAGGTCTACAGAGAATCCCACTGCTTAGTCAATTCAATGTTATGTGCATGAACAGAGGGTAGAGGCCAGGGACAGAACTGTAGAATTGGGGGCGATGCCCGAAAAACACAGAGGCAAGGGCGGTCCAGCTTCCAACAGTAGTTTTCCAGTACAGGAGCACTGTGGAGCACTAGAAAGTCTTGCTACACTACAGGAGAAGATCCCGTAGGAAATACTGATTTGGTCCCATCAGATAGATATGGTCAAGAACAGGAGCCTAAGGATCAAACCTTTCTTAAATAACAGCAGTTTCCTACAACAAAGGTCAAGGTCGTCTGTTGGAACACAACACCAAGGGACATAGTACAATGTTTTGTGCTCAATTAAAAAAAATTGCTGGACTGGTAAAGATGAAATATACAACAAAATGGGGACAACAAAAAAATTTTTTTTATAAAATTAATGCCTCCTAAGTTATAAAGATGAGAGCAACATTAGAGAAATGAAAAGAGTAAAGATGTGTATAACTGCCTGATAATACACACACACACACACACACACACACACACACACACTCAGGCATACTGAGTGGTAAATGCTTTTAATCTCAGAACTTGAGAGGAAAGATTTCTGTAAGTAGGCAAGCCCTGATCTACATGGCTAATTTCACCTAGGCCGAGCTACGTCATGAGATCCAGTTTCAAAACTAAAAACCAAAGCCCAGACCATAGCGATAACGATGAGACGGGGCAAGACGGCGTAAAGGTCCTTCATCTTTTATTCTTGCCGAGGCCACTTCAGGTACCGTTGGATCTCCTTGACGGAGAATCCGATGGAAAAATGACCCAGCTCTATTCTAGGAACCCAAGGTCAGGATGTCCTCGCTAACTAGCTTAGCCTTTGTTAACTGCTTGCTTGTGCAGAGCCTCCTCCAGATGACCACTTAGCTTCTGTTAAACTACTTCCTTCAAACTGCTTATGTAAAAAGTGCACCTCGCAGCTGCTGAGTGAGGTACCTGGATGACGTCTCTGCTCTTAACAGCAACAACAACAACAAACAACCCTGTGTTCTGGACACTCCGAGGTCCCTGAACACTTAGGTGTGGTCCAGTAGACTGCAATAAAGACTGGCTATACACTGTGTCTGAGTGGCCTTGTCTGGTGAGTACCCCATAACAGTAGCTTGGATTCAAACCTAGAACTCACACTCTGTCGTTTAAATGTTTAAAGATTTATTTAGTTTTCTGTGTATGAATGCTTTGCTCACCTATATATACCACACTTATGGAGTAACCAAAGCAGTCAGTAGAGGTCACTGGATCCCCTGGAATTGGAGTTGCAGATGGCTGTGAGCCGCCATGTGGGTGCTGGGAGTCAAACCTGGGTCCTCTGCAAAAACATGTGCTCTTATTCAATGCGCCACCTCTGCAGCCTCAGCAAACACACTCTTAATCCTAGTTTTATAGTACCAGGTGACAATCGCCTCTAATTTTCCCTCTGCTCAATTCTCTGGTCACTTAAATGCTTCTACTCATTCCAGTCTACTTCAACACTCACTGTTGGCACACCGTATTTTACCGATGAGTCTCGAGCGCCTATGTAAGCACCACATTGTAGAGAGAGACTACTGGCTTCGCTGACTCTGGACTGACTTACGGCATCTGTGTTTTCCTTAAGCCTGGCAAATAGAGTTCTAAGAGATGTCAGTCAAATGAATGGTTATCTAACTTTTAACTGGAAAGTCTCTTGGTGGCTGGTAGTGGACTGGGAACAACTTGGGTTCCACACAGCTTTCCTGTGCTCTTACTACGGAACATTCCTGTGTGACGCTGCAAAGCCACCATACTTTGGTGTAACAAATTGTGGACTTGTGTTAGTGAAGAAAATGGGAACTGGCTGTGGAGACAAGGAGCAGCCATGAAAAGGAGAGCCGTATCTGGCAGATGCAGGGCGGGCGCTGTCAATAAGGCAGCCAGGCATTGTAGATACAATTGATTCCATTTGAGTGGTCCCAGGAAGCAGATGCTGAGACAGAATCCAAAGCACTGGTGAGGTGTTCCAGCATCACTCCTTCCCAGGAAATGTAAGTCCTCAGCCACAGTACTGCCTGTGTCTCCTGGCTCTGACCCTTTGCTAGGTGACAGTCCCAGGACAGGTCATGAGGGCCTTAACCTTAAATCTCTCTCTGTCTTTAGGAGGCAGGTAATCCATCTCCTTTGTGACCTTGACAGGCCATGTTCTTCAGCATAGGATAATACCCAGAGGGGCTTCATATGTTGAGTTTGGAGAGTCCAGGAGGGGTGTGATCCTGTGTCCCCTCCATTAGCATTAGGTAAGGCTGGATCCTCACCACCTCCTAATGGCCTTAACAAGGGCCCTTATTTGTTTTGATGAGGTGACAATCTAATTCATGTATAGGAAAAGAGATTTGCTAAAAGAGAAATGACTCTGTTGCTAACTCTGCCTACAAAGAAGGCATTTTACGTGACTGCAGAAGAGTTTCATTTGCAAGCCTCTAACTTATTTGAAATCCATCTTTTCCACGACAACAAAAGTCTTAAACTTGTAAAAACGAGATTCTACTGAGCTAGTCTTCCCATAACTGAAGAATTTTTATTCTAAAATCCCTTCAAACCCCATCTTTTAAATCAAGCCTCCCCTAACGTTTCCAGCATCCCAAGATTAATTCTTTGGAAGGTCTCTTGTTCACCAAATCTGTATTTCTTCTTTCCCAACCAATGTGACAGCCATTCATGCAAGAAGAAACTATTTCTCACCAGCAGGCTCAGAGAGGGCTGCCTACCCACAGCAAGCCCCAGGAATCTCAGCTATATCATAATGTAATATGAGTGTGTACATTCTGGCCTATGTGTGATAGCATGCTCTGTGTTGTACTCCTGGGGTTAAAGGTATGTGCCACCACTCCCAGCTCAGGCAGCTTTAATACTAACAACCTTCAGAAGGGATCAATGTAGCTGACATATAATAGGTTGCTCTTCACAGCAGCGGGCTGAGGTAAGATAATGAGTCTGATCTCTGTCTCCTGCTTCCTCTAAGAGTAACTCATGCCTATAGTTTCCTTTCCTGCCTCCTTCATTCCCTAAAATGTCCCCCAATCACCTAACAAGGAGACAAGGGTCCCTCTGGCCAATATCTATTTTAACAGATAAAACATAACTTTGGCAGATAGAGGAACAAGTGAGCTGATACCAGTTGAATTAAAGCATCTATTAGCATATTAATTAGTATTAATACCTCTAGTGAGGTATGTAATTATCTACACCCTACATTATAAAATAGTGTCCAAAAAAGCCCCATTTGTTCTCTGAATAGGCAACTTTGAACATAATCCTGTTTCCTTTATATAAATGCCAATATTTATTCCAAAGAATGGTTGCTGTCTGTATTTTTCTGACATGAATAGCAAGCTAAGTGCTAGCTCCATCTCACAGGTGAGGAATGTTGGGAGAGAAAGCAAATGAAGCAAACCAAACTGTCCAGAGGCCAGAGCAGCCTTCCCTTCCACTAAGCAACACTGCCTTGCTAGTGCAGACTCATCTCCTACAGAAACAAACAGGCGAATAACTGGAAATGGGGACAGAAGGAGGAGGAGCAGGAGGAGGAGGGAGGGGAGGAGGAAGGAGAGAAGAGAGGGAGGGAAGAAGAGGAGGAGAAGGAAGGAGTGGAAGAATCGAGAAAGAGAAAGAGTGGAGGGAAGACGATGAGGAGGAAGAGGAAGAAGAGAGGAAGAGGAGAGCAAACTTTCCCCAAAGCCCACATTCTATCATACCACGAGGCCTAGGAGCTTGGACAGCAGAACACCTCAACTCTAGCCTGTTGGTAACATCTGATACTTTAACTACACAAAAGAATGAAAAAGAGGCAAAGGGCCGTTCTGACTGCGCCGTGTCTTCCAACCAGTGACTTCCTCACTGGATATGTAGTGTCCAGAGCCCTATATTCCCCCACCCTGGCTCCCCACCCTGCTAGTGCTGGG
This sequence comes from Arvicanthis niloticus, assembly GCF_011762505.2. Taxonomy (NCBI): domain Eukaryota; kingdom Metazoa; phylum Chordata; class Mammalia; order Rodentia; family Muridae; genus Arvicanthis; species Arvicanthis niloticus. Next base: position 51,790,550 of record NC_047660.1, on the reverse strand, counting down.
GAGGGCTCTGGGTAGGTGGAGCTGAGGAAGGAGAGGAGCCTCTCACCAGTTTCCAGTTCCTTCTTGCTTAATAATGCATCCCAGGCATTGTGTTTCGGGCTGGTACACTGACATGACTACGTGGGTTATTTCCAGGCCTGGCTATTACCAGTGAATTCAGTGACATTAATATGAGTGAATGCAGGAAAAGGGATGAAATAAAACATATCCTATTGAAGGAAATGAGGGCTCCTTAAGAAAGGAAAACACACAGAGGAAGGACACGGGCATATCAGGATACAAATAGGCCCCTGGGGAGCCGTGGATTCCACAGGCATGATGTTATTGAAGTACTTGATACTGGAGTAAGCACCTGCAGAGATGAATTACATCCTTGTTCAGACCACTAACGTTGGGTACTGACATCGCAGGAAGCGCTTATGGTATATTTCAAATCCCTTGCCCACTACATAAATATCCAATAAATCAATCAGTGATAAAGGACACCAGCTAAAAGGCTTAAAATGTAGAACAAGCCACCTCCCCTCCTCAGAGGAGCCTGCCACCTTTAATTTATTAGGGGTTTCCTAGTCACTCACACCTCCTGCCCTGGAAAGGCGAGATGAGTGATTAACACCTTCAGTCCTGGAAAGTAGGCGTTGGGCATGGCTTTGCTAACAGCTGTTTTTTGTTTTTTTTTTGTTTTTTTTTTTTAAGTCATCGTTTGTATATATTTATAGGGTGCATTACGATAATTTAATATGTATGCACAGTGCATTGTAATCAGAGTAGTAAGCACTTCTGGAAATTACTAATCCCCACCTTCCTCAACCCTCCCCCTTAGCTTAGTTGTAGAGTTACAAAGGAGGAAATCTTTGCTTCTGGGGAGACAGCTGGGGTCCATGTTTCCCCCTTTTAGTCATAGTAATATCTCATGTACACAGAGTAGATTTTCTTTTCTTTTCTTTTTTTTTTCCCATGAGACTCGCCTAGTGTTACACGGGAACATGGGATTCGAACTCGGAGAGTTGGTCACAGTCCGCCCTCTGGCCAGAGTGGATTTTCTTATGATTGCTCTGTAAGTGGGAAATCGGAGGCATTAAGGGAGTCTTCGTGCCTCTGATACAACAGATAACATGAAAGCTCTCACCAAACACAGCATTGATCTGGGATGAATCTGAAAGGAAAGTGACTGTTAGGAAACGTGCCCCAGTTGTGGTCCATCTTCGGGTGGCAAAACTGGACGTCTGTCTTCTTCCTCCGTCTCCCAAGCATTTTGTCCAAGGACATTGTGCTGAGCGACTGTGGAAGGTCTAAGCCCCCCAACTTCCAAGTATAATAGGAATTGAATGTGTTATCCTGGGCATGTCTGATGGGGTGTTTGGAGGTGAGATGAACATTTGACTAGGAAAAAGAGGAAGATCGGATGGTCCTTTTGGAGTGTGGGTGGGCTTCATCTAATCAGTTGAAAGCCTGAGAGTAAAACAAGGTCCCCATAGACAGGATCTTCGAATTTGCCCATCTCCAGCTGGGACACCAGTCTTCTTCCTCTGGACACAGACTGGAGCAGACATCACTGGCCCTTCTGGGTGCCACCTTTCTATCTACAAACATGGGGACATCTCACCCTCCATAGATCCAAGAACCACTTTATTCTAATAAACTTGTCTTGCACTCCTGTTCCTGTTACTTGTTTCTCTGGAAAGCCCTCCTTAATCCAGAGTCTAGTGTTTACACATTTTTCTCTCCCATTGTTTCTATATCTCCAAAGCAATTTTTTAAAACCATGCAATTTTAAGTAATACATAAAGAAAACCTAACAGAATTAATCCCACCAAGAGCATTAATTTTTCATTTCCAGTTTAATTTTGATATTTCTACAATCACATAAATCTCAAGACACTCCAAGACTATAGGCATCAATATCATTTATGTAAAAACACACAAAGCCTTGACTAGTTCCAAAGGCATATTTTTCATGTGTTTAATGTTATTGCATTGAAAATGAAATTAGTTTCAATTCTATGCCCATGCTACTCTTTAGTGATTTTTAAATTAAGAAAAGCAAAATTCTTTAAGTTTGTGCATAAGAAAAAGATATGCCAGAACAAAACCTTGTTGAATATTTTGTGATGGGAGACTCCTGGAGAATGACAGTGGCAAACACCATCAGATGCTGATCCAGTCCATCCTACAGTCCTCGCTGATGCTCTGGGTTGGGCACTACAGCCAACTCATTTTGGAGAAAATTAAGAGTGTCTGGAGGGTGGTCACTTGCAGAAGGACACAGAGGCAGGCCCTGGCAATGCTCATCTCTATGAAATGAGATGCTGTCTGCACGCTTGAAGAGTCACTGTCAAGCCAAGATGGATATCCAGGAAACCAACCCAAGAGTATATATGATTAAGCATTAAATCAGAGTGGTATTTTCGTTGACTTTCATCAATTACAGCAAGTCTCGTCTGACTTGTTCCATTTTCAGAACTGAAGTTCAAAGTTGGGAAATAATTCACCCACACAGTTAGTGGCAGACCCAGAAAGAAAGCCCTGAAATGATGGTCTGTGTTCCTAATGAGGCATAAACACAGACATAGCTCCAGCCTGAGAAGCTGTTTTGAGGAGGTCCAAGTGAAGGCTGTACCACCCCAGTCCTGCCTGCCCAGATGTTCAGGAACACAGACTAAAGTGATTCTAAGGGGAAAAGCTTTTGTTTGACTGCTTTTATGAAGCCTTTTGGAAATCAAATTCTCTTTATGGGCTTCAGCATCAGGGATGTCATCTCCATAGAACACCAAGAACTAAATGTTCTTTAATAAATATGGGCCAGTGAAGGACTGAGGTAGTAGGGGAAGATAAATTGTGTGTTGTAAGAGACAGGAAAAAAGAACAGAGAGGCAGGGGGGAAAGAAGCAAAGAAGCAAAAGGAAAAGAGAGGAAAAATCAGTTTTGTTTCATTCAGTGTTATTTTAGATGATGTCACAGTGTCTTAATTAGCTTGCTATTACTGTGAGAAAACACCATGATAAAAAGTAACTTAGGGAAGAAAGGGTTTAAATCAGCGTACAAGCTCTCAGCTAATCATGAGTCCATCATGAGGGAAGTCAGGGCAGAAAGTCCAGGCAGGGACTTGGAGGCAGGAACTGAATGAAGTAGGAGCCATCGAGGAACTGCTGCCTGGCTTGCTCCTCATCGATTGCTCCTCATCAATTGCTCAGCCTGTTTTCTTATACAGCCTACAGCCACCTGCTGAGGGTGATACTGTTCACCTGGGCTGACCTGCCTCATATCAATTATTAATCAGGAAAATGTCCTAAAGACTCGCCTAGAGGCAATCTGATAGAGACATTTTCTCAACTGGGGGTCTTCTTCCCAGATAGCTTTAGTTTGTGTTAAATTGACAAGGAGACAGAGAGAGAGAGAGGGGGAGAGAGGGGGGGGGGGGGGGAAGGAAGGAAGGAAGGAAGGAAGGAAGGAAGGAAGGAAGGAAGGAAGGAAGGAAGGAAGGAAAGGGAAAGGAAAGGGAAGGAAAAGAAAGGAAAGGAGACACATAGTACGAGAATCTTCTTTTCTTAATTCTATGTATTGTGTGGGTTTGTGTGTGTGAGTGTGGTGCCCATGGAGACCAAAGGTGATGTATCTCCCTGAAGCTAGAGTTCCAAGTGGTTGTTGAGCCCCTGATGTGGACACTGGGAGTACTCAAACTCAAGTCCTCTGAAAGAGCAATATGCACTCTTAACCCCTAAGCCATTTCTCCAAACACAAGGTAAGAGACTTTTCTGAGGCCCAGAGTTTATCCTAGGATCCTTGCTTACATTCCTTAAACAGAAACATCAATAACATTTCAAATGATGAAGTTGAGATTTACTTGCTCAGGGCCACTGAGATCTGCACCCAGTTCGGGGGATTGGGATGTAGTTTCCTTGGTAGAGTGCAAACAAAGCCTTGAATTTGGTCCTCAGCACAGCATAGTGGTAATCCCATAACTTGGGAGGTGAAGGCAGGAGGATCGGGAATTCAAAGTCATCCTCAGCTACAGAGCAAGTTCAAGACCAGCTTGGGATATAGAAGAGCCTGTTCCCCACAAAACAAAACACACACAAATTCAATTCAGTCTAAACCTACATCTGGAGGTCTGGATCTCCATACAGAAGCATTTCTACATTCAAGCTTCATAGACACAGACCCCCCCACCCCCATCCCCAATATTCCCAGGTGCCTTTCTCAGTTTGACCAACAAGTGGTTCCCAAGCTACTTGAAGTTCATCAAGTTCACAGGCTCTGAGTTAAAATTCTTTTCCCATTGAATTTTCATGTAACTGATAGCTAAGACTGCTGATCCAAGCACAGGATTATATTGAAGTAGAATTAATGTTGATTCCAGAAGAGTCCTGCCAGATTTCTACAGCACTTGAAACTCCCCAAAGGATGTATCAGCGCAATAAAACTGTGTTCCTACTGCTGTTCTCTGTCTTTAGGCACAAGAGGATTGGGCCAGATCAGTGGAAACGGAGAGAATCAGTTGGCAGCTCTGATTGCCCCCACTCTCTGAGCAGAAGCCAAGGTAGGCCAGCACCTCCAGGTCCGAGAACGGGAAGTCCCACTGCCCCGAGTGTCAACAGTACCATCAGCACTCCCTGGGGAAATAAACCTTTATTTCAAGTATGAACTTGACTCGAGGTATCTGAAGATAAGAATTGTTCTGCAGCCAGCGGTGGGACTCTGAGAAAGTAGTAAGACTGAAACAATTCTGCTCAGGTCTTCAGAATTAAGAGGAACCAGGAAAACCAACAGAACAAGCAGTTCAGGGTGTTGCAGCCAGGCAGGGGAGCTGGTGTGTACGGACTCAGGGCCAGGGCCCTTCTTGTTTTCCTTCCAGTTTAACGTTTTTATTTATTTTGCAGCACTGGAGATTTGAATCCAGGGTTTTATGCACATTAGGCAAGCACTTCAGCCTGAAATATGCTAGCCCATTTCAAGAATTGAGTGTGATCGTCAATTGACTAGGCAGCAAAAAGCATCACCAGTATCCATGTTGTTTTGGGAAGACTATCAGGACGGATTCCAAAGACCTGGGTTCAAATCCCATTTCTACCACTTCACTAAGGTCACAAAAGTCTTCAGGTCTTAATTGCTCTGATCTTTGAAATGGAGGGATTAATAAACCTGCCTCGGACGCTGTAGAGAGGAATGTGTAAGACTGTTTTCCCAAAGCATCTAGCATTGGGTGTGACACTACTACATGTTCAGTTAAAGCTGGCTGGGCTGTGTCTGAGTCCGAGTCACACTATTGGAATGCTGCAAATAATTTCACTGTTCTAATCAAATAATCACTTCTAGAGCTGTCTGAGACTTCAGGGGACAAGAATTTATTAGGATGGATGCACCAAGCCCTCTATTTTATTTTAAAAGGTCCACATCAGTAAAGACAGAGACTTTTTTTTCCTTTTTTTTTTTTTTGAGATAGTGTAGCCTTGGCTGTCCTGGACCAGGCTGTCCTTGAACTCAGCAATCTGTCTGCCTCTGCCTCCTGAGTGCTGGGATTAAAGGTGTGAGCCACTGCCACTGCCGCCTGTTGAGACAGACTTCCATCCATCAAATGTCTATTTTTGTGTGTCTGTCATTACATATCCATCAGCCATCATTCCTCTGTCTACAAAGCCATCAGTAAAATGCTAATGTCTGGGGGGAATCTTAGTGAACTTCTCTTTATTTGTGCTCGTCTGTTGGCCTTTATTACAGTTTGAAGTTACATCAAACTGAAAAGAAATCACATCTCTGCCACACGTACAAAGCACTGACTGAACTAGGAACTTCACGTGCGTTATTTAACCTCGCACTATTAGAGAAAAACTCTAGGCCCATGCTAAGGGGAAAACACTGTAGAAATAACGCAATGGTGAAGCCTACTAATCTGCTCCCCCCATGACTGTTCCGGGGGTGTTGAACCTGTTGATTCTGCACTAAGAGGACGTGGGTAACTGACAGCTCCTAGCACAGGGACATCCTTTCAATGTTCCCTTCCAATGTGTCCAGCAGTAAGCTGATTGCTGGGCAGATCAAACAATGATCAGACACAAATATCAGAGATCACACATATGCACCACACAGAGGTGGAACCAGTGCTCTCCAATCAGGAGACTTGTTTGCATTGTGCCCTTAGAAGCTTTGCACCCTAGGGTGAGTGACCCCAGCTCACTGGCTATCTGCTCATATTTAAATGACACAACTGGAAAAACAGTACCCTGTTCTTTTCTCATCTCAACCATTCCAGTTATATGCAGTTGCTGGGATGTTTTCAGTCTTCTGAATTCCAAGAACAAAATAATACATCCTAAAACTTTTTAACTGGCATTCTCCCGTGGTGCACAGGAGAACACGGTATACATTTCTTTGTGGAAGATTATGGTGTATATATTTGTGTGAAGGCCAGAAGTCAGTATTGGGTGCCTATCATCATCATCATCATCGTGATGTACTATTATTATATGATAGACCCTCTTACTGAACCTTGAACCAATTTGGCTAGATTTGGCTGGCCACAGGGGTTGGGATCCTTCTGTCTGTCCCTCAGCGCTGGGGTTAGAGACATGTACCAATGCCCAGTTTACATAATCTAAACTCAGGTTCTCATGCTTTTGTGCTAGGTACTTCACCAGCTGAAACATCTCCCACCCCCCTAAGGCAAATTTTAAAAAAGATGAATCCCTAAGTGTCTTTGAAGAAGCTGTCAGAGAAAGGAGAGCAGCTTTCTCTCAAAATTGAGAGGTTAATTTCTTTTAGAGGTCTCTAGCTCTCTCAAGAGTTTCCTGGTAGCATCTTAGCACCCAGAGCAAGGAGCTGGAGAGACCCCTTTGCTTTACTATGCCTCTCAACTCAAGGCAGACATGCCAACTCAAATCCTGTTGCACTCACTGCTTGGCAATTATTACTTAGCAAACGTTTCTCTTGGCACTTGCTGCCTTCAGCCCTCAGGACAGAACCATGCCAGCACCAGTTACACCTGGACCTCCCAACAGAAATAGCACCAGTGGCCCATACATAGCTCATGGATCTCTTCTTGGGCTTGGGGATCCTGCCCAACAGGATGTAGGGGTGACTGCTCAGCTTAATTACTTTGAGGAGAGGAAGGACCCCTGATGGCAACTCTGTTCTTCTGCCAGCCTCTGGCAAGTACTTCCTAGCTTTTCTGTCCTTGGTTAACACACACAAACCCAACTTCTCCTGCCAAACCGCAGGCAGACACACAGAGGATAGCAGAGATTCAGGTGTTACAATTCCCACGGCCAGGGGAGAGTAGCAAGGCTAAGAGTTCTCAATAGACAGAGGAAAGGAACTGAGCACAATGGCACATTACTGGATGTCCGCACTCTGGAGGCTGAAGATGGATTATGAGTTCAAGGCCAGCCTAGGCTACATAGTAAGACCATGTTTCAAAAAGAGGAGGAGGGAATAATAGTTTAGCCAAAGCTGGTACTCGATACCAGAATACACAAATAACCTCCAAGGAATTCGATGAAGAAACTCTTAAGCTAGGAGCAGCTGTGCAGTGGTTGGCAGCATATACTAATGAGACTAGCAACTGCCTAGGGAGATGGTAGAATGGGTCTGAGATATAGACAGGACAATCCCCTCTCCTCCCTCAATGAATCAGAGGCAGATCAAGCCCAAGGAGTCCTGGCAATGGAAGCTCTTTAGTGGACAGTCTTGCTGACACCAGCAAGTCTAGCATACCACAAAGTCCTCATCTATTCGCATGGTTCCTCTTTCCCATCATCCCCACACCTAACCTTCCTCCAGTGACACCTTTTGCATCAAAGGAAAACAGGCTGGAGAGGCAGGTGCACTCCTAATCCAGCCTTCCTCTAGATGAACTCTGTGATCCCTGAGCAGGTCCCATGGCCTTTGAAGGTCTCAGTTGCCTGACCTGTAACATGAGGACAATGACACAATCACAAACAGTAAAGGCACATGGGGGGAATGCCTGCTACACTGACAGCACTGTAGACAAACAGCAGAGCAGCCTTCCACTAACCCTCTGTCCAAAGGAAGTGGCCACCTGTAACGCAGTGTGGACTAACAAAGACAAGACATGCATCTGTATGGTTTTTATTATTTTTATATACTCTTTTGCAGTGCTAGAGTCCATACCCAGGATCTCATAGATGCTAGGAAAGACACGCTATCATGGAGCTGCATGCCCAGCACAGCAACTGCAAAGAATCATAAACATTCTCATGTTGCTGGTGACGTCACTGAGACTAACAAACTGTGACGGTTGTTTTAAGCACTTTACTCTCTTGAAACCATTTTTATTTTGAAGTGATTATATATCCAGTTGCAAAAATAATAGGAGTCCCTTCTCATTGATATTCACCCATCTTTTAGGTGCATAGCTCAGACATGGAGCTGGACCCTCTAGGCTGAGTCAGGGACTAGCTGGAGCCACAGAGGGATTGCATTGGGATAAAGGGATATGGAGCAGTGCTCTGGGGAGACTGTGCTAATCTGACTGGCGATTTATGAGACAGACAATTGAGATTTGCTGACATGCTCAGAAAAGTGACGCCCCACCCTGCTTTCACAGACACTTCCAACAGAGCTGGCCAAGCCCTTCATAGCCCAACAATCTGTTAACTGGGCTCTAGACACCATTGAGCTTCCAGTCGCCAGCTGGGTGTTTGGTGATGAAAGGCTTTCTGGTCTGATAGGCCCTCAGGTTCCTCAGCCCTTCAATAGTCTTCATTCCAAGCCACCATCTCTGCGGCCAAGTCTTCCTGCCTCTTCTCTACTCCACCTTGGGAACTTGGAAGAGAAAAGAGCTCCCACATTTTTTCACTGCACTGTTTACTAGATGGGAGTTATTTCATCATTAACTGACATCACTCTCGGAGATCCAGTTCCCAAGAATGAGCAAACTCAATCCTCTTCCTCAATCATGGAGACTGCCTTACATGTCACACTTGTCACCAAGGCCATAGGACTCAATACCTTCAGATGCCTGAGAGTGTTCATTCTTTTCTGGTGGGCACAATACTCCAGGGCTCCCCAAGAAGAAAATAAAATATATCAAGCATCCCTACCTTCATGGTTCCCTTTGCTCCTTCTTTAGTGAGTACTGGGAGACCAGGTTTGTACATGAGGATATCGGAGGAGCTGCTGTAGGCTCACCTGTCCTAGGGACTGGTGATATTCTTTGGCACCTGAGCATGAGTAACAGCAAAAACCAGAAAATACTTGTATTCTTTAAAAGGGGAGGGGAACCTTGACCCACTCAAACAAGAACCTTTACAGAAGCAGAGGTGGGGATGAGTGAGCTGCCTGCTCAGCTGCATGAAGGGAAAAGGTTAAATGGTCAGCATGGTAATATATAAGGAGTTTCTTAGTTTTCTCGTGGGAATAGTTAACCACCTCAGAATGTTTCCCCAAGAGGTAATCTATTATATTTTGTCCAATTTCTTCCTCCAAGAACTGAATCAATTCATGATGTAATGCCCAGGGGAGAACAATCTTTTGGAAACAGAGTATCTTTCTGGGGACAAGGTTGAGGAAAACATCTTAATATTGTTACAGCTTTTGGCCCTGGGGCCCCAGTTTTTTTTTTTTTTTTTTTTTTTTTTTTTTTTTTGCTGGTGGAGAGCAGAGTAGAAAAAGGTCAGGCAGGGGCATGTGGCAGGGACACCACCTCCTGTCCAAATGCCCGTAGATGCCTAGGATAGTTTTTATAGGAGATAAATATAGGAGATAAATCCACTAGGACATTTACTGCAGGGCTCCTGCACTGCTCCACCCATGAGCTTGAAAAGCAGAGATGGCTCCTCACTCCAACTTGGCTCTGATATAAACAGGGCTCCTTCTGGATCCATTTCTGAGCTCCTACCCCCAAAACATTCCATTAAAGAGTGGCAAATCATTCACCATCTGGTTAATGACAATAGATATGATTTTGGATCATTTTTGAGAGATTCAGGACAGTCAGCTGTAGCTGTAGACTCAAAGGTCCAACAACGAAGCTTCCCAGAGCAGCCTTCGAGAGTCCTGACTTCCTTAAGCTCCTACATGCTAGGTGGAGGCAGTAGCTGAAGGTAGTGAAACCAGCCTGTGCCAACGGTTTCCACGCTTTCTGACCTGTTACTGCCTCAGTTGTCCCAATGAGTTGCGTACCTTGGACAACACGGGACAGTTTCTTAGAAGCTGTCCTGTATGTGTTAGTAGTGTGGGCTGCAAAACAACAAGAAAAGATTTTAAAGGGCAGGACAAAGCCTCGAATAAGGTCACAAGGTTGTTTATTTAAAGGGAAGATGGGTCATTTCTGAGGCGAAAGATGACAGTGGGATTGGTTTAAATGGCTCTAATTTGACTAGAGGTCAATTGTTTTAAAATCCCCAAGTAGTTTACTTAGATTAAAAAGGAACCCTACAGCTCTCAGAAGGTTAAATAAAAGTAAGAGTTTGGATAAACAAACCAATTAGCCCCATGTCACTCAAGGACACTAAGAACTTAAAAGACATTTTAAAGTTGAAATATAAATGTTTTACTCCGGGCATTTTGTGGGTACTTTCACTGCCCTTTTGAATCTTGCAAACACATTTTTCTGATAGCTAAACCACAGAAAACCTAAACACCAATGTTACAGAATTTGTCTCTAAAAAACACCAGTTGGGGTCTTCTGCAGGAATGTAACTGGGCTGGCAGTTCTCAGGAAGCTGCAGTTTTTCGTGGAAGTGCACTGCTAGGTTGCAAGATGCAGGCAGAAATTCATCTGTAGTTAGCAGCTGATGATTGGAGGCTGTCTTCTTCCCTATTTGCACAAATGTTGACAGTACTATGCGAAATACTTGGTAAAAGAGTTCTTAGTTTCAAGGGAGCATCTGAAAGATGGGTTGAAGTCTTTCTTGCCTGACGGACTGCCTGGCTTACAAATTTGTTTCCACTACGTCTTGGTTAAGACACAAACTGAGAACCTGTGGATGCTAAGTAACCATAAATCCCAAGTTATTACTGTGATTAATAATAAACGTACTTTGTCAGGGTCATGAAGCACAATGGCACATTACAAAATGAATTATCGACTATGTACAATACCTTTTCCCTGTGGAGGCAAAGTGGTCCTTAACAGCAAGTGGGGGTGACTAGAGTCAGTACACAGTGCTGGAGGTTGCCTCATAAAGGAACCATTGATGCTTCTTAGAGGGGATTCTTTGGTGAGGGGGTGGGCAGGCATAGAAAGCTACTATCAAGGGACCTCTAGTGCATATTTGCTGGGTTTGATGGCCTTAGAATTCGCAGATTCTTAGTGGTCTCTAAATGTTTAAATACTTAAATGCAAGCATTTATCGCTCTTTAGGGACCTCTCTGAAATTATTTACATTGGGAGTTAGTATCATCAGACAGTTCATTCTTAAAATATTAGCAAAAGTTGTCTAGTTAAAAGTATCACTGTATATGCAATTCTTTAAGACAAATCTCTAACATTTTAAGGGGAAAAAAAGTTACCTGTAAGCTGTAAATATGTGCATTAAGTTTCCTCCATGGTATTTGCTTTGGCTGTGACCTCTCCTAATATTTAGTTGAACAAGGGCTAAAAATTGTCAAACCAAGTTCTTGTCCTGGGAGCTGAACTCTGTTGCCAGTTTGAGAGAAACACACGTCCAGGTTTAGGGAATCTGTTGTGTTTGTTTTGGCTATGACACAGGGCAGAACGGTTTCCATCCCATTCGAATGCATTCAAGAGAGTTTGAAATATTGCACAATAAAAGCCATTCATTATATCTGTCTCCTTTCCCTTCCAAAAACAAAAATGGCTGCCCAGTTCCAAATCGACACAGGGGGCAGGAAGAAGGAGGCAGAGGGTCACTGGAAACCACCCAAGACTAACACCAGGTTTTTCAGGTTTGAGTTGGGGAATATTCTTAAAATCTTCATTCTCAGTTTTTAACTTTAAAACAAGAAAAGACAATACTGGCATGAACAATGGAAAATAGGCATGCTGTATCTGTTCAAATGTCAGGTAGAAAATCATACAACTTACCCTCTGGGGCGAAAAATTGTTCCTTCAGTTTCTGCTAGGAAATTTCAACTGCCTGATGTCAATTTTATACTGAAAAAAAGTATTCCACTACTTGAAGCAGACATGTGGAAGAACAGTTTTGTAAACACTCAAAGCGCCTTCAGCGAAGGAAATGACATTTAGTTCTGTTTACCACCAGACACCCAGGATATCAGAAAACTGGAGATGCAGTGTGGTTTTAGTGGATAGTGCCTCTCTCAAAGCAGAAATATCACAAAGTAGCAGGAAAAATTTAAAGCATATTTAAGTTGGGTGATTAAGGCCAAAAAAATTAGAAATTAACAAACAAGTCTAACAGTTTCCTCGAAACCCCAGAAGGCAAAACCTCAGGTTTTGGAAATCTGAATTTTCCTTTATCTAAACCTAAAATACCAGCTGCCGGGGCTCTGCAGAGCACTCTTCCCTCACAATGCAAACAACTCAGCTCAACTTAAACATTCTGGACAAATGAGAAAGTAAAGAGACCTAAAGGAAGGTACTTTCAACTGGGCACTGGGACTCTTAATGACGAAGTTCCAGCCAGCCCTTATAGAACACAAACTCTATTTTCTTTTGGACTCAATGTGTTCATGTTTTTCTTTTCATATATATAGCATAATGCTTAACATACCAAAACATAAGACACTTTCAGAAAAGACCTAAATCCTAATCTTACTTCTGTAATAAACTTTTAGGGTGATAATCTTTAGGGTCTGACCTCAGTTGAAGACATAAGAAAAAAATGTCCATTCAGTGACAGTGATTACTCATCTCCTCACTTGAACAATTAGGTTACTACTGAATCACTGAAAAAGAAAAGGATTAGAGCCCAAAAGTGACATACTGGACATACTTGAAATTGTTAGGTCATGGTACACTATGCTCAGTTTATGTAAGGCCTTGCAATTTTCCAGTGAATTTAAGAGAAAAATCTGTTCTCTGTGTGTGTACGCACAATTGTTTATTTGAATTTAATAACAACTTCACTTGATCTAAGACTTGAAAACCAGAGTAAGATTTGCTGGGACCAAGATGTGACAGCAGGAGACTTTAAAAGGTATAAGATGTGTCTTTATATTTTTAATGTATTCAATTCTGTACTAGTCTTTCAAATTTATGTATCACTAGAATATACTCAACTGGTTAAAACATAACAGAGGGGAAAAATACACAACAAAAGCCTACAGGAAGATGAAGCCAGCCTGCACTCTGAAGAAATGAAAGGGTGTTTGTAAAGTATGTGCCTTTTGAAGATATCCTAGGAAGCACAGCAGCCTGCCCTGCAGAAGCTGGTCCCACCTGGAGTGCTGAAGGGAACTGGGGATGCCTTTATATGCCTGCCCTACACTGTTACTGTGTCTTTTGGAGAAAACAGAGCATCCGAAGTCTTCCAAACCATGCCTGCGTACAGTAGTTGCTGAGTAAAAGCTGAAATGACTTGGTGCAGGGAAATTGGCCTATGTTACCAGTTATCAAATCTTAAGGTTACTTTTTGAGCATGGAATGACAGCTTTCTACTAAACCAAACTATAATACTTTATGAAAATAACTGAAATGAATTCACCTTTTGTTTAAAAAAAAAAAAAGGCAAACCTATTTTTTAACTTTAATGTAGAAGACAATGTCTAAATAAAGTGAATGACTTGTAAACAACGTCAGGGACTTAGGGCCATGATGCAAATGAACTGCAATGAACTTTCACTGGGCTCAAGAGCAGGCTTCCAGGAAGCTGGCCTCCCACCCTCTCTCTGGATGCCTGTGCTCCTGACTCATGGTCCAAAAGGGAGTGTGCTCTGGGTATAATGAAGGCCCCAGAGAGATTTGGTTAACCCTTTGCTTCATCTGGCTTCTAGTCCAACTCCATCCCCATAAGTAAACAGTGATAAATTTCACAGCCTGAAGAGGAGAGCCTTCAAGATGTTGTGACATTGGTATAGTAAAACTTACAAACCCAGACACAGACTCATGGTTTCAACAAAGATATCAACACAGTTCAATGAACAGATGAGCTTTTCAACAAATGGTGCTTGCTGATTTCCACTTAAACAAAAGGCCACCGCACGATCTATGGCACAGAAATGAACTCCAAGTAGGTAGAAAACTGAATCAAGAAATAAAACCATGAAACTTCTAGAAAAATCTTTGTGCCCTTGAGCTGGGAAATGTATTTTTTTCTGTCGGTTTTTTGAGACAGATCAGAAAAGGTTGGAACTCACTAAATACTAGGATACTAAAGGTATTCTAGGCTACCTTTGAACGTACAATAATTCTTCTGCCTCAGCCTCCACAGTGCTGGGATTACTGACACGAAACACCATGCTTGACTATTCTTAGGACACAAAAGACATGAATCATTAAAGAAAAGAAAAAAAAAGAAAGAAAAAGAAAGAAATTCAAACTTCAACAAAATGAAAACCTTTTCTTCAAATGATAATACCAAGAAAACAAAAAAAAATAAGCCATGGACTGGGGGAAATATCTGTAAGAAAAAACTTAGTAAAGGAGTTGTGTCAAAATATGCAGACAAACTTTCAATTCAACACTAATAACAAAAATCTTGGATAAGACACTCCAACAGACAAGGATACAAGGACAGCAAACAGAAAAATGCACATTGTTACCAGCCACTGGGAAGTACATATCGAGATCTGATCTCTAAGCAAGTATCCAAGATGTATAGAAGTATGTGCTTTTTGTAAAAAGAACCATCTGAACAGTATATAACTTTAACAAAGCCCCAAATCCTATAAAGAAAAATGCAGAGTGACATAATACCCAGCAATAAGCATAAGCAGTGACCATTTACAACATGCAGCATAGAGAAATCAAAAGTACTATGCTGTTTAAAAAAATAGGTACAAAAGATTGATCTATCTATTTATCTATCTATCTACCTACCTACCTACCTACCTACCTACCAACCAATCATCTGAGATTCCATTTCTATGACATTCTAGAAAACGCAAAAAGTTCAATTGAATTTGATCATCAGCTGTAAGAGCTGGGGATGAAGGTTGTATTGTTAGAGGTGCTATTACTCTGCTGTCAGCGTGGTATGTAACCAAATACATTTTCCAAAATTCAAACAGTATATTCTTTTTAAAGCCACTTTTGCAAGCTGTTTTACCTCAATAAATGAACTTTTAAAGAAGGCTGAAATGCTAGCTGTTATGTCAGAGGAATTTTCCAGAATCTATAGGAGACCCTAGCTACCACTCCAGCACTGGTATCATCTCACAGAGCCTGTGACAAAAGCAGGAAACGACTCACATCCACATTACAGATGTCCAAATATGTAATTCCACAAGGGACTATCCACAGAAAGACTGTCAGTCATGATACTCTATGAAGTAGAAGCTGCAAATAACATGTGTGTGTGTGGTGTGTATATGAATGTATGTATGTATGTATGTATGTATGTATGTATGTATGTATGTATACTACACTGGCAAACCACACTTGATGGGCACAAGATGGCTGGAAGAGGCATGGCAGCTGAGTTTCTGTATACAAAAAGCTGTTTATACTTCATTTAAATTATGTGTCCTCTGATTTCTCCACACATAATAATCAATTCCTAATAAAAACTGAGTAAAAAGATCGGGAGGTTCAAGCCATGGTAGGGACAAGCAGCCCTGGCTTTCATGTTTGCACAGGGAAGAAAAACTGCAGGAACCACACTGCCATCTTCTGGAAGAAATGAGAATAACTACAAGGACAGACTCGAGGAAGACCTGAGACATTCTAAGCTAAGCATCCAGGGTTAGCTACTTCTAGAAAGAAAAAAAAAAAAAAAAAAGATTTAAGGCAAAGAAATACGATTTTCAGTTTACCATTAATGAAAAGACATGGGGGAGGAGGTGGGTGCAGCAACCCTGATCAGACCCAGAAGGTAACTTTACATTAAGCATCTGATACAGATGAGACATAGTAGATTAAGCCCCTTAATGTTCTTTAAGAAACTAAGGCAGTGGTTCTCACCATCTAGGGGTGAACGACCTTTTCATAGGGGTCACCTAAGGCCATTGAAAAACACATATTTATGATTCATAACTAGTGAAATTAGCTACGAAGTAACAAGACATTAATAGTTTTATAGTTGAGGAGGGGGTCACCACAACATGAGGTCACAGAATTAGGAAGGTTGAGAACCACTGTCCAAGGGATATCTATATTAACCAAGCCATTCATTTATAATGAAACATTTTAGAATGAACATAATTTGTAGAGTGGATTTACAGTTTTAATGTAGGTACTGGAAAATGAGACCAAGTTTACATTTGACAAATCGAGTCCCAATCAGCCAGAACTTTCTGAGAATTTAGTTTGTAAATTGTTGTCCATCAGTTGCAGCTGAATTAACATGGGAAGGGAGGCAAATAGCAACCAATTTCATCCCAAACAAGGGCAAAATAGGAAAGCTGTTCTTAAAACTCAAGACGTTTTAAACATGTTTCTAAGTCTGTGTTTGATACCCCCACCCCCACCCCTTTTAAAAAAATCACTCAACCTAAAAAGTTTCCAAACAAGTTAATTCTTTATCTTTTGGTTTAGTGGTACTGACTTAGTGACTACATACATGGGAGAGAAAAGCCCATAAATGATTTACATGTAGAGATAAAAGAAAGTTTTGGACAATTCACCCTTGAGCAGAAGAAATTGGGGATCACTTTGCCTGTTAATGTAAAATACATCAGTCCTTCTCAGCAGGGACTCCAGACCTGGCGGTGCCAAGGCTGTAACAAATAGCTCCACCTCTGAGGGGGAAATGGGCCGCCCAGCAGGAGCTTTCTTCCCCGGTGTGTTATTTATAGAGAGCTCTATTTGTTAACATGTTTCTGCTATCAGGCTGAAGGACAGCTAATGATTTAAAGGATTTCTGGGACCATTGTTTAATGATAAGACGATTTATGTACATTTGCAGATTCCTGGTATACAGGCGGTTTAGATATTTAAATTGTTGCCACCAAGACTAGGAGGTTGTGGAAAGCTTAGTGCTGAGGGGACATGCAAGCAATAGTAGGAAATAAAGTTCAACTGCAGGGAAATGCTCTCAGAAGAAAGCAGTGACCTACACCAAACTTCATGTTGGTATACTAACACATTTTCTAGACCACTTTAAGTCTACTTCTCAAAAATAAATTTAATAGGAAACAATGAATTAAACTCAGAAGTACCTGTGACTGATTTGAACAATCTGGAAAAATGACTGCAGTTATTTTTAATTACATATTCATTTACAATAGTTTATCTATAGAGTTCCAGTCAATGAATTAAAATTTCAATACAGGGCCTCTTTTTCACTTAATTAGCAAAGGAAAACTTTGATTTCAGACAGAAAACGAAGTCATCAAAGCTGGTCATTTTAACATAAAGAAAAGAACAAGTCATTCTAAAGGATGTTTCCCATAATAGTCTAAGCCTTTAGTGTTAAAATGTTTACTTAAAAGAAATAAAACTGCAGAAACACATTATTGGATCTAGAAATGAATGCTTTAACAAAACAAAGGCAAAACAAAAAGACAAACAAATATATTTAGAGGGAGAAGATAAGAAATTTCACTTATTTCTACTTAAAGTCATCATAACTCAAATGATTTTTATTAGAAATGTGCAATGCACTGAAGTTTGAATAGGGATGAAAAAGCAGACAGGAAGCTGGGTCCCTTTTCTTAAAAGCCAGTGACAGGTGGGATTATGCATTCCTGTCTTTGTTCTCCTGGATCCAGCCCCTCAGGGCAGCTGAGAGCTTTCTCCCTTCTTGAGAAAGGGGTTTCTCTTCAAGTGTGGTGGCTGGGTGGTACTGTTAGCATCTGTGAGGGTAGACCCGCAAAAGCTTCTCCTCTTCCTAGGTAGCTCAGAAGAGCCAATACCCTGGCTCTCACTGCCTGAGATAGAGGGCAGGGAACCTGGGTTTTGCTCTGAGGATACAGTCTCTTCTTTGGAGGATATACTTTCAAATCCCCTGCTGTCTGAGGTACAAATTGTCATTCTCCTTTTGGGTTTCTGGAAAGTGGGAGGACTTGGAGTCAGCCATACAAGCCCTGTATTTCCCGAGTCTTTCTGGAGCCTAGTGCTGCGTCTCACTTTGGTTTTACTGCCTGTTCTCTGAAAGCTTTGCTCTAAGGTGTCAGACAGCTCTTCAATCAGCTGGGGATTTTCTAAACTAATTTCTACAGAGTTTTTCCCACTGCAGGAAGATGCAGGGTTCCTGTTTTGTTCCAGGTATGAACTCTGACCCACACAACACATAGTGTATCTTCTCCATTTCCTCTCTCTCCCGCTGGCAATGCTGCAGTTGTCTGCACATTTCCTTCCGGCATTCTCCCTGTGGCTTGAGGGTTCTTTTATATTTTCAATGAGGACATCTTCTGAACAGTTACGTTCTCTTTTTGAGTCAGTTGAGAAAGGGCTGGCCTGCAGATTCCCCTGTGGAGCTAGGCATTCACTCTCTTTCTCACACTTTCTATTCATACTCTCTGAAACCATTGTAAGGATCTCACAAGGATTCTCCAAATTTTGACCAGCCTTGAAAAAGTTCTGGCTCTGAGGGCTGCCCAGAGACTTTGGACTAGTGGACATGATGTGACCTTGGGTCACGGAAGCACAAGGCACAAGACTGCTTTTGGTCTTGGGCTTGGTGTTTGGCTCCTTTGTACTCCGACACTCACTGTCTGCTCTGGCATTCTCTTTGTTTCCTGTGTCTCTGCTACTGGCATTTGGCCCTCCCTCAGAAGCAGCAGTGAGAGGCAGCAAGTAGCAGCACAAGCCAGAGACACTAGACTGATAACGAGCTGGATCCAGCTCAGGTGGATCTTCCTTCTGTGGCAAGCATCTCTTCCTTTTTGTGGGAATTTCAAAAGAGTTCACTTCTTCCAGCTCACCACGTATGTTGAAATCATCTATGGGCATATAAAACACTTAGATTTAATTACAAAGGAACAGCAATGCTGTCACATAAGCAGAGATCACATAAGTACATAGATGCGCTCTATGCGGTCCTTTTCAGCTTTCAGAACTTACACGGCCTACACTCATCACACGGCTCCTGTGCTCAGCTGTCACTCTGTCCCTCTTACTGCCCCAGCCCATAGGTTAAGAAAACGTGTTCAATGCATGAATTAACAAAGCACATAACTTCAGACTATGAAAGCAATTTCCTTTTCTCTAATGTGCTTCCCATAGCATGAGGTCCAATAGTGTGAGACATTTCCTATTTACCTGAAAAAATGGATATCACAACTTTTTAATTCTTCTATGAATGTCTTCTTGAAACAAGGTGATAAAAGTCAGAATTCTTGGGTACTTAAAGACATAGCAGCTGAATTGTACAGCAGTCATGTCTTCCATGGGCCACAATCTCAAAGTCCAGCCTTTGCCCCTCCTTTCTGACTAAATAAGCTTTGTGTAAGTACTTCCTAGGTAAGAAAACCACTAGTAAGGTTTGAGATTAACAAGAACATGCCCTATAGTGGTGGTTCTCAGCCTTCCTGATGCTGCAAAGCCTTAATGTAGTTCCTCCATCCATAAAGTTATTCTTGTTGCTACTTCTTAACTGAATTGTGCTACTGTTAAGAATTGTAATGTAAATATCTGTGTTTTCTGATGGTCTTAGGTGAAAGGGTCATTCGACCCCCAAGAGGGCTGCAACTCACAGGTTAGGAACCATTGATCTAGAGGAATTCAGTTCTTATGATTTTAAATCAATGCTATTAGATTCTATCTCTATTATCCAAGATCATGTTTTTAGCTCATCATTCAAATGAATATAAAAAATGTTTTTTATATTCATTAAAAAATGAAAATTTTAAAAAATTCATTAAAAATGAAATAAAAGGTGAAAGATATATATAAAAAAACAGCTAAGTCTAAAGTTAAAAAAATCAGTGTCACTCTAAAAACACATTCATGATTAGAGCAGGTAAAATAGTATGTAGATTCACAGATTCATACAGGTCATGATTTACAATGAATATATTAGCTAAGCTCTTTTATAGCTTTAAAACATGTATATACACACACAGTTATATATATTCTAGCATACTAGGAAAAAAAGAGGTGTTGGGGAGAGAAAATTATACAAAGAGATGGAAAAACTAAAATTGCTTCAAAGCTTCTATTCAGGTGACAAAGGTAATTATAGATTAAAAACATCATCTAAGTATTTTCCTGCCATGAAGGCAGGAACATTTTAATATATAAACAAAATCAAGGCCAGATTAAACAGTTAGAAATGGCAGACATCCCATTTCAAGGCAATCCACATGAGGCAGGAGGAAAAGAGAATGAGTCTGAAAGGAGTTACTCTGAGTAGCTGTTAAACTCTTACTTTGTGCTCAAGTTGAGACACCTGTGGAAGCCAGCGTCTACGATGGCATAAAAACCATTCTTCTTGAATTAAGAAAGCAGGCAAAAATCATGTGACATTAGACAAAGGTAGCTACTTTAAAATGGCTGCATATAAAACCACCATGCTAAATGGAGGTACTTTTTAAAAAACAACAGTTTGAGCAAGAAAACTCAGTTTAAAACTTAAGACATCTAGGGTGTGGAGAGATAGCTCAGTGGTTAAGAACATTTGTTACTCTTGCATGATGTGGGTTTGGTTTCCAGCACCCCATGGCAGCTTATAACTATTTGTAACTCCAGTTCTTTTTCACTTTCTGTGATAACACAACCAAACATAATTCATCATGACAAAATGCTTTAAGAAGCAAAAAGTAGATGAACAGAAATAATCTCTCCAAAAATTACATGCAAATTTGGGGTCTGGATTCTCTGATAAAAGTAAGAATTTCATCAGATTCTGAGTCTAAGTCCCTCACAGGTTCCAGACTTCAACTTCCTTTACTGGTAACAAATTCAGTCTTGTTTATAAAAGAATGGGAAAAGGGGAGAGACAAAGAGTACAGTCCTAAAAAGACAGAATGGCAGCGAGAATACACTAGAGGCCAGAGAGCAGCACCTGAGCTGGTTCTCTGTGTGCAGTCAGCCAGAGGTGTGGCTTCAGAGACTTCAGGCAGCTCAGGAATAGGGCTCAGGAGTGGCTTCTTGGACGCGATGTCTCTTTGCCCATACAAGCATTTCTCAACACCTTTTTTCCCCTTTCTTTTCTTTTTTCTGTAACTTTTTAAAACCTGAAAAGATATGGATTAAGACCTTGTAACTGGAGAATGATATAGCACCATGATAAATTCTGGCACTTTTATGTCTAAGATGTCTCTATTATTTATACAATTAATTTTTTAAAAGTTTGTGAGCTTTTTTTTTTTTAAACAGAAAAACTTAAAATCAGTCATTCCATTAAAAAAAGTTAAGCTCAGTCTGTAGACTACGGGGCGGTGGTGGCGCACGCTTTAATCCCAGCACTTGGGAGGCAGAGGCAGGTGGATTTCTGAGTTCGAGGCCAGCCTGTTCTACAGAGTTCCAGGACAGCCAGTGCTACACACACACACACACACACACACACACACACACACACACAAAACCCTGTCTCGAAAAAACAACCAAACAAAAAAAATCCAAATACCAAACAAACAAAAAAACCTCAACCAAACAAAAAAAATTAAGCTCATGTTAGAAAAGTAGCTTACATAAAGTCAGATAATCTATGAATCCTAACTTAATAACGTACACTTTCTCTAGTTCTACTGAGCATTTGCCAAAGTAAAATGGCAGATTAGATGCTATACAGTTGAACAGAGCTAAACCTAAGACTAATCTACCATGTAGGGTCTGAAGGAATGGCTCAGTGGTTAAGAACTCTGGCTGCTCTTCTCAAGTACCTCAGGGTCAATTCCTAGCCCCCAACATGGTGGCTCACAACTGTTTGTAACTCCAGTCCCAGGGGGTCCAATGGCACCAGGCGCATATGTAGTCACATATACAGGCAATTATACATACATAAAAAATAATAAAAAGATTAATCTAGTATGAATTATCTACTGAAGTGCTATGGAAGGCTGCTTTCTGTTCATAAGCTCCGAGAGACAACAGGTGCTTAGATAATATTGAAAGCTAATAGAAATCTGGATGAACTTATGAACGCAATAAGTGAATCATGTTTAAAATGATGAGATCACACAGGCTTAGGCTATAGCTCAGTGGAAGAGCACTTGCCTAGCTTGCAAAAGGATCCAGGTTTGAGCTCTAGTAAGAGGCCAGGCCATGACAATAAGACAGCTGACTTATAAAAATGTGAATATCTACAAAATTTTTAAGTGTTTTAATAACTTATGGAATGCAGGATTATATTTAATTCTGAATGCCCTACCAGCACTGAGAAATAGTCTTGTTTAATTAAAAATGTTCCATATGGAACAAACTTTAGGAAAATTAAAACTATACTGAAACAAAGGAAGACTTTTAATAACAAAAGAAATGAAAGATACTCTCAGACTTTCAACATAAAACATGTTTTGATAATTAATACTTCCAGAAAGTGAATCCATCTAAACATTTACAGAGGTAAAGCCAGTGGACAACATGTGTGTTGTGAGAGCTAAAAGTAAACAGGATGTGGTATTCAAGGACTCCTGATTTAAGAGCAGTCATCACTACAATCTCAGTCTCCAGGCACACAGGCAAGAACATTCTGCTGACAGGCTTTCAAGACAAAATGCACAGAAAGAACAATGTTCCACTTTAATCTTGGGGCAAGTGCTCTGGTGGTGCAGTAAAGAGAACAGTATTTGCAGGTACTCAACACAGATCATAGGTGGAAGCTGGCATCTATACAGCCCTGGCAATCATGCAGGAACAGCCCCTAACACAGCCCTTGTATGATACAGTGAACCTAGTAAAAGCAGTGTTTCTTGCACACTGAGGCAGGCAAACACACCTGTGAGCTTATCCTGAAGAAACTGCCTACAAGATTTTTAGGAGAAACTAATGGTGTAAAGAAATGGATGAGATTCAAGAACACAGAAATGGCACAGAACTGTGTGTTTCTTGAGTTATCGATAGATAACTTGTAAAAACAAAACCAAACACAACATTCCATGCCAAAATAATTCTAGAATGCTACAAGATGAATGTTGCCCTTGGCAATATGCAATATATATTGAACATGTGATTTTGTGAGAAGTTCTCAGCATAAATAATCTCTATGCACATAAGGAAAGTGCTGGGTTAAATATTTTTTCCATTAGACTTTCTTTTTTATGGAACATCTGTTGACATTTCATGGACTAGATGAGGAAATACTGGCTTGGTCAGTGGATATAGAAGCCAAAAGAAAAGAAATATTTTAAGGTGGGGTTCACAGATGTGTTGCAGAAGAGAAACATTTGGCCTCTGGGTTCAAATTCTACTATTTAACTGCCAAGTAATGTCAACTGAATTGTCCTCCTCTGCAGAATGGGAGTGACAGGAGGGTACCCTACATAAGGCTACAGTTATGTTACCGAGATAGTATACACAAAACCTGCATAAACTCAAGTCAGCAAAAATCTCAGGATGAAGGAGGGGAAGTGGGCAAGTGCCACACCTCGCCAGAAAGGTATTTGTAAATGATGGTAGAAGAATAATCAGTTTTCTTCCAGGGACAGTGGCTATGTAAACCACATGGCAGACCTCATGCTCTGAAGCAGACAGACAACAAAAATCAGACTACATGTTTTTTAGTGGCCTTTTCCATTTTTGTTTTGTTTTGGTTTTTTTTTTTTTGAGAGGAAAAAAATTCTCAAAGGAGGAGCTCAAATGTAAATTGGTTAGCACTAGGCTTAACCATACCCAAGCTAGGTGCTAGCTACTCTTAATCTTCCAAATTCCTCCCTGTTACTTTGAGAGGAAAAATAACTTAAGGAAATTTTAAATTGTTAAATAAAAGTATCTACAACTCACAATGTTTTGATAATGTATATTCTATGCAATGGTTCCATCAAGCTAATTAGCATACCCATGACCTCACATATCCATGTAACTAAATGTTAAAAAAAAAAAAATGAACTGTGTTGCGTTTACCTAAAATCTGCTAAAATGTGAATATGCTGGCTGGTTTTATGTCAACTTGACACAAGCTAAAGTCATCTGAGAGGAGAGGGAGCTTCAACGAAGAAAATGCCTCTCTAAGAGTTAAGCTTGTAGAACATTTTTAGTGATGGATGGGGGGAGGGCCAAACCCACTGTTCGAGATGCCATTCTTGGGCTGGTGGTTGTATAAGAAGGGATTGTATAAGAAGGCAGGCTGAGTAAGCCACATGGAGCATGTCAGTAAGAGGTATCTTCCATGGCCTCTGTATCAGCTCCTACAGTCAGCTTCCTGCCTTGCCTTAATTCCTGTCCTGACCTCTTTTGATGAACAGTGATGTGGAAGTGTAAGCCAAATAAACTCTTTCCTCCCCAACTTGCCTTTAGGTCATAATGTTTAATCACAACAATAGAAACCCTATGACGTGTGAATAAGAATTAAAATTCTGTTTTAAAGTCATGAGCTAATACATCAGAAAAATAAAACAAGGTCTATCCTACAGTGTATCTAAGCACTGATCTTACCCATAAGACTAAAAACTGGCCCCAAACTGGAATTTACTTGAGTATACAAACAAAATAAAACACAAAACCACTTTCCTTACAGAACAGTAACTAAAGACATATGGAACCCTGGGAGAAGCCATGTGATCTGAAATGGTGAGGTTGGTTCAGGTCCCGGAGTGGATGAATGACAATGGAAGGAACTTGCTCCTACTTCTTTTCTCCTTGCTTCCAAATCAGGTACTTTTTCACACAGGGGAGAAGGTATAAGGAAATGCTTTTCATTTTTTCCAGCCACATAATTCATTAAAAAAACAAAAGGTTTTAAGGCTATCAAAAAATAGTGAGGGGAAGTGGCTGGAGATGGCTCAGTGATTAAAGGGCACAGGTTATTCTTGTAGAAGACCCTGATGTCATTCCCAGCATTCACGTGGCAGTTCACACCCTATTGTAACTCCAGAGACAGGGTATCACATTCCTTCTTCTGGTCTGAGGGCATCAGACACACAGGTGGTACACATCCATAGATGAATGAACCCATACACATTTGAAAAATAAAAAAGATTAGATATACTATCATGTGCTTGTAGCCCCACCACAAAAAAAGGCTGAGGCAGGAGGACTATTGCAGCCCAAAAATCCAACACTGGCCTGGGCAACATGATGAAATGTTCTCTCAAAAGGAAACTGAAGATTCAATGCAATCCTGTCACATGTACAGCTGATAAAATTGTACATTAAAGACTATAAAGCTCTGCTTCAATGCTGACGATGCAATACAGTTCTTAGTCATCTTCTACTCAGAACACACTGCTGCTGTACTTTTAACTTTAAATATCCCATGATAGAGAGAATCGTATACTGAATCCCATGTACCTACCAAGCAACTTCCAGAACTTAGGTTTCATTTATAATTCCCTATCCTTGGATTTTAAATCATATCATAAATATTGTATCATTTCATCTGAAAGAATCCTGCCCTATATCCAGATTGAGAGTCACTTTCTTTTTAAAATAATTATAATTAAATTAATAAGGAAGTATTGATATAGATAACCTAGAAAAACACTGAGAATTAATGATGAGTCTCCAGAAACATAATGCATGTCTCTAATTTACATAATGTCAAATTACAGAGTGTGGTTGTTGCTGGGAGCTATGGATAGGAAGGGGACATGGCTGTAAACACACAACAGAAGAGGCTGTATCAGTAACATGTCTAGTATCCTGACTGCATTTGCACACTGGCTGTGCTCCTTACTAGTTTTGCCAAGAGTACTCATTATGGAGAACTGGACAAGAGTCCTTGGCATCCTTCCTTATTTCTTACAGCTGCATGTTTCTCAAAGCGATCTCAAAGTTAAATACTCACAACTCAGCAATTTCCCCTAATTGGCTCCTCAATTTGGACTTCTTGCTGGTCAAAACACACCCTCTTACAGCTGCCCAATTCAGGATTGCAATCAAGTCTAAATACAACCTACTTGGTTGATAAAGCTCTAAGTTTTTCTTACTTTATGGAGTTTTACTTTAGGGATGGTGGCTTTAAAAATCCACTTACTCACTCATTCTCAAGGAATTATCTGAAGTCTAGATTTGAGTAGCTGTAGTCATGGTGTATCTTTATGTTCCTGTGTATACTATAACAAGGAACCTGAAAGTTTGGTTAAACTAAGTTATGACAAACATTAACAGGTACAATCTGTGTAACTGACAAATTAAAACTTCATACTTTATGGTATACAACGTAATATTCTGATATATACATACATCTTACAATGATTAAATCAAGCTAATTAACTTCGAACTTAGTTTGTTTTATTTTTTTCGTCTGACACGGGTCTCTCTGTGCAGCCCTAGCTGTCCTGGAACTTGCTCTATAGACCAGACTTGCCTCAAACTGAGTCTCTGCCTCCCAAGTGCTGGTTTTAAAGGCATTTGCTGCTGCCACCACCACTACCTGGTTCCAAATTTAGTGTTAATCATAGAGAAGTCTTACTTTTCTTAAAGATGTATTTTATGTGAGTCTATGTGTGAAAATGGAGTTGCAGACAATTTGTGAACTGCCACGTGGGTGCTGGGAATTAAACCTGGGCCCTCTAGAAGTAATCAGTACTCTTAAACACTGAGCCATCAATCCAGCCTTGGGGCATTAATTCTAAATAAAAATAAAAATGGTTTATACTTTAAACTAACTTCTATTAATGAGTGTCTTACACTGTTTCTTTGTATTTTTAGTCCTTAAGTATACTGTAATATATTCAATTTCCAGCTTTAAAAGCTTTTTAAGGAGGTTATACTTGATATAACAAAATTGCTTCATTCTGATCTCAATTTTTAAAGAATTCTGTCATATAAATTCTATCATTATAGTCATGTAAAACATGTGCACGGCTCCAAAGCCAAATCTAAAACAGCATATATTTTCCTATTTTAGTTACCAGTCCCTATAGGATAATGAGCTTACATTTTTTTCTTTAAAAATCACAGTGTGTTTGTACATGCTATAGCATGTATGTGGAGGCTAGCAGACAACTTTGAGGGGAACTGATTTTTGCCTTCCACAGGGTAGATCAGGTAGATCAAACTCAGATCCCAGGGCTGGGTGACAAATGCTCTTATCAGGTAAGCTCTGCTGCCAGTCCTGAATAAACTTTTTTTTGACTTTTTTTTTTAAGGAAATAAAAACAAAGAAACAAAAACACGGTGTCTATTTGCATAAATATATACATATTCTTGTTTTCTTACATAATGGTAGTCCAGCTATTAGAACCAACCTACCAAAGTCATCACATGCTTGGTAGGTGTAGTAGTTTGAAAAAGTATGGCTCCCTCATTCGTGTATTTGAATGCCTGGTCTATGAGGAGTGGCACTATTGGGAGATGTAGTATTGCCACAATTGGTACGACCTTGTTGGAGGAAGTGTGTCACTGTTGGGGTGAGCTCTGATGTCTCAGATGCTTAAGCCCAGGCTCGGTAACACACAGTTCTTTTCCTGCTACCTTCAGATCAAGATGTCGAACCACTGGTGTTATATTTACATTTTTACTTCTCATAAGAATAGTTAGATTTGATTAGAAACTACCCCATATGACTTCATTTTAGCTTAATCTTTATAAAAACCATTTTAAATGCTACTGTTTTGTAAGTGAGAATATTCTGGCATCATTCCACAGCAGCATATGGAAGTTTTCTTCACTATTTTTGACAGCTTTGTAATACTTACTCTGTGGACAGTCTACTTTATCAATCACGTCTCATATTGGGTGACATTTGGTTTGTGTTTAATCTGCCTTACAGAAATATGAAAAATGACTTTGGACACACAACATTTTTGTGGATCTTTGAGACATTCCTAGAACCAGGAATGCCAGGTCAAAGGGTAAATGAATATTAGATTCAGCCAGATCCTCCCAAACTCACCTCTGCCTAGATCTGCATCACCCAAGAGAAATCTGAATGTATCTTTTTGTTCACTGCTACCGACTTCTAAATCTCTGCTAATTCCTGCCACAGGGGGCTGTCCTTATTCTGATGATCAAATGGTCGCTGAACGTACAATTGAGCATCTTTGCACACCCAGAAAGCATTTTAATTTCTGAGACATTTGATGCCTCTCGGACTGTCTCTTTATAAGCAAAATCCACTCTTCTGTTACTTGTGTGCTTTAGTTTCATACTGACATGTATGTACAGTCCTTTCTACTGTACCAGGAGTTGGGGTTAGAATGAGATCTTTCCTGTAAGTCTCAGAGATTTGAATACTTGGTCTCCTATTGGTGGCTGTTGGGGAAGATTAGGAGGTTAGGCCTTACTAGAGCAAGTATGCCATGGGGGTGGGTTTTGAAGTTAAAAAAACCACACACCATTTGGACTTAGCTCTCTGCTTCCTGCTTACAGATGGAGATGTGAGCTCTTGGCCTCTGCTCCAACTCCCTGCCACCATGCCTTCACTTCACCATCTATCTTAAACTCTATCCCTATGCAGCC
Source organism: Arvicanthis niloticus (assembly GCF_011762505.2). NCBI lineage: Eukaryota > Metazoa > Chordata > Mammalia > Rodentia > Muridae > Arvicanthis > Arvicanthis niloticus. The sequence goes on along the minus strand of NC_047660.1, from coordinate 51,762,061 downwards.
TAGGACTGATGAAATGTTTTCATAAGTTACCCTGGTCATGGTGTTTTACCATAGCAACTGAAAAGTAACTAAGAGAACAGGCATTCTTAGGCTCCTTTAGCTTGAAAAGCCATCCCTTCAATTTTGAGAAATGCTGTATTTTTTATTTATTCTAGTAAAATGTCCTCCTTCCCTTTTGAACTCTTGTGTAGTCCCTTGGATGGGTTCTCCAGCTCTCCTATGATAAGCCTTTCTTGCATTCTACTTTTTGAAAGTTCCTTTATTCTCCAGTCTGACTACTATTATATATTCATATGTGCACATATATTTGTTTATGTGGGGAAGGGCTGTGGTGAAAACAGATTTGACCTTTCTTTAAATATAAGCAAACACTGAATTAATTAATACAATATTGAGCAGCCCTAGATTGGTTTTTCTTCAACCAATGACAATGCATGCATAATTAAACAAGCACAAAAGCATATTTCAGTATTTCCCACAACTCGCCACCTAGCACTGCATGTATACAAATGGCCAGGCATCAACAACTACAGAGCCATTCTCTGTTATATTTCTGCTATTGCTCTTTTAAAGATCCATATCAGTGCACAGATACCCATGAACTCATCTGAGATGTACCATGGTGGGTTTGATGTGAGCTTCTGGTCATGCTCTTGAGAGACTGCAGCATCAACAGCTGTATGAGAAGATGCCCCATGCTCAGCCCTGGTCTCAGGATTAACAAGGGAGAAGCCATAATCTCTCTTTTAATGCCTTCCTCAGTGATTATGTGCAGTTTTACTTCAGAGCTGGTCTTTTACTTAAGATTATTTTTATTGCTATTTAAAAAATTACCTATCTGACGGCACAATTATTGTACTAGAATATCCCATAAATAAGGCTCAAATGTGACCAAAATAAAAAGGGACCCTGACTTGAGAGAGCAAAGGCAGCAGGCGGTCAGTTAGCCACCGTACACAGGTCTTGTGGAGGCATTTGGAACTCTACAGGCAATGACTGAGAAAAGGTCAAGGATTCAAGGCCAACTTTTATCTCCAGGTCTGATGCTTCCTGGACAGTTGTTTTCAATATTTGAACATTTTTTACTCCACACAGCTTCCTTACTGGAACCCCAGCAAGACTTTTGTGGACAGTTAAATTTACCATACCCAGTGTCTAGTTCTTCCTGCTGCCTGCTGATCTGGATGTAGAACTCTCAGCTCCTTCTCCAGCACAATGTCTTTCTGCACAATGCCATGCTTCCTGTCATAATGCAATAAACCTCTGAAAGTGTAAGGCAGCTCCAGTGAAATACTTTCTTTTTATAAGAGTTACCTTGGTCAGAGTGACTCTTCACAGCAACAGAACAGTGACTAAGACATGGACATTCTTCTTGACCATGTGCAAATAGTGCCTTGTCCTGTATTTGGAAACCATCCGGGTGGATCAGGACCAAGATGCAGCATTTCCCCGAGTTGAAATCATCCATGCAACACTCATGGGGAATGTCAGCTCTTAGCCAGCTGATCCATCTCTGCCCTGGTATGGGTGACATGCAGTGAGCATTGTGGCCATCTGTTTACTTCTTACAGGTTTAAGTGCATGGACCACTTATGGAGATCAATGGCTCAGCAGCTTTGAGAAGTTAGATGAAGATGCAAAAACATCTGCAACCTCCTAAATTTTTATTTTTATAATTATTTTTCTGTCCCCTTTTTATAGAATCCCTTTAATTTCTTTAACCTAATAAAATATATGTATGTGTTTCTTCTAGTCTCTGAGGTCAGGATTTTGTTTTGTTTGTAACTTATTAGTATTGCTCTCTTTTCTTAGACAACATTGGTTCCAGTCAATGATTTGATTCTTCATTAAGAACAGACTACACTGATAAGGTTTCCTGTGTGCTCCAGCTCAGACTCCTTACCGTATAGAAATTTTCCTTGGGAACTTCATGTGTGGTCAGGTGGGATGCCGCGGGGCAAGGTAGTGCAATTTAAGTTAAGTCTTGCTTTTGTTTAAGTGCAGTTTAAGTTAAGTCTAAGGCTTTGTGTTAGGGTAAGAGTTGGCTGTCAAGATTGTGGGAATTTACAAATGCCAGAATGGGGCTTTAACCTAGATGGCAACATCTGTTCTGAACATCAGGGTGGGAAAGGGGGATAGCATGCCAACTGGTGCAGACTATTCCATACATAAGACTTCAATTAATCTTTTTTTCAGTACTACTTCTCACGCTTCTCATCCATTGTACCTGCCAATTCTGGGCCAGAGTCTCTTGGGATTCCCAGAAGCAGGCTGGTTCCCAGATCCCTCTAGTTTCTTTCCTAGCACATTCTGAACTGTAAATCTTTCCACCTCTTCTATCCGTCAACATGTTCCCATCTGCCTTGTCTTCTAGAAATTCATTGAAGGCTGTCATCTGTTGCTTAACACCCCTTCTCATTGCAATTCTACCTCTATTGCTTAAACTACATCAATTACAGTAATCTAACAGGGTCTTAGAAGGGATTAGGGCAATCTAATGTTGATTCCTTCCTGAATTTTCTAGCCACTGATTTGCTAGGAAGAAATATATATGCACTTTTTGTAACTGTGTTTTTAAAAGCTATACAGATTTAAGAAAATCAATTTCTTTTGCAACAAGTGGCATGTATACCGTTGAATGAACACAAACAGACTTTTAAAGCAAGATAATCTTCCATCATTTCCCTAAGCAAAAGAAAAGAAAGCAGAAAAATGCAGTTTCTTCTGAATTTGATGACTCAGAGATATTTGTGTTAATCAGTAAGAAAAAGTAATCCTTTTTGTGTCATGGAACAAGACAGAAGTTCATGGAATTTTTATGTGGGTTTCCTAAGGAGCTGGACTAATTTTAGAAGTGGTGACTTTAAAGGGCTTTAGAAGGTATGTAAAACAGGCAGCTGGAAATAAATTTACAAGTCAAGAAGACATGCTTTTTTTTTGTTTTGTTTTGTTTTGTTTTTTGTTTTTTGAGACAGGGTATCTCTGTATAGCCCTGGCTGTCCTGGAACTCACTCTGTAGACCAGGCTTGCCTCGAACTCAGAAATCCACCTGCCTCTGCCTCCCAAGTGCTGGGATTAAAGGTGTGCGCCACCACTGCCTGGAGCAAGAAATCATGGTTGTAAAACATGATCATTAATAACTATGCTTCATATCAAGTCACAGAAAGCAATGATTTACAAGGGCAGAGAGAAGAATTCTAAGAAAAACATGTGCTAAGAATGTGTGGAAGAAAAAAATCAACTTTTCATAAATATTGCAAAAGTGAGTGTTTTATTATGTTAAATGCTTTTGAAATGTCTATTGCGAATAACATTATAACGTTTGCGATGATCTTAGTAACTAAATGACCATATTTATTGGAAAAGTAATTCAGGTAAAGTGCAAGATGAGATTCAATTTCAGGTAAATTCTGAAGCCATGATTTCAGATGGAACCACAACCACATCTGTGTCTCAGCAATGGTATTAGATGGCAGAAGGAATAACTAATTTGGAGCCGAACCATTGCCAGGTAGACAAGCCAGCTGAAGAGGACACAGAAATGCAATTACTCCAAGAATGGATAAAATAACTTAAGAAATTCAGGAAACTTATGAAACAAAACTGTAGATATCTGAAAGCTTAAGAGTAGCCAGAGGATAAGGGTTTCATTATTGCTAGAATGACTATGGAAGGAACAAAGTGAAGTAGATAATGGATAGACACAAGGCTCAGGTCAGAGAGGAGGCTAAGTGAGCATTTCTAAGCAAGCATTACCAGAAGGCCAAGGGACAGGAATGGTATTAAAAATGTTGAATCAGCTAAGAATGCAACAGTGCCAGCAGCAACTGCAAAGTTGACTTCCAATCTTTCTTTAGATATAGGCGACTGTTGCTACAGGTCTAAGTAGCAGTTGAGTCACTCATCCCCCTAACAGACACCAGACAGGTACCAGCCACGTGAGCACTCATGGCCAGTAACAAGGAGAGTTTAAAGATGCAGGGGTTGAGGACACCCTGAGTGTCAGAGTTGCTATCATCATGCTGGGCCAGTGCAGCATTGTATCCTAGAGCAGCTCACAGTGCAGGAGGTATATAGCCCTTCCACAGAGCACTGGTCAGTCCTACAGCTAATCCTCTTTTGTGACAGTCATTCTGTCACTGTCACAAATAACAGGCAAAGTTCAATGAGTGTGTGCTTAACAATCCACCTTGAGCGTGACCTGACTGACTACACCTGGAAGAACAAGAAAACTACTGGTGCAGGTGCCCATGCAACATTTTCCCCAGGATCCAAAGTATTAAAGATATGTACATCCATGAAGAGTCTTAAGAGCCGCGTATGACACCACCAAGTTCCCCCGCACCAGGCGTTTAGGAAGGAAGATGGTAAGTGCAAGGCCAACCTGGGCCACATAGTGATACATGACAAAAAACTAAAAACAAATCAGGTAGACTACTTAAGATGAGAAGCAATTCCACATGTCTATTGCTACTGTACTAGATGACATAAAGATAAAGTAGATGCAGAACTAGCCTCAGGTCATTAAAAAAGATAATTCCGTTTCCCTTACCATACACTGAAGAAAAGTATTGCACCTTATGTATTAAAATGTGAAAAGCATTCTTGCCTGTTTCTTTTTAGGAAGTGCTTTGTGTATATGCTTTTTTTCTTGAGTTTTCTTCCTGTTCATCTTCTCTTTACAGGGCTCAGCTTGTGTGGTATCTGAGTTGCAAACACCCTTTCCTGCAGAACTCAGCATCTGCTATAAAGGAAATCAAAGTAAGGACATACAAAACACGGGCAGTCACCTTTCATGATATGCCCAGGTTTCACTTTAACCTTTCTTTCTATGATAGGCCCATCCTGCTTGCCCCCCACCTTCAGTGCTTGGTATTAAAACTCAGATTGGGTACCCAACTCTGTCACTGAGTCAAATCTCGTATCTACTTTTATATATTTCATTAGAGGTACATTAACCCAAATTAAAAGAGGAAATTACTAATTAACATTCTCCAACTTATCAAGTATAGATTCAGAAGGACACTGTATTAGGAAGAAAAAAGTAGTAAGAACTAGTGGTTTATTAATTCATCATTATTTATTTTGCTATTATCTTATAATAAGTCATGAACTATAAGTTAGGCTAGAACATACAATTTCCATCAAGACAACCCAATAATAGTATAGCTATGGTTATATACAAAGATACAGACAAAGATCCAATTACATATAACTTAATGAACAAAACAAAAGATATACAGCCAATGAAAGTGATGCTAATATACTGTCAGCTGAATGCCGCCATAGAAAACAAACTAAAACAGTTTAAAAAGGCATGCACTAGCCAGATGGTGGTGGTGCACACCTTTAATCCTAGCACTCAGGAGACAGACAGGCATATCTCTGTGAATTCAAGGTCAGCCTGATCTACAGAGGGAGCTCCAGACAGCCAAGGCTACACAGAGAAACCCTGTCTTGAAAAACCAAAACCAAAAAAAAAAAGCAAAAACAAAAACCAAAGGAACAAAAACCAAGTAGTTTGTCTTTCATAATAATACAGTTCTGAAGGAAAGCTCTTGTTCTAGCTGATTTCTCTAGTAGAATTAAAATCAAACCAGCAAGACATGACTCCAGGTTACAGATGAGTAAGAAAAAATATTAATTCTTAACAGCACCCATCAAAAATCAGGTTTTTCTCCACTGCTATGACCATGAAGATTTAATATAAGTATTTACCTTTCTTCTATGAGAAGTCCGTGTAGGTCTACCAACACTGGAGATTATTTCTTCATCTTTATTTAAAGAACTCCAAGTGTTAGTGCCTGGTATCAGGAAACAAGCAAAATCAGGTTCTTAGCATAAAACCAACACGAATGACATGGCTAAAGAACAGCATGTGTTTTTTGAGTCAGTTGCTCTTAAATATCATATTCAGGCACACATAATAAATAAGAGCAGTGAGAGATCCAGAGCAGTGTTTAAAAGAGTTCACGTTGCTGAATATAACAGACTGAGTGCAATAAGAGCATTAAGTGGAACACTGAACTGCACCTTAGACATGCTTGATGTTTGTAATAGCACAAATAAAAGACAGTGGAATATGTTGAGAGCTTAGAACATGACAGACTAGGGTCAAAACTTTACCTGTAACTTAGTAATTTACAGCTTTAGAGTCTAAGCTCACAAACCCATGTTGCAGCAGTAAGAAGACATCAAAGGATCTCAGGAGGGCAGATACATGAACACAGAGTTCATAATCCAAGTATTCACAAGATGGCTGTGTCAGCCAAGTGTGGTAGGTATGTCAGAAAAATCAGGAGAAGCCTTTGTCTATGATCATAAAAGACATACACTTGTCAAGTATACACAATGAGAATGCCATGCTAATGGTGGGTAAGACTTGTGGCCGTTTAGAAATGGTCCTTACAATCCAAACTTTGTCAGTTGTGCGAACACAGAACTCTATATTGATCCTCAATAGACAGACTAAGAGATCAGCAGCACTGTGCATTATCAACTTGAAGCAGTGAAAACCCATTTAAGTTAAATGTGAGTAATTATCAAGTATAATACTTTCAATAGAAAGAAGGGGTAATTTTGCATCCACAGTATTTGGTTTTCTTAAAATCAAGAACATATTGTTGTATCACATATGAAAATTTAGAATAAAGAGACTGAGTTTTATGTGTTAAAAATAAGAATTAAGGGACTAGGGAGGCAGCTCGGTTGTCAAGCTGTTCCTTGAGCATGAGGACCGAGTTTGATGCCCAGAACTATACAAAAAAGCCAGGTATTGGGGGTGGTGAGATGGCTCAACAATTAAGAGTATTTGCAGTTCTTCCAGAGGATCCAAGTTCAGTATCCAGCATCCACACTGGAAGGCTCACAACTGTCTGCCCAGGGGGATCTGCCATCTTCTTTTAACCTCTGCAGGTACAGCATACATACATAAACAAGGATAACAATACATATAAATAAGTAAATGTAAAGTTAAAAAAAAAATAAAAAGGGTAGCTTATGGAATGAGATGCAATCCTAGGGCTGGGTGGATTCCTAGATTCCAGATAAGTAGATTCCTAGAGTTTGCCAGACAACCATCTAGTCTAATGACCAAACTCTATACTATGACAAAGCCCGTCTCAAAAAGCAAAGTGGGTGCTAGCAAGGCTGTATGAATGCTGATAATCTCAATGCCATGGCGAAGTGGACACCGGAGGATTACTGGGGCTTGCTGGAAACTAACCGAGCTTCAGATTCGGAAAGAGAGCCCATCTCAAAGGAGTAAAAGTAGAGTGTGAGCAACAGCCCTGCTCCATGCACATGTACGCACATGGACACACACACACACACACACACTCTCTCTCTCTCTCTCTCTCTCTCTCTCTCTCTCTCTCTCTCTCTCACCGTCCCCCACAAAAGACAAACACAAATAATACCTGGAGGAGTCTCAGAGAATGAGGATTTACTAGGACTCGGCATTGCAAATGATCCCTGAGGTGGTTCTATGTTTTCCTAAGAAAGAAAAAAAGTACAAATTAGATACCATTAAGTTCAATAAATATGTAAATGACATGCCACAAAGAAAAATAATGCCTTATTTTGGTAGGAGGAATTATAAGCATTGAATGGAAATAAATAAAAAAATCAATAGAAAATGAAAAGGTCTAAGCTAACCAAAGATAACTTCATAATGCAAATGTATTTGTCACCTGCAGCCACCCCAATAAAGAATCATATCAATCACCGACAAGCTACTTTTTGGTTTATTTAAAATTCCATCGTCAAACTTCTACAAAGTAAATTAAAGAAAATCGTTAAGAAAAACCATCTAGTATTATAATATTTTTTAATGAAATTCATGGTAAGGTGGCAAAATAAACAAGATTTTAAAGCCTTCCACATAACTGTAAGATGGTAACTATCGTTCATTCATAGAAAAATATGACAGTTTGAAAAGATCCCCCTTTCATAACAGTTTGCTCACATGGTTTTTTGATATTTAATCAGAAATGCTCAATTTCACAAAACATCTTTTCTGCATGGACTGAGATTGATTACACAGTCTTTCTCTCTTATTTGAAAAATTGTGTACAAAAGAAATATTATAGTTTGCTTAATTATGTGGTAGAATTCTTTAGCAAAATTATTACTTTATGGGAAAGTTTTAGTGACAATTTAAAATTCTTTAACATGGGGTTATTGAAACAATGTATTCCTTCTTGGTGAAGGTTGATGCTTTATGTGTTCCAAAGACTGTACATGGTTTATCTGAACTGCTAAAATCTCAGCAAGAAGTTGTTGATAAGCCGCTACTGTCCATAAAATCTTGTTAGGATACAGTAATGACCCCTCTTCTTGATACTGGTCATATTTTTCTTCCTCCTCGCCCCCAAATTAATTTGATTGAAGATATACTAAAATGTATCTACCACTACATGTTTTTTTTTTCCATTTTACAAAATAAATTATCTCAGTTCTAAGATGGATATATTTTTTTCATAGTTTAATGTCTCAGACATCTGTGTTTCTTTTCTTATTGATATAAAACAGGTTTATCTTACAACCAACAGCACTTAGGTTTCATGAAACTACATAAGACTGAAATGTGGCATGCTACCTAACTTACTTTTATAATTTCAAATCATAATTTTCATGCAAAAAAACCCTGAAACCTGATGGAAATAGGAACAAGCTTTTTCCTGGGATTTTTCACACTTACAAGATTCTCCTCCTTGTCATCAAAGTTTGGCTGAAGGAACTGCTCATGAACTGGGGAATGCAGGGGACTGTTAACTTTTATGGTCTTTGGACGAACAGGTGTTCCTCCTTTACACAGTGGAGTATTGGCTGGTAAAGATTCATCAAACACTTCAGGGCTTAAGTCTTCTCCGAAAGTAACTCTCTTCCTCTTCCTCAGATTCACACAGCCTGGTGTTTGACAGTTTTCTCTACCTATAGACAATAAATAAGAAAATGTTGAAAAATTAAGCTGTTTTTCTTACCTAAAAGGCATATACTAGAATGTCTGAATGTGGTATATTCAGCTGCTATTGTATAACACAATTCATAGAGACAATTCAAATGGGTGAAAACCACACTTTTAACTAAAGTAGTACTGATTTTCAAATAAGGTAACTATTTCAAGTGTTAATAAAATTAGAGTATTTGAAGTTCTTTACAAGTTCTGCCATTAAGTAAAACTTTCTGTGTATGTGTGGTGTGGGTCCCTTACCCACGTCAGGCAGAGCACCTACCACTGAGCATACCCTCAAGCCCAAGATCAATTGAAGCTCTCTAAAGACACCTTTCCCTCCCCACTGTTCTCCATTTCTAAGTCATTCAGACGCAGTAATCTATGAGCAGATTGTAAAAAACCTGATGCATTATAGCAAGTTATACAAAGAAAATAATACCCGTAGTTTAAAAATAACTGAGTAACATACCTGCTCTTCCTTCTTTGCAACAGTCTGAAGGATATGGGATCAGATGAGCCCCATCATCACAGAGGGTGTATTCCTAATCAGAATAATGACCAATAAAAAATTTTACTCCTTTGATAACATAAAGTCACTAAAAAGAATGGGATTGCTGAACATTTTTTTTTAAAGAGTACCTTTATTTTCTTGTTTTAGCTTAAAACACCACGCTGAAATGGCCCACGAAAAAGCTTCTCTCATCTTTTATTTTTTTTATTTATTTTGAAGTGTATGAATGTTTTGCCTATATGTATAGATGTGTACCACATGTGTGTCAGCTCTTTTGTGGAGGCCATTGGATCACCTAAAGCTGGTATCACAGACAGTTGTGAGCTGCCATGTGGGTACTAAGAACTGGACCTGGATCCGCTCTGTAAAGAGTAGGAAATGCTGTTAACTATTGATCTATCTTTCCAGCCCCTGGCTTCTATATTTTAATAAACAGTACTGTGAGCCAAAATCGAGAATAGAAATCACTGAATATGAGTTTAAATCATCCCATTTTGATCCAACAAATGTGCGAGTGGCTAAAATTATGGTGTGTTCTTTTAGGTGTCAGATCAGGCAGGCTTCAAGGTCCAAGCATGAGAACTGTACTAACATAAAAAGACATACCAGGTAAATGATGTCAAGAGGGAGCTTTGCCATAGGCATGAGAACAGCACTTTTAACAAGCATGGAATTTCCTGCCTGAATTACCATATTCTTGAGCAAGAAATCTCTCTATCTGTGTTTATCCAAAAGATTACAGAGGACACAGTATAAAGGAAGGGATGGTATAAGCCTGGCAGAAGAGAGCCAGGCCTGCAGGGATCACCACCCACACTTCAGCCTTACCCGGAATCCCTACCCAGCTCATGGTTTTGAGTACTGCTCACAGTCCAAACTATAGTAACTCCCCCAGGAACTGCTCTGCCCCAGTCACACCTCCTCATTAGCAACCTCCCGAGTTAGTCCTCTCTTCAGGGAAACACACATTCCGTGTTTTCCACCAGACATGGAGGATATGTACAACAAACAGCACAATATTACTATACACATGCCAAAGCTACTTATGGAGCTGCTCAAACACGCTACCTATTTATTGGCAGCTCCCTCCTGCCTTAGGCTAGTGCACTCACAGAAATATGGAAGAGGCAGGTTAGACCCACACATTTGGAATGAGTAAACCATAGACTGAAGCATTGATCGCGAACTATTTTGGCAATGCAGTTAATTATAAGTTGGATTAACTTTTAGACTTATATAGTGTATCTACATTGAATTCTGAATATTACTCTAATATTACTTGAAAACGGAACCAGTCTCAGAATAGTATTGTGACTTTAAAAAAAGGAAAAACAAGTGAGGGTTTCTCTGCACACCAGTGTGACACATGGGCCTCAGTTACTCCTCTGAAGCAAACATCTCTGAACTCCTTTGCTTTAGGAAGCGTAACTCTTACCTTTCCATTCTCTGAGAACAGCTTACCAGGTTTCTTCAACACAGAACGAAGCACAAAGGTCTCTGCGGAGGGGCTGCTGCTCCCGCATACAGGAGTCGCTGGAGACCTGGTGGCAGTGGCTGAGCCTGTGCTCAGTGATGTTGCAGGTGTGTCAAGTGGAACAGCATTAACTGATTTCGCACCCTCTACACAGTGAGTCACTGCAAGTCCTTCAAGGGGAAGAAAGATAAGACTGTCCAAATCTGCTTCTTCCAGGCACAAGATACTCAACACACTTACCAAGATGGTAACACAGTACTTAAAAAATTCCACTAGTGAGCCTGGAGCTCAGGAGACAGAGGCAGGAGGATGAACAGTTTAAGGCAGCTGAGACTATACAGTAAGATACTGTTTCACAAACCCAAGAGCTAGCAGTATTGCTTAGTGGTAGAGTGATTACCTAATGTGATGGTTAGGGCTTTACTGCTGTCAACAGACACCATGCCCAAGGCAACTCTTATATAAACAACATTTAATTGGGGCTGGCTTACAGGTTCAGAGGTTCAGTCCATTATCATCAAGGCAGGAGTATGATAGCACCCAGGCAGGCATGGTGCAGGAGGAGCTGAGTGTTCTACATCTTTATTTGAAGGCTTCTAGAAGACTGTCTTCCAGGCAGCTAGAACAAGTGCCGTAAAGCCCATGCCCACAGTGACAAATCCACTCCAAAAAGGCCACACCTCCAAAGAGTGCCACTCTCTGGGCTAAGCATATACAAACCATCATACCTAATATATGCTAGGATTAAACCCTAGCAACATAAAATGAAATAGAAATTCAATTCTATTAACTCCCTGCTTCATTTGGACATGAACAGAAGATAGAGAAGTAGCACTGGTCACACAGTTTTTACTACATGGCTATCACAAATAAAGATAAGAGGTTTTGGCTCCCGCAGACATCTGGGTCAGAGGATGGGGAAAAAGGTTGGGAATGAGCCTTGCACTGCTAAGGGACATTTTGTTAGGATACATATTATTTGCAATATAAAACTAACCTGAGCCAAACCTTGATAATGAGCCATTTTACTACTTAAGATGGAGGCATTTCAATGTGTAAACACAGTGGGAATGAGAAGAGGGGATGAGGGGAGACAGTATCAGCTCATACAGAAGCTGCCCACCAAATACACAGGCTCCATATTGGCAAATGCAGGGAGTTAAATCTGAACTCTACTCAGCAGTGAGGCAGACACAATCTGACATAAAGGAAAAACCCTGTATGACATATACACTAAAGACATTTGTGCTACACGAAACATCTCTAGCCAGCTGAATCTGTAGGCCTATGTTTGTGCATTGCGTAAAGGTTACCCTTGAGTTATTCAATTGTTGATTTTTCTGCCCTCATTTTGTTTCAATCCGGATGCAGCATTGTAATAATTATATCAAGAATTTCTTAAGTTTGTATAAACAGTTTTTATCATTTATTTTCTGCTTTGTCAATAAATACTGATCACCCAATGGTTGGGCATTAGAAAAATTAGCATGGAAGCTTCTGCCAGCCAAGGGGGAGAGAAACATACACACACACACACACACACACACGAGAGAGAGAGAGAGAGAGAGAGAGAGAGAGAGAGAGAGAGAGAGAGAATATGAGAATGAAAATGAATGTTTCAGACCGGTCATGAGGATAAGAGCTGAAACAAGGAAACACCAGAAGAAAAAAACATCTGCAGCTCAAAGACCCATATCAATGATAATATGCAAAAACCATGGGATCATGGACCATGGCTGGGAGGCAGCCAGATTAACATAGGGGTTATTATAGATCATTTAACTATCTAGCTATTGATATGCAGCTTTGAATGAATCTTGGTTTCTCTGTGTAGTTATTGGGGGACTAGCAAGGGTAAAGAAATACAGCTGATGAATTTACTGTTTACACTCATATTAAAAACAATTCATTTTATATAAATCATGATTTTCAACTTTCCTAATGCTGCAACCCTTTAACACAGTTCATCATGTTGTGGTGACCCTGACCATAAAAATTATTTTCATTGTTATTTATAACTGTAATTTTGCATACTATATGAATTGTAATGTAAATATTTTTGGTTGGCCAAAAAGGTTATGACTTACAGGTTGACAACTACTGAGCTAAATGAAGCAAAGGAAGGTGTGTTGAGGCATGATTGCTAAGGGGAGGCATGGAGGATCAGCAAAGCCATCAAAATGCCAAACTCTTAGTAACACAGAGACCTACTTGACAGGGCTTTCAGCAGGAGAAGCAAGAGGCAGGAAGTGGAGAAGGCAAGGAAGAGAATAGGTACATAGGCTCCTTTTAAAGACATTACTTAAATTTGTGCTTGTGTCTTTATGTGTATATAAGCACATAAGTGCAGGAGCATGCACAGCCCAGAAGTGCCAGACTCCCCTGAAGCTCAAGTACAGGCCTCTGTGAACCACCAACACAAGTGCTAAGAGCCTCCAGAAGGTCAGCAGGCACTCTGAATGGCTGAGCCATCTCCTAGACTAACAAAACTTTCTAACCAGTCTGAACCATGGACAGGTTCACCAAATAATCAGGCAGTTTGAAACATTAGACTACATTAACAAAACCCCATTGCCCACAGCATTGCTTCTTTCCCTGTTCTGGGTAGGATTAAGGGGCGGGGGGTACTTAAAAGGAACACTGGTCCTTGTTATCACTTTAGAAGGATTGAAGAATTGGGTATCAAAATGACTGTAAGTCACAGGAAGGAAAGGTGTATTAGCAAGACACAGGGTGTATAAACTTGTGTACTTTATGTACAGCTGTACATATGACCAAAGGACAGAGAAGAATGTGTGCTGGAATACCAGAGCAAGAGAACAAGACAGTAAATACTAATACATTAATACAGAACTCTTACAACAAAGTAAATGGAAACAAAGCATACAGCAAAATAGTAGATGTAAATCAAGCCATACTAATAGTTACTTGAAATCTTAATGGGCTTAAAGCAGGGTGATCCCCATACTTGCAATCCCAATACTTATAAGGTAGAGGCAGGAACATTAGGAGTTCAAGGTTATCACTGGCTATGCACTGAGTTGAATGCCAACCTGGGTTACACAAGACTGTCTGAACACACACACACACACACACACACACACACCACAGTAACAAAACATAGATTGTATATAGTGCATGGCTAGCAGTTGTAGGTCCTACTTTTAGTCCTCCCACTCCAGCCCCAGTAAAACAGAATCTCACTGTTTCCCATGCTAGCTTGAAACTTAATTCTCCTACTTCAGCCTCCTGAGTGCAGGGGTAGCAGGCATGTACCACCACCAACCCTTTCCAGCCCTATCCTTATACTGCTATTATAGTACTATACATTGTTTTATTATCATACTAGCATCCCATCAGTTTAGAAGTACAACACTAATTTTACTTTAAAAGCTAAGGAACGTTTATTGATGCAATGTTTCCGATGCGAGTGTGTACAGGGGCACACATGGAGTCCATGTGGAAGGCAGAGGAGAGCTTGTGAGCAACAGTTCTATTCTACCATGTAGATCTACGGGATTGAACTCAGTTGTCGGGTTGGCAGAGGCACCTTCTCCAGGCCATGGAGCCCACCTAATACTTTGTGATAGCAGTAAAAATAAAGGACAGTCATAGCACAGTGATCCCAGGACACTTCTACAGTCCCAGTAACACAAGAACCACTTTCCCTCATTTCAGCTTCCAGACACACTCATCACAAATGTCTATGAATGGGGCAACCTCCGTCTGCACTAAGGAAAACACAAACTTACCCTGGGAAGCCTCCCTGAGCTTTGGAAGTGGAGCAGCCATACATCCAAGCTGGGCTGAAACAATGTCAGATGACTTCTAGGAGAAAAGATGAAGGAATCAAAAGCATAACATTCATGACTAACGTACTGCTGATACTGCCCTTATGGAGATTTCAATAAGCATTGTGGATAACTGAAAACCTGTTGTTCAACTGATCTCATAAGCAGGGCAAAGTACACAGGGAACTCGCAACAGAGCACTCATCCCAGCAGCATCCTGAACATGCCGCGAAATGATTGTCAATCCTAAAGAAAAGTTGATGCTGCCTTCTGAAGTCTAGAGAACTGTGCTGTATGCTATCCTCTAAATAGGGAATTCTCAAAAAGCATATCCATATTAATTCAGAAATTAATTTATGTCTTCTTTGTGATGTATGTCTAATGAATCAAAAGTTCTGGAGACAAATAATTACTATTGCTTCTGTCAAATGATCATTTTATATTAACTTGAATAAAGCAGAAGGAACTAGGACCATAAGCCAGTTCTTGTGTTATTACGGAGACTGTACAAGTGTTTTGGGATCACTGTGCTATGACTGTTCTTTATTTTTACTGCTATTGCAAAGTATTAGGTGGGCAACATGGCTTAGAGAAGGTGCCACTGCCAACCCGACAACGTGAGTTGAATTCCTAGAATCCAAAACAACGCAATGCTCCTCTGCCCTCCACATGTGCTCTGTGATACTGAAGCTACGCTGTGACGGTGTGAGGCATCTCCTCGTGGGACTGAACAAACACCTCTGACCACAGAATGAAGAAGAAAGGGTCAGCTGACTGGCTTTGCAGCCACAGCTGCACAGTCACCAATTCCACTAGCAGTCTTTGTCTGACTTTAGTAAAATTCACATAGGTTTTTGCCTTTCCACAATCTTGATAGACTTTAGGTTGTCACAATCCACAAAAGTTCCTAATGTTCCTTGAAACATGTAGAGGACCAAAGATGAATTGCAGAAGAGCCTGCTTCCCAGGCAGTCTCAGGAAAGACTGGGTAGGGAAGGGAAGCACACGGTGGGTGGACTTGGGCAGGCAGGCACTCCCAGTTTCAGGAACTGATACTCCAGTTGCTATCTAAATAATCTGCTCAGGGACCTGTGCTCCCTGGATGGGCAAAAAGCCATCTCAGGGAACAACTCAAGACCTAGAGTTGAACCATCATGTAGAACACCTCATGCAGAAGACCGTCGGGCTTTACCTTTCCATAAAAGTAATCAAAATCAAGCAATCTTCCGAGCTTCTAAACCAACAGACAAGAGTCACACAGAAATATAAGATACAACACGCAAGCACGCATGCACACAGGCACACACACACTCATTTGAGAACCATATCAACAACATGGTGAAACTAGGAACTAATATCACTGGGCCTGACAGTCTTCAACCTGCCTATGCAGAAAATCGCAGCTCCATTTCTGTGTAGAAACCACAATTACCTCAGCAAGATCTGTGGAGGTGCCCCCAGTACATGCTCTGTCAGCAACCGTTTTGGTGACACCGAGATAATCATCGGGGCTGTCCTGGGAGGATATTCTCCTCCGCTTTGAAGAGGAGTTTACAGGGAACCCAGACTGCTGATATTCAACAGGACCTTCTCTTTTGGCTATATGCACAAAACAAAAATAAAAACAAAATGACACGGGGATAAATATTTTCTTTTTACATTTATCATTTAAAAATATCATCCATTATAATAACATAATGC
Organism: Arvicanthis niloticus; assembly: GCF_011762505.2. Lineage (NCBI taxonomy): Eukaryota > Metazoa > Chordata > Mammalia > Rodentia > Muridae > Arvicanthis > Arvicanthis niloticus. Next base: position 51,745,628 of record NC_047660.1, on the reverse strand, counting down.
CAGTTTAGTGTTTGTATCTACATCATCAATGAAAACAAAATTCTATCTGATTTCAGTCAAAAAGGGAAACTGAAAGGCAGCTGTGGTGGCACACATCCATGTAGTGCCAGCACAGGGGAGGCTAAGAGAAGAGACCAGCAAGTTCAAGGTTAGCTTGAGCCATAAAGCAATCAGGAGACCAGGCAGGGCTGCACAGTGAGACCCAGAGAGGGCTGAGGAAAAGTGCTATGTTCACCTATCACCTTCACTCCTGCTGCTCAGTGCAGCTAGTGGGTTAGTGCAGCCTTTCAAGTGCCACGAGAACCAGCTTCCTCAGCTTCCCAACTTGGGACTGAAGACCAGTGTTTCTTCTCTAAGAATCCTCTAGAACCTCAGCTCCACATTGGTACTTACAAGGCATGCAGCCTTATGGACTGAGCAGCAACCAGGTTCTCAACCACTTCAGGGTACAGCCAGCAACTGTTGCATTATCCAGCCCATAGCATGCAAGCCAGCCTATAAATCCCTGTTTAATATATATTCATTCCCTCCATTCTATTTCTCTAGAGAACCTTAAGATCCTACTCTTGGTGCATCTGCCTGCAAACCACATGCTGGAAAAACCTGGAAGACATAGTTAGGTTCTAATTTGATTGTACTCAATTTTTATGCAAAAACAACAACATAAATAAACAAAACACACACACACACACACACACACACACACACAAAAACCAACAAAACAGCCGGGCAGTGGTGGTGCATGCCCCTAATCCCACCACTTGGGAGACAGAGGCAGGAGGATTTCTGAGTTCAAGGCCAGCCTGGTCTACAGAGTGAGTTCCAGACAGCCAGAACTACACAGAGAAACTCTGTCTCAAACAAAACAAAACAAAACAAAAAAACAAAGCAACAACAACAAAAAAAAACCAACAAAACAAAAAACAACACAATTACAAGTTGTTAATTCTATGTACAAAAGGATTTTAATGACATCATAATTACAAGAAAGAAGTAAAAAAAAAAAAAAAAAACAAAAAAAAACAAAACAAAACCTAAGCCAGGCGGTGGTGGCGCACGCCTTTAATCCCAGCACTTGGGAGGCTGAGGCAGGCGGATTTCTGAGTTCGAGGCCAGCCTGGTCTACAGGGTGAGTTCCAGGACAGCCAGGACTACACAGAGAAACCCTATCTCGAAACACCACCCCCCCAAAAAAAAACCTAGACAGCAATTCAAATAATAGGTAACTTATATACTACAAATTAGGACCCTGACCAGGTTCTATATCCTGTAGCAGATAAACTGGACTCTGTTAAATAATTAGAGTGTAAAGTACCAGAACTGCAAGAGAGCCAATGTTTGGTCAATTTTTGTCACTGAAGAAGCCAAATGACTAAAACCAAATGAATTATATGACCACGGTGAAGAATACAGCAGACTATCAACACATTAATCAGACTGGACAAATTTGTGGTTAACATAAGGGCAGGATATTTTCTATTCATATACGTTTTTACAAAGTTTAACAATAACTCTATAAAAAAATCAACATAAACCTAAATTTGCCACAAGCCCTTTTTGATGCTTGGCATAAGCTAATTGGTTCTGGCCTTTTAAAATTCAAAACAATTATTAACTGTGGAAATAAAGGTATAGGTTTTTCAACAGAAACCATAGGATTTGGTGTGACTCAGTTGTAAAGCACTTAGGACATTTGAGGCCTTAGAGCCACCAAAATATAGCAGATAAACTAACAAATAGAACAAAGCCCTAAAACCAGAAATCCAGATTTCTGTGTGAAATACTACAAATTTCAGGTATTAGTCTCCATTTACAGAAACAACTACACTCTGCAATCATTGCTTTCACCTTGTAGAAATGAATCTCTTCATAAAGCTTATCTTGATAAATACAAGGTCAACCTTGGTAAACCCCTTCTACTTACTCAAATCTGCTATCTTAGACTCTCCATCTGCCTCTGATGCTGAGGGACCACCGGCCATCTTCTCAGTTTCCTGAATGGAGTGAAAAGCTGACCGAAAAGCAGACATTCGCTCTCTTAAAACACTGGCATTTCGATACAGTCTTGGGCTACCCTGTGAATGAATAAAGCACAGAAGCATTACAAATCAGTTTCTTAGCTAGGCCTGTCACCACTGACTCCAACCCATAGCACAGGAGAGGCTGAGGAAGACAAGCTAGCATAGAAAAGCCTGCTTTGCTCAGGTACAGATATTCTGTCTGAATAGTGGGTGTGTGGTCACCATCTTAGTGCTCCTCTGCTCCCATTTCTAACCTGAGCAAAGACTAGCTAACGGCTATCCATAGCCGTATACCCCAAATGCCAGAACGACTGAGCCAGGCTAAAAGAAGCTTCAAATGAGTAGGAAGTGTGTTTACAGGGGCCCAGAACAAATGCATCTCCAGTTATTCTGGGGGGTTGGGAAGTGTAAGTCATTCTGAAAAGGATTCTAAGCGGCTTAAGAAAAATATTGTCAGCCATCACCTGAGACAGTGTCAATAAAACGCTATCAAAGGGAATGAGAAAGAAGTTCAGAATGAACCTGTGCGAGAAGCCAACCTCAGAGCTGGAGAGCAAGGAAGAAAAAGGCAGAGCAACCCTTCCTATCTAAAAGTATCCAATGGAAGTTGTCAGGTTTATCAGTACACTGCCTCCAATGTACTATGCTCTAAGCTTAGATGACCTCCACCTTGCAAAGCCAGAACAAGACAAGGATGTCTCCCACTAGTTCACAATCTTGCCATCACTCCTGCCTCTTCCTGGCTAGCTCCCTAATTTTGTAAGATCTGAAGGACACTTGCTTCCTTATGGCTGAATTCTTGCACATGAGGTTCCACACAAAGATAAACAAAATGAATTCACACTACCAGATAAAGGTAAATGACATAAAGTTGTAAAGTTCTGTTCATATAAAAGATAAACTACTGATCAAGCACTTTAGGGTTTTCTTCTCCTTGAAATACTAACATTTCCCCTAATAAGGAACCTGTGGCAATTTTAACATTCTAACCAATATGTGAAAGAAAAACAAAACAGACAAACAAACAAACAAAAAAAACGACCACCCTTTAGGATATTATATGGAGAAAAAGCTGTTAAAATCCTGATATCATGTTTGATGATCTGTTCTTCTAATTTGATTCTATTCCCAGTCAGGAACATTCATAAGACAAACTGTCTACTTCATAATAGTGAGACATCTGAAACTGAACCACACTTGATGATGTAAACTTTTATGACATAAACAGCACACATTCTCAACAGGCTAAGGGGCAACTCATCTACATGACAAAAGACTATCTTAGAGTCACACCAGTTATTTTGAATGTGCATTTTGTGAACTCATTTGAATGTATCAGGGCTGGGCTTTTTATCCCAGGAACTCAGAGCACTTAGAAATGCTTAAACTAAGTTCCCCTAATTAAAGGTATTTCCAATGGAGGAAAAAGACAAATGAAAATTACTATGAGGTATTTGTCCCATGAATTCCGTTGTTTTCTATGTACAGACATCGCTCCAGTTGCTCAAGGTCTGGGAAGAGGGGGAAGAGTGGAAGGATGGAGAGACACTCCAGAGCAAGGTTTAAGAACAGAGTAAGGTGCTGTGCAGAAAACACCAATGTGACTGCCTCATGTAATGTGTGGCTTTGCCAGTTTAGGAAAGATTTGAGAGGCATTTGAATTAAAACCACAGTGATGCCGGGCAGTGGTGGCGCACGCCTTTAATCCCAGCACTTGGGAGGCAGAGGCAGGCGGATTTCTGAGTTCGAGGCCAGCCTGGTCTACAGAGTAAGTTCCAGGACAGCCAAGGCTACACAGAGAAACTCTGTCTCGAGAAAAAAAAAAAAAAAAAAAAAAAAACCAACCCACAGTGATAAGTGGTTTGACACCAGGGGAAAAAGGAGCAAGCATATAACACCACCAGGAGCAAGCAGAAGAAAGCAAGCCTATGTGCCCACTGACTGGAGGGAGGGAGAGGCCAGGCCACAGGCAGACCAGGCTCAGACCAGGAGAACAACATGCTTCAAAAAAGTAGACGGATTTCTGTAGGAACCACGGGACTGTGACTCATCCTAAAACCTCTCTTTGTTATTCATAATGTGAGTGGACTGGGGAGGAAGGAAAAGAGGTAATTGATCTGAGTGGGCTGGATAAGGGACTGAGAAATAGGAACCTATTGTTTAGCCTTAGCTATATGATGGCTGATCCTGATTGTCAACTTGCTAGGATAGAAACCATAGAAGAGACAAACTTCTGAGCATGTCTAGGAGGGTATTCGGACAGTAGAGGGAAGGCTTAGCTTGGGCATGGCTGTACCATGCCATGGGCAAGGGGCCCAGGCTATACAAGAGAAAAGGAATGGACCGCTAAGGGTTCACACTCTCTTGTTCCCTGATGGTGGATACAATGTGACCTCAAGCGACCTCCTTCACCATGCCATTACGACCAGGATGGATTGTACTCTAAAACTGGGAACCAAAAAAAAAAAAAAAAAAAAAAAAAAAAAAAAAAAAACCCTCTAAGCAGTTTCTCTTGTGTTTTGTGACAGAAAAAAAAAAAAAGGTAACTAAGTGAGCTAGAGTAAGCTTGAAACACTTCACTCAATACTCAGGGTGACTATACAGGCAGCTACTGTCTAAGTCTGGAGCTCCAGGGACCTCTGGGCTGTAGACATTTTAGAATCATCAGCACATAGATGGTATTCAAATCCAAGAGCTAGAGAGATCTAGGCACCCCAGCATTTCTGAGGGGAAAACTAGGAGGAATCAGCAAAAGAAACAGAAATAACCAGTGACATGGGAAGAAAACTGAACCAATGTACAATCCTATGATCCAAATGAGACAGTGTCTCAACCGACACAGCCAAAGCCACTGGAAGTCCAAGCAAGGATATAGTAGCTGGCAACAAGAGAATGGCAGGGAGCAGTGTGGTGGCATATACCTGTCATCACAGCAACTGCGAGTTTGAGGCAGGAGGGCCGGGTTCTAAACAAGCCCAATGTTCACACTCTGTCTTGGGTGTCCCCCCAAAAAGGATGGCAAGGAAGGAAATGGGGTGTGTCAAAGGACACAGGTAGAAGTAATTTGGCAGAGATGGAGCACCAAAAAGCAATATGGTGGTTTAAATGAGAAATGTTCCCCACAGGTTTAGATATTTGAACTTGGTCCCCAGTTGGTAACACTGTTTGGAGAAGTTATGGAACTTTTAGGAGGTGCAACCTTGCTGAAGTACGGGAGATGAAGCAGCTTTGAGAGCTTATAGCCTTCCCAGGTTCAAGTCTGACTTCTCTTTCCCCTACATGTGAATAAAGATATAATCTCTCAGCTGCTATGCCTCCCCCATTATGGACTCACCCTCTGGAATCATAAGCAAAAATTAACCTCTTTTTCCTTAAGCTGCCTTGATCATGGTGTTTTACCATAGCAACAAAAAGTAACTAATACAGAGACAGAGAACACAGTGATCTAGTACCCAAAAGGAAAAGAGGGTAAGCTAACTGCAGAAGAAAATTCAGCTCAGAATAGCACAGGGCCGTAATAATACAGTCATGTGAATGCTGATACAACCAAGCTACTGGGGTGGGGAGCTGGAGAGAAAGGGAAGCATGAGCAGAAAATGGGCCATTTCTACAGTTTGCATTGTGGGATGTGAACAGCCAGCATAGAAGCAAACAGTAACAGAATCTGTTAATAAGATGCTCAGGGGCACTGGAGAGATGGTAGAGTACTGGCTGCCCTTGCAGAAGTTCTAGCACTTAATGGCAGAACTCATAGCCTTATAACTGCAGTTGCAGGTGATTTGATTCCCTTTCTGACCTTTTTATTTTGGCACTGCACACATGTGGTACACAAGCATTCATTTTATTTTTTCAAATAACATCTTTAAATAGAGAAGTTCAGGGCCTACGGAGCTGGTTCAGTAAGCAAAGAGCTTGCAACACAAGCATGAGGCCCTGAGTTCAGATACCTCAACTACATGCAAAAGCTAGGGATGACAGCACACGTCTATAACCCCAGAGTTGGAGGGTGTTACACAGAGACAGGCATATTCTAGAGGCCTGCTGGCTTGGCTAGCCTGTATAGACAAGATGGCAAGCCTTAGGGGAAAAAGAAAAAAAAAAAAAAAAGACGACTATCTCAAAAACAAAGTGGAAGGCAGTAGAGGAACAGAGGAACAGACCTGATGTCCACACATATACACAAACCCACATACATGAAAATGAATCTATCAGTCTACCTTGCAATGTAGGACCCACATACATGAAAATGAATCTATCAGTCTACCTTGCAATGTAGGACATCTTTTACATATAAAGTTTCATAACCATAGGCACTGATCATTTGGGAAATACCTTTTACTGTTATTCACATTTCCCAAAAAGTGGTTTATTTTAGACAATATCAAAGTATTTTATAGTATACCCACTGATCACTCAGGAAGTTGTCAAATACACAGTTGCAGGTATATGGAGTAGAATCTCATGTTTCTGTGCATTCAGATGTTGATTTCTGTGCCCTGAGACCTAATTATAGAAAGGATACAGGCCCCTCCAGAAATGAATATTGAAGAATCTCCATCCCAGCCAGGGGTCTGAAGGAGAAGAACCAGGAGAAAGAGTTGGGCTTGAGGCAGGTGAGGGTCCAGGAAGAGAGTAAGGACCATGGGGAGAAAAAAGTATGGAGAGACCATGTGAAGTCACCAGGAGGATATGACATGAGGACACACATAGAGCAGAGCAAGGCAGGCTAGACTCAAACTGCAAGTAACACAGGGCCTGCAGCTGGGATGTAGGTTAGAACTTCAGAACCTGCCCAGTTTAGGCTTACAGCTTGCTAATAAAAATACCAGGTCTCTGTGTCTTTTATTTGGGAGCTATATGGACTAAAGTGGGCATAGGAACATGCTGCAGATACTTGGGAGCATAAGTGGGCACAGAAACCTCACCCCAAAATACTCGCATAGGTACACGTTTTCTAAAATCTTAACTTCCTCTTTAAAAATGCAACCCTCCTTACATGTAAGACATCGTTCAGTTTCTGTGGTAGATTCACTGTCTATGTCATTTATAAGCCTGACAAACCATAATTTCTCTATCAGTTGCTCCATCAAGTAAAACTGATGCTCTGTGAAAAGACAGCCAGGTCAGCCCACACAATTCAATCACACACATTTCTAGAAACTTCTAGAAACCCCAAAGTTCTGTTTTATTAACCAGTAGGAAATTGTCTCGTGAATAGACCACATTGCAAAGCAGAAGAAGGAAGTGGAAACAACACGTGAATGGCTCTAGAGTAAGGCGGCCAACGTTCCCTTTGCAGAGTGATGAGCAGGGCTTGTTATCTTTCCTAAGTCTTTAACTATTTCACCTGCTAGGGCATGCATTAGTTTGATAACATCTGAAAAACCAGGAGCTAAATGCACCAGAAGATAAGCCATTTGTTTCTTTTTCTCCTCTGTCCAACCAGTAGTTATGAAAACACTAGGAATAGAGAAAAGCCATGCGAAGAAAAAGATCCAAGGGAGGGGAGCTTTTCTCATTCTATGAAAATTTTACAAAACAGAAAGCCCTTCCAGAAAGTCATTTCTGTAAAGACCAGCTAAGTCTTACTATAGCCACACACCCAGCAAGTGTGTTACCTGCACAGTCCCTGCAAGACAGGGAAAGCAGTTTCCCCCAAGGTCAGGGGAGAAGTGCTACAAAGCAGAACCCTTGAACAGAGTAAAAACATTTCCTTCATAATACTCACGAGTGTCCAGAGGAAACATACCTGTAAGTTTGGCTCGCACGCCAATGGAGATCTCACAGCATTCTTTAGGTTTCGCTGCTGAGCAATGAAGCGGATTAGGCAATTTGTTTCTGGAGAGCCCCGCACACCAACAGTAGAACGGCGCCTGGCCTTCTGAAGGGAAGATGATGACTTTCCTGCAACAAAACGCTCTCATAAATCAGAATGGAACATGGTCAGAAGCGGGGTCCTGTCAGGGCTACACAAAGAAACCCTGTCTCAAAAAACCAAAATAAAAAGAAGCGGGGTCCTGTGCTGGTGATGGGTCACCACAAGCGAGAAAAAAACAGAGTCCGCACATGCCACAGAGAACCAAGTAAAGTACTGGCAAAGCAGTTCATGTATAAACAGTTGGACAGACTGCCATTTGACCACCAATTCATGTTTCTAGATTAGCACTCGGCACACAGAAGGCCACAAATACTCATTTAGTTTTCATTTGTGCCCCATATCCCCAATACAGAGAGGGCAGAGATATCAGCTTGATGCTAAAAAATCTCTCCTTGTTTACAGCAACAACTACACACAGTTAAAACTACAGTGTGCTGTGGTTTCACTTACTGTAGCCATCCAAACTCTGAAAATATCACATGGGAACAGTTTAAAACAATTTACAAGTTTAAAGCACACCACTGCAAGCCGCATACAACCCACTGTCAACAACATCTAGCCCAGGACATGAGTCATCCTTCTGAATGTAGTACTTACACTGCGCATGCTGTATACCTAAGGTCACTCACTCCCTAGCTATCTGGACTGTGAGATAGTCACTGTGGCAGTAACTGTGTCCATGCAAACATTATTTTACTTTGGCTCACCCTGGCCTCAAGCAGTGATGCTAGCAATTCAACTAAGCTAAAAAGTGCTTCCTGTAAGAGCCCATGTGGTATCTAAACAGAGAGAGAATAGTTTGTAATGGTTAAGCTTGATTCTAAACTCAACTAGCTTGATGGCATCTTGTATAGGATGTGTTTCTGAGAGCCTGTCCACAGATGACTAGGATACATCTCTTACTGTGGCTAATTTATAAATTCATAGCTTTAGTTCTAAAATCTTACTGCGGTCCTTGGAACACAGCCCCCATGTTGGTTAAGACTGGTGAGCCACGTCTATTTTTCAAAATTCTTATACTTATATTCCTGCTCTTATTTTTCAAAATTCTTTTACTCTGGGATAAGCTACTTCACCTTCAGCATACCATCCTGAATTTTGCTCACACATTTAAGCACACAAAAACGGATCTAGTCTTTTATGTGATAATTCTGAGCAATACAGAATGAGTGTCACTTTGGTTTCACCTAATTCATGCCTTATACAGTGTGGTGTGACTGACTTCCCCAGTGTCTAATTACCCTTCTTTATAATCGCTATTCTATAGCTCAAAGAACTCTATCCCTATATTTACTTCTCCATCGGGAATTTCATTCGTGAGGTTGAAGAAAATCAGCATCTGGGTCAATTTTCTGTTTGGGATTTTTGAATGTTTTCTAGGGTGGGCACAAAGCACTGATTTAGAAACACTACTATATTTGCTGAGCTGTGCTAAACACATAATTCTCCCCAGATAAGCATGTTTGCAGGGTCAGTATAAATACACACAGAAAGAGAGTCAGATAGTATAGACATGTAAATTGGGGCCTACTACAGTTATTGGAAAAATTATGCAATACAAGAACTTCTCTTCTTTAATCCCAGCACTTGGGAGGCAGAGGCAGGCGGATTTGAGTTCGAGGCCAGCCTGGTCTACAGAGTGAGTTCCAGGACAGCCTGGGCTATACAGAGAAACCCAGTCTCGAAAAACAAAACAAACAAACAAAAACAAAACAAAAAACCTTCTCTTACCTGAAGGGGTCTTAATAAAGCTTTCAGGTGTAATTCCCAACTGCTCTACGGTTACTGTGGAGAAGTCCAAAGGTGACTTAAAGGTACCGGGGGTGCAAAGATTAGGAGTCACATCCGATACTTGCTTCTGAGGGGTCACAAGCGGCCCAGTTCCCAAGATAAAAAAGTCCTTTTCTGAAAATGGACAACACGTTGGAGGGTTAAGCAATACATCAAAACACTCAAACCTTCCATCTAACGAGGGCAACAGATCACTACATACCAGAATTATTAAGTACACCCTCCTTGGATTCAGAGAGAGGCTTGTCGTGTGAACTGGTATCCATCTGGAAGATGAAGAAGTTAAAGAATAATATGTGGAAAAATAATCTCACTACAAGCCAAAAAGAATGTGACAGACCTCTAACTCAATAATACCAGGGGAATACATGCTGGGGAGTTCTGATTGAAGAAACGGCGGGAGGTTCTATTGACTATAAACAAAGCGGACCGAATAGATTCAGGGCTTTGCATCCCTCGACCCCGGCCGGAGAGCAGGCCTACCTCTCCCGCCAGGGCTCCGCGCGTTCCCTCAGACGACTATGACAAGCGTCGCGGAGGCTCCGTTTCAGAGAGCACCAGAAGCCGGGGAAGGGAGCCGAGCTGGCCTCCGGCCGGCCGCGACACACCTGGACACACCGCGTCCGGGCGAAGCTAACAAGCGTCACTTGCCGCCAGCAAATTCAAACTGCGGCCACGCCCCCGCGGACGGATATCCTCCAGCCTCGGCCCACGTGTGACACGCGTCCCACTCCCTCCAGGCCTCACCCTCACGTTTTCGGACCGTGCAGGAAGACCTCCGTGTATCCCGGGAGAGTCACAGACAGCTCTGAATGACCCTGGCGAGACACAGCTGCGGCAGAAAGGTGTCCTGGGGACTACCTGTGAGTTCCGCGGAGCAACACTTCAGTTACCAACAAATCCAGCCTCTCACCTTGGATTGGCTGCAGGAAACTTCGAAAATGAATCACTAGACCAATCGTGACAGAACCGCTGGGTGGCTAGTTCACCCTATTAGCCAATCCCGACACCAACCGTTACCTCGGTGGGTGGGTGTAGTAGGAGGGGCTAAAGGCCAGCGAAGAGCTGACTGGTATATGGGACTTCGGCGTCCCGCCTCTTCCTTAGAACCAGTCTCTTTATGCAAATGAGCACTCCAACACTCCAACGTGCGCCTGCTCAGTAACGCTTAGAAAGGCTCTTTGCCCAGTAGCTTCTGCTCTGATTCGCTGATACTCCTTTCCGTCAACCAGCCTTCAGCCTCTCTTTCCTTCCACCGCCATCTAGTGTTACTTTGAGCCCACCCCCTTGCCAAACTCTGATTGGCTAAATACTGGCCAGTGCCGCGCGTTGATTGGCGTAGCTCAGCGTCGGTCTGGGCGCGGTTGGGGGAAGGGCCGCTAGCAGGCTTAGGAGCCTAGGGGCGGGGTGGGAAGGAGGATCGGCCAACCCCGGGGTGTGGGACTGAGGGTGCGTGCGTGAGGAGTGTGGGGCCGACCAGGAAGGTGGCGAAGGGCGGAGAGTCCGGGTGGGAGGCGGGAGGGGTCTCACGGGCGCGGAGCGCGGCGGGTGGCGGGCCGGCAGCGAGGGTGGCGGCTCCCTCAGGACCCGGCGCGGGCGGCGCGATGCGGCGGGTCACGCTGTTCCTGAACGGCAGCCCGAGGAACGGCAAGGTAAGCGGCAGCAGGGGCGCGACCCGGGGACCCCCGCAGCCTCCGACTGCCCGGGGCAGTTCGGCTACTACAGCTCCGAGGCGCCGCTGTCACCTGAGCAGCTGGCCGAGGTCCCCTCCCACCTTCCCGCTGCGCCTTCCTGTCCTTTTCGGTGCTGAGTAATTCTCAGCCCGGAGAGGAGGCAGTGATCACGGAGGCGGGTGACTCTGGACAGGTCGGGAGAAGGAAACTCCAGGGGACCGTCCAGTGACATCCTCAGAATGAGGACCTGGTCTGGACCGATTTCCTTCTCTCTCAAGGTGCCCCTGGCCCCTTGCCCCATCACTCTGCAAACTTTTATACACGTTTTATTGTGTCGCCTTGTTTTGATTCCTTAGAGGACAGTGACAGCAGACCTTCGGAATGACTTGATTTGACTGTAGCCTTAGCCGCGTTTAGGCCTCTGTGGAGGGCGTGGTGCTAAATATTTTTCCGATGTTGCAGCTGCCTCTTGCCCCACCCTTGAAAGTTATTCTTTGGAAAATGTTGGCTCTTTCTGGCAGACTAGTAATGTGTGGTTAAATGACTGCCTCATACATAACTAAGCCTGTTTAAAATCTCAAAAGTAATGAACCCTTTTAAAGTTTCAGTTCAAGGTACATTGGCTCCACTCTATAATTGGCCATAATACTTTGATTCCCCCACGTATACATAGCAGAACTATTCAAGGGCATTAAAGTGGCTCGGGGGCCAGGGGGCTGGGGGTGTGTTTTTTCAACCATTCTGCAGTTTTGAATAAACAGATTCTGGAAATCTGATCCACAGTGGGGTTTGTGCTCTGCAATTTTATTTTCTTAAAGATTTGATATTCACACAGAAATAGTATTCACATAAACTCAGCCAGTGCTTCAGAAATACACCCTGAAAAGGCTGTCAGTTCTGATCAACTATTCCTTAGCTTCTCTGTAGTTGGCTAGTAGTCTGTGCAGTTTTTTATTGAGAGATTTAGTGTATCCAGTGTTAACAGTTGTATTGATAAGCACTTTTTAATCAACTCTGTTGTGTGACTTAATGAAGTCAAAGTGATTAGAGTTCCTCCCAAGTCCTCAGCTCTGCTCTAAATCTCTTCTGAATTCACTGAGTTATTGTCCAAAAATTGAGCGAGTTGCTCTTGGTGTATTTAAATTTTTTAAAACTTCTAAAAAGTTAAAACTTTGGTTTTGACTGTGAGTTTCCAGGTTAATTTTACTTACTTTAAAAAATGTTGAGACTTACAGAAGATTGGGGAAAGTACTTCTCAAATGATTATGGGTACATATGCTTTACAATGATCATAAGACTGAACCGAAGAATATTAACATTTAATATTTAAAAGAAACTATGCCCCAATCCTAAGCTAGAGAACATGTTCCAAAGCTGTTTCCTTTCAGCTGATGGAAAAAAAAAAATACTAAAATGACTCTTGTTTGAAAACATCAGAATCCATACTGCCTGCATCAATGTATATGGATATGTAATGTATACATAGTCACTATATTTAATCAAGATTGACGTAAACATGACATGGATGCTCATTAAAATATCTCCAAATGAAATGCTACTCCGAAATAGTTTGTTTCCTGTCTATAAAGTCAAATATATTGTTTAGATTGTCTCTTTACTTACCAGGTGTCTATTTGTAATCCCCTAGTCAGGAGAATAAGTTTCTTGAATGCATTTCCCTCTTACAGCATTCTTTTATGGCTACTGGGCTGTGATGCAGAAAGGCACAGATTTCAACATGCATTTTTATTTTTTGTTTTTTGAGACAGGGTTTCTCTGTATAGCCCAGGCTGTCCTGGAACTCACTCTGTAGACCAGGCTGGCCTTGAACTCAGAAATTCACCTGCCTCAGCCTCCCAAGTGCTTGGATTAAAGGCATGCACCACCACTGCCCGGCCTCAACATGCATTTTTGATTTGTGTAACTGATTAGTGCTTTTAATGTTGATGAAAGAGCTGATTTTTTTTTTTCTAAATAAAATGAACTACCATGGAGGGCGTGAGATGACCCTTGGGGTTTGGGAGGGTGTATATATTATTTATATTTTTATTTAAATACAATAATTTTTTTTAAAAAAAATCTTGGTTTTTCTAATCTGGAAAAGCATGGGAGCCTACTTTTTCTTCCAGAACAGAGGTCTTCATATGTAAATAGATTAATAACCAACAGCGTATTTACCAGTTGGTTCTTTGACATATGATATATAGAAGCCTATAAGTAAGTTATAGAGATTTACATCACGAAGTCTTAATTGAGTTAGCCATCAACTAAGTGCCAAGTGACTTTAAAACCTCAAAGAAACTGCAGATTGAAGGCAGTATTAATTATGAAAGCACAGAAAACATTGAGAAAGTGGCAAAGCTGACTGCTTTTCCTAGCATCAGCTGTAACTTAAAATAATAAAAGGATCTCAGAAGCCAGTGAATGACATGTTTTAAGAAAATTCTTTGCTTAATAACTGCTATAGTCAACTTTTTCCTTAGAGTATGTTGTTCTTTGAACTATTAGCCAGTAGTATGATGAGATCGTCCTTATCATGACATGACATGAGCATGACATGAAAAGAGTATTTTCCTGTACATGCAGACAAAGGTCTTGGATTTTGGGATTTGGGAGATGGCTCAGGGGTTAATGGTATTGCATAAGCAGCAAGTGTGAGGAACAGAGTTGGAATCCTAAAAAGCAAATATTGGGCAGATACGGCAGTCCACCAGTAATTCCAGGCCCTGAAGGCAAAGATGAGGAATCCCAGGAGAAAGCTGGCTCTTTATGCTGGCCATGTTGGCAAATGCAGGGATTAGTGGAGAAATCCTGCCTCAATGAGGAAAGTCCAGAGCAATGGAAGAAGACCCTTCAAATCAACCTTAGGGCTCAACATGCATGTGTACACACGTACATGCACACCTGAACACATGTGCCTACACACATTCAAACACACATCCACGAAAAAAAATAAAAACCTTCATTGTTTAAAGGAAATATATATTCTGCAGAATCTCACCAAATTTAATAATAAATATTTAAAAGATTCTTGCTGGCCAGTCTGTAGTCTAAGTAAATAAAAGTCCTTATATCATTTAGGAAAACATTTCTGACGGTGGTATACAGTTCACAACTAAATAACTACACAGTTGATTGACCGCAAGCCCAGAAACATTCTACTGATGGGCTTCGAAGATTATACTCCCAAAACCTTTGATGTGTTTGAATTATGGGGGAGGAGGGAGCTGATACTGGATCCAGAAAGGTCAGCTGTGCCTACACCTTTCATCTTTTCTCTGTGTGCCTCCCAGTTTTCTTTGATGCCTTTAATATTCCCTGTAAAGGTTAGGTTTAAGAATATGTAATGAAGATTCAGACATCTAAATAAAATGTGTGGTTCTGAGCAACCCCGTATTAGTGCGATCAATAATGAGCTGGGCAGATCCTAGGCTGTTTTATACAGTGTTCTTTCAGCTACCACTTAACAAGTACTGTGTGAGTGTGGACCTTCATGCCAAATGCTACAGACACAGTAGACTAGGAAATAGCTGTATTCTGGACTGATGTTTGCATTCTTAGTCCAGGAAATCACTTTTCTTCTAACGCGGTATTAGGTCAGAAATATGTTGTTGGTATCATATATTCAGGCTTGAACTCATTACATTATTAGAGGTGAAAATCTGACTCATGGAATCTAACCCTTAGAGCTTTGTGTTCTTTCAGTTTGTTTGTTCTTTAATATATTTGATGTATATAGAAGATTGCAATATAAATTATGGATGTACATCAAAACAAAAGGAAAATACTAAAAGCCATTTTCATTAATTTTGTTTCTCTTTGTTGCTTTTGAAGTCTTTCCAAACTTGCCTTTTTTCATTTAATATTTCTATCACTTAGTGATAATGTCTGCATTTTATGCTTTAGTGAAAGCCATATATAAACACTACCACAGTTTATCCATTCTCCTGTCAACAGACTTGTGTCATATACAATTCTGTGTATATACTTTAGCATAAAGACAAAGAATTTTCTAGAGTGCTTTATGCGCAAAACCACTGGGAAGACTTGAAAATCAAGGGTGTCCTCCAACCCTAGTACTGAGTGAGGCTAGGCTATATAATTCTAGCACAGTTCTGGTAAATCTTGCCATTATAGGCTTTGGACTGTAATTTGAGAACCATCATCAACCCCTCCACTCCCATGCCCATCCCCTGCTGCCTCTCCAGAAAGATGGCTCAGCAGTTAAGAATACTTACTGCCTGTTGAGGACTGAAGCTTAAATATCAGCGCCTATATCAGGTGTCTCACAACTGCCTATAAGTTGAACTCTAGGGCTTCAAATGTTCCTGGTTTTCATAGACACCTGCACTCACACCATTCCCCCTACTCAGATATATAAGTTTTAAAAGTAAGCCCCTGAGTTTGATTAGTGCTGCTTATATGCATGTGGGTATGGGGGCATTCATTTGAGTATGGACAACCTACCACCAACCACGTCTTAAAAGGAAAATGACTCCTCTTTCTTTAGCAGCCTCAACTGTCAATAGCTGTTTCACTCGGGCCTTACCCTTTGCGTCCCCTCCCTTAGTCATCTTGGAATTTTGACTGATTTGATGTGGTAGACAGGTCTTTTGCAGGAACTACAGCTCTTAGGAGTTAATGTGTTTCTCAGCACTCCTCATCCACTAGCTCTTCCGTTCTTTCTGACCACTCTTCCGAGAGGATTCCTGAGACTTGGATTGGGGAAGTTAATATGCATGGTGCATCCACAGCTGAGTGCTCACGGTCACACAGACTCTGCACTTTGATCAGTTTTGAGTCTGTTCATTAACTGTTACCTACTGGAGAAAGAAGCTTCCCTCACCAAAGTTGAACAATGTTAAATCTATCCTGTCAGAATTTTCTTTTCTTTTTCTTTCAAGGCAGGGTTTCTCTGTATAGCCCTGATTGTCCTGGAACTTGGTCTATAGACCAGGCTGGCCTAGAACTCAGAGATTGGCTTGCATCTGTTTCTCAAGTGCTGGGTTAAAGGCATGTACTATTATCGCCCAGCTAGAATTTTCAGTTTTTAATGTTTTCCTTTTTGACCTCAGGAGTATTAGACCATTTTTTTTAAGGAATAAAATAATTTTCAACTTTGTTAGAATTGTAGGTAGAGTGAATTGAGCTATTCATTTTAGGTAAGAATTGTTATTGGTGCTTTGGTTAGATAAATCAGCATGCATAATTTAGCCATTTCATATTAATAATATGTTTTCTAAAATGTTGTGAGAATGTTAGACATGACTTTAAATTGATAACCAAATGCTAATAATAACTCTCCAAGTAAAAAGTATATTGGCCCAGTGTAAGGAAAAATTTCAACTTTATAGAACTCTTCAATTCTTCCAGTTAATTCTATTTTTTCTGTTGATGATCTTTTGGTTGTCAATATTGTTAATTATTAGATTGTCAACTATGAATTTTATTTTTAAAACTAGTATCAAGAGCATGGAGACTTTAAAATAAATTAAAAACTTTTCCCTGTCCTTGTGTAACAGAGTTTTTCATAATAAATTTGGAAAACTAAAATTTAAAAATTATCAGTAGTCAATTATAGTTTCATTATACAAACATACTCACTTTCAACCCTTTTATAAATAGCCCTTCCAATTGCAATTATATCATATAATTCGTCTTCCCATGTAAATTCTTGTAAAAAACTTATATGTAACATATGTGACCTAGTTTAAAACTCTGAAAACAATGACATTCCACTCAAAGATTCGGGGCCTACCATGAAGCAAGTAATGTAACATTTAGCCTCGTAGAGTCTTCCATTTCAAAGCTTAGGATGACACTTCTTTAATTTTCAAATCTATGCTTTTACTGTGTAGTCTAACTTGCCTTCAGACTCCCTTCTCCAGACTCTTCGGTAGCAGAGGCCATCTCCCTGTTACACGGTTGTTTTGTGTTTAGCTCTGCTCATTAGCTGTACCAAGAGTAGTTGGTTGATATTCATAAAACAAATGGCAACTTTTGACAAATTCACTTTGCCATTGAAACTTTTTAAGGTTTAGGTAAAAAGGTGTTTAAACTGATTTATTGATACTAAAATAAAAGTTGGATTCAATTTATACCTTGATTCCTTAGTTTTCTAGCCAACATAAAGTTTTGACCCATCTTGTGTATAGGCTTTGCCAGTCACTGGTGGGGGTTTGATTTCTTTGTCACATGTTCAAAGTTGATTCCATGGCAAGTTGAAAACAGGGACCCTGTTATTATCTTGATTACCTTCTATTGCCATGATTAGACACTGTGACCAAGGTAGCTTATAAAAGAAGGTATTCATTTGGAGCTTACAGTTTCAGAGGCTTAGAGTTTATGACCATATGGCAGAGAGAATAGCAGCAGGCAGACAAGCATGGTCTGAGAATGGAATGGCCATTCTCAAAGGCCACCTCCAGTGACTCACCTCCTCCAACAAGGTCATACTACCCAATCCTTCCCAGTTTCACCTACTGGGAATTAAGCATTCACATATATGAGCCTCTAGGGACAGCTTTCTTTTGATCCACCTTAGAGGGCAGTAACCTCCCCTTCATTACTTACTATAGGTTGTTTCCTAAGTAAAATAGGTGCTTCAGCGTTGTTTGCTTTACCCTGTTGCTTAGAACAGTGCTGTCCAGTAGAAGTGTGGTGGTAGAAAATTCACATGTGTGCTGCTGAATGCTAGATGCTAAAATCTGGATTTCATAAAATACTAGTCTTTGAAAAATTAATGAGGTGGGAAGTTGTTACCTTCTCTGTGATAGTTGATGGGGAGAATAACCTGCTAAATAGCAGAAAACTACTCTAAAAAAAATGAGCCATTCCTACAAAGAAATTAACACAAGAACAACATAAGGACTTCAGGCTTAGGCACTTTATTACGCTCATGTCCTCATAAAACTGAAGTAGATAACACTTTTTAAAAATTACCAGTTAAAGTTACAAATCGTAGAGTTTGTAACTGATAGAAAATACTAATCTAGATTTAAGTTCAGATCTGTCTTCAGAATTATAGTGTTGAACATTAAGATTCTATATTACTTTTGGTTGGCTGCAATTTCTTATTATTGTTAAAAATAGATTCTCCTCTCATATAATACATCCCAACCACAGCTTCCCCTTCGTCCGCTCCTCCCAGCTTTCCCCTACCTCCAAGAGCAGGCCTTCAAGAGACAACAACAAAACAAGATATAATCAGACAAGGCAAAAGCCCTTATATCAAGGTTGGCAAGACAAGCCAATAGGAGAAAGAGTCCCAAGAGTATGCACAAGAGTCAGAGATACACCTGCTCCTACAGATAGGAGTCCCACCAAGCTGACAGCCATTAATGGATGCAAAGTGTTGGTATCCAACACTCTGCATCCAGCTTCACAGAGGACCTGATACAGACTCATGCAGGTACCATACTTGCTGCTTCAGTCTGTGAGCCCTTCTTAGTCTATTCTGTGTGTCATGTTCTGGTTTCTTCCCTTCCCTCTGACCCCTGCACTCTCCCCTTCTCTTCCTGCAGGCTCTTATTTTCTAGTTTTGAGTTTGTTACAATAGGAGGCACAGAGTAATTGCCTAGCAGGCAGAGTGCTGCATCTCCTAATAAATAGTCTTTTAAGTTCTAATCTGTAATGTCAGTGAGTCATTGTATATGTTCTTCATATTGATCTGGTCTGTTCACAGGTGGTTGCTGTATATGGAACTTTGTCTGACCTGCTCTCAGTAGCCAGCAGTAAACTCGGCATAAAAGCCACCAGTGTATATAATGGGAAAGGCGGACTGATTGATGATATTGCTTTGATCAGGTAACTCTGACCTTTTTAAGGCCGTCAGTCGTGTACCCTTGCTTCTTGGTGTTGTGCTATTACTTATGCTATAGTTTCACTGCTGTTTTGAAAGCTGAGTTTTTGCAAGGGATTGTCTGGAAGTCACTTGAATTTAAAGTCTGCTGATCAGATAGAGAACCATTACTCTATTTTATTAGTACCTTGATAGTCTACATTGGTCATATATGGCACTGAAAATTTTTTCTTTATAGTAATTTAAAAATTTAAAAATCTCTTACATGCCCTTGTTTATTGTTAAACTCATTTTTAAACAAATTTTATAAACATCACAAGGAATGCTAAATACTACAAAATTCTAACCAGAGATAACATCACGGGTCAACCACAATATTACTTTTTTAAGCTGCTTTTTGTTTTTTCAGTGTCCCAGGTAGATTATCCCTTGAAACAGGTGTTAAGTTCACTCATTCCTCAAAGGATGAGACAGTTGTAGGACAGGGAAGTAATTTACCAGGAAGATGAAGAAGGAGACATCCTAGGTAGAGACCATACACTGCTGGTGTGGTCTCAAGCTATGGTTAAGTTATTCATCTGATTGGCAGAGCATAAGTTTTTAATTTGGTGCTGCAAAGACTGTAATGCTTTAAATGATATTGTATATGATAATTAATCTACACTCAAATCCAGGGCAGAGTGTCTCTCTAGTCTAATAGACTTCCTTTACAACCATTGGTTCTATCCATTTTAAACAGGGAGACCAAGCATCCGAGATGTGAGGAGTATTACCCTGGGCATAGATGGTGGAAGTTTGATTTTTGTCAACAAACTTTCATTTTAATCTAGAAATATTAACTAGCAAACTGAGCAAGTAGAAAATATAAATGTAAATGTAAAGAAATTAGAATTTTTTAGGTTTTTTCATTTTCTCAGTTTCTATGGATAATTGACCAACATCACTGAATATTATATATCAAACTAATTTTTAACATAAATTTTATTCCCATGAAAAACTCAATGTATCCTATCTTGATTCACAAAATAACTCCTGTAAGTCCGATGGAGACGACTGTGCAGAAGTGTATGAGGCTTGCACTATGCTTTCTGGCTCACAGCAATGTCTCTGATCACTGAGTTATACTAATGGAGCAAGGGTGGTCAGGGAGGAGGGTGTACTGGTAATCCAAGAAGATGGGTGAGTTGAGGTATTTAAGTGTGGTCATGGTGGATGTGTGGTGAGTAGGTGTTTAGAACAGAGTTGCTCAGGGTTTCATTTTTTCAGGATTTAATTTTATAGTTTGTTTTAATTTCCAAAGTATCCAGCTGCTAATTATTTGAGAAAGCACTCCAATAATTTATTTATAGGTAAAGAGTTAATTTAAAGACAAAAGTTGCCTCTGGCTTCAGTCATGTCTTTTGAACATAAAATAGTACATTCTTCAATTAATATAAGGCCAGATTCATAAATTTTGATAGTAAGTTTTTGTTTTGTTCCATTTAAAAAAATCCTTTGATATCCAGGATCAATTGTGTTTGACTTTAGATCTAGTGAGGGTTAAACAGAGCCCTGGAGACAGCTTCCTCGTAGATAGGTTGGTGACAAGACATGTCATCTGTAGTTCTGAGGAAGAGTTCAGATAAGTCATAGTTAATTAACATGCTTTCTAGCTTTTTGATTGTGGCTTTTTAAAATTTGGTTTTCCCAGGGATGATGATGTATTGTTTGTGTGTGAAGGAGAACCATTTATTGGTAAGTAACTTTGTTAAATACCTATTTTATGTAACACAGTAATAAACATGAAATGGTGAATACTTTATAAGGAACTGTATGACTTAACATGAAAAAATCATGACTAAACTCAGATCTTTACTTTTTTTATTCTTCACTGTTTATGTCAAATTACACTTATTTGAATTATAATTATAGTTTATATATTTCCTCCTTTAAATGCCTTTAAGATGTCCTAGATGTATACATTTGTGACCTATGACATGATAAGGTAGTTTTGATTTTATAAATAAATATTCTTAGAAAGTAATCTCTAGAGTTTCAGTAGTATTCTGATTGCTTACTTGTACCCATGTGTTCCTCGCATAGTGTTTGACAGTCCTGTACTGCCGATCAGATCTTAACGTGAAAGCATGACGTGGCTTCAGCCACTATCTTTTCATTTGGAAGAAAGTGTATATATTTGAATATCTCAAAAGAAAAGACCTAATGCATAAGTAAGCAACTATTCTTTAACAACCACTTAATTTTGTTTTTTATACTTACCCATGGGTGTGTATTTAAGTCTTTTTAAAGCATTACTGTCATTGTATTTGATGGATAGAGGGGATTCTTCAGAGTCTTTGCTTCAGGCAGTAGCCACATTAAAAGTAAGTGTGCTGCCATGTTGGTACTTGCTTAGAAAGCAAAGGTGGATCTCTGTAAGTTCCAAGATAGCCTGATTTACATCATGAGCTCCAAGCCAGCCAAGGCTACATTGTAAGACTCTTGTCACCAAAATACCAATAACAAAATAAATGTATAGCCTCTTCTGCTTCTACCTTAAACTATGAGCAGATCTTTTCCCATCATCCTGTACCACTGGCCTGATTGAAAGTGATTACGCAGTTGATTCTTTGTAGGCTAGCCATAAGAAAAATTATTCATTAAATAATAAAAGTCAGACTAGGGTTTAATTCAGTGAAGAACCTGTGTCTGCTATATATGGAGACCTGAGTTCAGTCTCCTAACCTTTGTTTGGAGGGGGTCCCCAAAAAAGTAACAAAAAAATTCTGCTAGGATTTTTGTTTATTCCTGTGACTTCTTGGACTTAGGAATATTTGATAAGTTCTCATCCTTTACATGTATTGATGTTCCAAATTTGGTCAGTGGAAACCTAGTCGTCTTTTTAACTCAATGTCACTAGTCTTTCATGTTTTCTTTACCCTCTAGTGTAATAAGGTGTTCATCTTACTCTTTTTTGTCTCAGACATGGAACATTATTGTTATAACTTGATGTTATGTTCGAAGATACAGTGGTTATAATTGTTATAAGGCCTTTTTATGATTAGAGTTGGCTATATATAAGTAGCTAGAGATAAAATTGACATGTTATTTATCATAAAGTTTATCATATATTATAAGGTGAGATGTTTATGTTCTGTAATATGATATAAAATATCTCATGGGTTCATGCTGAATCTTTTAGGGTATATTTAGGATTATAAGGTTTTTGTTTACCTTCGTCTTAACTTTCTCTCCTTTTTCCATATTTGTAACCCTGATTTCCAAGAATTCAAAGAGTGCTGGAATTAGAATGTCACATCCGCTCTGTGCCACTCAAAAACCACATACTACTTCAGAAGGATAATCACTGTTTCAATACTGATAGGGTCTGCCAACAGCTTAACATATTTTGTATAGCCTCCTGCCTTGATCTTTGGGTTAAAATGGTTGTGCTTCCACATTGTCAGAAGGTACATCCATCGTGTACTGTCTGTCCTTCCTAAGCTCCATTGACATCCATCCCAAGTGCACTAATGCTTCCTTCAGTGCTTATGCCATTCTTTCTAGTGATTGTCTGTCTGAACATACTCTGATAGATTCTTCCCAGGGTCTTTGTAATCAGTTTTCTCTGGCATCTTGCAAGCTATACAGTTTATGGCTCTGTACTTGAAAGTCAGATGTAGAATCATGTCGAAGTTTATCAAATTAAACTTTAAATATGTACATCTATGTCAGTTTTACAAAGAAGCCCTTGAAAAATTGTTGGGCCACATTTTCCTTTTTTGGGTATTGTAAGTAAGTTATTTCACTTTGTTGTGACATAAAGGGTGGCATGAAGAAATCTGCCCTTACGTGACTATTCTTGATCACCCAAAGGACTTTCCTTCCCTTAGTCTAGCAGCTTTGTGGACTCTTCCTTGGGTTGCTTTCTCATGGTTGTCTGGGAACTTTGATAGATTCTTACAGGGTTTTGCTTTGAGAAATGATTTCATTGTCTTCCCAGAATCTTCAATCTTAATATTTCTATTATTTTTTACATGTTATCTCTAGATCCTCAGACAGATGCTAGACCACCTGGAGGATTGCTAGGATCCCACACAGACTGGCTGACATTGAATGTAGGAGGACGATACTTTACAACAACAAGGTAGGTAGCGGTGTGTGTGTGTGTGTGTGTGTGTGTGTGTGTGTGTGTGTGTTGAAGGACAAAACAGAATAAACAGGACTATACAGGTTCCTTCAATTTTTTTTTTTAAATTTCCTTACAAGATTTTCAAATGCTTCCTTAACAATATGTGAATTGAGACCATTTTTAGAAATTTTTAAAGAAAAATTTTAAATGAAGTTAACCTTTCATTCCAGAGAAAGCATAAATAAAGCATCAATTCAGCTTTACAATTTGGTTTTAAGATATAGTAGTAAACAGATTATACATAGAAATTAGCAATATTTCTAGAAATGACAACTTAAAGATCAGATAATATAAGATCAAGAATATTGTAATAAAATGTTTTGCTATTATTTAAATAAAAAGATAATAATGCAGAATTAAATCAAAGGAATTGCCAGATTAGAAGAGATGTTGGCGACTTACTGCACATTTTTGTTTCCCAGCATTACTCCTACCAGGTTGTAGCATGCATCTCTTTGAGAGAACAGCTGAACTCAAGTATACTCTTGACTTAAATATGTTTGTTTGTAAAGACACATGAAGAAATCAATTTTTTTCCCTGAATTCTTAGGAGCACTTTAGTGACTAAAGAGCCTGACAGTATGCTGGCGCACATGTTCAAGGACAAAGGTCAGTAGAACTTGTTCTCTCTTTTTTGGGTCCATTTCATGTGAGCTGACTTTGTAACTCGAGTGGGATGAAATAATTTTTATAGCAGTAAAGACATGATGGCATGTTATGTGGTGTTTTTTTCTTCCACAAATTCTGACCTTATTTTTGTTTGTGGGGGGATTTTCTTTATAAAATGGTACCACAGGTGTCTGGGGAAATAAGCAAGATCACAGAGGAGCTTTCTTAATTGACCGAAGTCCTGAGTACTTTGAACCTATTTTGAACTACTTACGTCATGGACAGCTCATTGTAAATGATGGCATTAACTTACTGGGTAAGTATTTCACAGGCATCTGTGTGCTGAAGTACGGAGATGTAGGTATCAGGATGGATAGGTCGTCTTTCTGCCTGGGTATCTTTGCTTTTATGTCTCTTTAGCCCATACATTTTTTTATTTGGATTCTAAGTAGATTTAAATTCTATCACAAGGGACTTTGATAGGTTGGTATTGTTTCTTTAGATTAAATGGCTGCTTCTTTACTTTAAATTCTGGACTTACTATTATACTGAGTAGTGAAGTAAAAAGGAAGAAGGAGTTGATTTGGGCTTACAGTTCCACAGGGAAAGCCCATCATGGTAGGAAGGCATGGCGGCAGGCAGCTGGAGCAGAAAGCTGAGAGATCACATGAAGTAGAAAGTGCACTGGAAATGAGACCAGACTAGACTATAAACTCTCAAAGCTTTCCTCCAGCAAGGCTATGTCTTCTAAAGGCTCCACAGTCCCTCAGACTACCACCAGATGAGGGACAAGTGTTCCGATATTTGAGCCTACAGGACATTTCTCATAGACACTTCTCATTCGGACCTCACAAGGACTGAAGTAGGGCCGAACTGAGTAAGGCAGACATGAAATGTTCTAGTCTAGTGTCTGGGATCATCTAGGGCTTAGAATGTGAACTCCCAAAGGTTTAAGCACCCTCACCCTTCCCGTTTGTATTGCCCATGGCTTCTCCTCTTGGCTAACCTGGCTTGCCCCCAGCAGCTCTCCTTGGCAGACAATTCCATGTTCCTGGTATCTCTAACTTTCTGCTTTTGAAATCATTACATATTATATTCATGCAGAGACAGTATTATGTGGATGTCTGCTGCCAGCTCAAGTGGTAGTGAGGTCCCCTTAGACTAGCAGTTCTTAACATGTGGCTTGAAACCCTTTGGTGCTCAAATAACCCTTTGACAAGTTGCCTAAGACCATCTGTATGTCAGAGATTTGCATTAGGATTTGAAACAGCAGAAAAATTACAATTATGAAGTAGCAATGAAAATAATTTTATGGTTGGGGGTCACCATAACATGAGGAACTGTATTAAAGGGTCACAGCATCAGGGAGGTTGAGAACCACTGCCTTAGACTATGGTGTCGAGTGGGTACTTGAGTACCTGCATGGATCTAAAAAAAAAAAAAAAAAGCACACACACACACACACACACACTTTGTTAATTGTGCACCTGTCTTCTCAAAACTAAGTCTTTCAAATGAATACAGACCCTTGATCTTGTGGTAGGTAAAGGTCTGGTCAGTTCCACTATTAAAGTGCTTGATCTCTTTGAGATGGTGGTAATCTTTAACAAGCTACCCTTCTAGTCCACAAAGTTATAAACACTTTTATTTTTTCTGACCAAAATACTTGTTTTTTTAATCTTCTTTTTCTGTTGTGTTCAGTTTTCAATGTAAAGCAGGCTGAGTAGCCAGCTGCCTGTGCTGCAGCTTTGATGTTACATTAGCTTGAAGTTCCCTCCACCAGGCTAAGTGTTCTGCTATTTTGAAGTTCACTCTCACTCAAATTCTTGGGTCACGGACGAACATGGGGTCATAGAAAACTTCTTTGCCAGTGTGTAATGTGAACGGCTGTACTCTAATCCTGGTAGAGCTGTGTCAGCCGGAAGTCTTTGAGCCTGCCTTCACTGTCGGCACTCCTGCGGGACTGCTCCCTGAGCTTGTAACAGTATTGCCTAGTAAATCCACTTACAGAGTTTTAAGCTTTTTCCACCCTGCTTTTCCAAATATCCAAATTCTTCCAACAAACGAATCAAAAGCATAGATCCTCATGGTGTGTCACAGCTGTCATTCCACTTCTGTGGTCCCAAGGTTCTGTGTTGATCATCTTTTCACGTCTGTGAGTGAAGAGCTCTCCTAATTCATTCTATACATCATTTTTACTAAGTATAGTCTCCATCCATACATTTTATATTGCCTCCAGGTTCTCCCAAGTCATCTCATACTTTAAAAACAATCTACAGTAAGTTTTTCTGGGACTGAACTGGGGTAGCAGAGCTAGAGCGCACGTCCAGGTGTTGCCGGTGCTGGTAGAAAATAGACTGAGTAGCTTCTCAGCTGACTGTATATGGGGTTCTGTGTATGTAAAGCTTGTCTGGATGTTGTAAAGTTTAATTCTAAACCTATAATTAGAAAAGCATACCGTATTCCCTAAGAGGTTTGATTTACACAAAGACCTTGGTGAACTGAGCGAGAGGCCCAAGAAAGTCTCCTTATTCTGGGTTTCTTTTGGGGTTGATACTCACACTGCCTCTTGGGAGGGATGCAGAAAAGTAGCTGTGAGACTAGGCAGGGAACGTGTGCCTCTGAGTGTGTGCCCGAGGCCGGGCAGGGAATGCGTTCTAGGTGGCTTATGAGTATGCACCGCTCTGAGCTTTGCTTCTTGCTTGGATGGCTGGAAGTGGAGATTAATTTTCATAGGAAAGATTATTTTCTTTCCTCCCAACTAACTGCTTGGCCTTTCTCAGTAGCTTAGAATCTAAAGGGAGGATTATGTCTGTTAATTTTGTAATTCCTGAGTCAGGTTAGCCAACCAAGTAACTGAGTCCTCCTTTGGAACACAGAGCTTAGCTGTGCTCTTACTCACGTGCAGATATGTGCTTATGTAACCAAGCTGAGCCGAGCCTGGGATGGAGAAAACCCCTTTATCATTTCAGAATAAGAGAGTTTCAGTGTCTGGATTACACTTTTGAGTTATTGTTGTAAATTTGACTTAAACTATTACTCATTTTTAATATTTTTGTCTCAGTAAGATATTGATAGCAAGCCTAATCAGATTATTCACTCCATTAATAAAGTAGATGAATTGTTAACATTAAGTGAACTAATTGTTTTTAATTGGACTCGAAGTAATAAAATCACTACTAAATTGACTTTTAGGAGTAGGCAGTGTTCAGATTTTTTGCTCATGGCCTCCCTAACTACAACATAATCTGGAAATGTGCCAAGCTTTTGTAGTAACTTATTTTCTATTTTTTCTTTTGTGAATAAACTTGCTGGTTTTCCCCCTCTCAGAGTCTCACTGTGTAACCCAGACTTGCTAGAAAACTCTGTGTGTTCCAGACTCTCCCCCAACTTCAGTATTCCAAGTTAGGAGATTATATCCAAATATGGCTCAGGAAAAAAAAAAAAAAAAACATTTTCAAAATATTTGCAACATTTTGTGGAAGTGTTCCAAACCACAGCTACTTGTTGCCACTGATGAAGCCTAGGGAGCTGTGTCAGTCAGTCAAGTGCTTGCCTTGTAAGTGTCAGGGCCAGAGTTCGGCTAACTGGAGTGGGTTAAAGACCTAAAGAAGCTGGGCATGGCAGTCTGAGTCTGTAATCCAGCAAGGGCTGGGACAGGCGGGAGGGAGGATCCCTGGACGCTCACTGCAAAGCTAGCCCAGTGTATTGGGCAAAGTTTGAGGTAAATGAGAGACGCTCTCTCAAAAGGGGGTCAGCACCTTAGGAGTGAGTAACATTTGAAGTTTTCCTCTGGGGTTCTCCCACAAGTACACGCAAGCACACACAGAAATAGATAAGCAAATAAGCCTACTTGTTGAACCTCAGCACTATTGTGAGAGTTAACAGAAAAAAAATCATGTAAAATGCAAAATGAATTGTTCTGTGTGAAAGTCGTGTTTTGTATTTCGATAGGTGTGCTAGAAGAAGCCAGGTTCTTTGGTATTGACTCGCTGATTGAACACCTAGAAGTGGCCATAAAGGTGAGGTGATTGTTGTGTTGTGTTGTGTTTTTATCTTGGTCAGTATTACACTTATCCTAAGTATCACCCCAAACACCCCATTGATTTTTTTTTTTTTAATATTGTTTTCAAGAATTCCCAACCACCAGAGGATCATTCACCAATATCCCGAAAGGAATTTGTTCGATTTCTGCTGGCCACTCCAACCAAGTCAGAGCTGCGCTGCCAGGTAACTGAAGCAGACCATTCACGCATGACCTGTGTGTGTCAGCAGATCTAGAGCAGCTCCACAGCCTTCAAGGGCTTCTTGTTTTGTCTTATTTTTCTTTTTTTATGCAAGGTACAATTTAATTATAAGCCATGGCTTTGATTTAATTTTAAAGTGGCTAGTGCAGATAAGATGGAATAGCCTTTTATTGTGCTTTATGTAGCAGTTGAGTAACATATGGAAATTATAGCAGTTTTTTTTTAACTTTATGTTCACAATTACTATGTGTGTGGCTGGTCAGTGGCAGAAACTTTTGTGTGTTAAAGCATCATAGGTTTTGAAGACACCACAATATGTATCTTTTTTCTTCTTAAATAAGATGCTTGGGTTTTAGAATTAATAAGATAATTGTTATCCAGTTGATCATGACTATCGGCAGGTTTGTGACTAACTGTGGCCCCTCTTTAGGCCATCCACCTGTCCATGTAGTATAGCCATCTCTGTCTTAATACGCAGAGATGGAATGCTTTTTACGAGAACCCATGAAAGCCACAGACACCGTGTACTCGCAGTTCCCTTTGCTCATGGCTGATAATAAACTCCACGGATGGAAAGGCCAGTGGCTTCTGATAATCTTGGTGCTTAGTTACAGTGATTAAACTCAATTCAGACAGATGGTTTCAGCATCATGACAGTCTGTGCTTTTTAATTCCAGGGTTTAAACTTCAGTGGTGCTGATCTTTCCCGTTTGGACCTTCGATACATTAACTTCAAAATGGCCAATTTAAGCCGCTGCAACCTCGCACATGCAAATCTCTGCTGTGCTAATCTTGAACGAGCTGATCTTTCTGGATCAGTGCTCGACGTAAGAATCATTCTTTAGTCATAAGGAAAACCAAAATTTAGGCTGTTGAGCATTCTCAAAAGCAGGAGTTGTATGTTTCTTACAGAGTTTTTTATTTCAACATAGATAATTGACCGTGTGGCTGACTTTGGAGGGTCTAAAAGTGAAATGGGTTGGTTTTATGACTTCCATATCCTTTGTGAAATGTAGACCTAAAAGGTTAAATCCTGAAGTGAGGTCCTGAGCTCCCCGAAGTAGTAGACTAAATTTGTCAGAACTTTATTATTTGCAGTTGACATGTAAAGCAGAAAAGAATGTGAAATGCATTGAGCCTCATTTGTGGATGGGAAAGGTGCTGACTGGAATATCTGGAGGAGGGGTCTGAAGTGGATGTGGTAGGCATCATTCTGGAAGTCAGCATCTCGATGCACTTTCTCTCTGCACATATGCAAGACTATGTCATGTATATATGTTTATGCATATGTGTGTGTGTGTGTGTATGTATGTATGTATGTATGTATGTATGTAGTTAACTGGGTCATTCTGGGATTAGAGGATACATGTAGGATAGAGTCAATGACAAATTAAGTTCTTTATGCCAGGACTCTAGTCTGTTTTATTAATTAATTGCACCAGGTATAGCATTTTGCTTTTGATAGTCATTTATTTCATTATTATAATTTTGGTTTTATTCATTAGTTCAGCCTGTTTACCACAACTTTTCTATCAAATCTAGTTAAAAAAAAAAAAAAAAATCAACCAGAGCACTTTTTGGATGCTACTGCTCACTCTTTTCTATCTCAGGATAAACAATTCAGCCAGTTTCAAAATAGGGAAAAAAACCAGACTAACAGCATAACGACAAGTTTGAAAGGCTAAGCCTTCATTGAAATGTTGAAGATTGCTTGGTTTGGGTAGGGACGGAAAAAGATAAAGACAGATTTAATTATTTTAAAACAACTTCTTTTCAGATCTATTTAATTAAGTGTTCTTGTGAACTGAGCCATAGTGTTCTCTGTATGCTAGGACTCTGCCTACCTTGAGTAGTGCACGTCAAGGCCAGTATAAATCACTGGTGAAGTAAAATGTTACAGGACTATAAGTTAATGACTGCTGATAAAATTGGCTTTTGTGGAGGAGTATTGCTGAGCTGTGCACTGAGGGTCACAGCCGACTTCTCGTTGCCTTTGGTATCTGAGGGTGGTTGTTGGTTAGCAGCCATGTGTACTGCAGTGTCCACAGAGTGTGCTCTTATGGAGTCCGTCTTTTGCTGCGCTTCTCACACACTTTATAATTTTGCTTCTTTCCATCCCAGCTCTGAACCTTTGTGGAAAAATCCTCCACTTTGACTGTAAACCAAAAGTGGTCCCTGTTGCCATCACTGTTCAGGAGTCCATAGCCCTCAGCGTGTCTAGGGTGTCCTGCTTTGCCTGGTTCCGACTGCTCAGTCACCTGGCTGCATAGAGCCTGGTGACTCTTGTCTCTACTGCATATTTTTCAGTCCAGCCTTAGGGACTGGCGAGAGTGCTTGCTTAGTCTGACCTGTTTTATAGGCTGATAATCTGCAGCATAGAGACTTGCCAGAGGCCAGAACCAGTTACTAGAATGGGAACTATAATCTAAAGTGTGTTTTCTTTGTACTTTTTTCTTTTAAAAGGACTGTTTCATTGGAAAATGCCAAATGTTTATAAAAATATCATGAGTCCCATTTTATCTTTGTCCATTAGCCTCAGCAAATATCATGTAGTCAACTTTCTCTTATTTGTACCTTACCACAGAATTTTTTACACAGCACAGATATTTTATATTTTACTTATATATATTTCAAAATGCATAAATTTTTATCTCTTAAAGATCAGTGTTATTTAAGAAATATAATATCAATATATACATTTTAAAATAAGAGTAAATGACCCAGCTGCTTTCATCAAAACACACTGCCTCATCTACGGCCATACCACCCTCAACACACCCGATCTCGTCTGATCTCGGAAGCTAAGCAGGATCAGGCCTGGTTAGTACTTGGATGGGAAACCGAGTGGGAATACCAGGTGCTGTAGGCAAAAAAAAAAAAAAAAAAAAAAAACCCAAAAAACCACACTGCCTCTCTTGATAACGTAAGACAGTTCTTATACCTGTGGTGCTGGTGTTCTTAGCTGAATTGCACATGCTCAGCATCACATCAGCAGCCTCCTCCACATTTAGCTTTACATGGCTAAAAATTGTAAAGTTTACTATAGTTTCTCCTGTCTTCCCTTCTTCATGAGATCCCAGAGTATAGCCTTGAGTGTAGACCTTTACCTAGAGAATAACCTGGGAAGTCTGGGTAAATTGCACATGTCTTATTTAGGATTATTAATTAAAAAAACAACAACAAAGCAAAAAACAGTGACATTTATTTGCACATGTCAACATCTTGTTTTGTTAGATTTTCAGGTACATAAATCTAGCCATCCTTTAGTTATTTTGGTCTCTTAATGTCCTTATATCATCTACCTTGGCAGACCTTCTGTACTCCTCGTTAGGGCATAGAGAGATGGGAATAAGCAAGTGTTTGTCCATCGGCTGTCAGTGGGATGACCTCTCTTTTGTTTCCCTCTGCTGGAGGTGACTATAAGCTGGGTAAAATTGCACTTATAAACCAAACGTATTCCTTGATAAATATGGTTATAACATAACTCGATCAGGCTTATGATTTTGGACAAATATAATTATCGTGTATACTCTACCATGTAAAATTTAACACTCTCAGCTTCTGTTTTGTCACAGTTGTGAAGAACTATGTTAATGTCAGTTTTACAGAGACACTATTTGTTTGAATCAGGGTCTCACAGAGTTCAGGCCTGGATGCATTGGATTCCTTAAGAAGACTTAACATTTAAAACTCTCACATGCATTTTCTGACTTTCTACTTTCTTCATTACACATTGTGCTCAGGGTTGGCAGTGCCATGTAGCAGTGGTTGATACAGAAAGACCCAAGAAATAGGTGATTAGCATTGTATAGATAATGGTGAGGTTACTGGTGGCATTAGTGTCCTGGCCTCTGAAGTGATGGGACACCAGGAATTTTTATTTCTTGATCCCTTTCTTGATTCAGAAAACTCGTTCTTTGAGTTGATGCCCTCCTTACTTATTTTGCGTATGTTTTGAACATGTTTTGTAATGTCTAGGGCTATTTATAAAGATAGAAATAGGCTGTCACAGTTCAGGTGTACAAAGCTTCTTTATCTGAACCCGTGTTCTATGTAAAGTGGACATAGTGTTGTTACTTTGCTGTTTATTTCTTTTACTGTAGCTCTTCCAAAAGTTCTCAGCTCTTTCTGAGTTTCATTAAAGGCATCTTCAAGATAAACAGAAAGTAACTAATTGAAGATGTGCTGAATTGGACGTTTCCTATTAATTTCTTTCTTATTGCTTGCACAGATGTTACCAAGTTTAACCCTTACAGCCGGGACTCTTGTGTTCACAGTGTGCAAATCTCCAGGGAGTCAAGATGCTTTGCTCAAACGCAGAAGGCGCATCCCTGAGGCTCTGTAATTTTGAGGATCCTTCAGGTCTTAAAGCCAACTTAGAGGGTAAGAGACTGTCTGCCAAGTAAAAGCTGTTGTTAGAGGTGAAACAGGAAGACTGTGGGCGGACATTCCTCCGAGGTCAGAACTGGAGAGTCACTTTACTTTGGCCTCGGTCATAGGCAGAGGCTAGGCTAGGCAACACCTAGCACACAGGAAATAATGCCTCAGATGTTTAGTTGAAAAGTTAAATATCAACCTCCTAATGTTCAAATAAAATATTCTGATGCTGACAAAATTGAAGAATTTAGTTAAGCCTACAGTGTTTTGTCAGGTTTTAATACCCCAGGAGTGTTTTATTATTTGTGAATTGGGCACCTCATTTACCTGGACTTAGACATGGTGCTTGTGTGTTTCCCTGATTGTGCATTTATAGAGGCATATTATAAAAGTGCTAACTATCAAAAGAAGATATTGTTTTTTCTAAATATTGCTGAAACATTTAAATTTATGCCATAAGAAAATAAATTACTACCATTGAAATCTATATTGCAGGTTAGTTGAAAGATAGATTTCAAGTTTATTTCCAAAAGTTGCATGGTCTTGTCTCATTCCCCTCTGTTAAATCATCTCGTGCTTTTGCTTCCAGTGGATAACTCTAAAGTTTTTAGGTTAAACTCCTTCAAAAACATGCTTCTTGCAGGTGCTAATCTGAAAGGTGTGGACATGGAAGGAAGCCAGATGACAGGGATTAACCTCAGAGTTGCCACCTTAAAAAATGCGAAACTGAAGAACTGTAATCTCAGAGGAGCAACTCTGGCAGGAACCGATTTAGAAGTAAGTCTCCAGTCTGTGAATTTTAATGATGAGAATTACTGGTGGGATCGTGCAGACTGTTGAAATTATAAGCAGAATAATTGTCTGTGAAGCTCCATTTAACATGGCAGGGCAGCTGGAAGGCTATTGTCCCTTCAATTGCCTGTTCAGAAAGCGAGCATGGGGACTCATACCTGTAATCCCGGCTGAGGTGAGAGGAGTGAGATTTTGAGCCTAGACTGGAATAAACAGTGAGACCCTGTGCCTCTCTTCCCCTCCAAGAAATGAGCTATGACTTTTAGATCCAGAGGTAGATCTTACACCTAGATAGACCACTGTTACCTAAGTCATAAGTGCCATTTCCAGATGTGGAGGGAGACTGATATGGTTCTCCGTCAGCCCTGATTTCATTCATCTCCCTTTTTCTTATGTCTTTCTCAAGCATATTGCAATCTTAATAAAGTTTAATTCCAAACAGAATTTTACAGGCCAGATTATTTCTTGAACCACTTGAGACGTTTAAATGATTTCTGGGTTTAAGATTAGGTTCATAAAAAGCTCATTTTAACTTGGCATCATGCTCAGCTTGAATCTCAGCTTGAGATTTTTAATCTGGTCTATTATTTTTCATAAGACCTGTATTCTATACATCTTCTTGATTTGTAAACTTAGGTAGTTTGTTTGTCTGTACATCAGAACTCATTATATAGCAAAGGCTGGCCTCAAACTTGTGATTTCACAAGTGCTGGAATCATAAGTATGCACTGCCATGCCTGGCTCGGTGGCTCTTGTCCACATAATGCTTTCAAAGGCTACTGCCTGCACTAACAGGTTTTATGTATCTGTGCTGTTAAATACAGTGGCTAGTAACCACTTAATTGTTGGTTTGAACTTGGTACAACTGAGACACTAATTTTAAAAATATCATTTAAACTTAAATAGCTACAATTTTCTAGTGGCTGTGTTATGTTGAACAGTGTGACATGGCACAGATAGAATTATATATGAAAATTTAGCTTATTGCAGACTTTCTATTTTGTTTGTTTTAGCTTCGATCTATTGATAGTTCTTAGGAGCAGAGCAGTAAGTTCAACTAAAGAAAAAATTTGCGCCAAAAAATGGCTTTGCACCAAAAACTGCCTTTGCACCATTAATATAGCCCTTTCTATTTTTTTATTTATGTTTATGAGTATTTTGCCTGCTGCATATTCCCTGTGCATGCCTGGTGCTCACGGAGGTCAGAAGAGGCCATTTAGTGGATCCTTTAGAACCTGAGTTACAGATCATTGTGAGCTGCCATGAGTACTGAGGAAAGCATTTACCTGGGGGCTTGCTTATATTTTCAGAGGTCCATTATCATCACAGCAAAGAGTATGGTGGCAGGTAGGCATAGTGCTGGAGAAGTCACTGAGAGCTACAGCCTGATCTCTAGGGGGATGTTTAGAAAATGGCATCCGGTCATACTCGTCAGGTCAACCAAGTCAGATCCTAAATCATTTGAGTTCCACGAGTCATGTTCCCGGGCAGCCACCATGTTCCTGCTGTTCCTTGGCCCTGACTGGGGGCTCTAGCTAGCTAGATGTGTAGGCCCTGGCACCCTCGAGACACCAGATTGGCAGAGCCATCCCCCACGCTGCATCCACAAAGCTTGGCTGAACCCCAGACAATATCTGCCATCCTCGTAGTACCCGGTAGAAATGAGACTCTTAAAGCTTGATGATTATCTAAAGGATTTATATATTTAGAAATGCTCAATCAACAAGATGCCCACACAATTAGAGTTGTTACCCAATATCTAACCTTTTGATAGAAATTGCTACCCAAGACAGCTTTCTATTCTCCATGGCTGATAGCCAAGGTCCTTCTCTCCTTCCTCTCTTTCTCTCCTCCCCCTTCCTTTTTTTCTCTCCTTTTTCTTCCTCTCTTCTTCTCCCAGCTCCACATCCTCTTCTGTCTAATCACCTAGCTCCACTGCGGATACAGTGTAGCAGTATAATGATCCACAAGCAAGGAGAGAGAGACTGGGCCTGGCATAGTCTTTTCAAATCCCAAAGCCCTCCCCCAGTGTCTATTCACATTGCCATAATGCATTAGTAGAAAGGTTTCAAGAATGGGAACACTGGGAATATTGTCCTGTCATGCCCAGAAATCATTCTGTGGGGGAACCAAGTCAGATCCTAAATCATTTGAGTTCCATGAGTCTTGTTTTGTCTTACAGAACTGTGATTTGTCAGGGTGTGACCTTCAAGAAGCCAACCTGAGAGGTTCCAATGTGAAGGGTGCCATATTTGAAGAGATGCTGACACCATTACATATGTCCCAGAGTGTCAGATGAGAGTGGCAAGAGCTGGAGGAAGATGTCCCAGATGAAAATGTTTCCTTATTTTATTTCTCCATCCATCGAGTTGTCTAGTGGAGATAAAATTGTAAGGGAATTTAAGGCATATGCTTGTTCCCAGAGGTGCATAAGGGAAAATAATTGCATTTCCCCTCATTGTGACTGTAACAGAAGAACACTCTGTTCATAGATGTAGAGACAGTAGATCACGCTGCTGCATTTTGAGTGGAGTTGGGGCATTTGTCTGGTTTCTGACCAGGAGTAGTAGCTATTATATTTGCTTTTATTTAGGCATTATGTGGAAGTACCATCTTGGTTTAAGATGCATTTGAGAATTTTAATTTATGAAAAGCACAACATATGCAAATATATTTATTGAATACCTAGATGCAGTAAGGATGTTGAAGTTGGTAAATGCCTTGAAGACTCTGAAGAGTTGTTCAGGTTTATAAATAGCTTTAGTGATGCCTTTCTCTTCGCACACCTATCTAGCTATCACGTGAGGGTGGTCAGTTTAAGACTCCCTATGGCTCTTTTGAGATTCATTTTTATGTTTACTTTTAAAGAAGAAAACAGCTAAATTTGAGTCCTACTCTGTTCTCACATTTTGAGACACAGTGGAAGGAAAGCTCTTGTGTATCATTGTGTAGGAGAGGGAAGGATTCTCCAGTTGCTGCAGCTGTCTAGTGAGCATGCTTCTGCGTCATTATAGGAGAGTTCTACTCTGCAGCAGACTAGGCTACTCTCTCCCTTCACTAGTCCAGTTCTCGTGCTCAGTTGTCAACAAGCACAGGAAGATACTTCAGAACCAAAACACAAGCTTTATCCTGACCACAGTTCATGTAAGGCCAATTAGTTTATACACAACCAGCTTAGAATAGACATTCAATCTAGATCTTCTGCAGGTGGAGCTATACAGTATGAATAAATCCTGCAGTCACCTACCTACAAGAAGGCAACATCAGATAATTATAGCTGAAACCCTACAATGGGGACTTAGAAATTCTAAACTGATGGCTTGATTGTAGTCACCAAAAAAGATTGCTGAACAAAATGAAGCATTTGGCTAGTATACACTGCACTATGTCAGTACCTATGGCTCTTTTTTTTTTTTTTAAATATTTTTTGTTGTCTTGTTTTTAAATGAAATTTTAGTCCAGTTTTCTTGAGTCATTATCTGTGAACACAGCAGTAGGGCCTTTACCTTCCTAGTGGGTGTCCCAGTGTCCTTATGTGTTGCCCAAGAGCAGGGAAGAAGCTGTGTCCAAATGGGTTCTAGATCCTACAGGCTGGTCAGCTTGAGGCAGTGAATCATTACAGATGACCTTGTCTCCTTCAGGAGAGTGGCATGTCTTCATTATTCTGTAGCTTATTCTTATATCTACATATGCAAAGCTTTCCTTCACAGTAAAGGGCTTACACGGGAGGAGAGCACTCCTTTACAGGGAAAGGAAAGCAATTTCAAAAATGAATTATTTTCTTTGTGTTATTATTTTTACCAAGACAGAGAAGTATTGTATTGAGAGATACCTATTTTCATAATCAATATGTGCCTAAATTATATTTAACTCATTTCACTGCACTCTATTTTCAATAATTATAGACTGTATTCATTCACTGAATGGTCCTCTGCAGACAGTCATGAGGCTGCAGAAGGGGCTGAAAGATGTAAACACAGCGTGCTTGGGAACTGCGGGGTTCAGATCTGATGTAAACCGCATTAATAAATGGTGTGGAACGCTGATGGGTTGTTTCTGTTCTTGCTTTTATATGTCAGCACTTTCTGCATTCCCCACAGTTCTTCATGATGGTGCCATGCAGGAGCGGACAGCACAGTGCTCGTAATGGATTAGTTTTGTTGAAAATCCATTAAAGCAAATTTACTTCTTGAGTGTGATTTCCTGATCGTCTTTTCACAGACCACCATACTACAGCACTTTGGGTTCTACACTAGGGAAGACACCCAGTGACTTGTGTTGCTCTGTAGCTGAGGAACATCACTGCTCTTTTGCTGTGTTGAGTAAGAGATCTAGGAGAGAGATTTCTAAGAAAGGGGAAGGGTTCCAAATAGTAAGACTTGCATTATCTCTAGACATGAACGTGTGTGTATATAAGTTAAAATAGAATCTCATGAGAGGGCTGCAGAAAGGTTCTCAGCCTAAATCAGCTAGATGATTTCCATTGATAAAATTTGGGTCTCTACTGGAGTGATTGTCTAAGACAATATATGTCAGGCTCTCATGTAGTCAAGCTCCTCAGAAACCATTTGAGGGATTTTGAATAAGAAAGGTTGTAAAGACATTATTATGATGGCTTCCATTATTAACCAAGACCTATTTTTCTCCAGTTCATTTTATGAATGTTATTTATGTCATAAGTCTTCCCCCAAGTGAACTTTAAATCATCTTTTTATATATGAAAATCTCTAGAATTATATTCAATCACCCAAGGAGGTAGTGTCTTTAAAATGAAAGGCATCAAACTACAAAGGAAAGTGGTTGCATTATTTCAGGATAAAACATGTTCCCCAAGGCTTTATTCTTAGCCCTTTTACTGCCTGACTTAGTGATGTGAGCTGCAGTTAGCCCCACAGTCCTCCTGCTGAGATTTTACATTAGGGCAAGACAGGTTGTTCACCCATCATTCAGGAAGGTTACAAAATCACTGCTACCATTTTGAGCTATTTTAATGTTGAAAACGAAGTAGTTTTTTTCCCTATAAAACCTTTTGAATTTAGAAAATTGTGACAATTATAAAGTCCAATTACTTAAACCCAATTTGTCAATTTCAGGTCTTGGGTAAATTGGCTAAGCATGCAAGCCTGAGAGATCTAAAAGTCTACCATTAAGCCTCAGAACCTCACTGATTGCTTAATGGTTTAAGAGCCAATTTGATGCTGTTGAAAGTAAGGCAGATTTGGTTTCTGTCCATAGGCTCTGTATAACCTAAAAGAAGACTAGGTATACTTGGGCGTATCTGAAGTTTTGAGTCTATGTTGCCCTATTCATAAACAATTTGAAATGTTTTAATTTTTTTAAATCAATTCAGAAACATTGAGGTAAGCAGTCCACCGACAACAGGGCTCAGACATCCTTGTTACTGTTAGTCCTAGCCAAAGATCACAGTCTTTCTCTTGAGTGACATTTAGAAGCTCATTTCTAACAAAATACAGTGGACAGTTTAAACCAAAATTGCTCAAACTTAAGGAATTCTTATTGGAAATTCATCTTACCTACATACTCTAGAGAGAGATTCTTCTGTTCTTTGTGTCAGAATAGCATGTTAGAGAAGGCATCTAAATAAAGTGATTTGGTCACTGCAAAGTCCCTCTTCCCTACCCTGTCATAAGGACTAAGCACAGATGTCCTGGGAAGCCAGTGCTGTTTATTTGGTCCTGATGTTATTACTCTTTACTTGAAACCCTTGTAAATGGAGTTACTTCAAAGAACACTGAGCAGTGACTGATGGGGTTAGCATCTTGCCAGCAATATTGCCAATCTCAGCTATATAAAGATCAAATATCATGTTATTTTTAAAGCATTTTTACAGCTTAGGTGGTGAAACATTTTTACAATGTATTGTACACAGAGGTTTTATTCTGAAATAGAGGCAGCATCCGCCAAACCTAGTTAAAAAGTCCTTTATTCATTCAGTGATTCATTGAGACTATGTATATGTATGTGTATATATATATGTATATATATATATATATATATATATATATATATATATATATATATGTGACTAGATGCAAAGAGCTATTAACAGGCAGATGGCTTAGAAACAACTATCATGGATTATAGACAGGGTAAAGATAGCAAAATTTTCAGAGGCAGGCAGATCTCTGAGTTCGAGACCAGCCTGGTCTACATAGTTCCAGGACAGCCAAGACTACACAGAGAAACCCAGTCTCAAAAAACAAAAACAAACAAAAATTTTATTACATTTGTGTGTGTGTCTGTGTCAATGTGCCATAGCACATGCATGGTGATCAGAGGACAACTTGAGAGAATCAACTCTCTTAGTCCATTTTGTGGGACCCTGAGATTGAATTCAGGCTGTCAGGCTTGGGAGCAACCTCTAACCACTGAGCCATCTCACCAGCCCTAAATCAGATATTTTAGATTGGGA
Organism: Arvicanthis niloticus; assembly: GCF_011762505.2. NCBI lineage: Eukaryota > Metazoa > Chordata > Mammalia > Rodentia > Muridae > Arvicanthis > Arvicanthis niloticus. The sequence goes on along the minus strand of NC_047660.1, from coordinate 51,705,835 downwards.
ACAACGCTATGATTATGTAATTCAAATGTTTCCTTTTACAGAGACCCAAATGCTAAGACTGGTTCTCAGGTACTCTGTCTCAGCTTTGTGAGTTTTTGAGTGTGTGTTTTAACTTCACCAAACCTAGGACGCCGATTATCCTTGAACTCTGCATTGGGCTGCCAGCTTCCTCAGGGGAATTCAACATGGCCGGGTTTTAAGCCCTTAGAATGGTGGCTTCAGCTGTGAAAGTTTTAGCTAAGATTTTAATGGCCAGGTTTAAGGAAATGAAACAGATAGACCAGCAGGTGTTCCAATTACGTTCACAATTAAAAGGCTTTTTGTGCGGGTTTAAATGTTGCTATTAAGACTACAGTCTGCGCTGCACTGTGCTCACCAGCGGGGAAGGCTTCAGTGTCCCAGAAAAAAAAATCATATAAAAAGGAAGCTAGGCAGACAGAAACATCGAAGTACTCAACCTATCAACGGAAGCTTGGTATCCCTTTGGCTTTCACATCCAAACAGGTAAAATTCTTTGTATTTCTAGCATTGCTTATAATGTTGCTTGTTACTGTATGTCTAAAAGGTATTTTCCACTCATGGCTCAAGTCATCACATGCCTTGATGGTATCCAAGGAAGCCTTGCCCTTTACTGGCTGACCTTATCACCCACCAGCCTTGGGGGAGAGCCAACCTCTGATGAACCCAGCAGTGTTGGACATTGATTTTTAGCCTCATTCCCATCAGATGAAATTAACTTGGAGGCACGTTTTATCAACTAACTATACACTTACTTGGCGATGGGGGCATTCAAGCTAAGTGCATTCACCTACATCAGTATTTAGCTTTCCCTCAGTCTTGAGGCTGGTCTGGCCAGCTGTAATGCTTTAAAGACTAGATGGCAGACAGAAAAACGTCAGCAGTGCCACATGTAACCTTTTATTAGCCAGAGATACCTAGTAGGTGCTTCTTTTTTCAGAGCTGATGGCCCAGCTCTAACCTCATGAACGACAGAATTGAAAACTATAATGGGAGATGCACGGGCAAGGTTTCAATTTGGTAAGGGATGAATTATGGGTTTTGAAGAACCCAAATAAACAAAAAATGGACTATGTTATCACAAAGAAGTACTGCATATGCTGGAATCAAGTATAGGTGTCTGTCCCATGTCTATGAAGCTCAGGACAGGCAGATGCTCCTATGTTTTCTTGTCTCTGAACAAGCTGGGTGACTACCTCTGCAGTTCTGTAGAGCCAGTGGTCCAGGTGCTGGCCTCTCTGCTAAGCATTTTTCACTCTGTGTCTTGATGTCTCTTAGAATGGACACAATCACCAAACTGATGGCAGGCGTTCTACTGCTGACTGCGTGTTTGGAAGGCTGCTCCAGCCAGCACTGGTCCTATGGGTTGCGCCCTGGGGGAAAGAGAAACACTGAACACTTGGTTGATTCTTTCCAAGAGGTAAGTTTCCCAGCACCAATTTGACTCAGTTCTAACTGCGTGACCCATGCAGTACAAGCCTCAGTGGAACTACTCTGAGTTTACCCTAAATAATGACTCTACTGAGACAAGACTTCGTGGAGTGGGAGGCAAACCCCTCCTTGCACTTTGGACAGAGATTAAGGAAGCAAACAGCAGGCCAGATGTGAAGAGGGTAGGATACTTAGTGCATCACAAGGCACCATGCTCTCAAATATTTATATCAATACTCTTGTATAATTTGCCAGTAAGTATTGGTATTAAGGACGTAAGTGTCATTATTTCTGGTCACGGATGGAGACATTTAAGCAAAGAACACGAATGTTCAAATCCACGAATTATCAAGAGTAAGAGTGTGAGGTGGAAAACATACTAGATGTAATTTCCTGCAGATTAAGTTATAGCACTAAGACCAGCATTAATGTGGGACACTTGCTTTTTCTCCAAACTTCACTTCTTAAGGGTAGGGAAGATTATACAAGGGAAGCCATTTGCATTAGCTGGTTAATCCAAAAAGTAACTGAGAACGGGAAACATAGCTGAGAACCTTAAAGCCAAGGCACTGTCTGATTTTGAAGAGGCACTGAAGCCAGAGAATCTGAAGACCTCGCTCTGTAGATTATTTAGGAAGCAAATTTCATGGGACTAGGATGTAGTGAAACCCAGAAATAAATCCAACCTAACTGGGTGTGGTGCTCACACCTGTAGCCACAGTCCTTTGGAGATCAAAAAGAAAGATTTCTGTCCTGTTTTCATTTCTGTTGTGATAAAAAGTAATTTAGGAGAAAATGGCTTATATAAAATAGCTTACAATTCCAGAGATTCATCATTGTAGGGAAATGAAGGTAGGGATTCAAAACAGCTAGTTAGATTCGTAGTCAAGGACAGAGAAAGAATAAATTATATATGCCTAGTACTCAGTTTACTTTCCAGGACCCAAACTTAGGGAATGGTGCTGCCCATAAAGGGTTCCATCTTCCCATATCAGTAAACATTCAAGGTAATACCCCTAGTCATGCCTACAGGCCAGCCTGATCTACACAGAGTCTCTCCCCAGGTGATTCTACATTGGGTCACATTGACTATTAAAAGCAACCATCACAAATCCACCCCTTGTCAATTTGAGATGCAAACACACCACTTTAAGCTAGTTCAAGGTTAGACTAGGATACACAGTGAGTCTCAGAGCAATCTGGGGGACAGAGTGAAATCCCAATTGAGATAAAATGTAAGAACAGCAGCAACAAAATCAATGTAGCAAAGAGAAACCCAGCCCTATCAGGACTGGAAAGCAGCTCTTGTACTTTTTATGTACAGTCTGTTCATGAGGATTGGAGCACTTCCCTCTTGTTGTCTGAGAGAACACGATCTCTTACTGTTCCATCACCTCCTAAACTCCAGCTCACTCTATAACAGTGCATCCTTAAAATCCCAAGACCCTCCAACCCTGCAAACCTCCTCTACTCAGCCTCCAGACCTCATTCTCCACAGACAAATCTTGGTGCAAATAAAAAACCGTTTTTGTTTTACTTTTGGGTTTGAGACTCTCATTCTTTATCTCCAGATGGGCAAGGAGGTGGATCAAATGGCCGAACCCCAGCACTTTGAATGCACTGTCCACTGGCCCCGTTCACCCCTCAGGGATCTGCGAGGGGCTCTGGTGAGTTACAGTAGTCACCACATAGAGCTAGAGACCCAAAGGACTTAGGATGCAGTCGTCTGCCAGCACCGCAGAGCCACCCGACTCACTCCTGCAGCGGGGACTTTGCTAACTCATAGCATGTCCATTCTGCTTAGAGAGCACTCACGCTTAGAAACTATTTTCTTTCTTAAATTGATTCAAACACAGCTATGTATCCTTTATATACTCACTGCAGATTCAGCCTTTGAAATGACTGGCAGATTTCTCCCTACCCTGCCTTTGACTCAGCCATCGCTCGCAGGACCCTGGAAAGGATGGAAAGCAGGGACCAGGCTCTAGGTCATCCCTTACTTAGATTATAGTTAAGTTGTAAACTTAGAAAGTTTGTAACTCACAGGCACAGATTTGCCTTCCAGTTTTGTTAAGGCCTAAAAGGAAAGGAAATCTATTGGTCTGACATAACATTCCTTCTCACCCCCTCCCCTCTCTGTGGCTGGGTATTGATCCCAGATAAGAACATGCTCTGGCAAGCACTGTGCCACTGCATTATATCCTTAGCCCTCCTGTTTAAACAAGATGGGCCTTTTTAATTGTGAGACAGAATCCCACTAAGTTCCTCAGGCTGGCTTCCCACTTGCTGTGCAGCCCAGGTTGAACTTGAATTTGCGGTTTCTTCTTTCAGCCTCCAGAGAAGCTCCAATTACAGGGGTGTCTTCCCTAACCCTGGCTGCAATACAGGTTGTTCACCAGAGCACAAGCGTGAAACAAACCGCTCAGGGAAAATGACCTTAGAGTTGGGTGGCAGTGTTCTTTGAGCTACTGTCCCACTTATTCGTGGCAGTCAGAAAGCGTGAGGCCAACTGCTGGTTACTCAGAGGAACAGGGGAATCCTCAGTAAATCACGAGTCCAGAGAAAGGCGATTTTTAAAGACTTTTTCTCTAGTAACTTCAGTTTCCACACCCATTGGACAGAGATGAAGGTGGGCAAACATCTTTATTCCCTTTCTTGTTCTAATGTTGCTTATAGGCCAGTCAAAATAACCAGGGCTGAAATTCCCCAGGCCTGGCATCACGAAGGATCCCAAGGCTGATTTGACTTCAGTCCTTTCTCACAGTGTCAGCCTTTAAGCAAGTGACGTAGGTTTTATGTCAGCAGCTCTACAAGATACTGTCTGCTGTGTTTTTCCAGCACAAGGACGACAAATGAAGCCTGTTCTTAGATCTGGATTTTAGAAAACATCAGAGACAATGAAATTCTTCAGCTAGTCAGTTCAGCATTGATAAGCGTGTTATGTATTTCCAGGAAAGTCTGATTGAAGAGGAAGCCAGGCAGAAGAAGATGTAAATGCAGGGGCCCAGGAGGATCCACAACACCCGAGTATAACCTTGCCCCTGAGATTTGTGACCTGTTACAGCTCTGTAATTGTGTGGGCTTCAGTGTTTTTATACCCAGCAGCATAGACTTCTTAATAAAGCAATGTGTTGTGGATCAAGTCCTGTGAACATGACATGCCTCTGTCTCTGAGTTCTTTCAATGACGACATGGGATAGATGGGGGGAAAAGAAAAAAATACAATGTCATAAGTGTCTTGTTGACCAAGAGACACAGTTCATACTTACCCACCCTGTATTTACTAAGTGTTCACATACTGCTTGAGGCCAGAGAAAGCTCGTTCACCTGGCTTCTATAGGATTATAAATGCATCTTTGACCTTCTCTAAAAGACACAAGACCCATGGCCTACTGCTGGGAAATAACTCTTCTCCTTCTGCTTTTCAAAGTCAGCTAGAACCCAAGTGAAGCAGGGGAGGCAGAGCCTTTTAAGCTTTTGGTTGTGCCTTCTGGCCCCGCCCTGTATGGTCTTGCCAGGTATGAGGTTCAAAACTCTTTGAGTGTTCTATTGCTATAGCAAAATCCCTGAGGCTAGGTAGTTGATAAGGAAAGTTGGTTTCTTTTGGTTCATAGTTTGAGAGGCTGACTAGTCCATGGGTGGGAGTTCATATCTGTTATGTTGTATCATAATCTGGCCGATGGCATCATGTCATGAAACCACAATATCACAGTGGTATAGGATGCTCACAGAAGATGCCAGTACTGGGCAGTCTCACTTTATAACCACCTACTGAATCAATTACTATGAGAGTAGCTGGTTATAAAGTGAGACAATTGATTTGGTTTCATGGGACCTAACTCACTTTCATGAGATACATTCATTCGTTCTAAGGGTGCTTTCATCATGACCCAAAGACCCACCTCTTCATAAAGATTGACAATCTTGGAAACAGGATTGCATAATTTGAATCTTTAGGACACATACCACATCCAAAGCACAGCAGGGACCGTGGCTTAAGACGGTTTTCTTTCCTGAGAACTTTTGTATTTCCCTTAAGAAACAGAAGTATAGATTGTCCACTGGATACAGGACACTGGTGTTCCCATGTCTTCTCGGCCACATTTTATCCTCCCCAAGGACAAAGTCAGACATCATGCTCAATCTACATGCACAAAAATCTTCAAGCAAGATGGGAAATAACCATGACTGTCTATGCTTTGAAGCAAGGAAACTCCGAGGCTCAGGGTTTAGGAGAACCACTCGGTTCTGCTGGATCTGTGATTGCCACTCCCTATACTGTACGAGGGAAGAGTCAATGAAGCCAGATGCTTGAGCCATGGGAGGGTTGGGTGGTAGGAACTAAAACCAGGTAATTAGGCTCATAACCAACTTGGTTCTACTGTGGCCAAGTCACAAGGTCTTAGACATGACAACACAATTCTCACATATTCTCACAACTTTCAGATAGCCATGGGAGTTCTGGAAAAACTCAGATTTCAGCAATGCCCACTAAAGATTCTAAATTTAAAGATTCTAAATTCTAATTTTTTTTTTAAATTTTAAAAACAAAAACTGTGATTGGCAAGCAGAAGCCTACTATCTTTTATGAAAGTTTCAGTTTGTATTATACAGTCTCATATTCCTCAAACTGGCCTTGAACTTGCTATTAACATACATATACATACATACATACATAAAAATTATATATATATATAAATATAAATATAAATATATACATATAAATATATACATAAATATATACATAAAAATTATATATATATATATATATATATATATATATATATATATATATATATATAATTTTTTTAAAAAGCAACAGCCCTTATTTTATACAGTGTATTTGGAGCTTTGGGTTTTGTCTATCAGACACCATCTCTGGAGAAACCTTTTGGAGCCAGCAATGAATTCTCTGGATGGAATAAAAATGTGTTCATATAGCTGCTACTAGTGTTACAGACTTGAGATGACACATGGTTTTTGCAAGCCAATTGGTTCCACTTAATGGACAAATGGCCCAAATGACCAAGGAAAAATGGAGAATCCTAAAAACATTATCCTTATTAATGTCAAACTTTTCTCTCCATCTGAACACTTTATCCTTCGGTATAACTTGAGTCTCACACACAAACATACACACACACACACACACACACACACACACACACACAGTGTGAGTGTGTATAAATGGAAGAACACTCAAATGTTGACAGAAGACAAGAGCAGAATTTCTCAGTTGGAACACACCAAGCCTATACATTCACTCATACCTTGGGAAAATGTCACCTGTATTTTTTAATAAGTACATAGGGCAGTGATTCTCAACCTTCCTAATGCTGCAACCCTTTAATACAGTTCCACATGTTGCGGTGACTCCCAACCATAAAATTATTTCATTGCTACTTCCTAACTGTAATTTTGCTGTTTTGAATTGTACTGTAAAAATCTGATATGTGACGTCTGTGGGGGTTGTGACCTACAGATTAAGAACCACTGACGTAAGGTAATCCTTAGACATGCAGATAATAGTGCATCACCAATTTTTAAAATTAATAGATTAAGTGGGCCATCTCAGATACTCTTATTTTATTTATCCATTTTCGTGTGCCTACTTAGCCATAATGAATGCACAAAGAACCTACATACGTGAAATTAATTCCCATCTGAAAACTTTCAGGTCAGACAATGATGGTTTGGATGGGCAGGGTGAAAAGAAACAAACAGGCCTCAGATTTTATTAGTTCTGTGTAAGACAGACACCAGGATCCCACAGTAGACATCTCAACAGGCTCCTAAAATGAAATGCGCCAGAGGGCTCCTGAGTGTGAAGTGTCTTGAAGGAGCTGTCAATAGGGGAAAAGCCATAAACTCCATGATCTCATTTTATTAATCTAAGAACAGTAACCAGCTAAACACAAAACAAACTTTTAAAATACATTTCCATTTTTAATTTACAAAATAAATAACAACAAATATGAACAAAACTCTTCAACACACATCTTCCTAACTATCCATGTATGAAACCCAGTTAGTTATAAACTCATGGTGAAGGAATTTTGACAGGGTGAGCAACTTGCAAGAGGCAACGTAGGAGATGAGCTCAGGCGTGCATGTGGGAGTCTGAAGAGTCAGCTGGAAGTAATTATCCCCAAAGGAAAACTATTTCTTTCATAGCTAACAATGGATGGCTTGACTCGGAACCCACCCAAAGAGATGCTTCACTTTTGCCAATTTTTATTCCTTTGGCTGTACCCAGAATAGAACCCAGGACCTCACATAAGCTAAGCAAGTGAACTACACCTTCAGCAATTCCGATTTAAAATTTTGAATAACATACTTATGAAGGAATGAAAATGTCCAAGAAAACAGTAGTCATCCAGTGCCCCGAGGGACACAAGGAAAGTCTCATCCCCAATGAGGAACGGGAGATTGGCTCAGCAGCCTAGGTTAGTGATTCTGAAGACAAGCATCCATAGGCTACTGTGAGAATTAGGACAATTTGTACCAATACCTCAAAAATAGATGCTAGACTCATTAATATTCACAAATCTTTTGATCATAATAGCCAGGCATGGAAGGCTGAAAGCACCAGTAAGGATGAGAAATGTGGATTCCAGTTCAGACAGCAAAAACCTTTGGACAGAAATCTCACTTTGGTTTCCTTAGGAAAAAAAAAAAAGGAGGCCAGGTCAGAAAAGACCTGACCACATCCATGCAGTCCCAAATGTATAAGGAAGTGGACCTGTGACATGCGATATCATCTCTGTCGTCTTGTGTTGATCGGAGGGTCTTATCCCCTTTTCATTATACCTGAGAAGTGTAAGGGATAGAGGCACAAACTTGGAAGGACCTCCCAAGTATGTTTTACAGAATGGTGCTATTGGCACTCAAGTACCTTCTGGGAAACAGGACTCATGTCTGTCTGAGAAAAGGTCACCTGGATGTCTAGCTATCTAGTGATGTCTCTGTCTGCACTCCTGTGCTTTGTGTTCTCACTGTATGTAATTTGCATTTGAGTTGCAAAATGAAAACCTGCCCCTCAATTTGGAAGCAACTAGAAGGGAAAGACTCAACGTGGAAAGTGGTGACAAGGTGGTTATCGTCCCATCTCAGCTCCCACGACACACCTTGTTTTTCCCAGGGGATCTGCAGTGTGGCTAACTGTATAATTTCTCTGGCTAGAGAGATGACTTCATTTCTGGAGTCAAGCAAGGGGTGGAGGTAGAGGGAAGAGACAGCCCACTGCCAAGCAGCCTTATTTCAGGTTTCTTTGCCAAAAACTACGGACTTTCTTCTCCTACAGCACAGTAGAGGAAACTGCAGAGCAGGCTGTTTCTATTGAGTGTGCCAAGGGGGTTAGAACTGTGTCTGGCCTTCAGCGCATGTATACTGAATGAAATCTTTCCTTAAAAGAAAAAAAAAATCTCAAGGCAAGACAAGTCATCACGGTAGAAAAAGAAAAAAATAGAGAGATGTAACAATACCACAAACTCACAAGCCATCCATCAATATTCATTCATAAAGACTGTGATAATCTCAGGGCTGATTTCAGTGCCTTTCAATACCTCAGAGATCTTAGCAAGGGTAATAAAGACCAGTTTGTCCTGCCCCCCCCCTTTTGTCCTGTCTGTATTTAACATGTCATTACAGCCTTCAACTTAGTACTGACAATGACTCTTCTTCTAATCAAATTAACTCCTTTATCCATAGCTTCTTGGCCAGCTAGTTTTTATGTCAACTTGATACAAGCTTAATCTTAGCAAGAGAAGCCTTAACATACCTTCCCAAAGACGTCAATCTCCCAGTGCCTTGTAAACCAGCACCTACCTAGGACATCACCCAGAGTCCTTTGTGTCGAGGCAGCTGAAAGCTATTATTTTCATTAATATGGAAAGGGAATCATGGAAAAATGCCTCACAAGAAAAGGGGGCTGGCACATCTAGGCACTGACAGGTCCAGCTCTGCTCAGAGACCAGGTTGAGGACTCACTTCTGCTATTGTTCAATGCAAGAAACAGGCAGAGGATTTGTTTTTCTTTCCCCACCCAGTTTCTGTGTTTCAATGGCTGCCTGCAATGCATGGTGACATCTTCAAATCTTTTTCAGCTGGTTTGCTAGGGCTCTTCTCAGAAGTTCCAGGCTCCATGGAAGCCCTCTAGTACCCTTCTGGTGCCTTCTTGCTTCTCAGCAGGGCCTGGTTCTTTTTACTTAAAATAATCTTCATCTCTTATTAACCCTTCATGCAAATGGTGCCCCAGGCTGCCATCTAGTTTAGGGAAGACACATATCTGAATTCAGGCTCAAATACCCTGAAGAGAAATAAACTGTATCAGATCTTACCCAAGTCTAGTAGAGGAAAGTCATTGACTGCACTCCCTGCTCCACCTTAATCAGAACCCACAACCACTTGTGTGGGAGGAAATATTCCCCACTTTGAAAAGTGAGAAAACAAACACTTGGAGAATTTCAAGTGCAAAGTTAATGGTGACACCTGGGCTTTGAGACCAAAGTAGTTTGAAATTTCAGAGCCCGTGTGTTTTCCACGGCTGCATGCGGGCGCTCCTTGATCGAAGTCAAGAGATTCTGGTGGCATTTCTGGGATACGTATACTAACTTCTCTAGTGCTGTGCCAGGCATGCCTCTGTGTGTTTTGCTCCTTTGATAGCTGTGATGACCCGGGCTCATCGTCCTTAGCAAAGGCAGTGAGAGGAGGCGAGCAAATGCAGAGGACGATGTGCAAACGCACATCCTCACGACTAGAATCCCCCTGCTCACTTGAACTTGGAAAAAAGACTCAGGGCAAGGCCATGGAGTGATTCGAGAATGCCCAGGGTATACCCAAGCCACAGAAAGCTTTTGGTTTTGCCATCAACAACCAAGTCTGTTAGAACTATCTGGGGCTTTTCAAATACCATTCCCACTGGGCTAGGCAGTCAAGACCTTGTTAGAGATGCTATCTTGGGTACGTCGTATGTGAGCAAGCTGGGCTGTTAGTCAAAGCCTGAGGTCTACTTTTGGCATGAAGCCTCTATTTCTTTACCTGCAAAAATGAGGTGAGTGTGAGCATGTGCGTGCGCACGCGCATATGTGTGTGTGTGTGTGTGTGTGTGTGTGTGTATGTGTGTGTGAATTAAAAAACCCATCTAACTCAAAATATCGATAACATCTTGTGGTCATTTATGTCAACATAATATTTGGACATCCAAGTCACCCGAATTTTTCCTTCTGAAAGGAGTATGGCCATTAATTAGTACCATTAGTAATTAATCAAATTCACTCTATGATCAAGAGGAATAAATAATCAAAGGGAATATTGCACTGTATTTTCCAGGGTAAAATCAAGTAGTAGGCAGGGACCACTATCAGTCCAACAGAGTGTGGAAATGTAGCCGGTAGAGCCCAGGCTCCTACGTCCCCTCAGAGCTCAGGATTTGAGCTCAAAGGAAGAAGATGAGAAAGGAGTACCAAAGAGCATCGATGGAATCCAAGGGACAGCGAGGTACTGCTGTGTGGTGAGGGCCACTCTTCAGGAGAATGCCAGAACGTGAGTCTGCGATATCTCAGGAGAAGCCATCCACACCTGAGAGTGGCCCACGTCCGCTACACATTTGGAGTCTTTTCCTCAAAGGAGACAGCAGACATTATGGAAAGAGAGCCATGCTAGCCCCTGGAGTGTACTTGGCATCTGGCTCTTTCAGGAGGTTATACACATCAGGGATGTAAGCAGGAGAGAAGGAAGTCTTCAGCACAGCTGTCCAGAAGCTAACTGAGAAATCCACACAGGAGTCAGTGCTGGGGTTGTCCTCAACTCCACTATCCCTGTGTCACCACAGCGGAGCTGGCCGGGGCATCTGCAGATCTAGCAAGTCAGTGATTGAGGCCAACATGCCACCATGGAAAAGGGAGGACACTCGTTTGTTCATGCAGACAGATGGCCAGTGCCATGAGCTGAAGGGGATACGACTCAGCGTTCAGCCAGACAAAACAGTTCTGAGTTGCGGAGCCGTCTCAGTGACGGAAGCAGAGCTGGCAGCCAGCCCTGCATCATAGGCCACCCTTCCTGGGTGCCATTCTCAGGCAGCAGGGGTCCAAGGCACTCAGAGGTGCAGAGCCAGGGTGACAGCCTCACTGAGAGCCTGGCTCAGAAGAGAGGATGCCTGATTTCCGAGCCTTTGGAGGGGGTGGAGGAGGGGCTTTGGCATCTCTCCGGACAGGCAGGGGGGGAGCAATCTGGGGAGAAGACACATGGAATTAGATACAGTCTCTTGGTTATTTCTAAGTCATCTCTCATTCCATGCATCTGTGTCATTGTCGGGTTTGATGTGCATTTACTTATACCATCTGGACAAGACAAAAAGGGAATGATAATCATGGTTCTCTTCCCTGGAGCTAATCTCTCTCAATCTCTCTCTCTCTCTCTCTCTCTCTCTCTCTCTCTCTCTCTCTCTCTCTCTCTCTCTCTCTCTCATGCATCACCAATGTCTGGGTAGCTGGCCTATACTTAAGAAGCACTTAGTAAACATTTACTGAATGGAGCCATGAAACCCATCTGACTCTACTGCAGGACAGCCACCTGTTATTCAGAAGTCAGGCTTTGGTGTGAACTTGAACTCACTCATCTCACCACCAGTGTGGGAAGCAGAAAACATGCTTCCTTCAGTCATGTGACTATATGAAGCAGGCCTCTGGCATATTTTCCTTCCCATCTCCTGAGGCTTCAGGCACTGGCTAACGTGCCACGCGTGGGGGAAATCCTCCCCCCTTCACAGCTTGGACAATCCAGTGTTGTGTTCCCAGGGGTGGTGCTTGGTGGCCACACGGCCAGCAACTTTCGGGTTCCTACCTCAGCTGAGTTCCTCTGACTGCTCTCATACGGTTTGCTTTTCGGGGGAGGTGGAGGAGGGACAGAAGCCATCAGTCCATCCGTCTGCAAAGATGGGGAGCCTGGACATGATACAAAAGAGACAGAGTGAGGACTTACTCAGATACCTCATAAAAATAATGCTTGCCACCAGAGAACCTACACCAGTCTTATACACATCGCTGTGGCCATTTCTGAGGTTTCTATGGAAAGAATGGAGAAGATCTTGGTTCCCACATGACCACAAGTGTTCTTTAATTCAGTAGAAAGCTCCACATGGAATTCTGATGTGTAGATTCCAATGTGTACTAAGAGGAGGATGAGACTATTTTCTGACTTTAGGAAACTACTCTCAATCCCAAGTATTTAGGGAAATGCACATGCTCTGCAGGAACCGTCACTTGGCTGCACCTTACTCTTGACCAATGTCCCTATGTGGCACTGTCAGATGTGTCCTCCCTATGCCTCTGCACTATGGAAACCCTTGAGTTTTTCCCAAGTGCTGCAGACGCTAGTCTCAGGCTGGGTTTATTCATTGCCCTGAACAGGTCTAACTACTCAGTGTTAACTTGGTTCATGACACATGGTTGGAAAGGGTTAGGCAGACCCTTAGGATTGCTACTGAAATAAGTGCAGCCCCAAACTCCAGTCCTTTGATGATTCCGATGGCCACTGGACAGAATCACCTCTGCGACAGCCTCATGCGCTCTGTGGCTAGCTGCCCGGATTCAGAGCCATTCTCTATTTCTTAGCGGAATGACTCTAGGAGACATGGAAAAACTCACTTAGGGTCCTTGTGGCTTTGGGAGTGAGTGGAGGTGGGCTCAAGGCTGTAGACTGCAGAGGAGACGGACTGTGAAATGGTGTCAGCCGGCTGTCCACCAACTGGAGACTCTTTGGCCTTTGTGTTTTTTTGCCTGGGCTCTGAAGACAAAGGGAGAAACCAAAAACATTAAACACTCATTCATGGCGGACCTGGCTGACCTTAATCATACCTTAAATGCTGGACAGAAACTAACAGAAGGGCTTAATTCCAATGGCCTCTTTTCCTTCTGTTCTTGTATGTGTGGGTACACACACACACACACACACACACACACACACACACACACACACACACACGTGAGGACCAGCTTGCCTGGGTTATCTGACTCTACTCTTCTCCACTGTATAGCTAAACACAGCACTCAGTGTTTTATCTCGCTTAGCTACACACTGAAATTACATGCAAGCTGTGACATCCACCCAATCCTCACACTTGCTGTGGCGTGGCAAGTGCTTTACTTACTGACCCATCCTTCCTACCCTCTCCAATTGTCACTTTTAAGGTTACTGCATTGTTACACAGCAGGCTCTTGGCAGAGATACCTCCTCGGAAATACAGGTAACTTCTGGTCTAGCAACTGGCTTGATTCTGACCACATACTCTGAGCCATCTAAGTTGGAAAGAAACTACCTGGACTCTTAGCAAAAGTCTTGCAAACACCTAACAACTTGACATGGCTTCCAGAAGAGGAAAAGGCATCTGTTTTAAAGTTCAAAAGTGAAATGAAAATGTTTGCACTGACTCATGGCAAGAGCCACAGTTCCAAGTGCAAGCCGCGTGTTTACGCTGTGGGGATGAGATCTTGTGCCAATACTGACTTGGAGACTTGAGCCCCTCCAAATATGCCTTTCTTCCTGCCATCTGTGCTTTGACACCAGCACAGGCTGCGGTGTCCTGAGACTAGCTGCAGCCACTGTGATTCACTGCTGTGCAGTGAATGAATAGGTGCCAGCTGAGGGGCAGGTACCCAGCCAGTGTCTACTTGGTCGTCCCTCCTTCCCTCCCTCCCTCCCTCCCTCCCTCCCTCTCTCCCTCCCTCCATTTACCATCATATCAGGTTCTGGAGCTTTCTCTGCAATGACTTGTGACTTGCTCAGACTCCAGTCTTTCCTCTTGAACTTGCTAATCCGGTTCTCACTGTCTTCTTTGGGTGGCAGATCTTCAACTCTGGCACCTGATGAAGCTCTGCGTTCAAACAGTGGTTCCAGGATGGACCTGTCAGCCAGGAAGGAAAAAAGTTACCAAACATTAATCCCAGAATGATAAGACTTCACTCCAAAGAACCAGCAAGACCCTCAACTCCATCTTCACCCAGCTTATCAGGTTCCTAGAGTCTAATGACCAAGCAAACAACTCAGGGTAAAAGTACAGAAATAAGATTATCATATGAAAGGGAGAAAATATCAGTGAATAGTTATCCTCACCCACTATGTGTTATATATTTGTTCTCTTGTGGATATGTGCATCTGTGTACATGCCATATGCAGGCATGAAAGCATGCATGTGAAGGTCAGAGGTCAACACTGAGTGTCTTCCTCTATCACTTTCCACCTTGTTTTTCAAGACAGAGACTCTCGTTGAACCAAACTGATTGGCTGGACTGGCTGGCCAATGAGCTATCAGAATCTGCCCATTACCATTCAACTCTACCACTAGGGTTCTGTATGTGTGCTGTCACATCTGCCTTTGATGTGGGTGCTATGGATTCAAACCCAGGTCCTCACGCTTGTACAGTAGGTACTGATGGAACCATCTCCCCAGATCCCATCAATATTTATTCTTTCCTGGGAAGAGATAAGGACAGAACCCATAGAATAAAAGATTGGTACATATCTCATAGCTCTGTTGTGTGTCACAGCCTGTGAACTGGGGCTGCAGAGCCTGCATCAGTTCTACCCACAATTACTTGCTGGGTAACCTGGGTACAATGTCTTAGATTTGTGATCTGCAAAAATGTTTGGTACCAACAAGTGTTTGAAAAATGTCTACTAGTTATAATGAATGATAGATTCCCAAGTCCCATAATGAAAACTGGCCACTCATGAGTCACGATCAAACACTACACACAGAGGGGAAGCGCTGGATATGTAACAAGCACATTTCAGCTGAGGACAGACATCTTTGGTATTCAAAAATAGAAAGAGTAGCCTAACTTTTTTTTTTTTTTTAAATGTAAGACATAAATGGATATATAATGAAAAAATAAAGTCCAAAAGTTTAAAATTTGGTTTCACTAATTACTAAATAAGTTAAAGTAATTGCAGCCGAGGATGATGGCCTATAGTCCCAGGAACTTAGTAAGCTAAGGCAGGAGGATCGCTCAAGTCCAAGGGTTTGGAATTAGATTGGGGCAAAGTTTTGTTACAGTTTATCGTTGAGTTTCAATGCAAAAAAGTGGGTAACATAATAAGCTCATGTACAGGTCCCCTGTCATCAACAACGATCATCTCAGAGCTGGTCTTGTTTAGTCTACATACCCAGTTACAGCCCTCGGCACTCACTAAATGACTTGGGAGGGGCTGCCTGGTATTATATCTATATAGTTCCAGAGGGCATTTCTACAAGATAAGGTCTTGCGGTTTTTCATGACTGCAATCCTATCATTCCATAATCCCATGCAACAATCTTCAAATTAATTTCCCAGTTCTCTTACAATTATTTTAAATGGGTGGCTCGACTGAATTAGGATGCAGTTACGAGTTACTCTCTGTACTAGTTAGTACACTTAGTAGATTATTTTAAGCTTTCAAAAGTCTGTATCTCCTTTTCTGCAGTCTAGAATTAAGTATTGTCACTAGCTACGAGGATGCAGGATGGATAAACTCCAGGGAGGTCTGCTTGAAGCAGCACTGATTTCTATGGCTGTGCCTTCAGACTCCAAGGTCCTCTTTGTAGGTATTTGTTTGTTTGTTCTGTTGTTGCTTTTAGTCGGTATCACTCTGTAGTTGTGGTGGTTTGCATAAAAATGGCTCCCACAGGCTATGTTTGAATGCTCATTCATCAGGGAGTGGTACAGTTTGAGAAGGATTAGAAGGCGTGGCCCTGCCCTAGGAAGTGACATTGGGGGTGGGCTTAGAGGTTTCAAAAGCCCACACCCAGCCCAGACTGTCTCCCCCTCTTTCTGCCTGTGGATCAGGATGAAATTCTCAGCTACTGTTCCCACACCCTGAGTGATACCAAGCTCTACCATGCTGATAATGGACCAACCCTCTGTAAACAGACCCCCAACTAAATGCTTTCTTTGTAAGATTTGCCTTGGTGTCAGTGACTTTTTACAGCAATAGAATAGGGACTAAGATAATAGCTTAGGGTTGTCCTGAAATTTAAGAAATCCTCCTGTCTTAGCCTTTTGAGTGTTGGGATTGCAGGCCTGAGCCATAACACTCATCTGAAAGTTCTTTATCTCATTTCAAGGTTAACTTCTCCTTTTAAAAGTTCTACCTATAGATTGCTTTTGGCAATGTGGCCATTTTTACTAAATTAATCCTGCCAATCCAGGAGCATGGGAGATTTCCATCTTCTGAGATCTTCTTCAATTTCTTTCTTCAGAGACTTGAAGTTCTTGTCATACAGATCTTTCACTTGCTTGGTTAGATTCATTCACTCCAAGATACTTTATATTATTTGTGACTATTGTGAAGGGTGTCATTTCCCTAAATTCTTTTTCAGTCTGTTTATCCTTTGAGTAGAGGAAGGCTACTGATTTGTTTGAGTTGATTTTATGTCCAGCCACTTTGCTGAAGTTTTTAATTGGGTTTAGGAGTTCTCTGGTGGAAGTTTTAGGGTCACTTAAGTATACTACCATATCATCTGCAAATAGTGAAATTTTGACTTCTTCTTTTCCTATTTGTATCCCTTTGACTTCCTTTTGTTGTCTAATTGCTCTGGCTAGGACTTCCAGTACTATATTGAATAGGTAGGGTGAGAGTGGGCAGCCTTGTCTAGTCCCTGATCTTAGTGGGATTGCTTCAAGTTTCTCTCCATTTAGTTTGATGTTGGCTACTGGCTTGTATATTGCTTTTACTATGTTTAGGTATGGGCCTTGAATTCCTGATCGTTCATTTTAACATGAAGGGGTGTTGAATTTTGTCAAATGCCTTCTTAGCATCTAGTGAGATGATCATGTGGTTTTTTTCTTTGAGTTTATTTATGTGGTGGATTACATTGATGGATTTCCAAATATTGAACCATCCCTGCATTCCTGGGATAAAGCCTACTTGATCTTGATGGATAATTGTTTTGATGTGTTCTTGGATTCGGTTTGCGAGAATTTTATTGAGTATTTTTGCATCAATATTCATAAGGGAGATTGGTCTGAAGTTCTCTTTCTTTACAGAACCCATGTAAAAAGAGCTGGGCAAAGTGATGTGCACCTTGTCCTCAGCACTGCAGGCAAGGATGGGGACCTGGGCTCACTGGCCAGCCAGTGTAATCATAGAGTAAGTTCCAAGTTCAGTGAGAGATCATGCCTCAAAAGATCAGGTGGAGGGTAACTGAGGAAGATTCCTTGTCACCAACCTCTGGTCTCTATACATGCTTGCATGAAAGCACCCACATGTGCCTGTGCATGTGTGCGCACACACACAAACATGTACATGAGAAACTGTCTACAGGTGTTTCTAATAAACTGAATGTTAGAAACTTATGAAGAGGTTGTGTATGTGTGTGTGGTTTTGTATCATTTTCTACCTTTGGAATTTTGTAAGAGTATGGTTCTCTGACTAATTCATGAAGCAAAAAATGATACATAATGAGAAATTGTGCTGTGCCTACAAGGCAATTGTGTTCAGTAGGTGGTAAAATATAGATTTTTCATTTCATTTTTATTTTTTAGTACAGCATCGTCAGTGATGATCCTCATGAATAGAGGTGAAGGAGCCACAGCTATGAATCACTCTCCTCAAAGTCTCACGTTGGTGCCCAAAGCCGATGTCACAAGATATTGTCCTACCCTCCCCAAGTGCCAAGATCAGCCTTACCCATCGGATCCTGGCCTGGAGGATGCGTTGTCAGAAGAGTTGGAGGAGGTGGACACCACTGAGGAGGCCACAGAGGTGACAGACAGCCTGCGCAGCGTGGAGGACAGGATGTAGGGCAGGACCATTGAGCCTGCACGGCTTGGCTTCCTCTCTGTCATGCTGGGTGGCTGAAACACATGCAGCCCCTCAGGGTTAGGAGCCTGCAATGCGGCCAGCATGGTCTGGGGCAGCCACCCTGTTGGTCTTATGAAATCATGGCATGTTGACCCAAGAGCAAAGTCTAAGGAGGCCATAGAATTCAATCTGGGCAGGGGGAGTCTCCAGAAACCTGGGATTCCACTAGGGAATCACCATCCCCATGTAGTATCCTATTAAATTTGTTTTTAAACATTGGCTGGGTTGTAACAATGATCGAGGATAGCGGGTGGAAGGAAAGCTCAGTTTTATGGTCTAGGAACATGGGCACAAAAGACATGCGTGTGCCTAGACAGCAGTAGGGGGAGGCAAAGTATCAGGAAGGAAACTAAACTGGGCATTTTTGGTGATGAGTGGAGCAGCAGAATTTAGTTAGCTATGTAGCTCAGCCTGGCCTCAAGCTCACAGTCATCCTTCTGTCTCAGCCTTCTGGGTGCTAAGGTCACAAGTGTGCATCACCACGCCTGGCTGCCTGTGTACACTGATGACTGGAAGAGACAGTGGGAAAGGTCCTCTGGGGGAAACTCTAGTGGGGAGGTGTGCAGACCTCTGATTGGAGGAAAGAATTTGAAAGTCGAGTTCAAAACAAGACTGTCAGAGAGGGCAAGGTGAACTTGAGGACAAAAGAACACAGCAATGAGCCAGGACCAGTGACACCACTGATTGAGAGAGGGGAGGTTAGCAGCATGCTTCCCCTTAGCACTTGGGGGTGGAGAGGTGAGAAACCCACAAAGATGCAAGCCTCACAGAGTGTGTCAAAGATGACAGAGAAATCTGTCAAGTTTACAACTGTTCCTTCCCACAAAGCGTCAGATGATCAAACTTATACCAAACAGAAAAAGATCCAGAAATGCTATAAAAATCAGGCAGGACAGGAAGGAATGGCCAACACCTCTGAGTGTTCTCAAAGTGCCTGCCCAGTCCAGCCACCTTGGTGTATAGTGTCATCAGGCCATTTTTTTTTTTAAAAAAGAATTATGTGTATTTGTACACTATAGCTAACTTCAGACACAACAGAAGAGGGCATTGGATCGCAATGTAGATGGTTGTGAGCCACCATGTGGTTGCTGGGAGTTGAACTCAGGACCTCCGGAAGAGCAGTCAGTGCTCTTAACCGCTGAGCCATCTCTCCAGCCCAGGCCATTTGTTGAAACCGTAAACTGGGGCTCCGCCACATCTGTAAAATCTGAGGCTAGTTATCTGTGTTTCACAAGCTCTCTGTTCTGAAGGTCAATTAGGTTTGGAAATCTCTAGCCCAAGGATGGTTCATGTGACTAAAGGTAGAACACACTCACTCTCTCGTGCCTGCCCATCTGCACATCATACCTATGCTGGTGTGACTCCCATCTGGCATCTGAAACCCTGGGTAATATCATGAGAGAGACCCAGCAAAGTTCAAGGGCCATTTAGTCAAAGCGTACCAGCGTTATGACTCCATACAGCTTCTCTACTTTCTCCTTGAGTTCGCGGAAGCATGAAGAGAGGCGGTCATGCAGCGGCTTGAGCTGCTCCGTCAGCTTCTCCCCATGGATGCGGATCCCTTCCGTGAGCAGAGGTATCTGGAAGAAAGGTTATGAAAGAAAAGAGACACTGTTTGGGAAGGGAGTCAATTCAGATTCGGGGGTTTGGGCAAGAGGGTGGAGTTGGAGAGACTAGCAGACACAGAATTAACTAGTGAAAAGGTCACTTGTTAGTCAAGGGCTTGGGAACTCTGTCAAGGGAAAACAGAGAAGATCCAAAGACTCTAGAGAGGCCAACTGGCAAGGCTCATACAACTGAAGAGACTGAGTTTTCTAGCAGGATTTACAGAAACGATAAGAAAAAGAATGAGGTCGATATGTGTCAGCAAGAAACACAGGCTAGGAAACCAGACTTCAAAGTTCCCATGTGTGCTAATGTGTGTGTGTGTATGTGTGTAAATGTATGTGTGTACATGTGGAGGCTACAGGACAACCTCTCCTGTCATTCCCAGATGCCTCCCACCTAGTTTTGTTTTTTGAAGAAAGGGTGACTCACTGACTTAGAATTCACCAACTGGGAGAGGATGGCTGGTCAGTAAGTCCATGAAATCTGCCCTAATACTACAAGAGAGTACTGCCACACCTAGTCTCTGTCTCTCTCTGTCTCTCTGTCTCTGTCTCTCTCTCTCTCTCTCTCACACACAAACACACACACATGCATACTCACATACAGAGAGACAGAGATGTTGAGAGAGATAGACAGAGAGAGAGAAAAGGAGGGACCCCAGAAAGTGGCCTATAGCTACACTTAGGCTATGTAGCATGCCTTAGAGCCAAATGCAATGGACACCCATGGAGCACTGTGCACAGCTGTCCAGCTGCATGCCTCCCAGCCTACATACTTGTAAAGCAATCAGCCTCTTGAGGAGCTCCACCTTCTCCTGGTCTTCAGGATGCTCTTGTAAGTACTTTTCTGTAAAAAAAGCCTAAAGGAGAACACATGTGAATATTACTTATGACACACTGCTGATCGCAGAGAGAGGAAGACAGTTTCAAAGGGGAGAAAACGTCTTAGGTAACGACTGAATGTCCATCCTTTTCACAGGACCACATTTACTACACAGTGAATAATGAAGAGATATATATTAAACAAATTCCTCTCTCTATATATATATAGAATGGCTTCCCTGATCCCCAAACCCATCCCTTAAGTTGGGAAGTTTCCTCACTGCAGCTAAGAGAGGTGACACTTGTGTTCAAGAGCATACAGTGGCCAGTAGAAAACCAGAATGAGGTTACAGAAGTGACAGGCCACAGGACCTTCACTCTTCTGGGATACTGTGTACGAACAGAACTGAGAGTACCAGCCCATGTACCACTTTTTCAGGTCCCTTCTCTTTCTGTCCCATCTTCGCCCTCATCAAAGGAGTTTCCTGGCCACATGTTTAGTTATATTCAAGAAGAGGACTCTCAAAATATTCAGCCACTGAACATGTACCATAATAGCTATGATTCCTGTCTCTTAACAACTTTCCTTCGCCTAGGCTGAATTCACATCCTCCCATATAAATGATGCCAAACCCTATCCAGTGGACTACACATGGTCAGTATGCCTCTTATGCCTTTTCAGAGTAACAGATGCAGCATCCAGTTAGACAATGGTGAGCTGTGTGCCAGTTTGAATGAGCAATGACAGCCATAGACTCGTGCATCTGAACACTCAGAGCCCTCAGCTGGCGGTGCTCCATGGAGAGGTTATGGAACAGCTACGAGGTGGGGCCTTGCTGGAGGAAGTCCAGGTCCATCACAAGAATGAGATCTGGGAATTTACTCTCACTCCATTTCCTGTGCATGGATGGAAATGCGACCAGCTGGCTTCCAGCTCCTGCTACCATGACACACCGTTCCTTCCCCTATCATAATGGATTCTATGTCTCTGGTGCCATAAACCAAATAGACTCTTTCTTCATTAAGTTGCTTTTGGTCGTAATATTTCATTACAGCAGCAGAGAAGTAACTAATACAAGCTGAAACGTCTTTTGTACATACGACTTAGCTCAAGTCAGGATGGAGATTCCTGGAGACTCACTCTACATAAAGCATCTCTGCTTTCCCTAAAAGTGGCTTTCCCGGAAGTGCATCCTGAGCTCTGGGAGTACCCTGAACTGTCTTCCTCCCAGAGGACAGGATAGCAGGTGCATCCGCCAGAGTCACAGAGCCAGGCACTCTTTCACTGAGGCCTCACAAGACAATGTGAGGCCAGGGATAATCCTTGTGTAATTCCACATGCCCATTCAGGGAGGAGAGTGGCACATAACATGGAGGATGGCCTGTCCTTCTTGTGAGATTCGGGAGCAGGACTTACCTTTTCGTAGTTGGAGAATCCCCCCATGACAGCTGGGTCCACAATGCCGCTGAGCAGCATGGAGAGCGGGTGCACAGAGAGGGAATGGTCCCAGGCATGCTGCTGCACGCAGTTGCTGACCCTCTCGTTGGTCAGCTCCATGGTTTCTATGGCATTCTCCAAAGGGCTGATTTCTTCCTGAGGAATGAAGCAGATGGGAGAAGTAGCCGGGTGAGCTCCACTCCAAAGACCGAAATAACCTGATCATTCTTCTCAAGAGAGGGAAATTCTGCACAATCTGCAGGAGCGTTCAATTGTTAGGATTCTACACATTAGGGACCCCATGCTTTTCTATTGGTTAATTACAAAATTGGCTATTGAAAAATCTTAGGGAGTGGGATGCTGTAAACTGTGGGCTGTAGAAGACACTGTTTATTGGAGCAAAACATCTACACAAAATGTGTGAAGAAACCTAGATCTGCAGCAGCACTGTTTCTCAGTCAGTCCCATCTCAGAGGCTCCGAGGTGGTCGCTGGTTAGCAGATCTGAAACCCTTCTGCGCCACTGACAATGGAAAGTGTCCCCTGGAAAATTCAGGTGTCTCCATGGTAAGAAAAAGCAGGGGTCTTGGAATTCCTACATCCAGATCCTTGCCTCATCTCCTTAGGGTAGATCCTGCGGCCAATGGAAGTCAGAAAGAACAGGAAGACTCAAGAACACACTGAGTTTTAGATGAAGAAGCAATCACAGGAACTAGATTCTTCTTCCAGAAATGTCCTCAAAACCACATTTCCCAAAAAGCCAGCACCTTCATTTCATCTACTGTTGGCCACTCGGCCGCCTATTCCAGAATGTATTCCTAACATCTCTACCCAGAAACTGTGCTACATTTAAATAAATGATTTATCATTAGCACCAAGGAATACATCAAACTTCAGGTCATAATGGCCAAGAAATATTCTCTTCTTCCCTTCCCTTTACTTTCGTTGTTGTCCTGAGACAAGGTCTTACTACATTGCCCCTTTCACCCATTATGAGGACCAGACTAGCCTCATGCTAGCATGGGTCTTCTTGACTCATCCTCCCAAAAGCTGGTACAAGCATGTGCCACCATGTCCAGCTACAGGAGATGCCTGGGTCCCAGAATACCTCTTTTCCTCCTCTTTTCTCTATTGAGTATGAAAAGCAGTATGTGTGCATGCCAAAGTAGTGCTTCACACTGAGCAGCTGTACATGATCAGCTCAGGAATTATTTTTTAAATGCTTAATTTAATACTAAGTACAATGCTGTGCACCAGTTACAAAAGCGATGAATTACACAGCCAGCTCAGAAATATGTAGGAGGACTGGTTCTTGGATTTTTGAGGGCACCAAAATCTAAGGGTGCATGAATGCCTTGGTTCTAAAGTGATACAGTATTTATATATAATTTATGTATATATTTCTATATACTTAATTACTTTATTAGAGACAGGATATCATTATATCCCCCCTGGATATAGAATACAGAGTGTCTTAGAACTCATTATGTAGACCGGCTTGGCCTTGAACTCAGAGATCTACCTGCCTCTACCCCACAGGTATTAGGATTAACGGCATGTGCCATCACATCTGGCTTTGGATGACTGGTAGGACCTAAGGTTATAGCAATGGCTATTATACATTATCTAGGGAATAAGGCAAGGAAAGAGTCTGTATATATTTAGACTAGAGAAGCAGCTTGCTAGACCTAAATACATAGTACACTGTCCACAGGTGGTGAAGCCCATGGCTGGCTTAGTTGCTGAGACTGGAACTACACATTATGTGGTCTACTACAACTCAAACTAGTAGGAGTATGATAGTTTTAGTAGAAACTCAAGACTTTCAAATAGGGTGCATTAGAAATATGCCCAGAATGGTATGAGCACAAACACCACAAAGGACATCCACCCATGACTGGGTATTCTAGAGTTGGTTCCACAGAGAAGGTGGATCTCACACTTAACTTGATGGGAATAATACTGAGTGGTCAGAGGACATTGAGACCCACCTCCCTCAAACGACCCGATGTCATTAACTACATAAACCACCTAAGTCTTAGTTCTGACAGCTTCTCTCAGAGATGCGGAAGGAGATGGATGAAGGTGGGACTGAGTGGGAAGACCATAGACAGAGGTGGAGAGAGGAGGAAGACAGCCATGGATAGAGGCAGGCAGACATGAAAGGCAAGGAATACAAATGGATGGAAGTAGATGGAGATGGACGGAGATGAATGCAGGTGGCTAGAGATGAGAGCGGGCTCCATAGTGCAGGCACAGGGAAGCAAGCCACAGGAGGACTTGAAAGTAAGAACACATGAGACAGTCGGGTCTGCTCAGTGGGATCCACATTCTGGGGTCCTGAGAGACATTGGCTGAAAAGACCAAGGCAAACAGGCAACAAAAGACTTTTTAGTACAGCAGAGACCAGTATGGGATGACAACAATGCAAATACCTGGGGACGGAGAGGAGACAGATCAGATAAGTACTATAAAGGTTAAATGGCGCTTTGGGAAGGAGTGGGGCAGGGGTATGCCCGAGCTGAGAGCGAGAGGGGCTTCCGGAAAGATGGTGTGGTAAAGAGGCAGCTCTCCAGACACATCCCAGCACTGTTTCTGGGTACTGACAGCATTACAAAAGGAGACAACGCCTCTCAGGCCACCAAAGAGTCAGTCTCTGAGTGTGACCTTTCGGGTCGGTGTTGTCACATCAACTTTACAAAGTGGCCCTATTACACAAGTGTGCTTTTTATTTCGCCTCTAAAACACAAAGTTGGCCAGAGGGAGGCAAGCCAAGCCGGTGCAGGCTGCAGTGGAACGGAACAAAAGCAGTTATTATTTCTGCAGACAGAGAGATTCCCACCACACACCCCCTGCTGGAGTTACAACTTCAAATGACTCACTGTTGAAATATGTTTGACTTCGAACCACTTGAGAATCCCAGGGAAGGTATAGGCTGTCGTGTACGTGGTCCTTTCAATCCACATGGTCTGGTGCAAGAAAGAAAACACAAAATGAGACACTGGCCTGCTTCCAGATCATAACAGACCCCAAACCTCTGGCTCAGTTGGTGAGACTCCATTCTCATGTCTTCTAGGGAGTGAACATATTCCTCATAAAACTCAAGGATCATGGGCTTTGGGTCTGCATGGAGTTAGTCTCCTTGGGCCCTTTCCTTCTAAAGATGGAAACCTGAGGTTCAGTAGGTGTGACTTGCCTATGGTCCATCCTAACAGCAGCAGAGCCCAGATCTGGGTCCTTCAGTTTGGAGGTTTCCCATTGGGATGACAGCCTGCTTGTCAGTAATTAACAGGTTACTCTCTCCTACCGGGGAAGCTCCAACCTCCTATCTTAGCCAAGGAGAATGAGAGGGAAGACACTGGAATTCACCAGAAGGCAAACAGGGGCTGGGGGGGAGTTAGCTTGGGTGGGGAAATGCTTGCTGAGCAAGGAAAAAGACCTGCAACCAATCCCCAACACCCATGTACAAAGCCAGGGTGGTGGCATAAGCTTGTAGTCCCAGTGCTGAGAGGAGAGACAGAGGAGTCCTAGAGTTCACTGGGTGGCCAACCAAGCTGGGCTGCTAAGCTGCAGTCCCAAGAAAAGACACACTGTCAAAATAACAAGATGGGAAGCTCCTGAGGAATGACATCCAAGGGTGACTTCTAGCCTCCAAACGCACATGTGTAGCCTGCCCCGGACACGCACACATACACCGAGAAAACAAACCAAGCTGACTCACCGCAAACTCATTTTCTGGGTCTTTTTCTCCTTTCCTGAACGGCCGGGAATATCTGAACTGCTGCACTTCATTGGCTCTGTAGTAGCTGGGAAAGGACAGAGCAAATGCACTGGACCTCACAGAACCAGCCCACAACCCCACGTGTGACACGTCTGACACTGAGGCTTATCCCTATGGCTGACAGGGTCACACTGAGGTCCCGGGACATACCTGGGTTTCATATCACATCTTATTTTTCATACATGAGAGTTTATTTTACAGCTCACAGTTTTAAAAGGGGTGTATACCCACCATGTTTGTGGTCTCCTTTGCATACTCGGCCATAATGCTGTTAATTAATCTCACTGGCATGGTAGCTTCTCCAGAGCCAGGAAGCAACCTCAAATACTGGGACAGGCTGGTCCTCAGTGATACTTGAGTGGATATTTGGGCGAGAGGATCCTGTGCCCAAGTGAAGTTTACCTTGCCCTCTGACTCAATGATAAAAATCCATGTTGCTTTAACTTGATAAGCTTTCATCTTGTATGCAGAACAGTTAGTAATAGGTCTTCCAAAGTATAACAAATGAAAAAAGGCTTTGCTTTTGACAACGTTCCAAATAGTCTTGTTTTGTAGCCCAGACTAGCCTTGAACTTGCCTCCCTGTCCCTCCACTGCTACCATGACAGGAGGGCACCATGTCCTGCCTGATTGTTTCCTTTTTAAGAACCACTTACTTCAAGATCTGCTCTGGAACCGGTTTGTCCTTGTAGCTGGGCGGCAAGCACATCACAGGCTTTACCGTGAAGCACTGCAGGTCTGAGGGCTTATTAAGGAAAAGGCTGGCCCTGCAGGTGTCACAGGCTGTGAGGTCCCTGCTCCCGCTTCTCATTTCCCTTCAACTGGTGCCAGCACTGCACTGAAATTCACTCCCATGTCCCCTGTCACAATGTGGGACTCCTCAGGACACCTCGTGTGGCCAGATACCTAGCAAATATCCTTGCCACATGAAGTGTCAGGAAAGTATAAGGAAATAGCCAGAAGTGCTTTCAAATGATCTCTTCTGAATATGCATGCCTGTGAAACAGCCAGACTCCAGAACCCGGGAAACACAATTGCTATCTTTAGGTGCTACTATTGACGGGGTGAGCCCCTTCGTGAGGAATTGTTCTTTCAAGCTCATGGCAAACCTGTAAGACAGATTGTTCTTTTTCAGCAGAGGAGAACTTGGAGGCCAAGAGAAGTGAAAATTTCAAGATTCCCCAACCGGGGAGCGAAGTCAGACTCCAAAACCAGCATGGGGTAAGAGGTTTTGCTTGGATGGGACTGATGAAAGATCCTAGGAAGGGCCTCTCCTAGCACCCTTACAGTGTAGACATAGCCTGTCCTCTGTGCCTACAGGTTCTGTACCCAAAGAGATAACCAAGTGAGGATTTTCTTCTGTACGACCAGATACAGACTCTCCTCCTCCAAGTCCTTATCTCCTAAAGTATACAGTGTGATAACACTTACAGAACATTTACTGTATCTGGGTGTCAACTAGGAGGGGCTATGGAACTGGCTCAGTTGGTAAAGTGCTTGCTATACAATCCCCAGGACACAGCTAAACACACACATGCACATGGGATCTGGGAGGATGTGTATGGGCCACATGCAAATACAATGACTTCAAAAGCTGCAGATTTTGGTATCCATTCGTGATAGAAAGGGGAGGGTGTCCTGGAGCCATTGGCTGGGAGGATATCAAGAATGAAGTTGGATGATGGTTTTAAGTGCACAGTTTAAAAATCTTTAACAGAATCCAGAACTTCCTTTAAGCTCCCCGAGTATGACGCTTATTCATTCATACTCAACACTTACTGACCATGTCTTCCCTAAGGGCCTCCAAAGATTTTTACACTGAGTGGTGGAAGGCATGGTTTGAAAGATCAGAGCGGATCTGCCAACAGAGAAGGAGCTGCAACTCTTAACTTATTTGGCTTGGCCTGGCCCATCCCCAGGGTAATGAGCCACTGGGCCGCTGTCCCCATGGCAAGGATACACTGCTTTGGGGATGACTTGATGTCCTCTCCTGGTGGTGTGGTACTGGTCATCTTCTCAGCATTGGGGAACTGGGTCAGCAACCTCAAGCTGAAGTCTTCTCGCCTCTCATACTCCTTTCCCCGGTAGATGAAGATTTTGTTCTGCAGGTCAGGGAAGCCAAAGGAGGTCATTAGGTACAAAGGGTGAAGGGGTATCTGGAGCTGAAGATAAAGAAGGCCACTGTGCTTCTCCACAACCATGGAAAGTGCACAGTGAACATGATTTGCATACTCAACAGGCATTGAGCAGCATTGATTGGGTAGATTCGAGTTTATCCCTCCTTCCCCCAGTTGACGGACATGCGCATTGGATATAGGCTTTGGTGCTTATGATAAAGGCTGCTCTCTCCCCGCAGTATTTTAGAATGATTAGATTCCTGTTCACTTGAGTAAATACTCCCTGGCTATAATCTCTTTCAGCATGGGCCATTTTCCTTGGTAATAGTTTAAATTTTACATTCATATGTTAATATTTAACTCCCCACCTGGCCTCCATTAGCTTGTAGAATCGCTGAGGGCAGAGAACTGTCTGAGTAACTTCAGGACATTGCTGCTTCTTCCCAGGCGCCTGAGCAGACACTTACTGATGAGACTCCATCGCTTTCTCATTAAGCAATTAGGAAGAGAAATGGCTCTCTTTGGTGGTTATTGTTTTGTTTTTTTAATTTGTTTTGTTTTTTGTTGTTGTTTTGGTAGCACAGTCTCAAGTAGCCCAGGCTGACCTCCATCTCACTATGTAGCAGAGGATAATCCTGAACTTCTGATTCTGAGTCCACCTCAAGTGTTATGATTGAAGGCATATTCAAACATACCCAGGTCCTGTGATTCTGGGAATGGAACCCAGTGTTTCCTGCATGCTAGGCAAGCAGCAAGCCAACTGAGCTGCACCCCTGTCCCATTCTGTATTTTTAAAATTAGGAGTATGAGAAAGAATACGTATTTAAATAAAGCTCAGGTCTAAAAGACTTCCTTTTAGAGTTTTTGTTTCTTAAACTCTAAAGTCACTGGGTCAGTATGCGTGTTTTTGAGAGGGGTCTCTCATGCCTGTTACCAGTACAAAACTGCTTTTACTTTGGGGAAGTGTCTGTTGCCTTGTTCTTGGGATATCTGATTTCAAAGTGGCCCTGTCTGGAAATAAAATAAGCAGCAAAACACATCCATCCCCACTCGTCCAAGCTTGGCCTGTGGATGGGGCCAATTCTGGTTTTTTCTTCTTTCCTTGCACCTGGGGAAAGCCATTGGACAAAGGGTCGGCCAGAATACCAGTGGTGTCAGGGGCGTGGGGTAGAGAGGCCAGCATTCAGGAAGAGGTCTCTCTCCCTGACCCGACCTCCCACAGAGGGAACACAGGCCAGCAGCTGCTGCTGGCCATCTGGAAGAGAGATAAGTCTCCCCTCTCCCCTGAACCCCACTCCCATTGGCTCTGGAGACCACCCCCAGGCTCCTCACCCGCAGGAAGGAAGGGAAGCCCTGTCCGTAGTATCCCACAGCAAAGTACTCGGGCTGGGGCCTCATGGCCTTAATGATGTTCTCGTAAAACAAGGCTCTTTTTTTCTGAAAAACAAAATAACACATTCCGCCTGGAGGTTACCAAGATGCTGTCAGAGAAAGAAATAAAAAAGAAAAAGGTCAGTCCATTTGCTGTGTTTCCTCAAGTATCAGATAAGTGGAAGGTCTTTGGAGACCACCTTGTAGGCCACAGGGTGACTCTTTCCTGGGATCTGATGTTTGGAATTTTGGGTCCAGGATGGGCGGAGTCCTCCTCGGAGTTTCTGCCATCCACAGGCAGTGTCTAAACTTAACCGGGCATGTGAAAGTAGATGCTGAGGAAGTCTCTGTTCTGAGCAGCTGATTTGCAGGGCCACCTTGGGCCCTGATCACCCTAAGATGAGTTCCACCCACTCTTCACTCTCTTGTCCCACCTCTTCGGATGCTTTACTATAGAGTCTTTGAGACAGTGTCGTAGGTAGCTCAGGCTAGCCTCAGACTCCTGATCCTTGCACATTGCCTACCCTGGTGCTGCTGGGACTACGGAAATGTACCTCCATGCCTGGTTTAATGTGGAAGCAGGGATTGAACCCAGGGCTTTATGCATGCTAAGAGTGAGCCAAGACCTCATCCAGCTCCCCGGCCACTTCCTTGTTCTGCATGCTAGGCAGAACTTGCCTCTATGCCCCAAGCAGCTGAGATTATCATCGTGTACCATACCCAGCCCAACCACAGTTGACAGAACTCGGTGACCGTTCTAGGCAATAGTCTACCAGAACTATGCTTTCTTAGTTTGGTGACTGGTGGCCAGCATCTTAACTCAAGCTGGCTTATAAAACTATTGAGTTGAATTAATTTCCAGTCTCTCAATGGCAGAAGCTGGTAAAGTCAATGAGTTAAGTTTTCACTAAATGCTTTTGACAAATAGATCCTCAAGGAAAAGATTAGTCTGCGATAGTGACGACTAACCTTTCAAGGCTCCTTCTGTAAAAAGGTTCTTGCCACTGCTGGGCATGTGGGTGGCTGCAGTATGTGCTGTTTGTTTGTAAGAGTTGAACTCTGCCTGCAGCTGGGCTTAATACACAGGCCTGGGCTGGAGAGATGGCTCAGTGGTTAAGAGAACTGACTGCTCTTCCAGAGGTCCTGAGTTCAATTCCCAGCAACCACATGATGGCTCACAAACCATCTGTAATGGGATCTGATGCCCTCTTCTGGTATATCTGAAGAGAGCTACAGTGTACTTATATAAATAAAATAAATGAATATTTTAAAAAATTAAAAAAACACACACACACACAGGCTCAGGGAACTGTCAATGCTAAGCCTTTGGAGACACCAGAAAAGGTGGCAAAAACCTCTTAGATGCTAGCAGAAACATCCACAGCTTGTCCTGGTAGGCGCAGTAGCATTCTGGGAGGAGGCAAAGCCAGCCTCAAGGATGGGCTGTCCTCTCATTGTAAAATTATGATTTAGTGTGAGTGTGTGGAAGCACACGTGTCATAGTCCATGGTCTGAGAACAACTTAAGAGTCTGTTCCCTCCTTCCAACATGCAGAATGTGGGGATTGGACTCAGCTTGGCAGGCTTGGCAGTAAATGCCTTCATCTGCTGAATTGGCCTAAGACAAGGGTATTTGATGAACAGATGATGTCCCATGGTAGCCAGGATGGGGCATGATCACCCAGGCTCAGTGTTCCCACCTTCCCTAGGGCAGTCCTCATTCCCAGTTCCAGGGGACTTCTTTGAGGACAACCTGGAGAACAATGGTCAAAGATTTGGGGGTTATACCTCTTTTCTTTTAAAGTAAGGTTTACTTTTCCACTGGGAAGTGTACCCTTGGCCCTGTTTTCAACCTGTTTACCAAACTGTTCTTAGAAGTGCCCATTCAGCAGCCTTGCTGGCCCAGACTTACCAAGAGACTGCCTAGGCCCTCGTAGTCAAATACTTTGCTTTCGTAGGTCTCCGCCAACTCTTTGCTCAGTTTGATGGCTTTCTCCCACATCTTCAGAAGAAGGAAAGCAGGGTGAGATGTGGCAGCTGTTACCTCCCCTAAGAATAACTGAGACTAAGCAGTCAGCAGGCTGAGCATCCATAAGGGACCCTGACTTACAACACAGTTTGATGAACTAACCCTTTCCCAGTGTTTTGAGAATACCACAGGTTGAATAGCCCTTTTCTGAAAAGCCTGGGACTACCAGTATTTCCAATTTGGAATATTTTTTTTCTCTTTTGATTTGGGATAATTTCCACAGACATTACTGATTAGGTGTCCCTGCCCTCTGCTTCCCAAGTGCTGGGATTAAGGTGAGCACCACCATGCCCAGCTCCCAAATCACCTTTTTAACCTTTTTTTTTGAGACAGGATCTCTCACTAAACCTCAAGTTTACCATTTTGGCTAGTTTGGCTGGCCAGCAAGCCCTGGAAAACTTATTGTCTCCTTCTCCCAAAAATGGTGTTATGGGTACATGCACTCATGGCCGGCTTTTAGAGGGGTTATGGATACATGTACTCATGGCTGCTTTTAGATACACGCTGGGGGTCAGAACTCAGGTCCTTATTCTTGCATAACAAGCACTTTATACACTGAACCATCTCCTGAGCCTCTGTCATTTTGCTGGGGACAAGTGTCCTTATCCTCTGTGCTCTGTGAAGACTCAGCACTCAGAATTCGAAATCTATCCAATAGAATCTTTTTTCTCTTTCCAGTAGCAAAAACAACAACAAAACCCAGACAACAACTGACAACCCACCACACACACACACACACACACACTCACTCACTTTGCCTTTATCAAAATAGGATATGATCTCTTGATACAGTTTCTCTTTAAGCTCCTGCTGGGTATAAACATAGTAACTATCCCTCTGCAGCAAATGAGGCACGCAGGGCTTATCCGACCACTACAAAGAGAAAAAGATAACACAGGGATTAATGAGACAAAACTTCAGACCAAAAAAGTCAGGAATCCACTTATTTGCATGCTGTCAACTTACCCATATTGTGTTTTAAGTTATTTACCAAACACAAAATTACATACACAAGGAGGCCCATATGCCAGCTCCGCTCTGAAACAAGTGTCATGCCAAATGGCCAGGCACCTGCAGTGTTCCTCAACAAGGGAGGAATGGAGTGAGGCTGCTAACCCAGTGTAATACTGTATGGAAGGCATCCCGAACACAACCTGATGAGAGAAACATGCTAGGCCCACAACCACGGAGGAGCAGGTAAAGCTATCACTCACTGCCTGCGGACATTTCCTTCCCCACAGTACACGGCAGGCCAGTGCAAAACCAGACACAGCTTGGAGAACTAAGAAGCAAAGGAATAAAAATATTTGAGGATGGACCTTGGCTGAAAAGACAACAGCCACACAGAAGACAGCAGAAGCAAACGGTCCATCATG
Source organism: Arvicanthis niloticus (assembly GCF_011762505.2). Taxonomy (NCBI): domain Eukaryota; kingdom Metazoa; phylum Chordata; class Mammalia; order Rodentia; family Muridae; genus Arvicanthis; species Arvicanthis niloticus. The sequence goes on along the minus strand of NC_047660.1, from coordinate 51,673,009 downwards.
ATGAAGCCCGCTGAACAACTCATCACCAGGATTACACAGGACTTAGATGCAGGGAGCTTGACCAGCCGTTCAAAGGCACGGCTGCAGCCCTGAGGAAAGGGAAACCCCCACTATGCCTTGGGAGGAGAACACTATTTCATAAACATGTAAATTCTTACTAAAGCCCTCCCCCTAGGCCCACTGCCCTTCTTTGGTGGTGGTGTGAATTGAACCCCAGGCTTTGTGCATGGTAGGTATGTGCACTCCAACTGAGCTGCACCTCCAGCCTTGTTTTTATATTTCTAAATTTTTGACACTTGAAGTCTCACTAAGTTGTTCAGGCCTTCAGGTGGAATCCTCCAGCCATAGCCTCCTCCCTACCAACTAGAATTACAGGTCTATCCTAGCAGGCCCTGCAAAGTTAGTTTCTTCTCTCCTTCCCCCCTTCCTTCCTCTTCCCTTCTCCTCCCCTCTCCTCCTTGTCTTCCCCTCCCTTCTCCTCTTCTTTCTTAGGCCAGGAAGTAGGGGTATGAGCATGCCATGTGAGTGTTCTACCACAGAGCTATAACCTGAGAGTCAAGTCATTTGAAATACAAAGGAAGGAGAAGCAGCAGCGGGGAGGGGGGCAATGAGGAGAAAGTACACCCATAACACACTGTACAGAAAGGATCATAACAACAATGTAGCCTTAGAGCACGAACAGAGGCCCACATGCAAGGAGATACTAGAATGGGACCTCCTCCAACACAGAGATAAAGCTGGCATCTTAGGCCAGTGGATGAAATTCAGATTATATTTAACAAACTGTTTCTACTGAGTAAAGCTAGCTGGGAAGAAAAGCTGACTCCACACTTCATACCTTACACCAGATCAGGACAACTTAATTTTCTTTTCTTTCGCTTTTTAAATTTTTTTTGAGGCGGGCTCTCCCTATGAATCACAGGCTCTCCCTGGACTCACCATGCCCCCTGTTTCAACTTTCTAAGTGCTGGAATTATAAGTATGCACCACCATGGCCAGCTTGAGAGTTGAATTTTCTGGGTAGCAAAAATAAAAAGACCTATAGGGCTTATCACCAGGGACCATTCTCTGATGATATCCATGGGTAGCAAACCCCACAGACGCCAAAAACCCTTCAGTATCCCAACCTTGAACTCGGACTGTGGATTTTTCTTGGGAAATGGAAGAGGCAGGGGACTCCTGTGTTTAGCTGCTGAGAATGATGCATGGGTAGAATTTTAGAATCAAATCAAGTCGAGATACACTTTTGATTTTAAGAATGGAAGCCAGAAGAAGGTTTAGCAAGAGGCCACTATAGTACTTCAGGTAGAGATGCCAGGAGACTGGCCATGGATGACAACAAGGGATTATTTTATTCATTTATTTAGTTAGTTAGAAAATAGATTTAGGACATATGTTACTCATGGAGAAGTAGAAGGCAGCAACCTAAAGAGAAGGATGGAATGTGACTAAGCTCCTGGGCAGAAGGGGGAGGTCAGAAAGAGAAGGGAAGGAGCAAAGGGTGGGGTCAAAGGCTTGTGGTTTGGACATGTTGAGTTTGAGTTATTATCCATTCAAAGATTGATGCTTATGCAGGAATCCAGAGGAGGACAGGGCTTCAAATAATTACCTAGGATTTGAGACAAGCAGAAGCATTGATATCATGCCCCACTATAGTTTTATTTGGAGAGGATAGATGGGATATACAGGAAAGTGCTTTTTTCCAAGTAGCGTATTCATTCACAAGTCATCTCTGTATCAGTTTACTAATCTCTTTACACATAATCGACATGTATTTATTTAATTAGAATGCCAACCATCACAGAGGCTGCTAAGTTGTGTCCCGCTTCCTAAGGAGCTTTAAACATCAAATGATTCTCTTCCCAGTCTCATCTGAAACGTGACCCTGTTTATCCACAACACAGGAACACATGCCTAGATAAACTATATCCCTTGAATAAGGTTCTTTCGGGCCCATATCATGAAGTTGATAGAATTTAGTCCCAAAGGACTGAACACCCGGCAAACACCATGGGTCTTCCACACAGGACCCATTTATTACCTGCAGAAGCTCGGCGTGTAAGAGGAGTGTGTAGGCAGCTTCTGTGTAGTTCTCACAGTCTCTGTGCAAATCTCGAAGCTTGTACAAATACCTGGTATGACAGGAGAGAAGAGGCCCTTTGTCACCAAGGAGGTGAGCCAGCACTCAGAGCATTCTCTAGCCAGGTCCCAGCCTGCACATAAACTTCTGCTTCTAACAGGAACACTTCCTTCTCTTAGGCAAGAGACTCACCACCTCCGATTTCTCTAGCACACGGTACCTCTTCCTGCCCTGTGGTTTTCCTATTTTTGTCTTCTGATTATTATTATTATTTTATATTGATCCCCTTTGGGATGTGTGGTAAAGCTTTGGAAATTCTATTGATGACAAGCTGACTTCATGATCAGAGACTCATGACCCTCAAACCAAGGGCCATTGTGGGTTATTTCTCCTTCCTGTCCCTTTGAGTCCCTTCTATCCCCCTTTGCATGCTGATGACACACTTGATGCTATTACACACTCCCTCAAACTGTACTTGTCTGTGGCTCTGTCTAGAGAGCTCACCCCCTGAGGCCGGCTGCACACATCCTGTATTTGCCGGAATCTGTCGAGGTAGCAACAGTGCTCTCGGGGCAGTATTTTCTGGTTTAAAAATATACCACAAACCCATGACACAGATAGCAAAACCAAGGCATTTCCTTCACTTACCGTATGTATATGTCCTCTCGCTTCTTTTCTTTATAAAAATTCTGCCAAAAAAGAAGGTCACAAAATAGCAACGTAAATTAAAGGCTGCGGATGAGCTTGACACAAAAATAGCCAAAGCATGACTGCTCCTTTATTTTTAAATGTTTGAGCATGCTGGTGTAGTTGCCCTCAGAGGCCAGAAGAGGGCATCAGATCATCTGGAGCTGGATCTACAGGCAGTTGTGAGCCAACTGACACATGTGCTGGGAACCAAACTTGTGTGTCTTCTAGAAGAGCAGCACGCACTCTAAACCATGAAACAACCTCTCCACCCCACCTTCTGCTTTTTCAATACTGTCTCTTCTCCAAAGAGACATTATTAGTTCATTGTATCCCTTAAGAATATCCTCTATAAATATAAATATAAATATAAATATAAATATAAACTACACAGAAGCTGCCTACACCCTCCTCTTACACACCTAGCTTCTGCAGGTAATAAATGGGTCCTGTGTGGAAGACCCATGGGCTATAAAGAAGTAGAGAAATTAAGACCATGTTTCTGAGAAATGTAAGAGATTTTTCTATGGGAACAGCATGTGCTTGTCTTATTCTGAAGCCACCTGGTACACTCATGTCTTTGGCAGTCATGTTTATATTAAGCAGAGGAATACATAGCAACCTAAACCACGGAAGTCTGTAGTCCCAAAAAGACTAGAGTTTTACTGTCGGGAGAACTGCACAGACTAATTTATTTCATGGTATAGGTTTCTGTGTGCTATATCACAACAGGAAAGCAAGCACATGTAAGTAAGATCAAGAGCCAGACTGAGAAGGGCTCTGGGAAAGGCTAGAGTGTCAAGATTGCACTTTTTGCATCTGTTTCCAGGTTCCTGAGAGTCCGTGTCCTACTATCTGTGAGCAGGGCATGGGATCTATAAGGATGCTCCGGGGTGGCCGGGCATCTGTGCTATCGACTCAGAGCTGGGTTGGTGGAACAGGGGTGGCTCAGCTGTGCCCACTCACAAGCCCAGGGGCCGGGCCCTTACCAGAACGTTCACCGTGCAGCTCATGCGGTTCTCCTTGCTCTCGTCATGCATGATGATGGTTCTGTAGTCCAGCAAGTTCTCTAAGAGGCTGCTGACCAGGAGGGCAAAGACTTCTCCAGAGCTCGAGAGGTATTTATGTTTCCGGCAATGCTCTAAGAGTCTGGAGTGGGGAGAGAAAACTTCAGTGGTTCACCTAGCTGCTTTGGCACCCTCTGTGAGCCCCAACCAAGTCCTAGTAGCAAGAGGTTCTAGATATAATAGATATCCCCCCCGTGGAACCCAAGGTGCCCTAGGGATTTCAATAGGACCTATATTGGACCTACTATTTTCTCAGGTTCTTGGGGACACAGTCAATTCCCATCAATCATTTAGAACCTGAGGCCACAATGTCTTCTGAACACTAGTTATCAGCAAGTTCTTTAGTGAAATGAGAGCCCTTGCCTACACTGTTCACACATTCTTTGCCATCTCAGCCGCCTAAGAACACCTGTCCCATGGCTTTGTTCTCCCAAGGGCCTGGCATTAAACAGGCAGTCTGGAAATCCTAGATAAAAGCCAAGCCCAGAAGAACCAGACCATTTGCATAGGTATTCAGATAGAAAGGCAGAACTGAGAGCAGACAGACTGGGGCAACACCTCAGATCCAGCCCTCCCCTTTTGGGGACGCAGAGAGCAAAGTTTTGGGGCTTCTTTGGTAACTAAAAGAAAATTCATTAATGGTAATGGGTCTAAAGACTCAGCCCAGACTTGAGACTGGAGAGATGGCTCAATGGTTAAGAGCATACACTGTTCTTGCAGAGAACCCAAGCACCCCTGGTGGGCAGCTCACAACCACTTGTAACTACAGCTCTGGAGGATCTGCTATCCTCTTTAGAAGGCACCTGCACTCATGAGCACATACCTACACACACAAGCATACACACGCACACACACACACTTTAAAATAAATTTAAAGAAAAACAATTAGCCCAGAGTCTAGGTGTATTTTTGGGTGTTGGAATTAATGTAGTCATACTTTTCTGATCCAGAAAGAATAAAGGAAACAAAGTAAGAGCTCTCCATGAAGGTGTAGGGATTTTTAAAAAATGTGTATTCTATCTTGTGTAGTGTGTGTGTGTGTGTGTGTGTGTGTGTGTGTGTAAGTTGAGGGGGTGCTCTACTGCTGCACTATATGTCAACAGATCTTTTTAAAAGCAAGATTTACACTATGCAGAACTGGCTGGCCCGGAACTCACCACATAGACCAGGGTGACTTTGAGCTCATAGAGATTCTCCGGCCTCTGCCTCCAGGGTGCTGGGATCAGGTACCACCATGCCCAACTATCCCCAAATCTTATGTCTGTTTCTATCTGTGTGTAACTTCCAGACAAATGTAGAATTTCAAAAGCTATAAGCTAGGAGCGTTTAAAGGTATGAGATTGAGACCTCATGAAAAAGGATAGAAAGATCACATCATTCTGTCTATAAACAAAGACATCCAGTTCTTGAAAATGAAGGTGATTCCCCTACCCTGTTCTAATACCATGTGCTCGGTGTGTTGGCTCCTCCTCAGGGAATCTTTAAGAGACATGATCAAAGTCGGTGGTCCCTATATGCACGCTCAGACTGGTCCAAAATAGTTTCTCCAGAACAGGAGAATAACCAAGTGACAAAGAGAAGACACAACATGTGATCTAGGTGGCTGGTTATCAAAGTTCAGAGCATAAGCAACCAATGTGCACAATGAGATGATTAGACTATAATTGCAGTCAATCTTAAAACAACAACAACAGCAAATGCACAACATTTCCTGTGTATGTGTGTAGATACAGGTACATGTTGTGGCACACTTGTGAAGAACCTCAGGAGTTGGTTCTCTCTCCTTCTACCATGTGAGTCTCAGGGATCGAGTTCAGGCAGTCAACTACTGTGGCTGGTGGAGCCACTCTGCCCACCTGCAGTCAAACTTTTTAAAGTGTGAACTCTGCAAGCCACGCTCTGTTGACACACCACCTCATTTAGTCCTGACAATAAAGAATAGACACTACTCTTATAGATGGAGGTGGGGTGGGGAGCTTGATCTGGCAGGCTGACTCACTGGCTGCAAAGACAAGATCTGAGAATGTGGTGAAAAGAGGGTTTGTACTTATTCCTGCCAGTCCCAATAGCCGAAGGCTCGCACCACACGACACACCCTGTGGACAGCACGATAGGGCTGGGCTCGTAGAGGCTGAGTAGGGGAGGCAGCAGATGAAGAGACAATGTGGGCTCAGATGAAGGGATGCTGTCTTCATGGATTGCAAGCAGGCTAAGAGACAACTGCTCTCAGAACTGTTCTCAGAGTTCTTTCATGGCCTGTGAGGTATTTTGAAGTCTAAATTCAATCTTGACTTCCTTTAAATGGCAGCTCTGAAGCCACAGTTAGAGACGCTCCACTTTTGTTCAGGTTCGTAATTAAGACGCCAGGCAGGATGCCACTGCTACGTGCATCTCCTCCTCTCGCCCCTCGCTATGTTCTCCAGGGCCAGGCTGGTTAGAAAACCCCAGCAGGGACTCTCATTGGGTAAACACTATCCACCGCGTGTATGTGTGTATCCACTGTGTGTATCCCATCCACATGACCAAGGGCCAGTTGGTGACTGGGTGATTCTGAACCTGCCAACCCGCTGCTGGGTGGACAGTTGCTCCTGTCCACCTCTGGCCTGAGCTGCTGCTCTGAGATGAGATACTCACAGCTTTTCCAGAAGAACCTTGTATTGTTCGTCTCCTCGGCCACCTTCCACTTCCTGATCCAGCTTTGTGATCAACTCGTTCTCAAACTGAAAGAGAAGACAATTTCACAGGAGGATGTCAGAGCCTAAGAAGAGCACATGGTAGGCAGTGGCCAGTCTTTCTAGAGCTGGCTCAACCTCTGTCCAATCGTGAACTGTTCCCAAAGTACATGGGGAATTACCTATAACTCGCCCAGGCAGACTGTGCACCAAGACGTATCAAGACATCCCAAAGCATTTGTTAACACTCCTGAAAAGCTATTTTACTTACCACTATGGATACAAGGAAAATTCATAACCACTGTCTCCTTTGTACTTGATACAGATAGTGCTATCTGGCCAGAAACTCATGACAATTCTCCTGCCTCAGACTCCTAAGTACTGGGACTACAGCTATACCCTGGGCTTCTATCTTAGTTTTGTTTCTTGTCCGGGTCTTGGTGATGGGATTATTTTTGCTCTGCATCATAGCTACAAAGCCTTCCTTTCAATACTAATGGATGCGTAGATGTTATAGATGTAAAACTTGAGTCAATTTGGTTGTTAATTTGGCTCCATCTGGGATCAGCTAGGAGAAAAGCCTCTGGATAGGTCTGTGAAGGTATATGAAAGGAGTACTCTTCCCGAGAGTGGGCAGTCGGATGGAAAAGGCTGTACCTTTTGCCTGTTGTTGCTCCTTCTGGTGAGTGCATCTACCCTACTGCTGCTGCCACTTCCTGTGGTTGCTATTACTACCACCATCTTTGCTGTATATGGGACCCAGCTTCTTTGACCTTCCAGCTTGGACTGAAGGCCAGAGGCTCTTCAGGAATCTTCCAGGCCTTCAGCTCTAGATCAGGAGCGCTGAGGTACCTAGCCTTGGGGGTTGAGCAGCTACGGATTCAGACAGTCATTGTTGGACTATCCAGCCTGTGCTGTGTACGGTACGCCAATGTAATAAATCTGTTTTGTGATCTCTACTCAGCATATCCACTCTGTTCCTCTCTGACTACTGCTGTGTATGGGTAAGGGAGGTCTAGAGAAAGCACAGGCTAACTAAAGCTCTCAAAGGTATGCAGGGTTGCCCGGGAGCTGGACCTGCATCACCCTTCCTCAGCTGGCCACACGGATTCCACCTTCAGTTCTGGAGTCAGATGTATCAGGACAGCTTTCCATCTTCAAGCTTCAGGGCCAGAAGACCCAATCATATGTCTAATTCTTTTACACAGCGAAATGTAAAAAATAAATTTTAAAATGAATTTTTCACTGAAGCTGCTGCCCCTCCATTTGGAGAGATGGTAGTGAAAGGTTAACCGTTATGTGGTAGCGTGGTTGGGGCCGGGCTCTTCTCACCATGTGGAAGTTACCATTTCCACTCAAGTTGAACTCGCACTGCATCATATCAAAGAAAATGGGGATCGTGGCTTTACGGAGCTCTACTTCAGGGGTCAGAGTGACTTCCAGAATGGGACCCACCATGGATGGGATGAATTTGATTTTGTGTGGCCCTGAAATGACAGCAAATGGGGACATTAGAATACTGCATCACTCTCAGTCTCACATAATCAATCTTCCTCCACGGGGCCCAGAAAGTTCATGTGAGGCACCATGTCAATCACAGATCGCTGGCAGAATGCTGCCTTCTGATAGCTTATGGCTGGTGCGATGGCCGAGGCCTCATTGCCAATGCCCCAGGTGAGAGGGTACGGAAACCACAAGTCTACTTTACTTCTGGACACACATACAGACAGATCTCAGGGCTATGTGAATTAAAATAAGAATTCATAATGGGTGTGTGTTTTTTCCCTTAGAACAAAAAATGAAAAGTAAAGCAGTCACAGAGGGGTCTGTTCAAGGTCAGACACTCACCCAGGTTATACCACATGTCCCGGATCCTAAAGCCGATTTCTTTTCTCATGTCCCCATATCTAGGAAGAAGATCATAATAAGAACAGGATTTGAAGTGGAACTGAGTTGTGTGCATACAGTCATCCCTTGGCAAGGCAGGGGCTGGTTCCGAGTTCCCCAGACCCTTAGATCTGTTCAAGGCTCTTATGCAAAATGGCTTAGGGAGTTTGCACATACCATATGCACAGCTTCCCTCATACTTCAAACAATCTCCTTGATGGCTCAGAGTATCTAATACAAAAGACTGGGGATGCTGCAAAAAGTTAAGGAGGCACTATGCCTGCAATTTTGGTGAACTGACAGCAGGTGGCAGGAGATCCCAGGCAAGGGCTCCCCCCCCCCCCCCCCCCCCCCCCCCCCCCCGACCCTGTCAATAGCATGATGTGACTGAGGAGGGGAGTGGAGGTACCTTAAGAAAAACAATACAAACCTGGAGGAACTTCAGGTCTAGATAGATTACACATAAAACTCACACTATCATCAACATGAACAAGTTTCTGTAATTTCAAAGGGCAGGGTTTTGTTTTCTTTTTCTTTTTTCTTTTTGGTTTTTTAACTTTATATATGAGAGCATCCAGAGAGGGTATCAGATCCCATTACAGGTGGTTATGAGCCACCATGTGGTTGCTGGGAATTGAACTTAGGACCTCTGAAAGAGCAGTCAGTGCTCTTAACTGTTGAGCCATCTCTCCAGCCCTTAAGTCCCTGTAATTTCTATGACAACATCACAGTGCTGAACAGAAGCAGAGACCCCACCTTCCTAATGGTCACCGGATCTTAAAGGGATAACTTACTTTTTCACAATTTTGTTGCGCTTAGCTTCTGAGAAAGTTTCAAGCTGGAGGGACTCATGGGTGAGAAAAGCTACAGCCAAATGGAAATAATTGTTCCAGAGCTTCGCGGGATACATGAAACGGGCAAAATAGAAAGTTACACCAGTGAGGATCCAGATAAAACACCCACATGCGAGAGCGTTGTGCTGTAAAAAACTCAAATAAAACCCACAGGACTTCTTGTTCCGTCTGGGGTTTCAATTATTCACTGCTGAAAGTTTTGAGACTTAATATTAACCTTTAGGAAAACAACCCAAACTTTACATTTTTCTTTACCCTGGGGGCACAGGGAAGTACTGCCAAGAAATGTACCTATTTATAGCAGGTGGCTTGGCAGTGAGTTTCAAGAGCCCTCCAGTTTCTCCAAACTTTTGAACTGGTAAATACTTTCCTGATTATTTTTTTTTTTTTCCTCTACGGCTGGTTAAAAACATTTCAACCAAAGAAGGCCCTCACAGCTATTTAATGTAACAAAAACTAGAAACCATCCAAGTGTTCTTAACAAGAACTTACTCACTAAGAGGTCAGAGGTCAGGAGCATAATGGAGCATATTCAGCCATTAACAGAGTATTATGAAAATGTTTAACATCATTGGGAAGAAGGCAGAGAGGTGTGGAAAAAAGTAAAGAAAGTCAGCCAGTGGATCATTAAAGGATTACAGTGCTCTTTTCTATGTTGGTTTGTACATGATGTATTATATACATGTATGCACATATAATTATCAATTCATATATATATGTACATGCTTATATATCCTCCTCCAGTTATATGACTCTCTAGTTTAAACGTTTGAGATAAAAACAAAAAGCACACAACAAGAAAATGTTCAGTGGACTTAAAGCCCCCACAAAGCTGGGACCTGGTGGGCCTTTACCAGGCCCTGCTGGCTGCACACATAAGCGTCCTTCCATTTGTCATATGAAGGAATAAATGAAGATGAAGCTACCAGATACCTGGTTTGTTTTGCTTTAGACAGGGTCTCATTATAGCCCTGGCTGACCTAGAACTCACTAAGTTAGAGGCATACTGCCACCACGCCCAGCCGTTAACCTGTTTTAAAGGTATTCACCTGACAGTGAAGGTGTGCTTATGAAACACATTCGTGTCTGTGTGGACAGAATCAACACAAAGATCTTAACCTTGAAGGCAAGGACAAGAGAAGCCTCCTTAGCCCTTGCTTTGCTTCCTGCAACTTCAGGACCTGTGGCCCACTGTGGTCTGAAACCATGAGCACGCCACTTGACTCTAGTTCACACTAACTTCTGTTATCCTGCTGTGATCGTTCTATTTTACTATTTATAGTCAGTGTTGTGGCCAAATGCACAAACCGAACAACACCACGGGTCTCTATTCATAAGAATGTATTAACAAGAGGGCTTAGCACTGGTTGAAGACTCAGGCTTCCTCTGGTGCTCCTGGGCTGAATATCGGAGGATCGGGGAGACTACCGTATGTGCATTTGCATCTAGCTGTATTTCCTAAGACAGCACTGCTCATGTTTTCTTTTACGTGTGTTGCCTCTGTGCAATGAAATGTGCCCTTGAGGAAATCGGCAGACCCCTGAAATCCTCCTTTATTCGCCAGTGATAAGACCGGAAATGGTACTTTCTCAGCTGACATAGCCTCTTGCTATAACCGAAGGCCTTTCACATGGGTGGATGCTTACCTGAAGTTCAAAGCTTGCCTGGTCCATGAAGTTCTTGGTGAGAACGTCAGCAAACTGATTGATGGCACGGAGGAAAACCCTGGGGAGGAAATAACAGATGAAGAAGGAGGCCCTATGCCTCTGGAGATGTTTCTCCACACACTCTGGACAGGAAGCCAAGCACCCCTGGCCTGGCTGGGAAAATCAATATAGCTGTATGGTGGGGGTGTCCTTAGAGGCCACAGAGCACAATCTACAAAAGAGGACATAGAAACAAACTTTCTCTCAAGGTCTGGAAGAGCTTGGGGGCTGAAGGTGAAACAGAGACTGCAGGACCAAGCTCTCTGCTCCTGAGCCGGCGGTTTACACTTGGCTATGACACCTACCCTTACAGGCCAGCGTTATGAAATCTCTCTTGAAGCTGATATCTAAATGGGAAGGGACTTTCTGACTATCAAGACCATGGGAAGCTGACAACACTTATATTGATTTGGCTTATGTGGTTCACTGGCAACATTCTAATGCCATAATATATTGCAATGCAATATTAGATAGTCAGTTCATTTCCTGTCATTTTGTAAGCATTTGTTGTTAGGTAGCAATTCTATGATACTGACACAGGTGCCAGGCTCCAAACCTAAGGCCTGGTCTTTAGAAGACTGAAGTACAGTAGTAGGCACCCTTCACTTAGACATCTAGCTGTTTTCCAACGGAGACCACGGAAAAGAATTATGTGACAGACTTTCAAAGAGATGCAGGAAATCAGAAGGGACAAAAGATCACCAGCCATTTCTGCGAGGATGGGTACTGGAAGGCGCTCCGGGCAGGGAGTTCTGTGAGGAGAGTTTTGAATGTTTGTGAGAGGACGCTAAGAAAATAAGGCAGGAGTCTTGTGACCTCAGTTTCTTCAAATCACAGAATTGTTCTTGGAATGAGTATTCGTGCTCCTCCCACAAGTAGCCAATGGGAGTGAGTTTGTGGCCCATTACTGCGGCTGGTGTTTAACAGCAATACAATGTTTAGCCTCTCCTTTATATGCCTCTATGGAAAAGCATGTTTTTGCCACATGCTGCTTGTCTTGTGACCGTATGCAGCTTGAATTCGTGAGAATCTTATCCATGTGACCTTTCTTAACCCTCAGGGCATAAACTGTCTGGATGGAGGTCTGAATAAAGTTAGCTAATGCATGAGCCATTAGTCTGCCTCATTAATGGGCTCCATTCTCCCAGGTCCAACTGCCTCTCTCTAAGGCAGTGACAACTCAGGGCAGAGGATTCCAGTGGAGGTGACATTTTTAGAAGGGCCCTATGACTGGAAGAATGGTTGACTTCCAGAGAGGATGGAGAAGGCATGGCAGGCAGAGGCAGTGATGCGAGGCAGAGGCCATGTTTAGAAACTAGAATTCTGATTGGCGCAGGGGTTACATGCTTAAGGAGGAAGTGGCTGGAAAGGCAGGCAGCACCTTGAACATGAAGATGAGGAATTCACGTGGAGCCACTGAGAGGGTATGCACAACTGATGGCCATTAGGGATTAACACAAGGTTTGTGGGGACACTAACCCAGGCAAGCAAAGACAGCAGATGGAAAGAAATTAGTAGTCTAGTGAAGGGGAGTTTCCAAGCCAACACGATGTGGTCAGGAAAGGGGGAAGACCCTCTTTATAAGTGGCAGGTGTGAGGGATAAAGACTTAACAGTGCTTCACATATGCAAGGCAGACCAGAGCATTTCAAGGTCAAATGTCCTCAGAATGGCCATGGGCTCTCTCACCTGTTTTGGGTCATATTCATGACCATCCAATCTTTGGCATACACATTCTTTCCAATCAGATCCTTAAACATAATGAAGGTTTCCATGAGAAAGTCCTGTGGAGAACAACAGAAGAGTGGTTTAGAAAACAGGCTCATTCAGGCTTCTCTCAGCAAGTGGACAGAAGGACCCCTATGTTGGGATGACACAATGAAGGTCCCACAGTTGTGGCCTTTCCAGGAAGTTATTATGGACAATGCATTCTTCTATATAACTGTTGCATAATTTGATTTTGCTTTGGTTTTGGTATCGTGAGATAAGATGTAATCTAAATTTGGCCTCCTGACTCAGTCTCCCAAGTGTTGTAATTACTAATGATCAAAAGTACCCCTGGCCTATGACAGATTTCTTTGTCTCATAGTATGAATCTATTATAAAAAGAGGGACACAATATTATCCTTATTTTTACAAATGGTTTCACAAGGCTGAGAAAGACTAAATGGCCACAGAAAATAGCAAGCAAGATGGGGGCCACAGACCCCATGTTTACAACCCTCATCTCTTAGTCCTCTGCTTTGTGCTATTTGCATACATCTCTTGAACTTCAAAAAACGGGTAACAATCATTTTAATGAAAACCTTTTTATTTCATGTGTATGGATGTTTACCCTGCATGCATATCAATATACTGCCTGTATGGCTAGTGCCAATGGAAGCCAAAAGCTGGTGTCAGATTCCCTAGAACTAGAGTTACACATGATGGAGTGCTGCCATGTGGATACTGGGGATCAAAGCTGGGTCCACTGTAAGATCAGTCAATATCCTCAAGTCATCAATATTTTACAGATCTTAGTTCAATCCTCCTGGCTAGTTAGAACAGAAGAAAAGTGCCACACAAGCAGGACAGGCATAATTTTGCAGGAAACATTGCATCACAGTGTCTTGTGAGAACTGCAATAAGAAATACCACAAGTGCACTGAGCACGGGACAGTAAAAATGGCTGGTCTTGTCCAAAGGAGGAGCAAGTCAGAAATAGAATGGCCAGGCTTAAAAAAAATTAAAAGGTTCTGAAATCATTTTTGCTACTTAGTTAAATTTAGACTTTTTTCCACCGAGATTGCTAAAAAGAAGACCTAATTGTTTGCCTCTCTGACTCTATGTGTACAGTCCTGTGGAATAAAGAACATTGGGCAGTGCTAAGACCACAGTACCCTGAGAAACAGGATTCCCTGGCCTCCATCCATCCATCCATCCATCCATCCGGCCAACTATCAATCCATCCATCCATCTATTCATCCATCCAACCTCTACCTAGCTATCTAGATAGACAGAGTGATATATATATATATATATATATATATATATATATATATATATATATATATATGCATGTCATCAATTTAAAGACTGTCTTATATAATCCTGGCTGATGTTGAACCAGATTATGTAGCACAGGATAACCTTGAATTTAGATTCAAACTGTCTGCCCGTGAACTCAGAAGGTCCCTACTTTACCTGCTTTTCACAGGAAGTTAAAAAAAAAAAAGAAATCACTAGGGTATTTTTGTACAGCCCATAAGAATGGAACTATTGATACAAACAGTTGCTCTTCATAGGCTTTGACTACATGCACAGCACAAGGTTAGGCATTTCCATGAGTGGATTTCATCAGTGCTCACACTAAGCCTCCATGTGGACAGGATCTCACAGATGAAGAAACTGGTTCAGCAAGATGAAGTAAGTAGCTTGTGTCAAATTTCCTACAAGAATTCAGAATGGCCACACTTTAAACCTGTGCTATCTGCTACACCATCTGCCCTGAAGGAGAGCATATGGCTGTTTTAGTGGCCTCTACCATGCCCTTCCTCTGTCGGATTCCCTTGCACCAGGTCACTGCAGACACAGCCACATATGGCTGATTCCTGAAGCATGCTGCCTCTTCTTGGGCTCCTAGCTTAAGCCACATGGACCAATGCTATGAAGTCATCATTGGACTAACAATGACACAGTCTCTGTTTTCTAGTTTTGTTTACCATGTGGGCACTGTAGGAAGGAAGATGGGGGTGATGGAGTGTATCCACATTGGTACATCAGCTACATGTGCTCAGGATGGTGAGACTGACTGGAAAGCAGAAAAATGCAGATCGTAAACAAGCATGAGCTATGCATGGATGGCAGGGACCATGGTTATCAGCTGGCTAACACAGCCCATGTTTAGCCCTCTCTCAGAGACCATCTTTAGCGACAGCTTAAATTCCATTGATAGTTCCTGAAGACTTTAGAGGCATGCTCATTGAAACTAGGAAAACAGCCTTTCTTTTTAAAGCAACAGGAGATCACTTCCAAATACCGTAAGTGGTAGAGGGGTAACCTGTGTGCTTTCCCAGAAAGAGAGGCAGATGAACACAATCCAAAGAACCAGCATGCTCAGTCACGGAGACTCCATGCATAGTTTAAGGAACCAATATCTCTTTAAATGAGAAACAAACTTTTCTGGGCAAAAAGATGTCTAAGTGTTTCAGAAGAAGGGCCCACACGGAGTCCCTGTGTGACGACTGGTGCAGGTGTTGAACTGTTACTTAAACTCGATCAGGTTGGAGGAAGCATCTACTCTCCTTTTGGTGCCCTCTGTGGACAACCATTCCCACTGTGGTGGTTGTGAAGGGAGTTTTGAACTCTTGATGCTTAGCTTCAGTTACCTGTCATTAAATGTAAGAAATCTTCGGATGGATCTAGCTGTGCGCTGGCGATGAAGCAGGAGGATCATGACTTTGAGGTTGGTCTGGGTTCTGGGTACTAGACAAAAATGATCTCAAAATACCACACACACACACACACTCACACAATACACACACATACATTCACAGACACACTCACACACACACATACACACATACCTACATTCACACACTCACACAATACACACACATATACATTCACACACACAACATACATTCACACACACACTCACACACATACATTCACACACACTTACACACACATTTACAACACACATATCTACACACATGCACACACACACTTTAGTGTTGCGAAGACCCAAAGCAGACAACTTACAATGATGTCCTGTCTGGTTTTGAAGGTGCTGATGTAGTGGCTGTAGTGGCTGTCCTCCATTTGTCGTAAGACGGCAATCATGCAAGCCACAAAGCTGCCCTGCAAGGAAAGAAGCAGAGTCAAGATTCCTTAGAGTAACTGATAAGAGACTTTGGGCATCATGGATTTGGGGTTTTCTACCCATTAAGCTTTATCTACAAAGACACTTGGAACTAGAAATACTACTCCCAAAGGTCCAAAGGCATATCCTTTCCAGTTCTGCTTCAAGCATCTCCTAGTGTGAGTTACAAAACCTGGAGTCGTAGGCACCCCATTAACAGCTACAATGTTTGGAATCCTGTAGGCCTATAGCAGTGGTTCTCAACCTTCCTAATGCTGAGACCCCTTAATACAGTTCCTCATGTTGTGGTGACCTCCAGCCATAAAATTATTTTCATTGCTACTTCATAACTGTACTTTTGCTACTGTTATGAATCATAATGGAAATATCTGGTCTGCAGACAGTCTTAGGCGACCCCTGTGAAAAGGGTTGTTAAACCCCAGAGGGGTTGCAATCCATAGGATGAGAAATGCTAGCCTAGGTGCATTAAAGATCTCAACTAGGTTACCAGTTAACGTAAACTAGTTTGTGGGTTCTGAGTTCCTGGTTGGGGCAGAACTGAAAAGACTCAAATCCGAAGGTTGGAAGGTGTGGGAAGAGTAGAAGTAAAACAGAAGGTGCCGAGAAACATCTCTCAGGGAACATCTGAAATGCTCAGGGTCGGCTTAGGTTTCTGGAGCATTTTCGATTTGGGGGTTTAAGAGTTGAAAATGCTCAATCAGTAAAATCTATGCAAATGGTCCAAAATTTGAAAAACCACAATTTTTGAAGTCCCTTGGTCCCAATTATCTCTGATAAGGGATATTTAACCTGCAGCAATGCTGAGGAGGATGGGAACCCTTGAAAGCCACTTCTCTGACTCTAGAACCCTCTGGACAGTTACATCTAGTCTGTGAACCACGTGGAACTCTGTGCCAGACTCCGAGAAGGGGACAGAGAAATCCACGATGGCTGTACTGTCTACTTGTGAGGTCTAAGCGGCACACTCAGGATGCTCTTCCCTCAGCTACATCACTTTCAGCCACAGACCTCATTTTCTAATCAGAGGGAAAATGTATTATCCTTTGTACTCATGTAACTACAAAAGCTACACAAATTTAAATGAATGTGGCAGAGATGTTGGCTTATGGAGGGAAGAGAGCACTCGTATACCTCCCTCTGAATGTATGTCTTAGACTCTTTACTGAAAATGCTTATTTTTCCTACCCATAAGGCAATACATAAACTGTATTGAGATCTGGACACATTTTACAAATTACCATATGCTCTGCATTTATGCAACAGTCAAATGCTATTTGGGTCTCTGGTCTCTTGCTTACTCTGGATTTTGAATTTAATCTTGCTTTTGTTTAACTTGCATTTCTTTTGCTCTAAGTTAAAACTTTCCTTCCATATGGTTCTGGGCATTTTATTTTACTTTTTATTCCTATTTATTTATTTACTTTTGGGAAAAGGTTGCTGGTAGTCCAGGCTCACTTTCAATTCCTATGTAACAGAGGATGATCTTGAACCTCAGACTCTCCTGTCCCTGTCTCCCCAGTGCTGGGTTATGTTTACAGGTGGGTACAGGCTTGGTTCATTCGGGGCTGGGGATCAAACCCAGGACCATGTGCACCGGGCTCAACTGAGCTACGCCCTACCCCATTCCTTCATACTCTTTATATTCTTTACTTATTTAACTAAAACACTATTACTATTGGCTTACAATAGTCTTTCTATATTAAGTCTATTAGTGACTTTCCAAATATGCTGCTTGACTCTGACATCACATACCTATTTTCAAATATAGGGGTTATATTTTTATCAGGACAAAATTCTAATTTTCCCTCTTTTTTAATATTTGGAAACCCAATGGTCCTTTTCCTCTAGGATCAGGTATATACCCATTTATGCTTTCTCTCAGCTGCTCTAGCACTCAATTGTTCACACAGAATTTTTAATTTCACTTGACATTTATCTTGAAGGTATAGAACCAAATGCAAGACAAATAATTTTCCCCAAACCATTCATTTGCTTTCCAAGTGATATAAGTTAAAAAATCTTCAGTAAGAGTCTTAGCACAAAGTCAAAGTTCTACCTGTAAACTTGGTTCTACCTTACTTAGGAATACACACACACACACACATACACACACACACACACAAATACACATGAATACACACACACAAACAAATACACATGAATACACACAAACATGCATTTATATAAACACATACACATATGCATAGGCATACACAGATAAACACACAGACTCAACTGCAGGAGCCTGACAGAATTTTAATTATTCTCTTACAATATGACAAGCTATTACTTATACTTCACTTCTCATTTATCTGTACCTCACTTTTTTAAATCTCATGTTTGTGTGACTTGAGGGCATGAGAGTTTTCCCTTAAATCTCTGAACAGCCGCTATCTTTACAGAAAGACCAGGAAACACACTTAGTTTTACACCACCTAGTTTGTAAAGAGTGCCCGAGTCCTAGTAGCCTTTCACACAACTTTTCCGAGTTTCAATGAACTGCTTGTCATTTCGGCTAAAAAACAAAACAAAACAAAATGACAATTATATAAAACTATCCAAACACCATTCTGGACACTGAGATGTACCACGAACACACAATACTGCCTAGATGCTGGCCTGTTAGTTTTAAGTGTCCTCTAAAAACCCTTTTGCCTGGGGCTGCCTCTGCCCCCAACTCTGTGTTGTATATTAAGAAAAACTAGATTTTTTTTCCCCCAACAAACAGCTAAGGTTGTTGAAAATCTTATATCCTTGGGCTGGCGAGATGGCTCAGCAGGTAAAGGTGCTTCCTGCGAGCTTGGGGCCCACACAATAGAAGGAGAGAAATGATCCCTGAAGGTTGTTCTTTGATCCACACACATGTGCCCTTTTACACACACACACACCACATACACACACACACACACACACACACACACACACACACACAGTTTAATTTTAAAAAGAAACATTGTGTCCCCCGAGAACAGCTGGAAAACCAAGTGCTTTGAGCAGGGGCTGTTATTTTGCTATTGTTTACTACATGATCTGGAAATGCCTGCAGGAGGAATGAGAGGCCAGAAGCTAGGCCATGGGAAGCTCAGTCACGGAGAGAAAGCTCAGTCTCTTGGAGAGTCCAGATTGACTATCTCAACGTCACCAGCGAATTGCTGCTGGATGCTTATGAGCCTTCTATCGATGCTACCACTGCTTGCTCACCTGGACCACTCCAGTCGCCTGTGCTGGATGCTGTAAAGTCTCAATTGGATGGTATCTTGCTGTCCGCCTGATACTTCTCACTGTCTGCTCCTTGCTACTTTTTGGTTTGTTTGTTTGTTTTTGGTTTTTTGTTTTTTTCGAGGCAGGGTTTCTCTGTGTAGCCCTGGCTGTCCTGGATCTCACTCTGTAGACCAGGCTGGCCTCGAACTCAGAAATCCACTGGCCTCTGCCTCCCAAGTGCTGGGATTAAAGGCGTGCGCCACCATCGCCCGGCCTTGCTACTTATTCTTAATAAGTCAGCCATTCAAAATTAAAGTGTGGCCATCTTGGATCATCCTTTGGACCTCAGAATTGTCCTCTAATTAAAACCTAACCTCAGCTTTTGGTATAATCAATAGAAGCTGTTTCACTTCAATCACGACACCATTCAGCTTTCCATCATTATTCTGGCCTCAATTTTGTCCTTTATTGACAACTATTTAGGCATAATGGACATGTCATTGGCCTTCCTAAAAACACACTGCTCACTAATCCTTAATGACATCTGCCTTTTTCCTTCAACTAAAATGGCCTCATGATCTAAAAAGACCCTTCAGAAACTAAGATATGCTTATAACGTGTAACTGTGATATGGAGGCCTACGTGGGTTCAGTGTCGAACCACTGGTGAAATGGAGTAGGACCATGTGCCTGCAGTGTGGGCTACCAGGAGAGACTCACGATGTGAGGAGACTGTCGGCTCATCCCAATCACGGTCCGGTTGATCCGTCTCAACAACCTCTCCATGATCAGCTGTACGTGTGCTGAAGTGGGACCCTGTGGGAGAAACACAGCTGTGACATTCCCAGCTAAGGATGCTGAGCAGATGAGGAGCACCCAGGACAGTCAGGCACATACATGGGAAGGAAAGGGAAAAGAACAAAGTTCTTGATGCTTCTGCCCAGGGGCAAATTAACAAACAAACAAATAAACAACAACAACAAAAAAGAATCTTCCCCCAATCAAAACTCAAGGTTACGGGTTTGTTGTGCAATAAATGTGATTCCTTTTCAGTATAAATGTTAAAGCCCTAACACCCAATAATATCAGAGGACCCCTGGAAGGTAATTAAAGTCACAAGGGTGGGGCCCTGATCTGAGGGGATTAGTGCCCTTATTAGAAGAGACACTGAGGGGAAGCAGGTGCGCTTATACTCTCTGCCTCTTACTGTGTAGACAGGAGTAGAGTCCGTGAGAATACACAGGAAGAGGGTGGCCATCCATGAGCCTTGCAGAGTGTCCTCAGCCAAGCTCAACCATGCTGACACCCTAACCTCAGACTTCCAGCTTCTAGAACTTCCAAGGAACTAAACTTCTGTTTAAGCCCTGCTATCCTGCGGTGTGGTATAGAAGACTAGACATCATTGCTCTAGGACTTAATGTTCTAACAGTGACTCAGGGCCATTACTCCTCTTCATGAACCTTCTCATAACCGGGAAAGGAGGAAGGTCACAGTGCTCTTATTGGACTCCACCGGACTAACACAACACAGTGCTGAACACATGTGTACACTCTAATTCCTTCCCTGTCTATAGTTGACATTACATCCCCTCAGTTTCAGGGTATCCATTTTTCCTTTACCAGTGCTGTCAACTGCAGGCAGCTCTTGGTTAAGGCTGGGAGCCCACAGTCCACTTGCCCCTCTCAATGCTGGAACCCTGTCTGGCTTGAACCTGACAGGCCTTGTATGTACCATCACAGTTAAGAGTCACTTAAAAAATGCTATGTATATGACATGACTGGTCACATTTTTTTTTTATTCACTACCAAGGTCTGGGTTAGAAATCAAATTCCAAATCACAGCACTATAGGAAAATGTTTTCAGCTTCATCATGTGGTTTCTATAGGGATGTGTAAAGATAAAAAGGGGGTGGATTATCTATCATAAATAAATATCAAATGAACTGTACAAACAGTACTCGAAGTCCTGGGGCTCAAGGATATGGAAAGACGAGTTCAGGGCTGAGTCAGAGAAAACAATGGTGTTGTCACATGCTTCTGGGGCCAGGGATGGCATAGAAAAGCAGAAGCGCCCAAGGGAAGGACAAGCTGAGCATGAGGTGAGCTGCTGAGCTGTGGTGGAGGCCAGTCAAGTAAAGTAAGACTTGGCCGTGAGACACAGAGAGAGTATTTCCTGTGTCCTTTGGCAGGGTAGACTCTAAAGATACTGCTGAGAAGCACAGGCCAAAGAGAACAAGTGGTCCCCTGACGTGCGGGAAGCCCTGCCCCTGGCAACCATCATTTGTTTGGGGTGAGGTTCTTTTCCTTCCGTGCCATCAGGGTTCAAGAAAACATGTTCTGTGCCATTTCCCAGCATCTCCAGTGGAGCCTGAACACAGGACCCAGGAGATCCAGGCAGGTTCAGCTCCTGTGCTCAAGAGGTGGGGTCGGGGGTTGGATCACAGAGAATACCAAATTTAAAAACATTTCTAAGGGGCTCCGGAGATGGCAACAATGTCAGAGACGCTAAGACCAGAATGCAGAAGCTAAAGAGGTTTCTTCAGGAAAATCATCTAGTGGGTCTTAGCAGAAATTGGTTCTTTTCCTTCTTTAAGGTCTGGGTGTGTAAGCATGTGTCTGTAAAGATGCATTTGTCTATGCATATGCATGTAGATGCCAGAGCCTTCTTCTTTCTTGCTATTTTATTTGCTGAATTGGGGTCTCCCATTGGATCTACAGATCGCTGTTTTGGCTACACTAGCTGGCTAGTGAGCCCTGGAGGCTATGCCTGTCTCTACATAACAGTGCTGGGGTTATATATCTGTATGTGCAGCCATGCCCAGATTTTACATGTGTACTAGGGAATCTAACTGCAGGTCATCGTCATGCTTGTATAGCAAGCTCTTTGCCCGTTGAGCCATCGTCTTAGCCAGTGAACTTACAGATCTGTTTGGTTAATTTCTGAGATCGGGCCTCACCAAGTAGTCATCTCTGGCCTGGTACATACTAGGTTGATCAAACTGACCTCAACCTCAAAGATCTGCCTACCTTCTCCTCTTGAATGATGAGATTGAAGTGTCCACCATCGTGCCTGAGCGATGTAGAGCCCATAAGAGCACTGCCAATGACCTCAATGGTAAGCCAGTTAGGAAAAGCAGCCCACTAGGGCCCTCACATGAAGCCACTTGCTTATCTGTCTCAACCTAGTGTGAGGTACACCATGTTTAGTCCATTCTAAAAAGGGCACAGCTTGCTCTGTTACCCCAGTGCTCCTACGCTGCCTGAGATGAGGAAGACCACAGCTTCCTGCTGGGCGCAAAGGGACTAGCAGAGGATCAGGCCATAGGAGGTGACTGGACTCACCACATCCGTCCTGTCCAGCACCTCTAGTATGTGGCTTAGAAGCTGTGAGCTCGCCTCGTGGTCGGGTTTGGTCGAGTGGTCGTCCAGCTGGCCACTGAGCTGGTCTGTTAGTAGCGGCAGCAGCACCTCCCTGCACTCTGAAGAAGAACAGAAAATGGCTCACACATGGCTACCCGCCAGCTCTCTCTACAATTCCACTTGCCTCTGAACATCCTGCAGCCAGCCCAGCCAGAAGAGCACATGGATTTAGGCACGGAGCTTCAACCTCAACTAAGAAACTCGTAGCACAGGCGGATGAGATGTGAGCACTGACTACAGTCTTTCTTTTTCAACGCTGGGGATTGATGGAGGGCCTCTGTCTCTATGGCTGAGACACAGACCTAAGCCCTAACAGTGGGTAAATTATGTCACAATTTCTCCAGGTTTTAATTTTCAAAATTGTTTATATTGTATATGTGTGCATATGTGGACGCGGATATGCTTACTTGGGTTCATGTGTACTAAATTCAAGCAGTAGCCCACGGAGGCTATAAGAAAGCATCAGATCTCCTAAAGCTGGTGTTACCGATGCTTGCGAGCTCTGTGAGCTGCCATTTGGGTGCTGGGCATTGAACCTGGGTGCTCCACAAAAGCAGCAAGCGCCGTTAATTCCTTAGCTATCTCTGCAGCCTACTCCCCCACCCCCGACTTCCATTTTTGTTTTAAAGTTTTATTTTTTTTCTGTTTTTTGATGCTAGAGATTGAAGCCACGGCTCTACACATGCCAGGCATATGCTCTACACCACTAACTCCCCTACAGTTTGTTTGTCTGTGTTTTAAACGTTGCCATGAACACTAAGTTACAGGAAGTAGATAAAAACGAGGGCAGACAGCCATGTTCTCAGAAAGTTTCCACCTGACCAAGACAATTACCAAGTTCCTGGGCCTCCCTTGTCCCTTGCTAGGACATCTGGCTCACATCTTTGCGGATATGTGGTTTATGGACAGTGTCATTACATCCTTTTCTTGGGATCTCTGCCATGATGGTACTTCATTAGGATGACTCCAAGTTCTTTGGACATTACAAAGGTGACTGTAACCAGTGGTTTTACTGCAACCAACTAGAACCATCTAACTGGTGACTGGAGAGATGACTTTTGAATTTTATCTCCAAAAAACATGCAGTGGAAGGAGAGGACTGATTCCCACCAGTTCCTCTGACTTCTATGTATGTGTGGTGTATGCATACATAAAGACACACATGCACACATGCATGTACACACAGAGAGAGAGAGAGAAAGAGAGAGGGATGGAGGGAGGGAGGGAGAGAGAGAATAAGAGAGAGGATGAGAGAGCGCAAACACATAAAAAATAAAAGGATAAAATAAGATAAAAGGAACCATCTAGCTAGGGGTGGTGTTACATGCTTACAATCCTAGCCCTCAAGAGATAGACGGAAGAACTAGGGTTTGAGGTCAGCCTGAACTGCTAAGAGAAGACTGTTTCAGTAAAAAAGGAAAGAAACAATAGTAACTATCAGAGATGCTAAACGAGGCTGGAAAGATGATGTCTTGGCACTTAAAGAGCACGTGCTGCTTTCCCAGAGGACCCTAGTCGGGTTCCTAGGACTCACAGCAGGTGGCTCAGATCCACTTGCCACTCCAGCTCTAGATCAGACACCTCTTCTGGCCTCCTTGGGCACTTGCATGTGTACGCACGCACGCACGCACGCACGCACGCACGCACGCACGCACGCACAGAGGGAAAGAGGAAATGGGGGAAGATAAAAAAAGAAAACTAAACTGACTTCAGCCTCTTAAACTTCTTTGGCAGAAGATCCTAAAAATCAAACTAGCTGGGCATTGGTGGCTCATACCTTTAATTCCAGCACTCAGGAGGTAGAGGCGGGTGGGATCTCTGAGTTTTCGGCCATCCTGGTCTAAAGAGTGAGTTCCAGGATAGCCAGGGCTATGCAGAAAAAAACCCTGTCTCAAAAAACCAAACCAAGTGACCAAATAAATAAGTAAAAATGAAGAATAAACAAGAGTTAGCCAATAGTCAAGGGTATTGCTAGTCCCAAATTCAAATCATATAAAGCAAGAAACAAAACCCAGGCAGGGAAGGAAGCACCTGGCCTGGACATGGCCTGGCTTGGGGGCAGGGCAGAGGCCATGGGATCTCTTTCCTAATCCTAACAGTTCATTTGTAAAATTTCATTACTAATTTTCTTGTTAAAGCCCTTCTTCACTTTTTGATGAAGGTAGAAAGGTCAAGAATTTAAGGTCATCTCAAGATATATAGCAAATCTGAAGCAAGCCTGGGCTATATAAGACCCTAGCTTAAATATCACACACATGCACACGCGTGCACACACACACACACACACACACACACACACACGGAAAGAAGAAGGGGAGCGGCATTTAATATACTGGAATGTGTGTAGCTTATAGATCAATAATATTTTGTATAAATGACTTTAGCACCAACAAATTTTGGTATTCACAGAATGTTCTAGAATCAGTTTTTCATAAATACCAAGAAACAACCCTAGTTTTCTTTTTGGTGACTGTCTGTCTCACTTCAGGATTAGGTTAGTAACTTTACATAACAATAAATATCCCACAGACATGCTACGAACACACTGTTGTGTTCAATTCAAACTGAGGCTTCACCTGTTACAATAAACTAATGTACTCTCAGCCAGACAGAGTGACCAGAGAACAGAGAATTAAAGTACCAGACTCAGGAATGCTCACTGTAACACTGTGGCAAGCCACTGTGGCACACGTGTACTCCAGTGGAAGGCATCTGACTCCTTCCCCAAACGCTGCAGCTTCTCAGGGAGACTCACCTGCCTGCTGGAAAAGGCTGCTCTCCACTATCTTGGTCATGCAGTTAAGTTTCTGCCGGACCAACTGGTTGTCAGGAATACTTTGAATGAACTTGCAGAAGAGCACGCTGGAAGAGAAGCACAGCAGGGTCAGTACGTTCCCTTGGCCCGTCTGAAGGCATCATCCTTACACACCTCTATGAAGGCATCCTTACACTTTTCCACTGAGAGCTGAGCAGGAGGAGTGGACCCACGGATGACCTAAGACTTGATATGAGAGTGTCTCTGGCACTGTCCGTGTGCCCTAGAGGGTTCTGCCTTCAAACCAAGTTTGTCCCTGGGAGATGTAGCACACTCAAACTCAACATCACTTTCCAGACCTACCTGTTGCTCCTGCTTCTGCAAAATGCCTTTTCTAGCAGTCTCCTCTCCAAGGGCCATCATACTCTGCATCCCTAGGCTACTTTCTTTTGCATAGCTCCTTTCCCCACAGAGAGTACAAGTCTCTCCCAGGGGCCAGCTTTCTTGGATCCTTTATCTCTTACACAGAACTGAGCGCACATAAGTGTTCACTCCCTTAACACTTGTTAGAACAGAAGCAAATGCAGGGTCCAGGTCTGCCCAGCATTGGACTGCTCCTGTTAATTTCAGGACACAAATCGTGTTCTGCTTCTCACCTGAGCTCCATGGGATCAAACACCAGTTTGACATCATTAATTATGCTGGGAAGGTACTTCAAGGCTGCCCCCTGTGAGAAGCACAAAGACAGTCAGTGCCAAGGCAGACAAAAAACAAATATACCACCGTGTCCCAGGGGGGAAAGGACAGGACTTGGGGCTTAAATAAGAAACTGGAAGCGGGTGCCTTTGCCATGAGATGCTGGTGTCTTCAGAGTGACCTCCCCCAACGTCCTTCTGAAAATGGAGGTCCAAGCCTCGGTCTTCCTAACCAAAAGGCTCCGTGCATATTTTGGAGGCAATTCACGTTTCTTTCACCAAGTTACCATCAGAAGCAGGGAAGAAACAGTAACATTCAAACTGGAGCCCTCACAGGTTCCGTGCCTCCCAGTCTGTAAAGACTGTTGCTGCTGGTGGTGACTTTACACTTGAAGGAGGAGGCACGGGGAGGACGGAGAAGAGCAACAGCCACAGCAGGGGCTGTGAGAGCAGGGGGATCCAGTTTGCTGAAATCAAGAGATCAAGCAGGATGAATAACAGCCATTCACATGATGTCTGAAGAGGCAGCCTGTCTTTGGTGAGTTGACGCTTGAAAATACAGCTGTGTGTGTAAGTTAAAATGTGGACAGACTTACTTTTATTGTGTGTCCATCTTTAGCAATACTGTGTCTAAACCCCAGGCCCTCACTGGGGCTCTGTAAGCATTCTACCACACAGCCATGGCCTCATGCACGTTTCCTCTCTGTCTGCCCATTCTACTAAGCTTCTCCTGTTTTTCGTGAGCCTACGTCACACTTCCCCTCCTACCACGATACATCTTCATGAGGGGCCTTCAAAGGGTCCCCTACAAGGTCACCAGGCTGACCTTGATCTTAACAGCTTCTTCCAGAGGCCTGTCCATCAGCGTGTTGAAAGCAAGAAACAGCTGGCGGATTGAGTTGTTAAATTCATCTCCGTCTTCGCTCTGACCATAAAACCTAGTGATAAAAAGAAAATGGACAGTAGACTTGTGGTCTCAAAAAATGACACTAGAGGTCAGTGCCTTGCTGTCACCATCTCTAACTGTGCAGAGACATCTCATGGGGCACCCCATGACTGTTTTTAAGGGGCTAAAAATCAGCCCAAATAGATTGAAATGACATCAAGACTCTGATAAAAGCGAAGTAGTTATTTGTAGGTGAAGTCCTAACACAGGGTCTACAGCTGGCTAACCAGGACTGTCATTTGGAGCCATCTGAAGGGGCCTAGGCCTGGAGATGCCTTTGGGCCTGGTAGTTTGTGGGTACCACCCACAGGAGGAAAATAGCAGAAAGTCACTTCAGCAGGCAGTGGCTGCTTCCTCAGCTCATGGCTAAGGATAAGAGGCATAGGCTCCCAGGGCAGACACCTCTGCTGTCTGAATCATCCTTGCCCATTCTCTTCCTGCATCCCTCCTCTTCCTCCCTCCCCACTGTCTCAGCTTCAATATGAGCTGAGGTCAAAGGCACTGTGGAGACTCTCCCCAACCTAGCCTACAAATTCCAGCTATTGCCTACTTTCTCCAATGTGCCTCCCAGGTACTACCAGCCTGCTCTACTGCAGGCACCTTGAATGTTATATTGACAAGCACTCGCTTTGAGTGAAACATTCTAACTCATAAGAGTCATACGATACGTGCCATCAACTCAGAAGTCTCTGGGTAGTTTGTCCAAACACGACGTCTCAAGCAGAAGAACATGCACTAGATTACTGATGGCAACACGGCAACACTACTAAGTACTCAAGAGTAGGTATAATAGGTTCAGCATATAAGAGTACATGCACGCACACACACACACACACACACACACACACACACACACACACACACATATTTCTGCTGGTCTCCTCCATTCACATGAACACACTGATATCTTTCTAAAAATCCAACATCTAAAAATTTTCCAGAACTCCAAACCTTCGATGAGTGCCGGCATGAAGCCACAAGTTTAAAAGTTTAAAAGTTTAAAAGTTAAAAATAGGAGATGAATCCTATTACTGGTACCATCTAACTTTACATTAAGGGGTCAGTCAACATGTACATGCATGAAAACATTGCATAAAATTACCTTAAGCCCCAAAGCAGCTCAAAGTCAATTAAAATGGAACACACTTCAATTCTGTGCTCAGTTCTCAACTGTTCTTGCTTCAGCAAACACCATCACTGCTCACCCTGACTTCAAGGTTGTCTTTGGCCCTTCCCCTTCCACTGCTGCCCTGTCAAGTCCTACAACATCTGATTAGCTCCTCCCCCAGAGTCGACTCACCTCTGCAGTTGTATCTGAGGTACAGCCTCAGTATCTCACCCCAGAGCACCCAATCAGGTGGCTGCTCACTTTCTACACAGGAAGTGAGATGATCACTTAGGAGCCAAAGATTGTTATCTCACTAATCAAACTGCCAGTGCTGCCCCCATACTGAGATAAAACCCAAGCTCCTGGCTTGTCACAAGACCTGTCTCTCTAAAAGCAGTCATCACCAATCAAGACCTCTAGAGCACACAGCAAACTGACCATTTCCACCCGTGAGTCCTGGTATCGTTACTGCTTTAGGAGTCTCTAGATGCAGATGGGCCTCGGTGGACTTTCTCCAGTGGTCTCATAATTCACCTCTGCCTTCAACCCCAAAGATCTGAAGTTTGATTGTTCCATGAGCAACCAACACAAATAAGCATGAAGAACAAGGGACCAAGATGAATCCTATTACTGGTACCATTACCTCAAGTAGAGTACCCGAGACTGGATGATGAATCGAAACAGGTACTTCAAGGCTTTCAAAGCAGCAAACAGCAATTCCGTCTTGCTAGGGTCCTCGGCATTAGCCACATAAAAGTTCAGTACCTTGGAGAGTTTCCTAAAAAAAGAAAAAAGGTAAGAAAGCGATGTTGTCATAGAACTTGCAGGCTTAGGGTATGCAACAGAGAAAGAAACAGTGGTTACCTGGGAAGCACAAGGCCCAGCTTTTCAAATACACCCTCTTGAATATACCCTAAACAGGCAAACTAACTGTTGTTTTGTTTCCACATCTGTCTAGCTTTGACCCCTCCTCCCTTCTTCTTGGAAATAACTGGGAAAACTAATTAAGTAACTAATTCCACAAGGCACAAGCATCCTTTGGTGGAACTGAAAAGAAGAATCAGGAGATGGCAGAGCTGGAGCTCTATAGAGGATGGCTCAGGGGTTGAAACACTTAGTATGCAAGCAGAAAGCCTGAGAACCCAAGTAAATGCCAGGTGTATCTGGTGGACCACTTGTGATCCAGTGCTCAGAAGTTAGAGTCAGGGGGGTCCTGGGAGCATGCCTTCTAACTAAAGTTTGGGGGTAGGGAGCCAGGAAGACTATGGACATCAGCCTTGGGACACACACACACACACACACGTACACAGGCACACCACATACACAAATGCATGAAAAGGGGGGGAAAGGGAAACAAAGAGTTGAAGAGATTTGCTTTATGGAAATATTTATTTTTTGGCATGTAAAGCAGACATGTGAAGGACAGATGATACCGGCCTACTGCAGTTGCCTGCGCTAATTGCTTTCAGCTTGCTCCAACCCTTTGAAATCAATGTGGTACCAGATAGAGACTTCACTGATGAGAAAAGTGGACTCAGTCTGACTCAATATCACCCATTATTCTGAACATGCCAACAGACAAGTATTCTGGGATTTCATGTAGTTTTACATTTTATAATGACTTGTATATGTACAGATACATGCTTGCACATGTGTGTGCACTTGCAGGTAGAAGCAAAAGGTCAACCACAGATGTTGTTCTTCACAACATCTTATTTATTGAGACCTAGTCTCTCACTGAATCTAAAGTCACAGTTTTGATTAGGCTGGCTAGCCAGTGAGCCCAAGATCTGCCCATCTCTACCTCCCTAACATGGGATTAGAAGTGTCTGTCACAATGCCCCTCCTTACTTAGGTTCTAGTGATTAAACTTTGGTCCTCACCCTTGAGCAAGCACTTTATGGACTAAGCCATTTCCCCAGCACCATGGTTTTAGGGTAACTTGGACTTCTGAAGGTACCTATATTTCAATTATTTTTGTTTCCCCTCAGTCCTCTGTGTGTGTGTGTGTGTGTGTGTGTGTGTGTCTGTCTGTCTGTCTGTCTGTGTGTGTGTCTCTGTGTGTGTGTCTGTCTGTCTCTGTGTGTGTGTGTGTGTGTGTGTGTGTGCGCGCGCACAGGTGCATGTATAATTAGCCTCAAATCCAAGTGCTGTAAATAAACCTGGCAGAGCTTATTACTTCTACTCTCTGGCAGATAAGCATCTGACTTTGAACTTCTTACTGGCCTTGTCTATGTGCTATTATGGTCTTGAGTCTGTGACTATTGAAAATTCCCTTAGGAGGTAGGTGAGAAAGTGAGAATCTATAATCCCAGCTCTTGGGAGGTAGAGGCAGAAGAATCGGGAATTCATGTTTGCCCGGGGCTCTAATTAGACTCAGTGTAATTAGATTCTATACTAGATATTCTCAGCTGTAGCTGCTGATCCCTTGGAAAGTCAAGGTGCTGGGTGGAAGTGTACCAAATGCTGGCGTGTGTGCTGCCTTCTCCGCCCATGAGGCAATCACTGATCATAAGCCTAGCTGGTATGTTGCATAACATCTTTGTATGTCTTGTGTTTCTGTATCTTCCTGACACAGAATGATCTGACCTGGTACATCAGTAATCAACATGATCTGGCAAGAGCCACTGTCCAAGGGACAGTTAAAAAATCCCAGCTACATTCCTGCCAGGATTTGGTCTCACTGCTCTGCACAGTAACTGGAATTTAACAATGGGGGTTGCAGGCCACACACACTGCCATGGGGAGCTGAGCACCACAGGGAGAAAGAGTGACCATGACAGGTTGGTTCCTCTAGTCAGCAAGCCACAAATTGCATACTGAAAGGCTGCTCTATGCAAAAGGTTAAAACTATTGCCTGTTGGGTAAAAGGAAAATAAACCAAATTACCCAATTTCCTATAAGTAATCAGTTCCCCAAAGCACTGTGGGGTAGGGCTGAGAGTGTGGCCCGTCCTTCTACCAGACTTGGTTTTGCCTAGTTCACTGTCAGACCATTTGGTGCCTCATGATTATCTCACTAATTTGATTCATAAGGTCCTGAGTTTGGCCATCTGTTTTGGAATTCTGTGCCTGTCTTCATCTCTCCATTGTATGCCCTTGGGTTTTGTCTTTTTTTGGTTTTGTGTGTGTACATGCATTCGTACATGTGTATGTACATACAGATGGGTGTGGGCACATATGTCTTGAGGTCAGAGGTCTACTTCAGGTGTTTTCCATAATTATTCTTCACTTTGTGAGACAGTTTCTCTCTGGAGCTCACTAATTCAACATAACTTGATAGCCAGCAGGCCCCAGGAATCCTCCTGTCTCCACCTCCTCCAGGGCAGGGATTACAGGCATACAATAGCATACCTGGGTTTTTATTGGGTCCTGGGGATCAAACTCAGGTCTTTGTAGGTGCACAGAAAGCACTTTGCTAACTGTGCTATCTCCCCAGCACACACACTGGGGTTTTAAAAAAAAAAATGTTTCCTTACCCTGAAGAAAGGGACTTAGTTTAACACCTTGTCCCACTGACATGTTAGTCAAATGGCCCCTTTCTACAAAGATGCTTAGAACACAGTCCCACCCTCCACCCAGGCTGACTATATGAAGACCCTTCTTGTTTCTCAAGTGTCCAGCCTCCCAAACGACTCCGACAACACGCAGGTCCCCTGAGTCATACTCACACGTGTGCCAAGGTGGCACTGAAGTGCTTGTAAATGTAGGTTTCCAGTACAGGGTTAAAATGCTGAAACTTGATGTCTCCGATCAGCGAGATGATGAAGACCTGCAGAAGGCGGCTAGCATCAGCAGCGGCAGTGAACCGCCCCCAAGGCTCCTCTGCCCGTGAGCAAGGCTCTAGCCTCCTGGTGCCTTCTCTTTCTTGATCATCTTTACGACGTTTAGATTCTGCTGTTCAAGCTGAACAGTAAGTCTCAGGGTGCACATTTAACACAGAGAGATTCTACACGTCCAGCCAACAGCTATGAGTAAATGGATTCAGGACATCACCACTGGCCATGGGAGGCTAATGTCTCAAAAAAAAAGTACTGTCTGCACACAGGTGCCTAAAGTCACAGAATTACACAGGAAACGAGGAAGGTAGAGAAACGGGTTTGTGGGAATTGTAAACTAATGCAACTTTGCAAGAGATTTTCCAAGTGGAGTATGAGTACTCCCCATGAGGTTCAGAGTTTGGTCTCCCCATTTCTTCCCTACATGGTATCTTATGTCTACATAGAACCTAACAGTGTTTACAAAGAACTACAGTCCACCAAGAATGAGTATGTACAAAGGAAGAGGCACCTGGAATTGCCATCTATGCCAACAGCCAGCCTGGTCCTGCTGGGCTTAATCTGCATGGTCTCTAGTCAGTCTCTTTTTCCTATAAATGGGACCATCTCAAGTTGACAGCCTTGCCTACTCCTATCTTGCAACATTAGTTTAGCTGTTGTGATGGTTTGTATATGCTTAGCCCAGGGTGTGGCACTATTACAAGGTGTGGTCCTGTTGGAGTAGGTGTGTCACTGGGAGTGTAGACATTAAGACCCTCATCCTAGATGCCTGGAAGCCAGTATTCTCTTAGCAGCCTTCAGATGAAGATGTAGAACTCTCAGTTCCTCCTGCACCATGCCTACCTGGATGCTGTCATGTTCCTGCCTTGATGATAATGGACTGAACCTCTGAACTGTAAGCCAGCCCCAATTACATGTTGTCCTTTTAAGAGCTGCCTTAGTCATGGTGTCTGTTCACTGCAGTAAAACTCTAAGACAGAAGTCCTGATACCCTTCCAAATTGACCAGTTTCCCCACACTGGTAAACATCACACATTTGCAACCCACCTATGTCTTTAACCCCAGTCCTCAGGTAAAATCCTGTCCTAGACTCTCCGCATTGGTGAGAAAAACGAGGCTGGGTTTAGACGTGCTGGCTTCCTCCCACTCACAGGACTGGTCTGCATTTCCCAGCTCCCCGTCATTACACATCACTGCTCTGATTTCAGTTGTCAGAACAGGTGTAAGGAAGCACTGTGTGACAAACTTGTCTGCTATGCTGCTTATCACATATAAGGACACTACAATTCATCTCTGATGGGTGAACACAGTGTCTCTGACGGGTGGACAGCTATACAAAGACAAGGACATACATCTTTCTTTATCCAGGGCCCTTCCTGGGCTTTGATCAGAGCATGGAAAAGAAAGTTAAAGTACCTGCTGATCTTAATGTAATTAAACCCATTCTTTTCCCTAAGGAGAAAGTGAAAGTATGTCAAAAAGGTGAGACCAAATAGGGAACAAGCAACTGGAAGAGAAATCTTCAGTTCCTCATTTGACTTCTGAGAGTTCAGGCTAAAAATATACTCAAGAGAGACGTATATGTGTAATTTTGCTCAACAATGTTTATGGTATTTTAAAAACAAGTTATCAAAGAATAAACACTAGTCAACATGAGAAGCTGCTTACCAGAGCATCAAACACAAGGAAGTCATACGTTTCATTGTCTGACATTTCCATCATTATGTTAAAAAGTGCATCTAGTGTATCCTGTAAAAACTGAAGGTAAGACAAACAGAGAGGTTATTTTGTTTCCAACTTGCTACACGTTATAAAAAAAAAAAAAATGGGAGTTATTGTGTTCTATTGAATAGGTGTGAATATAATACTTTTGTAAGACTAGCATACTAGCTTAGCCATGTAGATTCTAAGTTTTAGATTTCCAGTTGGTTTAATGAAAGTTGTTGAGCTAACGAGACAGCAAAGAATACTTGTGGCGCCGGGCGGTGGTGGCGCACGCCTTTAATCCCAGCACTTGGGAGGCAGAGGCAGGCGGATTTCTGAGTTCAAGGCCAGCCTGGTCTACAGAGTGAGTTCCAGGACAGCCAGGGCTACACAGAGAAACCCTGTCTCGAAAAAAACAAAACAAAACAAAACATAACAAAAAGAATACTTGTGGCTTCAAACATCTAAGACATATGGACATACCTTAACGATCTCTCCTCCATCCACTTCCATTAACTTCTTCAGGTTGTGCTTAATGTTCTGAGAATTGGAACGCCAGTTTAGTAAGCCGAGCAGGTCCACTGGGAAGAACAAGCACAAACCACAGACATTAGAAGAAACAGCTACAGAATTTTCTAGAAAAGATAAGTGCTGTTAGGCTGGGGAGATGGCTCAGGGGGTAAAAGTGCTTGCCACGAAAGTGTAAAGACCTGAATTCAGATCTCTAAAACCCAGTCTGGCTGGCTGCAGTAGAACATGTCTGTAGCCCCTGTCTCTCCAGCACTCCTACTACAGTGAGCCAGCCTGGTCTACATTTCAGACATCTGAGGTTATTCTCTGACCTCTACATGTGCACTGAGGCACATGTCTGCCTGCACACATGTGAACACTCACATCTCATACACACACAAAGATTTTTAAAAGTTAACTGCTCTTAATAGTATTTAATTTGCCGAATGTGTTGATACAGGCCTTTAATCCCAGCACTTGGGAGGCAGAGGAGGTGGATTTCTGAGTTCGAGGCCAGCCTGGTCTATAGAGTGAGTTCCAGGACAGCCAGGGATACACAGAGAAACTCTGTCTCAAAAAACAAAAACCAAAAAACAAAAAAAAAAAAAAAAAGAAGAAAAAAAAGAAAAAAGAAGAAGAAGTACTTCAGGTATTATTGCAATTTTTGCAATTTATTATTTTTCATATAAATCAGAGAAAACCTCGTGATCCTCTGTAGTCCCTCAAAGGGGGAAAAAACAACCAGTTACTAATCTGCAAGAGCATAAAATCACTGACTGGAACTCATGTTTCTCAAATGATGATATCATCATTGTAAAAGTAAACTTAGAAAACACTCCTAACTAACCTCCCAATATCTAACTTCCTGCCTCATGGTTGTCCATGTTTGGGCAGATTCTGAGGGAAGGGACAGCATCCAGACACATCGGTGCCCTTTGATGTCACAACTGCACTGTAGCTGGGTTTCAGAGGAGAAAAACAGGCTTCCTGACACTAACTCAATTGCTTTAGGTCACATGACTACTGAGTGGCAGCAGGAGTGGAGTTTAACTAGCTCTATCTGATTCTAATCATGGCAGATCACAAATGCACGCACAGATGCACACACAAATGCACACACAAATGACTTTCATGCTTAGACTTTCTCCCGGATAGTGTACTCCATGTGTGCAAATATTTTTTTAAAAGTCTGAAATCCAAAGTGTTTCTAGTTCCAAGTATTTCAGAGAAGGAATATTTAATGTGTACTATTCATTACTCTTGTTTAAAAAATGGGAAAACCAAGTCACAGGGAAGTCATCAGAGCTGTGACTGCAAACTAGCTGCAACTAACTTCCAAACACTGAAACAAAATCAGAAGCATATGCAGAGAGTAAGAAGTTTACCATGCCATTAAGTATGTCTTAAAGCTCAGTATTCATTGGCCACATACATTTCATTATTTAATTAAACTCTAAAATTTATATGGATTCCAACCACCAGCCATTTGGGCTACTTCCAGCATGCCCACATTATAAATGTCAGAAAATATTCACATACATAAGAGGTGATGCACATTTCACTGGTGCCAGGTTCAGTTTCTGAGAGTTACCCTCAGCCTCTGTGACTACTGTACCTTTAACTCCATCAGCAGTGTTTTATATTGTCACCTTGCCGCCAGCCCCGGTCAGGCTTATGAGACTGGCCCAGTTTATTGTGTCTTTGGCTTAAGTGAGTTTGCCTTCCCATGTAGATTAGCTCTGAACTCTAGTTTGTTGAGTCCAGCCATGAGTCCAAGTTGAAACAGCATCCATATTCTCTAGCAAGCCAGAATTTGTCAAAACCAACCCTAGGAGTACTGACTCTTAAACAGCAACCAGGATCTGAGTCGTGAGTGTGCCCTCTCTCTACAGTGTACCACCCATCCCCAAGACAACGCTCCTGTTCTGCTCCACCCCAACTCACCCTCCTACTCAGGCCTGATCCTGTGAGTGCATGCCACCTCAGCGATGGACCTGCTAAGGTAGGACCCCTGGGCAGTAAATCCTGGGCTCCCTAGTCAGCAGAGCTCCTTCCATGTAGCACGGGTTAACTGAGTAATTGCTGCTGTTGTCAAATGCCATGTTAAATATAAGAGCTTAAAACTGATGCCAGAGGTTTGATGAGAAACAAAATGGAGCCTCGTTTAAACAAACCATGCAGCTGATTTCATGGAAAATTACTGGTTTCCTGGAGCAATGGAAGGGAATAGACTAGGAGAAATAGAAACTCTACTGGATGTGGGGGTTCATATCTGTACGCTCAGCAATTGGAAAGCTGAGGCAGGAGGATCACTACTAGTTTTAATTAATCTGGGCTACACAGTGAGACCTGTGTCAAAAAACATAACAGAAACAAACAAGCAAAAGAACCCTGAAATTAATCCATGTTCTCTGTTATCCCTGTTTGGGAAGAGATTGATTACAGCCAGAATCCGCCCACTTAATGCTTACTGTTCCTGTATCATCTACTATTTAAACAAACAAAGTCCCCACCTTTGAGTCCTTGAAGGAAGGTAATCTGAGGTTTCTGAATTTCACCTACTCAAAAATATGCTTAGGTTTTTATGACATGAAAATGCACTTGTGACAGCTAATTATTTTAATTGTCAGCTAGACAGGATCGAGAATCACCTAGGAGACCAACCTCTGGCTATATATGTCTATAAGGAAGTTTCTAGGTTGTGCTAATGGAGGCGGGGAATCCCACTTAAAATGTGTGCGGGAAGCAGAAAGGGTGTTGAACAGCAAACAGCATTCCTCACATTCTGCTCCCTGACTGTGTGACCAGCCACCTCATGCTTCTCTGCTGTTCCCCACTGTGATGGGCTGTCCCCGTGAAC
The DNA here is from genome assembly GCF_011762505.2 of Arvicanthis niloticus. Classification (NCBI taxonomy): domain Eukaryota; kingdom Metazoa; phylum Chordata; class Mammalia; order Rodentia; family Muridae; genus Arvicanthis; species Arvicanthis niloticus. The sequence continues at coordinate 51,636,218 of NC_047660.1, read as the reverse complement.
TAGGAGCCAAAATAAACTTTCCTCACTCAAATTGCTTCTGTCATGCATTTTATCATGGCACCTGGAAAGGTAACTTATACAGCACTGCTGAACGTCACTGGAGAAGCAGAATCCACAGCCTAGTATCCTATCTGAGAAGACCTGGCGCCACCTGGTCTGGTATCTTGAGTCTAACCAAGGAGTTTAAGAGGACCAGAATCATCTGTGTCCACGTGGTCCCCACCCCTACCGTTCTGGGTGAGCTTTGTGGAGCAGATGAGGGTGGCGATCTGGAAACTGTCTTTCGTGCTGTCTTTGCTGGGTGCAAAGACGGATGGGTTTTTGGATGCTTGGAGTTCTTTTTCTTCCAGCTCTGCTTTAGTCCCAGGCAGAGTCAGATAGTATTTAGCATCTTCCATTTTCTTATTATCACCCTGGAAGGAAAATGAGTTAGAAAAAGTAGAATCTGGGCAATATCTCTTACATGCTAATAAAAAATACCCTCCCCCAGGAGAACATGGTCATTCTTAGCAGATGTGAGACTTTGTCAAATTATATTTATAATCCCCTATAAGTCAGACATTATCTTCCTACGGAATTTGCAGCAGAAATAACTTTATCATGGAAAATAAAGTAGTAACTTGTGAAGTAGAAATCAGAACATCTTATTCTCTGCCAGAACTAAATGCAAACATTACAGAATAAGGTTGAGTTTGATTCTCTTGAACTTCTAAATAGTCATATGTATACTTTACTGGGACAATGGAGAAATAAATAGTTCCCTACAGATTCCGAAACTACTCATAGACTAAAGAGATGCTAAGGAAAGAAAATGTTTATTGATTAGACACAATTCAGACCAGCTGCCTACTATGTATCAGCTGCCCTCTGCCAGCTATTGTTGGGGAAATGAGATCTCCCAGCATATACTTCAAACTCTGAAATCTCAGTAAGTTTAAGGCTCAGAACAGTGTGCAGGGAATAGACACCAAACAGGAAAGGCAGCAAGAACCAGATAGTAAGGAAATGGTGCCTAGGTAACAACGATTCACAAACCACATCCTATAATACCCGTCTGGTTCTAGCCAGGCACACCTCTGCAGTGTCTGTGCCACTTGGATGGTGGATAGCAGAAGTGAGGGCCCTGCCCTTTACTAATCAGAACCCAGGCAGAAGCAAGGGCCCTGACCTTTACTAATCAGAACCCAGGCAGAAGCAAGAGCCCTGCCCTTTACTAATCAATCAGAATCCAGGCATACCCTCTGCCCCTCAGTGAGATATTCCTGGAACACCCAATAGTCATGCAACTCTCTTGTGAAAGAGCCATAAAGCCACTAAGGTGAGACCTGGAGCCCTTTAGACTAAAGAGGGCAAACTCGTGTACCTTTCAGTAGATTTCTGAAGTTTATACACGTAATCTGAAAGGAGTCTGAAAAACCACATTGAAAGGGAACAGGGGTATATGAGCCATTCTGAAATCCAGCTCTATGAGCATCACCTTGTACACCACCAGGTCATGCCTCCCATCTTGCAGTGTGGTGCCATCCGTGTTCATCAGTTTCACAAAGGCCACCCCAAAGGCTCGCTCTGATTTATCTCTGGCTGAAAAGATAGAAATACATGCCTGAGCCATGTGGGTAGACAGCAGGAGGTGATAGCTACGGCAGTTAACTTCATGTTTGCTCTGGGGTGTAATGATCAACCACAGTGTAATAAACATAGGTCAACAGTGAGCTTGTTCATGTCATAGCAGCCCCCAAACTGAGAGTGCCTTATATTTCACATAGGGTGTGTTTTCTACATTGCCTGATGAATGAGACCACCGCCCACTGAGTCATCTAAACCAGAACAGTGGTACCAACCAATCTCCTCCCTGTCAATCAATGGCATGTCCAACATATTGATGTAGTCTGACCCCTTTCTCTCTCCATACTCTGTTTCTATCCAAGGCCCAGACATGCTCACCACCACATCTGTTACCTCTACAAACCCTTCCTTCTATCTTCATGCCTTTTCACACAGTAGGAAGGAGAACTCCCAAATCAAATTCATTCATGGCAATTCCCCTGCCTCAACACCTTTAATGAAGTTGGGTGTGTGACTCATACTCATAACTCCAGCTACTTGGGAGACTGAGGCAGAAAGAATTCGAGCTTGAGGCCATCCTGGGCTACATATATATCAAGACCCTCCCTCAAAAATACACAGCAACAAAAGTACAGGGCAGGGATGTGCCTTAGTGGTAGAGCACATATCTGTCATGCTCAGGGGGAAAAAAAAATCACTATTCTATTTTCCTGATACCTAAGAATGCTGAGCTAAATTTGTCAAGTATCTATTTTTTTTTTTTTTTTTTTTTTGATATCCAAATTCACAAAGCATGCTAGAAAAGAGTGCATCTCTAAGTGGAAATGTGCCACGGTCCTCCTAATACTTACATTCTTGAGATGACCTGTGTCGGAAGGTAAATCTTATGTGGCAGCGTGTGACCTCCTCAATAGCAATGAAGACCTGCAGAAAGGGGAGGAGTCGGAAGGCAAGGCTCATTTGGAATCATTCCTCTTAACTGCAATGCACATTGTTTTGGCCCTAGACCATATATGTGTGTATGGTACAGCATGATGTCTTCACTCTGCAGACATTTTACACTGTTCAAATCGGGATAATTAGCATATCTACTGCTTTAAGCTTTTACCCTTTCCTCAGGGTGATATATTCAAAATCTTCCCTCTTAACTATTCTGAGAAAAAGAGACTTTAGATCTAGCTTCTATATCCTATCCTAGCACCGGTTCCTTCAGAGACTCAAAGCTTGCTAGCAGGCTCCCTTCTCACAACTACTCCCAAGCCAAAAGCATCTCAGATGGAGACCACTCTGCTGTTTATCATAGTTTCACAGCGCCTGGCATCCAGAGGGATAAGACCTGATTTTGAGGTCTACAAAGGACCCTTCCAAGGGGAAGTCACATGCAGATACAGTGGTTACTAATATCTATAAGAAGAAAAAAGATAGAATATCAGGGTGGGGACGTTCTCTGGACAGTAGTGCAATAAGTTACAGGAAGACAGTGCAACAGCATCAGTATCTTGATTAATCAGGGTTCTCTAGAGTCGCTAAAAACACATTTCTGAGGAGCTCACAATGCCCAAGATAAGTAGCTTTAAAAACCACAATTCAGCCATGAGTGGTGGTACATGCCTTTAGTTTCAGTGCTTGGGAGGCAGAGAGAGGCAGAGAGAGAGGCAGAGAGGGAGGCAGAGAGGGAGGCAGAGAGGGAGGCAGAGAGGGAGGCAGAGAGGGAGGCAGAGAGGCAGAGAGGCAGAGAGGCAGAGAGGCAGAGAGGCAGAGAGGCAGAGAGGCAGAGAGGCAGAGAGGCAGAGAGGCAGAGAGGCAGAGAGGCAGAGAGGCAGAGAGGCAGAGAGGCAGAGAGGCAGAGAGGCAGAGAGGCAGAGAGGCAGAGAGGCAGAGGCAGGTGAGTCTTTGCGAGTTCAAGGGAAGCCGGAACTTTATGGCAAGTTCTAGGACAGTCAGAGTTTAGAGTGAGAAATTGTCTTTAAAAAAAAAAAAGCACAATATAAATTCACATGAATGGCACCATAAAAAACACAGACTACAGAAGAATGTGAAAAATAATTGAGATATGAAGACAACGTGTCGATTTGTGGATTTTCTGCTTAGAACTCATAGGACCCTGCCAATGCTGGCAACGGGTGCTGCAGCTGCCCAGCATTCAGATGTAACCTGTTTTAGGATGACCTCAAGGTGCTCCAAGATTTAAGGAGTCACTTCTCTTCCCAGAGTCTGCTACCTCTTCACAAAGAGGTCATAGCAATACCCTCCTGTCTACTTTTAAGGCCACTGTGAGCCCACAGGGAATACTGGATCTGAAAGCACTTCGCAATTCATAAAATTCCTCCTTACACCAAAAAGGCCCAGAACACTTGGGCAGGGGCCAACCAGAACAACACGCTGGGAAGCTGATGATGGAGTGGGAATATCTTAGCTTGTCTGCAGCATCTTGGTAGCCCACCGCCTTATTCCAGCCACAAGTTTTTCTATTCCAGTCTCTATACATTTGTGAATAAGAATACTCTGTCAGAATGTTGGGCTTCATAAAATAGATGCTCTAAAGACTTCTTAACTACTGATTCAGCTTTGGAAAAAATAAGTTCTTTGAGAATCTCACACAATGTATTTTGATTATCCCCCCCCCACCCCCCCACCCCCATCCTCAGTTCATTTCTTTCTGTAGACTATCTGAAACTTCCAGATATGATGAGACTGATCTGGGGTTAAAAAAGCCGACAGGGATCTAAACAAGGGTCAACAGCTGAAGGAGTTAGAAACAGAGTTCTCACCTTGACCGTCTCGTACCAACAAGGTTGTTTGACTTGGTAATACACCACTGACTTGTACTCCGAGACGCCTTCGTACCCAGCACCGGGATGAATGGCTTTCTTTGATTGGAAAGACACAATTAGGAGATGATACTAGGTCATGAAAAATATGGCAATAGAAAAAGGTTTCTGAATGTACAGCATCCAAGAATTAACTCAAAGTCACAGGCATGGTGGGTCTGAGAAGTCTACCAGCAGTCACCTACACTGTATTGAAAGATTTCACTGTGGCAGCAGGTGCATGCTGTACCTAGCCAGCAGTCATGCCACATAATGTCAACAAACGCCACCTCGGTCCCCTCAGCCCCAAGTACTACATGCTATGAATTGCAGGGTCTTTACTGAATATGTATGGTTTTCTGCTCTTATAGAAACATAATGGTTGAATTATGGACAACAAGGACTGAAGATTTGAAGAGCATCACTCCAGGACATCTAGAGAGCTTCAGGAGCCAAGACTTTGACTTGTATATTCAAAGTAATTAGGTAGAGGTAACAGAGGCTTCCAATGGCCACCCGGTGCCTTTCAACTCTCTCAGATCAAAATCAAGATGTCCAGAAAGCTGCCAGAGGCAGAGAAACTCTGGACTGGAAGTCAGGACAGCTGGATCCCCCTCTGGCTCTAACATCTCATCTGCAATTCCAGACAAAAAAAAAAAAAAAAAAAAAAAAAAAAAACTCTACTCTGGGCACAAGCTTCTAATGACTAACACTGGAAATCAGCATTAGCTGACCTACAGCAAGGATGCCTTTATCGTCAGTGCTCCTTCAGGTAGGTGTCTATGGGCTCCACTGGCCCAGGTGATGGTGATGTGCCTGTCAAGGCCTTTGGGACACCTGTGCCATGGTGCTCAAGCTCAGAGTAACCATACCACTTGAAAATGTCAAAAAGCCCGAGATCCTAAAGCTTAAGTGGCCTTCGATATCTCTGCAGAGACGAAATATCAAAATATATCTAAATAGCTCTAGGAGTAAAAATGGCCACTGAAAATCATGGGTTTATCAGGATGGATATATATGTGTGTGTGTGTGTGTGTGTGTGTGTGTGTGTGTGTGTGTGTGTATCCATATGAGAAAGTATTGAGCATGCTAGGGTATGCCTGTGATTCCAGAACCCAGGAGGCAGAGACAGAGGTATCACAAGTTTGAGGCAGCCTCAGCTACATAGTGAGACCCTTTCTTAAAAACCAGAAACTAATCAAAGAACAAAATCCCCAAAAAGAAGAACCCCTGATGTAGGGAATATTAACAGTAAGTTGGACTAGCAGCTAGCTGTTATCACAGAGCAGGTGTGATGCAATGAGATTTGGGGTGGGGGGTGTGGTACATACCTCTAAAAGGTTGCCTTCCTCATCAAACACAGACATGGTCACCTCCACGTTCTTAGGTGTCTTCTTCTTCCCCTTGTCAAACTCCCCATGGATCAGGGTAACATAAATATCATTTCGAACATCTCCTATAACATGACAAGCCTCCTGTGAGTGCTCCTGAGGGAAACTCATTTCAAAGTTTCATGATAGAACACCCAAGAGATAATGCAAATATGCAATGATCTGCTAGTAATGGCCTGCTTATTCCACAGAAGTCTTTGGATTGCTCTCTCAGTCCACCTCTTACTACATATCAAGGTGTCTCTGATGTGCACGTTGTGAAAACATGACCTTTTTTTTTATTAGTGTGCACACACATACATGTACATGTCATAGTATAGGTGTGGGGGTCAGAGGATAACTTCTCTGGAGTCAGTTTTCCCCTTCCACCTGTTTTTGAGGCAGTGTCTCTCTTGCTATTTCTACTGCTGCCTGGCATTCATAGGCTCCCAAGTGATTCTCCTGTTTCTCATCTTGCTGCAGGAGTGCTGAGATTGCAGCTATGAGCCATGGGACCTGGCTTTTCTATGTGGGTTCTACAGATCATCCAGGTTGTATGGCAAGAGTTTTTATGTATCTACTAAGCCACCTCAGGGATCCAATTCTTTTCAGTAATAATTCTTTAGGATATGTGTCTAACAATAAGCATATATTAGATATTGCTAGGCTATCCAGCACAATTTTAATGGTGTCTTTTGGGTTTCTTGTTCATGCAGCTAGCTGGATATGGGCACAGTCCCTGAGGAGACCCAACCCAGGAACACCAGCAATATATTCACAGGCAGCCATACTGTAAACACTGAGAAAGAGGTAATTGGTTAAAAGGAAAGAAGAGAGTGAGCTACTGGGGATGTAAGAGAAGGCAGGAGTCTTAATGGAGGAAGAAGATGTCTAGATGGCTTAAAATCTAAAGGAGTCTTGGTGCTAAAGATGGGGACAAAAGACAATTTCCCCCAAACCTGGTGTGCCTGTAGTCAGTGAAAAGAGCTTTGTGGTGGATGAAGCTGCTCTCCTGAGAAGACACAACAGTCTCTCTTTTCGGAAATGTTTACTCATCCATTCTGAGCATTCATTAGAACACCCTCATTCTCAGGTAATGTGTGTGGAGAAAATACATTGCCCCTTAATGTCCCGAAGGTGAGAAAAGATCCCAATTACTCTCAAAAAAATCTATTCTCGTGCAGTTGGTTTTCTAGAGTTTTCAATGTGATGTGACCAGCTGTCCACAAGTCTCATCAATTAGTTCATATGAATATTCATCAACTTCCTCAGAGTATGATTCCCTTTGTCTCCTGTGGATATTAAAGGATTAAATGGGCGACACTGGTGAACTTGGGAATGTGACTGCTAGTCACCAACATGTGGCAAGAAAGATGAGAGAACTGGACAAGAATGGGGACCATGGGGAACGGGATGAGCAACGCACAGCCAGAGCTCAGGTGACTGAAACAGAGGCTCTCACAGAAACGGAGCTGAGCACAGGGACCCAACGTACACATGAGGAGAAAGGCGCTTGTCAATAAAGTAGTTTAAGTCTCCTGGACTGAAGACACTGGGCTACTGGGTTGTTTCCTGAGAAGTTGGGGGAAACATCTGCAGATCAAGATGGGAAAGAGTGAACTGAGGATGCTGAGATGCTTAGTGGTGTTTTCTGGGTCCTGACTACTGAGCAGTCTTTGAGGGTGCTGCGAATCTGTCACCAGTTTTTTGATGCCATTAGCTCTAAATGACGTCTTCTTAGGGACCATTATTGCCTCAACTGTCCGAGAGGAGGTAATCCTTTCTTCCAACATGGAAAAGAAACACAAAATGAAACCCGAGCAAAGTGTGTACCTGGCAGGATTATTTCTGGAAAGCCCATTTTCCGAGCTATTGCTGTTGATCTGTCCACCAGGTGTGAAAAGTTCTTCTGAACCTGTGTGAGGTCACCTGGCAGTAACTTTAAGGACACCCAAAGACCTGTAAGGGGAAAAAAAAGGGACAAGCTTCCAGTTCTCTGTATAATCTTTGCAACACACTCATCAAAGCTTGTGTGAGGCTAACCAGACACCCCATGATAAACATGTAATCCTCCTCGGGCAAAATTTCAATGATGCTTCCTTCAAACTCACAACTGACTTCAGTGGAGGACAAAAAAAGTAAAAATTATCCCAATTAATACCAAAGTATGTTTGTTCTAAGAGTAAGATTATGTGGTGGTGGTGCCAGAAACGATACAGACATTAATGGAAACTGTGGGATTTTACACACACACACACACACACACACACACACACACACACACACACACACAGAGAGAGAGCATGGCAATTTAATCACAGATGGCAGGGGCAGGGAAAATCATGAAGGAAGAAACTAATGTTAGGGGCTAGAGAGATGGTGCAATGATTAAGACCTCTTGCTGCTTTTCCAGAGGTCCTAAGTTTGAATCCCAGCACCATTGTTGGGCAGCTCACAATTGTTTGTAACCCACAAGGAATTGGTGCCTCTCTTCTGCTCTCTGTGGGGTCCTACACATGTGGCAGATACTCCAACACACAAACATATACATAAATAAAAATGCATATCTTTAAAACAAATTCCAAAAAGTACTTTTCTTGGTTTTTAAAACAGAAGCAATTTAATATCTTATATTTTAATTAAGACAAATTGCTAATCAAGAAATAAATAGGGCAAGATAATATTGAAAGGGAAAAAGGTGAATACCTGTTAAATCTCTGAAAATTACAGGATTTACTTATTTTTACTTTAGGTATTTGAGTGTTTTGCTTGCATCATGTATGTCCGTACTACATGACGCCTGGTACCCAGGAGATGGGAGGGATCATCAGCTCTCCTGGAACTGGAGTTACAGACGGTGTGAATTACCTTATGAGTGAACTAAACTCAGGTCTTCTGTGGGAACAGAAAGTCCTCTTAATTGCTAAGCTATCTTCCCAAACCCTGAATTAGTCACTTCTTAAATGAAAGAAAAAGCGTATTTTAGAAAACAGAAGAATAATTATCTGCTGGGGTTGGTCTGATGCTGCTATGCACTGAAATGCTAAATCCTGGCCGCCAAGATCTGCTGGCCCTAAGCAGAGTGAATTCTCATGTATACCAGCTTCTGTTCTGCAAAGCTTGCTCCCAGAGTTAACTTGTCAATAAAGGGCTAAAGCCTGTGATTGGGCAGTACAGAGAGAAAGGTGGGACTTGAGGATCAGTGAGGAGTCTCAGGAGCGACTGGGAGGGGAAGAACAAGGGAGACCAGGGTAGGAGGGGGCCACCATGAGAGAAGATGAACCATGAACGTGTAGCCAAGAGAAAGAGCAAGTAACAAAGGGCATGTGGCCGGGATCTAAGTTAGAATAGCTTCAAACCTGCCCAATCTAGGCTTATAGCTTGTAAATAAAAATATAAGGATTGTGTGTCTTTTATATGGGCTAGCTAGAATATATAATTTCTTATTACAGTTATCTTCTTTAAAAAAAAAAAAAATCAGAGACGGCAGACCATACAATACAGACAATACAGACTCAAGGTGGTAATTTAAATACGTGAGAACCACTGTCTACTTGTCACCTTTCACACAGGGGAGAACACACAGGATGAACACTTTGTGCCCAGAACAGGCAACACAGCACCATACATCTGGGTTAAAGCTTGTTCCCACCACTGACCCAGAAGTCCTACTACTAGGAGTTCCTAAGCAGTGGTCCTAAACACAGAGAAAGCTTCAATACAGAAATAGTCACAGCAGGGTGGCTTCAGTTTATAGTATTAAGCAGCTAGAAAATACTTGCCTATCCAAGGAACTGGACCCCACACCCTCCTCATCAGGCTAGATGTCAAAATGGAGTCACTCTGGTCAAGTTCTACAGCTTTAAAAAGGAAACTAAACTGTTATCTGGCCTTGTGAGATATCAGGAGAGAAAGATAATGGCCAGATGTCCTAAAAAGGCTCCTGCAAGCCACGGAATGCTGCTCGCTTTGTTTCAGTCCTGACATTAAAAGGAATAGGATTGGCCTTTTTACTGCCCCAAACCCACTGCTTTTTACCTTTTCCTTCCTACCTCCCTTCCTCCTTCCCTCCCTCTCTCCCCACTTCCTGTTCGTCCTTCCTTTTCCTTCTCTGTCTATAAACCCAAGCTTTCCTGCTCCGCCTGTCAGAAAACTAATCCTACTTACGGAAAGAAGTGTTGCTCAACTGTCAAAGAGACATAAAACCCAATCAAAATATTTAAATTAAATTTGCTATAAATTTAGCTTTGAACACTTTTAGACATTAAAATGTTATACCACCACACAAGTGTAGAGACTATTTGTGCAGAGTAAAAAACACATCTGAAAGGGGCTTTTTCTGTTCAGTAGCAAGAAAGGAACAGCACTGTTTTCCATTCTGTTCCAAAAAGGAAATCATATGTAAAATGTAATCTCATTAGTATAAGAATGTTCTCCTCTAATCAAGATTATATTCTTAGGCTAAAATTATTTTATTCTTGCTGCATAAGCTTGAAGATTTGATCTTAGACTCCAGCACCTGTGTGACTATGACTCACTGGTAGGCACGAAGGCTCGTCTATACGTCCAGTGTTCAAAAGGCAGAGACAGGGCATTTCCAGATGAAGCTAGATTAATTAATGAAATAGTGAGACTCAAGCCTACACATGCACACTCCTACTTCGGTGCCCATTCATACATAAACATGCATATAAAAGGGGAGGGGGTCTCGTTATTTGTGTTCAGAGTCTTTATTACTCCTTTCTCTTCCTACCTGAATAACTGAACAAGTGAGAAACTAAACACCCTGAAAATTGTTTTCCTGCTTGCTTTCATTTTTACACAACAGTTGAAGGGTAGTGAAAAAGAGGTGGTGCCACTTTGAGAGCCTTTCAAGTCTGGCCGCCATCTTGGCCCTTGAATTTTAATGCTATGACAAATATTTTCCCTTACGATTTGAATTTAAAACATTTCCATAAGAATTTCTCATAGCTGAAGCTATCAAATGACAGGTACATGCAGGTTCCGGAGAAAATATAAGAGCTCTGCAAGGTAGCCTACAAATTCATATCGACAGATATTTGGATCTCTCTGTCTCTAGTTTTGGAAACACACACAAGGGGTAAGTTTATTGAGGGCGCAGTGTAAATGCACTCCTGAGTCATTTTCCATCGGCACATTTACTTCAAGGAGTTAGCCCTGGGAAGAGAGGGCAGAAAAACAGTCTCATGAGCAGAAAAAGTCTGTTCCACGGAAGCTACAAATTCAACCCTGATCACACTAGAAAAAGTGAATGTTTTAGATCTTCAATAGGAGATGTCTGAGAAGGGCAGTGTCCAGGGGAGGCTGTTTGCTATCAGAGTGGATGGTGAAAGGGCAGGGACTCTGCATGTCCACTCTCCAATCCCCACCCAAAGTCCCCTCACCCAGGGCAGCCTGTGTGTACCTTGTCCTTTGTGATTCACTTCCTTTGCAGCTATGACTTTATTTAGGACCGAAGTGAGTGGCTCATTCTCTCCAATCACATGGGAGGTTATCAAGGGTGACATGATGAGCTGTCTCTGGCGGATGTAGGTTTCCATGGCAATTCTGGGGAAGACAGGAGAGGTAAAAAGGAAGCCAAAAGTAGAGAAAGTCTCTAAAGTGTGACCCGAGAATACAGAGGTTTTATAAGAGCAATCTGGAAACACAAACACAAAACCTCAGCAGCGGGCTCATGGGAAACCAGTTTTGGATTATGTTCCTGCATGGTCCCCCAACAGACCAGGCTAAAGTCAACATGGACTCTCTCACCATAGTGCAAATGCAACAAGGCTTTGGTAAAGTAGAGTATCCATCTTCTAAGACCTCAGCATGGTGCTATAACAGCTTAAACCCCCTACCCACCAAAGAGGCTGGCTTCAGCCAGTATGTCAACAAAATTCTCTACAAAAGGTTACCTACAGAAATGACCTGAAGCTGGCCCGCCAGGTAGCTACCTTCTGTCTTCTGTCCCTGCCGTAGTAAGAGCAATGACTAATCCCATGTTTGCTTTCTGCTTCTGTCTATAAGCCAATCTCCTCTGCTTGGCTCACTAGAACACTTATTCTGTTTTATGGCATGCAATGTTGCCCAATCCTTATAACCTAGGATTGGGCAACAGAATAAGAAATAAGGTCAACTAAGTAAATTGAAGTAACTTTGTCCCTGGTACTTTCTTACCTTCATTCTTCCACTGATCACATATATGTATATATGTACCTATATGCATGTGTATGCATCCATATACATATACACATATGTATATATATAGGAATATCATATATATTGAGATTATAATTACAACATTTTCCCTTCCACGTTCTCCCTCTAAATCCTCCCACATACCCCTCCTTGCTTGCTCTCCTTCAAACTCATGGCCTCTTTTTCCACTAATTGTTATTGCCTGCATATATGTATATACATATAACTATTAATATCCTGTTCAGTCCATATAATACTACCTGGATGTTTTCAAGGCTGACCATTTGGAACTGGAGGGGCAATCTATGTGCCTTCCCTAGGGAAGAACACCTCTCTGTCCCCAGTGTTTCTCAGTTGCCTTTAGCTCTTTGTACAGTGTTGAGGCCTTACAGGCCTTTTCTCGTCCAGCTGGGCGTGCCCACTGGTGTCCTTGTTCAGCACATGTTCGGATAGTCAGGCTGACAAGGCTTTAGTGGGCAGCTCCTCATTTATTACTAGGAGATAGAGTCTCACAGCAAACTCCCTGATCCTCTGACTCTCATGATCGTTCCTCCTCCCCTTCTTAAACATATATCAAGGAAATGACAAGACAAATAAGAAAGTGGCGGTGGGCAACACTAGCTAACTCAGGGAGTACACATGCTTTTTTGCTTAGGTACCCTTATAGATGGGAACTTCCCTACATTGTAGCATGTGTTTTAGCTGAAATACAGCTGAAATACAGTGTCAAAACACTGAAGTTCAAGGCAATGACTAAGGACAAGTTAAGCAGTAAAAGTCAGAGGCATTTAGATTTAGATGCTTGGATGGGACAGAAGGAAGAGCTAAAGGACAGGAGACCTGGCTCCTAGGACTAGCTCCACCTGACAGAGTAGTCTGCAGGATCCTGTTCCCCTCGGAGGCCCACAGCCACAGGACATTTGGTGCATGGACACAGACTGTGGGGTATACTGGGAAGGTGTTTTGAGACACTCAATGACTTTAAATTTAGGATTGCGGTGGCCAATCAGCAAATGAGATCCAGCTGAATTAGCAAATCAGGTAAGATCCACAGAGGGGGGAGGCCAAAGGACCAAACACAGTCCTCATCCTCTTGAAGTTGCCCCCAACAACTACATTATCTTCCTGTTGCCACACAATAGTCTTTCGCCTTCTCTGCCTACCAGGCAGTTTTCTTTGTGTACATCCTTTTACCTGATGATAAAACACACCGAACGTGAGGCTGGAGATGGGGGCTGATTTCTGTGAATGATTCTTCCCAGGTGGACTAGCAGAACTCACATATAAACCTCGCTCATCGTAAGCCACTACAGCGTAGGAAAATAGGAGGGCTGGCCCGGGGTTGCAAGGGGGAACATAAACACTATTATACAGTGGTAATCAAACTGGGGCGGGGATCCTGGGGGACTTTAAAGAAAGCACATGCTATTTTGCAGCAGGACCATCTCAGGGTTCACTGCCACCTCATGGGTGGTGGTTCAGAAGTTGGACAGAGAGGCACGACACCGAAGGAAGAAGCCTACCATAAAGGGGAATACAGATAAAGGAATTTTCAGATAGTTTTTTTTAAATTAACGAATGCAGAACTTGATGCAGTTATATATTATGAAAAAGGAGCACCATTCATGGATATGAATGTACATGTAATATCTATTATATCTGTCTGTCTCTATACAGAAGATTTATTTATTGTTTAAGAAAACATTCACAAGCTGGCTTCACATTCATAATCCTCCTGCCTCAGCTTTCTAAGTAACTGGGATTACAGGCATGCACCACTGTGCCCAACTCTATTTTATACATTTATTCAATGTATTTTATCTGCTTAATATATTAGATTTCATACTTATAAATATAATTCCATATATTGGTAATGAATTAAATGGAATCTACTTGTCTAAACGTATTTATATACGTCACATAACACACATGCACACTGCAGTATACTGCATTTCAGTCACCTGTGAGGAGCTGTATACTTGAGGGTGGTCTCATAAGATTGTTACTGAGTGACACTGTAGCTACCTTTCATTATAGACATATACTCTGTCATGTGACACAAAGATACAAATTGTCTAAGAATGAATTTCTCAGTCTATGTCCCTTCATCAAGCAACACATACTGTGTGTGTATTCATCTGTGTGCATGCGTGTAAGGAACAGTATTTCACGATTCCATAGTTTTCAGATAATCACTACCAGCACCAAGCTGTGTGAAATACTCAGTTCTCCACATTCTTCAGAAGTTGGTAAGGAAGCTGAAGACTACTAAGTGTATGTTTTAAAAATAATTAGTAGCAGCCTCAGGAAAAGAGAAAATCTACTTGGCACATGTTCCTGTACTATTAACTTAGAATACTGCAAGGGTACAATGAATTCTTACAAATTCTTTCATTTTTAATATAATTATGTATAGTACATTGATTGTGGAAAAATAAGAGACAACAAAAGCTGGGGTGAGATCCTGAATAAACCAACAGATACAATCAGTTAATTATATTCTTCAGAGAATCTAAAACTTAAAGCTTAAAATTTTTATTTATGTATTTTTAATGTGTTTCGTGTGTGTGTGTGTGTGTGTGTGTGTGTGTGTGTGTGTGTGTGTGTGATGGCACTCACGTGAAGGTCAGAGCACAACCTGTGTGGGTTAGTTCTCTCCTGCCATGTGGGAGCTGGGGACTGAACTCAGTTGCCCAGTGCAGGTGCCTTTACCTGTTGAGCGCACTGTAACACTGTATACACAGATGAGGAATATGGGTTTCCTTTCAGCTGCCAAAAGAATGCCCAAAATACTTTTAAAACCTGGTCAAGTCCTAAACTTAACTTTGCTTTAAACCGAGCTTCATGTATCCTCTGATTTTGTATACCATTTCTTTATGGGTTTATTTGCTTTCTACAACCCAATTAATCTGTATTAATTCTATATGTGTAACAAGAACAGTTTCCTAACATTTGTTGCAAATATTTTCTTAATTTTTTTTTCTTATTTATAAGTTAAAAAATGAAAGGAGGTTAGCTCATTGTTTTTTCTTATTGTTTTATTTTTTTGTTTGTTTGAAATTACTGATGTGTGACTTTAAAATAGCTTTTCAGAGCTCACTATGATATACAGTTTCTATTGTCCTGAAGCATTTAAGATTTTAAGCTGTTCGATTTTCTGCTTAATTATTTCGAGTGTGTTGGTATATGTCGTGATGTGAGAGCTCCCTGATTGGTGTTTCCTAACACTGAGCTAAGATTTAAAAAGCACTTCTCTTGTACAATTACGTCATTCTGTCCGTTTGCAATAGGATTTGTGTGTATGCATATTATGAATGATACATTTTTATTTACGTGTATGAGTCTCGGTGAGTGTCTGCACATGCATGGGGTTGTCCGCAGGAGCAGCAAGGACACATCAGATCCTTTGGAGTTACAGGTGCTTGGGAACCATCCAACATAAGTTCTGGGAACCAAACTTCAGTCGTCTGGAAGAGCAGCTAGTGCTGTTAACCACATAGCCATCTCTCCAGCTCCATCATTTATATGTAGTTTTAAAAAAGATCTTTTCACTCAAATATCCTCAGGCTGGCTTCTGAAATCCATTTGTTCTACCAGTCTGCAGTGGCGATGCAAGTTATATAAGACAATATGCTGTGACTGGCATGTGACCCCTGACGGGGGTCATTTCCAGAAACCTTTGGCCTCTTCCTAGGCTACCATTATGTATACTGAACTTCAGAGCAGCTGCAATGCTCACACTAGAAGGTGTCAGAGTTACGGGGGTAAGATTTGTTCACTTCGGCCAGAGCACTGAGCAGATCTTGGGTGGCAGCTCTGTCCCCAACCTCCAAGAACCCAGAGGAAGCAGGGATCCCAGGCGCTCGAACTCAGGCAGTATCTTAGGTAAGCAGACAGCAGGGCCCGCCCTAAACAGGGAGTAACTGGGAACCAAAAGGACCCAGGAAGTCACTCCCGGCCCGGAACACTGGTTCCTTCCGGTCTGGGCCAGAGCACTGAGCAGATCTTGGGTGGCAGCTCTGCCCCCAACATCCAAGAACCCAGAGAAAGCAGGGATCCCAGGCACTCTAACTTGGACAGTGTCTTAGAAACTAGTTCTCAGATCTGAGGCCTGGATCAGACCTCTGCCAGGTCTGCTGTTGTGTGGACCCTGGATTCCACCTGAGACATACTGGAAGGTCCACTCAATCCACAGCCACAGAAGAACAAATGAACTCAGAGCTTCAGACAACATATCCTGAGATATTCTAGAGGAGACGCTGCACCCAGAACAGCAGACACCTAGCTGGACTACTACCTTGGAGGCACCATATCCTGAGGCATCCTAGAGGTACCACTGTAATCAGTGCAGCTGGAAAAGAGCACAGAGACATCTGGACCCCTAGGAGATCAGACACAAGCTAGATAACTAGAAAGACAGGCTTCAGTCAGAGACAGCAAGTACAGGCAGCACTAGAGTTAACCAGATGGCAAAAGGCAAGAGCAAGAACGTAAGCAACAGAAACCAAAGTTACATGGCATCATCAGAACCGAGCTCCCCCATCAGAGCAAGCCCTGAACACCCCATCACACCAGAAAAGCAGGAATCAGAATTAAAATCACTTCTCATGATGATGATAGAGGGCTTTAAGAAAGACATAAATAACACTCTTAAAGAACTTAAGGAGAGCACTGGTAGACAGATAGAAACCCTTAAAGAGGAAACACAAAAATCCCTTAAGGAACTGCAAGAAAATGCAACCAAACGGGAAAAGAAATTAAACAGAACCATGCAGGATCTAAAAATGGAAGTAGAAACAATAAAGAAATCACAAAGGGACAATACCCTGGAGATAGAAAACCTAAAAAGATCAGGAGTCATAGACACAAGTATCACCAACAGAATACAAGAGATGGAAGAGAGAATCTCATGTGCAGAAGATACCATGGAAAACATTGACACAACTGTCAAAGAAAATGCAAAATACAAAAAGCTACTAACCCAAAATATACAAGAAATCCAAGACACAATGAGAAGGCCAAACCTAAGGATAATAGGTATAGATGAGGGGGAAGACTCCCAACTTAAAGGACCAGTAAATATCCTCAACAAAATAATAGAGGAAAACTTCCCTAACCTAAAGAAAGAGATGTCCATAAATATACAAGAAGCCTACAGAACTCCAAATAGTTTAGACCAGAAAAGAAATACTTCCCACCATATAATAGTCAAAATATCAAATGTACAAAACAAAGAAAAAATACTAAAAGCAGTAAGGGAAAAAGGCAAAGTAACATATAAAGGCAGACCTATAAGAATTACACCAGACTTCTCACCAGAGACCATAAAAGCCAGAAGATCCTGGACCGATATCATACAGACCCTAAGAGAACACAAATGCCAGCCCAGACTACTATACCCAGCAAAACTCTCAATCATTATTGATGGAGAAACCAAAATATTCCATGACAAATCCAAATTTACACAGTATCTCAACACAAATCCACCTCTTCAAAGAATAATTGGTGGAAAACTCCAACACAAGGAGGGAAACTACAACCTAGAAAAAGCAAGAAAGTAATCTTCCAAAAACCCCAAAAGAAGATAGTTACACAAACATATCTCCATGGATGTTAGCCCAAAAGCTTGGATTAGCGAAGACTCAACCCACAGACCACATGAAGCTCATGAAGAAGGAAGACCAAGAGGGGATGCCTCAGTTCTACTTAGAACGAGAAACAAAAATGCTTAAGGGAGCAAATAGGGAAACAAAACATGGAACAGAAACTGAAGGAGGGGCCATCAGGAGACCATTCCACCTGGGTATTCACCCCATGTACAGCCACCTAATCTAAACACTGTTGTGGATGGCTGGAAGTGCATAATGTGAGGAACATGATATAGCTGTCTCCTTAGAGGTCTGCCAAAGACTAACACACTCAGAGGACGATGCTCACAGTTAACCACTGATATGATCAGGGGTTTCCCAATGGAGAACTTAGTGAGAAGACTGAAGGAGCAGAAAGGGTTATTGACCCCAGGTGGAAAGCAACAATACCAAACAACCAGAGCCCCCCAGGGTCTAAACCACCAGCCTGGGAACACACAGGAAGGGACCCAAGACTCCAGAGGTATATGTACGGGAGGATGGCCTTGTCGGACATAGGTGGGAGAGGAGTTTCTTGGTCCCACAAAAAAAAAAAAAAAAAAAAAAAATGAACACACAGTGGGGGGGGAATGTGAGGGCAGAGAGGGGATAGTGAGGGGGGGTAGGTGCGGTCACTGCCTCATAGAAGCATGAGGAGGGGGATGGGATAGGAGGTTTCTGGGTGGTGGGAGGAAGTAGGCTAAGGGGATAAAATCTGAAATGTAAATACTACAACCAATTTTAACAATCGGGGAAAAAAAAGTCTTCAGAACCAACATCTTTAAAAAAAAATGTCAGCCCCCTGGGGGTGGGAAATTTTTTTTTCTCTTGATACTAAAACTTGTTCTGAGAATTGTATATTGCAGAATACACAGCCTTGGTGTATCTACTCATCAAGCATACTGAGCAGACCTGCCCAAACCTCTGATGTCCTGGAATTCCATCTGGATTCAGTGAAGACACAGCATCAGAGGCTTATCAACTTACTCTTCCCCCCACCCCTCTTCTAAAATCTCAATGCCCTTAATCAGCTTGAAGAAGTTAAAGAAGAGTCAGCGCCCCTATTCCCTGAGCTTGGGGACTAATGTGGTTAATAATGGTCTGTCTTTCTAGGGAAAAGTAGTGGTTTTGTTGGAACAGGGGGGATTAGCTAGGACTTATTGCATAGCCATAACCTATTGGTAGAAATCTGTATAATTATTATCAAGATGAAGTTATAATTTCTTAAATGGTACAAAATTTACTTTGATCTCAAATTTAAGGTTTTCATTGGTACGAGCCTCTTATTAATATAAAAATGAGATGAATAATGATACTCTCATGGGCATTGTGCCTGTATAACACATTTAGGAATACAATGCCTAGACCCAGCCCTTTTTTAACTTTTTTAACTGATTTGGGACGGTTAACCTATGAGTTAAGGGACTATAGCAAATTCATATTTTTGAGTTTATTGTTGGGGTGTTTTCCATATTTTATTTAGAAATAGCTGAGAGGAGTGAACAGACAACAGTCCAGGTTACCTTACATGGATAGTTGGTTTTCAAAACATCAGAAGTCCATAGAACTGACACTACAAATATTTATATATTAATGTTCATATTGATTAGAGACCTGTCTGCTCCTGACAGCTTCCTGTTGTGGATTCTAAGAAGAAATTGAGCATCCTTGGAGTTACTCCAGTTGTGTGGTAACAGCCACTAGGCAAGAATTGCCTCTCTCCATCTACAGACAAATTACTGTCCAGAAAAGGACACACATGCAGAATAGTCGACTGATTATATCTGCCTAGACAGAGTAATCAGTCCTTAATAATCCTGCATCACCAAGGTCTGTCAGATGATTCTGGGACAGAAGGCTGAAGATTTGATGCTCCAACGTTCGGTAGTATAGGGGCTTTTCAGGTGTTCAGAGGTCTCTATAAATTGGCTAAGTTTTAGAAGTTATGCTTTGTGCTTCCCACAATTATAGTTAACTCAGTCATTCTGGATTTTTGACGGGGTTGAAAACTTATAGCTATTTACCGTAAGAGAAAAGATTTGAGTGGATGGTCGTCAGCTGACATTCATCCTAAAGCCAGGTTCAGAACTAAATGTTTTAGTTAGGATAGATGACAGAGGTGCTGGTTAGTCAACAAAATAATGGACTGGGTATTAGGACTATCTTGTACCTCACTGGTACAAATTGGCATAATTATGCTCTAATTGTATTTTGAGAGAAAAGTTTCATTTTAACAGGAAGGGTGATGTGTAGGAGGAGCTAAGGTAGGAGGAGTACTGAGAGGAAGAAAAGGAGTAAAAAGAGGAGAAGAAGGATAGGAGAAGCTAGGTGATGAAAGAGAGAAAGAGGGGGAGACAGGGAGGCAGATATTCATGTATCTCCACCAGTCAAAGATAGTTGTTATATCTAGGTTGGTCAGTGGGTTACACCTCTGATTGAACAATTCCAAACTTATAACGCTTATGATTAACATTATTTTTAAAAAATGTATAAATGCAAAAAGGAAAAGGGGGCATGGGATAGGGATTTTCTAAGGGGGGGAATGGGGAAAGGGGATGGCATCTGAAGTGTAAATAAAATATCCAATAAAAAGAAAGAAAAAAAGAAAAAAAAAAAAAAAGATTTGTTCACTTCCTGCCCCCAGTAGGCTAGACGGCTCCAGTTCCTGCAGCTCAGCATAGAGCCTGGGGTCAACTTCCAAGCTGCCCTGTACTACCAGACTGGCTGCCCTAGTTCCTTGCAGGAAACCTAAACAGCCTTGCATACTCTTCTTGCCTAACCCTTGCTACTATGAGTGTGGTCCCTGGGCAAGCACCATTAGCAACACTCAGAAGCTTGTCAGATGCACTCAGACCTACTAGAGCAAATGCTGATTCTAACAAGATTGCCCTGACAATTCATATGCATCATCCGGTCTGAGCAGTCATGTGATTGTTAGTCAAACCTGTTCAACACAACAGAAGAGAGATACATTACGGCATCTCTGACAATCAGATGACGTCATTCTCTGGATTCTGGTGCAGATGGATGTTATATTTATGAGATGTGTGTGTATGTGTATGTGTATGTGTATATGTATATATGTGTAAAATGTTATATTCCTCCAGTTACTTCTACTGAGTCAGAAAATGCTCAGTTTACCCTCTTCGAGTCCAACATGAAGCCCCTGAATTAAGTCTTCTGCAGAGGGGCCCAGGTCACAGTCTTCCAGCAGAACTACCTTTACATTTCCATCAACAGAAAGGGGTCCTCCCTCCTGCTTCTCCAGTCATGCCCCACGGAATGGCTAAGCCACACCTCAAGTCACAGGGATGAGTGGCAGATACTTACTGCTGAAAGGGAATAAAATGCTGCTTTTCTTCATCATCCACCTTCCCGTGTACGATGTCACTAATGTCCATCACTAGGAGAGAGACAAATGTCATTAGACACGCTAATGGGGTCGTGGCATCATGCCTCCCTGAGCCGCATTGAAGAGGATGATATCAGTAAACACAGAACACCACAAGAAGAAAGGGACCAGGGATCAAGCAACAACAATACCACACCCAGTAGGGCAACAAGCCATGAAAGGCTCAGATTTTTTGATATCCAACCCTGCAGGCAGGACACACCTTCAAAACTCTGCAAGACTCAGTTGCTATGTTCCTGGAAAACTTAGGCACTATTATTATTATTATTATTATTATTAGCCTTTACTGAAAGACATAGAGAATGTATATTTCTAGCAGGTTGGTCTGAAGAATTAAAGGTTTGGAGAGAAACTGAAGATTTGAAGTGGCTTTGATTTGATGTACTCTTTGTTTCAATAGCAGCCTTAAGGGTATCGGGGAACAGACTATCAGCAGTTGGCCCCCAACAGACCCACATCCCAGGAGAGTACTTCAGTAAAGCCAGGCCATAAGCCTTCATTTTCTATTTATACAGCTGTGAGGAGCCCCGCCTTAAGGAATGGGAAGGGTTAACTTGCTCTTAGTCACAAGTTTTGTTTTTTTGTTCCCTGTGTTTATTTGCTCTGTTTTTGTTTTGCAGGGGTGAGACTTAACCCAGGGCCTACGACATGCCAGAAAAGCAAGGGACCACCAAGCCCACAGCTACACAATTAGTTTTAAGTTTTTAGCAAAGCCAGGGGATGAATTAACAAAGAGTACTGTAAATCACACGACCATTATGCCCAGCTATGTAGAGGATTAAGAAGCAAGCTGCAAAGCAGCTGGCTGACACGAGACAAGGCCCTGATAAAAGTTGAAACTGTGGTTAATGAATTACAGTCTGGCCGTCAAGCACATTAGCAATCCATTTCTCCATCACCCAGTTTGTCTGTAGACAAGAGAGGTAAGTACTCAGAAACACAGTAATGTTCGAAGGAACTGGACAACACAGTCCACCAGGCCAGGGAATAGTGCTGGTGCTGCCTGGGAAGGGCGCACAGCTGGGCATCACATGTAGCTTGCTGTCACCCCTAACAGGACCTTACAAAAACTGTGCCAAAAAAACCGACAAGAAACCTGTTTGTCAGTGTCATCATTTCATGACACGTAACTTTGGTTAATGGTCACTATCAGGATTAAGAACGAATTAAGTCTTCTCTGCATTCAGTACTCGGATCACATACCACTCCCGTGCACGTGTGCGCACACACGCACATATGTATGTATACACACACACACACACACACACACACACACACATAAACACAGAAAGGCCTCAAGTTTAAGTGTTAGTTTCTTGGCCTGCTATGAATAGGCCTCTAATACACCCTGTTTTACAGACAAATAAATACATTTACATTGCCATGTGGATGGCTAGACCTGGCTGGGTTCCTTGTATCTTTTGAGACTCCACTTGGATACCTGATAAAGTAACAATGCTGAGCACGGGGGAAGAGCACTTACCCATAAGCTCAGTACTTGAAAAGCTGAGACAGGAGCATCTCTGTAAGTTCCAAGCCAGCCTGGGCTACAGAATGAAACTGTGTCTCATAAAGTCCAAAAAAGCCATGCTGCTTCCCTAGACACTCTTTGAGCATCAGGTATGATGAGAACAGTCCAAAAGACATGGCACACAGTCATATGGGACAGAGCGGCCACCTCCTTACTCACAGAAGCCCCAGGGTTGACTGAAGAACACAGAGTATCTGGCCCTGGTCCCAGGAGCAAATTTTTGACATTTCATTGATGACTTTCAAAAAGCACCACTGATCCAAATCCTAATAAAAGACCAAATATCTGTTCTTGAAATTTAAGAGAGTACAAAGGTAGAGGACTTTGGGGACATTCTGAGGACAGACTGAAGCTGAAGACCCTCCTCTTAGTGACATAAAGTCACCTTTGAGAAGCAAGTCTCCTAAGCATGGAAAACACTTTGCAGTGAATCAATCAGCACCTGCTGGCAAGCAGTCCTACTATGTGTGAAACCTGGTGCTGGGCACAAAGGAGAAGCACAATCAGAGGCTACACAAGGACACAAGAGTCAAGGAAAGAGAAATGGCCGTCCTGGGGCATGAACGTTGTGTGCCCAAGACCAACCATGACAACATGAGCCATTGCTTCCAATCTTTAGGAGCCGTCCTGCTATCTCTGTCTGCCTCCAGTCAGCCATCTACCACCTTCTTTTCTCTAAGTCTCTTCATTGCTGTAAGTGATGTAAAATATACATTACATAGAAACTGCCATCTTAACCACCCTTAAGTGTTAAGTAAAAAGTGAGTACACTCATCTTATGTGGCCATCCCCGTCATTCATCACTAGAATGCTTTCATTTTCTCAGAGGGAATCCTATCCTCAAAAAGCAATTTCCCTGTCTCTTCAAGCCCTGCCAATCCCATTCAATGGCCTCTGAACCTGACTCTTCTAAGCACCTCGTAGAAATGAATCCCGAGCAGTTGGTTTTTTTGTGTGTGTGTGTGTGTGTGTGTGTGTGTGTGTGTGTGTGTGGTTTATTCTACTTAGCTCCGTGTGCTCAACATTCAGCAATACTGTGGCATGAGTCAGAAATTCCTTCCCTATTAAGGCAGAATAAAACCTCCTTTTAATGTCTAGACCACATTTATTTATCCATTCATCCACTGATGCACACTTGAACAACATATTCCCCTTCGGCTCTTGTGAATAATTCCACTGTGACGGTGGTATTTAAGACCTTGCATTTCAGTTCTTTTGGGAATATGCTTAAAATGAGATTTTTGTCGAATATGAGATCAGATGATGGGTTTACATTTAAGTCTTTTAGAAATTGCAGAGAAGGGAGTCCCCAGAAGCTGTATCATATTCCTTGGACTCTGGGCTTTCATCGTACCTGCTACTCCAAAGGGCCTCCGCAGCCCACAGGTGTGCTTTTTGCCCTCCTTCAGCTCCATGCGGCCCACCCGGACAATCTGGCACACGAGGCTGATACGTGGCCGGATGAGGTCTGTACTGCTGAGATCCTGCAAGTAGAGAGGACATGAGAGGCTGGCTGCCCTGCCCTGCCTGGAGAACACTACTCCATACCAACCCACCACAATGATGCCTCTCTTTCTGCCCATCTAAGAACTACAGAGAACAGAGAAAATTATTTTCTATTTATCCATAAACTGGTCTTCTTTTCTTTCCTGGTTCCTACTTCGAATTTCAAGATTAGATCAGGATCAGACTTAGTCTAATATCTCTTGGTAGAGATACAGTAGGGAGGTGGGCAAGGGGTTATTAGACAAGATGCTCTCTGATGTTTTGTGTCATTTTTTTCCATGTCTTAGTACAAGACACATCTCAGTGTCAAATCAAATGACAAAGAAGCTTGCATGATGCTGATGTTCACTGGGCATCCACAGAACCCAGTAAGGGCCCAGGCTGGCCTTGATCTTGTTATATAACTGAAGTTGACCTTGAACTCCAGATCTTGCTGCCTTCACCTCTTTTGTGCTGGGATTACAGGAATCTACCATCCTCCACTCTTCACCCTCAGTTCATCTTCTGAACAACCCCAGAGTCAAGTGTAACCCAGGCATGGTTTTGTGAGGTTCTTTACATGCCTCCTGAGAGGTCCTTTCCATGAACACTGAACAGCAAGAGGAGGGGGTGGGGGAGTGGCAGGGGGTTGTAATTGTTCCTGTTTGGAGCCGAGGCTCCTGTGTATGTTCTTAAGAAGGAGCAGGTGACCCGGAAATGAGCTCATATATCTCATTCAGTTAACATCAAAGTAACTTCATTATATCTCAGAACCCTTTCATGAAACAGCAGTCCTAGCCTTCTTACTGAATCAAGAATTACTTTTCAAATAATCACTTCAAATCTACGCCCTGTAATTTGGTAGAGACACATCACTGAGACAGCAATATACACCAGTAATCACCTGCCCTGAATCCCTGCTTGAGGTTCTGCAAACCTTCCCTTAATAGAAAACAAAGTCACTGGGTGGCAGGTTGTAGAAGCATATTGATATCATTAAACAATACATAGTCATTTATAAATGGGTTCTGAAGACTGTTTAATGACCAAGGAAATGGCCACCACATTTCATTTAATTGCAAAGGCTAGTCATGAAATTTACTGGATGACCCTCTGGCTAGCTGGGAGAGAGGGTGTCAGGGGTCGGGGTGGAGGAGGAGGAAAGGCAAGAGCCATTGCAGCTGTAATAAGTTAAGAGTGATTAAAATGATAGACCAAAGATTTAACAGTGCCTTTAAGGACCATTCACATGGTCTGACAAATACCATTCTTGCAGAGAGATCCCCACTTTGTTTCAAAACTGAACAAATACTAAAGTCTGGGGGGACATCTTAGAAAGTTCGATGCCTGCATTTGCAGGGGTAGAGATAAGAATGGCTCTGTGTAGGGACAGAGAAGCCTATGTGTTTCCTGGAGCTAGGAGGCTGACAGAGGGGACAGAGACAAGTAGTTAGGTGTTACTAGAACTTGGGCCTGGAAAGAGCAGGAGATGAAGCACTTGTGTGGGCTGATGGAAGATGAAGCTCGCTCTCTTTAGTGGAGCTAGGGACCTAGACATCAAGGTTTCCCAGGGCCCCTGGTGGCCCCAGGGTGTGTCCTTAAAAAGAAAAGTGGGAGAAGCTCAGAAAGTTCAACCTATGAGGACGACAGTTGCAGATCCAAATGACAGCCTCAGACACTGCCATGCTCCTGAGCTGCATGCGGCAGCACCCGGCAGAGAGAGGACTGGTCACATTCGCCCTCATTGTGACCTTGGTTTGGAAGCTCTTCTTCCAGTCATCATCTGCACAGCTGATGCTCTTCAATTTCTCTGTCTTCCTCAAATATCTTTTATGTATTTTGGAGCGAGTGCTAGGCACTAACCCCATGGCCCAGTGCTTGCTAAGGGTGTGCCTGTACCACAAGTCTCCACTCCTAGCACTTAATCAATCTATTTAAAACACCAGCTTCAAGACTGGGGAGATGGCTCAGTGTACCTATGCCATGTAAGCATGAGAAACTGAGTCTAGATCCTCAGAACTCATGTAAAGCTGGGTGCTACAGCACACACCTGCAACCCTCATGTTCCTAGATAAGATGGGAGACTCTTCAGAATAGCCTTGTATATGCAATGACAAACAGCAAAGACACCCTGGTCTTAAAACAAGGCGAGGACAGTAAGAAAACACCCGAGGCTGCCCTCTAACCTCTGCACGTGAACTATGACACCTGGGTTACCACAGGAACAAATACACAACATACACACACATACATACAAAAAGTTAAATATACATATATGCATATAGCAACAACTAAGGGGGAAACAGAGGTCATAAATTTTAAAGAGAGCAAGGAGAGGTATATGGGAGGGCCCACAGGGAGCAAAGAAAAGGGAAAATAATGTAATTATATTGACCTCAAAAATAAAATAAAGAAAAGAATAAGAGGAAACCATTTTCATTATAATAAAATCAATAAACAGCTGTAATGAAATTGTGAACAAAAAAATAAATAAATATACAACTAAGGCATGCCCCCCCCCCCCACACTACTCTGGCAAGGCCCCGGAAGCACTTCAAGATTGCTGATGTTGTCCATAGTTACTTGCTTGTGTCATTACTGTTTATATTGTCTTGTCCATCAGCACAGATGCTGCTCAAGAACAGTTTCTTTCCTCGTTTTGTTCACAGATGGTTGTGTACACATCAGTACACGGTACCTACTATGTGTTCACTAAGTGAATAAATGACTGCGTCACACCTACTCATAGAACGACGATGGCTGGCTCTTTACCTTTTATGTTTTCCCTATATTTATCACTGTAATTATCCCTATATTATCCGCCGTAAGAAAACGCTGAAACAGAAAGTGAGGCCGGGCTACTTAGATGACTCCAGGGATGAAGACACTTGCTGCCAAGACTAAGAACCTGAGTTCTATCCCGGCATCCTACTGAGTGGAAGAAAAAACCTACTTCTGCAGACTGGCTTCTGACCGCCACACGCTTATACCACAGCAACACATCCATACTCATAGAGACATAGCAAATAAATGAATGCAAAAACTTCTTATGATGAAGGCAGGACTCACGGTGAACACTGCTTGGAGGTTATTCAGCTTCTCTATCTCCTTGGGCATCCCATTACTGCCCCAGCGAATTAGGTAGTTCTCACTAGCAGGAAAAAAAAAAAAAAAGGAAATCATTCTTAATCAGAGGCCATCTGGGACAGGGGCTTGTCACAGACAGACTTGCAAGGGTCAAAAGAAGGGACAGATGTGTCCCATGGCAAGGCCGGTGCTGGGGAAGCACATACGCCATACTTGTGGTGATTCTGTCTTTGAAAGAGTCCCTGATATGGGAAACACCCTATACAGTGGCAGACATTGCTCACGGAGGCCCAGACATGGGATTTTATACGATTCTTTTGTCTGTGGTCTTCATCCTTCCTCAAATTTCTTGTATACAAGCTTTGGCTTTGCTGAAGTGAGAGTTTAATTTTAGAGTTAGGCATGGTGGTTCTGGACTGCAATCTTAGCACTCTGAAGGCTGATGGACATTATTTAAAGCCAGCCTGGGCTACATGGTAAACCAACCAGCCTGAGATAGTCAGTGAAACCATGTGTCAACAGGCTGCATTTACAAAAGCTTAGTTTGGTAAGTCATGCCCAATCCATCGTCCACACAAATAACTTAGTAACTAGTTTTTACTTTTTGAGAAAGGCTCTTATGTCGCCCAGGCTGGCCTCAGACTGTAGCTGATCCTTCTGCTTCCATCTTTCTGGTGCTGGGGTTACAGTCAGGTACCACCCATCTGGTTTGTGCAATGCTGGGGCTTTGTGTATGCTAAGCAAGCATGCCACCAGACGGGCTACACTAGTGATGACCTTTTACTCCCGTCTTGAAGATAAATCTCCATTTCCTAAGAGAAAGGAGTCATGCCGGGGCTCAACCATGCTCTGACTCTTCCTATAAGTCTTGCAACCTTATGTAAACTTTTGTTCCTAAGTAGTTTTTTGGCCCCTGGGTCAGAGTTGAGCTGCCAGCAGAATTCTCAAGCACACAGCCCTTAGCTACCCATCTGTCACTGCTGAATCTGCAAGGGTGCATCATCATCATCATCATCATCATCATCATCATCATCATCATCATCATCCTCCTCCTCCTCCCCACAGCCTACAGCTGCCATGACAGTTTACAGTGGGTATAGAATACTCCATGGGCTTGGGCAGTCACCAATGCAGTGTCCTATAGTTCAGTCTCAGGGCCAGTAATCCCCCACTGTGTTCTACTTCATCTCTCTCGTTCTTCCTATACTGTCTTCTGAATTCGGTATCCTTGTCTCTGTCCTAAGCAGTTTTATTCACTCTTTTTTTGTTGTTGTTCTTGTTGTTTTGTTTGTTGAGACAGGGCTTCTCTGTGTAGCCCTGGCTGTCCTCGAACTCGCTCGGTAGACCAGTGACTGGCCTTGAACTCAAGAGATCTGCCTGCTGCTGCTTCCTGAGTGCTGTGATTAAAGCCTGTAGAGCCCAAAGGACTTTATTTCCTACTGTTGGAAGTGACTATACCCCACCCTCTACATCTCCATCTCAAACCCAGTGAAGGGCTCCTGGATAGGGCCAGCTAAAGACTGTACTTTGCAAGGTCAAGCACAGGTGACAAGGGTCTCTCCATTACCTGATGAAGGTGGACTGGTCTGGGTCATACAGGGCTATGAACAGCTCCGCATCCTCCCCGATGTTACAGACAAAATTCTTGAAGTTCACATAGAGGCCATAAGTGTGGACAGTACTGAAGATTGCCTGGCCTCTCAAGTCCAGGTTCTGCAAAATGCTCTGGGCCAGGGAACGGGAGAGAAGACTTGAGCAAATGGGGGGCGGGGTGGGGGTGGGGGTGGGCGTTAGGAAGGTTCACAAAGAAATCAACCTACAAATAAGGGACAGCTACCACCACCAAGGAGAAAGACTGAGAACTGAGCAGATGAGGACCAATCATCCCTCAGTTCAACAAACACATCAGCACCATCAGTCTGCCCATGTCCTGTTCAGGGCCTTGAGCCCAGATAATTCAACAAATGCTTTCTAGGAGGCTAAAGAGATGGCTTGATAAATAAAGTGCTTGCTGTGGAAGAATAAGGACCAGAGTTTGCATCTCCAACAGACATGTAAATCCCTGGTGGGCACAGTGGCCCTCCTGTCATCTCAGTGTACAGGATATAGAGATGAACCTTGGAACAAGCCGGCTAACTAGACTAGCTGCCTTGGGAAGCTCCAGGCTCAAGTGAGAGACCCTGTCTCAATATGTAAATGGAGCATGAAAGAGGAAGACACCCAATGCCAACATCTGGCTTCCACATTCACCTGCACACACATATTCATGTGGGCCCACACACATGCAAACAGACATGCCTGCACGCAAACCATATACATGCACATGAAAAACAAACATATGATCACTCAAGTTTTTGGCAGACTTGTGAAGCTTTCGTGGCCTATGATGGGAGGCTGGAGGAAGCTTAAAAACAGAAACACTTTGACCCACTACCCAACTTTACAGGAAACAGAAGTTCCATAGAAAGCTTTGCCCTTGGGTGTGGTTGTCACATATTGTCATGACTGCACCACAGAAAGCAACAGCAATAAAAAACACAGAGACACAACTTTCTGTGTCCAAACAGAAAATAGATCAAATTGTCAACATGATGGCCAGAGTGATCAGAAGATGGCTGACCCCTCCCTTATTTTCCTCTTTCTGATTTTCTTTACCTTTTTAAGTTTTCTTTACTTTCCAGGCTTTCCGAACATGTTATTTAAAAATAGTTTTATTTTGGAAATTATAATATTTATACAAAATACAGAGGATTATAATATAAAAAGTCCTTCCTTTTACCCAGTTCTCTTTCTTAGAGGCAGCTTTATTTTTATTTTTTTTTATATCTATTTTATGAGTGTTTTGACTGCATGTATGTCTATGTAGCGTGTGCATGCCTGGTCCCTGCTGAGGTCAGAGGAAGGCACAGATCCCTTGGAACTGGAGTTTTGATTGGCTATGAAGCATTATGTGGGTGCTGGTAATTGAACTCAGGTCCAGAGAAAATTTTTAATGGCTAGTTTATTATCAACCATTCCAGTTACTTTGTGTATATACAAGCACTGAAGTGTGAATACCCTTTTGTGTGCATTTTAAATACAAATACTATTTTACACAAATAGTTCTGAGTCTTTCTACACACACACACACACACACACACACACACACACACACACACCCCTTTGTTCCCTTTCCAAAGCAGAACACACACACACTGGCCTCATTCTTTCTGCCCACTTTTAAAATGAGGTCGCATGTGATTCTTCTAGGCACTGCTATTCCTATTCTCTATTAATCATTTTTGGCATTAAATACTAAAGCAGAGAATAAAATCCTAGCACTAGCAGCCTGACCTGCATCCTGGAGGAAGCATACCTTCTCCTCTTGGATCTTTTCCTCTATCCTTTTAGAAGCAACTTCATGGGCCCTGAACAGGGCAACAGTGCTGGTCTCATCCGGATCTAAGATGTTTCCATTGTCATCCCGCACAACCAGATCTAGTCCAAGCATTCTGGAGAGAAAGGAGGTGGTAAGTAGCTTGGCCTTCTACAGTCAGACTCTTTATAGATGAACCTGTATCAGAAAGCCCAGGGGATGCAGGAGAAAAGGGCAGGGGCTGGGCACAGCTCAGGAGTTTACTCCTTTCAATCTCTACCTCATCCTGCATAGCTTAGTGGGCCACCTACCCAAACCTACGTGCATGTGCCAAGGAATCGGTCCAAAACAAGAACAGGAAAATTGGCAATGATTGTAACCAAAGCCCTCTTTGCAGTGATTCCCTGCCCGTCTCCTGTGGTCTGGCATGACAACAAGCACAGAGCCATGTACCATCCTTCAAAGGCCTGCCGTGGCACCCTACTCAATACTGTCTTGTCTTAAAGGAGGGAGTAAACCCTGGTGGCTACCCTCTCATAATTCATCTCTATGCTGGCTCTGCAGTCATTCACACTATAGTCTGAACCTAACCTTCAATAGCTACTCTCTTGGATCCCTTCACTCTGGACCCCTTCATGTATAAATGTTCCCTACCCTTCAAGTTACAATAACTTGATTGAGACAATGGCAGTGAAGTATCTATAGAACCTCACATACAGTAAGCACCAACAAATGTTTGCTCCGACTCCAAGAAAACTGGCAATGAAAGTTCTGAGGGCTGCATGGCAAGAGGAGAGACGACCACACCCTTCTCCCAAGGCTTCTGTGCCCAATGAGCACCGAAGTAGGAAGAACTATGCTTAGTTCCAAGAAGTCAGAGACTGGTGGAACAAAATTATCCACTCAGTCCCCAGCCAAGATTCAAGGCACCTGCACAGAGAGCACTCAAGAGATAACTAGCAGAGCTACCAAGTCCTCGGGAAGAAAGCAAACACACCTCAATTCCCTCCTCCCTGCTCTACAGTAGCTCCTCCCTGCTCTATAGTAGCTCTAGATGAATGAAATGCACTGGCACCTTCCTTCCCAGAGCAGCCAGACCCACAGGCCACCCAGACCTGAGAGACAGCATGCTGGCAGAGCTGGGTCATGGATGTGTTGGTAGAAAGTCTCAGTTTCCTGAGCTGCTTCCAAGGACAGCTGTGGGGAAAGCAGGCATGTTCGCCATGCGGAAGACATTAGCATGTTATGTCTTGGGGGATCTTCAGGACAATGTTACTGTGTCAAGATCATAAAAGGACAGAGCCTCGTCTTACCTCAGCTGGCTTTACAAGACCTGCATGAGAAGCTGTGTACCTGCAACAGTTACTGTCACCTGGGGTCTAGATCCTTTACTTTTTCTTGCTGTTAGGTCCAAAAAAACCTGACAAAAGCAACTTAAAGGAAGAAAGCCTTACTCTGGTTCACAGCTCAAGGGATGGAACAGTAGAGGGCCTGAGATAGCCCATCACATTAAATCTTTATTTAGAACCAGGTATATGATAGTGCTTTGCAGCTAGGTCTTCCTCAGTCCTGGACTCCACAGTGATACTGTCTCCCATTCAAGGTGGGTGTTCCCTCCTCACTTAACCTAATCTAAAAACCCCCTCACAGACGCTCCCAGATGTTTGTCTCCTAGGGGATTCCACATTCTGTCTAGGAGACATCAACATTAACCATCATAGAGATCAAGTGTGAGGGGAGAGGATTCACATCTCAGCTGCAAGAAAGTCAGACCCAGAGCCAGGGCCCTGTGCTCAAGTCAATGCTTTCCCATTGCCTTTGTGGGCTGGAAGGACGACTTACCATACCAGGGAATCTGAACTGCCCCATTGCCAATAACAGGCCTGATCCCAATTGGGAGAGGATAAGAAAAAAAAATGGTGTCTGACAGCAATCAATTTCATATCCATCACTGGAATAAGAAACATAGTCTCGGGCATCTAAAAAGAGCATTCCTACATGCCTGACCACTCCTGTCTTCTCTGCCAATGGAGAAGCTTGTACAGAAGAGAACTCATTTTTCCCTATTCCTGAGTCAGTGGGATCAGAGGACCAACACAGCACCTGACCCAAGGAGGGAACTGCGATATTTTTCAATGAAATTGTGTATTCTAAGACACAAAGACAGTAAGTAGAAAGCATTATTAGTTGTCAACTCTAAAATCAAACATTTGTCATGACACTAGGGGGCTGCAGAGACATGGGCTTGAGGGAGACAGGGAACCGTCCTCTGCATGGCCATGGGATTGAACACTTGTCCGATGGTAGCACTGTTTCTGAGAGCTTGCGAAAGCTTCGGGATGTAGTGTTTGCCTGATAAACTTGAGCTAATAAGGGTGAGCCTCTGATTCTAGTCTAGAACACTCTGCTTTCCTCTGGGCTGATAAAGGAGCTCCATCCATAGAATCCTGCCACCATCGCATAGGAAGGAACTGCCCTGCAATGCCTTCCCCATTATAATGAACTCTATTCTCTGAAACCACTAGCCAAAGTAAAGCATTCCTCCCTTTAGCTGCTTCTTCTAACCAGTATTTGGCCACACACAAGAACTACTTTGTACTCCCCAAGAGTCACTAATATAGGGAAAGAGTAGTTAGTTGGCACAGTTGTATAGGGAGAATAATCTCTAATTTCCTGCTGCACAGTAGCATAACTATGGTTGGCAAAAAATAACTTTATATGTCAAAATATCTAGTGAAGCTAATTTTAAATGTTCCCAACACAAAGAAATGATGATTGCCAAAGTGATAGGCGTGCTATTTAACCTCATTGATCATCCTTACGTATAAGTACTGTATGCATGTGCCCTGTAAATTATGTATAATGTGTAAGTACTTCATTTATTTTTTGTCTTGACTTTTAGACAGGGTCTCATATAACCAACCAGCCTGGCCTTGAACTTACTATAAAATCATGCATCCTTAATCAGAACTTCCGATCCTTCTGCCTCCATCTGTTGAGTCCTGAGACCAGAGCTCCCACACCAGTTTATACAGTGTTGGGCTTCATGCAAGCTCAGCAAACACTCCACCAACTGGTCGACCTCCTCAACCCTCCATTTGAAACCATTTAAAGGATTTTTTAAGTTTCTGTGAATACTATCTAGTGTGAAGGTGCCAGTCATTCCCCACATCCTCAGTGTGAGATGGTCCTGGGTTACCTGTTCCCATGATCGATTTTGGCTGTGACCTTCTTCTTCAGCTCTGCAAGTTCGTCCTTGGGGAGTGTCCCAGATAGGATCTGGGAGCGCCACTCGATCAGACTGTATGTCATTTGCTGCAGCTGACGGAATAGTGTCACCTTGTTGTTCTACAATGGGAAAGGAGAGGAACAAAAGGACAGAAAGAGACACAAAGGTGAAATGGAGAGAAGGCGTTTCTCTTCGCACTCTGTCTACAGGGAGTTCCTTACTCATGAGGTCACGATAAGCTGCACACTTGAAGCACGTTTTCATGATGACAAGTTTTTCTAAGCTATTCCTAATTTGTCCCAACACGCAACTCTAAAAGAGGATGACGAGGATGGGTCCTAAATCATAATAAACCCACAGAATCACAGACACGTCCTAACATCCTGACCATGTCCCTTCCTCTGTTTAAACCCCATTAGACATTCCCATCAGGTATACGAGGGTCCACGGTAAGTCATTTTGTGGCTGGTCTGGGCCACATCCCCATCTATATTTCAGGTTTCTGTACATCACAGAATCTGTGCTTTCTTCATGCACAGTGATGATAATGACCATCACTTCAAGTGTTCCAGAGCCTGTCAGGATTTCCTCCCCACACTGCCACACTGCCCTTCTCCTTCCAAACCTCTTTTGTATGTACATGTTCATATGTGGGGGTGTACATGCACATGTGTGTGTATAAGCAAGGGGGAATCAACATCAGAAATCTTCCTTGCTTTTCACCTTATTGTTTGAGACAGAGTCTCTGGCTAAACCTGGAACTCAGTGACTTAGGTAGACTGGATGGTCAACAAGCCCTAGGGATCTGCTGGCCTCCACCTCCCTGATGTTTGCCATCATGTCCAGCTTTTATGTGGGTGGCTACGATCTGAAATCAGGCCCCCTAATTGCATAGCAGGTACTTTATCCACACTACACCACCACTGCAGCCCTATCAAGTACCTAATTCTGACTGCAG
The DNA here is from genome assembly GCF_011762505.2 of Arvicanthis niloticus. Lineage (NCBI taxonomy): Eukaryota > Metazoa > Chordata > Mammalia > Rodentia > Muridae > Arvicanthis > Arvicanthis niloticus. The sequence continues at coordinate 51,601,587 of NC_047660.1, read as the reverse complement.
TTTCAACGGAGAAGACTTAGCCTGTGAGTCTGCCATGCCCTCCGTTGATTGGAATTCATAACCCACACCAGTATACAGAACCCTGGAAGACTGGCCTGGCTAGCTCTCTCCTAGCCAGCTCTCTCATTTCTTTTTGTGTCCGTGCCAGTAAAAGACAATGAAGGATGAATTACAAATGGAGAAATAACTAATTCAGAGATGTGGAATATTGGAAAATATGACTTTAAATTTTATTTTTAAAAAATCTCTATTCCCCCCCAAGCAAATGGACACTGAACTGTTATTCTGGGCTTTATTAGTAACTCACTGAACTGAGCTAAAGTAAAGTTACAACCAAATCATCATTTGAAGCTCAGTCATTTTGAGAGTCAAAGGCTTGATGTCTGAGCCCTCACCATCTCTGTTCTAAATGGTTGACTGGATCATTATGTACTCTAAAAAACCATAGGCCAGTGAGAATGAACTGGAAATAAAGTTCTTGTCCTAGAGAATCCAGCATTCCAGGGGGAGGAAAGTAATAAGTGGGCACACATATGCATGTACTTACCATGTACTATGTGATTGCTTTTCCCAGCAGCACTAGGATTGAACTTAAGGCCTAGAAAAGAACTCTTATTGCTGAGTTATCTACAGTCTGTGCTTATGTTATTATATCTATACACACGAGATAATTTCAGATTATGAAAAGTAGGAAAAAGGAAATAATTCAAAGAAAAAATTGAACAAGCTGTATATAGTGGTGCACACCTTTTACCCCAGCACTAGGGAGGTGGAGGAAAGAGTATCTCTGTGAGTTCAAGGCCAGCCATGACTACACAGTGAGACTCCCATCTGCAAAGAAAAAGTACAATAAATATGCATGGTGGAGGGGGCCACCTTAGACAATCAGGAAAAGTATGCCATATTTGAAATGTATCAAATAAAAATGTGTACAGTACCACTCATTACTTATGGCCTATGATGCTAGTGTTTCCTTGTTTGTAGGTAAAAGTTATGATACTGTTATGGGACTTTGTAGTTCTGAAGTTCATTTACAACTCAGTGGTTGTGTGTCAACTATTAGAAGAGTTCAATAATGTTTAAGTAATTATAGTTAACTGCTCCATTTCATAGAGAAGACATAGACAGACAGACAGATTGGGGGGGGGGGAATGGAGAGGTGGAGAAGACAAGGGCTAGGTGGAAACACAACAAGAGTATGTTTTAATGGCTGCCACTGTTTACCTCTTGTTTGGTCTACTCTGACAATTCCAAGAACAGATTCCCAGGCAAAGACACCAGCCAGAACAGACCTGAAAACATCCAAGGTATTTCTGAACAAAGCATAGGTCTGTAAGGAAGAGGCCTGGACCCACAGGTGTGGCAGTAAGAGGCAAGGATAAGATTAGTAACTTTTGATAAAAATTCTAAACAAGTTCAAAGTTCATGGGAACACAAAGGAGAAGGAGGAGGTACCCATTTATCTGTGTTCTCAAGGGGCTTTATTTACATCACAGATCTTCACAATTAAGGCAATTCCAGTTTCAACCAGGAAGGCATTTACATATTTGTGCAACCTCCAGAGCCAGGCCTTAGGAAAGCACAAAGAGATATGGAAAGATCATGCCTTTAATCCGTGGGGGTAAAACCCCTGCCTTTTCAGTTCAATTCTGCATAGAATGTTCCCATTGCATTGTATTACAAACTGAGGAGGGGAGGAGGAGGAATTAAATCTGTAGACTTTGCCTTTCAGAACTGCTAGACAGTAAAAGGATATTTTTTTTCTTTCCTGTGACTCCTGACTCCTGTAGCTTTTTAGCATCTTCTAACTGTAATTCAAGTATTAATTTCCATACTCTGAGACAGAAAGGATTCAAGGGGCCCAGGGAATCCTTGGCATGAGGTGGTGCTTTGTTTGGGGTTCATGTTCACAAGTTCTTGGTCTCAATTATATCAGACGCTATCCAAGGCAATTTAATTATTGCCTGTCCATATCAGCCTTGTTTGACAAGTCCTTCCCCCAAAGAAGGATGAAGACAGTCATTATTCTCCTGCTCACTGTGCCAAATTCGTTCTCAATAGACAAGCTGGAACAGGCCAAAGGAAGTTAGCTCCCCCTACCCCACTTACTTCAAGGAAGTGGGCTTTGTTCTGACTGCTCTGAGCTAGGCTGTCTACATCCTAGATGACCCCCCCCACCCCACTCCTCAGACACCTCATGCATTTGGGGGGTAAGCATGTGAGGGCAGAGGAAGATCTAGCACTCCCAAGTAGAATGGGTCTGTTACATACATTCTTCTGTGTCTCTTCTGTTGCCCTCTTCAGTGGTTTGGATATAGTTTGTTTTCCCCAAGGGGTCCTGGGCTGGAGGTGTGGTCTGTAGATCCATGATGTCTATGACTGACTTTATGAATGGCCCAGGAGGAGGTAATTAAACCACAGAGGGGTGCAGCTCAGTGGAGGGGATTAAAGTTGGCCTCCTGGACTAAGCCAGTTCTTTAAAAAAGAAATCCTATGTATTCTTTGATAATTTCATACACATATACAGTACGTCTCAAGTATATCCTTCCCACCTTCATGATTTTTGGTGATTTGTAAACCCACCTAGTCCAGGTAACACAGATTGCTGAGCAATGCTGCTGGCTTGATCTTGTGTAGGTTTGGGGCAAGTGGACACAGCTGCTGTGAGTTCCTGAACGCAATGGCTGTAGCACATCCAGAAGGCAGCAGTTCACATACTCCTCTCCCTTCTTAGATTCTCTCTGCTCCCTTTAACAGGATGATGTTCCCTGAGCCTACTGGCAATGGGAGTAGGGGGCAGGGTGTGTGTGTGTGTGTGTGTGTGTGTGTATGTATGTATGATATAGTTTAGATAAGAGTACAGGATAGTATAGACTTAGATATAAATCTATACTAAAATATAGATGCCTCATTTAGAGTGAGCTCTCAATGACTGCCTTACTCTCAGCTCTGACTAATTGCTGACAGAAGACAGCTCTCTGGCTAAGGTGGAGGACAGTTTGCTCGTCCTTGATTGGGCTGTTAGGAAAGACTGTGGACCTAGGCTCCAAATCACTCCTGCCTCCCTGTGAGGGATCCTCCTTGCATAGGACCTTCGTTGATATGACTGGGCAAGAGGGATGTACAAATGTAGGTGTCTGACCCTGAATGTTCGGCTTCCAAAGCTGAGAGCAAGACAAACCTTTTCCCTTTAAACAGCACCTGAGCTCAAGTGTTTTGTGCTAGGAGCAGAAAATGGACTAACAGGCTCTCCTTCCTGGCCTCTGGTTCCTACAGCCTACATAGCCCAGGCCTGCCCTTTGCAGATCTTCTCCTCTACTCTCTCTAGTCAGTCTTCACAGGTTAGTCTTTTCTGCATCATCAGCCATTGTCACAACATTAATTTTTTTTGACCTTCGCTGCAAACGTCGGCACAATCCTGGGGTATAGTGGGAACTTGGGAACAAATCTGACAGCTTGAACTTTCAAAGCAACAGTCCAGTTCGAATTTGAGTGAAGAACAGTCACCCCTACAGAACACACCACAGATGCTGTTTTCTATCAGACACTACGGATATCCCTGTATCTCACTTGGTGTGTTTGCAATCCAGATATTTATCTTTTTTTTCCTTCTTTGTTAGAACTTCTGGAGACTAAAAACAAAGTTACTAGAAAAGACAGCTTTGCCTCCCACGGTGATAGGAATGTAGAAGTCACCCAGGGAGTGTTTCAGAAATTTGGAGGCTGTTCAGATCATGACATTGATTGATTGGGTGCCAGGGGAGAAAGAAGAAGAAGGAGAAGAAAAAGAAGGAAGAGGAGGAGGAAGAGGAGAAGGAGGAAGAGGAAGAGGAAAAAGAGGAGGAGAAGGAGGAAGAGGAGAAGGAGGAAGAAGAAGAGGAGGAGGAGGAAGAGGAGAAGGAGGAAGAGGAAAAAGAGGAGGAGGAGGAGGAAGAGGAGAAGGAGGAAGATGAAGAGGAGGAGGAGGAGAAGGAGGAGGAAGAAGAAGAGGAGGAAGAGGAGAAGGAGGAGGAAGAGGAGGAAGGGAGGGAGAGGAGGAGAAGGAGAAGAAAAAAAGGAGAAGAAGGAAGAAGAGGAGGAGGAAGAGGAGGAGGAAGAGGAGGAGGAGGAGGATGGGAGGGAGAGAAGGAGGAGAAGAAAAAAGGAGAAGGAGGAAGAGGATGAGGAAGAAGAGGAGAAAGAGGAGGAGGAAGAGAAGAATGAGGGAGAAGAGGAAGAGGAGAAAAAAGAGAAGGAGAAGGAAAAGGAGAAGAAGAGGAAGAGGAAGAAGGAGGAGGAAGAGAAGGAGGGAGGGAAACAAATTGTACTCACTTCCTCTCCCTCCTCTTTCATGGGTTTTATGAAAAGGGGAACATATGGAAATTTGACTTCTGTTTCTAATTCTATCGTTAATTTACTATGTGACTTTGGGCAAAGATCCCTGCCCAAAGACATCTCCCAGTCTATGACAGTCCTGTTCAACTCAATTCATCCTATAAAACAACTTCCTGATTGGCTGCTTATGGCTGTCTCACTTCTTTGCCTTGTTCTGCACAAACTCAGTAGGAATTATACAAATTCTCCCTGAGGATGGAGCTTTGCAATAATCTCAGAAGTCTTTTCCATGTAGCTGTTAACTCCTGGGTCCAGTATGAGTGACACCTGGTGGTCCAGCCGTGGCTTCTACTCATCCTTACTTCCTCTTCCCACCCCAGAAAAGTTTTGCCTGCCTGGAGAAGTTTTGGTTTTTAAGAAAAACATTCCAGCATCTCCATGTCACATCCTGTTTCTTGACAAAGCCATATAAAAGCAGAGCTTGTAATTTAGAGATCACGTCCCGCCTGAAGAGGAAATCTGTTTCAGCAGCAGACCAAAGGGAGGCCAGCTAAACTGTACGTTAGAGTGTGCTGCGGCAGCCTGTGGGTGACTGGCTGCTCAGAGGCAGCTTTCATCTACCTAGATGTACAGCCAACCATGGGTGTGGCAACAGGAAGAAAGAGTGACTCAGAGTGCCCTACACCTTCCCTACCCCACCTCTCTATTCCACAATCCTCCAAAACTAAAGCAGGTACAAGGGTTTATTTTGGAGCAACTTTGAAATGAAGATCCGTTTTTCTTAGGAATACATGTTAATACTTAAACTCCCCGATTCCACTGTGTGTATTAACCACTCTTGTCACCAGGTTCTTCCCTTTCATCAGGAAGCAGGAATATACACCAGCTCCAAAACTTATAGAAAGAGCCGATTACCTCACAAAAACTTCACTGGACTTCCAGCAAGAAGAGGAGAGAGGCATTGGGCTGCACCTCACTGAGAACGATGGTGGACGGTTTGCTTATGACAATCAAATTTCCAACAGTCCTGTGTTCAAAAACACTGTTACCACAATACAGTCTGGCTTGGTGGCTTTCAATTGAGAAAATATCATCCCCATGACTTGAAATGTATGGCTGTTTATATTCAAAAGGTAAAGGCTAGACAGATGGCTCAGCAGACCAAGCTCTTGCAGAAGATCCTAATTCAGTTCCCAGCACCCATGTCAAGAGTTCCATAGCTACTCCCTGTGACTCCAGGGTGGGTAGATAAAACCCTCTGATCTCCACAGGCTTCCATGTTCACATGTCCACACATACACATGAGCACACACCTTTAAAGGCAAACCTTTAAAAAAAAAAATGTATAGTCAGGTATAGTGGTACATACCTATAATCCAAACATTCAAGAGGCTGAGGCAGGAGGATCAGAAGCTTGAGACTTTTCTGGAGTGCAAACCTAACTGGGTCTAGCTTGGACCAGCTTGGGTGAACTTCTCACAGTAAATGTTCAAGACTTGCATAATACCTAATTTCAATTTTAGGGGAGGAGATGAGTCCGGGGAGATCAAGGACTTTTCTTAAACTGGAAAGATCTGATACCAGTCTTCCAAATTTATGCTCGTTTCTATTAAAGGGCAGTTTGTGTTCAGTGGCTATTATTAGGTTTGTAGATTTTTCTGAATGTAAAAAAATAGATTCAGTGAGGGAGAGAGCCCTCTAAGAACTGCTTGGTCTGTCCAGCCCCAGTGTCTACTGCCTTGGCCTATCACCAAGTGACCTCCCTGATCGAGACCTGGAAACACCCAATGACTGACTCTGACCAAGGGGCGGCGGTTCTGCAGGCTAAGCTTCCCAGGAACTGCTGTGAATGTGCACTCTACATGCTGGAAACGTCTGTGCCTCCTGGACTTGAGCATCAACCAACAAGGCTTGCTATCTACAGCAGCTTGCTCCCCAAGTGCTCAAGGCCACTCTGCCCAAGATGATTACAGGAGAGAAAGGCAGCGGCCTTGGATAAGTGTGGCACACAGAAAGCGGCTCCCATATTCCTGGCAGCCACAGCTGGGAGAGATGGCAGCTCTGAGTCAAGGTTGTCCAGTGGGAGGGCATCCACTGTGGCTGCTGCTTCCAAATGGGGCAGTATCAACCGCCACAGGTCTCCACCAGTGGAGGCCTTGACTGATTATCTGCACGCTGGATGACTCTTTAGCAACGGTTCCTTTCCATGTTCTTCTCATAGCTTTGTGAAGCTCAGATACGAAAATACATACTCAGATAGGGAATGATATTCTGTGTCACTTTTATAAGGTGTCAAAATCCTTCAGAAGTTTGGAGTCTCTGCTTAAGATCTTGGAGCTAGTTAGGGCAGGGCATGCAGTGGACACGCCCTTTCCCAGCTAATAGGCCAGTGTTTGTCTCCTATAGTTTGTTTCCTCCCCATAGCATAAGGTCAACACCCACCAGAAAAGATAGCTGAAATAAAATCAATAACAATACTCTCCTGAGAGAAGAGGTACCATGAAGGAAGCTCATGGGGACAGGGAGCCTCTCCTCTTTCCACTCTGGGTGAGGGGCCCCCTCTCTTCAGTATGGACAGTCTCCCAAGTAAGCTTCCCCTCTCCTCAGTGTAGACAGTCTCCCTCCCCATTGTGACATATATCTGAGGATTTTACGCTACACCATTGCTAAAACCAGGAGAAAAACACCTTTTCTTTCTTGAATAATACAGCAACTCAGGGCTAGGCTCAAATTGGTTAGTTGATTGCACTTATCTCTCTAGAAAACTCTGCCTCAAAATGTAAATTTCTAATGAAATTGGACAGAAAAGAACAGAAGCAGGAAGCATATTTAGAAATACACAGTTACTAGGGCACCCTAGAGGTGGTTAACAGAATAACAGAAGAAGGTCACTCAGAATACCTGTTTAAAATTTGTGAATGGAATCCCATTCCACAAATCAGATGTGATCTGATGGTAGTGACCTTGCCTAATGTACACAGAGGCCTGAGTATAATCCCTAGCTACAATCAAGAACTAAAAAACTCATCTATGGGAAGAAAGAGGTGGGCATGTTAATGTACTAATGTATGCTGGCAGAGCCCAAATTTATTATGTTTACATAGATAAAGGAACACAGGGGCAGAATCCAAAACAAATAGTAAGACGTACATCCGGGAAGACAGATTTAGAAACTAGATTAAGATTCGAGGGTTTCTTTCCTTTTAATACTTCCCGTGAAACACCGTATTTGAGGTTTGTTACTTTAACATGAGAAAGAAAATCAGAAATTGTGCCTGAGGTGAACTGTCAATGCATTGGGAAAGGGGCATTGGCAGGGGCGGGGCAGGGGGGCTGGAGGTGATTAGCAACAAACTCCTTCTATGTGGACTACTCCTTAGTGGATAAGCAGGTATCAAGAGCACAATCAGGCCTCAGCCCAGACAACGGCAAAGCTCCACCCACCGTCAACACCTTTCACAGCCAATCAGTAGCAGCTAACTCCTCAGATGTCTAAGATGAAAAAATGCGCTGTCCTCTGAGAGGGAATTAAAAAGAAAAATCAATTAATTCACTAGGCTTTGCACTTAAAAACTCGATTCTGCTATTAAATGGGGGGGGGACTCACAAAGAAAATGCTCAAAATTACTTATCAGTTCATTGCCCTGCAACTAACGGGGTGGGGTGCAGATAGCACAAGTACTCAGGACATATTTCCTCAGTCTTACCCCCTCTTTTTCTCTCTCTCTCTCTCTTTCTGTATATGTTTATCTGTGTGTATATGTGTGGGTGTGTGCATGTTTGTGTGCACATGTGTGCGTCCGCATGCGTGTACGTGTGTTCGCCAGTGTGTGTGACTGTCTGTCTGTCTGTCTGTCTGGATACAGAACCCTGGGCACACCAGGACAAACACTCTACTACTGAGCTACACTCCTAGCCCCATCTTAGTTCTTTTCCTTAGAAAACCAGTCTTGATGACTCGTAGATGCAGAGAGGACACAGTGAGGAAGATGACCAATGATGTCTATTACAGAGAGCATAGATAGGCCTTTCTTCATACAGTACTTACATATGGCACAAACAATAACAAAAACTCCTTCCACAGTACAGGGTAAGAACCGATAATTCAAAATGCTTGGGCTAAGAAGGTTTTTTTTTTTTTTTTCTTCAATATTTTAAAGAAATATTTAGATAAACCGAATGAGATTTCTTAGGGATGGCACTTAAGTCTAAATATGAAATTTGTCTGTGCCTTCGACAGCAGCCTCAAGATGGATTTTTATACAGACAGAAAGCTTCACGGATGAGATCAGGGATGGGGTAGACTTTTCCACATGTGTTATCATGAATGTGCTCAAAACACTATGGATTTTTGAGTATTTCGGGTGCTTGAATCTTAGATTAGGAATGCCTATGGTTTACCTGTGATACAGTTAGGGCCATGTGTTGGATAGCTGGCCTCCAGTATGGCCTCCATTCCTAAAGAATGGAGATTGACACGGGAGTACTGGAAGCATCACCCACATTAGTCATCATGAGAGGGTTCTCATGCAAACAATGCGCTCCATGCTCAGCTGTCTTGTTATGTGGTGTGGAGCATCCTTTCACACACGCTCCTGCTAGACAATCCACCACAAGGCACCCACTGGGGTTAAGCCCACTTCCATGGTCAGATCCTTGAGCCTCCAGGACTATGATGTAAGGTATTTCATTACAACATCAGAACACAGACCATGCAGAACACTTAGCCTGTACTTACCTGATTCATTTCTTTACTCAACAACTTCCAGAAAGAACATTAAGGAACAAACCTATGTCCACCGCCATTTCTCACCCATCAACCCTGCTATACCCACCACTCAACAATCAATTAACCAGAACCAGAGTGCTCTCAGCGTACGTACAAGTTAATCAATGGCGGCCACAGGGATGACAGCTGTATCCTTCCCCTCCCAGAGTGCATGATTTAGGGGCTCAGACTCAGTGCTCTCATCAACCAAGTCTGAAGAGATCAAAAGATCACCTTCAATATGGGCATAGAGTCCCAAGGGCCAGACCATGCATGCAGCAGCTAAGTGTTTGGGAGGTCAAGATGAGAACATTAAGGGTGAGTTTGTTTAGAAGATACGTCATGAAGAGGAAAGGACACAAATGAGGCTTTGAAGGGTGGGTAGACAGAGATACAGCATGCTGTCCACACAAAGGGCTGGTGGTTGCTAAGGCTATGACTCATCCTGGAATACACAGCCCTGAACTCTAACTGCTGATGCTGGAATGAGGTTGGTTACTGCCTCACGACACAGGAACAAGAAGGGGGATATCACTGTGACTTAGTAAGACTGATCACATAAAGAAAAGGTAATGGCTGCTCTCTAGCCTACAATGCCATGTACCCGTTTACACGTCTAATCAGAGAATATACTTTGCTCACCACATGATTTCCTGGTCACCCACAGAAGCCTGGAAATCCCCTACATAGGTGAGACCCACTGGTGTTCACCAACAATCTCTCCAGTGAAGCAACATTAGAAAATGGTCTGTGGGCTTCGGGGTTAAGGAAAAAGTTTCCTACACTGAAGGAGAGGCCGCCATGCTGGCAATGAACTTTAAGCATCTTGTGCATGTGCAAAAGAGCCATTTCTAGTCTGATGATGCTAAATGCTGGGAGTCCCAGGCTCTAGTCCTAGCATAACAGGGTGGGTGTGTTTAAAGAAAACATGCCTTTTGCCTCAGTTTTAGAGCAAACCTGAGGAGCTAATGTGACAATGGCTTTCTAGGTGAGACACAGTTTGTATATGTGTCTTCTGCTCTTTCTCCCTCTTCCTATGAAGCAACTGGTATTCCACCATGAGCCTACACATTAATATTCTTATAGCCTCCTAGTTACCCCCCATCCCAGGTCTTCTCTAAACACTACAAATAGATTAAATTTCCACTCTTTGAAGATTTCCGAATGTATATGTGGGGTCAGAGGACAACTTATGGAAGTTGGTTCTTCTCTCTTTGCATCATGTGAGTCCAGAGGAGCCAACTCAAGTTTCTAGGCATGGACGAAAGTGCCTTTTCTTGATGAGCCATCTTTTGGTCCTGGTCTAGATCCTCTTAATGCCCTACAATGGATAAAATTCTAACATCAACTTCAGAAGGGACAGATTATGTTTAAACCACAGACTCCTGGTTGTAAATGCTTACACAAATGATTATGCAAATGATTATGGGTGTCATACAGAGGATGTTCTGGTGCCTATGTGATTTCCCAGTGAACTAGCATTTACATTAGCATTCTGAGGGCAAACCAGTGTGAGAACAGACAATACTGAGATAAGCCAGATCTCAGCCTAACACTATATATGGTCCTGAGTCTTATGGCCCAATGGTCATGGTTAAGAATGCCCCTCAGAAGCTGAGATATTTATAAATGTCATTTTTTTTTTTTTGTGGCATACATGAAGATGCTAACAGCAAGTGCCTCAGCTTCCTGCTAGAATATTTTTTTATTAGATATTTTATTTACACTTCAGATGCCATCCCCTTTCCCCATTCCCCCCCCTTAGAAAGCCCCTATCCCATGCCCCCTTTTCCTTTTTGCATTTATACATTTTTTAAAAATAATGTTAATCATAAGTGTTATAAGTTTGGAATTGTTCAATCAGAGGTGTAACCCACTGACCAACCTAGATATAACAACTATCTTTGACTGGTGGAGATACATGAATATCTGCCTCCCTGTCTCCCCCTCTTTCTCTCTTTCATCACCTAGCTTCTCCTATCCTTCTTCTCCTCTTTTTACTCCTTTTCTTCCTCTCAGTACTCCTCCTACCTTAGCTCCTCCTACACATCACCCTTCCTGTTAAAATGAAACTTTTCTCTCAAAATACAATTAGAGCATAATTATGCCAATTTGTACCAGTGAGGTACAAGATAGTCCTAATACCCAGTCCATTATTTTGTTGACTAACCAGCACCTCTGTCATCTATCCTAACTAAAACATTTAGTTCTGAACCTGGCTTTAGGATGAATGTCAGCTGACGACCATCCACTCAAATCTTTTCTCTTACAGTAAATAGCTATAAGTTTTCAACCCCATCAGAAATCCAGAATGACTGAGTTAACTATAATTGTGGGAAGCACAAAGCATAGCTTCTAAAACTTAGCCAATTTATAGAGACCTCTGAACACCTGAAAAGCCCCTATATTACCGAACGTTGGAGCATCAAATCTTCAGCCTTCTGGCCCAGAATCATCTGACAGACCTTGGTGATGTTCCTGCTAGAATATTAATAGTTATAATTGCATCTTCTTTATAGCAATGTTGTGAGGCTTCATGGTTTGAGGTACTCAAGAAGGCCTGGGCAAGTATTGGAAGTTATAACTCACTTTTGATCACACTCACATTCAGAAGACTAAATAAATGATTACACTCACTTCCCTCCACAATCCCATCATCAGTGGCCCAACTCTGGGGAAATGAGAATCGGATGGCTTCCAGCATTGTGAGCTCCAGGGAAGGCTCACTCAATTCAACGCAGAAGATGGCTCTGCAGCCCAACAATCAGACTGAGCATCCAGAAATGACACCCAAGGCCACCACCAGGGGAGCAGCAGGGAAAGCTTACCACATAGAGCTTGCGCCAGATGACGGCCCATTCTCGTAGTGTGTTCGTGAGCTCTTGAACCAGGGGCAACTCCCCAGGAATCACGGTCTCATGCTGCCTACAGGGAACCAAAAGGATGCACACTTTACTGCACATGATAGGAACTGCCTTTCCTGACCACCACACTCTTGACAATCCAATGTAGGAACATGGCAGCTGTGGTTTGAAATAAACCAATCTGCCTCTGGAGGGGGGGGCATCTACTTTAGAGAACTTAACACAGGTAAACATGAGCTAAATAAATAAATAAATAAAGCCAGGAACTGAAAGCAGCATGGTCTACAGAACTAAGTTTTTGCATGGCACAGGCTAAGCCCAGACTCTACTTCCTCCTGTTGATCCTCTCTGAAACTGCCAACAACCAAGCCAGATTATTAGCTGGTTCCATCTGGCAGCTGCTTCATTCTATAGAGAGGTAAGTGGCACATGACTTCACCCAGTCCCCTGAGGACTGATCCATGCCCTCCTCTGGAAAGAATGGGGGTTTCTTCTCACCTACTGCTCCCCGGCACAGCAAATGGAGACAAACCAACATCCTCACTCATATGAGGCGGAACTGTACTTACTCACATGAATCCCCCCACCATGTTCCTACATTCATCAATAGGAGAAAGTTAGCAAGGATATGCAAACACACAGGGGAGAGCGGTAGGACCACCAGGTGACAGTGCAAACAGATGTAGCTGGATGTAAGCTTCAAGTCGAATAAGACAATATATTCATGCAAATGTGACTCGTGAAACATTTCTTACATGCTAACTATGGAAAACTGCAAGCAGTCCCTGACTTGGGGGGGGGGGAGGTTGATTTTGCAACCTGAAGATGACTGCAATGTGTATACTCACAGATATTGGCTTTTTTACTTTCAGCACAGTGTTGAACCCACTACATGAGATACACACTACTCTATCCTCCAATAGGCCTCGTGTTAGATGATTCTGCACAACTGTCAGCTGATATAAATGTTCTGAGTATACTGGAGGTAGCCGGGCTAGGCTATGTTTCATAATTTAGGTGAAATAAATGCATTTCTTGTTGTCCTTTCTTATTAGCATATATTAATTGCGTAAAATGATGAGCTTGCCTGTGACACTGGCTTGTGAAATTTTCAACCCTGGAGAGTTTATAATGATGTAATCACAAGCTCAGGAACATCTGTATTTGCTGACTCAGTAACAGAGTAAACTGGGCATCCTGCTTTTCATCTGGCAGATCCAGTTAGAACAGGACTTTTACTTTGCCTTTACAAGTGACACTCTGTGGCTGCCCAGAAATGGCCCACTGGGAAGAGGATTCCTTGAAGAGGTGGAGGAGAATATTCAACGTGCTGGGTCTACTGTGGAAGACCCGTGAGGACTTGACCACGTCTCTACCTCTTGTCTTAAAATGTGGGCGCCAAGTTTTGGAACTTCTCAGTAATGTTCATCTAGTTCAGAGGTTCCAGGATTCTGGGACAGCCTCTCTGGCACCAGCCATGGGATCGAGCTTGACTTCTTAATTCTCTCTTCCTGTTTTCAGTGTTCTGTTTTTCTCAGGCGCCACGGAGTCCGTGCTTTGCAGGAAAGATGACACGGACAAGAAATAAGTCCTCAAACTGAATTGATGTTGTCTATACAGCACGTTCCCACGCACTGCTAGCATCTCACACCAAGCGCATCATCAGTGTCTTCCTTCAGGAAGCTGTAAAATTTCCAAGGTGTACTTGCAACTACATGATGTATCCAAGGTTCAGAGCTGAGGGGGACAGACTGATGTCCTGCCTCCCTAGATGTCCACATGGTCTCACACTCATGTACCCAGTGAGTAATTAGCAACTCTGAGAGGAAAGCCCTCAGAGTTCATCACTGTTGTCTTTGCTATTCTGGGGAAGGGTGTCAAGAAGGAACAAGTCCAGAAAGAGAAGGCAGAGGGGGGAATTCTATGAGGCAAGTGAAATCAATGAGAGGAGAAAGATATCAATGGGTGTAGGCCATTCTTTCATGGTCATCTTACATCTCCATCACTTTAGTGGTCTTCCTGCATGGGAACTTACCCTCCATCTTCCACGGTTGCCTCCTTCAAATGGATGTACGTTTCAGGAAAAATGCCCTATGGAGAGAGAAGTCTCATTATACGGATATTAAAAACAGTCAAGAACATGAATACTGAAAGGTGGGCTTTGAAAAACTTGACAAAAGAAAATTCCCAACTGAGTTGGTCACTTATAAGGACCAACTACATTCCCACAGAGGAAGGATGGAAACACTGAAGCAACGGAAATTAAGATTTGGGATCAGGATGTACAGGATGTTTTGAAAATTAAGAGTCCAAATGTCCCATCAACTCAGAGACCCAACAATGGCAAGGAGCGTAATACTGAGAACCTAGAATCTGTACAGAGCCCACGAGCCACGGTGCATCCATTAAGGTGCCTTGCATCGTGAGTGAGACGGAGCAGCTCACGCTTTAACGTCCTACCTGTCAGTACCTTCACTGAAGACCGACTGCACAGTATTTTTAGCTACCTGACCACTTCATCATTGCATAGTCTCCATTGGTTCTCCACTTTATAACCCCAAGAGGCATTTGTACATCAGGATGGTGACACTGCTCACTAGAGAAAGTACAAAAAAGTCCCAGGGAAGGGCTGAAAACCACTGGGTGGGAACCAGAGAGCTGCCGGAAGGAAGAGATTTCTCAGTAGGCAGGAACCATCCACATGCGTTCTCTTGAATACCAAAAGTTCATGCCTCATTGTGCAATGCTGTCATGAAGCCATGTAGCGGAGGAGATGCTGGGTTTTGCTTTAGAAGAGCTTACGTGGCAGAGCAGATGAACCAGCTGGCATCTGGGCTCGATTACTCCTAGCCTTGCTCATGAAAGGGCTGGCATGCTCTCAGTGGACATCATGCCAAGGATTGCTGACCACACAGGTGGTAGTGGAGATAGCCCACAGTCCACAGGACCATAGTTCAAAATGTGCATACACCCTGTCATCTTCAATGGGACAAGGAACCAGTGAACTCAGACAGCAGCTGCCCCTGTGGCCAGTCTCATGTACTGCATTTGTCTATGCAATACTTTCTCTTTTTTCTTCCTTTGCCAACAAAAAATTGAATGGCCAGAACATTAGGGATTAAGCTGACCTCGTGGTGGCACGGGGATGACAAAGGGGATCCTGCAACTGCTTTAGGCAGAAGCAAAGGCCCCATCTCTTCAGCTAGACAGGGTGACACATTAGTGAGAAGGCACTGTCAGGTCTCTCCATTGAAGAGACTAACACCACACACACAGATAAGGTGACCTTGAGTTTCTTCAAGTGCACAGGATACAGAGTAATTGGGATACAGGGAGAGAGTAAGCAACAATCAAACACAAATTCAACGTCACACTGAAGCCACGAGGCCACTGTTGATACCTGACAGAGGAATAACTCTGATGGTGACAGGGAGAGAGTGAGAATAATTAGTCATCACCTTCACATATCAGACACTCTTACAAGGGATTTGCGTGTACTGGGCTGTATTTGTTTTCAAAATGCTTAGTCAATCCATGATTGAATGCTTGCTCACCACCTTGCCCATTTAAGTATCTGCCCAATTACAGAACTTTCATGTGTAATACCTCTATGTTTTTATTCTCAGCTTTAAGATGTTTAATTGATGGCTTTTAAATGTCTTCTTCCTACTGAAATTATCAGGAAGCAGTCATATTTTAAATTTAAAAACCCCTTCACTGACACACAATGCTTGCCTCTATTCGTGGGGCACAGTGGTACCTCGGTGCATATACAATGTATGAAACTGGAGCTAGAGAGATAGGTTGCTTGGTAACCAACATGAGGACTTGAGTATAATCCCAGCCCTCAAATATATCTTCACATGATGGTCAAGCTGGTCATCTCAGAGCTAGGGAGGCAGGGCTTGGTGGCCAGCCAGCCTAGCTGGAGCAGTGAGTTCCAGGAGAGTGAGAGAACTTGTCTCAGAATACATCATGGTGGGTGACACCTAAAAAACACATACTGAGGCCATACACCCTGGCTTCCACAGCCATGCATGTGCATACATGAATATAACAGTAAACTGTATGTCACCTAGTCTTTCACAATCAACAAGTGAAGAACTCATGAAAAGGGTTGGGTAGGCATAGTAACTATGGGCTAACAAGCTGGCTCAGTGGGTAAACGTTTTGGCTGCCAGGCCTGACAACCTGAGTTTGAACCCCAGGACCCACATGGTTGAAGGAGAGAACTGATTCCTCCAAGTTGTCCTCTGTCCTCCACCTTCGGGCTATGGCTCATGAGTGTGCATGTGCACACGCACACATGCACAGACACAACATAAATGGATGCACTATGCGACATTGCTGAGGCTAGGTGTGTAGCTCTGAGACAGGATACGTGGGAGGTTTTAACTGAACTTTCCTTGGTCTCCGAAGTAGCTCGGATGACAGGTGTGCACTGCTGGGCCCAGCTGTTCTGGATGGTTTATATGATTTGTCTAAGAGAGTTTTCTGTTCACTTTTTTACATATTAAGAAAGGGAAGGCCTGTGAACTAAATGACCTGGGTATTCTTTGTTTCTCCCAAACAAATGTAATGTAAATGTTTCTCCCCCAAATGTAACACTGCTAATCCCTGCTGAATTCCTAGTCTGGTGACTGGTCCCTGCGAATCCCTGGGAGCCAGCCAAGCCAGAGGTGCTCGGAAACCTACGCCAATGATGACTTAGCCTGATGCTGGCCGCTGCAGACAAGTACTCAGGCATGAAGGTGCTGACATCCAGAGCTCATGCGTTTTGTCATCCCTCTGTGCTGTCATCTGCAGCATCATCGTGTCGTGGTGGCACTAGGCCATTTATAATCATCTGGTTTCTCTCCTAAAGCCAGAGCCAACCTGGGTCTCACATTTCCAATATGCAGCCCATCTCTCAGTTCTGCCTTTCCTTTCTCAATGCAACCTACTCACTCGAATAAAATGATTCTATTTTATTTCAACTAATTATCTTCCCGACGTTATCCTGTCCCTGCACCACGATCCTGCCAGGATTAAGGATGAATTTCTTCAAGGCTCCAGTCTTCAGTTTGTAAGGCCACCAGCTTCCTTTTATCACCGCTCCAAATGGCTAGGTTGGCTTACAACTGACACCAATAATTTCCACAAAAACAATAGGCCTTTCAAATAGCTCTTCCCTTAAGGCAGGAAAAGGAGGGACCAGCACAGGACAGCATTTCTATCAGGCTGCATCTCATAACTAAGGGGTGTCACAAACCCAGCAAAATTCAAGGCTGATGCCTTTAATTACATCTTTGTTTCTTGGATCTCCACATGGCAAGATAATTAGTTTTTAAAAAAATCAGAACTCATCAATATACAATCAAATTATTCATGTCTCCCCACCCTGCCCAAGGCAGGGTTTCTCTGTGTAGTCCTGGTTGTCCTGGAACTAGCTCTATAGACCAGGCTGACCTCACACTCAGAGATCCGCCTGCCTCTGCTTCCTGAGTGCTGGGATTAAAGGTGTGGGCCATCACACCTGGGCTCATGTTTTTTTTGTTTTTTGTTTTTTGTTTTTTAAACAAAGGACAGAGGAGTTCTTACTGAAATAGTTTTCTCCAGAAGGTGAAGCTTTTAAGCTTACAGGTTTTAAAGAACATTTTAACTAAGAACAAAAACAAAACTCCCAGGAATATGACAGACACACATGGCTCAGGTGATGCTAACTGGACCATTTCGTATTCCAATCAGACTCCTTGGAACATAGTATTCCAATTAGTGGTGGCAGGCACCACTAGCTAGAGGGATGTAGACATACTGCAAAGCACAGAATGCCTTAGAAGCCGAGGTCTTCCACACTGGAACAAATCCTTCTGTAGGGTGAAGGTCTTGAGACATGTTTTAACAGTACCTACTTGGTATGGTGGTTGGTTCTGTTGTCGTCGTTATTGTAATGGAGATGGTGGTAAAATCAAACTCTGGGCCTCTTGTACGCTAGGTAGTGTCTACCATTCAAATGATTTGGAGACAGGATATCACTAAGTTACTCAAGCTGGCCTGAAACTTGCCTCAATCTCCTAAGTAGCTGGGATGACAGGTGTGCCCCTCCACACACACACACCCCCCCCAGCTGTTCTTGATGTTTCATAGGATTTGTCTGAAAAAGTTCTCTGTTCACTTTTTTCCATATTAAATTAAAAGAGGAAAGGTCTGAGGATGAAGTGACCTGGGTGGTCTTTGTTTCTCACAAACTCAGAGCACAAAGTTGTTAACTTGTGGGCAATGGGGGTGGGGCACGGAACTCTGGTGGAGGTCAGAGGACAACTTTCAGAGGTTGGTTCTCTCCTTCCAGTGTGAAATCCCAGGATTGATCTCACAGGTCACTGGGTATGAGACAAGTACTTTCACCTGCAGAGCCATTTAGCCAGCCCAGTCATTAACTCTTATTGTTTTCTGGAAACAAAACAGCGTCCACAAAAATAACTAGTGACAGGGATAAACCCACACACAGCAGGAGTGGGCGTGCCGGGCACCAGCTCTGCTCTGCCCCACCCCCTGGGCCTTCAATCTAGCCCTATGATACCCTCATCATGACAGACATCTGACTGCTACACTGATCTCTACTGGAACACTAGGGATGCTGAAGTCAGCAAGAGAAGAAGCAAAACAACTCAGTTGGAAATGGTATGTGGCACAGGACTCTGACTGTGGGCAGAAAAGCTCAGCCACCAGGGCATGGCAGGAATACCCCAGGGCGGACTTGGCACCTACAGGGACTGCAAATGTTCTTTGGTTAGATTATGAGATCGTCAAAGTAAATAATGTGTGTGTGTGTGTGTGTGTGTGTGTGTGTGTGTGTACACAAGTGTGCAAACACTAAGCCTGAAGAGTCATCAACTTCAGCCATACTCTCTGGGGTTTCTGTGACCTCTAGCTAGTAGGTAGGGGTTTGAAGGCTCCATGTTCTTCTGAGATCTGAGGGGTTTCATTGGCCAACTTGCATGGCCCTACGTCTGGCTTGCAGTATGGTCAAAGAGTAAGAACAGTGAATTTTTCTACCCTTTCTGCCCTGATAAACTCAAGTTTTTCTCACCCTCTACTATTGGCGCTCCAGCTAACTGTGAAATAATAAAGCCCTATCAACGCTGTTTTTGCAAAAGAAAAGTGCTGGCACATTGCAAGGCCCCACAGGCACCATCAAAGGAAAAGTGCTGACACAGGGTCCACAGCAAACCCAGGGGCACATTAACACAGCCAGGAGGCGTTCCTTAGTTTGATGATGAGCTGCCCCCGACACTGTGAAAAGAGAGCGTCCAGGCCAGTGCTTTCTCCAACTCTGCTGCTTGTGGTGAATCATAACAAACTCAGTTATAGTCCAGTACCATACCAAAAAAAAAAAAAAAAAAAAAAAGCAATAAAAATCACAAACTAGATAAACATAAATATCCAAAGTAAACGTGTCACAAGCCGTCTGTTTTTCAGCTTTGTTTCTCTGTTACACGTTGGTTAAAATCTACTAAAATAACTCCAAGTTGCTCCATGGGCCTCATAGTGTGAAGTCACCACTCTGGTTTGATGGGATGAGTGGGGGGCAACATGACCCTTCAGTTCTGACAGTGTATGACGGAAGTAAAGGACATAGGGAGAAGTGGGCCCTGCCCCTTCCTCCCTGACAGAGGTCCCTAGGGCACTGTTACTGTCCTGCTGTCTTATTCAGCTTCAAGGGTAGACAGCAGGAAACCTTCTCAAATCAGCTGCTTGGGAAACACATCCATGAACTTACCTATTGCTCTTGGACACTGGGGCCCAAGTATTTGATTTCAGCTCAAAGAAGAGTCATTGAAAAGAAAGCAAGCGAGCTCTGAAGACAGCAGATAAAGGTATCCCACAGCACAACCCAGAACTAGTGGGCAGTCGAGGGAAGAAAGAAACGGAACCATGTGCGTACCTTTTTAGATCTGTTCTGGAGAGCATACCCTCTGTACCAGCCTGTGGGGGTGAGAGATGGGAGAACAGAAAGCATGTTATGTTTTCTGGGAGGACAAAAAGACATCAGCAACATACATTCACATGTTCTCTCAGCAATCCTGAGTTAGAAACCAAGAGATCACTAGCAATGAAACCTGGAACAGTGGCTCTCAACCTGTGGGTCACAAGTCCTTTGGCCCCTTTCGCAGGGGTTGCATAAGACCACAGTAAAACACACACATCTATATTACGATTTATAACAGTAACATTACAGTTATGAAGCAGCAATGGAAATAATTTTATGGTGGGAGTCACCACAACATGAGAAACTGTGTGTATTAAAGGGTCTCAGCATCAGGAAGACAGAACCACTGCCTTAGACTATGAACCATCCCACAGAACCACTGCCTTAGACTGTGAACCATCCCACAGAACCACTGCCTTAGACTATGAACCATCCCACAGAACCACTGCCTTAGACTGTGAACCATCCCACAGAACCACTGCCTTAGACTGTGAACCATCCCACAGAACCACTGCCTTAGACTGTGAACCATCCCACAGAACCACTGCCTTAGACTGTGAACCATCCCACAGAACCACTGCCTTAGACTGTGAACCATCCCACAGAACCACTGCCTTAGACTGTGAACCATCCCACAGAACCACTGCCTTAGACTGTGAACCATCCCACAGAACCACTGCCTTAGACTGTGAACCATCCCACAGAACCACTGCCTTAGACTGTGAACCATCCCACAGAACCACTGCCTTAGACTGTGAACCATCCCACAGAACCACTGCCTTAGACTATGAACCATCTCATTTCTTACACAGTAAAGATGTATTTTAAAGCTGTATTCTCTTATTAACTACAAGACTTTAAAATCTGCACAGAGGGCGCTGGGAGATGACTCAGCAGTTAGGGACACCTGTTGCTCTCATGGAGCACCTGGCCTGAGCCTCCCACGTGCCGGGATGACAATTCTGCACTATGCACCACACCAAACTTTAATTCTTTCATAAAGTTCCATTACGGTTATTTATATATGGACATTTTTCTCATTTATCACAGAGTATACAACCTAAGGTGTCCATAAACAAGTATTTTATATTAAAAATGACTGAACACTTAGTTGTTTTTAAGCCACGCCCACCTAAGGCGTCCGTATGCTCAGTGACCATCTTGCCTCAGGAAGCCTACTGTAAACAGAATCATGTAAGTAAACAGTGAATAGACGCAATCTGTAGTTGGAATTGCAGGCACCTGCCAGTAGGTCTCTAGAGCTGTCTCATGCTTGTTATAAGAGCAATCAGAAAATAGTCCCATACTTGCTGTTTACATGTTACAAGTAGAAAATTGGGTTAATCTCTTTGGGTGCAGACTGAGTAGTGCTTTCACAAATTTTACATTACCAGTGAAACTAAAAAGTTAAGGAATTTGCCGTGTGTTGGAGAGAGGGGTAAAGGGGTAGGGCTTTGGTATGGAATTATAATCTGCACCACAGCACACAGTCGAGAAAACACTGGTCTCACTTTAGGAAGCCAATGTGCAGGAAATCAGGTTAAGCTGGAACACACTGACCATTCCTCCCATGACTTAAGGGTCTACGTCCCTCCGTACCCTTGATTCTACTAAGATATGAAAACAGTTGTGGGCAAATGGCTGGTTTTGATGTCACCCTGGATCAAAGACAGAGCTGAAGGCCACACTGAGAGAGAGCAGGTTGAGGCAGTTTTCACTTTTCAGGCCCTACAAAACCAAGAAGTCACAAGACAGACTGGCCCTCGTACCCAGGAGAATGGAGCTCGAAGGCCTGTAAAATGGTGTTCTACACAGCCATTCACCACAAAATTATGTTTCCTAAACCTGCCATCTGGGGGTGGGAGGACGATTTCTATATATCCTTCTAAGAGCTTGTCTCTAGAATCATAGTGTGTGTATAACTGCTAGAAAAAAATTATGATTCTGGACGTGTCCAAGTGAATACTCGCTCTCTTTGGCAACAGGCACAGTAAGCACCTAGTCTCCAGCTGGAGTCTGCTGGTACTGATAAGTGTCAAAGCTCTAAGAATGCAACTACTAATGATTGCTAATAACTCCAAAGGCTGTGACCATGGTGCACAGTTAGAGAGTCCTATATTATAAAACTGGGTTGCAATACAAACAAGAACAGTTTTCCTATTAACCCTCAACATTTAATATAAAATCGTAACTTAAGGCAGTTTGCAGTTAACCTTCAGTACACACTGGGATGCAAAGAGGCAGTGAGGGGTGTATCAAGAAGTAGTCTGTAGTCTCAAGCAGAGAACAGGGAGAATGAAATGGCAGGTATGTTCCTAAATTATGTAATTCCAAGGACAGCAATGGGCCAGAGCGGGAGTCTTAGCTACATTTTAGTGAAACGAGTCTCCAAAAAGTAAGTTGCAGCCACCATGGCAAAATGGGTAGCACTTCTGGGGTAAGAGGTCATTTCAGTATCTTGGGGACTGCCCCAATCCAGGATAAAAGCATCTCCTCTCACTGGAAACCACCAAAGCCAATAATTCCACAGGCAGGTTGGCTCACTTTACTCTTCATCAGTCAGGACTCTACCATCAGCCCGTTTCATTCACCTGTCCAGAGGATGGAGCTGTGTATTTTCTGGTTTCCACCTAACAGTGTCCCACCTAACAATGTCTCCCTCTGTGGTAGTTCAAGAAATATTAACTGTGGAGAAGAGTTGTTAAAAAGGAACCAGGTGGGAAAATAACTAGGAAAAAACTTGCAGACAGAAGCCAATCTAATGAGAAGACCATGAGGCAAGAACTCTACCCAGAGACAGAAAGAGCTCAAAGTGAGAGAGGGAGGTGGCACCACGAGGGTCGGACAGGAGTGTGGGCAACCATCCTGGGCACTCATTAGACTCATTAGGGAAACGTATTTTACTTGGTTCCTGAGCAACCAGGGTAACTTACTGATGCCTGGGTCACCTCCCCCAAATATTCTTCTTCAAGCTCAGAATTAGAGCTTCTCAAAGAATCCCTGGTGACACTAATGCATTAGGGAAAGTGTCACCCCAGGCAAAAGCACCATAGACCATGTGAAATCTGAGCTTTGGCCTAAGTACGATAGTAAAGATTGGAGGGGAGAAAGGTGCTTAAATGCCATCACATCTTGTGAAAAAAAAATAGCATTCTGGCTGCTATACAGGAACAGACAAAGGGAGGCGAGGAGCAGAAGCAGGAGGAGACTGGTGGGTACACTGAAAACGGAAGCGATGAGAAGACTGAGACTATATTTAGAAACAGCTTGAATTGCTCATGGCTTCACTGGCAATGGGCAAGCATAGAGAAAAAAAGGGTGTTCGGCTCCTGGGCTTATGCAAATGGTACAAAGTGTTATCATATGGTACAGGAAGATTTAAACAGGGAAAGCCTTGGATAGGGGTAGAAGGCACAGGCAGCAGACCCTGACCCATAGGCTTCCCTCCCTCAGCAACTGAATCCTATTGGTATGACGTGGAACCCTGGCCATGTGCACTGGGGGAGGGGAAGTCAGTGGGGTCACACCGGCATGACAGCTCAGAGCCCACGTAGCATCATAATGATGATCATCATTTAATAGCTGGCCATGCGCCTGAGAGAGAAGCATTTCTGTCAAATACCAGGATATGAAACAAAGGTCAGCCCAGAGAGGATCAAGATAAGAGGGATTAACTCTAGGCAAGAAATGTGACCAGGACCCTGCCTTTTACCACCAGAACCACACGGGCACAATAACCCAAACAACATGTGTCAGAAATGAACAGCTACAATGGACCTATACTGGGTTATCAACATTAGTGAAAATCAGGTATGCATAGAGTTAGTGAGGCACATGTGAGGGGCTAGGCTGCTGTCTTCCATATCAAGAGGCTGGTTAATAGAATGGAAGGTTGAAAGGTCAATTCTTAGTTGGATAAAAGACTGGAAAGAGTTCAGAAAGAAGTGAGACTCCTCTGAGATGAGGAGGAGTTAGAAGGAACTGCTGGTTTTCATTATGGACTAGTAAAAATAACTAGGGACAGAGAGATGGCTCAGTGTTTAGGTTACAAGTGCCTGCCAACAAGTCTGATGACCTCAGTTCAATCTCTAGAACCCACATGATGGAAGGAGGGAACACACTCTGGCATTTTGGACTCTTACCTCCACATACATGCTGGGACACATGCATGCTGGGACACATGCATACCTACACAAATAGAGAGGCAGGCAGGCAGGCAGGCAGGCAGACAGACAGACACATACTCGTGCACGCACACGCACGCGCGTGCGCACACACACACACATACAAATTAAAATATAATTTAAAACTTTTTAAACATTTCAAGTTATATGTTTTTTATGACTGGTACAATTTACAACTGACAAAAATATGGATAACTCCTGGCAAGCCAGGCAAAGGTAAAATGAAAACAGCAGGTAATCAGTCTATTGTGAGAGGGTGGAGCTGCCTAAAGAGGGAGATGAGACAATGTACGGGGTCCTAAGACAGTGTGGAGGGTTGAAGAAGCATCGCCCCAATAGCTCATGAGTTTGAATGTTTGGGTTTGCAGTTGGTTGACTGTTTGGGCGATTAGGAGGCATGGTCTTGTTGGAAGAAGTGTGTCATGGGAGTGGGCTTTGAGGTTTCAAAAGCCCATGCCAGGGCCAGTCAGTCTCGGTCTGTGTATGTGTGTATGTGTCTGTCTGTCTCTGTCTGTGTCTGTGTCTCTGTCTCTACAACCCTTTCTCTTCCTCTCCAACTTGTGGATAAGATGTGAGCTCTCATCCACTGCTCCAGTGCCATGCCTGCCTGCTGCCACGCTCCCTGTCATGGTGGTCATGGACTTACCCACTTAAATTGTAAGCAAGTCTCCAATTCAATGGTTTCCCACCCCAGAATAAGTTGCCTTGGCAAAGATACCTCATCACAGGAGTAAAACAGTAACTAAGACAAAGAGACTAATTCTGCTTGCATTTCCTGATGATATACACTTGTCAAAGCTCATTGAATTACATCGTAAATATAATGAGCGTTATGCAACTATGCCTTTCATTTTAAGCGATACAATTGGATAGCACCACTAGAATGACTGTGGTCAAGGAGACTGATTGTGGCCACAGTAAGCAAGGGATAGAAGTAAGTGGGCTCACGTGCTTGTTGGTTTTGTCAACCTGACACAAATCTAGACATGTCTGAGGAAAGAGAATCTTAAATGAAAAAATATCTCTGTTAAGACTGGCCCATGGGCAAGCCCATGTGATATTTTCATGAGGGTGAGCCCAGCTCATGGTGGGTGGTGCCACCCCTGGGCAGGTGGTTCCAAGTTGTGTAAGAAAAGACGCTGCACAGTCCTGTAAACAGTGTTCCTCATGGCCTCTACGTCCGTTCCTGCCTCTAAGTCCCTGCCTTGAGTTCCTACCCCGACTTTTCCTCTATAATGAACTGTGGTGCCTTAACAGAAGATGAAATAAACCCTTCCCTCCCCAGGTTGCTTTGGGTTATGGAGCTTTATTAACAACAGTATAAACCCCCAACTCCAACAATTCTCCTACCATGCTAATAATTTCTTCTAAAGTTGCACATAACCCACGACTTAGCAATACTCCTAGGCCGACGTATTTACGCAAGATAAATGGGAAGTTACACTTGCAAGAATGCTTTACAGGAACATTACGGATACTTCAATTCTTTCAAGCTTAAGTCGGAACTCAATGAAAGGCACCGTGACGTTTGAGGGAACAAATCATGGCATGTTTCTGTAATGAGTACTATTCAACAAGTCAGAAAAGTTACGTACATATAACTTTATGAATGAGCGAAAGAATCCAAACAACTGACATATATAATGCCACTAACATAGGGTTGACTAGCAAGTCAAACTAATAGTTAGTGATGAGATAAGAACAGTGGCCAATGGCTGGGGGTATTGTATGTAAGACAGAAGCTCAGGACACTTTGGGGTGAGGTATACAGGCTCTGTCACCTGATAAGAAGCATTCTGCTGTGTATCTAGGTGCGTGTTAGTTACAGCGTATAAGTTTTTCCCTGATATCTGATGGCTTTAACTTAGGAAAGAGAAAGGAATAAAATATTATTAAGTGAGAACTACTTTATAAACTAAGCACCTCTAACAGAATATCACTCACACATGCCTGAGAACTTTTAATTTGGCATTGTCACTGAAATGAGTTTGAGTCAGGTACGAAAAATAAGAAACCTTTCTCCATGGCTGTACTTTTGTCTTGTATCTCATCAACAACATTATCCATCCTAATTACTCCTGGCATGCTTCCAAATTGATTTTCAATGAGTTTGTACTATCCCTAGATGTTCCGGTGCCGTCCTGCAATTCATTTATTCAATCAGCGTGCTAGGAGACCAGGACACGGAGTGTTTCTCTGCCCTAATTTTTACTTCATAATGCACAGGAGGAAAAACAAAAGAATTCAGTTACACAGAAACAAAATTTCAAGCAGGGACTCAAGTGAAGGAATCAAAGCAGATGCAGGGAAGGCTGCCTTCAGCAGATGAGGGAAAGCCTGGGTGGAAATCTCTGAGGAGACCCATCAGGCCTGAGTTGTATACTGCTTATGTGACCGTTCATTCATTATACATAAAACGCTTCTTAAAGTGGATTTATCAGACATCATCTTTAAGGAGGAAGGAAACAGATCCATAAACAAGTAACTGAATACAAAGGGCCCTTTAATGGAACTGATTGGAGACTCTAGTTCACAAAAGAGTGTGCTATGAATGTGCTCCAGACTCAGGCAATTACTGGGGAATGCTGAAGACTTTCCAGGCAATGAAGTATGGTCCAGTGTGTGACTTACAGAATGTTCCACACAAGCACCTTTCATTTTGCCATCACAAGATAAACATGCTCTCCTGCTCACGAACATATAAAAGATGGATAACTTATGTTTATCCTCTTAGAAATGAAAAGCCAGGAACAGGGAGTGGCTGTTTATAGCGTCCACATGACACAGGGGGCAGAGAGGAGGCAGCAGCCACAGAGGAGGAGCAGGTGCTAAATCCTGTTGTTGTTCCTTTAACTCTCTCAGGCCTGCTAGCTTAATTAGGCCAGAGTCAAAGGTTGCACCCCTGTGGACCAGGTAAACCTGTCAGTTTCCAGGGCCAGAACCCAATGAGCTACCCTTCAAAACAGATGCCCTGCAGAACCTCCAGGGATCCTGAGCCAGCTGGGTGCCAACCCTCACAGGATGGAGAAAGTCTCAGTATGAAATCCCTCATTACAGAGGACAGTGGTCCACCTTCATCCGTGGGGAGCATCCTGCTGCCTCCCAGAACCCTGAGCCTCAGCTGTTCACATCGAAAAGCACAGGGCTTTCACAGATAAGCTGCAAGGTTAAAAAAAAAAAAAAGTCAAAGGATGTAAAGATACTGGAGGTCAACTCCATTCTGTTGCTTCTTTGCTGGAGATAAATCCATCAGCCCTTTGATAAGCAATGCTGACCACGGAAGCTTGAGTTTGAAGGACTCAGACAGAGCACCTGAAAGCTAACAGCTTCACTACATAAAATTAAATAAGCAATCTGCATAGATAAACACAGGGGTGTTTGTTTGTTTGTTTGTTTTTCCCTTGCATCAAGCTGCTGCCATGGCTTTGCTGTGAGGACAGCAAACTTGACACTGAGAACTCAGTCTTTCAGATGAGGAGACCTTAGTCCTGGGCCTGATCAGCATGAGAAATATGCATACTATCTGATCAAGAAACAGTCTAGCTTTCTACTTTAATGCCATTTTGATTTTGAGACAGGGCATCATGTAGCTCAGGCTGGCTTCAAACTTGCTATGTAGCCTAGGATAACCCTGAACTCCTGAGTGTCCTGCTTCGGCTTCCT
This sequence comes from Arvicanthis niloticus, assembly GCF_011762505.2. Classification (NCBI taxonomy): domain Eukaryota; kingdom Metazoa; phylum Chordata; class Mammalia; order Rodentia; family Muridae; genus Arvicanthis; species Arvicanthis niloticus. The sequence continues at coordinate 51,573,825 of NC_047660.1, read as the reverse complement.
GGAATTACAGGCATGCACCGTCATACCCAGCTTCAACTAACTTTCTTTCTTCTTTCTTTCTTTTTCTATTTCTTTTTTTCAATTTAGTTTATTAAATTTGTTTTGACAATTTCATGCATGGATATAATGAATTCTGATTATTTTCACTTAACTTTCACTTTTTATCATTTTTTAAAATGTATTTATGTATATGTGTACACTGTTGCTGTCCTCGGACACACCAGAAGAGGGCATCTGATCCCATTACAGATGGTTGTGAGCCACCATGTGGTTGCTGGGAATTGAACTCAGGACCTCTGGAAGAGCAGTCAGTGCTCTTAACCAGTAAGCCATCTCTCCAGCCCTATCATTTTTAATTATATATGTGTTGTGTCTGCATGCAGGTCTATGAATGTGAGTATAGGGGCCGACAAAGGCCAGAGGCATTATAGTTCCCTTGTAGCTGCAGTTACGTTTGTGAAGCCATCTGGTATGGATACTGGGAACCAAACTTGGGTCCTCTGGAAGAACAGTAAGTGTTTTAAACCACTGAGCCATCTCTTTAGCCTCTTCAACATTTATTTTAAAGTTAAAGAGGATTCTTGTTTGCTGAGCCTGGCATACATCAGATGCTCAGGAAACATTTGGTGGCTATGTTAACCACAACACACAGTCTCTTTGGCCTTGGTTAGACTATTGGAATGAGTGTGAAATGAAGTCTGTACCTACAAGCCACATGATTGTACCGGGAGAGTGGGTGGAGCTGGCAGGATTGCCAGCCACAAGGCCTTGCTCCCTCTCTAGCAGAACACATCTGGACTCTGGAAGTCACTACCAATCTAATGCAATGAAGCTTCAATCCCTTAAAAGCTGTTGTTCAATAAGATCACAGTCACCCGCACCCTTGCTTTTAAAGCCATTCCAGTATAAACTCTAACTCTGGCTACAAACACCAAGAAGATTTTATTTTTTCCCCCCGGCTTACTTAGAATAGATGGTAACAGAAATCAGAAATCTCTATTTTCAACTCCACAGACAAGCAGAGAGATCTGTTTCACATGTTATGATACCTCCAGAAGGAGGGCCAAGTCACTGTGAACAGTCAAGAGGTGACACATCCAAATGTGTCCAGTGCTAGAAAAAAGACATGCCTTGCCTTGGGGGCCATCACAGAACTTCTCCAGGTGGATCGACATGTTCACTCTGATTTCCATGTCCTTAATCCTTAAGTGAATCTTGGTCCAGGGTAGTCTGGGAACTGCTATTTACAAAGCATTTTTTACAAAAGGAGAACGGCCCAGCAATCAGAGGCTCCGGCAGGGTACAAGGAGCTTGAACTACCACTCCACGACTCTTTCCCATCCCTTGATCTAGGCAACATCCCTGGAGAGCAAAATCAGCTAGACAGGTGCTGCTGAGAGCATCCCTTTGTGGCATTCCAGAAACTTCTTTGTTTCCAGGTTCTCTTGTCTCTGAAGATGCACAGGCAACTGCCCAAATGGGTCAATGCCAAGTCCTAGTGCATGATGGCTAATGGAACAAGGTTAGTACTCAGGAAAGAGTTGTAAATTCTCCATCAGAAGGTTGGGCAGATGCCTGTGTCCAAATAACATATGTTAGGATGTATTTCAGGAGCATATTAAGAAAAAATACGAGAAGGCATTTTCTGTTGCAGAAGGCTTCATCTGAAGGCTGGGGGATAGCTCAGTTAGTAAAGTCCTTGCCACACAAGCATGAGGACCTAAGTTTGCTCCTGAGCATCCATGTAAAGTGCTGGCTGTGGCAGTGCACACTTAAACTCTCAACACTGGGAGGAGAAGATAGAAGGTACCCATCCAGCCTAGCCTAACTGGTTAGTCTCAGATCCCAGTAGGAAATCCTTTCTCAACAAAAGTGGGTAGCTCCTGAGGAATGACAGAGGTTGGTTTCCTTTCAAATGTATGCATGCAAGCATATGCACCCCCCCACACCACATGCATTGTCGAATGAACATGTATACACACACACACACACACACACACACACAATCTGAGAGGAGACGTTTCAGTGGCTGTAACATCTAATTAAGGTCTCTCCTAAACACACTCCTATTACCACACTTGTCTTTATAAAAACACAGTTCAGGAAAGAATGTTCCCAGAGGTGTGACTGATGACAAGCTGCTCCAAAGGTAAAGGTCAAGCAGATGTGGGAAGCGACCACGGGCGCATCCTCATCAAAACACCATAAAGCCTGACGTGCTTCCCAAGCTAAAGCCAAGAGTCTGCACGGAGAGCTTGTCATCAGATTCTGAGCTGCTGGGCTCATTGCCATTTACGTTTGGAAAGACAGTTCTTTCTATAACGAAGTCACAGTGACAGTATGGATTAAGAATTAAAACAAACCTCCCAGGATCTTGACTAAGATGGCGACAGAAGTGTTACAAATACATGGAGGATCCTAGTACACCTCTCATCTAGTAAATCTGAAGCGCTTAGTAAGGGTGTGTGTGTGTGTGTGTGTGTGTGTGTGTGTGCACTTGTGCGTGTGTGCTTTTTATTGTAAAGGTTGAACATCCCTTTAAAAATCCAAATTGCAAGGCTCTAAAATTCAAAGCTTGTTGAAATCTAGAATGAAGTCCTTAAGTAAAAAATTCTACTCCAGACCATGTGACAGGTTCCAGTCAAAAGGTAGGTACACTAAAAATAATAATAATAATTATCCTCAGGTTTTGTGTAACAGGTGTATATGACACATAAGTGAATTTTGTGTTCTCACGTGGATCCCCAGAATGTTTTATGATATGTATGTAATATGTAAACACTCCAAAAAAAATTAAACCGAAATCCTCGGCTTGTAAGCATTCTGGATAGGGAACGCTCAGCCTGCATATGGGAATGGGTGGAGTTACACTGGCCTTGTTCCATACAAGAGTAACATGTAAAGAAAGGGAAGCCTCGAATGTCCTTGCTTCTTACTTCTTTCAACAGTCCAGGGCTGCTCATTGTCCCTAATTACTGTCCAAATATTTGTGTTAGCCTCTGAGTCTTTAAAACTTACTCTGAATACAGAGCTTTACTCTGTGTCTGCCTCTCAGAGCTCAGAACACCTTTGAGACGTTATTTCACTTGGTGATCTCAGGGTCCCTACTAACATCAGCCACCCGCGCTCATGAGCACATGAATGATTTATACAACCAATAAATAGTCAATCGATGGATATGAGCTCAGCGCGGCACAGAAAGCCAGTGCCAGAAGTAGCAGGTCCCGGGCTTGAAGCCATGTGTAGTAGCATTAGATTAATCACGGGAAGGAAACACTCTGTGGTGACTAGATGCCGACACCTTACGCTTATAATGCAATATTCATAGTTTGCAATGCACCACTCTCTAATTGATCACTTCCAAGTCAATGAGTCACTGGAACATTCGAGACAGCCTTGTCCAGGAACAGTTAACTCAGATGAGAGTGAACTACCTAATCTAACATAGTCTTCCATCAGTCTCTTCCCTCTGTGGACTCAGCAACATTGCCCTGTTCTCCCCACAGTAAGTGTCTGGTTATTTTTTATTTACTTTCTTGTCTTGTCTTTCTAAGCAAACCCTACGAGAGGCAGCAGCTGGCTGGTTTATCACTCATTTGAGCAGAGGTACCATCTCCTGTGCTTAAATGCACTGGGCAAATGCTAGGTGTGAAGCAGGCGTGGCTAAAAAACAAGGTGACTGTAGCTGAAGTGCCCAGTGTCCACATGCTCACAGATCTGGGGCAGAAAACAACCTTCATGGGGGAGGATGCATGTCCTGGTGCCAAATACCTTCCAGAGTTTAAGAAGCAAGGCAGCAGCACCAACAGGCACACCGGTGCCAAGGAGGAGGGACAAGGAGCCATGGCTTCAGCTAGCATTCTCTTCTCTGACAGTCTCTGAAGGCAAACAACTCTCAGGGAACTACAATACTGCCTCTCTATCAACTCACTTCCTTCTTTCATCTTTAAGTAACAAATTAAGCTGGGGTCAGGGTGGTCACAAGATCCAAGAGACAATCAAGAGCAGCTCTCTCATTAAAGACCGAAGTCTAAAGATTAAGTGGCCTTGGAGAGACTCAAACATTTAAATACAGAGTCAGAATAGAACAACAGAGCGGTCATGACTGCTCGTGTCTACCTACGGGAAATAAACCACACATCCTCGCAAAACTGGCCCATGGATGTTTACAGCAGCATCCTGGTTGAAAGATCTAAACAGCTCCAACAGCCATCTGATGATGCATGTTTGAGCTGTGGTGTGTCCATGCAACGAAAAGAAAAGGAAACGAAGTATTAATAATTGTTATAGTGTGCACGAACCCCCAAAAACACCAAACTAATCACAAGAAGTCAGCCACAAAGCACCAAACACTGTTTGGCTGCATTACTATAAAAGTCTAGCACAAACATACTCCCAGAAGCAGAAAGCAGGTACGTGTTTGCCTAGAGCCAGGCAAATAGCTGATAAGTGATAGAGATGAGGGTGGGTAATGGAAGTAGACCGTGATTGACAGTCGCCCAAGTCCCTGTATAGTATGCTTAGTTAATAACCACAGGATGGTAGACTGTGTGGGCAAACTGTGTGGCATTTGAGTTCTAGCTTAATAAAGCTTCTGTTTCAGATTAAGAACAAAAACATATGCAATAACCAAATCCCTGTGCAGCTGCGGAGGGAGGGCTGGAGATCAGGAGTGCGTGTCAGTCTCACCTGCATTCATTCCAGGCTTTTGCTGAGGGCCAAGAGCACGTCAGAAGCTATGCTAAGCACCTGGAGATTAAGCCGGAGCCAGCTGTGACTCTTAGCTGTGACTGCTCTTGGAGAATCACTCACTGAACCACAGGGCAGGAAGCAGCCACGCAGAGTCCTCGGTGGCATTCTGTTGTGGGTTGTGGGTGGAAAACATTAAAGAAAACTGTCTGGGAGGACTGGGCTCCATGCCAGAACAGCACCCATAGATCAGGTATGCTTGTCTCAAAGGTAGGGTGGGGCAGAAGGTGCAGAGGGAGAGTCCCCAAATCGCCAACAGGAAGCTGCAAGACACAAACCCTCAGAAGCCAAGAAATGGTGCCAGCCTTGCCCTGGCATTCTCCCTGGCAGTACCGGGGGTGTTTCCATTTTGTTTATTTGTTTTAAAGGAAGATAGGCGCAGGGAGTGGGGAACGAACACAAGTCATTACTCGGCATTTCCTGCAGGTCTTATGCTTGCAAAGCACTCCTGCCCCGAGTCCTCAACTGCCTGAAGTAATAAAGGAATTCAAGACTCAAGCCAAGAACTGGAAGTACTAAGCCGATACAAGCGCCTCCCCCTGAGTGTCGGGCACGGGAGGCACTATTCAAAAACGAGTCCTGTAAGAGAAATGCTATTGGAAGAAATATAATCCAATGTCAAAATCCGTGTGAAATTGACATGCCACTTGGAGGTCATGAACTCTGTACGTGTTCTGTCTCCTCACTCCCACCAGGACGCAGGTCCACTTTGAAAGCACAGCGGGTGACATCCTTCTCTGGGAGGCTAGCATTCTAAGACTGACATTCAAATACTCCGTGGCAACAACTACAAGAGAATTCTCTTCCTGCTGGCAGGGCCTGATCATCCTCATACTGCCATGCCAAGCCCTTTCTGTGTAGGGCTCAATGCAGCACCCCCTGCGCTCACACTTCGTTGGAGCTACAATACACTAGAAGCACCTCAGGTTGGGATTTGGAGGCCCAACTGCATAGGATCAGAAACAGATGGGGTTTGTCTGCCTGTGTCTACATTACATACAACAGGAACATCCCATATCCAAAACTACAAAACCCAAAATGCTCCAAGATTCAAAATGTTACGAGCACAGACATGACTTCACAGGTGGATTATAAACCGTGATGAAATTACTTAAAATACTGTATAAAATTATCTTCAGGCTATGTGCATAAGACGACATATGTGAAAAAGAAATGAATTTACAGCTAGGCACTATTCAATATTTCACTATGCATATTCCAAAATCCAAAACAGTCTAAAATCATAGCCTTCCAGTCCCAAGTACTCTGGATAAGAGAGCCAAAGTATAAGAGTGAACATATTCAAAACCACTACTAACATCTACTCTATGAGAACAATGTGCTTCAAATAGCTACCACAAAATATACTATATATAAATATATAGTTTTATACTATATAAAAACTTTCAAGAGCGACTTATTTTGAGAAAACAATCTTAAGAATGTATTTTAGGGATGGCATTAACTTTATGTCAGATCAACATCAATATTCTATTCTTCTCTGATGTGATCCATTGAGCAATTAGGAAGCCCTTCCCCCACCACCACCCTTACACACACACATATACCTACCACCCTTACACAAACACACCACCTTACACACACACATACCACCCTTACACACACACACCACAGAGAGAGACACACAGAGACAAGAGAGTTTACTAACAAAAAGGGAAGAATTTCCACCCAGCACTTGTGGTGGCTTCTTGCCTGGGGCATTTGCTGATGAAAGAAAGGATGCCTGAGTGGCTTAGAGTAACCTTTCTAAGGACCTTATGGGACCAGCAGGACAAAAATTAGAGGGCTGAGCCTCACAATGAGTCAGCTGTAATTTCCATAAAGCATAAAGCTTTAGCATGGGTGAAGACAGTAATAAAAGGCTTAATAAGCAGAAGTTGAAAGAGATGTTTAGCACAATTCTAAAACAGTAGGCATAAATATTCTAAAAACAGGTTTGAGACTGTATAAAGCAAAAAAAAAAAAAGAAAAGAAAAGAAAAGAAAAAAAAGAAAAAAAAAGCCATCTCTGCAGAGACAGAAACTACAATCATGGTGGAAAACTCTACACAGTAACCAAAAAGGACAGAAAAAAGTTAGCATACAGCATACAGCAGACTGAAAAATGGGTATAAGTAATCTGGATCCAAATGTCATCATGAAACTTATTAATACTCAACGATCCTTAAGTATACATTTCTTTTCTTTAAGCCCATGTAGAAGTTATAAAAGTTGATCATGTGCTTTTTACCTGCACAGTGGGAAAGTATGTCCAGGAAGACCACAGTACATGTTTACCTATCCCTCTGACAAAAGACTGACAGAGTAAGGTCTAAGGGGACTGTGGTTTCCAGAAGCAAGAGTCCTAAAACATGCATGGCAGGTGTCATGAGTAGAGAACTTAGAACCAATGGCTAGTGAGGCCTGAAAGTGGCAGGGTGATAGTTAAAGCAGGAACACAGATGAAAGGGTCCACATGGCCCTCTCATCACAGCAGCGCCCCATGCAAGGGAGGTAGCCATCACAGCAGCGCCCCATGCAAGCAGCTGGATGACCTAGCTTCACTATGGCCAAATCCTGCTTCCTTCCTCCCTAGGCTTCCCATCTTTGCCCCTTCTTGAGTCATCCAGTCCTAACCTGGAGATCTGCACGGGCTTGTAGGTGATACTTTTATACTGTCCCAGCATTTACCAATGCAGAGTGTCTGTCCCAATAAGCTTTACTCTAAGAGAAAAAATATCTGCCTGGCTTCCTGTCACCGTCTCTTAATCCCAACTTTCACACGGTTGTGATGAACTGGGCTCAAAAGTGTGTTCTCTGTCTTGCTCTATGACCTTAGTGGCTTGGATATACTTTTGTTGTTCCAGGGTTTGGGATTAGAGATGTGAACTCCTGGGGGAGGTCTCCTAGGATGGGAGGGGTAGACGCAGACATGCTCTTTGCTTTGCACAGTCTTAAAAATTGTTCCAGTTAGACAGAACCATTTCCCAAGCCTGAGCGAGCTGGAGGAAACAGACAAACAAAAACAAGCAGGACCTGCCGTTACAGTCCTGACCTAATTCTCTCAGAGTCTCAGTACTACCACAAAGCCCTGCCCTCATTCTCCCCCAACCTGGAAACACCCACCCATAAATGGTGATGCTTCCTTCCAGCTACCACAGGCCTGATGTTCTGAGTATGTCTCCCTAGCCAGCTCTGCAGCTAACTTTTCTGTATCCAGTGGCAAATATCTTGACTCTGGTGTCTGGGCATATCCACAATCCTATGTGGTGGCTCTGCTGAAAACTACTCTCAGTGTAGGGCTGTGTGACCTGAGGGTCTTCCAAGGCTTTAGCTATTGGCCCTGTAGCTGGAGGAGTAGAGCACATGGATCCTAACATGGAAGTGCTTTATTACTAACTAACTCCTATTGACTCTTCATGGGCCCCGCCCAGCAGGAGGCTGCTACACTCACCCTCATACATCTCCAGGATGTGGACGGTGTCGCCGATCTGCAAGGAGAGTTCCACATCTTGAGATGCATTGTAGTTGTAGATTGCTGTAAATGAGGGAAAAGGAAGGGGGGATTAGAAAACACGTACTTTTAAAAGTTCCTACCCGATATATGTGTTCTAGTTTGCTTCTTTGTTCCTGTGATAAAGTCCTGGCCAAGTTTACAGTCTATCATCTAGAGAAGCCAAGGCAGGAGCTCAAGGCAGAAACCTGGAAGCAGGAACTGAAGGAGAAACCATAAAGGAACATTACTTACTAGCTTGCTTCTCCTGGCTTGCTCAGCTAACTTTACTTACATAGCCCAGGCCCACCTGCCTAGGGATGGTACTACCCACAGTGGGCTACCCTCCACCAACCAACAGTTAAGACAAGTTCTCAGACCAATCAAATGAAGAATTCATCAGCTTAGGTCCCCTCTTTCCAGGTTTGTCAAGTTAACAACCAACACTATCCATTACAGTACTTAATAAGTCAGCTGCCACTGTTGAATGATTTCCTACGATCCACTGTATGTAAAGCATGAGACAGAGCTGCATGTCCTCCAACATGCTGACTGGTTGCCTAACACATACCACATCCTGTGTCAGATAAAAAACTTAGATGTAGCCTCTGTTCCTAGGAAACATGATAGTCTAGTGGGAGGAAGAAAGATATCAAATGTACAATCCGGATCCCAGAAATAATTCTTTAATTAAACTTGGGACAACACTACAGAAGAATCCAGGCTAGAAAATACAATGAGAACTTCTGTAGGTCAGTCCCCTTGTTCAGGAGATAATGGCCAATGTGAACCTCATTTAAGCTTATGGTCTTTAGGGCACAGGGGGAGTGGTCTCTTGGCTTCCTTGACATGGTGATTTGAATGCATCTGAGTGACATGTACCTCCTATAACAGAGTGAAATAAGTTAGAATGCAGGGATGGCACCTTGTCCCAGCCCTCAGTACCCTGGAGATGAGTAACCCCAGTGTCCCATAATCCTGAGGACCATGTCAAGTCCCCAGAACAGAAAGCAGCAGACTAAATCACAACTGAAGCTGGGGAGACCAGGCCAAAGCTTCACATAGGTGTTTTTACCAACACTCCACAGGAGTGACTAAGAGGCATATGAAAACACGTTCAGTAATATTAGTCATGAGGGGAATGCAAATCAAAACCACCATCAGATGCCACTTGCACACCTCCTAGAACGGCTGCATTTAAGACAAGACAACGGAGCTGCCCAAGCTCACAACCTTGGCTGGAAGAACAGCAAAATAGGAGCCGCTTTAGAAGCAAGACAGGCAGTGTCTTAAAAGTTAAACACACTTACTAATGTATTTAAATTAGTTTAAATGTAAATTTAATTAATTTTTAATAAAAATTAGATTTATAAATTAACTAATAATTAATTTTAAATTAAGAGTAGATTAGACTCAGCAAATCCACTCCTAGGAGAGCAGCAGAAAGAAGAAAAACCTACACACCTATACTCAGTGTTCATAGTTGTTGCACTGGGCAGAAGAATTACCCCTGCAGCTGTGGGTGCTATCTCATCAGGCAAAAATCTGATGGAGCTGAGTTACCTTAGGGTATTTTCTACAAGTTGAGGAGAGATTACAATGCGTGGAAGCTGAGATTTGCTGTGACCTAACCAATTAGAATGGTCAACCACCACTAGGAGCCAGCAGTAGCATGGGCTGAACTCTCCTGGGAGTCTCCAGGGGCATGCAAACCAGTCCACACCTTCATTTCAGAACTCTGGGCTCCAGAACTTGAGGTAACACATTCCTGTTGTTCTGAGCCATTGACTATGGCACCGTTTGTTCCAGCAGCCACTGTGCTATTCACAATAGTAAACAAGATGAAACATCTCAGCTATGGCTGGGAACACAGCTCTGTATGGTACAGTGTGCTGTGATGTCTGCACCAGGTGGACTGCACGATCCCGCCCTGTGAGGATAGAAAAACTCAGTGATACTCAACCTCTTACAAACCGTGGTGTGGCCCAGACAGAGCCTAAGCAAACCCTCTCCTACACTATTATTCCAGATGACCGACAGACCTAAAATAATGTAGGTGCTAATAGGCAACGACTATATTGTATCACTTAAGAAATAAGAAGTTTCTGCTCCATAAACATGAGGACCTGACATTGGAACCCCATACCCATTTTTAATGCCAGGTGAGGGCACAAGTGCATTTGTAATCTTGCCTAGGGGATTATGAAGGCAGCAAGTTCCCTGGGGCTCACGAGTCAGTCAGTCTAGCTAGTTAGTGAGCTCCAAGTTCAGTGAGAGAACCTGTCTCAAAAAATAAAGCAGAAACCAATGAAATAAGACACCTAATGTTGACTTCTACCCTCCACACACATATATATCCTATATGCAGGCATATGCATGTACACATGAATACATACATACACTGTATATATACACACACACACACACACAAAGAGAAAATGAGAACAAAAAAATATCGACACATATTCAACAGACACAGTATCTTTTCCAAATAGTTTTGACCTGAAGTGAATCACACCTTGTTAAACAGCATCGAGTCCCCTTCCCACCATGGAACATATGACTGGCTGCCTATTTTGTATCACAAACTGTCTTAGAGAGTAACAAACACAGCCATGTGGCTCCTGAGCCCTAGTTAAAACAGACAGAGGGCTGGCCGTAATTCAGTGCAACGGAATACTATTCAGCAATGGAAAAGAATGCACACAGACACATGCCACAACCCGGATAACCACAGAGTGTGCTACGCCTACTTTTTCTTTGGAATGTTCAGAATATGATAATCTGTCGGACATTACAGCAAATGATTTGCTGTTCTAGCTGGATATGAGAATGGCCCCTGAGCAACCTATCCACTCAGGAACCTCTTAGGGAGGTGAACGAACCCCAAGCTGAACTATGGTGACAAGTAAACAGTTCCATCTTTATTTATTGATGCCACTAGACTGGGGGCTGGGAGGAAGGCTCAGTGGTTAGAGCTCTTACTGCTGTTGTAGAGGATCTGGGTTCAGTTCTCAGCACCCACATCAAGCACCATAACTCGAGTTTCAGGGGACTTAACACTGTCTTCTAGCCACAGATACCTGCTCATGTGTGGTGCACATAAATTCACACAGGCACACACACACACACACACACACACACACACACAAATATACATAAATAAAAAGCAAATAAACATTTAAAAAAAAAACCATTGGGCACTGAAAATACACGGATGTGACAGTCTGTATATTATGTTTCAGAGAAAAAGTTCTTTAAATAGATTTATTTCTTGTCTTTATTAATGGGTAATCTGTATCCACACGAGAAAAAAGTACCAACTTGGGAGACTCAGCTACAAACAAGGAATTCACTGTAGGATTCGTTTCTACAGGTCTGAACAGCAGGATGACGACTCAGTCCATCCTCATATCCTACCCAGTTAAGGAAGAGAGGTGTCCCATCATTGCCTGTGGTGGGCACATCCTGTTTTCCTCTCCCTGGGCTGGAGCCTGGCTCCTGTCACAGTAAACTTGTCAGCACACCCCGGGGCTTGGGAAGAGAATGAGCATGCCCCCAGGCTCCTCTCAGAAATGGCCTCTCTCTTATGATGGAGGTCACAGTTCTAAATAGCATCCTTGGTACACAAACAGGGTACTTGGAGAAGTACCCTGGCAGTTATTTTCTATTGTGCTTTCAGAGTAGGCTGCGGTTTTTGAATAAGGACCAGCTGGGGAAGTGGGTTAGGAGAAATGACACAGAACGCAGGAGGAGGGAGTTCCAGCCTCCCAGGCCTGTTGGTGTGTCCCCAGCCTGTAGCTGCTGCTACCTCACAACAGTTCAACACCATCTGACTGCTACAGTTTGCTCCAAGCATTTCCCCCTGAAGGATGTGGCGGGTTTTCTAACAGAAAACATGGCCGGGAGAGTCCTACTACCACCTAGACTCCATTCATAGCTGTCCCCTAAAATGCTTCTTCCTACCACCCCTCCCCCACGGAAACAGGAAGTAGTGAGGCCACTTTGTCACAAGCTGTGTAATGACCATCTTCACTCTTCCTGATTCTTAGTCATGGGAAAGTAAGCAGAGGCTCTCAAAGGCAGTCTCCTGCTGTTCAGCTCCAGGTAAAAGCACCTGCCTAGGACTGCTGGAAATACAGGTGTGCATATTTGCACATACACATGCATGTTCACATGTACACACAAGCAAACACACGCAGAAATGAACTTGACCACACGTAGGCACAAAGTCAGAAAGATATGCACACATGCTCATGCATGTACACACACACACACACACACACACACACAACCAAAGACCAGCAATCTCCAAATGTTCCAGCCTTAATTATACATTTTTCCTCTATTGTGTCAAATCCACCCTCTTTTCTAGTTAACACTCTCCTATGCTCGGAGCTGGAGAAATGGCTCCGCAGTTAAAGAGCACCGGCCGCTCTTCTAGAGGACCTGAGTTCAATTCCCAGCACCCACAAAGGGGCTCACAATCATCTGTAACTCCAGTCCAGGGGATGCTATGCTCTCTTCTGGTCTCCTCAGGCACCAGGCACATATAATACAGAGAGGCACATGCAGACAAAACAGCTGTGCACGTTAAGTAGTTTTGTTTTTTTGTTTTTTTTTCAAAAAGACTTATATTCTCCTTAAAGTTCAGTGTTCAACTCTCCTGTCTTAACCATTGCCTCTCTCTTTCTTAGAACAATCCAAATCTCACATCCAAAATTCAACTCCACAGACAGCCCCTGAGCACCCTCTCCACCCAGCATGACGTCTCCTCTGAAGTCTCACAACTTTCCCCTTCCAGAAATCTGAGTTAGCAACTCCAGAGAGTCCTGCGCATCTGTCTGCCTCAACTAGGAGGGGAAGCTCTCCCGAATGTGGACCTGGCTTCAGACTGCCTTTGGTCAACTACTCGTGAGACACAGACTTAGGGACTTAACCCGGAGAGTAATCCAAGGCACAAATGACAACTCTTGATTTGTTACATATTGTTTTATTACGAACATCACCATATGCCATGTTATCCTCCTAACTCTATGTAACCTTGCCTCTGTGTCTCTATATCTCCAGGCTCCATCTTCCCAGGGCTGGGATTTCAGGCTTGTAGCCACCATGCTCGGTGTATGCGATCTAGGGATTGAACCGAGGGCCTTTATGCGTGCTCAGCCAGCATTCTAATGTCTGAGCTATGTTTCCCACTCCTTATTTAAGCATATGATTTGTCCTTTTTAATACCTCATTAGCCTATCTTTCTACCCCCACTCCTCTGTTCCTATTGCCCTTCTTCCTTTCAAATACTCTTTCTACTTTCACATTACATATACATGCATATGTGTGCATACACATTTATACACATAGGCATTTAGACCACAACATCTGTCATTCTCAGGCTGACTGACTACTGATACAAGGCTCTACACATGTATCCATCTCCCTGCAAGTACATAATTTCATTCTTATCTTTTAATGGTTGAATAAAAATTCAATTGGGTATGCATACGTTTTCAAATAAATTGTTTGTAAATATTATTTGTAACTCTTCTACAAAACACACAGAACAGTCCAGTCATTCGCCCTTCTTCCCCCAATGCAACTGTGTTTCTGCTTCTCTCCAAAACAGTACCTGTGGTTTCCCATTGCACAGGAACAGGTTTTCAGAAATCACCCCCGCATCCCCAGACACTTGGTCGCACAAGAAAACAAAAAACATGTATATTTCTTTCCAACTGAGGCTGTCAAAGAACAGATTCTTTCAGCAATGTTCCTCAGAAATGGGCCAAAAAACACCTGTGTTCTATCCCATTCATGTCTGGGTAAAAGTGTAAACAGGACTGCAGTCACTTACAATCTGGTATCTAACCCATCTCTTTAGAGCCCCGCCCTCCACTTCCCTCACCTGAGGGCACTTCAGATTTCCCTTGTCGCTACTCTTACACAACTCTGCTGAACCACAAGGCATGCAACAGGAGACTAAGACTAAGGACTAGACTCAGCTTGGCAGAAGCAAGGCCCTTGATGAGGCTGCCCACTCCTCTGCCCAGGATGGCCAGCAATGGTAACAACAGTGTACCTTTGAATAGTCTAGAAATAGAGACGTACCAAGATTTCTGTTGCTAAGTGGAAATACTAGCTCCAAAGCCATCTGTTATCATACAAACCCATAGCTGGTGACCATCCTGTGCTACCCTGTCGCTGTTTTATGCACAGGATAAAAAGTAGTGCACTAATTAGGGGAGGAACTAATGTTTTCATTCTAGAACGTGAATAACTGCTGCAAAGAAACCAGGGGACTGGTGAGGTGGCTCAGTGGTTAAGAGCAGTGGTTGTTCTTCTAGAGGCCCTGGGTTCAATTCCTAGCACCCACATGACAGTTCACAATTGTCTATAATTCCAGTTCCCAAGGATCCAACACCCTCACACAGACATGCATGCAGACAAAATGCTGATCGATGCACATAAAATAAAAATAATTTTTTAAGATTTATTTTTATTATTGTATATATTTGTGCCTGTGTACTGTATGTGTGCTTGGTGCTCGAGGAGGTGGTAAGCCTCCATGTGGGTGCTGGAAATCAAGTCATAACAAGAAGTACCTCTAACCACTGAGCCACTGAGCCAACTCTCCGGCCCACAATTTGGAGAGAGAGAAAGAGAAAGAGAGAGAAAGAGAGAGAGAGAGAGAGAGAAGCTCAGGTGGCACATGAGCCCAGGGTCAATCACCAGCACAACATAAACCAAGCATGGTGGCACATGCTGTAATCCCAGCTCAGGGAAGGTGGAGCAGGCAGGAGAATCAGTTCACCCTTGTCTATACAGAAAGCTGAGGCCAGACTTGGTTACAGGAGAGCCCTTCTCAAAACAAAGCAACAAAACCCCAAAGAGTGAAAAGAGAAAGTGAGGGACAGAGTGAAGCTAGGAAATTCCAAAATTAAACTGAGCAGAATTCTCTCTCTCTCTCTCTCTCTCCCTCTCTCTCTCTCTGTCTCTCTTTCATTTGCAAACAGCATGCCTTTCAAGGACTTAACTTAATCTAGACCTCAGTTTCTCATCTATAAAACAATAACCAGACTGGGTGACTCAAGGGCCCGTTAGCTCCAGCTTCCTGATTCATGAAGTGACAATCCAGGCCAGAGAGACACGCTGCTTTGAACTGGCAGGCACCACCGCAAGCTCTTGTTTTGTCTGAGGAAATTAAACAAGAATAGGGAGTCTGCGGCATAAAAACTGCTTCCCTGACTGCTTTGTACAAGGTTGGGAGAGACAAATTGCTGGAATTCTTCCCTAAGCAGCTTACTGTTTATACCAGGAAAGTGTAGTTTTGCAGAGCCAAACAGACAAGACAGTATGTCTACAAATGTAAAATAAGTTTGCGTCTCACCAAATCCTAGATTTAGCTTTTTCTTTGAAACTAGGCTTATACAAGGGGGATGGGGTAAGGGGGTGCTGGAGATGAAAGAAAACTGAAAATTGCATAATAAGCAACCAAAAGAACACTTTTAGAAGCTACAAACAGGATCAGATTTGAAGAAGGAAAGTCTGTTGGCCATGCCACGAGCTATAAATCTTTCTAATGAATTGAGATCTTTCATGAGTCCCCAAATTATAGTTCCCCCAAGAAACAACTGGAACCTTTCATTTTTTTATAGATAGAATCTACAGAAGTGTCCAGCAAAGGATACGATTCCAAGCTGAGTCCTTTGCTACTCAGAATATTAAGGTGATTGGATTTATTCATCTCAATTTTGAATCTGATCTCTCTCTCTCTCTCTCTCTCTCTCTCTCTCTCTCTCTCTCTCTCTCTCTGGCAAGGGCTCCTGCTTCAGAAGGATATAATGCAGAATAGGGTAGGATAGACTTGCACTACCACACACGGGTTTTATTATTATTATTATTTCATTATTGTATTTATCTATCTGGGCTTGGCCATTAGTTCTATCAAGACTAAAGATCTACAACTACCTTTGGACCTTCATTCTGGCTTTAATGCACTAATAATATTCTAGAAGGCCAAATGTACTTTTTTTTAAATCTTAAATAAAACATCACAATAGGGGTTAGAAAATAACATTCAACAACAGGTATAATACCAAGAAGTACAAAAAGTCTATCATTTCAGACCGACAACCAGGTTTCAAACCTGTCTATGTGCACTGAGTTAGCCACGTCCCATCCTGTTCTGATGTGCCTGAGCCAGGGGCTTTCGCTTAGAATGCCTGTTGCAATTCTTAACAACAGTGCCCTCCCCCAAGAGGGCAGGAGCTTCCAGGCTTTTGACTTCCTCAAGCACTTAGAAGAAGAGTGGCTGTCATGACCAACTTACTGGTTATTATTCCAGAAGCTTCTTTCTGCTGTTGCTTTCATTATCCCTTTATGTGCATTAGTGTTTTGCCTACATGTCTGCCTGTATGTGTGTGTTACAGCCCCTGGAACTAGAAGTATAGACAACCGTGAGCTGCCACGTGGGCTTAGGGACTCGAACCCAGTTCCTCCGGAAGAGCAGCCAGTGCTTGTAACAGCAGAGCCTTCTCTCCAGCCTGGATTCCAGAAGTTTCTAATCTGAAGATCCTATGGAAATTTATAGGTTGAATGTCTTGATCTAGGTAGATATTGGCTCAACTATAGTTTACTGGCTGGCTCGCTCCTGCAAGCCACCTCACGTAAATTAACATGAGATTAAGTTTAATATTTTATGTGAGGAGAGCTGAAGCACAGCAACTCAAAATTACAGAACAAAAAGTCTGTGGGATACAACACATACAGGGACTTTTCTCCCACAGCTTCCTCATCTGAAGAACAGAGGTCACAGCCAATTACTCATACGGTTTGTGGAGCCCAGAAAGGGGAATCTGTGCAGCGGCCCTTGGACTATGACTAACACCTGGTGGGCACCAACTACAGGGCAGTCACCTGTCCTCTCCTTTCCTTTCCCTTCTCAGCTTCCTACTTAGAGCACAACAGCATCTGCAACCTTTTTTTTTTTTTTTTTAAGATTTATTTATTTTTTACATATGTGAGTACACTGTAGCTGTCTTCAGACACACCAGAAGAGAGCATCGGATCCCATTACAGATGGCTGTGAGCCACCATGTGGTTGTTGGGAAATGAACTCAGGACCTCTGGAAGAGCAGCCAGTGCTCTTAACCACTGAGCCATCTCTTCAGCCACGTGGAGGAGGCACGGTGTGAGTCAGAAGGCCAGCAACACTCTTAATCATACCTCTCCATCTGAAGATCATTGGTTTATCTGTCTCTCTGTTTCAATGACCTCTCTGTTCCTTTTCACCGAACTCCTTGATAATCAAACTAGGAGAAGGAAAAGAGATGGGGGAGGGCATGATTCTAACTAAGACAGTTTTAGGCACAAGTGAGAGAAAGCAGCCCCAGAACATCTACATCCAATCACAAAAGCTCTCATACGAATGCATCAGGAACCAGGCTCATTAGCATATGTCTGGCGTCTCAGCACTAAGAAGACAGAGCAGGATGACTGACCTGAGTTCAAGGCCAGCCTAGTCTCTACACAACAAGAATCAGACTAACCACTGTTAGTCTACACAGTGAAGACTTGTCAAAACAAACAAATTAACAAGTAATAAATGATTGCTCCTGAGATAGGTTATTAAATGAAGATTAAGAGATCTATGATTAAACCAGTCATATCTAAGATTCTTTCGAGTTTGCTGCATCCAACAGAAATCATAAGTGAGGAAGAGAATAAGAAGCTAGAAGCCAGAATAATAGAATCTAGGAGAAGCACTTTGAATGACAGTCAATGACGTCATCAGCTACTTTTCTCTGTATGTACATGACTCTAAGACAAATCTCATTTCAATGAAGAAAACAATGGTCCTCAACCAGGCTACCAAAATCTGTTCATTTCTGCTTCCTACCTGGAAGGGTGAGGATTTCCATAGCAGCTTTTAATGTGAGCAAACTTCCCAGCAGAACTTTCAGCCCCATAGCCCATCCAAGGACAAGGGATGCCCTGCAGTCCCAGGACCATGCCTGGGAAGATCCTAAAACTGAACCTCACCTTCTCTGACATTACAGATACTAGAGCCCCAGCTGACTGACCCTCAGTGAGAAAAAGACGTGTGTGTGTGTGTGTGTGTGTGTGTGTGCGCGTATGTGCATGTATGCAGCTGAAATTGACAATGGTGATGGAAAATCCTGTCACTGTCACTTAAGATGCCTGGCACAGCTTGTCTAAAATCTTCCATCCTAAACTCTCAGAGAAAAGTGGTTTAATCTTTTCAAGACTTAGATTCCTCATTAATAAAATGACATTTTTTTGAACTAGGATTTGACTAACCAGCCTGTTGCTTATGAGAATAAACAGAATATATAAACAAGTAATATATTTGTCATACATATGTCCCATAACACCCCAGGAAACACTTGTCTGTTAACAAACACCTCCATGTCTATGATCCCAGTGCTTTGCAGATTGTAGCATGCATCAGAAACCCATGGAAGGCTTTAGAGGGCACAGACTTCTGGGCCTAACCTCTGACTCAATAGGTTAATAAGGTCTGGGACAGCAAGCATGTCTGCAAGCTCTGCTAGTTTAGGAAAGCCACCCTAAAAACCATTGTCATTCCTGTAGTGAGCACCCATTGACACCAGCAAAGGAGCTACTGTGGCCCTCGAGTTACAAAAACAGATGTCAGAGAAAGTCCATGGTCTACAATACAGGAAATGAGCCACCACACCATCGGAATGAAGGCTGGCTATGCCCACACTCTGGCTCTGCTCCTGTGACTTCCCAATGGAGATAATTTAATCACTCTGAGCCTCGGTTTCCTACTTGTAAAACAGAAGTAGTTACGGGGTGCCCCTAATGTGTGGGGGTTTGTGGTGAATAAAGGCTGAGCAATGAAAGGCACCCAAGTCTCCCTGTCGTCCAGCAGTCCCCAGGGATGTGAACGACCTGTATCTCTGTGAGTCAGTGACAGAGCTGGACCCCAGAGGTCTTCAGACCCACTCTTCATCACCAACAGCACACGTACGTGTCTTTTGGTGAGGACTACAAAAGCTTTCTCTCCCCTTAATTTCAGAGATGTTTAAAAATGGAAGTCTAGTGGGAATTCTAGAGCCAATAAAAACCCAACCCAAAATGGAAGGGTTTAAAGATCTTTAACACAGCTAGTTAGAGGTAGGATTAGGTGAGCAAGTAGGGCAATATTTTCTAAGGGCCACGTAAGTGATTTTGACATTTTACTTTATTTGGTGTGTGTGTGTGTGTGTGTGTGTGTATGTGTGTCTATATGTATACACATATGTTTCATGGAGGTCAGAAGCATCGGTCCCACTGAGCTGGAGTTACAGGTGGTTGTGAGCTGTCTGATGTAAGTGCTAAGAACTGAACTTAGGTCCTCTGCAAGAGAGGTTTTGTGCTCTTAATCATTAAACCATCTCTCCATCTCTGTAAGTGAGCATTATACTGAGCTAGAGTAAATGTCACCCTGTATTTAACTATTTTTCTGAACAGAGAAAACAGCCGAGGCATAAAAACAAATGAGTGGATAAAAATAAATAAATAAAGGTACGGCCACCAAGCCTGACAACTGGAGTTCAAAGGCTAGGACCCACAGAAGAGAAGGAGAGAACCAACTTCAGCAAGCTGCTCTCTGCTCTCTACTCATGTCATAGTACACACACACATACAGAGACACACACACACCCTTGGAGAGACACACACGCACACATGCACACGTGCAGTATAAAATTTGAGAAAATAAAAACAAATGAGCAACTACCATTTAGTAAAAAATAAATGATCTATAAATCAGAAAGTAAACAATGATCAGATCCATGGTTGTGTTAGGAGCTCATCCTTTTATATATTTATCATATATATGTATACATTTATCACATATATGTATACACACATATATTTAACAATGATATATAATCTTTTTCAACTTCACCTTCTCTCAGAACCTAAAAGCACATACAGTCCTCCCATCCCACATACACATCCCACAGACAGTATTTCATGATAATCCCCTTACATTTCAAAAAACTTCACATGCAATCCATTTTCTTCTCGAATACATCTAATGACAACCAAATGTAACATTAAAAGTTTTGCAATTTCAACATGCCTTTTGACTTCCCCAAAGCAATAAAGTATTTTTAGGCATGAATACTCATAAAAGGAAAATATAGTTCATAAAAAAAATCTGACCACCAAACTTACACCACCATCTAAACATTAATAGGAAAATCACATTTCTATGGAGAAATCTAGGTTTGATGGCTTGCTGGTCTTCTGGCGTTTAAAGAGAAATGCTACTCTAAAATCAGTGGGAAATCTATCTGCTGTTCTTCCACATTACAGTGCTATACTTCATTTTCATACACGCCACTCGGATGAGACATGGTGTAGCACTGAGCTACACAGCCATTGCCCTGGCAGCAATGGAAAGCCCAGCAGTTTCAAACTCTGCCTGCACCCAGTAAACCACCATGGGGAAGCTTCCTACTGACAAAGACATCCGGTTTCATGAGTTATGTATATCCTATGTGCATACTTCATTCACCACTCACACTTTTAACTTATCTCTGTACATATTTCATTCATCATTCACACTTCCAACCTTATCTCTGTATATATTTCATTCACCATTCATACCTCCAACCTATCTTTCTACTCTACAGGGAACTTTTTAGAATACCAGAACATAATACTATATGAGGGAAAAAAGGGAGCAGGGAACCAAACTAATAGGAAACTAAAGGTAGTTTCAATAGAATGCTGGGGACACTGGGCTTTGGTCACTCAGACTCAAGAGTGAAAGAGCTATTTCAGAGCTTCTATCTCCATCCTACCTCCGAGCCTTCTTACCTCGTCTGAATGCAAGATAACTCCCCTATGGTCTTGATCATCCCCCATCCAGTCTTCCCACATGCATTAAGAATCACATCATGGGCTGGCAGAGATGAAATAATATTCCCAAAGCACTCATCAAATATTAGGCTAGAACAAAGAAGTAATTTCAGACAGGAATCCAAATTTTAGGCTAGAACAAGGAAGGAGGCTTCAGACATAAAAATGACTTTGGGCTAGGACAGGGAAGTTGGCTCTAATATTTTGGTCATCCCAGGAGTGTTCTCGGAACTTTGTTTATTGCCTTGCTTGTTCTCTCTTACTTTCTAAGAAGTCTTAATCCTCAGCCCCAAAACACACCATTCTGTAGACTCTTGTCATTCCAGTAGCTCTCTGCTCACTTTATATATGAGGTTTTATTTCTCAAAATCTCCCAATACTTCCCTGCCTATGTCTTTAGAACGTCTGAAGCTCCTTCCTTTCAAAGTCTCTTTTTGTAATTCCCAAATAGGGCTTTTGCTACTTTCCTCCATCTGACCTAATGCTAACCATAAATTAAATTTACAAAAGCCCAGTTCACCCACAGCACGCTCTGGATGACAATGCTAAGCTACCTAACTCAGAGCTGAGTCAACTGTCTTAGTTACTATTACTGTGAAGAGACCCCAATGACTAAGAAAATACCTAATTTGAGGGTTGCTTACAATTCCAGAGTGTGAATTCCTAACCATCATGGCGGGGAGCATGGCAGCAGGCAGGCAGACATGGCACTGGTGGAGCATTATGTGAGAACATACAGCTGATTCACAAACAGGAAGAAGACAAAGAGTGAGCCTGGCTTGGGCTTAGGAAACCTCGAAGCCAGTGAAGCATCTCTTCTAACAAGGCCACACCTCCTAATCCTTCCCTACAGTTCAGCAAACCATTCAAATGTATGAGCCTATGGCAAGGGGAGGGGTGGGAGAGGGGAGGCATTCTTATCCAAACTACCACACCAATACAACCTGTTGTGTGATGTGGCCTGCCCATGTCCCTCGTGGGGTTCCACACAAAGGTCTGCCTTCAACTAGTCCTCAGGTTGACAAAGTCTATTTGCTTACAGGCTTTTGACACACAGGGTTTTCCCAGGAGTCACCAGAGGTGGACCTGTATACATCAATTTCTGTTTGAAAGTGTTAAGATTTTTCTTCCATGCTGAATTTCTCAAGAGGAAGTTAAGAATATTGTTGAGGGCATCTTGTCTTGTCTGTACCAGTGGTAGGAGGTAGGAATAATACAACCCCTTGACAGAGTTAATGCCATTTTGGCAACTCCTTGGCTCTTTGAAGGAACTAAGAAACGTAAAGTTAGTTGTCTAGGTTTAGAAGCAATTAGTTCTCTGCCCCATAATGGGGGAAATGTAGTAATATTGAAGATGTTTCAACATTTAAACCATTTCAATTTATGTTTATCTTATTTTTTTTTTCTTTCTGGACTGTAGAGGTTTTATTTATTTATTTTTGCTTGTTGTTGTTGTTTGAGACAGGGTTTCTCTGTGTAGCCGTGGCTGTCCTGGAACTCACTCTGTAGACCAGGCTGGCCTCGAACTCAGAAATCAGCCTGCCTCTGCCTCCCAAGTGCTGGGATTAAAGGCATGCGCCACCACCACCCGGCCAAGGTTTTATTTGTATTGGCCTAGGATTGGAAGCAATCCAAAATTCCTTTAACTCTAGAACAAACAGGCTGTGGTACATCCATTCCCCAGAATTGTGCTCAGTAATAAGACAGTCACAGTTGCACACAAGGTTAAAAAAAAAAAAAAAAAAAAAAAAAAGCAGGTCAAGTGAGGAACCAGACCCCAGAGGACACACAAGATCCTACACTGTCCTGCAGTTATAACATTCTGGAGGAGAGAAAAGCATAAGAAAGCATAAAACAGGAAGACAGAGTCATGCTTGCCAAGGGCTAAGGCTGGAAGCTGGCTGGTGATGAAGGGATGTGGGGACATCCAGGGACGGAGGACAGAGCTCCTAATTCTAGTTCTGGGAGCCCCATGACTCTGAGAGTCTGTCGAACCTCTCACAGCTAAGCAGGATAGTAAATGACAAGGCTAGCAATCAAACACAAAGTAGACACTCATTAACAGATGTCTAAATAATGACTTATGGGGTAGAGAACCGAGCAAGTGTGAAGGGTTCCCATTGGTAAAACAAAACAAACAACTCCCCCCCCCCAAACTAGGGATTTAATATGAAAAGAAACATCCATAAGTGTTAAATTTTTTTAAAAAATTACATGATAATATTTTTATAATTTTGGAAAAACAAAAAAACAAAATTTCCTCACTGACAACCAAGTGAAAACAGCTAAAGACTACAGGCTTGGTCAGACAAAAATTAAAACTCCCACTGGATAAACAGCCCACAACAGAAAAAATCATCCCAGAAAAACATGTGACAAAAGATATAAATCACCAAGGGTCAAAAGAGGGAGAAGGAGGAATGCTATCAGGTCAATGAACTTACGGAGAATACATACAGGTCAGTCACAGAAGCAGCAAGCCCGTGAGGCCCATGAATGAACTTCATTTTCACCAATAGGAATTAAAGTAACAAAATGTTTAGAAATGTGGCAGCCAAAGGTGGAAACACGTGTCTGAAAATGCAGTGGGGATACACCCAGAGGACTCTGCACCCTCCCACTGCCACACCTGCCCGACCATGTTCACTGCTGCTCTACTAATGATAGCCGGAAACTGGAAACAGCCTAGCTGTTCCTCAACAGAAGAGCAGAATGGAAATGAAACTGTGGTACGTTTACACAACGGAGTACTACTTGGCTGTTAAAAATAATGAAGTCATGAAACTCAGAGGTAAGTGAACTGAAGTAGAAGAAAATCATCCTGAGTAAGGTTACCCAGACCCAGAAAGACAATTATAATATGCATTTGCTTATATGTGGATAGTAGCTGTTAAGTCGATAATAACCAAGCTATAATCCATAGAACCACAAAGAATAAGAATAAGGAACTATTCTTATAATAAGGCAGACAGACAACTCTCCCTACAATGGGACACAGAATGAAGAGGTGAAGACTAGAACCACAAAGAATAAGAATAAGGAACTATTCTTATAATAAGGCAGACAGACAACTCTCCCTACAATGGGACACAGAATGAAGAGGTGAAGACTCCACGTAGGCGCCAGCTGGACTTCTCCATATTCAATGAGCTGGGCAGGTGGTGTTGTCAGCAATGGTTATAAATAGATGGAGGTGGGGGCTGCAACAGGAGGACCAAGTGGGGGCAAGTAAGGGAGGGAATATCGGGAGAGACAGCTAAAATTAAGGGCCATTTGAAAGGTGTAATATAGAAACCTAATAGAGTAAAAGCTTCCGTGTGTGTGTGTGTGTGTGTGTGTGTGTGTGTGTGTGTGTGTGTGTTCTAAATGAAACAGCAAATAATAGGGGAGATAGAGCCCCAAAAACATCCGTGTGTGGGGGGTAGGTGGGGGTGTGTGTTCTAAATGAAACAGCAAATAACAGGGGAGATAGAGCCCCCAAAACTTGTGTGTGTGTGTGTGTGTGTGTGTGTGTTCTAAATGAAACAGCAAGTAACAGGGGAGATAGAGCCACAACTAGACATCTCTTGTCACCAAAGGAAGCTTTTAGTACCAGAAATAGATTGCATCTAATTGGGTTGTTGGCCAAAAGGGTCCCAAGAGAATCCCCAAACAACCCAGACTGTTGCCAAGACTACAGGTTGCTCTCCAAAAACTGATGGCAAGGCCCCATTGCTGACAACACCACCTGCCCAGCTCATTGAATATGGAGAAGTCCAGCTGGCGCCTACGTGGAGCCTTCACCTCTACATTCTCGTGTCCTTGATACAGGAAGGCATTCTGCAAGCTATCAAAGGGGAAACATAAACATCAACCCAGCCACAAACCCTTCCATTCACCATAGTGTCCTGCCTGCCATACACTACTGCAATGGTGGCACACAGCTTGTAGGGGTAACCACCTAATATCTGATTTGCCTGAAGGCCCATTCCATGATGGAGTCCATATCCAACACTGTTTGGGTGACCAAGAACCCGAGACTAGATAGCCCAAGAACCTAGGGCGACAATAAACAATACTGGCCAAAACAAAAAAAAATTTTTTTAAATCAAAATTAAACAAAGCAAACACAAGCACAGAAGATAGGAACAGATAGGAACCCCAAGCCAGACATTATGAAGAGACTGAGACCTTGGAACACTCAGCCCTAAATGAGATATTTCCATCAAATCCCTCCCCCAAGGGCTCAGGAAACCCTGTGGAAGGGGAAGTAGAGAGAGTGTAATGGCCAGTGGGTACGAACGACATGAAAAAGGCCTTCTAACCACAGGACCAATGATCCTATGAAGTCTGACACTGAAGCAGCACAGGGCCTCCGTCCACAGGTCTGTACCAGATAGCGTCCTGGCTCTGAAGGACACTTGGCTCCATCCCTAACCCACAAGCTGTTGCCAATGGAGAACTACTAGCAAATGAGCATTTAGTGTTCTCTCTTCTCTCTAGGGCAGGCATCATGCGTAGCAGAAAGCGACCAACAGAGAACAAACTCAACAGCACCCTTGGAGGCTCCTCGGCTCATAAAGTCATACCAGAGCTTCTCTTTCCATAGTTTCTTAATCTTTATTTTTTTAATTTATATATGTTTTTCTCTATATGCTCCACAGGTCCTTTGCATATAATCAGCTCAGTGTTTTTATGGGATTCCTGAGTGTGCCAATGAGTGTTTCTGTGTCTAACTGTGTCTTGTGCCTTTCCGTGGGCTCTTCTCCTTCTGTTTGTGCTGCCCTATCCCGATGTGTTAGTCTTTCCTTTACTTCATTATTATCCCTTAGAACCCTGCTTGTTTTTAAACGAGACACACAGAGGGAGTGGACACAGATGAGAGGTGGGAGAAGTAGGAGAAGCAGGGGGAGGGGAAATGCAATCAAGATGTATTATGGGGGTGGAAGCTATTTTTAACCAAAGAGGGGAAAAAAATCAACACTGCCCAGAGGATACGATCCAGGATCTTGCCGCCTACCCCAACCATGGGTGTGTGTGAACAGAACAGATGAACGTGTATGTGTATGTCTCTGCGTGTGCTGGGGATGAAACCAAAGACCAAGACTGAACCCACTACTCACAAGCTGACAGCTTGTTTTCAGAGCCCGTTCTGAAGATAAAACATAGTGTTTGAGCTCTGTTCGTTATGAAAAAAATGGGTACATGTATGCACATGCAAATGCTACCCACCTAAAATTAGCCTGGTCATGGAACAGAGCACAGAAACTTCCAGAAGTCCTTCTAGTCATTGCCCTTTTCAAAAGAAACCCTTCTTCTGACTCTATAGATAGTGACCATTTCAAGCTTACTTTGAACCTTTCATTATCTGTTTTAAACCTGTTTACTGAATTAAAGTTATTGATAATTTACATTAATTTTCCCCAACTAGAAAAAAGCATGCTATAATATTTATATGGATCATAATCTCTTAAAATATTTTAATAAATTATTACAAATAATTTATTATAAATTATACATAACAAATTAATTAAAATATTTGTCTGCCTATCTATCTATGTATCTATGTATCTATCCACCTATCTATCTATCTATCTATCTACCTGCCTACCTACCTATCTATGAGGTATGCCAGAGTGTGGTGTGTGTGGAGGGCAGAGGACACCTTGTATGAGTCAGTTCTTTTTAGGATCTGGATTCTGGGACTGGGACTCAGGTCATCAGGCTTGATGGCATCTTTACCTGCTGAGCCATCTCGCCAGCCCACTGTTTTTGGTTAAATGAATCAAGGAGTTTCAAAAGTACAGAGATCTGTGTCTACGCCTATATAATAAATTGTTAGCATGTGTTCAAACTTCGAGAGAAACCATGATCTATTTATTTCCATTTGATTATTTCTTTTGATTATAAAAGGCAACTCGTGGCACACCTCAGATTACATAGACTTTACATGAAATAAATAACTAGATTCCAACTGGCTCTTCTAAAAGAACTGAGCAAAATGGTTGAAAAAAATGCACAGAAGGCAAAGTGTCTGAGCACTGACAAGAACCGCCAAAAAGGGAATTGTTAGGGATTCTCCAAGACCTTCTATGCATTTCCACAGACTCGAAATCATCTAACAGACACAAAATTAGTAAATGAATCTGAGAAAGCAACCTAGAAAAATACATATAATTATGGCAATTTTTGTTCTGTGAGTAAAGGTGTGTCAAAAGCAATGTTGGTACTCTGGGCTACAGATGAGACAGAAAAAAAAGGAGAGTTCCTCATTCTATATACTAATTAATTAATTAATATGCAAATAAATGAGTGAGGGAGGGAAGGAAGGAAAGAAGGAAGAAAGGAAGGAAGGAAGGAAGTCAGTCAGTCAGTCAGTCAGTCCTGAGCCTGGGCACTCAGTCACAAAGATTGAGAACCACAGTAAGCATCTTCCAACAACAGTCTCAGTGTCAGCCCCAGCAGAGAGGTCAGCACGCAGGCCTCTCTCACAAGCTGGCATGAATGCCAATGGCTCTCAGTGTTGTAGGGAATAATCTGCCCAGCAATTAACCTTTGGCCTCAGTAGGAATAGCATCTGTGTGAGGAAACACAAACAGAGCTGTTTACTGCTAGGAGGCTTGTAGTGGTCTCAGAAGCAGAAACAAATCCTGAGGCAAGAAAAGAAAATGAAATGTATCCTGGTACCAGTGGAGAACAGTCATCTTTTATGGGGTGGTGAGTCAGGACTCTATGACCTATCTGGAAAGGTGTCCATGATACATTGTTAAATGGATTAGGAATGGGGGGGGGGGGACACCTTTTGAATACAATGGTAGGGTATGAACCCTTCCCAAATATCTAAAAGAGCAAACTGCAACCTACATATCTATTTTTATGAACAAAGAAAGGTGGTTGGTCTCTGCTAGCCTCCTTTTAAACTTTATTTTACATCTTTTCAAATTGTAACCATATGGGACATGATGGTGGTTGCCTTTAATCTCAGCACTCAGGAAGCAGAGGTAGAAGGTTCTCTGTGAGTTCTAGACCAGCCTGGACTCCAGAGTGAGCTCCAGGACAGCCAAGAAGGACAGCATAGAAAATCACTATTTCAAAAAGTAAATTGATTAATTAACTAACTAATTAGTAATTGGGGGCTGGAGAGGTGGCTCAGTGGTTAAAAGCACTTGTTGGTCTTGCAGAAGACCCAGGTGTGACTCCTAGCACCCACACACTGCCACACAGTCATCTGTAACCCCAAGTTTAGGGGATCCAAAACTCTTCTGACTTCCACAGGCACCAGGCACACACATGGTGCACATACATACATGCAGACAAAATACCTGTACATACACAGGAAAAAATAGATAATTAACAAAGTTTTCAAAAAAAATAAACTTCTGCTCAAATACACACAACATAAACATCACCACCTAAACAGGTGTGCATTCCTGTTTATGGTTATGGACATTCACATTGTTGTGCAAAATCAGGATCTTTAGTAATGTGTGACTGCACCTAGGAAACACTGCCTGTGTCCTGCTTCCCCCCTCCCTGGCTTCCACCACCGCCTCTTACTTTCTGTCTCTTTGAATGAGACTATTAAATGCATCTCAACAAAGTGGGAAGCACAGTGTATTTTTCATTTTGTTCCTTGCAGAATTCACATATCATGTCATCCAAGGTCTCCCATGCTGCAGCATGTATCTGAAGTTCCTTTTCTCAAGGCTAAATAATTTTTCATCATACATGCAGGCACATACAAACACAGAACACACACACACACACACACACACACACTTCCTATATTCACGTCATTTCCTCCCTCCCCCAACCCCTCCACGTCCCTTCCACCCTTCTCCAAATTCATGGCCTTGTATTCTTTTGATGCTTTATTTTTAATTTACTTCCTAGTTGAGAAACTTCATTTTCTTCTTACTTTTTTTTTTTTAAGAGTTTCACTCTGGAGCCCAGGATAGCCTCAGCCTCCACCAGAGTTCTGGGATTACAAGTGTGAGCCATCACACCTGGCACCAAGTGATTTCAAGAACCTTTTCTTTATCCAAGCTGAGAAAGTTGTATCAACATTAATGGGTGTGACTTCTACTATTTATTTATTTTTTTGAACACAGAATGACACCATTACAACAATGATCTTTTATGCTTTAAGCCAAAAACCTGAAGCTTGTCTTGGTAATGCGCCCAAAATAGTAACAACAAAGTCCAAGGGCTTGAGTTGCTGCAAATTCCTTTGTGCTCCCAGCAGGAGAGGGGCACTTTCTCCCCGCCATCCCTCCCTCACAAGAAGTGACACTATAGCACACAAATCTCCATGGAGACCAGCTTTGCCCAAGACGATGAAGAGGCTGAGTGAAGTACCCAATAGATGAACTCAGGGTTCAGGATACACAGTGATGGACACTGTCTTGCTCAAAGATAGTCTGGACCACACATTCATTCTGGCTTATCCATGTTTTGAATGCCAAAAATCAAAGTGGTTACCCAATTCCCCATGTTTTTCAAATAAACACAAAGATGGGGACCATTGTGAGGTTATTTCCTAGACTGGAGAACCATATCCCAGCTGTGGACAAGATGACTAGAGTCCAGGGTTCCCCCAACTCTATGAATGGCATGCTTTCTCACATCCCTAGTCTCTGGTCACACTGTGTCCCTTGAAAGGCTCCTCTGCTGATAGATGGGAAAAATCAGGAGGGTACTGTAACATGTGGGTGCCCTTACCTCATTAAAAAAGGGGGGTGGAAGCAGAGAGTTTGCACACATTCTCCCACAGGCTTTAAATTATCTCCAGATTACACAAATAACCCAACACACCATGAGTGCTATGTAAATCACTGTTGCACTGTACTGTGTAGACTGAGGAGAATGCCCAAATCAAAAGTCTATACACGCTAAGTGCAGATGCAAACACACTGGCCTTCCGAGGACTTCTTCATCTATGCACAAATGGGCAAGCACAGACACAGATGGCCCAAAGCATTTCCAGCCAGGCTTATGTGACATCTTTCATTCTAGTCCCTAGCTGGCTGCTGGCAAGAGAGAACTAGGCAGACAGAAACATAGCTGCCCAGGGACCAGTTCTAGGCATCCCTGGTTCTCTCTGCTATGCATCCAGCCAAGAACTGTGCCAAACAAGGCCTCTCATACACATCACAACCCAATGGCCCACTCCTCTTGCATTTATAAACTGGGGAGCAGGGAGCAGCGTATGGGGTTTGGATAGCGACAGAGTCCCACAGTTGGGCTCCGTTCTGTAAGCACTGCCAAACAGGAGGCACTTACATCGTAACTTATGCCTGTGTGACTTTAGCAGTCCCCTTTCTCCTGAGGGATATATCTGGGGCCCCAGTAGACATCTAAAATAGATCATACTCAACCACAGAGAAATGGGGAAAAAAAGAAAGAAAAAAATTCAACTTCACTGAAGGGAAAGAAACATTTCATGGGTGTTTTGCTTGATATCTCTGAATTGCTGACATCGATATTCTTACACACCAAAGCCATTATTAGTCAATTAATTAAATAATATTACATTAAATTATATAAGTAATAATTATCAATTATCTATTAATTAATTAGGACTAGTTAACCACTACTTATTTACTCTGACGACGAGACAGTCAATCTAACAAGTGAGGTAGCTACTAAGTCACTAGCAGCTGGGTACTGTACAGAGCATGTATCTGCTGGACCGAGGGACAAGTCACATCTTTGATAAGAGGGAGCAGGATGTGTAAGAATCTACTGTGCGACTTAAAACTTACAGTTGACATCTGGAATTTTCCATTTAATAAAGTCTATGGTTGACCGTGGATAGCTGAAACCAGAGGAAGTAAAACTGAGGATAAAAGAGAAATACTTATCTGACTGAGCAAGATGTGTTCAGGTGTGAAAATGGCACTTCTCCTTCAACAGTGGCGTTCGCTCGGAAATGGAACCTTCACCCTACGCTACTTGACCCCATGCTATTTCCAACACAGAATCCTAGCCCATCTTTCTCTGTTTTGAGTAAATGCAGGTTAACATCACAAGAGCAATATGCATGTGAAGAATTAGTTCTCTCAGATTCAGATAGGGCGGTAGGGAGAATCAAGACCCTGGCTTGCTGATCAAAGGCTCAGCCTCACCTCACCACCACCCTTTCCTAAGGTGTTAGGAGTTCCCCTCGGGGCTGGGAGTGGAGTTGAGTGAAGAAATTTAGCATGCATGAAGCCCTAGGCTTCATCTCCATCACCAAATGAAAGGCTGCTTTGCCAAGGCCATGAGAAACAACAGGAATGTTCCAGGCTCCACTATGGTGACCTTCAGGATGTTTGTATGGCATCAGGTTTACAGGCTAAAGTTCTGAATACTGGATGCCTACATCTCCAGGGCACCACTGCTTCTCCTTGCAGGTGGAGACATGCAGATGAAGCTGATTCCTTGCTGAAGGACTCTAGAGGGACACTAGTAACTAGGCCCCTGAAAAACCCGTGGGAAATGCAGACCTCAAACTAGGCCAACACTCTGGTCTCCAGTTTCTCCCATCTTGGAAACCTTTAGGGGAGAGCCACAACCAGACACACAGCACAAAGGAAAAGTTACAAATGACTTGACCAGCCAGACAGGTCTAGGACCTAGAGATTCCCAGCTTTGTCCCTGCTTCATTCAGACCCCTTTTCAGAGGGCTCTTGACTTTTATGTGAAACAAAGCAGTCTAGGTGAAGAGAGTTTCAGACACCAGAGAGACCCCAGGGAAGTCACCCTACCCACGCCTACCCTTCCATCCTGCCAGTTCATTTCAGGCCAGAAACACAAAGCCTTCCCAGCCTCTGGGCCTGGGCCTGGGCCTGGGCCCGATCCACAGGAAACTTCTTGATTAGGATCCCACTGAACTCAGGGTTTTAACTTTCCATCTTTCATCCCCACCCACACACACCACTCCAGGGGTTCAGGCAAGTGGAGCCTTTCAACACAAATTTGCCCACCCACGACCACCATGGGCTAGTTCCAAAACTCACTTATACAACCTACACTACCTTTTCCTGGGACTCGAGAAATTAGCCTTCAATCCACCAGGGAATATTCTCTAAACAGCAGACTCATCTCTGTTCAGGGTTTTACCAGTTAAAATGCAGGGATCAATTAAATACAACCAAGCTTCAAGGTCTAAATCCCAGTCCTATTTCCCAGGGATTTGAATGCAAAGTCCTGAAAGAGCAAAGGATGTTGGCCCCAGTTGACTAGCCTGGTCCTGCATGACTGTCCTGTTTCTCAGATCTCACTATGGGACAGACAGCACAAAGATTTTCAAACCTCACTTGGAAGCATCAACACAAACCAAATTATTCAGACACTCTTAACTACTCCCTGATGACTGACTCAGGGTCACGTGACACATCTGGGTATTTCCTTTCAAAATACTTTCCAACTCAAATGGAATCCAGATGTTGTTGGCAAGTGTAAAGCCAGTTCTCTCTAGGTGCCAACCTACACCAAGAAGCCTCAACTCCATTTGACTCTTACCTGTAGTGTTACATTCCTCTCTGAGGAACAACACAAAGTTGCCCATTGCTTTGGGCTATGGTATGTTCTTTAAAGCTGGTCCAGTCAGTGAATAAAGTAAATATCAGACAATGAAGAGGGCTTGGATGTATCAGGTTAAAAATACCAGCCTGTTTCCAGGTCAAGATTACACAGATGGGTATAGGTCTAGAAAATCTTAACCCTCTTGTTAATTAATTAGTTAATCAATTAACGTTACTCATAAAGCTAACAGATTTTTTTTAATATATTGGTGTTAATATTGAGTAGTTCTTTATATGGAAATTTAAAAAAATTTTCATGGATGATAAATCATAGCTGTCACTTTTGTGTGTGTGTGTGTGTGTGTGTGTGTGTGTGTGTGTGTGTCATCCCTCAGGTGTGCTCTACCTTCCTTTTGAGTTAAGGTCTCACTTTTACCTGGAGTTCAGCAATTCAACTAGGCTGGCTCCCTGCCAGGCCCCAGAGACCTCCGGGTCTCTGCCTCCCCAAGGCTAGGATTCCAAGTGCCTGCTATCTTATCCAGCCTTCTGACATGGCTTCAGGGCATCACTGGGGATGGAAGAGAGGGGTCCTGCAGGGCAAGCACTTTACTAATTGACCCATTTCCCCAGCCCTGACAAGTCATTTTTTATTTCCTAAAGTCTCACCATTCTTTACAACTTAACTCAAAGGACTGCAGCATATTTTATTGAGCACTTTACTTCGGGAGTGCAGGCCCAGTGCAGAATGCTATTTGGTCCCTTGGCTCTGGTGGGATTGTGAGAACAAAATTTGAAAGCAGCATTGTAACAATAACAAAAATTCATGGTCAGCAAAGACCACCAACAATTTGTTAAATATAGTCATAATAAAAATATTAAGCTCCTGCAGGGGCAGGGTGACAAAAAAATAAAGGCATGCAAGGGCGTGCCCAGACAAGTCCAAACAAGCCCAACTGAGTAATGGGCTATCTGGTGTTTACTTCTCTCTCCCTCCCTTTTCTGGGAGGTCCGAGTTTCTACAAGTTCTGCCAGTTCTGCAAGTTGCTGATGTTTAAAATATCCAATCATGTGTAAGCGCGCAAAAATGCCTTCCTCCCCCCACCCCATGCTATAAAAGACCCTTTAACCCACCACACGTGGCCAAAAACCCTGCTCTTGGAGCTAAAGAGCATGTCGTTTTTGACCGCCGGCTCCTCCCCTAATAAACCTCTGCTGATTGCATCCAGGTATGGTTTCTTGTGATTTTGGGGGGGTCGCGATTCCGGAGGCTTGAGGAAGGGTCTCCCGAGTATGGGGCTCTTCATTTGGGGGCTCGTCCGGGATATGCGACCACCTTAATCCAAGAACCACGCTGGGAGGTAAAGGGACACCGCGGTTTTTTTCTGTCTAGTTGTTGTGTGACCTTTTGTCCAAATCGTCTGCTTTCTCGTGTGATAGGGTTGCCTAAATTGCGTGCTGTTTTGTCTAGGTTTGTTTAAGATATTTGATTTCTAAGTTGTTTGTGCCCGTCTGTCTAGATTATTTGGTTTCTGAAAAGTGCACTTCGGTTTGGACTGGCAGCTGTTTCTGTCTCGTGAGGGGCAGTAAACCATTCGTTTCGAGAGGAGACAATGAGTAGAGTGTGTCTGAGTGCAGCGCTGCTGTCTATGTCTCTGTGTTTTGGTTTCTGTGTCTGTGGACCCGCGGACAGGCTACAACCCTAGGGGACGCCCTAGAAGAGCTGGGAGAGCCAGCTAGGTCAAGGGATTTGACCATCTGACGGTCGAGGGATTCGGCCGGGCGGTTGAGAGATTCAACTGTTGAGTTTCTGAATCTGGGAGACGGAGTCTCCATCTGGAGGAGAAGACGTGGTGTGCTTCTCCGTCTGAGGTCGCGTTTGGCCGACGTGGCCGGGTGTGTTTGTCTGTGCCACCCGTGGCAGGGGTGCGATATCTGTGTTGTTTATGCCACCCGTGGCAGGGGTGAGCTATCTGTGTTTTCTGTGCCGCCCGTGGCAGGGGTGAGTAATCTGTGTTATTTAGTTTATATGTTCTTAGACTCTGACTGACGATCGTCGTTTCTTTTCTTTCCTTCTGGACTGAAATTACTGTGTAAAACATCCTAAGTTAAAAAGAGATAGAGCAGCTGGTGAGTGCTGCTGCAGAGCAGTAAGACAAGCAGGTCCTGTCTCACAGCTTATAGCCAAGAAAAGATTCTGTTTCTCTGCTGTTAGCGGAGGCTACGGAGGAGATAGGATACAACAGCTACCTAATTGAGTGTGTGTGTGGCTATGCAGGGGACCCCAAGGTCGCTGCTGTAACAAATTGGCAGCTTTCCATCTGCTGCCTATAAAAATAGGTAGAGCCCAGATGATAAAAAAACCTGGCGGAGGAGACAGACATCTTCCTTGAGCCATGCTGGATAAAACAGCCGCAGCAAGATTATTCACCTGAAAGTTATAATTGTTTTAAAAAAAAAAAAAAAAAAAGAAAGAAAGGGGGGGGCAACAGTTTTTTTAGCTTCTATAATAAAAAAGTTGACAATGATTTTTTCCCAGTTTAATAAATAAAAAAATGTTTTGTTTTTTTTCTAAAATTACAGCTTAAAAGTTACAGGCTGTCCTGAGTCAATATATATATATATATATATATATATATATATATATATATATATATATGCATGCTTCAGTTTTGATAAATTTTCTAGCCATTACTGTTTGAGACAATTTCATTATTTATATGAGATTTTTATTAAGATTTGATTCAAAGATGAGAGTTTTGACAAGATAAAATTAAAAAAGTGATAAAGACTTGTGCTCTTATGTTAGACATAAAAATGTTTACTTTGTTGTTCTTATTATATATCACTTCTACCAAAGTTTCTATTTTGTTAAAAGTTAAATTCAAATAAGTGTCAAATGTAACTCAAGTTGCTTTTTAAAAAAAATGTTAATACTGTGTAAACCTTTAAACATCGTAATAGTCCTTACTGTGAAATGCTATAGATAAGGCTATTCGTTCTGATTTGATTTCTTTCTTAGAGCTTCAGAGGTGAGCTCACATTACACCTGTGGACAAGGTACTGTTTACAGACTAAATTAGGTTGTGGTCTCTAATATAATGTAAACAGCAGTCATGCAGCCTCACAGATACATTAGTTTGTACAGAGTCCTAAAAGACTATTTACTGCTTTTACAGGTAATTAAAGTAATAAATAAGATAAGAGCCTTTCTTCCACAAGACCCTTATAGGTTCTGGCCTTCAGGAGTAGAAAACAAGAGAAGACACCGAAAAAAATGTTCCCTCAGACATGGGGACCCCATCAATTGATCAGGCTGTGGTCAACAGTGGGTTACAGAAGATAAGAGACACCCAAAGGCCCACGCCAGATTCCATTGACAGATCTTGAGAGAGCTAGAAACATTCTGTCAGTGTAGACAAGGCTTCAGAGGCTAGAGAGACTACAAAATGAGTCATTGAAAGATTTAAGAAGTATACTATACTATATCAGGGAAAAAGGAAAAGAGTAAAAGAAAAAAAAAGATAAGATAGATGGGATCATAGACAGGGTTAAAATTATTGGTGATAATAGTAAGTCAGAGAAGGTTAAGGAGTAGAGAAAAGTTGCTGGGAAAGTCTAAAAAAAAAGAATAGAGAAGAGATTAAAAAATAAAAGGTTTACTGTAAGTTGCTGTGAAAGTCTAGAGGAAAAGAGTAAAAAAGATAGTCTAGAGAAAAAAAAAAAAAAAAAAAAAAAACCAGTGTGTACATTACAAGTGAAGGAGCCAGCTTCGGTTCCAAGAGTGCCCTAACAAATAAAAGCCAGGGCCAAGAAATCCCAGGCCTTGAAAAACATCCCAGATGGTGAAGATATTAGCTCTGTGTGAAGACAGCGATTAAGATAGACAGGGTCCTCCTCCAGGCCAATGGGCCAAAATATATTTATGGACTACCCGAAAATGGTGGACTAAGAGATGGGCTGGGTATCCCATTCATTTATGGTCATCCTAGACTGTTCCTACCCTCTGTTGGGTTGAGACTTACTCCCCAGGATTGGGGCCCAGACAGGCTGCAACTAACTGACAAGAACTCACGGATAGAGGAAAGGCTTCACCTACTGACTCCAGCCGGGAGCCGAGGTAACGTGTTTTACAGACGGGAGCAGTTTTCTCCATGCTGGTCAGAGGCAAGCCAGCACTACTGTGGTGGACACAAATGTCATCTGGACTGACTCCCTACCCCTGAGATCATCAGTGCAGAGAACAACCTTGGAACTTGGGGCTGACAAGAAGACCAACATCGGCATGGACAACAGGTATGCTTTTGTTGCCACAGCACATGTCTGCAGGACTACATACCAAGAGAGAAAACCCTGATGAAGCCAGCAACTGTGAGTACTCGTTGCCCAGGACACCAAAAGGGAGGAGACTCAGTGGCCTGAGACAATAACTGGACAAATCAAGTGTCTTGATATGGGAGCCTGTTCCAGTTGTGGGCCTAAGAGATGGCCTCACTTAAAGCACAGAATAAGAGAAAGAACTCAGACTGCTAGCCATCCTGCCAGATACTATCTAGAGAAAAAAGAGATAATAGTGCACACAAGAAGGAAGAACTATACTCCCCAGAAAGCAAAGGATTTACCAGGCTAAATACACAGATGGACTCTTATAAATATGAGTACAACCAAGTAGCCGAGAGACTTAAAGCGTATAAGGGACCTTAGGTTCTGAGCCAGAGAAATAATAAGACTTAGAATAAACAAGAAATACCTAGGAGAAAACAGCCTAGAATAGGGACCTTCCCGAGGTTTCAAGTGTCCTAGGTAATTAAATCAGAGAGCAGTTTTAAGATAAGACAGGAATTATAGATCCACTGTTTATATTGTCTCCAAAGCTCAGGACAGATAGAGAGAATATACAGGACCCTAAAATTAAACTACCCTTGGGAACTGGCGCTGGCTAGAGTGTCCCTTGTCCTTGCTCCATACCCAGAATGCCCATTTGTGTGAGAAATGATTTTTCAGGGTACTAAAAGACTGTTCCTGGTGCTGTGGACCATCCGACCTCCTTAAAGTTCACCATCACCACCTGTGACTGATGCCAACTGGAGAAGATCCAGATGCCTGAACAACCCCCTACTCTTTAGCTCCAGGTCTTCTGCTATTCTACAAGGCTAAAGAAGCAGCAGGCCTTGACTCCTGAGACCACCCCAGAGGCACAGGGAAAATCCTGCCTTGGAGGGTGGGACTTAGTGTGTGTACACCCAAGGTTAAATGACAGCTTGTGATTACAAGATTGAAGTTGAAATGTGAATCTAGAGTTATATAGATTTGTTCCTTTTGCAATTTCTCTTTATTATATATGTGATTTTATATATATATAGACAGCTATGTGCCACAAAATGTGGAAAAGTCAGAAGACAACTTTAAAAGTGTGTTACAAAGAAAAAAAAAAAAAGGTGTTTTGAGACCCCTAGTCAGTAAAATAGAGCCCAAGGAGTCCTGATAACAGATACTTAGTGCCTAAAAATGATAAATGGTGAGTTTACAGTCCAAGATTAACCCTTTATATATCTACTTCTGTCTTTGATGAGGTCAAAGATTATTGTGTACTTGTCTAGCTAGTCTCCTAGGTTTATTACCACCCTGAAGGCATTTTTAAATGTGAGTTTGAGATACGCCCTAGACACTTCTGCAGAGAGCCTATTTCTTTGACCCTAGCTATCATACTGAGACTTGGAGTGGCCGCAGAAATGAAAACAGGTACTACTACACTAATACAGACACCCTGTTATTTCCAATAGCTAAGAGCTGCCATTGATATAGATTTGAGAGCCTTAGAACAATCAGTACTTCCCTTTCAGATATTGTTCTGCAGAACAGAAAAAGATTAGACTTGCTGTTTCTTAAAGATAGAGGACTATATGCAGCCCTCAAAGAAGATTGTTGTTTTTATGCTGATCACACTGGGGTAGTCTAAGACTCAATGCAGAGACTTAGAGAAAGATTAGACCAGAGACAGATAGAGAGACACAACAAAGTTAGTTCAATAAGTGCCCTTGAGGTTGATGACCCTACTCTCTGTTGTGGCCGGTCTCTTGATAATAATTATTTTTTTACTTTTAGGTTTAGGCCCATGTGTCATAAATAGATTGCTAGCTTTTGTTAAAACTAAAATAGATACTGTTCAATTAATGATGTTAAGACAAAGAGATGAGATTATAAGAGACAAGATAGAAGATACTGATCGTTAACTTTAAGATTAAAGTTATTCCAAACTAAAGGAGTAGGGAATGTGAGAACAAAATTTGAAAGCAGCATTGTAACAATAACAAAAATTCATGGTCAGCAAAGACCACCAACAATTTGTTAAATATAGTCATAATAAAAATATTAAGCTCCTGCAGGGGCAGGGTGACAAAAAAATAAAGGCATGCAAGGGCGTGCCCAGACAAGTCCAAACAAGCCCAACTGAGTAATGGGCTATCTGGTGTTTACTTCTCTCTCCCTCCCTTTTCTGGGAGGTCCGAGTTTCTACAAGTTCTGCCAGTTCTGCAAGTTGCTGATGTTTAAAATATCCAATCATGTGTAAGCGCGCAAAAATGCCTTCCTCCCCCCACCCCATGCTATAAAAGACCCTTTAACCCACCACACGTGGCCAAAAACCCTGCTCTTGGAGCTAAAGAGCATGTCGTTTTTGACCGCCGGCTCCTCCCCTAATAAACCTCTGCTGATTGCATCCAGGTATGGTTTCTTGTGATTTTGGGGGGGTCGCGATTCCGGAGGCTTGAGGAAGGGTCTCCCGAGTATGGGGCTCTTCAGGATCTAATAGCATCCACCTTCTCAGACTACGAAAATGGCCACAGACACTTCCCTGATCTCAGCAATACCAAGTATTCATGCTTTCTCCCCCTTGTGCTTCTCTTATAAATCATAGCTTCTTCTCCTCCTGAACACAATAACTCAGACATCCTTATGCTCCCAGAAGATAGAGTACCTTATTCTAATGGTTTAGTACACTCCCTGACCCCCACCCCACCTCAAAAGTAGGTTTTCCTAGTTTTCGTTCTGGTGTTGTAATAAAATACCCTGACAAAACCCAACTTGGGTAAGAAAGCTTGTGGTTACAGTCCACCATTGCAGAGAAGTCGAAGCAGTGGGCGCGGCAGACAGCTGGTCACATCAATCTACAGACATCAGCACAGAGAAATGAGTGTGTCCCAGCTTGATGCTCCGCTAGCTTTCTCCATCCTTACACAACTCACAACCCAGATCCTGGGGGCCTGGGGGTGGGGGTGGGGGAAATGATGCTACCCTCTTTCAGCTGGGTCTTCCTATGTCAATGAAGTCAACCAAGACAGTCCCTTGCCAGACATGCCTATGGACCAACCTGATTTAAACCTTAATTAAAACCTCTTTTTCCCAGGTTGTGTCAAGTTGACAATGAATACCAAGCATCACACAGCCCCTGCCCCTCCCAGCAGAATCCCCTGGAGAGTTCCTGAAACAAAAGAAAAGCGTGGGCTTTGTATCCAGGAGACTCTGATCTTGATAGGAGCCTTTCTCTTTAGAAGGCTTCTCAGATGCTGCCTGCATACAATCAAGATTGCTTACCATGTTGCTATTCAGCTAGCTCAGAACCTTGCCATTGTGAGGGGAAAAAAAAATCAAGCTTATACAGTAAATGAATGCCCAGCTTAATGAATAACTATTATTAGCTGTTATGCAAGCAGAGACAATTGTGTTTCAGTGGACACAGCATCCCAACCCCCACCTCTGCCAGCCTCTCCATCCCTTTCCTCCCCTCTCCACTTCCTTCATTCAGCCCCAGATACACTGGCCAAACCCACCTTGTACCCTATCATCCTCCTTGTTATTGTGGCCTTAGCATTATTATGGCCAAACCACCACCACAGAATGAAGACAGGGTTTCTCTGGCCCAAGCTGGCCTTGAACCCGTAGATATCCTCCTGTCTCTGAATATTGAATTATCAGTATGCACTACCATTCTGAGTTGTTTGCTGTAGCCTACTTAGAATTCGCCTTCAATTGTCTGTGGATTCTGTGAGGAGAGAGACAAGCCCTGCTTTTTGCTTCCCATTTACAGTGCTGGAAGAGACCGCATGTTTCTTTTAGAAAACCAGGGGCTTTCCTGACTTCCCAGGTCACTTCCAGGATCCCGGTCTTAGAGAATTACAATGGTGGAGGAAAGAGATTAGGCATCAACAGATGGCTCTTAAACTTCTTCAGGTTGTATGTGAGATGTCAGTTCTACACAGACACACCATTCTCTGGGGGAGGAATCCATACCTTTCATTAGACTACCAGGGGTGTTCTGTTTCTCAAAAGGTTAAATACAGTGGCAAAAATCCTTCAGTGTAGATTCAGAAATTACTTTCCCCAAAGAAGTTAAGGGTAAGGTCATGTATCAGGTAGAATCAAACGAGAAAGTGAATCCACACTTCCTCTTCCCCCTGATTCACAACAGTGTGGGTGTGTGCATGCCTGAGTCTGAGTGTGTGTGTCAGTGTGCACTTATGAGCGTGACTGTGTGAGTGTGTGTGTGTGCGCACGCGCGTGCGCACGCATTTGTCAGCATGCTTGCAAGCGTGAACATGCTGAAAATTGATGTCAAATATTTTAAATAACTTTCCACCTTATTTTTTGGGACAGGGTCCTCTCACTGAATCTGGAGCTCACTGAGTCACTTACACAGGCTGACCAGCAAACCCAGGCACCACCCTGTCCCCACTTGCTCCAGAACTTGATCACGGGAGTGTGCTATTGTTGTGTTTGTTTCTAATGTAGGTGTCAAACATCTGAGCTCAATCCTTATTCAATGCAGCATGTACTTTTCCCAACTGTGCCATCTTCCTGGCCCACAGTGATCCCTTATTAAAATTCGAATGCTTTCACTCACTGGACCACTCTGCCATCCTAGTCCACTGGTCTAGGCTATGCCACTATTTGTATGACTAAGCTCCCGGTCCCAAACAGCCAAGGGCGACTTTCCCTTTCCCAACAATTTGATTATTCACAAACTTGCATGTGATGAGGACATTGGGCAGAGAAAAAGGCCCCCACTCGCCCTAAGCCTCTTTCAAATGTCCCTTCATACCAATGCAGTCTGCGCAGGGCATCTTTACAGACCCGCCTCTCCAGATGCCCTCAGCATGAGAAAGACCTCATTCTCCTTCCTGCAGCAATGGTTTCAATTGTCTCAGTTTCCTCTAGCAGTCGGCATCAACAGCTGACCGCCCCACCGTACTCCACTGCCTACGTTCTCACCGTCATGGATCTCAAAGCAGCTATGCTCGGATGAAAAGGTAGAAAATATTCATAGCCACTTGGGAAGAGTGCAAAGAGAGGAGAGCAGGCATCAAAATAAAGATGAGGGCTTATCCGAACTTCAGTCAGACTTACATGATCCCTCCCTGTCCTTAGAAACTTGGCACAGTGTGACAGTGTAGTTCTAGATGGCTTGGAACTCCCTATGTAGACCAGGCTAGCCTCAGACTCATACACATCAACCTGGCTCTGTCACATGAGTATGCTGCCACATCTGGCCCAGTGTCCTTAACCGGCTGGATTGCTCTAAGTTTCCTCCCTACTGTCAACCGTGGTCTACAAATATTAAAGGAAAAAATTCCAGAAATGAACCATTCATAACTTTCTTTTTCCAGGTTACAGTAACCTAACTTTGAGTCTCATGCAGGCTAGCCAAGTGCTCTGCCACTGAGCTACATCCCCAGCAGGTACGCTCTGAATAACGTTTATCTCAGTATACTAGGATAACTGTTCTATATTGCCAGATGTTTTCATCTTCTGATGGGTATCAATTATGTATTGCATGGGTCAGGGTAGTACAAGAAGGGGTTGGGTATGATCAGAGAGGTACTCCATAGGAATCCTGGAACAATTCCCTTAAGGATACAGCCGAGACTGTGTCCATGGGAAGTTCCCAAGGTATTCCACAGAACCAGGTAAACTTGTCTAATTGTGCCATTGGATTACAAGTTACCTCAGGGCCAGAGCCCTAGGCCCAGATTTCATTTTGTAGACTATAAGGTCTCTTTCCATATCAGCTCCTTTCTGTCCATTGTTCAGCTTCTTCAGTTTTTCTTTCTTAACTCTGGGTATTAAGTGGTCTCAACTTGTTGCCTGGACACAGTACTCTCCATTAACCTTTTGCCTCTGTAGCAAAACTACCCCTGTGATGCCTTCATCAAATAAATGCCCCAAAGAGAGACTCTAATCTAAATGGTAATTCACTTCTTTATGTTAAATCATACGTCCTTGTTCTGGTGTCCCTGGGTGACAAGCCCTCACAGACCAGTCAACCATGGCAGCAGGTGTCTTAGAGAGGGTAAGAACAGGTACCTAGGTCTCCTAGAAGCTGTAGGCTAGCAGCTATAGTTGCTGTTCATCACACTATCCAGCCTCTAGAATCTCATGCTGGATTAGGCCTACACTGCTCCCACAGGCAACGGTTAGATGTTGAGGAATGTTGCGAACGTCCGGCTAATCCGCTGCTGCTCTGAAGTTGGCCACAGTGGGGATATGTGCACTACAGATGTTGGCACACGCTACAGATTTGGGCTGCACTGTTTAACCCCCACTGGAGAGCAAACTTCCCAGCACACCAAGCTTCTGGGGCTGAGGGGGGAAACACCACAAAACCTCAGAGCACACAACCATAGATTAGGAGCCTCCCTTATCTGACACAATCGATACCACCTCCCTCTCCCCTTCCTCTACACTTTGCTCCCGCCAAAGGGGGCAACTTCCTCCCTACCCACTTGGCACAGAGACCAGCACTTGCTGTGCTGAACCAGAGTTCCTGTCTTCACAAACAGCATGCTCATCTCAAAGTCAAGCTCTCTGTAGTCTCCTTAGTGAAAACAAGCTGTTTCCCCAAAGTCCATGCTTCTCACCTGCCCAGTCCATGTTCCACCTTACTTTCATTAGAGTTCCTGTCAGCTTTAGAGTTTATAAACCTCCCACAAACAGTGTTTAAGTTTGCTTCACCAAACCTTCTAAATGCTGAGCAGGCTCTTCCAATAAAGTGGGATTGAGGATGAACAAACTCGGAAGTTACATTTTTATAGATCCTCATCAGAACCTCTCTCTCTCCCCTTCCTGTACCTCTGACTCCAGACAGCTAGCTCAGGAGTCCCCTAACCCATCTGAGCCTTAACAACCAAAGCAGCCACGAGATTCCAGGCCAGAAGGCTGCACAGGCCCTGGCTCTG
The DNA here is from genome assembly GCF_011762505.2 of Arvicanthis niloticus. Lineage (NCBI taxonomy): Eukaryota > Metazoa > Chordata > Mammalia > Rodentia > Muridae > Arvicanthis > Arvicanthis niloticus. The sequence continues at coordinate 51,529,979 of NC_047660.1, read as the reverse complement.
ACACATGTACGAATTATGCCTGTACGTGGGGAGAGGGGGGTTCAGAAATTAAATGACAGAGATTAAACTTTGACCCGGGAACAGTGACTTCATAATTCAGTATGAATCCTGCCATGTCTAAGGCAGTTCAGCCTGCCAGAGCAAAATGCCACAGACTTAGACAGCAGACATTTATCTTTCTGCAACACTGGGGTTGGAAGTCTGAGAGTAAAAGCCAGCATGGGTCATTTCTGGGGGTACACTCCTCCAGACTAGAGGTGGCCCTGATCTGTCTGTGTCATCTCATGACACACAGCAAGCTCTCTGGTCCTTTCTGATTAAGGCACTGACTCATCATGACGGTCCCACCTCCTGACTTCATGAATGCACCCACCTCCCAAAGACTCACCCACCTCACATACCATCTTACTGAGCGTTAGGATTTCGATGTATGAATGGGATTAGGGGGAAAATCCAGTCCCCAGCAACCAGAAAAAAACAAAAAAACAAAAAAACAAAAAACAAAAAAACAATCTCCTCTTAATTATTTTTTGGGGAAGGTCACTGGAAGCTTTGTGGCAATCTCAGCCCTGAAAACAACATGAACAAACTCATGACTTCAGCATCAAGTGGAAACACTTAGACCCTCACATCAGGCGTCACTTACCAGTCTGAATGTATACAAAAGCCACTAAGACATTACAAAAAATCAGACTAGATCGGGCGTGTTAGAGACTCTGGCTTTGAAGTCATGGGGTGGTTTATTGGCATCAAAGTACCTTCTAGACCAGTGGTTTCCAATCAATCTGTGGGTTGTGACCTGTTTGGCAAACCTCTATTTCCAAAAATATTTCCATTATGATTCATAACAGTAGCAAAAGTACAGTTATGAAGTAGCCACAAAAAAAAATAATTTTATGGTTGGGGGTCTCCAAAACATGAGGAACTGTATTAAAGGCTCGGGCAAAGCGTGAGGAAGGTTGAGAATCCTGGCTCTAGACAAAGCCTTCTGAGGAAGCCTTCAGAAGTTCCATGGCATGCCAACTTTAGATCTTGACATTGTGGGGGCAATGACCATGGCCTGTCTGGCACTGCTTAATTAGCAGAAACATTCAAAAACATCTAGGTGCCATGTGGGAAGCTGAGGTAGGATGATTTTAATGGGCTTGAGGGCAGAAAGAGCTACAGAGTAAGGCCCTGAGCAAAAAAAGAAAGGAATCTTCAGAAACTGAACATTCTCTACACGCTGAGAATCTAGAAGTAGTAGAAAATATCTCTCAATTTTTTTTTTTTTTTTAATTTACAGGGTCTCTACCTGGCTGTCCTAGTACTCCCTATGTAGACCAGGCTGGCCTAGAACTCGATATGTAGACCAGCCTGCCTCTGCCTCTCAGGTGCTGGGATTAAAACTGTGTGCCACAACACCTGACTTCTATTTTACAGATTGGGGGAGAGAGGACATAAGAGAGTCAGACAAGGGGCTAGAGAAATAAATGGCTCAATAAGTAAAGTGCTCTAAGCACAAGCAGGAGAACCAGAGTTCAGAACCCTCACAACCACGTGAAAGTTGGTATGCAATCGATGCCCACCTGTAATTCTAGGGCAGGGGAGCAGACAGGCCCACTGCAGGAGCTCACTGGCAGCCCGAGACAAAATAACAAGGTTCAGTGAGACATCCTGCCTCGAAATACAAGATGGAGAGTGATAAAGAAATCAACTGTGGGCCTCCACATGTCCTACACGGCCCCAGGACTTCTGTTACTTTCATTGTCCCTTCAGCCCCCAAACCTAAATGTCCCTGAATATAAAAATCAAGTGATCTTTACAAAATGGAAAATCCCTAAAGCAAACCTATTCTAAACACATGCTTGGGAGAGGGGACAGGGGGGCTGCCAACAAATTGTAAGAATCTTATGGTTATGAACATTTCCGCAAGAAGAAGAAAGAAAGCACAGACAATCTTCCAAAAGAATGAAACTTGTCACTCAAGGCTACGGATGTATTCAGGAAGATCAAGATACACACGAAGAGAAGAGGAGAACACAGGACACATTATATTACAATTCCCCCATCTCTGTTTTATCGTTTTTTAATGTCTTTATGTGTGTACATATATGTGAAAGTACATGTAGAGGCCACAGAACAGCCTTGGAGTTATTCCTCAACAGCCATCCACCTCCTCTGAGATGGAATCGCTCACTTGGACCCTAGAGATCTGATTCACCTAGTGATTCCCTGGGTCCATCTGCCTCATCACATTGTGCCATCATCACATTGACGGGATGAAACTGCATGCCACCACGTCTAACCTTTTTACATGAGTGCTGAGAGCTAACCCAGATCCTCAGGCTTGCAGTGCTAGCTAGCACTTTACGGACTACACCGTCTCCCCCGCCCTACCACTTCTTGGTGGCAGTGGTTTTTAAGAAGGAACCGCAGGGATGCGGTTCTTTATGTCCCTGTGCCCTCCCTGATCTTTAATTTTTTACTGTTTGGAGCAGAAAGACGACTGGCTTTATCTTTCCCTGGTCTGAAACTGTCTTCCCAAGTCATACTCCAAATGCCACCAAAGGGGAAAGTCATGGGGCTCCTGGTTGGAAATGGAAGTAAGCCATTTGCTTTGCAAAGAAGAAGTCATATTGTCAAATGCTGAACTGAGCGAGCCAACCCATATCTAATTCAGGGAAGAAAATATCACAGGCAGATTCAGTATTTCCAAGGGATTTGGCTAAGGCTAAGGCTCAAACATGAAAAGAATTCTTCTGCAGGCTCTGGTCCTTTCTGAATTTGTGAGCTTATGTGAAGACCTCCCCAGAATCATCAAGCCATTGGAAAATGGTCATGAGAAGCAATCACTGCCACTGCCACTGCCAAAGACGAACTGAATCTCAGCCTCTCCTAGACACGTCCCAATCTTCCAAGAAGCGAATCCAGACTGTTCTACACTCAGACAACTCTTTGGCTTAAGTACACATCAGCCTTGAGAAAGTACATCGTTCTGGGTTTTATGATAATTCATAGATAGTTTGTACATAAAGAACAGGTCCAGGACCCCTGGTTATAATGTACATAATTCCTGAATTTGGAAATCTATTCTGCAACCTTTCATCAGACAAAAGAGAAAGAAGCTAGCCTACTTGAGATGCTGTTACACATTTTGTATATGTGTACATGTATAGCATGTATGTTCACATGTATGTGCGGGAATGCATACATGTGGAGGCCAGAGGTCAGTCAGGTGTCTTGCCCAATTGTTCTCTACGTTATTGTTTGTTTAGAGACAGGGTCTCTAGAAGATAGTTAAGATCAGCTGGCTGGCGAGTTGGAGAGATTCACCTGTCTCACTTTCTCACCTCCAAGTGCTGGGATCAGAACTCACCTCCTCAGTCTTTATACATTTTTTATTTAATGTTCATGCCCACCCAGCATGCTGCTGCACATAAACAGGACTCAGTTAATGTGGCCTGCCTCTGAGCAATAAGAGAGAAGAGTAGTCAGTACATGGGGATTCCTGGTCTAGTTTGCATGACTCAAAACACCCGTGTGAGTTCACTGTGAGTGTGATCAACTCACTCATTCATTCCTCTTAGAACTCCAGCCTCTTCTAGACCAGAGAGTAATTGTTCTTCTCTAACCAGACAACAAACCTCATGTTACCTCTGGGAGCAACTAAAACATTTTCCAAGAAGATCCTTGCAAGATCAGGCCACTTCACAGTTTAAAAGATTGGAAATCTATTAGACTGTTGTCTGTGCCTGTGAACTGTGAAGAAGGATTGGAGCTAAGCACTATTAACTATACCTAGTTGTCAACCATGTCCTGCAGACAAGGGCACTCAGTCACCATGGCACTGGACTGACAGGCCAGCATATGGTCTAACAGCTATACCTTGCCTATCGCAGATAGTGAGCTATGTGTACTATTCATGTATATAGACTCTTATATCTACCGTTTGGCTTAGGGCCCTTTATGACATCAGAAAGGCAAAGTGTAATAAAAGCAGACTAGGACTTCAAAACCCCCAGCCTGAAGCAGCTACCTCCCGGCATCACCGAAGCAAAGGCTCTCAAAGCTTGACCTTGACAATTCCGATTTCAAGCCTGGCTTGGCTGCAGGGCACACAGTGGGCAGAACTAACTGTGGCAGCTATGGTTCTCAGATCGGCTTTCCATGTGTCACTAAGCAAACCAACATAACGTGTGTCTCAATCTTCTTCAGTAGCTCAGACACGTTTCTTCTAAAAAGCGTGCGCTGACAATGCCAGATTACAGCAATAACCATATTTAGAAGCCATTTCATTGTTGATGCCTTATTTTATGTAATGCAAAATAAGGTAATTATGTCAGATTTAATTGCCTTTCAATTGAGAGGAGTGAAACCCCCAAGAATAATGCTTCATCCACCATGAAATAGCTACTTAGAGCTTTGAGACAGCCAACAAATTAAAATTAAAATTAATGAGATGTGACTGTAAGTTTTACATTTTAGGATCGTAAACAGATGAGAATAACATTGCAAATTCCATTTTTTTTCTGTTATCTGCAGCAAAATCCTGGCTCTTTCTCTTTTGATTATGGTGAAGAGCTGGAGTGCACATAAGCCATCAGCTGAGTGGAAGGGAGTGAAGCGTATGCAGAGTTCCTGGAATTCTTGATGGTTATATATAATTTATCAAGTCACAGTTTGCTGGAAGGTACAAGTCAGCATTGGGAGAGAGCATGGAAAACCTTCACACCAAACTCACCTAGAACATCCTGTGTGGTTTGGGACAAACCTCCAAACACTTTTTGGTTGTTGGCTCTCCAAGGCAGAGGTGACTGCAATGGCTTCCTTGGGTCACAAATGCCATTAATAATAGCAGGGCTGTTCAATTTATTTGTGTTAATTTGTAACCCAATGGCAACATACAGACTTTACGAGGTACACAAAGATTCCATGAACCTTCTGGGGCTCAGTGGGTAAATATACTTACCATCAAGCCTGATTACCTGAGTTTTGAACCTGGGACCCACATAGTGCAGAAAGAGAACCAAGTTGTCTTCTTATGTCCACTTGCATGCATAAAAAACATGCACATATACATGCACACCAAATAAAAATGTAAAATAGCAATACAGCCTTCCCTTCTATTGCTGAAACCTGATCTCCAGTCCCCTTAGGAACCAATTGTGAACAATTAACTTTTGAATTCTTTCGGCAATGAAGAACATGTATAACCAAAGGATATACGATTTCTTTTTCTTTTATATCCAGTGCCTAAAAATGTGTCTGGCACGTAGCAGGTATGGCGAAGGTACTTGTTAGATGAATGCAGTCCACACTTCACAATTTACTTCCTGCATCTTGCTGCCTCTCATATACACCCTGGGAAAGCCCACAACAGTGCATACATTTATTGAAATGCCTTGTTATTTTCTACAATGTTTATTTGGGTTTGATACGCGTGCAGAAAAGGATATCACCCAAATCTGTAGATTTCTCATAAGTTTCAGAAAGTGAGAATTCACCTAGGCAGTATCTGCTTAAGAACTGAGCATGAATAATATGCACTTAGCTTGGTAGCATCTGCATGCTAGGCCATCTTTATCAGCTCTACGCACTGCTATGCCTGCCTGCCTTTAAATAACTACATTATTTTTCATCACTTTTACATATCCTAAGTTATGGCACCCAGCCCCAGGCAAGTGATGCTTTTCCACATTTTCACTATAAGTAATAGTTGAACAAATAACCTCTGACCTTCTCATCATTCTCTACCTATCAGTAAGATAAACTCTTTTAAATGGAGTTGAAGAATCTAAGGCTATGTGCATTTTCAATTTTAATCATTCCTTGCTGGGGGCCATGTCAGCAACTTGATTGTTAAAAGCATTATGACCCCAAAATACATTTAGCAGATAAACTACACTCTCATCTTAAGAACACTAATCTCCCCAGTATGTTGGATCCCTGGCAAAGGAGATAGCCACAAAGTTCATAACCTACCTCCGAATCCTGCAAGATGGAAAGGAAAAACTTATCATAATTCACACTATCAGATCTGACCAGCAGTCCTTTGCTCACCATAGCAATGCATTCTTCACTGCTGCTCTGAAGGAAGCTAAGGCCCTGCAGCAGAGCCTCTGAAACCAGACACACAAACACGCCCACTTCGAGAGAAGCTACATCTGGAAGAAGAGCATCAGCACCTGCAAGATGTGAGGCTGTGGGGCTGGAGAGATGGCTCAGTGGTTAAGAACACTGACTGCTCTTCCAGAGGTCCTGAGTTCAATTCCCAGCAACTACATGGTGGTTCACAACCATCTGTAAAGGGATCTGACAAACTCTTCTGGTGTATTTGAAGACAGCTACAGTGTACTCATATAAATAAAAATGAATAGATAATATTATTTTTTTAAAAAGATGTGAGGCTGCATCTCTTCACCCAGTGGTAAGCCGTCCATTCTGCACCAGAGAGAACAAAAGGCAGGAGAAGCCAATTCATGAAAGAATAAGGTGGCAGGCTTGCATTTGAAGACTCCAGAAGATGGCATCCTCATTGTGCACAAATCCAGTTCTGACAAAAACTACTCTTTTCCAACTTCTATGCCATTCTCCTGATCCTCCCTTGAAAATATGCCCTCCATTCATCCCTCAATGCTTTGTCAGTGACAGCAGTTCTCAGACCTGCCTGGGATGAAGCAAGCAGCAGCCCTACCTATTCATTTCGTGATGGAACCCATGTCACCCACCGTCACTGTGCTATGAACCATGACCCAAGACCCCAAGGCAGAGGCCTCACACCATGTGAGAAGTCCGTGGCCAAACCATGGACGGCCCCCTCTTCTACTCTAGAGGCTCAAAAACACTTCCTTCGAGAAACTCTGAAACAGGAAGTTATTTTGGTAGTACCTTCCTGTTTCAGTGGGAAGGCACTTGAGTGGTAGGAAGAGGTAGGGCTTTATTTATTCATGGATATCTTTACTTTTTGCAGTGTTGAGGTAGAACACAGGGTTTCACACACATAAGACAAATGTTCCACCACTGAGCAACAACCCCAACTCCTGGGTCTTTCCATTGTTTTGTTTGAACAATGTAGCCCAAGCTAGCCTCAAACTCAGCATGTCACTGTGGCTAGCTTTGAACTTCTGATTCTTTTGCCTCTGTCTTCTGTATGCCATCACACCTGGTTTCTGGATCTTATTTATAACTCTACCTGGAAAGTAAGCAAAGAAGAATAGGCATGTTCTTCTTGAAATGCAGATCGGATAAAGACATTTTCTCTATCCTTGAGAATAAAGGGGGAAAAAAGTAGCAAGGAACCAGGTTGAACTAACCCTTCACTCCAGAGCTCAAGGATCTTTGTGGCAGAGGGGACAGAAAGAATGAAAGAACCAAAGGAGAGGAAAGACTGGAAGAGCCAAAGGTGGTAGGTAATGTCAATGAAAGAGTGTTTTCCAGACACAACAGGGCATGTGCACATAAGAACACACACAGACAGTGACAGCATGTACAAGACCTATACAACAGATGGGGGATGATAGTAATGTAACCTCACTACCAGCAGAGCAGTTATTACCATGTGGTAGCTACAGGCAGAGCAAGAGTCAGTTCTGTTTAATGTGACACCTGCTGGGCTGACCACATGTCAGGGCAGGCCCCAGACCCAAGGCTAGCAGGGCAATATAAAGGGACTCTATGGAGTCAGGGGAAAAAAGGTTTCCTCAAAGTACATGGGAAGAGATGGGATGCTGAGTAAGGAGAGTTGAGGGGAATAAATATGCTCAAAATACACTGCATGAAGTTCTCAAAGAACTCATTTTTAATTTTAATATTTAATATATTTAAAAGTCGGCTTCTATCAGCTACCAGCAATGTGACTCTGGAAGAGTTTCCAATGCCTTTAGACTCTCCTTCGTCTCTAACATGACAGTGTTGCCCAAGAAGTAGCATTGGCAGAATCCAGTTCTCGGGACTTTATGTCACATACCCAAGGGGGCAGAACCGTGAGGTCTTCTAATACCTTAGGACTCGGTTCCTCAGCTGGTCTCTCCCGCAGAGCACCTGGTGTCTTAGTTACTTTGCTACTACTGTGAAAAGACACCATGACCAAGGTAACGCATGGAGACAGAGTTTATTTGGTTTATGGTTCCCTGGTGGCAGAGTGAAGCCGTGGTGGTAAGAACAGAAGCTGGGAGCATGCAGGAAGTAGAGCACACTGGGACTGTGATAAGGCTTTGAAACCTCACAGCCCACCCACAATGATGTATTTACTCCAGCAAGGCCACACCTTCTAACCCTACCCAAATAGCACTACCAAGCAGGGACCAAGACCAAGTATTCAAATGTCCAAGACTATGGGGAAAATCTTCCAATCTCTCAGTGTCTGTCTGTCTGTCTGTCTGTCTCTGTTTTTTCTGTCTCTGTGTATGTATGTGTGTCTCTGTCTCTCAATCTCTTTCTCTTCTCATTTGTTTTTCGTTTGTTATGGAGTGTTTTTTTGTGTTTTTGTTGTTGTTATTGTTGTTGTTGCTGTTGTTTTGTTTTGGACAGGAGTTTTCCTTGTGGCCTTGGCTGTCCTGGAATTAACTCTGTAGACAAGGTTGGCGTCGAACTCAGAGTTGGCATTTTTCATTTACACCCCCCCCACCCCCCCCCCACCCCCACCATACCTGGGATTTGAGGGTCACATGGTTCATAGGACACAGAGTACTCAGAAGACAAAGCTACCACAGGGTATGTTCTTGATCATCTTGTCTGAGTCAGAAACAACCTGATTTCCAGAGAGAACTCATTTCCACTGCAATCCCCTTCCCTCACATTGCCTACAAGGACAGGGAGCCTAAGTTCCTTAGAGGAGGTGACCAGGGATCCACCTGGCCCCTGCTGTGGCTTGAAAATGGGAGAGAAGATGGCTCAACCAGCAAAAGGTGAATAATAATTCTGACACCATTTGAACCCTGGGGGGGGGGGGGGGGGCTGTATAAAGGCTCCAAGTGCAGAGACAAAAAGCCTACTTGTCTCTTGCTGGGATCGTGGCTGCCAGCAATTCAGTCACTGGATGGGGCCTGTCAGCCTGGGCTCAGGGAAGGACACTGGACATCACTTGGAAAAACACAATGAATTCATGCACTTATCGGCTCTGCTCTCACGGTCCCATTTCTGCCTCTAAACAACCTCACCAGAGGCACTTCTTAAGGCTTCCTACCTAAACCCATTAATCCCACAAAGCAAGTTGGGGCTAATTATAAACCAAGGTTAAAACATCCTTAAAGAACTCTCTAAATCCTTTAGTGCCCAGAGGGAAAAGGCCCATTGTTGGTGGCTTTACCTCTGCAATAAGGGGAAAACGATAGTTCCCTCTATTGGGAAGAAAATGGTGCTTTCTGAGACAAGATCTTGTTCTGAGTAGCCCAGGCTAGCCTCCAACTAATGGCAAGCCCTCTGCTTCAGCCTCTCGAGGGATGAGATTACAGGTGTGTATTAGCACATCGAACTCTCTACTGAAATACTACGTACTACTTAACCTCAGAAATACAGGCAAAGGGTCAAGTTCATTAAACGTAATTTCAAAGTACTAGATAACACCTTATCTGCCTATCTTTTTTTCTTTCTTTCTTTCTTTGAGACAGGAGCTCTCTGTGTAGTTCAGGCAGGTCTCAAACTCGTGATCTTCCAGCCTCTGCCTCCCCAGTGCTAGGAAGATAGGCATTGGCTACCCACATCCAGCTTTTCTTTTTCTTTCTTTGAATATACTAAAACTCCTTTATAAGTAAAGGACTACGGTTGCTATGCTATCACATTGGGTATTTCCAGAAATAAGCTAGCAGTTGAGAAATGTTTGCTTTATAAGAAAACTCAATATTAAGAGACAGGATTTCTTACCCTCAACTCCTCTTCTTTGTCTTTCAAAATTCATCATGGGAAATAAGAAGTTCATTTAAAATCTCGGCTACTACAGAGGCAGTATCACACATAAGACCAGAACAGAAATTCTGGTATGTGTTTTGAGGAATAGGTCCTAACCCTATCCCCAGGCTGGCCTTGACTTCACCATCCTCCTGCCTCAGCTTTCCCATGGTCAACAAGCTAACAGATGCTGCTTGTTAGTGCCCATTTTCTCTGCCCCCCACCCCCATTCCCTATAATCTCTCACCCTTTCTCTGAGTATGCACACTCTACAGTATCTATATTCTTACAGGAAAGCAACATAACCCAGAGACAAAGGGTTTTCCACATCTCTCTTTCTACTTTCCCAACTCCTGTTCAACGCAGCACCCATCCAGTGATTCAGACCCCCAAAGTCTATTCAGTGTCACCAGTTTCTTCTTTCCATTTACCCCGTCCAGCCATGTATCTCCATAAATAATGGAGAAATTCTCCATTTTCAAATTAGTTGAGATTCGCTGTCTGGTCACACACTAAACTATGAAGGTCTGAGGCCAGCATCTAGCAGCATACCCCAGCCCCAGGAATGCTACCTGGCTTACCGTTATTATCCAGTGACTATGCAAAGGCATACGTATTGACTCTGTGTCCATCAGTTACCTAACTCTACCTGATCTACCCACTCAGAGAATACGCATGAGCATGCTTCCCACAAGATGCATGGCAGTCAGAAGAGAGAATGATGCTAAAGCACTTTATAATCACAGGATTATGTAAACACCGGGGTAGGACAGGAATGGAGATCACCAATGTTGTGACAAGGGCTTGACACGCAGTGGTGTGAGCAGGATGGTAGGGCTTCTGAATGAAGGGACCTCAGAAGGGACTCTCTGAGTTATCTGAAGGAAGACAGGATAACCAGAGAGAACTGGATTTATTTTAACATCCAGGAAGCACATTCCACAAGAGGGAGGCGTTAAGTGCCAAGGTCCTGAGTCAAACTGAGTTTGCAGAGTTCAAAAAACAGAAATGACGACAGCAGGGCTGCAGGGGAAAGGGAGGCAAAAGGGTGGAAAGGAGATGATGGATCTCGACGCACAGGGCCTGCTAAGCTACGAGCAAGAGGTCCTAAGTCACCAACCACACCTAGAAAGCATGGAGGACTTTTGGAGGGAGGAGACATGTTGGAATCTTACCTGGCTGAGTAAGGATTAGAGAGAGGGTAAAGAGCAAGGCGTTAGAAGGCTGCCAAGCAGGCTTGTAGGGAAAAGAAAAGCACCAAACATATCGAGAATTGGTAGTCTGGGGATGACTATGGAGGAAGGACAAAACGGGCTGACCCTCGGTGCACAGAAACAACAGAACTGAGGGAGGTGTTGGGATGGGGTTTGGTATATATATATATATCTTAGTTAGGGTTTTACTGCTGTGAACAGACACCATGACCAAGGCAACTCTTATAAAGGACAACATTTAACTGGGGCTGGCTTACAGTGTCAGAGATTCAGTCCATTATCATCAAGGTGAGAACATGGCAGTGTCCAGGCAGGGATGATGCAAGAGCACCTGAGAAGTCTACATCTTCATCTGAAGGCTGCTAGTAGAATACTGACTTCTAGGCAGCTAGGACTAGGGTACTATAGCCCTCGCCCATCGTAACACACCTACTTCAACTAGGCCACACCCCCTAATAGTGCCACCCCCTGGGTCAAGCATATTCAAACCATCATGCTGTGTTAAGCATCAACTGGCTATCACAAGGCCTAGGAGAACTGCCTGCTGTAAGCAGGATGGGATGGAGAGATGCCAGGAAGCAGATGTCTGTCAGAGGAGATAGAATGGGACCATTGGTTGTCAGGAGGGTAAAGGAGCCACAGAAGCCTGTTGGGGCGGCCAACGCTCAGATAAAGCAAGAGGGCAGGGAGGACAGAGGTGAGGACATGGGTGTGGAGAGCTATAAAGAGATGGGATGAGAAGGGATGGACAAGAAAACACTTCCTGGAGTCACCCAGGGGCTCAGAGCTTTCATGGTATGCACAGCGTTCAAGCCCCGACTCTGCGTGGTGGTGGTGGATGCCTGCTATCTCAGCGTTCGGGTGGTGGGAGGAGGAGAAACCTAGATTTTTAAGGTCATCCTTGGCTACATAGTGTTTCATTCAAGCCAGCCTGCCTTACAGGAGACCTGTTTCAAAAGTGTGGGGGGTGGGGGTGGGGGTGGGGGTGGTGGGGGAAGTGTTAAATCTGTCAAAACAAAACAGCAAAATCCACATGGGAAGAAAGTGATTCCTATTTCCAGTTCTCTTCCTAACTACAGCTGATCTTCAGCATCCAGTCTCTACTCATTAACATTCATTGGTAGCTCCCTTATCTATCCTGCCAATGGTGCCACACTCACAAACCCATACAGAGAGGTGACAATGTGCCCAAGTCCCAAGGGAGGCCAACCAGGGTGACTCCAAAACTCTCAGTGCATCTCTGATGCTTCAGACAGTAACAAACCCTCATCTACTAAGTTTTTCCTGTACATGCAGAGTGAAGATACGGTTTCACTCATAAGTTAGGCACAGTAAGCAAATAGTAACTATAGTCAAATAGAATAGACACAGCCATATACTTGGGTAAAACTGTCAGGATTATTATTCTTGTGCTTCGGGGCCATTGATAAGCAAAATAAAGGTCACACAAACACAGCACTGCCATACCCACAGTCAATGGCCCCTTAGTGACTAACAGATGGGTGGTGCAGTGGACACTGGAGACAAAGGGATGCTGAGTGTCCTGGGGAACAGACAAAGATGGGGGTGGAGGTCACCATGCTACTCAGTACACAGTGTAAATCAAACCATCAAACAAACTGTATGAATGACTTGTTCTGTAGTTTTCCACTTACTATGTCCATGATCGCGAATAACCCAGACTGTGGAGAACAATCTGTAGGAGGGACTACTCTATTCACTAATTCTGTGTGTGCTGCGACATTACAGAACACAGCTAGTACAACTACACAGACTGGAAGGATGTCCAAAGACTCAGCCGGCCCGGAGCCTCAACCTCTTCGGCAAGAAGGAGGTAACAGTGTCCCACTCGGCTACTTCCTTTCCCTATTTCTGTAACTGTGTTTTATATGGCAGACAATGAGGAGGAACAGATCTGTCAATGACTGTGAAGCATTCAAAAAATAAAGAAGCCAGGCAAAGAAAGAAAATATCGCATAAAAAAAGGAAATGTTAAAGGCTATTAGCTATTGTGGCACTGGCCATAAAGGTATCTATCTCACAGTTAGTGATCTCCAACATGTCAAGAATCAGAGAGCATAAATAACTGAAGTCCAGGAGACGAAATATAGAGTAAGGAAGTTGAGTTTGGGAGTGAGACTGGAGGGGCTCAGATGAGCCTCTGGAGCCTGTGTGCTTCCCCTGCAAAAGGCAAGTTTCTCACAGCTCTGCCCCAGTAGTCAGTTACAGCATGCCTAGAGAGCCGTACTGCCTGAGAAACCTTTAAAATAGAAACCCCATAAACCGATACATTTTTTAAAACATAAATTTAAAATCACTGTATGGAGCCCAATACATGGAAACATCAATATATATTCTTTTAGGAACAAAACATTCTTTTTCAAAGAAAAGACACTTAGAAGCATGCCTTTGGCATATTTATGGAACTTTAATTTTTTTTCTTTTATGTGTATAAGTGTTTGCCTGCATGTATGTATGTGTCCCACATGTGTGTCTGGTGCCTGTGGCAATCAGAAACAGGCCTTGGACCCACTAGAACTGGAGTTACAAATGTTGATGAGTTACCATGAGAGGTGCTGGGAACTAAACACTGGTCCTCTCCTAGAGCAATAAGTACTCTTGGCCAATGGGCCATCTCTCTAGGACTCTTGTGGACTTCCCTAATGCCTGGCTTCGAAGGTGGCATCTGGTATTGTCCTGCTGATCCACTACCATGCCACACTTAACATCTGGGCACATCCCCACATACACCCACACAACATGAGGATGGAAAGGGGCCAAGGATTTTTTCAGTATCACTATGAAAAGCTTTTGAATCTCATGAGCTCTGAAAACATCTCTCCAGACCCCTTCATGCTCCTGAATCATACAAAACTAGCATTCAGAACAGCACTTCTTGGGAAAGAGTATAAAACAGCACCCATAAGTTCTGGATCATATTGATTCTCTGAACCCTTTCTCTTAGCCTCCATGTTAAAACATGAACACACTAAGGACAGTTTGAGTGAATGCAATTGTGTAATACCTAACATCATCACAGGCAGTGACACGGCTGGGCTGTCAAGTGTTAATTCTGTTTCACAGATGGCTCTACAACCAATCAATTATGTGAGCCTCAGGCAAGGACTCAATTTGAACTCAAATCCAGAAGACTGGTATACTCAAGGAGAACGCTCCCTCTGGATTTTCTAAATGACCAGCACTGACTTCAACTGAGTTAGGACAGAAGCCATGGTTGGATTAGTAAAACCCAAGAGGCATTCCTACAAACAGACACCTTCAGATCCTATCCGAAAGTACCATATATACATAAATCACATGCACTCATCCATCAATAAGTCACAATAATTAGAACTATTGTTGCTACACTGTTATTTAATATATTGATAAAAGATAAGGTATCCAAAGATGAGAAATCAATTGATGAGTATTTCAGTACAATGAGTCTCACTTTCAGTCCCTTGTATTCAGTAATTTCATTCAGTGGACCAGATCTGAGGGCTTCACCAGATTACCAAAGGGTTTCCTATAATCCTAAAGCCAAGAACCCCTGGAGTGAGGCAATTCACTGGGCCTCTCAGGGTACCAACTTCCTCTCTTTGAAAGAAACTGAAGACATTGGGTGGTGTAGTGCAGTTGACAGAGTGCTTTCCTAGCATACAGGAATCCTTGGGTTTAATCCCCAGCACTGCCATGTACCAGGTGAAGTTACTTATTACCCTAGCAGGAGAGGGTTGAGGTGGAGAAAGGAGAGTTCAAGGTTAGACTGGGCTACAAGAGACTTGTCTCAAAAAAGGGAATCAGAGCTGGCTGTGGTGGTATCCACCTACAATGGTAATTCAGGAGGCATAGGTAAGAGGATCCGAAATTCAAGGCCAGCCAGGGCTATTTATCTTTAAAAAAAAAAAAAAAATGTTTTAAAGGGGACTGAAAAGTGGGCTCAGGGATTAAAGGGGTGTACAGTTCTTACAGCTCAGCTCTCAGTACCCACATCAGGCAGCTCACAACCACCTGTAACTCCAGCTCATGCCTATGCACCTCCACACATACAAACATGATTACAAATAGTAATAATAATAAAAAAAAATATCCTTTTAAAAAAAGCAACTGGACCAGTCACTGTGAAATCCCCTCCCTGATGTCACACGCCAGCCTGAGGAACTCTGGGCCATGGTGAGGCAGGATGGCAGGAACAGGACACAGGCTGAAAGCACTAGAAAGACCCAGAGTCTGGCATAGGTCTTAAATCAGCACTTGAGAATCTGCCCTACAAAGTTCGATGCTAGAGGCTAACTGGGGCAACCCCAAGGAAACTGTTGGAGGACTGACTGTGAAAGCCAGTGTCTCCCTCCAAAGGTTTCCTATCACACTATAGCTATAGATACCGGAAATCCCAACATGCATCAGTGAACAGCTCTGCAAACAGGCCACAAAGAATATAATCTTTGTTCTCGACATAAACGGCTGGTGTGGAAGTTGGCTTAGAAATATACATAAGCCGAGTGTCAGGGGCTAAGGCAGGAGAATGGCAAGTTAGTCCCAGGCCTGCCTGGGTTACAATGGGAAGACCCTGACTCATAGAGAGACAGATTGAGAATGATTGATTTAAAAGTTAAAGATCAACAAGCATGTTTGTCATAGCTATGTGCTTAAAGTTCAAATATTAGTATTTTTTTTTTTTCTGGTTTTTCGAGACAGGGTTTCTCTGTGTAGCCCTGGCTGTCCTGGAACTCCCTCTGTAGACCAGGCTGGCCTCGAACTCAGAAATCCGCCTGCCTCTGCCTCCCAAATGCTGGGATTAAAGGCGTGCGCCACCACCGCCCGGCTCAAATATTAGTAGTATTTTACATCTCTATTCACTTAAACGGCAAAAAGGGAAAGTACCAGGCCTGATTCTATTGATCTGCAAATTCAGTCACTTGGAAGGTTGAGGTGAGACGATTACAAGTTTCAAGGGCTGCCTGAGCTACTAAGGAAGTTCAAGGCTAGTCTGGACAATCTAGCAAAACAGATCAATGGCAGAACACTTGCCGAACACTCACAGGCCCTGCATTCAGTCACCTATACTGCCAATAATAGAACAGCAATACAGGTCAAGTGTGGATCACAGTCCCGCCTTCACAGCAAACCTGCACTGAGTGGCCGCCTCCCATACAGCTTCGAGTCACCAAGAGCCTCAAAATGGTTACCCCATAGCTTCCTTCATCAGTAGCCCTCAGAAGTGACAAGTCCCGGGGCAGAACAACCACCATTAATACACCCAGTGGTGTCCAAACAGTGTGGACTCTTACCTTCTTCCAATAGGACCCATATTGGGACAAGTGAGGTGTCAAAGTTTAACTGGAAGAAAACTGCATTACATCTCTAGAACCGTCATGTCAGCCTGCTTTACAAGGGTGCCCCAGCAACAAGGGCGAACACACAGGACTGAACACAGGAGTGTCCATAGCAGACATGTTCCAAGTACATGCTCTGCATGAATGCCCGTGAGAGGTTTAACTGATAGATTAGGCACTGTCAGAAATGGAACAGCTAGTAATAAAATAGATCAGAATAATGTACCAAAACATAAGTTGTACGGATGTGTTCTTGTTCTCTCTCTCATATCCCATATCATATTTGGGCCTCAGTTGACTATTGATAACTGTTAACTACAGAGAATGAAACTGTAAGGAAGACTACTGCTTACCTGGTAAAACCCTCTGATTAGCAGAAAAAAAAAAAAAAACAAACCCACAAACTTCTCTTGCCAGAATCCTTCCTTCCCCTGGGGAGACATAAACATCTACCCCAACTTTATAGGGCACTAATGACAAACCAAAGCACGATTCCATCAAAAGTTACACTTGGGGGGCCCAATGAGTTGACTGGGCTTCCTTACAGAGCATGAGATGAGTAGGTGACCCCAAAGCAACCTCAGCACCAGAGAGTCTCACCAGGGATGATGGACTCACCCTTCCAATACCCTTGCACCCTTTACATATGTGCAATTAGGGTAGAACTAACACGATTAGCCATGCTGGGATGGTAGTGCATGACTTTAATCTCAGCACTCAGGATGCAGGTTGGAACAAGGGAGTTTGAGGCCAGCCTGGTCTACAAAATGAGTTCCAGGATAGCTAAGGCTACCCGGAGAAGCCCTGTCTTAAAAAACCAACAACTAGTCGGAAGGGGTCAGAGGGAAGGGCGAGGATTCCAGAGAAACCAATGACCCTCCCCAAGCCTTCCTACATTAACAGTCAATAAAGCTGATCTCCTGGCTGCTGGCAAGTAGTCCCAGCTGTTCTGCTGAAGAGGTCAGCAGTCTATAACACCTGGTGGGGGAGGGGAGGGCAAGAAAGTAAGGGATGGCTCAAGATTTGCAGTGAAGAGCTGCAGAAGGAAGAAGGCAGAGGAGGCAGATCTGAACCCCAAGGAAAAAGGCTGGAGTGTGGGAGTGCAGTGTTGGGGGGGGGTCCTGTCGATGGGGGCACAAGCACAGGAGAGTGAAGTCCCACGGAAGCGACTCTCCATGGAATACTGAACCACAGAGATGAGTGAAGAGTTCACAGAAGCGGGAAGGGGCTTCTGTGTGGGGACTCTGACAATTCGCCTCTCAGGCTCTCCTGCAGCCAGGGAAGGCTTCCAAATACAAGAGCACAGACCCCCACGAACACTCATCCCTTACTTCAGCGCATACTCTGTGCTTCAACATCTGCACCTACCTGGATCTGCTGTGGCTAGTGAAGTAAATGTCCCAGATCACACCCCGGAACAACTTTGCTAAGCTCTGTCCCCTAGAAACATTATCCAAACACTTTCAATGCCCTCTGATAAATAACCAAAAACCTGACTCTAAAACACAGGGAAATACTGGAAACATTCTTACTCTCCTGCCTACTTTTAACCCAGGTAAGGTTAGAAAGGACCCTTTTGTAATTAGTGATTAGCTGCTGCTAAGCATGATTTAGTCATTAATTAGTACTCTATACTGCTTAAATAAATTAATTTCCTCTTGTGGTGCGAAGATGGAAGGAAGCCAGGGCTTTGGGCATGCTCTATGACTGTCACACCCAACCCTTCATCTGTTGTACAGTATTTCACTTACACAATGACCAGCTACTTGCTAGCAGGTATCTAGCTAAGTTACTTATCAAGGCTAAGTCAAGACCTGGTGATCTGAGACTGAAGAAATCTCACCTATCCATGTGACCTGCAGCCATGTGGAGGAGCAAAGCTTCTAAAAGTAAAGCCAAATTAAAAAAAAAAAAAAAGTTTTGGAAAAAAAATATATGCAAATATACATATGCAGGCTTTCAGTCTGCATCAAATTAATGATATACTAAAGACAGAAGGGGATGCCTGAGTACTGGTTATATGGGCACATAGGACTTAGTGTCTGAAATGAGTTTAGATGTCACAGCAGACTGATAACTTCAGGCAGTGTTCCTGCAGGTCCCGGATTTGAAGGAAAAGCGGTGCGCTGACGGGGAGTGAAGTAAGGGATTGCATTTCAAACGTGCCAAGTGAGTGGACATGAGAGAAAGTGATAAAATGCTCACACAACACACTTGTTTATTCCAGAGGCTCCATTTAAAGTCTAATTGTCATGGCAATCGTCTGGCTAAAGGTGAGTGCTTCCTCCCCGACCTGGCTCAATGAAAAGTGAAAGTGGAAAGTTTTTCCACCTGGGTCCAACCCCTCAACGCCACGGTTTCAGATCCAAACCAAGAGGCCAGAGTTCAGAAATGACGGAGCGCTAGGGTACTGCGAACACAAACGCCACGCGCTAGCGCGGGACCTACCTCCTTCCTGCCCCTTGGGGAAGCTGTGTCACACCTCTCCATCCACGCCAGTAGGTCAGATGGGTGTCCTCACACACAGCCCCAGGACCCCCTTGCCCTCCTTCCCACGCCACACACTTCCTGCCTCTTCCATCACCTCTACTGGCAACTTCGGTTTCCCATTTTGTCTGTGACTGCGGTCGGGACTGCAGTCCCAGGGAGGGAGGGAGAGGGACTTTGGGGCTTCCGAGTGGGATCTGGGAAAGGGCACTAGCAAAGCGCACCATCCCACGTGCTGGCCACCTACAGCAGTGGGGACCCGGCGCGCTCCTACAGTGCGCGCCAGGAGAGCTGGGGTTCGGATGGGGGTGGGTCAGGATCCCCAAGCCTAAAAGCACTTTTACACCAGGGCGGGCTGGACTCCCCAAGCTGCAGCAGCGGACCGAGTACCCGAGTGTGCGCCAGCTCGGCGGGGCCAAAGTGGACTCAGTGGCGCTGGGGCGAGGGTGGGGCGGGGCAAGCACTCACCAACCCCGTACTTCTGCCTCTTGGTAGGGATCCAACGGGCCATGGCGACGACCTCGCCCCGCGGCGCTAGCGGCTACAGCTACTCGTGCTCGGAGCGCCGCTGCGCCGGCCGGACTCCTCCGCCATGTTCCGGCAAAACTTGGGCGACTTTGGCGCGCCGGCCGCGTCTACGCCGTCCCGCCTCGCTCGCGCCCGGGGCCCCGCACGCACACCCGCCCGCCCGCGGTCACCTGCTGGGGCCAGCGGCCGTGCAGCCCCGCGCGCCCTCCCGGCGCCGCCCCGGCTCCTCCCGCTGGCCGCGCCCTCTGCGCCCTGGGGCCGCCCGCCTCCCCCGCCGGCTCCGCCTCGCCCGGCTGGAGCCGCAGCCCGGAGCTGCCCTGCTTGTCCTCCCACCGTCGGCTCTGCGATTCCCCAGCGCTCCCGGGCTGCGCCGCCGAGCGCGGAGGAGGAGGAGCTGGTGAGAGTCACCGTCGCCTCCGGACGCTCAGTAAATATTTGTTGAATGAATGAGCCGTGAGCTCCCGCCTTCGCCTCCGGGAGCGTCTGCTGCAACCCCGAGAGCCGGAAACCGAGCCTCAAGGTCCGCAGGGAACTGGTGCAAGGGACACGGGCGCTTCACAAGTAGAAGTATCCAATCTAGGGGACCCTCCATTAGGACACTTGACAAATCTGGACACTCCAAACTCAGGGACTTATTTCTCCCCGGTTGCAGCAACTCAAACTTTCGCACTAAGGGAAGAAGTTTGCTCCAAGAGGTTCCCCTTTCCAACTGACCCCCTGCCCACGAGGCACCCTTGTGGGGAGGACCCCGGAACATCTACCCCATCCCTACCCCCACTCCTGTCCTTTTCCAGCCTGGGATTGAGGACTCCAAAGGCAGCTGTGTGTTGAACTGCTCAGGGGTGCGCTTGGCGCCCTCTGCCTGCGGGGAGACGCGCTTCCCTCTTGGAGATACCTCCAGAATGAAGTAGAAGCTACTTAGTAGAGGGACACCTCTCACTTGGAAGTAAAATTTCAGACTAACCGACCAGTTAGCTTCGCCATCTGAAAAAAATACCTCTTGCGGGAAATTGTGTTGTTCTTGGGGTCTGTGGAGGCTTTCTTGTCAGTTTGGAACCTGACAAGAACAGAAGAACATCGAATTAAAATACACAGTAAAAGACAGTAATGCTTGACTAGAGATGAGTGAACTCTGGTGACTTTTTGCAAAGTATGTCTGAATATTTTTTTTTTTAATCCTGGTTTTCCTCCTGAGAAAGTAAGTTCTGAACTTGGAGTCCTGGTTGAGAGAAACAATAGGTACCTAGTATGACCATGCTTTGGCCATCTTTCTTAATGTGGTTCAGTCACATCTCTTTTTTAGATGCCAGTTTTTATTCTTGATAGGGGCGAACTTAAAGTTAAACATGATTACATAATGTGTCATTTATTCCCTTTGTAATTTAAAGTTACATGTTCATTGGGTATTTAATACTGAATGTTTAAAAAATAAAATCAAGTCACCAAAGAGTCTCAGCAGTAGAAAAACAATCAACCAAACTACAAACTGAGCTACTGTACTGAACCGTTCTCAAAAGAAGAAATTTAAAATGGCTAAGGAAACACTCTAAAAAAAGAAAGAAAAAGTTCCAATAGGAATCTATTTATAATACACAGCAAGACATATTTCCATTAGTGTAGACCTGACATCCACGAAGATTTCCACCATCTCCCCCAAAATAACTTCTAGATGTTTTGATCGACTTAACCACCCAGGCTAGATAATTTCTCTTCCTTCCTCCATAAGTGACCTACTGTGTGTTGGGCCCTGTTCCTGGAATGGAGGTTCAGTAGTGAGGTAAATGAGACCCATACCTTCACACAGCTGCTGGAAGAAGTTAAGACTTGAAATGAATGCATACCAAAGGAGGCGAGGCCCACAGAGAGAAACCCTAGCCAGGGCCATGGGGAGTGTGGGTGCTGGAGATTTACACAGATGCATCTGGAGAGACATCTGAGATAAGGGGAGATTGAAGGACAGAATTACAGGAAGTGAGGATGACCCCATGATAAAAAGGGAAGTGTTCTGGACTGCCTGAGCAGCAAACACAAAGGCCACCAAGCAGGTCTAACAGGCTCCAAACTGGCAAAGAGTCCTGGACAGTGAGTGATCTGAGTTAAACAGGAAACTTGGTTCAAGAGGCACAAGAGAAGGAGGGCCATGACCCAGACGAGGACTTCCTGTGTTATTACAAATTCTAAAGGTTTCCAGCTTGTGTCGGTGGGGATACCAGACACTGTTCAATTAACTGTGTCTGCTGACTCTGAAGGGCTAAGGATGCCAGTTAATGGAGACACCAGGGGGTGGTAGGCAGCTGTGAAAAGAGCTGGAGTTCTGGACATAAACTGAAGGGGGCGCAAACAGGAAGACAGGGCAAACAGGGATTCTCTATGAAGCTTTGGGGGGGGGGGGGGGGGGGGGGGCTCTGCTTTACCAGCAAGTGATTCTGGGAAAAGCATGACAAGAAACAAACAAACAAAAATTAAGTAATTTTAAAAACTTCTATTTTGTTGCCTTTGAGGTTTTGTTTTTTTGTTTTGTTCTATTGGAATCTTTTCTCACACCATATTCACGTAGGCTCTACAAATCCTGGCTTTGGGGTGTGAGGGGCAAAGTAAGCAGAGAATAACCCGGGGCAGAACGACTGGTGATCACAACTGCCATTTTAGTTTGTTGTTGATCTTCCATGATATCATCCTTGTTCACATTCTCTGTTTTGGATCAAAGTTTACCTTTGAATATTTCCTAGGACTTACTTCCTCCCTCCCTTCCCCCCTCCCCGCTGAGCTGAGCCACTGCTTCCCCTGAACCATTAGCAGCTGTCAATCTTGGTCTGGAACGTAGGTCTGGGCTGCCGTGGAGCTGGAGCAGCCCAGAGTTGCCTCAGTCACCTGTGTGCAGGGAAATGGATGATCTTTGTTCTTGGATTTTTTAATTTTTATTTTTTACGTTTAATGCACACTAGAGTGTAAATCCTTTTACTCTGTGGAACTTGGTTTCAACCAGAACCATTTCAATCGATTCACACTCTGGTGTCGTTATAGGCTCTTTCCAAAACTTCAGGTTTGAATTTGAACACTGGAGATTTCAGGCTTCACAATGATTGATTGCTTTTAAGAGAGTTGGAGGAAAAATGGGAAAAACTTCCAGTGTGTTTATTCTTTTTCCTTGGCAGACTGAAGTCCACCCACTTTGTTATATCAGATGGTTCTATTCTCGGTTTGAAAGTCCATTTAAATCATAAAAGCACAGCTATTCAAAGTCTTGTTATTAAAATGAAGTTTAAAATTAGACAGTTGACCAGATGGGTAGGTGGAGTAACAGCACGTTTCCCAGAGTTATCTTTTCCCTCTTCCTCTGGTGTCTTTTCAGAAGAAAAAAGAAAAGAAAAGAAAACCATGAAACATATTTCACAATTGCAGCTATCTAGATTCTAAAGCCCATAAAGATACCAGCAGCTCTTGCACACAAGAATACTCGCATCTGTGCTCTTGGGAGCTCCAGAAGAAGAAATGAAGAGAAATGAATTTCCAGGCTAGGCTAATTGACCTGAATTCTGTAGCTATCCTTGACAGTACCTAACATAGGATATCAAGGCAGCTGGTCAGGGCTCTACCTTCCCCATTAATCAGGTTTATTTTACCAAGTCTGGCTGACACAACTTTCTCATAAGAAGATATGGATTCTGTTAAGGACAGTTTTGTGGGTTGGGTTTTTTTTTTTTCTACATAAGGAAATAAGTTGCTTCTAGAACTACAGGAGACATAATGAGGGATACAAATGATGACTGGGTCTAAGCAGAGGTTGGTGGACATTTACAGGTAAATGCAATGGAACAGGACATGCACTGGAATTTGGGATCCCTGAGCTGAACAGGGCAGGGCTCCTCTTTCCACCCCCAGAAGCACTTTCTCATACATCCCAGAGACTTTCACACAACTCTGTAACTTCAAACTGCACAGGTGCTGAGTGTCTCCAGATCATCCTTAGACTGGCCAGCTAGCTTTGGATGCGGCATGGACCCCAATGGTTAGGAAGACAATAATCGTGCTTTTTATACAATTCCTCTCTCCATCCCCCTTGTGGGAAGATTTATGCTTTGGTCAGTGTGGGGAGCCAACAGAAGGCGGCTATCATCCTTGCAGCCCTCTTGAGCCATATACCCAGAAGAGAGACTTGATTACAATAGCCTACAACAGCTGAGCACACTCTGATAACATCTTGTTTTAGATACCCAGGATTTTCTCTTGGGTGTGTGAGACTTAAAGGTGTGTGACTTAAGGGCGTAACTTAGAGATCAGATTTAGAGACAAGACCTAAGGGCATGACTTAAAGGTGTGACTTAGAGGCGTGGCTTAGAAGTGAGACATATAAAAGGCGAGAGGCAGACAGAAGAAATTATTATTAGGTATTAGGCACTTGGCACTTGGAGGAAGAACTTGGAATTAGACATTAGGCACTTAGCACTTGGAAGAAGTAACTTGGAACTTGGTGGCACTAGGGACTAGGAACTAGGGACTAGGAACTCAAAACTTGGTACTTGGACTAGGAAGAGAGACTGAAGAATAAATGGGATTGAATCACACTCTGTCTGGTCTCCATTCCTCGTGTCCGTCCTCACTCTCTCTCTTGCTGAACCCTGACCCTAGGACCAGAGCAGCGTGGGGCAGCTTGGACCGCAACAGGTCAGCACTTTAGGCTTTTACACAACAAAACAAGACACTTGTAGTTTTAGTTCTAGGATGTCTATATAAGTTGATCCCACCTTGCTGAGGAAATTGATGGTATGAGCATCAAGAAATCATTACTTTGCTCAGTGGCTGGACATGGCCCCATGGTGTGCTGTAACCCTGGGGACTCTACAGGAGACCTCTGTAAGGAGGTAGAGACAGGAGCCCCCACCCCTGAAGCTTGCAGGCCAACTAGTTGAAAAGTACAAAGAACTCCTATCTTAAACAAAGTATAGGGTAAAGACTGACACTCAAGCTTTCTTTTGACTTCCACATGTGCACGTGATACACGCACACCAGCACTCACATACATGAGTGTGGACGCACACATAAATGCAGACACAGAATTTTAAATTAATCGTTAGTTTGTTGAAACTATAATATGTTCACAGTTGTGTGAGGTAGATGAAAGCTTTTTGATTTAAAAAGAACTACATTTATACAGTTTTAAATATTATATATATATATATATGTTTTTTTATAATTCTTAACTACATTTATATAGTTTTAAATTATATATATATTTTTTTTGAAGAGTCCATGTATGTACATTAAAAAGTCTTCATAAAACCTGGCACAGTCATACATCCCTGTAATCCTAGCACTTAGAAGATGAAAGTAGGAGGATCAAGAGTTCAAGATCAACCTAGGATACATGAAACCCAGTCTCAAAAAACAAAAACTAGGAGCTGGAGAGACAGTTCCATGGTCAAGCACATTTACCACTTACAGAGGACCCAGGTTCTGTTCCAGTCATGCAAGGCAACTCACAAACATATGTAATTCCAGTTCCAGGGCATCTGACTTCTTCTTCTGACCTCTGTGGGTTCCCGTATGCATGTGGTGCAAATAATCATCTGCTGGCACAGGCATAACATAAAGTAATAAATAAACCTTTTTAAAACAAACTTAGTAAAACTGTTCAAAAGAGACAATGATGAAAAACGGGACATAATATGGAAAGCTCATGGGCTGTGAGCAAAAGCTGGAAATTGTCTGCTTAAACTTGACCTCTGTCTGTAGTAAGAGTGATGTTCACAGCAGCTCTTGATCCCAGGGACACTGAACTATATTGTCTCCATGACTGTCACATTCAGCAGTTCTTCCTGTCTGGCATGAAAACAAAGCCTTGATCTAGAAACTTTATTAAGTATGAGAATAATTTTGAAGATACTCACCATTTAATGTGAGTGGCCAAGCTTATACCTGGTTTCTTTTTTACCAATGCAATCTTCTGAGGCAGATAAGGTAGAATTGTTACAGACATAATAAGTGCAATAACTCAATGCTTCTCAACCTTCATGTTTTGACCCTTCAATATGGTTCCTGATGTTGTGGTGGCCCCCAACCATACATTTTGTTGCTACTTCATAACTGTAATTTTGCTACTGTTATGAATTGTAATGTGATACAATTCATGTTGAATCTAATATGTGACCCCCGTGGGAGTCGTGACTCACAGGTCAAGAGCCACGGATGTAACTCTTGTTCTCTTCACCGTACCAATGTGGAAATGGTGGTTTAGAAGGTGTAATTGCCTGCATAGTTAATTAGTGTCAGACAGAAGTAAATCCAGAACCCTGCTGGAAACTGAAGATCATTGGCCTTTTTCTGGAAAGCTCTCTCTCTCTCTCTCTCTCTCTCTCTCTCTCTCTCTCTCTCTCTCTCTGTGTGTGTGTGTGTGTGTGTGTGTGTGTGTTTCTGTCTGTCTGTTCACCTTTGTTGACCATAATAGGAACTTTGTTGCAATAACTTGATTCTGCACAGTGACAGGAAAGCAACCACAGTCAGTGTGTAAATGATGACTATAGCTATGTTTCAATAAAACCTTACTTGAATCCCAATGTCACATAATCTTCATATGCATGAAATATCCTTCTTTGGATTTTATTTTTCAGTCATTTAGGAAAGTGAAAGACAGTTATAACTCCAGGCTATATAAAAGCAACAGATAAGCTGACTTGGCACTTGGGCTCTTAAAAAAACAAAACAAAAAACAAAAAAAACAGGATCCCCTCCACCCTTAGGTGGGTGGGCAGGCTGGGTGACAAAGGAGAAACTTTCTCACTGGAAGTATATGCATGAGGGTCTGGGGAAGAAGTCACTAACTAGTCAAGGTTGACTTAGAAATCACAAAGCAGGGGCTCTGGAGAGGGTTGTGAATATGAAATCCCAGTGCTCTGGAGGTGGAGGCAGGAGAATGGCACATTCCAGGGTAGCCTGGCCTCTGTAATAAAACCTTTTCTCAATGAGACAGGGAAGGTGGGGTGGTGGGGTTGGGAGACCAGGGACTATGGCATGTCTAAGAGCAGCGAGAACCCAGGTTTTTTCTCTGTCTTTATTATCTTCTGACCTAGCCCCTTTGAAGTCTATACTGAATGATGGCAAAGGACCATGATTGTGATGGCTTGCATATATATGCTCGGCCCAGGGAGTGGCACTATTAGGAAATGTGGCCCTGTTGGAGTAGGTCTGCCACTGTGGGTGTGGGCTTAAGACCTTCATCCTGGCTGCCTGGAAGCCAGTATTCTCCTAGCAGTCTCCAGATGTAGTTGTTGAACTCTCAGCTCCTCCTGCACCATGCCTGCCTAGATGCTGCCATGCTCCCTCCTTGATGGTAATGAACTGAACTTCTGAACCTGTAAGCTAACCCCAATTAAATGTTGTTCTTTATAAGACTTGCTTTGGTCATAGTGTCTGTTCACAGCAGTAAAATCCTAACTAAGACGATGATGATGGTGATGACAACCAAAACCCAACCCTCTGTGAGACAGTGGCACACACAAGAATGCTTTAGTAGCCATAGCAGACAACAGGAAACCTCAGTGGATGACCCTACCACTACCACCACCATGAAAGACTGGAACTAGAAGGAAATGTTACAATAAAAGGGCCAGATGGGTTGTGGTGATTTCACCTGGTGAAAGCTAGGCTGAAGAAAATTGAATAGCCAGGTTGCTTTGTGAGTCCTTAGAGGAATGGCTTGGGGGTCTTCCAGACATACCTGAAGGGGCTTGGGAGGTAGAGTAGGCATGTTCATGATCAACTGACCTGCAAAGGCTACTCGTTACCTCTACCTGCTCTTTATCCCTAAGATTCATGGTGTGTGTGTGTGTGTGTGTGTGTGTGTGTGTGTGTGTGTGTGTGTCCTGTTGGGAGAAAGGGCAGATAGGGTAGAATTGTTACAGACACAATAAAAGTGACTCAGAGCTTTAGAGGCTGTTAATTTGTGTGGCAAGAGTTTGAATTCCCTTACCTTGGAAGGAACTCTTTGAAGTTGTGCGCTTGCAAAACCCTTGAACAGTGTCAACTACATCAAGATTAGCATCCTGGCAGTGCTAGGAACTGTCCTCTGCCTACTCCAGTCTCAAGATGTAGCTCCGTCCAAGAGCCTTGCTCATATTTGGGCATGACTTCAGGACTCCAGAACCCTTTTCTTTCAAGATAACCAACTGTCTTCAAATGCTTTGCAAAGGCTGCCTAGCTCAGCAGAGTAGTTCTGGCAGGCGGATTCCTGGAGTTCATTACTTACGTGGTTTCTTAGTCATCTTACTGTGGCATCATGTTCTTATTTAAACAGGCCCCTCCCTCCCATAATATTACACCTCAGGGCTTGTTCCCTTAGACATTGCATGACACATTTGCAGAGAGCCCCTGAGGAGGAGAACTAACCCTCACTTCTTCCTGGATGCCAACCCCACTTAGAAGTGGTCTGTTTGTTTGCCTGCCCTTGTTAAAGTGGTCTTGGCACACTCAAACCATGGGAGGTAGTTTTTATTTTTCCTGTGATTTGCCAATCAGTCCTCTCAAAATCTCAGTCTGTGTGTTTGCAAGTTGCTCTTGTAATTCTTTGCCTTGGTAGAACTCTTCAAGATGGTGTACAGATCTGAAGAGAAGGAACTACGTTACCCAGATGAGAACAGGAGAATTCAATCAGCCATGTAGTTAGCTCAATCTTCTATAGCCTGTTTTAAGTTGAAGTGTACTAACAAGAACAGCTTAAGGAATTTACTCAAGAATGAAAAGGAAAAGACTGGGCGTGGTGACACACACCTTTAATCCTGACAATTGGGAGGGAGATACAGGAGGATCTCTGTGAGTTCCAGGACAGCTAGAGCTACATAGAGACCCTGCCTCAGAAGGAAAAGGAAGAGGAGGAGGAAGAGAGAAAAAAAAGAATAAAAGGAAAGTATAATCACACATAATTAGAACTAAGAAGGATCTAGAACCACAGGCATAGAGAAACCCAAGTGTATAAGATAGAATATAATCACGTACAAGTCTTATAAAATGAAGTGAATAAAGTGTAAAGAATCACAATGTGAAACAATTCCCTTATTAATGTAAATTTAAAAATTGAGCCAAAAAAGAAAAAAGAAAAAAGAAAAGAAAACCCAAGCCCAAGTTAACTAAACAGCAAAGAAGAAATGGGAATAAAAATATTACTTGGGCGGGCAGTGGTGGCGCATGCCTTTAATCCCAGCACTTGAGAGGCAGAGGCAGGCAGATTTCTGAGTTCGAGGGCAGCCTGGTCTACAGAGTGAGTTCCAGGATAGCCAGGGCTACACAGAGAAACCCTTTCTCGAAAAAAAAAAAAAATTACTTGTAAAGAAAATGCCTAACTGGAACAGCAAATACTTTTGGATACTTGAAAAATAAGTCAGTTAAATACAGCATTTACTCTCCCTATCATTTATTTTTTCTATTGATGTGTTAAAAAAAAAACATGACTAAAAGCAACTTAAGGAAGGATAAGAGTCTATCGTGGCAGCCGGCATGGCTGTGTGAATGGCAAGGAGGCATGGGACAGGCATAGTGGCAGGAGGAGGAAGACGAGAAATAGCATCTGAAACAAACGCTTGAAACAGAGTTAGGGGAGGGAGGAATAAAGATTGGGAGGGAGGAAGAGAGAGAGAGAAAGAGGTGGGGAGAGAGGAGTAGGGTGATGCTATAATCTCTAAGCCTGACCCCAGTACTTTCTCTGCCAAGGCCCCACCACCTAAATCTTCACCACCGACTGGGAAGCAAGTGTTCAAATGCCCTAGCCTACAGGGGCACTTCTCATTCAGAGCACCACACTATCCACACGGAAAGGTGAGAAATCTCCTAATTTACCCTTTGAAACTACCTTAACCCTATTTGAGGTCCATGTTTTGATTCCAGGACAGGAGGGTCATGGAAGGCTGGAAGGTTAAGAACCGGAGGAACTGTAGAATGATAGGCCACACTTTATTCACTCTTGGTGAAAGCCACTATTTCAGACAGCCACTGTAGGTATCAGGCAAACACAGGTATATATCCATACAGCAAAAAGGCTAGGCACAGAGCCGACAGACAGACAGACAGACAGACAGACAGACAGACACGGGCAGGTGAAAGCAAAGGTTCGAGTCCTAGTGTCTGACCTAAAGGCTGTATTTATACAGGACACACACACACAAAAGTGACTTCTGCCAGAAATGGTTATATATAAGAGATTACATCACTGTTTACATTTGGGGTTCCCCAGACATCCAGTGTTGACTCACAGTCCCCCCCCCCTCCCCCCCCCCCCCCCCGCACCATGTCCAGTGTCGGCCATATTTTAACTAACTCATATAAGAGCTGCATTTCAGAACAGCACCATGTTGTCTAATCATAACCGGTCCTTTACAACCTTCTGTTCCCAACACCCTAGCAGTAAAACTTGTTAAAACATATGGCATAGAACCAGAAATGTGTATTTCTATATGCATATAGATCAGAAATACCACTCTAGCAGAGATCCAGAATAAGATACTAATGAATCCCACCAGGTAGTGTGGAAGGAGCAATGTCGAACGAATTATCGAATTTTATTCTAATAGAATGGCAAGAAATCTGTCAACAGAATATCTTATCAGAAGGTCAATAGAGACAAGTCCAAGGATCAGCTAAGAGATGTGTAAAAGACACTTACAAGGCCCAAGGGCTAAAGGCTTGGTCCTCAGCTCAGTGCTACTGGGAGGTGTTGGGACCTTTAAGATAGAGGACGAGCCAGTAGGGGATTGGGATGGCAAGGGACTGGGGGCCTGTTTTCCAAGAGGATTGTGGGAAACTGGTTTCTTCTCTCTTCTTCCTGTGACATCTTTTTACCTCACAGGACCAGTCACTTTGTAAGGCCCCCACGAATGGAGGACTTCACCCAAGCCTCGGGAATTCGAGGCCACCCATTAACTGCAAGACACCAAACTTGATGTAATCAGCAAGAGGCACATTTTAATCATTATACTGAGGTCAAGACCTGTAGCCCATGCAGGGGCAATGGGGTCTGACCCCGGGGCTTTGGAGACAGAGAGAATTTAAAGCCCAAAACCACAACTCAGGGGGGAACCACAACCCAGGGGGAGTAAAGGAGGGCTATTGGAGAGCACCTGTAAAGTCCCAGCCCATTATTCAGTTTGTGACAGAGAACAAGGAACAGGCTATTCTCCAAGAGCCATCTATCTTGTGGTCAGCCAAGTTCTTGGTATCCAGGGTACACAGGCACGCTAACTTGAACTCCCAGCTCAAACCCTATTCAATCAATCTTATGGTTAGTTTTTAGTTCCTGGTGCCCATAGCACTTGATCACGCTGTCCTGAACTCCCAGCTCTGAACTTTTTTTTTTTTTAGACAGGGTTTCTCTGTGTAGCCCTGGCTATCCTGGAACTCACTCTGTAAACCAGGCTGGCCTCGAACTCAGAAATCCTCCTGCCTCTGCCTCCCAAGTGCTGGGATTAAAGGCGTGTGCCACCACCGCCCGGCTCAGCTCTGAACTCTTATCTTATTTATTTTGTCTTGTGGATAGCTAGTTTCCTAGGACCCAGAGCACAGAACAAGCTGATCTGCACTCTTGACTCCATCTGTGGAAGGTTTAAAATTTTTTAACTCTTTCAACTTCATAGATTCATGGTGACAACAGTGAAAATAGGAGGTGGGGGCTGCTTGGAGGAACCTCGACAAGGGCCTGGTGTCCCCTGCCCTTTGTGTGTCTGTCTTTACTCTCAGCCATGAGTGAGCTGGTTTGTTCTATACCATGATTATCTGCCTCCCCACAGGCCAGAAGCAAAGGATCCAACCAGTCAGGGGAACTGCGAACTAGAATAAATCTTTACTCTCTTGAAATGATTTCCTTCAGGCATACTGTCACCGTGACCAAAACAAACAAACAAACAAACAAACAAACAACAAAAGTGGCTTACATGGCCACATATTAATAATTGATAATGGTACATATCTGTAATTCCAGTAACTGGGGTATTGAGGCAGGAGGATCATAGGTTTGAAATCAGCTTTGATTACATTAGAAAAGCATTAAAATATCCTTGGCTAGAGCCAGGCACAGTGCTACACACCTTTAATCTCAGGACTTGGGAGGCAAAGGCAGGTGAATCCGGGAATTCAAGGCCAGTCTGGTCTACAGAGTGCAAGGACAACCAGAACTACCCAGAGAAAAGCTATCTTGGAAAACCAACCAACCAACCAAACAAATAAAATTAATAACATACATTTTAAAAAGATCCTTAGGTATGTGGTGAATTTGAGGCCAGGTTGTATCTAAGAGACCCTGTCTCAACCACCTCCCACATAAAAACTGAGAGAAAGAGATTGGGGTGCGGGAATCCCCTGGAACTGGAGCAGCTTCTGAGAAGTTGTGTCTAATGAAAAGGGACAGACAGAAAATGCATGAATGGGAGTAGACCAGGTTGTCCTTACTTGCGGACAACAGAGGTGACCGAGGCAACATTTTTGAATGAAGCAAAACCACATGAAAGCCACAGCTTGTCAGTCCCTTCCTAAATGCAAGTGAAAATTCAATGGCCAGGGCTACAGCATTGAAGTGCTCCGCTTACAGAAGCTCTGCACTTAAGAACACTTCAATATTACTATAGAGAGCAGTTTCTTGAGGTGATACGAGTTTACCTCTCCTTAGGTCTTTGCTGGATTTTCTCCCTTCACCTCACAACATATCATGGATTTCTTTGCCAGAGGCTGGCCTTGTACACTTGGCCTTCTCAACAGAGCCATGAACAATACACTTCTTCTTTTTTTTTTTTTTTTTTTATAAAATACCAAGTCTGTATTTTCCATGAGCAAAACAAGACAAAAACACTTTAACACATTCTATCTCATGGGTACCAACAAGCATGAGTGCACAGACACAGACACACACACACACACACACACACACACACACACACACACAGATATACACACACACACTCACCAGTCCCTTCATAAGATCTACTAAGATGTTGAAATGCATGATCTTTCTGCAAATTCTGTTCCTCTCCCCCCAAATGTTCACAAACAAGTGCAGAAGAGAATCTGACTGCCAAAGGCTATTACTTGATTTGTTGCAGAAGAGTCTAAAAACAGACAGAACCAGAGGGCTGTCTTTTGCTTGTCAAAGGGAACTCCCCTGGGTGGAAGGAGTCTTACAGTAATGTGAAGTGACATTTTGAACTCTTCCAGCAAAGAGGGTGCCATGATGGCCATAGAAGGCATTTACAGGAGCCTTCACCTCCCCACCCAGAGTGAGCTGACAGTCCTGCCCCTGCGGTAGAGGTGCTATTGTGATCTCTATCAGCTGTCTTTTCTGTAAACCACAGAAGTCTCTTCACAAGTGAGACCATAGTGGTTGCACAATAGATTTTGCACAGACTTTTCCTAGCATTGACTCTCAGTGAGCATCTGCTGAGTGGGTGTCCAGACCCAGTTTAAGAGGGACCCTCGTTGTAACAGGTCACCTGTGACTTCCACGGCAGTGTGGAGATGGAGCCATTGCTAGTTGCAGAGGCAGGAGCATAGGAGATTAAATACAGGAAGATATTTGTGAGAGCATAAAAAAATAAATATAATTACCATCATTGCTAAGTGACCCAGGAGTCTGTCCATCAAGCAACAGGGGGATGACCTCAGTCAGCACTGTATGAACTTTCTAATAAACATATGTCCTGTAGTATCTGAGAAGCACATGGCATGGCCTTTCTTAGGATTACAGAAGCCCTCGGAATGTTCGTGTCTCCCTGGCATATAGTGGGAAAAGACCATCAAATCTGGGGAACGAGTTGCAGAAAGAGGGCCAAGCTTCAAAACAGATTTGTAAATTTCGGGAAATCAGTCCATAGCAATTTGTGCCTGCGGTTTTTAAAAATAGCAATAATTCACTATATCTTACTGAAAATAGCTTATGAAATTATGAAGGAATAGCGTACTGTGTTATGGAGGAATGGCAAAAATTATCAGATCAAGGAGGCAATGTTGCTATTCTTGGAAAAGAAATGTTATTTGGGGGAGTCTTTATTTAAAAAAAAAAAAAAGCCAGGCACAATGTAGTACTAGATAGATATGGTGCTAGTGCCACCTGCTGTTGGAATTACAAATTGCAGTTATCCAACTGCTGATCTAATCTGTTGCCCTGAATACTTGTAAAATAGTTGTAAGAAAGAGATAACAAGGAAGGGAGAGAGTAAGTAGACTCGGGGAGGCCGTATGGATCAGATCTTCCCTGTCATCCTCTTTATGACCAGGTGTTATAAGAAGGGCTTATTGGACTTGCATCTGTGTACAAGGCTTTCTGTTAAACTTTTGTTAGTGACAGAATGCAGACGCCGACAGCTCCTAGCGCTATGTTCTAAGGCAGCAGTTCTCAACGCTCCTAATGCCGCAACCCTTTAATATGGTTTGTCATATTGTGGTGACCCATAACCATAAAATTATTGTCGTTGCTACTTCATGACTGTAATTTTGCTACTGCTATACACCATAATGTAAATATTACTTGAGATTGAGGTTTGCCAAGGGGTCGCAAGCCACAGGTTGAGAACCGCCGCTCTGAGGGATCCAAAGGTGTATTGCTAAATATAATGCTATTTCCTGTCAAGTTTTAAATAAAGAAAGCAGAGGGCATGAAGCAGTTGAGAAATTTAAAGAAGTGGTGGGAACAACAGACAGAATGAACTGGAAAGAGATCATCAGGACAGCAGATCCAAACAGCCGGGGGCAGGAAGGTCTGGGAAGTGGAGCCAGAAGCCAGTTACTGCAGCCTCAGGATATCTGCATGAGCAATCCAGGCAGCTGTTCACCTGGAGTCCAGGCTATTAGAGGCAAGGGGTCAGGGCTCCAGGACAGTATGTGTTGGTCTCAGAACATCTCTGAGAGCAAACAAGTCAAAACCAGAAATGACGGCTCCAATCTACCCCCGCACCTTTGGTACAAAAAGATAATTGCCTACAGCAGGTCCATCTGGGCAATCTGCTTCAGTCCTTCCGTCCCCTCTTCCTCTCAGCCGATGTGACCTGGATAGCAAGGTAATTTAACCCTTTTGTGAACAGTTGACACACTTAGCGGCCGAGTTCCATTTTTTGCAAGCAAGTTGAAAACGAGACAGAGGGCCCACCTACCCAGGGACAGAAAGAACCATGCACTTGGCTTAACAACATGTGCTTGAAACCCATCAATGCTTTACCATGAGATGGTATGTTTTTCTTACTAAGTTTGCAGAATATGCCCCTGGACAGGAAGACCATATTTTGTGTGTCCGCTCATCTGTTGATGGACGTTGGAGTTGCTCCCACCCCTCTGCTGTGGTGAATAACACAGAGATTAGCACTAGTATGTAGCTCTTTTCTTAATTAAAACACACACACACACACACACACACACACACACACACACAACCACTTTATTACATTACTTATTTGGTGGGGGTGAGGGCATGCATACCACCGTGCCAGCATGGGAGGGCAGAGATAGTTTGCCCCCGTCTGTTCTCTCCTTCCACACCAGGTCCTGAGGATTGAATTTAGGCTGTTAGGTGAACAAGCATGTTTACCTGTTGAGCCGTCTCTGATTATTGTCTTATTTTTTTGAAAATGGCCACACCACTTTAAATCCTTACCTTTTATTAGCTCTTTTAGAATGTCATGTGATGTGCTTGTAGTCACTCCTTCCTCCCCTCCCCCCATATCTACTATCTTTTATTACCAACCTAATTTTGTGTCCTCTTTTGTTCCCCCCCACGCATCAATCCAGTTTGTGCCGAGCATATATTCCTGGATGTGTGTCTTCCACTGGAGTTTGGTCAACCCACTTAGGGTATGTGCTTCAAGAAACTGACTCTCCGTTTCTGGCAGCTACCGATTGCCAACATCTTCTCTTCTAGGGGTCGGACTTTGTGTGTACCTCACCTCTCCATGATGGGATTTGCTCTGGCTTGAGCTTTGCAGGTGGTTTTGTATACTGTCATAATTATGTGTTCAGTACAGCTTTCCTGCTGTTTTTTTTTTTTTTTTTTTTTTTTTTCTGGTTCTGTTTAAACAATAAAATTGGGGCTGGGAAGATGGCTCAGTGGTTAAAGTGAGAGGACCCAAGTTCCTCTGACAGTCTCCACATCTGTCTGTGCTCTCTATACTTTTTCTCTGTGGAAGCATTTCTGTGTACCTAATTTTTGGTCAGAAATATTGTTAATTTTATATCGTT
This sequence comes from Arvicanthis niloticus, assembly GCF_011762505.2. Lineage (NCBI taxonomy): Eukaryota > Metazoa > Chordata > Mammalia > Rodentia > Muridae > Arvicanthis > Arvicanthis niloticus. Next base: position 51,494,353 of record NC_047660.1, on the reverse strand, counting down.
AAGAACCGATTTTCTGTAACTACAACAGAACTCTTTGTGTATTGTCTACAGCAACAGTTCTCAACCTTCCTAACACTGAGATGCTTTCCTCATGCTGTGGTGACCCCTCTCCTAGTTAGGAGTTTATTTCTGTGAAGAGACCCCATGACCATGGCAACTCTTACAAAGGTGAACATTTAACTGGGGCTGGCTTACAGTTTCAGAGGTTCAGTCCATTATCATCATGGCTGGAAGGATGGCAGCGTGCAGGCAGACATGGTGCTGGAGGAGCTGAGTACAACCTGATCTGAAGGCAGCCAGGAGGAGACTCTCTGTGGTACTAGGCAGAGCCTGAGCATAGGAGCCACAGCTCCTCCAGCAAAGCCACTCCTCATAATAATGCCACTCCCTATGGCCAAAAATTCACACACACACATGAATCTAGGGGTAGTCAAGCCTATTCAAACCATCATAACCCCTAACCATAAAATTATTTTCACTGCTACTTTATAACTGTAATTGTGCTACTGTTATGATCATAATGTATACATCTGTGTTCCCCTATGGTCTTAGATGATGCCTGTAAAAGGGTTATTCAACAGTCACGGGGTTGTGACCCACAGGTTGAGAACCCAGATCTACGAACTGATTCTGAGATTGAACAGAGATGAATGGGAGTTTCAGTATGATGATTAGAACGGAATCACTATTCGGTCTCAAAGGTGCAGTCTTGCTTTTCATTCAAAATATAACTTGAATGAAGTTCACTTTTTTTCTTTTGAATTTATTTTTATGTATATAAGTGCTCTATCTGCATGTATACCTGCATCCCAGAAGAGGGCATCAGATCCCATTACTGATAGTTGTGAGCCACCATGTGGTTGCTGGGAATTGAACTCAGGACCTCTGAGCCATCCCTTCAAGCCCCGTCCCCCTCTTTCTTGTTTGTTTGTTTTGTTTTGTTTGAATCCTAGATTTTTAAAGTCTTCATGTTAGATGTACATTTTTTAAAGAGTTTTTTTTTCTATTATTCTACAATAACCCCATAAGTAAATTTTCTTTTCAGAAGTTAAGTGATGAAGAATGTATTTCTGACCCTTCACTTACTTTAAAGTCATTTGAAAGTTTGGCTAAATATAGAATACTCAGTGCAAAATTAATTCTCTCAAAAAACAAACAAGCAAAAAAAGAAAGTTCAGGGATGCTTTTCCTGTCTCGTTGTCTGCAGCTTTTCAAGTGCCTATGACTGACTTTGAGAATAGGAAGTGTAAGCCTGCAGTCATGTCCTCGGCCAAAACTCTAGGTGTACCGTTATTACAGCCACAGCTAACTGGTAAGTAACTAGCCTCTGGAGTGCCCTGGTATGTCATGTTTCTCGTACTCAAGAGCGCAGACACTTCACTGAGGGTCTGGTTGCCATTTTGAGTAAGCCCCAGAAGTGGGTTTGCTGGATTCCCAGGAAATAACAGATTTCTCTGTCTTCTTGCTTCTGGGTCCTTGACTTCTATCACTGTCCTGTTGCTCTTATTAACTATGCAAGCCATATTATTTAGGATGTTTTCTAAAAGGAACATTGTCATTAGGAAATAGAGTGTTTTCCTGGAGTGTTCCTATGCAGAGGTGCAGCCTTCAGAGCTATTTGACAGGTGACTGGGTTGTGAGCTTGCTAACTTCAGTGGAGGAATAAGCCATAAGTTAGTTCATACTGAGTGGGCTTTTATGGGGTAGGGACAGGATGGAGGAAATAGGCCACTGTGGGTGTGACTTTGAAGGGTGCATCTTGTTGCTGGCCTCCTCCTGACTGTCTGCCTAGCTGCCACTAGGAGAGCCTCCTTTGTCACACCCTATTGCTGCCACCACGGTCCACCTCTTCACATGCCCAAAGCAATAGAACCAGCTGACTATGGCGGGTAAGTCTAAGACAGCGAGACAAAATAAACCTGTATTTCCTTTAAATTGTTTGCTCAGATATGTTGTCATAGCAACAGAAGAATGACTGACAGAGGAATCTACTCTCTCTCTAGAATGAGGTCAGGGTTAGACATTCAACTTTTTTGTTCTACTCGGTTCTGAATCTGTACATGGTATAAAAGCAACTAAGATTAAAAAAATAAAAATTTTACAGTGAGATTATGAAAATTCTATTCTTTTATACCACACTTGTTATTGTTGAGACGTGTTTCTGTGATAATTTGAAAAATATAACGTGATTTGAAGACCAATGCTTCCCCCCCCCAAAAAAAAAACCATTGTGCACATTGGAAACATTGTGCACATTGGAAACTGTGCAAATGAAGTCAAGCTGAGCTTCCCGCCCTCACACAATTGCTAGCACACTAAGTGCTTACCGCGTGCAACACAGTTCACCGGGTATTATACATGAGGTACTCATTCAGAACAGCAGTAGTCACTGTCTTGTCACTTCTGGTTTATAGACAACAAAACAACGGGAACTTACACACTTGCACAAGCTCGCGCAGCCAGCGATAGTAACCAGAACAGATCTTTAGAGAGGGCTTTTACATTATCCTGAGGTTAAATCTGAGCAGGAAGACGTTAGTTTCATCAGAACATTGTTATTGCAATGCTCTTATCGCTGCTCCTTCCCGCTGCCCTCCCCTGTCTCCCTGCTCCCTCTCACTGGCCGGTCCTTC